>NC_052247.1:6828439-8309101 GCF_013401445.1 Tripterygium wilfordii
CAATAGACCAAGTTATGAATCAAATTACAGAAAAAGGTCAAAACTTCGTCTATGGACAGAGTTGAGCAATTTCAAAGCATCAAAGTGGACCTTTGTACTCTATTTAGTGTTCTTAGAAGTCTAACATGCTTGTTTAGCTTTCGTGCAACGTTTCGCAAGGTAAAGATGCCAATAGACCAAGTTATGATTCAAATTACACAAAAAGGTCAAAAGTTTGTCTATGGAGAGAGTTGAGCAATTCCAAAGCATCAAAGTGGCCCTTTGTACTCTATTTAGTGTTCTTAGAAGTCTAGCATGCTAGTTTAGCTTTCGTGCAACGTTTTGTAAGCTAAAGATGCCAATAGACCAAGTTATGATTCAAATTGCACAAAAACGCCAAAACCTCTTCTACGGAGGGAGTTGAGCAATTCCAAAGCATCAAAGTGGACCTTTGTACTCTATTCAGTGTTCTTAGAAGTCTAACATGCTTGTTTAGCTTTCGCGCAACGTTCCGCAAGGTAAAGATGCCAATAGACCAAGTTATGATTCAAATTGCACAAAAAGGTCAAAAGTTCATCTATGGAGAGAGTTGAGCAATTCCAAAGCATCAAAGTGGCCCGTTGTACTCTATTTAGTGTTCTTAGAAGTCTGGCATGCTAGTTTAGCTTTCTGTAAGCTAAAGATGCCAATAAACCAAGTTATGATTCAAATTGCATAAAAACATCAAAACCTCGTCTATGGAGGGAGTTGAGCAATTCCAAAGCATCAAAGTGGACCTTTGTACTCTATTTAGTGTTCTTAGAAGTCTAGCATGCTAGTTTAGCTTTCGTGCAACGTTTTGTAAGCTAAAGATGCGAATAGACCAAGTTATGATTCAAATTGCACAAAAACATCAAAACCTCGTCTATGGAGGGAGTTGAGCAATTCCACCTTTGTACTCTATTTAGTGTTCTTAGAAGTCTAGCTTGCTTGTTTAGCTTTCGCGCAACGTTTCGTAAGCCAAAGATGCCAATAGACCAAGTTATGATTCAAATTGCACAAAAAGGTCAAAAGTTCATCTATGGAGAGAGTTGAGCAATTCCAAAGCATTAAAGTGGCCCTTTGTACTCTATTTAGTGTTATTAGAAGTCTAGCATGCTAGTTTAGCTTTCTTGCAACGTTTCGCAAGGTAAAGATACCAATAGACTAAGTTATGATTCGAATTGGACAAAAATGTCAAAAGCTCATCTATGGAGGGAGTTGAGCAATTCCAAAGCATGAAAGTGGACATTTGTACTCTATTTAGTGTTCTTAGAAGTCTAGCAGGCTTGTTTAGCTTTCGTGCAACGTTTCGTAAGCTGAAGATGCCAATAGACCAAGTTATGATTCAAATTGCACAAAAACATCAAAAGCTCGTGCATGGAGGGAGTTGAGCAATTCCAAAGCATCAAAGTGGACCTTTGTACTCTATTTAGTGTTCTTAGAAGTCTAGCAGGCTTGTTTAGCTTTCGTGCAACGTTTCGTAAACTAAAGATGCCAATAGACCAAGTTATGATTCAAATTGCACAAAAACGTCAAAAGCTCGTGCATGGAGGGCGTTGAGCAATTTCAAAGCATCAAAGTGGACCTTTGTACTCTATTTAGTGTTCTTAGAAGTCTAGCTTGCTTGTTTAGTATTCGTGCAACGTTTCATAACGTAAAGATGCCAATAGACCAAGTTATGTTTGAAATTGCAAAAAAAGGTCAAAAGTTCGTCTATGGAGGGAGTTGAGCAGTTCCAAAGCATCAAAGTGGACCTTTGTACTCTGTTTAGTGTTCTTAGAAGTCTAGCATGCCATTTTAGCTTTCGTGCTACGTTTTGTAAGCTAATGATGCCAATAGACCAAGTTGTGATTCAAATTGCACAAAAACGTCAAAACCTCGTCTATGGAGGGAGTTTAGCAATTCCAAAGCATCAAAGTGGACCTTTGTACTCTATTTAGTGTTCTTAGACGTCTAACATGCTTGTTTAGCTTTCGTGCAACGTTTCGCAATGTAAAGATTCCAATAGACCAAGTTATGATTCAAATTACAGAAAAAGGTCAAAACTTCGTCTATGGACAGAGTTGAGCAATTTCAAAGCATCAAAGTGGACCTTTGTACTCTATTTAGTGTTCTTAGAAGTCTAACATGCTTGTTTAGCTTTCGTGCAACGTTTCGCAAGGTAATGATGCCAATAGACCAAGTTACGATTCAAATTACACAAAAAGGTCAAAAGTTCGTCTATGGAGAGAGTTGAGCAATTCCAAAGCATCAAAGTGGCCCTTTGTACTCTATTTAGTGTTCTTAGAAGTCTAGCATACTAGTTTAGCTTTCGTGCAACGTTTTGTAAGCTAAAGATGCCAATAGACCAAGTTATGATTCAAATTGCACAAAAATGCCAAAACCTCTTCTACGGAGGGAGTTGAGCAATTCCAAAGCATCAAAGTGGACCTTTGTACTCTATTCAGTGTTCTTAGAAGTCTAACATGCTTGTTTAGCTTTCGCGCAACGTTCCGCAAGGTAAAGATGCCAATAGACCAAGTTATGATTCAAATTGCACAAAAAGGTCAAAAGTTCATCTATGGAGAGAGTTGAGCAATTCCAAAGCATCAAAGTGGCCCTTTGTACTCTATTTAGTGTTCCTAGAAGTCTGGCATGCTAGTTTAGCTTTCTGTAAGCTAAAGATGCCAATAGACCAAGTTATGATTCAAATTGCATAAAAACGTCAAAACCTCGTCTATGGAGGGAGTTGAGCAATTCCAAAGCATCAAACTGGACCTTTGTACTCTATTTAGTGTTCTTAGAAGTCTAGCATGCTAGTTTAGCTTTCGTGCAACGTTTTGTAAGCCAAAGATGCCAATAGACCAAGTTATGATTCAAATTGCATAAAAACGTCAAAACCTCGTCTATGGAGCGAGTTGAGCAATTACAAAGCATCAAAGAGGACCTTTGTACTCTATTTAGTGTTCTTAGAAGTCTAGCTTGCTTGTTTAGCTTTCGCGCAACGTTTCGTAAGCTAAAGATGCCAATAGACCAAGTTATGATTCAAATTGCACAAAAACGTCAAAACCTCGTCTATGGAGGGAGTTGAGCAATTCCAAAGCATCAAAGTGGACCTTTGTACTCTATTTAGTGTTCTTAGAAGTCTAGCATGCTAGTTTAGCTTTCGTGCAACGTTTTGTAAGCTAAAGATGCCAATAGACCAAGTTATGATTCAAATTGCACAAAAACATCAAAACCTCGTCTATGGAGGGAGTTGAGCAATTCCAAAGCATCAAAGAGGACCTTTGTACTCTATTTAGTGTTCTTAGAAGTCTAGCTTGCTTGTTTAGCTTTCGCGCAACGTTTCGTAAGCTAAAGATGCCAATAGACCAAGTTATGATTCAAATTGCACAAAAAGGTCAAAAGTTCATCTATGGAGAGAGTTGAGCAATTCCAAAGCATTAAAGTGGCCCTTTGTACTCTATTTAGTGTTATTAGAAGTCTAGCATGCTAGTTTAGCTTTCTTGCAACGTTTAGCAAGGTAAAGATACCAATGGACCAAGTTACGATTCGAATTGGACAAAAATGTCAAAAGCTCATCTATGGAGGGAGTTGAGCAATTCCAAAGCATGAAAGTGGACATTTGTACTCTATTTAGTGTTCTTAGAAGTCTAGCAGGCTTGTTTAGCTTTCTTGCAACGTTTCGTAAGCTGAAGATGCCAATAGACCAAGTTATGATTCAAATTGCACAAAAACATCAAAAGCTCGTGCATGGAGGGAGTTGAGCAATTCCAAAGCATCAAAGTGGACCTTTGTACTCTATTTAGTGTTCTTAGAAGTCTAGCTTGCTTGTTTAGTATTCGTGCAACGTTTCATAAGGTAAAGATGCCAATAGACCAAGTTATGTTTGAAATTGCAAAAAAAGTTCAAAAGTTCGTCTATGGAGGGAGTTGAGCAGTTCCAAAGCATCAAAGTGGACCTTTGTGTTGAATATATGTTTGAGTGATTACAACGGCATGTTTTGATTGAACTTTGATCTATTGATTGTATTGAGAAACCTAGGTGCATATGCCTACTTGATTAGTTTAGGAATTCAAGACTTATATTAAACTAGTTCAATTGTGCTTATTTGATGATTTGATTACTGGACTAACGTGGACTAATTGCAAGAAATCCTAAAAGGGTTTACATAGCATGTCTTGAGTATGATTTGTGTGTAGGGTGACCAAAACGTAAATTGGTCCTAATGTCATCCTTGACCAACATTAGTGAAGGCTTAATCAGTGTCAAACATGATTAAGAAAGTCAATTTCGTGGTCAACATAAGTCAAGTTTTGCCAAAGATGTTTTGGAGCTTAATTGGGATCAATTGAAGTAAAATTAACTTTCTAGTCAAAGTCAGAATCAACGGACGTGACGTGGCAGCTGACATGGCATTGTTGACATGGCATTAATGACATGGCATTGTTGACATGGCATTAATGACATGGCATTGTTGACATGGCATTAATGACATGGCATTGATGACATGGCAAAGAAGACAAGTTAACCATAGTTACATCTTAACTAGAAGACTTGGAGCCAAAAAGAGAAGAGAAGGAAAAGTTAATTTGAAAGGAGGAGACAAGAGGTACAACAAGTCTTATGACAAGTTTTTCTCTTCACATGTGTGGGAAGCTTTATTTCAAAACCATTTCTCTTTCCCACCAAGACACTCCACATCCAATGGATCATATTCTCTCTACATCAAAATCACATTTTAATCCAATGGCCAAAGATTCAACCTTTATTCTTATCTCTCCTACTTTACATCCTATGGCAAAAATTGAATCTTCATTTGATCCAAAGGCCATCATTTATTCCACCTAAGAGACAAACTTTTCTCAAGTCAATTGTTGTATCTTTCAAGATGCCTCTAAAGTCTATATCCATCCAAAAGCCATGATTTACTCCACCTAAAAGACAAACTTTTCTCAAGTCAATTGTTGTATATTTCAAGGTGGCCTCCAAAGTCTATATCCATCCAAAAGCCATTATTTCTTCCTACCAAAAAAGACTTGTTGTAATCATTTTCACACTTCTCTAAGCCTTCTAACGTCTATAATGATCCAAGGGTCCATATCTTTCATATCAATCCAATGGCCCTCATTTCATGAGCTTACACTCCACAATTTCTATAAAAATTAACTCTTTGTCTATGGTGCATAGACTTGGCCGAAAATTACTCTTTCTCTCTTAAGTGTTCTTCATCTCTCAAGCTTTCATTCTCTCACTCATTCATTCCTTGATTACATACTTGATTTTGAAGAGAGATCATATACACTAGCCAAGCAAAGCTTTATTGTTACTCTTAAGCCGTTCAAATCTGATTTTCATCATATTCTCAAGAGTCATTTCCTTTGTGATATAATCTGGTTTCCAGCACTTCTAAGGCTACATTCATCATCTCCATTTCATCATTCAAGCCTTGTGATAACTGATTTTCGTTGGTTGTTACACTACTCAAAGTTTTACAAACCCTAACAACCAAAAATCTCAAATCTGAGTTTTGTGCTTACCATTCCCATTCCAGCTTTTCAAGAGCTTCATTTGAGCCCTAGACACTTACAAATCCAGCTACTAAAGAGCCAGCCTTTGACCCTAAACTTATCTCATACCCGGCTATTCTTAGAGCCATTTTTGAGCTTGTATTTTGTTGATTAAGTTAGTGTGGTGAGCTACAAACCACACGGTGTGTAGAGTTTGGTGTGGTGAGCTACAAACCACACGGTGTGTAGAGTTTGGTGTGGTGAGCTACAAACCACACGGTGTGTAGAGTTTGGTGTTTGAGCTACAAAAACATCGGTTGTAAGAGTTCCGCTTGACTCGGTTGAACAAGCGATAGTGGAGAGTTTGAAATTCCCAAGTGGGACTTGGGGAGTGGAGTAGGCTTGGGTTAAGCCGAACCACTATAAATCTCTTGCCTCTTTTACTTTCCAGCAATTTTAATTAGCATTGCATTCTCATATCATACATACTTGAAATTGGATAGTTAGGTTGCTAGATTCAAGTTTGTTTAAATTGATTGTTCTCCTTGACTCATATACATATACACTAGAACTTAATTTGGTATTTAGCTTCCGCTTACGGTGAAATTTGATAGAATTCATTGAAACCGAAAAAGGAGTGAACCAGTCTAAATTTGACTAAGGACACAATTCACCCCCCCTCTTGTGGTGCCATACACCCTAACACTTTGTACTCTGTTTAGTGTTCTTAGAAGTCTAGCATGCCATTTTAGCTTTCGTGCAACATTTTGTAAGCTAATGATGCCAATAGACCAAGTTGTGATTCAAATTGCACAAAAACGTCAAAACCTCGTCTATGGAGGGAGTTTAGCAATTCCAAAGCATCAAAGTGGACCTTTGTACTCTATTTAGTGTTCTTAGACGTCTAACATGCTTGTTTAGCTTTCGTGCAACGTTTCGCAAGGCAAAGATTCCAATAGACCAAGTTATGATTCAAATTGCACAAAAAGATCAAAAGTTCGTCTATGGAGAGAGTTGAGCAATTCCAAAGCATTAAAGTGGCCCTTTGTACTCTATTTAGTGTTCTTAGAAGTCTAGCATGCTAGTTTAGCTTTCGTGCAACGTTTTGTAAGCTAAAGATGCCAATAGACCAAGTTATGATTCAAATTGCACAAAAACGTCAAAACCTCTTCTACGGAGGGAGTTGAGCAATTCCAAAGCATCAAAGTGGACCTTTGTACTCTATTCAGTGTTCTTAGAAGTCTAACATGCTTGTTTAGCTTTCGTGCAACGTTTTGCAAGGTAAAGATGCCAATAGACCAAGTTATGATTCAAATTGCGCAAAAAGGTCAAAACCTCGTCTATGGAGAGAGTTGAGCAATTCCAAAGCATCAAAGTGGCCCTTTGTACTCTATTTAGTGTTCTTAGAAGTCTAGCATGCTAGTTTAGCTTTCATGCAACGTTCTGTAAGCTAAAGATGCCAATAGACCAAGTTATGATTCAAATTGCTTAAAAACGTCAAAACCTCGTCTATGGAGGTAGTTGAGCAATTCCAAAGCATCAAAGAGGACCTTTGTACTCTATTTAGTGTTCTTAGAAGTCTAGCTTGCTTGTTAAGCTTTTGTGCAACGTTTCGTAAGCTAAAGATGCCAATAGACCAAGTTATGATTCAAATTGCACAAAAACGTCAAAACCTCGTCTATGGAGGGAGTTGACCAATTCCAAAGCATCAAAGTGGACCTTTGTACTCTATTTAGTGTTCTTAGAAGTCTAGCATGCTAGTTTAGCTTTCGTGCAATGTTTTGTAAGCTAAAGATGCCAATAGACCAAGTTATGATTCAAATTGCACAAAAACATCAAAACCTCGTCTATGGAGTGAGTTGAGCAATTCCAAAGCGTCAAAGAGGACCTTTGTACTCTATTTAGTGTTCTTAGAAGTCTAGCTTGCTTATTTAGCTTTCGCGCAACGTTTCGTAATCTAAAGATGCCAATAGACCAAGTTATGATTCAAATTGCACAAAAAGGTCAAAAGTTCGTCTATGGAGAGAGTTGAGCAATTCCAAAGCATTAAAGTGGCCCTTTGTACTCTATTTAGAGTTCTTAGAAGTCTATCATGCTAGTTTAGCTTTCGTGCAACGTTTCGCAAGGTAAAGATGCCAATAGACCAAGTTATGATTCAAATTGCACAAAAATGTCAAAAGCTCGTCTATGGAGGGAGTTGAGCAATTCCAAAGCATCAAAGTGGACCTTTGTACTCTAGTTAATGTTCTTAGAAGTCTAGCAGGCTTGTTTAGCGCAACGTTTCGTAAGCTAAAGATGCCAATAGACCAAGTTATGATTCAAATTGCACAAAAACGTCAAAAGCTCGTGCATGGAGGGAGTTGAGCAATTCCAAAGCATCAAAGTGGACCTTTGTACTCTATTTAGTGTTCTTAGAAGTCCAGCTTGCTTGTTTAGTATTCGTGCAACGTTTCGCAAGGTAAAGATGCCAATAGACCAAGTTATGATTCAAATTGCACAAAAATGTCAAAAGCTCGTCTATGGAGGGAGTTGAGCAATTCCAAAGCATCAAAGTGGACCTTTGTACTCTAGTTAATGTTCTTAGAAGTCTAGCAGGCTTGTTTAGCTCAACGTTTCGTAAGCTAAAGATGCAAATAGACCAAGTTATGATTCAAATTGCACAAAAACGTCAAAAGCTCGTGCATGGAGGGAGTTGAGCAATTCCAAAGCATCAAAGTGGACCTTTGTACTCTATTTAGTGTTCTTAGAAGTCTAGCTTGCTTGTTTAGTATTCGTGCAACGTTTCATAAGGTAAAGATGCCAATAGACCAAGTTATGATTCAAATTGCACAAAAACGTCAAAACCTCTTCTACGGAGGGAGTTGAGCAATTTCAAAGCATCAAAGTGGACCTTTGTACTCTATTTAGTGTTCTTAGAAGTCTAACATGCTTGTTTAGCTTTCGTGCAACGTTTCGCAAGGTAAAGATGCCAATAGACGAAGTTATGATTCAAATTGCACAAAAAGGTCAAAACCTCGTCTATGGAGAGAGTTGAGCAATTCCAAAGCATCAAAGTGGCCCTTTGTACTCTATTTAGTGTTCTTAGAAGTCTAGCATGCTAGTTTAGCTTTCATGCAACGTTCTGTAAGCTAAAGATGCCAATAGACCAAGTTATGATTCAAATTGCTTAAAAACGTCAAAACCTCGTCTATGGAGGTAGTTGAACAATTCCAAAGCATCAAAGAGGACCTTTGTACTCTATTTAGTGTTCTTAGAAGTCTAGCTTGCTTGTTCAGCTTTCGTGCAACGTTTCGTAAGCTAAAGATGCCAATAGACCAAGTTATGATTCAAATTGCACAAAAACGTCAAAACCTCGTCTATGGAGGGAGTTGACCAATTCCAAAGCATCAAAGTGGACCTTTGTACTCTATTTAGTGTTCTTAGAAGTCTAGCATGCTAGTTTAGCTTTCGTGCAATGTTTTGTAAGCTAAAGATGCCAATAGACCAAGTTATGATTCAAATTGCACAAAAACATCAAAACCTCGTCTATGGAGTGAGTTGAGCAATTCCAAAGCGTCAAAGAGGACCTTTGTACTCTATTTAGTGTTCTTAGAAGTCTAGCTTGCTTATTTAGCTTTCGCGCAACGTTTCGTAATCTAAAGATGCCAATAGACCAAGTTATGATTCAAATTGCACAAAAAGGTCAAAAGTTCGTCTATGGAGAGAGTTGAGCAATTCCAAAGCATTAAAGTGGCCCTTTGTACTCTATTTAGAGTTCTTAGAAGTCTATCATGCTAGTTTAGCTTTCGTGCAACGTTTCGCAAGGTAAAGATGCCAATAGACCAAGTTATGATTCAAATTGCACAAAAATGTCAAAAGCTCGTCTATGGAGGGAGTTGAGCAATTCCAAAGCATCAAAGTGGACCTTTGTACTCTAGTTAATGTTCTTAGAAGTCTAGCAGGCTTGTTTAGCGCAACGTTTCGTAAGCTAAAGATGCCAATAGACCAAGTTATGATTCAAATTGCACAAAAACGTCAAAAGCTCGTGCATGGAGGGAGTTGAGCAATTCCAAAGCATCAAAGTGGACCTTTGTACTCTATTTAGTGTTCTTAGAAGTCCAGCTTGCTTGTTTAGTATTCGTGCAACGTTTCGCAAGGTAAAGATGCCAATAGACCAAGTTATGATTCAAATTGCACAAAAATGTCAAAAGCTCGTCTATGGAGGGAGTTGAGCAATTCCAAAGCATCAAAGTGGACCTTTGTACTCTAGTTAATGTTCTTAGAAGTCTAGCAGGCTTGTTTAGCTCAACGTTTCGTAAGCTAAAGATGCCAATAGACCAAGTTATGATTCAAATTGCACAAAAACGTCAAAAGCTCGTGCATGGAGGGAGTTGAGCAATTCCAAAGCATCAAAGTGGACCTTTGTACTCTATTTAGTGTTCTTAGAAGTCTAGCTTGCTTGTTTAGTATTCGTGCAACGTTTCATAAGGTAAAGATGCCAATAGACCAAGTTATGATTCAAATTGCACAAAAACGTCAAAACCTCTTCTACGGAGGGAGTTGAGCAATTTCAAAGCATCAAAGTGGACCTTTGTACTCTATTTAGTGTTCTTAGAAGTCTAACATGCTTGTTTAGCTTTCGTGCAACGTTTCGCAAGGTAAAGATGCCAATAGACGAAGTTATGATTCAAATTGCACAAAAAGGTCAAAACCTCGTCTATGGAGAGAGTTGAGCAATTCCAAAGCATCAAAGTGGCCCTTTGTACTCTATTTAGTGTTCTTAGAAGTCTAGCATGCTAGTTTAGCTTTCGTGCAACGTTCTGTAAGCTAAAGATGCCAATAGACCAAGTTATGATTCAAATTGCTTAAAAACGTCAAAACCTCGTCTATGGAGGTAGTTGAACAATTCCAAAGCATCAAAGTGGACCTTTGTACTCTATTTAGTGTTCTTAGAAGTCTAACATGCTTGTTTAGCTTTCGTGAAACGTTTCGCAAGGTAAAGATGCCAATAGACCAAGTTATGATTCAAATTGCACAAAAACGTCAAAACCTCGTCTATGGAGGGAGTTGACCAATTCCAAAGCATCAAAGTGGACCTTTGTACTCTATTTAGTGTTCTTAGAAGTCTAGCATGCTAGTTTAGCTTTCGTGCAATGTTTTGTAAGCTAAAGATGCCAATAGACCAAGTTATGATTCAAATTGCACAAAAACATCAAAACCTCGTCTATGGAGGGAGTTGAGCAATTCCAAAGCATCAAAGAGGACCTTTGTACTCTATTTAGTGTTCTTAGAAGTCTAGCTTGCTTGTTTAGCTTTCGCGCAACGTTTCGTAAGCTAAAGATGCCAATAGACCAAGTTATGATTCAAATTGCACAAAAAGGTCAAAAGTTCGTCTATGGAGAGAGTTGAGCAATTCCAAAGCATTAAAGTGGCCCTTTGTACTCTATTTAGTGTTCTTAGAAGTCTAGCATGCTAGTTTAGCTTTCGTGCAACGTTTCGCAAGGTAAAGATGCCAATAGACCAAGTTATGATTCAAATTGCACAAAAATGTCAAAAGCTCGTCTATGGAGGGAGTTGAGCAATTCCAAAGCATCAAAGTGGACCATTGTACTCTAGTTAATGTTCTTAGAAGTCTAGCAGGCTTGTTTAGCGCAACGTTTCGTAAGCTAAAGATGCCAATAGACCAAGTTATGATTCAAATTGCACAAAAACGTCAAAAGCTCGTGCATGGAGGGAGTTGAGCAATTCCAAAGCATCAAAGTGGACCTTTGTACTCTATTTAGTGTTCTTAGAAGTCTAGCTTGCTTGTTTAGTATTCGTGCAACGTTTCATAAGGTAAAGATGCCAATAGACCAAGTTATGATTCAAATTGCACAAAAAGGTCAAAAGTTCATCTATGGAGAGAGTTGAGCAATTTCAAAGCATCAAAGTGGACCTTTGTACTCTATTTAGTGTTCTTAGAAGTCTAACATGCTTGTTTAGCTTTCGTGCAACTTTTCGCAAGGTAAAGATGCCAATAGACCAAGTTATGATTCAAATTGCACAAGAAGGTCAAAAGTTCGTCTATGGAGAGAGTTGAGCAATTCCAAAGCATCAAAGTTGCCCTTTGTACTCTATTTAGTGTTCTTAGAAGTCTAGCATGCTAGTTTAGCTTTCGTGCAACGTTTTGTAAGCTAAAGATGCCAATAGACCAAGTTATGATTCAAATTGCACAAAAACATCAAAACCTCTTCTACGGAGGGAGTTGAGCAATTCCAAAGCATCAAAGTGGACCGTTGTACTCTATTCAGTGTTCTTAGAAGTCTAACATGCTTGTTTAGCTTTCGTGCAACGTTTCGCAAGGTAAAGATGCCAATAGACGAAGTTATGATTCAAATTGCACAAAAAGGTCAAAACCTCGTCTATGGAGAGAGTTGAGCAATTCCAAAGCATCAAAGTGGCCCTTTGTACTCTATTTAGTGTTCTTAGAAGTCTAGCATGCTAGTTTAGCTTTCATGCAACGTTCTGTAAGCTAAAGATGCCAATTGACCAAGTTATGATTCAAATTGCTTAAAAACGTCAAAACCTCGTCTATGGAGGTAGTTGAGCAATTCCAAAGCATCAAAGAGGACCTTTGTACTCTATTTAGTGTTCTTAGAAGTCTAGCTTGCTTGTTCAGCTTTCGTGCAACGTTTCGTAAGCTAAAGATGCCAATAGACCAAGTTATGATTCAAATTGCACAAAAACGTCAAAACCTCGTCTATGGAGGGAGTTGACCAATTCCAAAGCATCAAAGTGGACCGTTGTACTCTATTCAGTGTTCTTAGAAGTCTAACATGCTTGTTTAGCTTTCGTGCAACGTTTCGCAAGGTAATGATGCCAATAGACGAAGTTATGATTCAAATTGCACAAAAAGGTCAAAACCTCGTCTATGGAGAGAGTTGAGCAATTCCAAAGCATCAAAGAGGACCTTTGTACTCTATTTAGTGTTCTTAGAAGTCTAGCTTGCTTGTTCAGCTTTCGTGCAACGTTTCGTAAGCTAAAGATGCCAATAGACCAAGTTATGATTCAAATTGCACAAAAACGTCAAAACCTCGTCTATGGAGGGAGTTGACCAATTCCAAAGCATCAAAGTGGACCTTTGTACTCTATTTAGTGTTCTTAGAAGTCTAACATGCTTGTGTAGCTTTCGTGCAACGTTTCGCAAGGTAAAGATGCCAATAGACCAAGTTATGATTCAAATTGCACAAAAAGGTCAAAACCTCGTCTATGGAGAGAGTTGAGCAATTCCAAAGCATCAAAGTGGCCCTTTGTACTCTATTTAGTGTTCTTAGAAGTCTAGCATGCTAGTTTAGCTTTCATGCAACGTTCTGTAAGCTAAAGATGCCAATAGACCAAGTTATGATTCAAATTGCTTAAAAACGTCAAAACCTCGTCTATGAAGGTAGTTGAGCAATTCCAAAGCATCAAAGAGGACCTTTGTACTCTATTTAGTGTTCTTAGAAGTCTAGCTTGCTTGTTCAGCTTTCGTGCAACGTTTCGTAAGCTAAAGATGCCAATAGACCAAGTTATGATTCAAATTGCACAAAAACGTCAAAACCTCGTCTATGGAGGGAGTTGACCAATTCCAAAGCATCAAAGTGGACCTTTGTACTCTATTTAGTGTTCTTAGAAGTCTAGCATGCTAGTTTAGCTTTCGTGCAATGTTTTGTAAGCTAAAGATGCCAATAGACCAAGTTATGATTCAAATTGCACAAAAACATCAAAACCTTGTCTATGGAGTGAGTTGAGCAATTCCAAAGCGTCAAGGAGGACCTTTGTACTCTATTTAGTGTTCTTAGAAGTCTAGCTTGCTTATTTAGCTTTCGCGCAACGTTTCACAATCTAAAGATGCCAATAGACCAAGTTATGATTCAAATTGCACAAAAAGGTCAAAAGTTCTTCTATGGAGAGAGTTGAGCAATTCCATAGCATTAAAGTGGCCCTTTGTACTCTATTTAGTGTTCTTAGAAGTCTAGCATGCTAGTTTAGCTTTCGTGCAACGTTTCGCAAGGTAGAGATGCCAATAGACCAAGTTATGATTCAAATTGCACAAAAACGTCAAAACTTCGTCTATGGAGGGAGTTGACCAATTCCAAAGCATCAAAGTGGACCTTTGTACTCTATTTAGTGTTCTTAGAAGTCTAGCATGCTAGTTTAGCTTTCGTGCAATGTTTTGTAAGCTAAAGATGCCAATGGACCAAGTTATGATTCAAATTGCACAAAAACATGAAAACCTTGTCTATGGAGTGAGTTGAGCAATTCCAAAGCGTCAAGGAGGACCTTTGTACTCTATTTAGTGTTCTTAGAAGTCTAGCTTGCTTATTTAGCTTTCGCGCAACGTTTCATAATCTAAAGATGCCAATAGACCAAGTTATGATTCAAATTGCACAAAAACGTCAAAACCTCGTACATGGAGGGAGTTGAGAAATGGCAAAGCATCAAAGTGGACCTTTGTACTCTATTTAGTGTTCTTAGAAGTCTAGCTTCCTTGTTTAGTATTCGTGCAACGTTTCATAAGGTAAAGATGCCAATAGACCAAGTTATGATTCAAATTGCACAAAAAGGTCAAAAGTTCATCTATGGAGAGAGTTGAGCAATTTCAAAGCATCAAAGTGGACCTTTGTACTCTATTTAGTGTTCTTAGAAGTCTAACATGCTTGTTTAGCTTTCGTGCAATGTTTCGCAAGGCAAAGATGCCAATAGACCAAGTTATGATTCAAATTGCACAAAAAGGTCAAAAGTTCGTCTATGGAGAGAGTTGAGCAATTCCAAAGCATCAAAGTGGACCTTTGTACTCTATTCAGTGTTCTTAGAAGTCTAACATGCTAGTTTAGCTTTCGTGCAACGTTTCGCAAGGTAAAGATGCCAATAGACCAAGTTATGATTCAAATTGCACAAAAAGGTCAAAACCTCGTCTATGGAGAGAGTTGAGCAATTCCAAAGCATCAAAGTGGCCCTTTGTACTCTATTTAGTGTTCTTAGAACTCTAGCATGCTAGTTTAGCTTTCGTGCAACGTTTTGTAAGCTAAAGATGCCAATAGACCAAGTTATGATTCAAATTGCACAAAAACGTCAAAACCTCTTCTACGGAGGGAGTTGAGCAATTCCAAAGCATCAAAGTGGACCTTTGTACTCTATTCAGTGTTCTTAGAAGTCTAACATGCTAGTTTAGCTTTCGTGCAACGTTTCGCAAGGTAAAGATGCCAATAGACCAAGTTATGATTCAAATTGCACAAAAAGGTCAAAACCTCGTCTATGGAGAGAGTTGAGCAATTCCAAAGCATCAAAGTGGCCCTTTGTACTCTATTTAGTGTTCTTAGAACTCTAGCATGCTAGTTTAGCTTTCGTGCAACGTTCTGTAAGCTAAAGATGCCAATAGACCAAGTTATGATTCAAATTGCATAAAAACGTCAAAACCTCGTCTATGGAGGGAGTTGAGCAATTCCAAAGCATCAAAGAGGACCTTTGTACTCTATTTAGTGTTCTTAGAAGTCTAGCTTGCTTGTTCAGCTTTCGTGCAACGTTTCGTAGGCTAAAGATGCCAATAGACCAAGTTATGATTCAAATTGCACAAAAACGTCAAAACCTCATCTATGGAGGGAGTTGACCAATTCCAAAGCATCAAAGTGGACCTTTGTACTCTATTTAGTGTTCTTAGAAGTCTAGCATGCTAGTTTAGCTTTCGTGCAATGTTTTGTAAGCTAAAGATGCCAATAGACCAAGTTATGATTCAAATTGCACAAAAACATCAAAACCTCGTCTATGGAGTGAGTTGAGCAATTCCAAAGCGTCAAAGAGGACCTTTGTACTCTATTTAGTGTTCTTAGAAGTCTAGCTTGCTTATTTAGCTTTCGCGCAACGTTTCGTAATCTAAAGATGCCAATAGACCAAGTTATGATTCAAATTGCACAAAAGGTCAAAAGTTCGTCTATGGAGAGAGTTGAGCAATTCCAAAGCATTAAAGTGGCCCTTTGTACTCTATTTAGTGTTCTTAGAAGTCTAGCATGCTAGTTTAGCTTTCGTGCAACGTTTCGCAAGGTAAAGATGCCAATAGACCAAGTTATGATTCAAATTGCACAAAAATGTCAAAAGCTCGTCTATGGACGGAGTTGAGCAATTCCAAAGCATCAAAGTGGACCTTTGTACTCTAGTTAGTGTTCTTAGAAGTCTAGCAGGCTTGTTTAGCGCAACATTTCGTAAGCTAAAGATGCCAATAGACCAAGTTATGATTCAAATTGCACAAAAACGTCAAAAGCTCGTGCATGGAGGGAGTTGAGCAATTCCAAAGCATCAAAGTGGACCTTTGTACTCTATTTAGTGTTCTTAGAAGTCTAGCTTGCTTGTTTAGTATTCGTGCAACGTTTCATAAGGTAAAGATGCCAATAGACCAAGTTATGATTCAAATTGCACAAAAAGGTCCAAAGTTCATCTATGGAGAGAGTTGAGCAATTTCAAAGCATCAAAGTGGACCTTTGTACTCTATTTAGTGTTCTTAGAAGTCTAACATGCTTGTTTAGCTTTCGTGCAACGTTTCGCAAGGTAAAGATGCCAATAGACCAAGTTATGATTCAAATTGCACAAAAAGGTCAAAAGTTCGTCTATGGAGAGAGTTGAGCAATTCCAAAGCATCAAAGTTGCCCTTTGTACTCTATTTAGTGTTCTTAGAAGTCTAGCATGCTAGTTTAGCTTTCGTGCAACGTTTTGTAGGCTAAAGATGCCAATAGACCAAGTTATGATTAAAATTGCACAAAAACATCAAAACCTCTTCTACGGAGAGAGTTGAGCAATTGCAAAGCATCAAAGTGGACCTTTGTACTCTATTCAGTGTTCTTAGAAGTCTAACATGCTTGTTTAGCTTTCATGCAACGTTTCGCAAGGTAAAGATGCCAATAGACCAAGTTATGATTCAAATTGCACAAAAAGGTCAAAAGTTCGTCTATGGAGAGAGTTGAGCAATTCCAAAGCATCGAAGTGGCCCTTTGTACTCTATTTAGTGTTCTTAGAAGTCTAGCATGCTAGTTTAGCTTTCGTGCAACGTTTCCTAAGCTAAAGATGCCAATAGACCAAGTTATGATTCAAATTGCATAAAAACGTCAAAACCTCATCTATGGAGGGAGTTGAGCAATTCCAAAGCACCAAACTGGACCTTTGTACTCTATTTAGTGTTCTTAGAAGTCTAGGATGCTAGTTTAGCATTCGTGCAACGTTTTGTAAGCTAAAGATGCCAATAGACCAAGTTATGATTCAAATTGCACAAAAACGTCAAAACCTCGTCTATGGAGGGAGTTGAGCAATTCCAAAGCATCAAAGACGACCTTTGTACTCTATTTAGTGTTCTTAGAAGTCTAGCTTGCTTGTTTAGCTTTCGTGCAACGTTTCGCAAGCTAAAGATGCCAATAGCCAAGTTATGATTCAAATTGCTCAAAAACGTCAAAACCTCGTCTATGGAGGGAGTTGAGCAATTCCAAAGCATCAAAGTGGACCTTTGTACTCTATTTAGTGTTCTTAGACGTCTAACACGCTTGTTTAGCTTTCGTGCAACGTTTCGCAAGGTAAATATTCAAATAGACCAAGTTATGATTCAAATTGCAGAAAAAGGTCAAAAGTTCATCTATGGAGAGAGTTGAGCGATTTCAAAGCGTCAAAGTGGACCTTTCTACTCTATTTAGTGTTCTTAGAAGTCTAACATGCTTGTTTAGCTTTCGTGCAACGTTTCGCAAGGTAAAGATGCCAATAGACCAAGTTATGATTCAAATTGCACAAAAACGTCAAAAGTTCGTCTATGGAGAGAGTTGAGCAATTCCAAAGCATCAAAGTGGCCCTTTGTACTCTATTTAGTGTTCTTAGAAGTCTAGCATCCTAGTTTAGCTTTCGTGCAACGTTTTGTAAGCTAAAGATGCCAATAGACCAAGTTATGATTCAAATTGCACAAAAACGTCAAAACCTCTTCTACGGAGGGAGTTGAGCAATTCCAATGCATCAAAGTGGACCTTTCTACTCTATTCAGTGTTCTTAGAAGTCTAACATGCTTGTTTAGCTTTCGTGCAACATTTCGCAAGGTAAAGATGCCAATAGACCAAGTTATGATTCAAATTGCACAAAAAGGTCAAAAGTTCATCTATGGAGAGAGTTGAGGAATTCCAAAGCATCAAAGTGGCCCTTTGTACTCTATTTAGTGTTCTTAGAAGTCTGGCATGCTAGTTTAGCTTTCGTGCAACGTTCTGTAAGCCAAAGATGACAATAGACCAAGTTATGATTCAAATTACATAAAAACGTCAAAACCTCATCTATGGAGGGAGTTGAGCAATTCCAAAGCATCAAATTGGACCTTTGTACTCTATTTAGTGTTCTTAGAAGTCTAGCGTGCTAGTTTAGCTTTCGTGCAACGTTTTGTAAGCTAAAGATGCCAATAGACCAAGTTATGATTCAAATTGCATAAAAACGTCAAAACCTCGTCTATGGAGGGAGTTGACCAATTCCAAAGCATCAAAGAGGACCTTTGTACTCTATTTAGTGTTCTTAGAAGTCTAGCTTGCTTGTTCAGCTTTCGTGCAACGTTTCGTAAGCTAAAGATGCCAATAGACCAAGTTATGATTCAAATTGCACAAAAACGTCAAAACCTCATCTATGGAGGGAGTTGACCAATTCCAAAGCATCAAAGTGGACCTTTGTACTCTATTTAGTGTTCTTAGAAGTCTAGCATGCTAGTTTAGCTTTCGTGCAATGTTTTGTAAGCTAAAGATGCCAATAGACCAAGTTATGATTCAAATTGCACAAAAACATCAAAACCTCGTCTATGGAGTGAGTTGAGCAATTCCAAAGCGTCAAAGAGGACCTTTGTACTCTATTTAGTGTTCTTAGAAGTCTAGCTTGCTTATTTAGCTTTCGCGCAACGTTTCGTAATCTAAAAATGCCAATAGACCAAGTTATGATTCAAATTGCACAAAAGGTCAAAAGTTCGTCTATGGAGAGAGTTGAGCAATTCCAAAGCGTCAAAGTGGACCTTTGTACTCTATTTAGTGTTCTTAGAAGTCTAACATGCTTGCTTAGCTTTCGTGCAACGTTTCGCAAGGTAAAGATGCCAATAGACCAAGTTATGATTCAAATTGCACAAAAACGTCAAAAGTTCATCTATGGAGAGAGTTGAGCAATTCCAAAGCATCAAAGTGGCCCTTTGTACTCTATTTAGTGTTCTTAGAAGTCTAGCATCCTAGTTTAGCTTTCGTGCAACGTTTTGTAAGCTAAAGATGCCAATAGACCCAGTTATGATTCAAATTGCACAAAAACGTCAAAACCTCTTCTACGGAGGGAGTTGAGCAATTCCAAAGCATCAAAGTGGACCTTTGTACTCCATTCAGTGTTCTTGGAAGTCTAACATGCTTGTTTAGCTTTCGTGCAACGTTTCGCAAGGTAAAGATGCCAATAGACCAAGTTATGATTCAAATTGCACAAAAAGGTCAAAAGTTCATCTTTGGAGAGAGTTGAGCAATTACAAAGCATCAAAGTGGCCCTTTGTACTCTATTTAGTGTTCTTAGAAGTCTGGCATGCTAGTTTAGCTTTCGTGCAACGTTCTGTAAGCCAAAGATGACAATTGACCAAGTTATGATTCAAATTACATAAAAACGTCAAAACCTCGTCTATGGAGGGAGTTGAGCAATTCCAAAGCATTAAAGTGGCCCTTTGTACTCTATTTAGTGTTCTTAGAAGTCTAGCATGCTAGTTTAGCTTTCGTGCAACGTTTCGCAAGCTAATGATGCCAATAGACCAAGTTATGATTCAAATTGCACAAAAATGTGAAAAGCTCGTCTATGGAGGGAGTTGAGCAATTCCAAAGCATCAAAGTGGACCTTTGTACTCTATTTAGTGTTCTTAGAAGTCTAGCAGGCTTGTTTAGCTTTCGTGCAACGTTTCGTAAGCTAAAGATGCCAATAGACCAAGTTATGATTCAAATTGCACAAAAACGTCAAAAGCTCATGCATGGAGGGAGTTGAGCAATTCCAAAGCATCAAAGTGGACCTTTGTACTCTATTTAGTGTTCTTAGAAGTCTAGCTTGCTTGTTTAGTATTCGTGCAACGTTTTATAAGGTAAAGATGCCAATAGACCAAGTTATGATTCAAATTGCACAAAAAGGTCAAAAGTTCATCTTTGGAGAGAGTTGAGCAATTACAAAGCATCAAAGTGGCCCTTTGTACTCTATTTAGTGTTCTTAGAAGTCTGGCATGCTAGTTTAGCTTTCGTGCAACGTTCTGTAAGCCAAAGATGACAATAGACCAAGTTATGATTCAAATTACATAAAAACGTCAAAACCTCGTCTATGGAGGGAGTTGAGCAATTCCAAAGCATTAAAGTGGCCCTTTGTACTCTATTTAGTGTTCTTAGAAGTCTAGCATGCTAGTTTAGCTTTCGTGCAACGTTTCGCAAGGTAATGATGCCAATAGACCAAGTTATGATTCAAATTGCACAAAAATGTCAAAAGCTCGTCTATGGAGGGAGTTGAGCAATTCCAAAGCATCAAAGTGGACCTTTGTACTCTATTTAGTGTTCTTAGAAGTCTAGCAGGCTTGTTTAGCTTTCGTGCAACGTTTCGTAAGCTAAAGATGCCAATAGACCAAGTTATGATTCAAATTGCACAAAAACGTCGAAAGCTCATGCATGGAGGGAGTTGAGCAATTCCAAAGCATCAAAGTGGACCTTTGTACTCTATTTAGTGTTCTTAGAAGTCTAGCTTGCTTGTTTAGTATTCGTGCAACGTTTTATAAGGTAAAGATGCCAATAGACCAAGTTATGATTCAAATTGCACAAAAAGGTCAAAAGTTCATCTATGGAGAGTGTTGAGCAATTTCAAAGCATCAAAGTGGACCTTTGTACTCTATTTAGTGTTCTTAGAAGTCTAACATGCTTGTTTAGCTTTCGTGCAACGTTTCGCAAGGTAAAGATTCCAATAGACCAAGTTATGATTCAAATTGCACAAAAAGGTCAAAAGTTCGTCAATGGAGAGAGTTGAGCAATTCCAAAGCATCAAGGTGGCCCTTTGTACTCTATTTAGTGTTCTTAGAAGTCTAGCATGCTAGTTTAGCTTTCGTGCAACGTTTTGTAAGCTAAAGATGCCAATAGACCAAGTTATGATTCAAATTGCACAAAAACGTCAAAACCACTTCTACGGAGGGAGTTGAGCAATTCCAAAGCATCAAAGTGGACCTTTGTACTCTATTCAGTGTTCTTAGAAGTCTAACATGCTTGTTTAGCTTTCGTGCAACGTTTCGCAAGGTAAAGTGGCCAATAGACCAAGTTATGATTCAAATTACACAAAAAGGTCAAAAGTTCATCTATCGAGAGAGTTGAGCAATTCCAAAGCATCAAAGTGGCCCTTTGTACTCTATTTAGTGTTCTTAGAAATCTGGCATGCTAGTTTAGCTTTCGTGCAACGTTCTGTAAGCTAAAGATGACAATAGACCAAGTTATGATTCAAATTGCATAAAAACGTCAAAACCTCGTCTATGGAGGGAGTTGAGCAATTCCAAAGCATCATACTGGACCTTTGTACTCTATTTAGTGTTCTTAGAAGTCTAGCATGCTAGTTTAGCTTTCGTGCAACGTTTTGTAAGCTAAAGATGCCAATAGACCAAGTTATGATTCAAATTGCATAAAAACGTCAAAACCTCATCTATGGAGGGAGTTGAGCAATTCCAAAGCATCAAAGTGGACCTTTGTACTCTATTTAGTGCTCTTAGAAGTCTAGCTTGCTTGTTTAGCTTTCGCGCAACTTTTCGTAAGCTAAAGATGCCAATAGACCAAGTTATGATTCAAATTGCACAAAAACGTCAAAACCTCGTCTATGGAGGGAGTTGAGCAATTCCAAAGCATCAAAGAGGACCTTTGTACTCTATTTAGTGTTCTTAGAAGTCTAGCTTGCTTGTTTAGCTTTCGCGCAACGTTTCGCAAGCTAAAGATACCAATAGCCAAGTTATGATTCAAATTGCACAAAAACGTCAAAACCTCGTCTATGGAGGGAGTTGAGCAATTCCAAAGCATCAAAGTGGACCTTTGTACTCTATTTAGTGTTCTTAGATGTCTGGCATGCTAGTTTAGCTTTCGTGCAACGTTCTGTAAGCTAAAGATGACAATAGACCAAGTTCTGATTCAAATTGCATAAAAACGTCAAAACCTCGTCTATGGAGGGAGTTGAGCAATTCCAAAGCATCAAAGTGGCCCTTTGTACTCTATTTAGTGTTCTTAGAAGTCTGGCATGCTAGTTTAGCTTTCGTGCAACGTTCTGTAAGCCAAAGATGACAATAGACCAAGTTATGATTCAAATTAAATAAAAACGTCAAAACCTCGTCTATGGAGGGAGTTGAGCAATTCCAAAGCATCAAAGTGGACCTTTGTACTCTATTTAGTGTTCTTAGAAGTCTAGCTTGCTTGTTTAGCTTTCGCGCAACTTTTCGTAAGCTAAAGATGCCAATAGACCAAGTTATGATTCAAATTGCACAAAAACGTCAAAACCTCGTCTATGGAGGGAGTTGAGCAATTCCAAAGCATCAAAGAGGAACTTTGTACTCTATTTAGTGTTCTTAGAAGTCTAGCTTGCTTGTTTAGCTTTCGCGCAACGTTTCGTAAGCTAAAGATGCCAATAGACCAAGTTATGATTCAAATTGTACAAAAACGTCAAAACCTCGTCCATGGAGGGAGTTGAGCAATTCCAAAACATCAAAGTGGACCTTTGTACTCTATTTAGTGTTCTTATAAGTCTAGCATGCTAGTTTAGCTTTCGTGCAACGTTTCGCAAGGTAATGATGCCAATAGACCAAGTTATGATTCAAATTGCACAAAAACGTCAAAACCTCGTCTATGGAGGGAGTTGAGCAATTCCAAAGCATCAAAGTGGACCTTTGTACTCTATTTAGTGTTCTTAGACGTCTAACTCGCTTGTTTAGCTTTCGTGCAACGTTTCGCAAGGTAAATATTCAAATAGACCAAGTTCTGATTCAAATTGCAGAAAAAGGTCAAAAGTTCATCTATGGAGAGAGTTGAGCAATTTCAAAGCGTCAAAGTGGACCTTTGTACTCTATTTAGTGTTCTTAGAAGTCTAACATGCTTGTTTAGCTTTCGTGCAACGTTTCGCAAGGTAAAGATGCCAATAGACCAAGTTATGATTCAAATTGCACGAAAACGTCAAAAGTTCATCTATGGAGAGAGTTGAGCAATTCCAAAGCATCAAAGTGGCCCTTTGTACTCTATTTAGTGTTCTTAGAAGTCTAGCATCCTAGTTTAGCTTTCGTGCAACGTTTTGTAAGCTAAAGATGCCAATAGACCCAGTTATGATTCAAATTGCACAAAAACGCCAAAACCTCTTCTACGGAGGGAGTTGAGCAATTCCAAAGCATCAAAGTGGACCTTTGTACTCTATTCAGTGTTCTTAGAAGTCTAACATGCTTGTTTAGCTTTCGTGCAACGTTTCGCAAGGTAAAGATGCCAATAGACCAAGTTATGATTCAAATTGCACAAAAAGGTCAAAAGTTCATCTATGGAGAGAGTTGAGCAATTACAAAGCATCAAAGTGGCCCTTTGTACTCTATTTAGTGTTCTTAGAAGTCTGGCATGCTAGTTTAGCTTTCGTGCAACGTTCTGTAAGCCAAAGATGACAATAGACCAAGTTATGATTCAAATTACATAAAAACGTCAAAACCTCGTCTATGGAGGGAGTTGAGCAATTCCAAAGCATTAAAGTGGCCCTTTGTACTCTATTTAGTGTTCTTAGAAGTCTAGCATGCTAGTTTAGCTTTCGTACAACGTTTCGCAAGGTAATGATGCCAATAGACCAAGTTATGATTCAAATTGCACAAAAATGTCAAAAGCTCGTCTATGGAGGGAGTTGAGCAATTCCAAAGCATCAAAGTGGACCTTTGTACTCTATTTAGTGTTCTTAGAAGTCTAGCAGGCTTGTTTAGCTTTCGTGCAACGTTTCATAAGCTAAAGATGCCAATAGACCAAGTTATGATTCAAATTGCACAAAAACGTCAAAAGCTCATGCATGGAGGGAGTTGAGCAATTCCAAAGCATCAAAGTGGACCTTTGTACTCTATTTAGTGTTCTTAGAAGTCTAGCTTGCTTGTTTAGTATTCGTGCAACGTTTTATAAGGTAAAGATGCCAATAGACCAAGTTATGATTCAAATTGCATAAAAAGGTCAAAAGTTCATCTATGGAGAGAGTTGAGCAATTTCAAAGCATCAAAGTGGACCTTTGTACTCTATTTAGTGTTCTTAGAAGTCTAACATGCTTGTTTAGCTTTCGTGCAACGTTTCGCAAGGTAAAGATTCCAATAGACCAAGTTATGATTCAAATTGCACAAAAAGGTCAAAAGTTCGTCAATGGAGAGAGTTGAGCAATTCCAAAGCATCAACGTGGCCCTTTGTACTCTATTTAGTGTTCTTAGAAGTCTAGCATGCTAGTTTAGCTTTCGTGCAACGTTTTGTAAGCTAAAGATGCCAATAGACCAAGTTAAGATTCAAATTGCACAAAAACGTCAAAACCACTTCTACGGAGGGAGTTGAGCAATTCCAAAGCATCAAAGTGGACCTTTGTACTCTATTCAATGTTCTTAGAAGTCTAACATGCTTGTTTAGCTTTTGTGCAACGTTTTGTAAGCTAAAGATGCCAATAGACCAAGTTATGATTCAAATTGCACAAAAACGTCAAAACCACTTCTACGGAGGGAGTTGAGCAATTCCAAAGCATCAAAGTGGACCTTTGTACACTATTTAGTGTTCTTAGAAGTCTAACATGCTTGTTTAGCTTTCGTGCAACGTTTCGCAAGGTAAAGATTCCAATAGACCAAGTTATGATTCAAATTGGACAAAAAGGTCAAAAGTTCGTCAATGGAGAGAGTTGAGCAATTCCAAAGCATCAAGGTGGCCCTTTGTACTCTATTTAGTGTTCTTAGAAGTCTAGCATGCTAGTTTAGCTTTCGTGCAACGTTTTGTAAGCTAAAGATGCCAATAGACCAAGTTATGATTCAAATTGCACAAAAACGTTAAAACCACTTCTACGGAGGGAGTTGAGCAATTCCAAAGCATCAAAGTGGACCTTTGTACTCTATTCAGTGTTCTTAGAAGTCTAACATGCTTGTTTAGCTTTCGTGCAACGTTTCGCAAGGTAAAGATGCCAATTGACCAAGTTATGATTCAAATTACACAAAAAGGTCAAAAGTTCATCTATGGAGAGAGTTGAGCAATTCCAAAGCATCAAAGTGGCCCTTTGTACTCTATTTAGTGTTCTTAGAAGTCTGGCATGCTAGTTTAGCTTTCGTGCAACGTTCTGTAAGCTAAAGATGACAATAGACGAAGTTATGATTCAAATTACATTAAAACGTCAAAACCTCGTCTATGGAGGGAGTTGAGCAATTCCAAAGCATTAAAGTGGCCCCTTGTAGTCTATTTAGTGTTCTTAGAAGTCTAGCATGCTAGTTTAGCTTTCGTGCAACGTTTCGCAAGGTAATGATGCCAATAGACCAAGTTATGAGTCAAATTGCACAAAAATGTCAAAAGCTTGTCTATGGAGGGAGTTGAGCAATTCCAAAGCATCAAAGTGGACCTTTGTACTCTATTTAGTGTTCTTAGAAGTCTAGCAGGCTTGTTTAGCTTTCGTGCAACGTTTCGTAAGCTAAAGATGCCAATAGACCAAGTTATGATTCAAATTGCACAAAAACGTCAAAAGCTCATGCATGGAGGGAGTTGAGCAATTTCAAAGCATCAAAGTGGACCTTTGTACTCTATTTAGTGTTCTTAGAAGTCTAGCTTGCTTGTTTAGTATTCGTGCAACGTTTTATAAGGTAAAGATGCCAATAGACCAAGTTATGATTCAAATTGCACAAAAAGGTCAAAAGTTTATCTATGGAGAGAGTTGAGCAATTTCAAAGCATCGAAGTGGACCTTTGTACTCTATTTAGTGTTCTTAGAAGTCAAACATGCTTGTTTAGCTTTCGTGCAACGTTTCGCAAGGTAAAGATTCCAATAGACCAAGTTATGATTCAAATTGCACAAAAAGGTCAAAAGTTCGTCAATGGAGAGAGTTGAGCAATTCCAAAGCATCAAAGTGGCCCTTTGTTCTCTATTTAGTGTTCTTAGAAGTCTAGCATGCTAGTTTAGCTTTCGTGCAACGTTTCGCAAGGTAAAGATGCCAATTGACCAAGTTATGATTCAAATTACACAAAAAGGTCAAAAGTTCATCTATGGAGAGAGTTGAGCAATTCCAAAGCATCAAAGTGGCCCTTTGTACTCTATTTAGTGTTCTTAGAAGTCTGGCATGCTAGTTTAGCTTTCGTGCAACGTTCTGTAAGCTAAAGATGACAATAGACGAAGTTATGATTCAAATTACATTAAAACGTCAAAACCTCGTCTATGGAGGGAGTTGAGCAATTCCAAAGCATTAAAGTGGCCCCTTGTAGTCTATTTAGTGTTCTTAGAAGTCTAGCATGCTAGTTTAGCTTTCGTGCAACGTTTCGCAAGGTAATGATGCCAATAGACCAAGTTATGAGTCAAATTGCACAAAAATGTCAAAAGCTTGTCTATGGAGGGAGTTGAGCAATTCCAAAGCATCAAAGTGGACCTTTGTACTCTATTTAGTGTTCTTAGAAGTCTAGCAGGCTTGTTTAGCTTTCGTGCAACGTTTCGTAAGCTAAAGATGCCAATAGACCAAGTTATGATTCAAATTGCACAAAAACGTCAAAAGCTCATGCATGGAGGGAGTTGAGCAATTTCAAAGCATCAAAGTGGACCTTTGTACTCTATTTAGTGTTCTTAGAAGTCTAGCTTGCTTGTTTAGTATTCGTGCAACGTTTTATAAGGTAAAGATGCCAATAGACCAAGTTATGATTCAAATTGCACAAAAAGGTCAAAAGTTTATCTATGGAGAGAGTTGAGCAATTTCAAAGCATCAAAGTGGACCTTTGTACTCTATTTAGTGTTCTTAGAAGTCTAACATGCTTGTTTAGCTTTCGTGCAACGTTTCGCAAGGTAAAGATTCCAATAGACCAAGTTATGATTCAAATTGCACAAAAAGGTCAAAAGTTCGTCAATGGAGAGAGTTGAGCAATTCCAAAGCATCAAAGTGGCCCTTTGTACTCTATTTAGTGTTCTTAGAAGTCTGGCATGCTAGTTTAGCTTTCGTGCAACGTTTCATAAGCTAAAGATGCCAATAGACCAAGTTATGATTCAAATTGCACAAAAACGTCAATACATCAAGAGATGCAATGTTTCGTAAGCTAAAGATGCCAATACACCTAGTTAAGTTTCAAATTGCACAAAAACTTCAAGAGCTCATCTATCGAGAGAGTTGAGCGATTCCAATGCATCAAAGTGGACAGCTGTACTCTATTTAGTGTTCTTTGAAGTCTAACTTGCTAGTTTAGCTTTTTTGCAACATTTCGTAAGGTAAAAATGCCAATAGACCATGTTATGTTTGAAATTGCATAAAAACGTCAAACGCTCTTCTATGGAGAGAGTTGAGCAATTCCAAAGCATCAAAATGGTTCTTCGTACTCTATTTTGGTGTTCTTAGAAGTTTAGCTTTCGTGCAACGTTTCATAAGGAAAAGATGCCAATACACCTAGTTATTTTTCAAATTGTACAAAAAGTCAAGAGCTCATCTATGGAGAGAGTTGACCAATTCCAATGCATCAAAGTGGACTGTTGTACTCTATTTAGTGTTCTTAGAAGTCGAACATGCTTGTTTTGCTTTCGTGCAATGTTTCGTAAGTTAAAGATGCCAATAGACTAAGTTAAGTTCCAAATTGCACAAAAACATGAAACGCTCTTCTATGGAGAGATTTGAGCAATTCCAAAGCATCAAAGTGGACTGTTGTACTCTATTTAGTGTTATTAGAAGTCTAACATGCTAGTTTAACTTTTCTGCAACGTTTCATAAGCTAAAGATGCCAATAGACCAAGTTATGATTCAAATTGCACAAAAACGTCAAAAGCTCATCTATAGAGAGAATTGAGCAATTCCAAACCATCAAAGTAGACCGTTGTACTCTATTTAGTGTTCTTAGAAGTGTAGCAAGCTATTTTAGCCTTCGTGCAACGTTTCATAAGCTAAAGATGCCAATGCACCTAGTTACGTTTCAAATTGGACAAAGATGTCAAGAGCTCATCCATGGAGAGAGTTGAGCAATTCCAATCCATCAAAGTGGACCGTTGTACTCAATTTACTGTTCTTAGAAGTCTAACATGCTTGTGTTGCTTTCGTGCAACGTTTCGTAAGTTAAAGATGCCAATAGACTAAGTTATGTTCCAAATTGCACAAAAACATGAAAAGCTCTTCTATAGAGAGAGTTGAGCAATTCCAAAGCATCAAAGTGGACAGCTGTACTCTATTTAGTGTTCTTTGAAGTCTAACTTGCTAGTTTAGCTTTTTTGCAACATTTCGTAAGGTAAAAATGCCAATAGACCATGTTATGTTTGAAATTGCATAAAAACGTCAAACGCTCTTCTATGGAGAGAGTTGAGCAATTCCAAAGCATCAAAATGGTTCTTCGTACTCTATTTTGGTGTTCTTAGAAGTTTAGCCTTCGTGCGACATTTCGTAAGCTAAAGATGCCAATGGACCAAGTTATGTTTCAACTTGCTCAAAAACGTCAAGAGCTCATCTAGGGAGAGAGTTGAGCAATTCCAAAGCATCAAAGTGGACCGTTGTACTCTATTTAGTGTTATTAGAAGTCTAACATGCTAGTTTAGCTCTCGTGCAACGTTTTGTAAGCTAAAGATGCCAATGGACCAAGTGACCGACACCAAAGTGTGTGTGTGTACTTACCCCAAGTGTAGGGTATCGTCAAGTAATAAACCGGTGAGTCCGGTATCGATCCACGAGGAAGCAATGCAAATTTGAAGTGAATGATATGCAAATGACTAGCTAACACTAATAAACACAATGAATATCAAATAAAAGCAAGTAAAAGAAATGGGCCGAATGACTCGGTAGCATGAGCGATTTTGTAATCAAAGTAAGCACAAATTGGATTTAAAACAATTAATTAAAAACCTAGTCTCTAATCCGTCCCGGTGGTTACTCGGTTCTCATACTCAAGGTATCATTGCAAACACACACAACCATACACAATGCATTGTGTGATACTATCAATCATGCATATGCAAAGAGAATTGGGATATAAGACTTCAATTCATACATGTAGGCCATCGGGTCTCTTAATCTACGATGAACGCAAAGGGATAAGCACCTAATATTATGGATTAATGTTCCCCCTTGGGGCTCGGCTTGGCTAACACCCTAGTTTCACACTCAAAGATCAATTAACCATAACTCTCCCATGCACATTCCTAAATTAACCCAAAACCCCATCATCAATACACATAATTAATAGCTATGCAATGGAAAACTCAATTAATTAAGGAAATCATGCAATGGGTTTAACAATTCTCAATCAAACACATTAGATGCAATCCCTAGACTAGACAATCCAAAGATACAATCAAATATGTCATCTCCATAGATCCAATCACACAACCACGAAATTAAAAGAGCAAAATCAAAACTACAATTCCATGAACATACCTTGAGTAATTGAAACCAAGCACCCACCGTTTGGGACTAGAAACTAGAAAGAGAACTTAGCCACTCATCATAATGGGTATAAACATCAATTTTATAGATGAAAATCAATGTTTACAAACAAAATCACGAAAAACCAAGAAAAACTTAGAGAGAGAAGTAGAGAGAAAACAATGGAGGCAAGAACTTGGAGAAGATGAATTGTGTGAAGTAAGAAGAAATCTTAGGGTTTTCTCCTCCTTTTACCATTGAAAATACCTAACTACCCTTATACAAACGTTCCCCATTGGTTATATACATGATTTACCCCAAATGCCCTTGAAATTTCGGTGCAGA
This sequence comes from Tripterygium wilfordii, assembly GCF_013401445.1. Taxonomy (NCBI): domain Eukaryota; kingdom Viridiplantae; phylum Streptophyta; class Magnoliopsida; order Celastrales; family Celastraceae; genus Tripterygium; species Tripterygium wilfordii. Next base: position 6,857,833 of record NC_052247.1, read on the forward strand.
AAATTGCAGATTCGCCGTAGGTGTCCGGACGGGTGTCCGGACACTTCATGCGTCCATCAACTTTGAAGCCTCTGTCTCAATATGTGAAGAAAGCGTCCGGACGGGTACTGTGGGTGTCCGGACGGGAGGTGTCCGGACACCTTGGGAAGTGTCCCGACACCTCACAGCAAAAAGTGCCCAAAAAGTGCTCCAACTTGCCCGAACAAGGTCCGATTCCTACAAAACCAAGGGGAAACATTTGTAAGTGTAAAATTAAGCTAAAATGCAATCAAATACATTAACTAAGTGCTAGAACATCCTAATTAAAGGACACTAGAACCTCAAAATAGAGGTCCAATCACCAAGTTATGTTTCAACTTGCACAAAACATCAAGAGCTCGTCTATGGAGAAAGTTGAGCAATTCCAAAGCGTCAAAGTGCACGGTTGTACTCTATTTAGTGTTCTTACAAGTCTAGCATGCTAGTTTAGCTTTCCTGTAACGTAAAGATGCCAATACACCTAGTTTTGTTTCAAATTGTGCAAAAACGTGAAACACTCTTGTATGGAGAGATTTGAGCAATTCCAAGGCATCAAGATGGACTATTGCACTCTATCTAGTTTTATTAGATGTCTAACATGCTAGTTAAGCTTTCATGCAATGTTTCGTAAGCTAAAGATGCCAATACACCTAGTTAAGTTTCAAATTGCACAAAAACTTCAAGAGCTCATCTATCGAGAGAGTTGAGCGATTCCAATGCATCAAAGTGGACCGTTGTACTCTATTTACTGTTCTTAGAAGTCTAACATGCTTGTTTTCCTTTCGTGCAACGTTTCGTCAGTTAAAGATGCCAATAGACTAAGTTATGTTTCAAATTGCACAAAAACGTGAACAACTCTTCTATAGAGAGAGTTGAGCAATTCCAAAGCATCAAAGTGGACCGTTGTACTCTATTTAGTGTTCTTAGAACTTTAGAATGATAGTTTAGCCTTTGTGCAATGTTTCGTAAGCCAAAGGTGCCAATAGACCAAGTTATCTTTCAATTTGCACAAAAAGGTCAAGAGCTCGTCTACGGAGAGAGTTAAGCAATTCCAAAGCATCAAAGTGGATGGTTTTACTCTATTTAGTGTTCTTCCAAGTCTAGCTTGCTAGTTTAGCTTTCGTGCAACGTTTCGTAAGGTAAAGATGCGCATAGACCAAGTTATGTTTAAAATTGCACAAAAACGTGAAAAGCTCTTCTATGGAGAGAGTTGAGGAATTCCAAAGCATCAAAATGGACTGTTGGACTCTATCTAGTTTTATTAGATGTCTAACATGCTAGTTTAGCTTTCGTACAATGTTTCGTATGGTAAAGATGCCAATAGACCAAGTTATGATCCAAATCGCAGAAAAACGTCAAAAGCTCGTCTATGAATAGAATGGAGCATTTTCAAATCATCAAACTTGATGGTTATGCTCTATTTAGTGTTCTTACAAGTCTAGCATGCTAGTTTAGCTTTCGTGCAACGTTTCATAAGGAAAAGATGCCAATACACCTAGTTATTTTTCAAATTGTACAAAAACGTCAAGAGCTCATCTATGGAGAGAGTTGACCAATTCCAATGCATCAAAGTGGACTGTTGTACTCTATTTAGTGTTCTTAGAAGTCGAACATGCTTGTTTTGCTTTCGTGCAATGTTTCGTAAGTTAAAGATGCCAATAGACTAAGTTAAGTTCCAAATTGCACAAAAACGTGAAACGCTCTTCTATGGAGAGATTTGAGCAATTCCAAAGCATCAAAGTGGACTGCTGTACTCTATTTAGTGTTATTAGAAGTCTAACATGCTAGTTTAACTTTTCTACAACGTTTCATAAGCTAAAGATGCCAATAGACCAAGTTATGATTCAAATTGCACAAAAACGTCAAAAGCTCATCTATAGAGAGAATTGAGCAATTCCAAAACATCAAAGTAGACCGTTGTACTCTATTGAGTGTTCTTAGAAGTTTAGCATGCTATTTTAGCCTTCGTGCAACGTTTCATAAGCTAAAGATGCGAATACACCTAGTTATGTTTCAAATTGGACAAAGATGTCAATAGCTCATCTATGGAGAGAGTTGAGCAATTCCAATCCATCAAAGTGGACCGTTGTACTCAATTTACTGTTCTTAGAAGTCTAACATGCTTGTGTTGCTTTCGTGCAACGTTTCGTAAGTTAAAGATGCCAATAGACTAAGTTATGTTCCAAATTGCACAAAACCATGAAAAGCTCTTCTATAGAGAGAGTTTAGCAATTCCAAAGCATCAAAGTGGACAGTTGTACTCTATTTAGTGTTCTTTGAAGTCTAACTTGCTAGTTTAGCTTTTTTGCAACATTTCGTAAGGTAAAAATGCCAATAGACCAAGTTATGTTTGAAATTGCATAAAAACGTCAAACGCTCTTCTATGGAGAGAGTTGAGCAATTCCAAAGCATTAAAATGGTTCTTCGTACTCTATTTTGGTGTTCTTAGAAGTTCAGCCTTCGTGCGACATTTCGTAAGCTAAAGATGCCTATGGACCAGGTTATGTTTCAACTTGCTCAAAAACGTCAAGAGCTCATCTAGGGAGAGAGTTGAGCAATTCCAAAGCATCAAAGTGGACCGTTGTACTCTATTTAGTGTTATTAGAAGTCTAACATGCTAGTTTAGCTCTCGTGCAACGTTTTGTAAGCTAAAGATGCCAATAGACCAAGTTATGTTTCAACTTGCACAAAACATCAAAAGCTCGTCTATGGAGAAAGTTGAGCAATTCTAAAGCGTCAAAGTGCACGGTTGTACTCTATTTAGTGTTCTGACAAGTCTAGCATGCTAGTTTAGCTTTCCTGTAACGTAAAGATGCCAATACACCTAGTTTTGTTTTAAATTGCGCAAAAACGTGAAACACTCTTGTATGGAGAGATTTGAGCAATTCCAAGGCATCAAGATGGACTATTGCACTCTATCTAGTTTTATTAGATGTCTAACATGCTAGTTAAGCTTTCATGCAATGTTTCGTAAGCTAAAGATGCCAACACACCTAGTTATGTTTCAAATTGCACAAAAACTTCAAGAGCTCATCTATGGAGAGAGTTGAGCGATTCCAATGCATCAAAGTGGACCGTTGTACTCTATTTACTGTTCTTAGAAGTCTAACATGCTTGTTTTCCTTTCGTGCAACGTTTCGTCAGTTAAAGATGCCAATAGACTAAGTTATGTTTCAAATTGCACAAAAACGTGAACAACTCTTCTATAGAGAGAGTTGAGCAATTCCAAAGCATCAAAGTGGACCGTTGTACTCTATTTAGTGTTCTTAGAACTTTAGAATGATAGTTTAGCCTTTGTGCAATGTTTCGTAAGCCAAAGGTGCCAATAGACCAAGTTATCTTTCAATTTGCACAAAAAGGTCAAGAGCTCGTCTACGGAGAGAGTTAAGCAATTCCAAAGCATCAAAGTGGATGGTTTTACTCTATTTAGTGTTCTTCCAAGTCTAGCTTGCTAGTTTAGCTTTCGTGCAACGTTTCGTAAGGTAAAGATGCGCATAGACCAAGTTATGTTTAAAATTGCACAAAAACGTGAAAAGCTCTTCTATGGAGAGAGTTGAGGAATTCCAAAGCATCAAAATGGACTGTTGGACTCTATCTAGTTTTATTAGATGTCTAACATGCTAGTTTAGCTTTCGTACAATGTTTCGTATGGTAAAGATGCCAATAGACCAAGTTATGATCCAAATCGCAGAAAAACGTCAAAAGCTCGTCTATGAATAGAATGGAGCATTTTCAAATCATCAAACTTGATGGTTATGCTCTATTTAGTGTTCTTACAAGTCTAGCATGCTAGTTTAGCTTTCGTGCAACGTTTCATAAGGAAAAGATGCCAATACACCTAGTTATTTTTCAAATTGTACAAAAACGTCAAGAGCTCATCTATGGAGAGAGTTGACCAATTCCAATGCATCAAAGTGGACTGTTGTACTCTATTTAGTGTTCTTAGAAGTCGAACATGCTTGTTTTGCTTTCGTGCAATGTTTCGTAAGTTAAAGATGCCAATAGACTAAGTTAAGTTCCAAATTGCACAAAAACGTGAAACGCTCTTCTATGGAGAGATTTGAGCAATTCCAAAGCATCAAAGTGGACTGCTGTACTCTATTTAGTGTTATTAGAAGTCTAACATGCTAGTTTAACTTTTCTACAACGTTTCATAAGCTAAAGATGCCAATAGACCAAGTTATGATTCAAATTGCACAAAAACGTCAAAAGCTCATCTATAGAGAGAATTGAGCAATTCCAAAACATCAAAGTAGACCGTTGTACTCTATTGAGTGTTCTTAGAAGTTTAGCATGCTATTTTAGCCTTCGTGCAACGTTTCATAAGCTAAAGATGCGAATACACCTAGTTATGTTTCAAATTGGACAAAGATGTCAATAGCTCATCTATGGAGAGAGTTGAGCAATTCCAATCCATCAAAGTGGACCGTTGTACTCAATTTACTGTTCTTAGAAGTCTAACATGCTTGTGTTGCTTTCGTGCAACGTTTCGTAAGTTAAAGATGCCAATAGACTAAGTTATGTTCCAAATTGCACAAAACCATGAAAAGCTCTTCTATAGAGAGAGTTTAGCAATTCCAAAGCATCAAAGTGGACAGTTGTACTCTATTTAGTGTTCTTTGAAGTCTAACTTGCTAGTTTAGCTTTTTTGCAACATTTCGTAAGGTAAAAATGCCAATAGACCAAGTTATGTTTGAAATTGCATAAAAACGTCAAACGCTCTTCTATGGAGAGAGTTGAGCAATTCCAAAGCATTAAAATGGTTCTTCGTACTCTATTTTGGTGTTCTTAGAAGTTCAGCCTTCGTGCGACATTTCGTAAGCTAAAGATGCCTATGGACCAGGTTATGTTTCAACTTGCTCAAAAACGTCAAGAGCTCATCTAGGGAGAGAGTTGAGCAATTCCAAAGCATCAAAGTGGACCGTTGTACTCTATTTAGTGTTATTAGAAGTCTAACATGCTAGTTTAGCTCTCGTGCAACGTTTTGTAAGCTAAAGATGCCAATAGACCAAGTTATGTTTCAACTTGCACAAAACATCAAAAGCTCGTCTATGGAGAAAGTTGAGCAATTCTAAAGCGTCAAAGTGCACGGTTGTACTCTATTTAGTGTTCTGACAAGTCTAGCATGCTAGTTTAGCTTTCCTGTAACGTAAAGATGCCAATACACCTAGTTTTGTTTTAAATTGCGCAAAAACGTGAAACACTCTTGTATGGAGAGATTTGAGCAATTCCAAGGCATCAAGATGGACTATTGCACTCTATCTAGTTTTATTAGATGTCTAACATGCTAGTTAAGCTTTCATGCAATGTTTCGTAAGCTAAAGATGCCAACACACCTAGTTATGTTTCAAATTGCACAAAAACTTCAAGAGCTCATCTATGGAGAGAGTTGAGCGATTCCAATGCATCAAAGTGGACCGTTGTACTCTATTTACTGTTCTTAGAAGTCTAACATGCTTGTTTTCCTTTCGTGCAACGTTTCGTCAGTTAAAGATGCCAATAGACTAAGTTATGTTTCAAATTGCACAAAAACGTGAACAACTCTTCTATAGAGAGAGTTGAGCAATTCCAAAGCATCAAAGTGGACCGTTGTACTCTATTTAGTGTTCTTAGAACTTTAGAATGATAGTTTAGCCTTTGTGCAATGTTTCGTAAGCCAAAGGTGCCAATAGACCAAGTTATCTTTCAATTTGCACAAAAAGGTCAAGAGCTCGTCTACGGAGAGAGTTAAGCAATTCCAAAGCATCAAAGTGGATGGTTTTACTCTATTTAGTGTTCTTCCAAGTCTAGCTTGCTAGTTTAGCTTTCGTGCAACGTTTCGTAAGGTAAAGATGCGAATAGACCAAGTTATGTTTAAAATTGCACAAAAACGTGAAAAGCTCTTCTATGGAGAGAGTTGAGGAATTCCAAAGCATCAAAATGGACTGTTGGACTCTATCTAGTTTTATTAGATGTCTAACATGCTAGTTTAGCTTTCGTACAATGTTTCGTATGGTAAAGATGCCAATAGACCAAGTTATGATTCAAATCGCAGAAAAACGTCAAAAGCTCGTCTATGAATAGAATGGAGCATTTTCAAATCATCAAACTTGATGGTTATGCTCTATTTAGTGTTCTTACAAGTCTAGCATGCTAGTTTAGCTTTCGTGCAACGTTTCATAAGGAAAAGATGCCAATACACCTAGTTATTTTTCAAATTGTACAAAAACGTCAAGAGCTCATCTATGGAGAGAGTTGACCAATTCCAATGCATCAAAGTGGACTGTTGTACTCTATTTAGTGTTCTTAGAAGTCGAACATGCTTGTTTTGCTTTCGTGCAATGTTTCGTAAGTTAAAGATGCCAATAGACTAAGTTAAGTTCCAAATTGCACAAAAACGTGAAACGCTCTTCTATGGAGAGATTTGAGCAATTCCAAAGCATCAAAGTGGACTGCTGTACTCTATTTAGTGTTATTAGAAGTCTAACATGCTAGTTTAACTTTTCTACAACGTTTCATAAGCTAAAGATGCCAATAGACCAAGTTATGATTCAAATTGCACAAAAACGTCAAAAGCTCATCTATAGAGAGAATTGAGCAATTCCAAAACATCAAAGTAGACCGTTGTACTCTATTGAGTGTTCTTAGAAGTTTAGCATGCTATTTTAGCCTTCGTGCAACGTTTCATAAGCTAAAGATGCGAATACACCTAGTTATGTTTCAAATTGGACAAAGATGTCAATAGCTCATCTATGGAGAGAGTTGAGCAATTCCAATCCATCAAAGTGGACCGTTGTACTCAATTTACTGTTCTTAGAAGTCTAACATGCTTGTGTTGCTTTCGTGCAACGTTTCGTAAGTTAAAGATGCCAATAGACTAAGTTATGTTCCAAATTGCACAAAACCATGAAAAGCTCTTCTATAGAGAGAGTTTAGCAATTCCAAAGCATCAAAGTGGACAGTTGTACTCTATTTAGTGTTCTTTGAAGTCTAACTTGCTAGTTTAGCTTTTTTGCAACATTTCGTAAGGTAAAAATGCCAATAGACCAAGTTATGTTTGAAATTGCATAAAAACGTCAAACGCTCTTCTATGGAGAGAGTTGAGCAATTCCAAAGCATTAAAATGGTTCTTCGTACTCTATTTTGGTGTTCTTAGAAGTTCAGCCTTCGTGCGACATTTCGTAAGCTAAAGATGCCTATGGACCAGGTTATGTTTCAACTTGCTCAAAAACGTCAAGAGCTCATCTAGGGAGAGAGTTGAGCAATTCCAAAGCATCAAAGTGGACCGTTGTACTCTATTTAGTGTTATTAGAAGTCTAACATGCTAGTTTAGCTCTCGTGCAACGTTTTGTAAGCTAAAGATGCCAATAGACCAAGTTATGTTTCAACTTGCACAAAACATCAAAAGCTCGTCTATGGAGAAAGTTGAGCAATTCTAAAGCGTCAAAGTGCACGGTTGTACTCTATTTAGTGTTCTGACAAGTCTAGCATGCTAGTTTAGCTTTCCTGTAACGTAAAGATGCCAATACACCTAGTTTTGTTTTAAATTGCGCAAAAACGTGAAACACTCTTGTATGGAGAGATTTGAGCAATTCCAAGGCATCAAGATGGACTATTGCACTCTATCTAGTTTTATTAGATGTCTAACATGCTAGTTAAGCTTTCATGCAATGTTTCGTAAGCTAAAGATGCCAACACACCTAGTTATGTTTCAAATTGCACAAAAACTTCAAGAGCTCATCTATGGAGAGAGTTGAGCGATTCCAATGCATCAAAGTGGACCGTTGTACTCTATTTACTGTTCTTAGAAGTCTAACATGCTTGTTTTCCTTTCGTGCAACGTTTCGTCAGTTAAAGATGCCAATAGACTAAGTTATGTTTCAAATTGCACAAAAACGTGAACAACTCTTCTATAGAGAGAGTTGAGCAATTCCAAAGCATCAAAGTGAACCGTTGTACTCTATTTAGTGTTCTTAGAACTTTAGAATGATAGTTTAGCCTTTGTGCAATGTTTCGTAAGCCAAAGGTGCCAATAGACCAAGTTATCTTTCAATTTGCACAAAAAGGTCAAGAGCTCGTCTACGGAGAGAGTTAAGCAATTCCAAAGCATCAAAGTGGATGGTTTTACTCTATTTAGTGTTCTTCCAAGTCTAGCTTGCTAGTTTAGCTTTCGTGCAACGTTTCGTAAGGTAAAGATGCGAATAGACCAAGTTATGTTTAAAATTGCACAAAAACGTGAAAAGCTCTTCTATGGAGAGAGTTGAGGAATTCCAAAGCATCAAAATGGACTGTTGGACTCTATCTAGTTTTATTAGATGTCTAACATGCTAGTTTAGCTTTCGTACAATGTTTCGTATGGTAAAGATGCCAATAGACCAAGTTATGATTCAAATCGCAGAAAAACGTCAAAAGCTCGTCTATGAATAGAATGGAGCATTTTCAAATCATCAAACTTGATGGTTATGCTCTATTTAGTGTTCTTACAAGTCTAGCATGCTAGTTTAGCTTTCGTGCAACGTTTCATAAGGAAAAGATGCCAATACACCTAGTTATTTTTCAAATTGTACAAAAACGTCAAGAGCTCATCTATGGAGAGAGTTGACCAATTCCAATGCATCAAAGTGGACTGTTGTACTCTATTTAGTGTTCTTAGAAGTCGAACATGCTTGTTTTGCTTTCGTGCAATGTTTCGTAAGTTAAAGATGCCAATAGACTAAGTTAAGTTCCAAATTGCACAAAAACGTGAAACGCTCTTCTATGGAGAGATTTGAGCAATTCCAAAGCATCAAAGTGGACTGCTGTACTCTATTTAGTGTTATTAGAAGTCTAACATGCTAGTTTAACTTTTCTACAACGTTTCATAAGCTAAAGATGCCAATAGACCAAGTTATGATTCAAATTGCACAAAAACGTCAAAAGCTCATCTATAGAGAGAATTGAGCAATTCCAAAACATCAAAGTAGACCGTTGTACTCTATTGAGTGTTCTTAGAAGTTTAGCATGCTATTTTAGCCTTCGTGCAACGTTTCATAAGCTAAAGATGCGAATACACCTAGTTATGTTTCAAATTGGACAAAGATGTCAATAGCTCATCTATGGAGAGAGTTGAGCAATTCCAATCCATCAAAGTGGACCGTTGTACTCAATTTACTGTTCTTAGAAGTCTAACATGCTTGTGTTGCTTTCGTGCAACGTTTCGTAAGTTAAAGATGCCAATAGACTAAGTTATGTTCCAAATTGCACAAAACCATGAAAAGCTCTTCTATAGAGAGAGTTTAGCAATTCCAAAGCATCAAAGTGGACAGTTGTACTCTATTTAGTGTTCTTTGAAGTCTAACTTGCTAGTTTAGCTTTTTTGCAACATTTCGTAAGGTAAAAATGCCAATAGACCAAGTTATGTTTGAAATTGCATAAAAACGTCAAACGCTCTTCTATGGAGAGAGTTGAGCAATTCCAAAGCATTAAAATGGTTCTTCGTACTCTATTTTGGTGTTCTTAGAAGTTCAGCCTTCGTGCGACATTTCGTAAGCTAAAGATGCCTATGGACCAGGTTATGTTTCAACTTGCTCAAAAACGTCAAGAGCTCATCTAGGGAGAGAGTTGAGCAATTCCAAAGCATCAAAGTGGACCGTTGTACTCTATTTAGTGTTATTAGAAGTCTAACATGCTAGTTTAGCTCTCGTGCAACGTTTTGTAAGCTAAAGATGCCAATAGACCAAGTTATGTTTCAACTTGCACAAAACATCAAAAGCTCGTCTATGGAGAAAGTTGAGCAATTCTAAAGCGTCAAAGTGCACGGTTGTACTCTATTTAGTGTTCTGACAAGTCTAGCATGCTAGTTTAGCTTTCCTGTAACGTAAAGATGCCAATACACCTAGTTTTGTTTTAAATTGCGCAAAAACGTGAAACACTCTTGTATGGAGAGATTTGAGCAATTCCAAGGCATCAAGATGGACTATTGCACTCTATCTAGTTTTATTAGATGTCTAACATGCTAGTTAAGCTTTCATGCAATGTTTCGTAAGCTAAAGATGCCAACACACCTAGTTATGTTTCAAATTGCACAAAAACTTCAAGAGCTCATCTATGGAGAGAGTTGAGCGATTCCAATGCATCAAAGTGGACCGTTGTACTCTATTTACTGTTCTTAGAAGTCTAACATGCTTGTTTTCCTTTCGTGCAACGTTTCGTCAGTTAAAGATGCCAATAGACTAAGTTATGTTTCAAATTGCACAAAAACGTGAACAACTCTTCTATAGAGAGAGTTGAGCAATTCCAAAGCATCAAAGTGGACCGTTGTACTCTATTTAGTGTTCTTAGAACTTTAGAATGATAGTTTAGCCTTTGTGCAATGTTTCGTAAGCCAAAGGTGCCAATAGACCAAGTTATCTTTCAATTTGCACAAAAAGGTCAAGAGCTCGTCTACGGAGAGAGTTAAGCAATTCCAAAGCATCAAAGTGGATGGTTTTACTCTATTTAGTGTTCTTCCAAGTCTAGCTTGCTAGTTTAGCTTTCGTGCAACGTTTCGTAAGGTAAAGATGCGAATAGACCAAGTTATGTTTAAAATTGCACAAAAACGTGAAAAGCTCTTCTATGGAGAGAGTTGAGGAATTCCAAAGCATCAAAATGGACTGTTGGACTCTATCTAGTTTTATTAGATGTCTAACATGCTAGTTTAGCTTTCGTACAATGTTTCGTATGGTAAAGATGCCAATGGACCAAGTTATGATTCAAATCGCAGAAAAACGTCAAAAGCTCGTCTATGAATAGAATGGAGCATTTTCAAATCATCAAACTTGATGGTTATGCTCTATTTAGTGTTCTTACAAGTCTAGCATGCTAGTTTAGCTTTCGTGCAACGTTTCATAAGGAAAAGATGCCAATACACCTAGTTATTTTTCAAATTGTACAAAAACGTCAAGAGCTCATCTATGGAGAGAGTTGACCAATTCCAATGCATCAAAGTGGACTGTTGTACTCTATTTAGTGTTCTTAGAAGTCGAACATGCTTGTTTTGCTTTCGTGCAATGTTTCGTAAGTTAAAGATGCCAATAGACTAAGTTAAGTTCCAAATTGCACAAAAACGTGAAACGCTCTTCTATGGAGAGATTTGAGCAATTCCAAAGCATCAAAGTGGACTGCTGTACTCTATTTAGTGTTATTAGAAGTCTAACATGCTAGTTTAACTTTTCTACAACGTTTCATAAGCTAAAGATGCCAATAGACCAAGTTATGATTCAAATTGCACAAAAACGTCAAAAGCTCATCTATAGAGAGAATTGAGCAATTCCAAAACATCAAAGTAGACCGTTGTACTCTATTGAGTGTTCTTAGAAGTTTAGCATGCTATTTAGCCTTCGTGCAACGTTTCATAAGCTAAAGATGCGAATACACCTAGTTATGTTTCAAATTGGACAAAGATGTCAATAGCTCATCTATGGAGAGAGTTGAGCAATTCCAATCCATCAAAGTGGACCGTTGTACTCAATTTACTGTTCTTAGAAGTCTAACATGCTTGTGTTGCTTTCGTGCAACGTTTCGTAAGTTAAAGATGCCAATAGACTAAGTTATGTTCCAAATTGCACAAAACCATGAAAAGCTCTTCTATAGAGAGAGTTGAGCAATTCCAAAGCATCAAAGTGGACAGTTGTACTCTATTTAGTGTTCTTTGAAGTCTAACTTGCTAGTTTAGCTTTTTTGCAACATTTCGTAAGGTAAAAATGCCAATAGACCAAGTTATGTTTGAAATTGCATAAAAACGTCAAACGCTCTTCTATGGAGAGAGTTGAGCAATTCCAAAGCATTAAAATGGTTCTTCGTACTCTATTTTGGTGTTCTTAGAAGTTCAGCCTTCGTGCGACATTTCGTAAGCTAAAGATGCCTATGGACCAGGTTATGTTTCAACTTGCTCAAAAACGTCAAGAGCTCATCTAGGGAGAGAGTTGAGCAATTCCAAAGCATCAAAGTGGACCGTTGTACTCTATTTAGTGTTATTAGAAGTCTAACATGCTAGTTTAGCTCTCGTGCAACGTTTTGTAAGCTAAAGATGCCAATAGACCAAGTTATGTTTCAACTTGCACAAAACATCAAAAGCTCGTCTATGGAGAAAGTTGAGCAATTCTAAAGCGTCAAAGTGCACGGTTGTACTCTATTTAGTGTTCTGACAAGTCTAGCATGCTAGTTTAGCTTTCCTGTAACGTAAAGATGCCAATACACCTAGTTTTGTTTCAAATTGCGCAAAAACGTGAAACACTCTTGTATGGAGAGATTTGAGCAATTCCAAGGCATCAAGATGGACTATTGCACTCTATCTAGTTTTATTAGATGTCTAACATGCTAGTTAAGCTTTCATGCAATGTTTCGTAAGCTAAAGATGCCAACACACCTAGTTATGTTTCAAATTGCACAAAAACTTCAAGAGCTCATCTATGGAGAGAGTTGAGCGATTCCAATGCATCAAAGTGGACCGTTGTACTCTATTTACTGTTCTTCAAAGTCTAACATGCTTGTTTTCCTTTCGTGCAACGTTTCGTCAGTTAAAGATGCCAATAGACTAAGTTATGTTTCAAATTGCACAAAAACGTGAACAACTCTTCTATAGAGAGAGTTGAGCAATTCCAAAGCATCAAAGTGGACCGTTGTACTCTATTTAGTGTTCTTAGAACTTTAGAATGATAGTTTAGCCTTTGTGCAATGTTTCGTAAGCCAAAGGTGCCAATAGACCAAGTTATCTTTCAATTTGCACAAAAAGGTCAAGAGCTCTGTCTACGGAGAGAGTTAAGCAATTCCAAAGCATCAAAGTGGATGGTTTTACTCTATTTAGTGTTCTTACAAGTCTAGCATGCTAGTTTAGCTTTCGTGCAACGTTTCGTAAGGTAAAGATGCGAATAGACCAAGTTATGTTTAAAATTGCACAAAAACGTGAAAAGCTCTTCTATGGAGAGAGTTGAGGAATTCCAAAGCATCGAAATGGACTGTTGCACTCTATCTAGTTTTATTAGATGTCTAACATGCTAGTTTAGCTTTCGTACAATGTTTCGTATGGTAAAGATGCCAATAGACCAAGTTATGATTCAAATCGCAGAAAAACGTCAAAAGCTCGTCTATGAATAGAATGGAGCATTTTCAAATCATCAAACTTGACGGTTATGCTCTATTTAGTGTTCTTACAAGTCTAGCATGCTAGTTTAGCTTTCGTGCAACGTTTCATAAGGAAAAGATGCCAATACACTTAGTTATTTTTCAAATTGTACAAAAACGTCAAGAGTTCATCTATGGAGAGAGTTGAGCAATTCCAATACATCAAAGTGGACTATTGTACTCTATTTAGTGTTCTTAGAAGTCGAACATGCTTGTTTTGCTTTCGCGCAATGTTTCGTAAGTTAAAGATGCCAATAGACTAAGTTAAGTTCCAAATTGCACAAAAACGTGAAACGCTCTTCTATGGAGAGATTTCAGCAATTCCAAAGCATCAAAGTAGACTGTTGTACTCTATTTACTGTTATTAGAAGTCTAACATGCTAGTTTAACTTTTCTACAACGTTTCATAAGCTAAAGATGCCAATAGACCAAGTTATGATTCAAAGTGCACAAAAACGTCAAAAGCTCATCTATAGAGAGAATTGAGCAATTCCAAAACGTCAAAGTAGACCGTTGTACTCTATTTAGTGTTCTTAGAAGTTTAGCATGCTATTTTAGCCTTCATGCAACGTTTCATAAGCTAAAGATGCCAATAGACCAAGTTAAGTTTCAACTTGCGTAAAAACGTCAAGAGCTCATCTATGAAGAGAGTTGAGCAATTCCAAAGCATCAAAGTGGACCGTTGTACTCTATTTAGTGTTATTAGAAGTCTAACATGCTAGTTTAGCTTTCGTGCAACGTTTCGTAAGCTAAAGATGCCGATAGACCAAGTTATGTTTCAACTTGCACAAAAACGTCAAGAGCTCGTCTATGGAGGAGTCAAGCAATTCCAAAGCATCAAAGTGCACCGTTGTAATCTATTTAGTGTTCTTAGAATTCTAACATGCAAGTTTATCCTTCGTGCAACGTTTCGTAGGGTAAAGATGCCAATAGACCAAGTTATATTTGAAATTGCATAAAAATGTCAACAGCACATCTATGGAGAGAACTAAGCAATTCCAAAGCATCAAAGTGGACCGTTGTACTATATTTAGTGTTCTTAGAAGTCTAACATGCTAGTTTAGCTTACGTGCAATGTTTCGTAAGGTAAAGATGCCAATAGACCAAGTTATGTTTGCAATTGCAGAAAAACATCGAAAGCTCGTCTATGGAGGGAGTTGAGCAATTACAAAGCATCAAAGTGGACGGTTGCACTCTATTTAGTGTTCTTACAAGTCTAGGATGCTAGTTTAGCTTTCATGCAACGTTTCGTAAGGTAAAGATGCCAATAGACCAAGTTATGTTTAAAATTACACAAAAACGTGAAAAGCTCTTCTATGGAGAGAGTTGAGCAATTCCAATGCATCAAAATGGACTGTTGCACTCTATCTAGTTTTATTAGATGTGTAACATGCTAGTTTAGCTTTCGTGCAACGTTTCGTAAGGTAAAGTTGCCAATACACCTAACTATGTTTCAAATTGCACAAAAATATCAAGAGCTCATCTATGGAGAGAGTTGAGCAATTCCAATGCATCAAAGTGCACCGTTGTACTCTATTTACTGTTCTTAGAAGTCTAAAATGCTTGTTTTGCTTTCGTGTAACGTTTCGTACGTTAAAGATGCCAATAGACTAAGTTATGTTTCAAATTGCACAAAAACGTGAACCGCTCATCTGTAGAGAGAGTTGAGCAATTCCAAAGGATCAAAGTGGACCGTTGTACTCTATTTAGTGTTCTTTGAAGTATAACTTGCTAGTTTAGCTTTTTTGCAATGTTTCGTAAGGTAAAGATGCCAATAGACCAAGTTATGCTTGCAATTGCATAAAAACGTCAAAAGCTCGTCTATGGAGAGAGTTGAGCAATTCCAAAGCATCAAAGTGGACCATTGTACTCTATTTAGTATTCTTAGAAGTCTAAAATGCGAGTTTTGCTTTCGTGCAACGTTTCGTAGGGTAGAGATGCCAATAGACCAAGTTAGGTCTGCAATTCCATAAAATCGTCAAAAGCTCTTCTATGGAGAGAGTTGAGCAATTCCAAAGCATCAAAATGGACCATTTTACTCTATTTAGTCTTCTTAGAAGTTTAGCATGCTAGTTTAGCCTTCGTGCAACGTTTCGTAAGCTAAAGATGCCAATAGACCAGCATAAAAACGTCAATAACTCATCTATGGAGAGAGTTGAGCAATTCCAAAGCATCAAAGGGGACCGTTGTACTCTATTTAGTGTTATTAGAAGTCTAACTTGCTAGTTTAGCTTTCGTACAACGTTTCATAAGGAAAAGATGCCAATGCACCTAGTTATGTTTGAAATAGTACAAAAATGTCAAGAGCTCATCTATGGAGAGAGTTGAGCAATTCCAATGCATCAAAGTGGACCGCTGTACTCTATTTATTGTTCTTGGAAGTCTAACATGCTTGTTTTGCTTTCGTGCAATGTTTCGTAAGTTAAAGATGCCAATAGACTAAGTTATGTTCCAAATTGCACAAAAACGTGAAAAGCTCTTCCATGGAGAGAGTTGAGCAATTCCAAAGCATCAAAGTGGACCGTTGTACTCTATTTAGTGTTCTTTGAAGTCTAACTTGCTAGTTTAGCTTTCTTGCAACGTTTCGTAAGGTAAAGATGCCAATAGACCAAGTTATGCGTGCAATTGCATAAAAACGTCAAAAGCTCGTCTATGGAGAGAGTTGAGCAATTCCAAAGCATCAAAGTGGACCATTGTACTCTATTCAGTATTCTTAAAAGTCTAAAATGTGAGTTTTGCTTTCGTGCAACGTTTCGTAAAGTAGAGATGCCAATAGACCAAGTTATGTCTGTAATTCCTTAGAAACGTCAAAAGCTCTTCTATGGAAAGAGTTGAGCAATTCCAAAGCATCAAAATGAACCGTTGTACTCTATTTAGTGTTCTTAGAAGTTTAGCATGCTAGTTTAGCCCTCGTTCAACGTTTCGTAAGCTAAAGATGCCAATAGACCAAGTTATGTTTCAACTTGCACAAAAATGTCAAGAGCTCGTCTATGGAGAGAGTTGAGCAATTGCAAAGCATCAAAGTGGACGGTTATACTCTATTTAGTGTTCATACAAGTCTAGCATGCTAGTTTAGCTTTCGTACAACGTTTCATAAGGAAAAGATGCCAATACACCTAGTTATGTTTCAAATAGTACAAAAAAGTCAAGAGCTCATCTATGGAGAGAGTTGAGCAATTCCAATGCATCAAAGTGGACCGCTGTACTCTATTTACTGTTCTTAGAAGTCTAACATGCTTGTTTTGCTTTCGTGCAATGTTTAGTAAGTTAAAGATGCCAATAGACTAAGTTATATTCCAAATTGCACAAAAACGTGAAAAGCTCTTCCGTGGAGAGAGTTGAGCAATTCCAAAGCATCAAAGTGGACCGTTGTACTCTATTTAGTGTTCTTTGAAGTCTAACTTGCTAGTTTAGCTTTTTTGCAACGTTTCGTAAGGTAAAAATGCCAATAGACCAAGTTATGTTTGCAATTGCTTAAAAACGTCAAACGCTCTTCTATGGGGAGAGTTGAGCAATTCCAAAGCATCAAAATGGTTCTTTGTACTCTATTTTGGTGTTCTTAGAAGTTTAGCATGCTAGTTTAGCCTTCGTGCAACATTTCGTAAGCTAAAGATGCCAATGGACGAAGTTACGTTTCAACTTGCATAAAAACATCAAGAGCTCATCTATGGAGAGAGTTGAGCAATTCCAAAGCATCAAAGTGGACCATTGTACTCTATTTAGTGTTATTAGAAGTCTAACATGCTAGTTTAGCTTTCGTGCAATGTTTCGTAAGCTAAAGATGCCAACAGAGAAAGTTATGTTTCAACTTGCGCAAAATCATCAAGAGCTCCTCTGAGAGTTGAGCAATTCCAAAGCGTCAAAGTGCACGGTTGTACTCTGTTTAGTGTTCTTACAAGTCTAGCATGTTAGTTTAGCTTTCGTGTAACGTTTCATAACGTAAAGATGCCAATACACCTAGTTATGTTTCAAGTTGCACAAAAACGTGAAACACTCTTCTATGGAGAGATTTGAGCAATTTCAAAGCATCCAAGTGGGCCGTTGTACTCTATTTAGTGTTATTAGAAGTCTAACATTCTAGTTTAACTTTTGTGCAACGTTTCTTAAGCTAAAATGCCAATAGACCAAATTATTATTCAAATTACGCAAAAACGTCAAAAGCTCATCTATAGTGAGAATTGAGCAATTCCAAAACATCAAAGTGGACATTTGTACTCTATTTAGTGTTCTTAGAAGTTTAGCATGCTATTTTAGCCTTCGTGCAACGTTTCATAAGCTAAAGATGCCAATAGACCAAGTTATGTTTCAACTTGCATAAAAATGTCAAGAGCTCATCTATGGAGAGAGTTGAACAATTCCAAAGCATCAAAGTGGACGGTTGTACTCTATTTAGTGTTCTTACAAGTCTAGCATGCTAGTTTAGCTTTCGTGCAACGTTTCGTAAGGTAAAGATGCGAATAGACCAAGTTATGTTTAAAATTGCACAAAAACGTGAAAAACTCTTCTATGGAGAGAGTTGAGCAATTCCAAAGCATCAAAATAGACTGTTCACTCTATCTAGTTTCATTAGATGTCTAACATGATAGTTTAGCTTTCGTGCAATGTTTCGTATGGTAAAGATGCCAATAGACCATGTTGTGATTCAAATTGCAGAAAAATGTCAAAAGCTCGTCCATGGATAGAATGGAGCAATTTCAAATCATCAACTAGACGGTTATGCTCTATTTAGTGTTCTTACAAGTCTAGCATGCTAGTTTAGCTTTCGTGCAACGTTTCATAAGGAAAAGATGCTAATACACCTAGTTATGTTTCAAATTGTATAAAAACGTCAAGAGCTCATCTATGGAGAGAGTTGAGCAATTTCAATGCATCAAAGTGGACTGTTGTACTCTATTTACTGTTCTTAGAAGTCGAACATGGTTTTTTTGCTTTCGTACAATGTTTCGTAAGTTAAAGATGCCAATAGACTAAGTTAAGTTCCAAATTGCACAAAAACGTGAAAAGCTCTTCTATAGAGAGAGTTGAGCAATTCCAAAGCATCAAAGTGGACCGTTGTACTCTATTTAATGTTCTTTGAAGTCTAACTTGCTAGTTTAGCTTTTTTGCAACGTTTCGTAAGGTAAAGATGCCAATAGACCATGTTATGTTTGCAATTGCGTAAAACCTCAAACGCTCTTCTATGGAGAGGGTTGAGCAATTCCAAAGCAACAAAATGGTTCGTTGTACCCTATTTAGTGTTCTTAGAAGTTTAACATGCTAGTTTAGCGTTTGTGCAACATTTCGTAAGCTAAAGATGCCAATAGACCAAGTTATGTTTCAACTTGCATAAAAACATCAAGAGCTTATCTATGGAGAGAGTTGAGCAATTCCAAAGCATGAAAGTGGACCGTTCCACTCTATTTAATGTTATTATAAGTCTAACATGCTAGTTTAGCTTTCGTGCAACGTTTCGTAAGCTAAAGATGCCAATAGACCAAGTTATATTTCAACTTGCACAAAATCGTCAAGAGCTCGTCTATGGAGAGAGTTGAGCAATTCCAAAGCGTCAAAGTGCACAGTTGTACTTTATTTAGTGCTCTTACAGGTCTAGCATGCTAGTTTAGCTTTCATGTAACGTTTCATACCGTAAATATGTGAATGCACCTAGTTATGTTTCAAATTGCCCAAAAACGTGAAACGCTCTTCTATGGAGAGATTCGAGCAATTCCAAAGCATCAAAGTGGACCGTTGTACTCTATTTAGTGTTATTAGAAGTCTGACATGCTAGTTTAACTTTTGTGCAATGTTTCATAAGCTAAAGATGCCAATAGACCAAGTTATGTTTCAACTTGCATAAAAACGTCAAGAGCTCATCTATGGAGAGAGTTGAGTAATTCCCAAGCATCAAAGTGGACTGTTGTACACTATTTAGTGTTATTAGAAGTCTAACATGCTAGTTTAACTTTTGTGCAACGTTTCATAAGCTAAAGATGCCAATAGACCAAGTTATGATTAGAATTGCGCAAAAAGGTCAAAAGCTCGTCTATAGAGGGAATTGAGCAATTCCAAAACTTCAAAGTGGACCGTTTTACTCTATTTAGTGTTCTTAGAAGTTTAGCATGCTATTTTAGCCTTCGTGCAACGTTTCATAAGCTAAAGATGCCAATAGACCAAGTTAGGTTTCAACTTGCATAAAAACGTCAAGAGCTCATCTATGGAGAGAGTTGAGCAATTCCAAAGCATCAAAGTGGACCGTTGTACTCCATTTAGTGTTATTAGAAGTCTAACATGCTAGTTTAGCTTTCGTGCAATGTTTCGTAAGCTAAAGATGCCGATAGACCAAGTTATGTTTCAACTTGCATAAAAACGTCAATAGCTCGTCTATGGAGAGAGTCAAGCAATTCCAAAGCATCAAAGTGCACCATTGTACTCTATTTAGTGTTCTTCGAATTCTAGCATGCTAGTTTATCCTTCGTGCAACGTTTCGTAGGGTAAAGATGCCAATAGACCAAGTTATATTTGAAATTGCACAAAAATGTCAACAGCTCGTGTATGGAGAGAAACAAGCAATTCCAAAGCATCAAAGTGGACCGTTTGTACTCTATTTAGTGTTCTTAGAAGTCTAACATGCTAGTTTAGCTTTCGTGTAATGTTTCGTAAGGTAAGGATGCCAATAGACCAAGTTATGTTTGCAATTGCATAAAAAGGTCAAAAGCTTGTCTATGGAGAGAGTTGAGCCATTCCAAAGCATCAAAGTGGACGGATACACTCTATTTAGTGTTCTTACAAGTCTAGCATGCTAGTTTAGCTTTCATGCAACGTTTAGTAAGGTAAAGATGCGAATAGACCAAGTTATGTTTAAAATTGCACAAAAACGTGAAAAGTTCTTCCATGGAGAGAGTTGAGCAATTCCAAAGCATGAAAATGGACTGTTGCACTCTATCTAGTTTTATTAGATGTCTAACATGCTAGTTTACCTTTCGTGCAACGTTTCGTAAGGTAAAGATGCCAATAGACCAAGTTATGATTCAAATTGCAGAAAAACGTCAAAAGCTCATCTATGGATAGAATGGAGCAATTTCAAATCATCAAACTAGACGGTGATGCTCTATTTAGTGTTCTTGCATGTCTAGCATGCTAGTTTAGCTTTCGTGCAACGTTTCATAAGGAAAAGATGCCAATACACCTAGTTATGTTTCAAATTGTACAAAAACGTCAAGAGCTCATCTATGGAGAGAGTTGAGCAATTCCAATGCATCAAAGTTGACTATTGTACTCTATTTACTATTCTTAGAAGTCAAACATGCTTGTTTTGCTTTCATGCAACGTTTCGTAAGTTAAAGATGCCAATAGACTAAGTTAAGTTCCAAATTGCACAAAAACGTGAAAAGCTCTTCTATAGAGAGAGTTGAGCAATTCCAAAACATCAAAGTGGACTGTTGAACTCTATTTAGTGTTCTTTGAAGTCTAACTTGCTAGTTTAGCTTTTTTGCAACGTTTCGTAAGGTAAAGATGCCAATAGACCAAGTTATGTTTGCAATTGCATAAAAAGTCAAACGCTCTTCTATGGAGAGAGTTGAGCAATTCCAAAGCATCAAATTGGTTCGTTGTACTCTATTTAGTGTTCTTAGAAGTTTAGCATGCTAGTTTAGCGTTCGTGCAACATTTCGTAAGCTAAAGAGGCCAATAGACCAAGTTATGTTTGAACTTGCATAAAAACGTCAAGAGCTCATCTATGGAGAGAGTTGAGCAATTCTAAAGCATCAAAGTGGACCTTTGCATTCTATTTAGTGTTATTATAAGTCTAACATGCTAGTTTAGCTTTCGTACAACGTTTCGTAAGCTAAAGATGTCAATAGACCAAGTTATGTTTCAACTTGAACAAAATCGTCAAGAGCTCATCCATGGAGAGAGTTGAGCAATTCCAAATCGTCAAAGTGCACGGTTGTACTCTATTTAGTGCTCTTACAGGTCTAGCATGCTAGTTTAGCTTTCGTGTAACATTTCATAACGTAAATATTCCAATACACCTAGTTATGTTTCAAATTACACAAAAACATGAAACGCTCTTCTATGGAGAGATTTGAGCAATTCCAAAGCATCAAAGTGGACCTTTGTACTCTATTTAGTGTTATTAGAAGTCTAACATGCTAGTTTAACTTTTGTGCAATGTTTCGTAAGCTAAAGATGCATATAGACCAAGTTATGATTCAAATTGCGCAAAAACGTCAAAAGCTCGTCTATAGAGAGAATTGAGAAATTCCAAAACATCAAAGTGGACCGCTGTACTCTATTTAGTGTTCTTAGAAGTTTAGCATGCTATTTTAGCCTTCGTGCAACGTTTCATAACCTACAGATGCCAATAGACCAAGTTATGTTTCAACTTGCATAAAAACGTCAAGAGCTCATCTATGGAGAGAGTTGAGCAATTCCAAAGCATCAACCTAGACCGTTGTACTCTATTTAGTGTTATTAGAAGTCTAACAAGCTAGTTTAGCTTTCGTGCAATGTTTTGTAAGCTAAAGATGCCGATGGACCAAGTTATGTTTCAACTTGCACAAAAACGTCAAGAGCTCATCTATGGAGAGAGTCAAGCAATTCCAATGCATCAAAGTGCACCGTTGTACTCTATTTAGTGTTCTTAGAATTCTAACATGCTTGTTTATCCTTCGTGCAATGTTTCGTAGGGTAAAGATGCCAATAGAACAAGTTATATTTGAAATTGCACAAAAATGTCAAAAGCTCGTCTATGGAGAGAACTAAGCAATTCCAAAGCATCAAAGTGAACCGTTGTACTCTATTTAGTGTTCTTAGAAGTCTAATATGCTAGTTTAGCTTTCGTGCAATGTTTCATAAGGTAAAGATACCAATAGACCAAGTTATGCTTGCAATTGTATAAAAATGTCAAAAGCTCGTCTATGGAGAGAGTTGAGCAATTCCAAAGCATCAAAGTGGACGGTTGCACTCTGTTTAGTGTTCTTACAAGTCTAGCATACTAGTTTAACTTTCGTGCAATGTTTCGTAAGGTAAAGATGCCAATAGAGCAAGTTATTTTTGCAATTGCATAAAAACGTGAAAAGCTCGTCTATGGAGAGAGTTGAGCAATTTCAAAGCATCAAAGTGGACCATTGTACTCTATTTACTATTCTTAGAAGTCTAAAATGGGAGTTTTGCTTTCGTGCAATGTTTCATAAGGTAGAAATGCCAATAGACCAAGTTAGGTATGAAATTCCATAAAAACGTCAAAAGCTCTTCTGTAGAGAGAGTTGAGCAATTCCAAAGCATCAAAATGGACCGTTGTACTCTATTTAGTGTTCTTAGAACTTTAGCATGCTAGTTTAGCCTTTGTGCAATGTTTCGTAAGCTAAAGTTGCCAATAGACCAAGTTATGTTTCAGCTTGCACAAAAATGTCAAGAGCTCTTCTATGGAGAGAGTTAAGCAATTGCAAAGCATCAAAGTGGACGGTTATACTCTATTTAGTGTTCTTACAAGTCTAGCTTGCTACTTTAGCTTTCGTGCAACGTTTCGTAAGGTAAAGATGCCAATACACCTAGTTATGTTTCAAATTGCACAAAAACGTGAAAAGCTCTTCTATGGAGAGATTTGAGCAATTCCAAAGCGTCAAAGTGGACCGTTGTACTCTATTTAGTGTTATTGGAAGTCTAACATGCTAGTTTAGCTTTCGTGCAACGTTTCGTAAGCCAAAGTTTCCAAAAGACCAAGTTATGTTTCAACTTACACAAAAACATCAGGAGCTTGTCTACGGAGAGAGTTGAGAAATTCCAAAGCATCAAAGTGGACCGTTGCACTCTATTTAGTTTTATTAGAAGTCTAACATGCTAGTTTAGCTTTTGTGCAACGTTTCATAAGCTAAAGATGCTAATAGACCTAGTTATGATTCAAATTGCGCCAAAACGTCAAAAGCTCTTCTATAGAGAGAATTGTGCAATTCCAAAGCATCAAAGTGGACCGTTGTACTCTATTTAGTGTTATTAGAAGTTTAGCATGCTAGTTTAGCCTTTGTGCAACGTTTCATAAGCTAAAGATGCCAATAGACCAAGTTATGTTTCAACTTGCATAAAAACGTCGAGAGCTCATCTCTGGAGAGAGTTGAGCAATTCCAAAGCATCAAAGTGCACCGTTGTACTCTATTTAGCATTATTAGAAGTCTAACATGCTAGTTTAGCTTTCATGCAACGTTTCGTAAGGTAAAGATGCCAATAGACCAAGGTCTGTTTCAACTTGCATAAAAACGTCAAGAGCTCATCTATGGAGAGAGTTGAGCAATTCCAAAGCATGAAAGTGGACCGTTGTACTCTATTTAGTGTTATTAGGAGTGTAACATGCTATTTTAGCTTTCGCGCAACGTTTCGTAAGCTAAACATGTGAATCGCCAAGTTATGTTTCTACTTGCATAAAAACGTCAAGAGCTCGTCTACGGAGAGAGTTGAGCAATTCCAAAGCATAAAGTGCATGGTTGTACTCTATTTAGTGTTCTTACGAGTCGAGCTTCTTAGTTTAGCTTTCGCGCAACGTTTCGTAAGCTAAAGATGCGAATCGACGAAATTATGTTTCTACTTGCACAAAAACGTCAAAAGCTCGTCTACGGAGAGAGTTGAGCAATTCCAAAGCATAAAGTGCACGGTTGTACTCTATTTAGTGTTCTTACGAGTCTAGCATGCTAGTTTAGCTTTTGTGCAACGTTTCGTAAGGTAAAGATGCCAATACACCTAGTTATGTTTCAAATTGCACAAAAATGTGAAAAGCTTTTCTATGCAGAGATTTGAGCAATGCCAAAGCATCAAAGTGGACTGTTGTACTCTATTTAGTGTTATTAGAAGTCTAACATGCTAGTTTAGCTTTTGTGCAACGTTTCGTAAGCTAAAGATGCAATTAGACCAAGTTATGATTCCAATTGCGCAAAAACGTCAAAAGCTCGTCTATAGAGAGAATTGACCAATTCCAAAGCATCAAAGTGGACCTTTGTCCTGTATTTAGTGTTCTTAGAAGTTTAGCATACTAGTTTAGCCTTTGTGCACCGTTTCGTAAGCTAAAGATGCCAATAGACCAAGTTATGTTTAAACTTGCATAAAAACATCAATAGCTCATATATGGAGAGAGTTGAGCAATTCCAAAGCATCAAAACGGACCGTTGTACTCTATTTAGTGTTATTAGAAGTCTAACATGCTAGTTTAGCTTTCGTGCAATGTTTCGTAAGCTAAAGATGATAATAGACCAAGTTATCTTTTATCTTGCATAAAAACATCAAGAGCTCGTCTATGGAGAGAGTTGAGCAATTCCGATGCATCAAAGTGAACCGTTGCACTCTATTTAGTGTTCGTAGAAGTCTAACATGCTTGTTTTGCTTTTGTGCAACGTTTCGTAAGGTAAAGATGCCAATAGACGAAGTTATGTTTCAAAGTGCACAAAAAAGTGAAAAGAATTTTTGGGGAGAGAGTTGAGCAATTACAAAACATCAAAGTGGACGTTGTACTCTATTTAGTGTTATTAGGAGTCTAACATGCTAGTTTAGCTTTCGTGCAACGTTCGTTAGCTAAAGATGCCAAAAGACCAAGTTATGTTTCAAATTTTAGAAAAACGTGAAAAGCTCTTCTATGGAGAGAGTTAAGCAATTCCAAAGTATCAAAGTGGATTGTTGTACTCTATTTAGTGTTATTAGAAGTCTAACATGCTAGTTTAGCTTTCGTGCAACATTACGCAAAAACATCAAATGCTCATCTATGGAGAGAGTTGAGCTATTCCATAGTGCTAAAGTGGATCATTGTACTCTATTTAGTATTCCAAGAATTTTATCATGCGAGTTTTGCTTTCGTGCAACGTTTGGTAAGGTAAAGATGCCAATAGACCAAGTTATGATTCAAATTGCACAAAAAGGTCAAAAGCTCATCTATAGATAGAAAGGAGCAATTCCATCGCATCAAACTAGAAGGTTATACTATATTTAGTGTTGTTACAAGTCTAGCAAGCTGGTTTAGCTTTCGTGCAACGTTTCATAAGGTAAAGATGCCAATACACCTAGTTATGTTTCAAATTGCACAAAAAGTGAAAAACTCTTCTATGGAGAGATTTGTAGCAATTCCAAAGCATCAAAGTGGGCCGTTGTACTCTATTTAGTGTTATTAGAAGTCTAACATGCTAGTTTAGCTTTTGTGCAACGTTTCGTAAGCTAAAGATGCCAATAGACCAAGTTATGTTTCAACTTGCACAAAAACGTCAAGAGCTCGTCTATGGAGAGAGTTGAGCAATTCCAAATTATCAAAGTGCACGGTTGTACTGTATTTAGTGTTCTTACAACTCTAGCATGCTAAGTTAGCTTTCGTGCAACGTTTCGTAACATAAAGATGCCAATACACCAAGTTATGTTTCAAATTTTACAAAAATGTGAAAAGCTCCTCTATGGAGAGATTGGAGAAATTCCAAAACATCAAAGTGGACCGTTGTACACTATTTAGTGTTATTAGAAGTCTAACATGCTAGTTTAGGTTTCGTACAACGTTTCGTAAGCTAAAGATGCCAACAGACCAAGTTATGATTCAAATTGCGCAAAAAAGTCAAAAGCTTGTCAATAGAGAGAATTGAGCAATTCCAAAGCATCAAAGTGGACGTTGTACTCCATTTAGTGTTCTTAGAAGTTTAGCATGCTAATTTAGCATTTGTGCAACGTTTCGTACGCAAAAGATTCCAATAGACCAAGTTATGTTTCAACTTGTATAAAAACGTCAAGAGCTCATCTATGGAGAGAGTTGAGCAATTCTAAAGCATCAAAGTGAACCGTTGTACTCTATTTAGTGTTCTTAGAAGTCTAACATGCTAGTTTAGCCTTCGTGCAACATTTCGTAGGGTAAAGATGCCAATAGACCAAGTTATGTTTAAAATTGCACAAAAACGTCAAAAGCTCGTCTATGGAGAGAGTTGAGCAATTCCAAAGCATCAAAGTGGACCATTGTACTCTATTTAGTTTTCTTAGAAGTCTAACATGCTAGTTTAGCTTTCGTCCAACGTTTCGTAAGCTAAAGATGCCAATAGACCAAGTTATGTTTCAACTTGCACTAAAACGTCAAGAGCTCTTCTATGGAGAGATTTGAGAAATTCCAAAGCATCAGAGTGGGCGTTGTACTCTATTTAGTGTTATTAGAAGTCTAACATGCTAGTTTAGCGCTTGTGCAACGTTTCGTAAGCTAAAGATACCAATAGACCAAGTTATGTTTCAACTTGCATAAAAACGTCAAGAGCTCATCTATGGAGAGAGCTGAGCAATTCCAAAGCATCAAAGTGGACCGTTGTACTCTATTTAGTGTTATTAGGAGTCTAAAATGCTAGTTTAGCTTTTGCGCAACGTTTCGTAAGCTAAAGATGCCAATAGACCAAGTTATGATTCAAATAGCACTAAAACGTCAAGAGCTCTTCTATGGAGAGATTTGAGAAATTCCAAAGCATCAAAGTGGGCCGTTGTACTCTATTTAGTGTTATTAGAAGTCTAACATGCTATTTTAGCTCTTGTGCAACGTTTCGTAAGGTAAAGATGCCAATAGACAAAGTAATGTTTCAACTTGCATAAAAACGTCAAGAGCTCATCCATGGAGAGAGTTGAGCGATTCAAAAGCATCAAAGTGGACCGTTGTACTCTATTTAGTGTTATTAGGAGTCCAACATGCTGGTTTAGCTTTCTTATAACGTTTCGTAAGCTAAAGATGCCAATAGACCAAGTTATGTTTCAACTTGCATAAAAACGTCAAGAGCTCGTCTACGGAGAGAGTTGAGCAATTCCAAAGCATCAAAGTGCACGGTTGTACTCTATTTAGTGTTCTTACATGTCTAGCATGCTAGTTTAGCTTTCGTGCAAAGTTTCGTAATGTAAAGATGCCAATACACCTAGTTATGTTTCAAATTGCCCAAAAATGTGAAAAGCTCTTCTATGGAGAGATTTGAGCAATTCCAAAGCATCAAAGTGGACCGCTGTACTCTATTTAGTGTTATTAGAAGTCTAACATGCTAGTTTAGCTTTTGTGCAACGTTTCGTAAGCTAAAGATGCAATTACACCAAGTTATGATTCCAATTGCGTAAAAACGTCAAAAGCTCATCTATGGAGAGAATTGACCAATTCCAAAGCATCAAAGTGGACCGTTGTCCTCTATTTAGTGTTCTTTGAAGTTTAGCATACTAGTTTAGCCTTCGTGCAACGTTTCGTAAGCTAAGGATGCCAATAGACCAAGTTATGTTTCAACTTGCATAAAAACGTCAATAGCTCATCTATGGAGAGAGTTGAGCAATTCCAAAGCATCAAAGTGGACCGTTGTACTCTATTTAGTGTTATTAGAAGTCTAACAGGCTAGTTTAGCTTTCGTGCAACATTTCGTAAGCTAAAGATGCTAATAGACCAAGTTATGTTTCATCTTGCACAAAAACATCAAGAGCTCGTCTATGGAGAGAGTTGAGCAATTCCAATACATCAAAGTGGACCGTTGCACTCTATTTAGTGTTCTTACAAGTCTAACATGCTTGTTTTTCTTTTGTGCAACGTTTCGTAAGGTAAAGATGCCAATAGACAAAGTTATGTTTCAAATTGCACAAAAACGTGAAAAGCACTTATAGGGAGAGAGTTGAGCAATTCCAAAGCATCAAAGTGGACGGTTGTACTCTATTTAGTGTTATTAGAAGTCTAACATGCTAGTTTAGCTTTCGTGCAACGTTCTAAGCTAAAGATGCCAAAAGACCAAGTTATGTTTCAAATTACACAAAAACGTGAAAAGCTCTTCTATGGAGAGAGTTGAGCAATTCCAAAGCATCAAAGTGGACCGTTGTACTCTATTTAGTGTTATTAGAAGTCTAACATGCTAGTTTAGCTTTCGTGCAACGTTTCGTAAGGTAAAGATGCCAATAGACCAAGTTATGCTTGAAATTGCATAAAAACATCTAATGCTCATCTATGGAGAGAGTTGTGCAATTCCAAAGCGTCAAAGTGGACCATTGTACTCTACTTAGTATTCCTAGAAGTCTATCATGCGAGTTTTGCTTTCGTGCAACGTTTGGTAAGGTAAAGATGCCAATAGACCAAGTTATGATTCAATGTGCACAAAAATGTCAAAACCTCGTCTATGGATAGAAAAGAGCAATTCCAAAGCATCAAACTAGACGGTTATGCGCTATTTAGTGTTCTTACAAGTCAAGCATGCTAGTTTAGCTTTCGTGCAACATTTCATAAGGTAAAGATGCCAATACACCTAGTTATGTTTCAAATTGCACAAAAACGTGAAAAGCTCTTCTATAGAGAGATTTGAGCAATTCCAAGGCATCAAAGTCGGCCATTGTACTCTATTTACTGTTATTAGAAGTCTAACATACTAGTTTAGCTTTTGTGCAACGTTTCGTAAGCTAAAGATGCCAATAGACCAAGTTATGTTTCAACTTGCACAAAAAGGTCAAGAGCTCGTCTATGGAGAGAGTTGAGCAATTCCAAAGCATCAAAGTGCAAGGTTGTACTCTATTAAGTGTTCTTACAACTCTAGCATGCTAGGTTAGCTTTCGTGCAACGTTTCACAACATAAAGATGCCAATACACCTAGTTATGTTTCAAATTGCACAAAAACGTGAAAAGCTCCTCTATTGAGAGATTTGAGCAATGCAAAAGCATCAACGTGGACCGTTGTACTCTATTTAGTGTTATTAGAAGTCTAACATGCTAGTTTAGGTTTTGCGCAACGTTTCATAAACTAAAGATGCCAATAGACCAAGTTATGATTCAAATTGCGCAAAATCATCAAAAGCTCGTCTATAGGGAGAATTGAGCAATTCCAAAGCATCAAAGTGGACCGTTGTACTCCATTTAGTGTTCTTGGAAGTTTAATATGCTAGTTTAGCATTTGTGCAACGTTTCGTAAGCCAAAGATGCCAATAGACCAAGTTATGTCTCAACTTGTATAAAAACGTCAAGAGCTCCTCTAAGGAGAGAGTTGAGCAATTCCAAAGCATCAAAGTGCACCGTTGTACTCTATTTAGTATTATTAGAAGTCTAACATGCTAGTTTAGTTTTGGTGCAACGTTTCGTAAGCTAAAGATGCCAATAGACCAAGTTATGTTTCAACTTGCACTAAAACGTCAAGAGATTTGAGCAATTCCAAAGCATCAAAGTGGGTCGTTGTACTCTATTTAGTGTTATTAGAAGTCTAACATGCTAGTTTAGCACTTGTGCAACATTTCGTAAGCTAAAGATGCCAATAGACCAAGTTATGTTTCAACTTGCACAAAAAGTCAAGAGCTCATCTACGGAGAGAGTTGAGCAATTCCAAAGCATCAAAGTGCACGGTTGTACTCTATTTAGTGTTCTTACATGTCTAACATGCTAGTTTAGCTTTCGTGCAACGTTTCGTAAGGTAAAGATGCCAATACACCTAGTTATGTTTCAAATTGTACAAAAATGTGAAAAGCTCTTCTATGGAGAGATTTGAGCAATTCCAAAGCATCAAAGTGGACAGTTGTACTCTATTTAGTTTTATTAGAAGTCTAATATGCTAGTTTAGCTTTTGTGCAACGTTTCGTAAGCTAAAGATGCAATTAGACCAAGTTATGATTCCAATTACGCAAAAAGGTCAAAAGCTCGTCTATAGAGAGAATTGACCAATTCCAAAGCATCACAGTGGACCGTCGTCCTCTATTTAGTTTTCTTCAAAGTTTAGCATACTAGTTTAGCCTTCGTGCAACGTTTCGTAAGCTAAAGATGCCAATAGACCAAGTTATGTTTCAACTTGCATAAAAACGTCGATAGATTATCTATGGAGAGAGTTGAAATATTCCAAAGCATCAAAGCGGATCGTTGTACTCTATTTAGTGTTATTAGAAGTCTAATATGCTAGTTTAGCTTTCGTGCAACGTTTCGTAAGCTAAAGATGCTAATAGACCAAGTTATGTTTCATCTTGCAAAAAAAACATCAAGAGCTCGTCTATGGAGAGAGTTGAGCAATTCCAATGCATCAAAGTGGACCGTTGCACTCTATTTAGTGTTCTTAGAAGTCTAACATGCTTGTTTTGCTTTTGTGCAACATTTCGTAAGGTAAAGATGCCAATAGACGAAGTTATGTTTCAAATTGCACAAAAAGGTCAACAGCTCATCTATGGATAGAAAGGAGCAATTCCAAAGCATCAAACTAGACGGTTGTACTCTATTTAGTGTTCTTACAAGTCTAGCATGCTAGTTTAGCTTTCGTGCAATTTCGTAAGGTAAAGATGCCAATACACCCAGTTATGTTTCAAATTGCACAAAAACGTGAAAAGCTCTTCTATGGAGATGTTTGAGCAATTCCAAAGCATCAAACTGGGCCGTTGTACTCTATTTAGTGTTGTTAGAAGTCTAACATGCTAGTTTAGCTTTTGTGCAACGTTTCGTAAGCTAAAGGTGCCAATAGACCAAGTTATGTTTCAACTTGCACAAAAATGTCAAGAGCTCGTCTATGGAGAGAGTTGAGCAATTCCAAAGCATCAAAGTGCACGGTTGTACTCTATTTAGTGTTCTTACAACTCTAGCATGCTAGGTTACCTTTCGTGCAACGTTTTGTAACATAAAGATGCCAATACACCTAGTTATGTTTCAAATTGCACAAAAACGTGAAAAGCTCCTTCATGGAGACATTTGAGCAATTCCAAAGCATCAAAGTGGACCGTTGTACTCTGTTTTCTGTTATTAGAAGTCTAACATGCTAGTTTAGATTTTGTGCAACGTTTCGTAAGCTAAAGATGCCAATAGACCAAGTTATGATTCAAATTGCGCAAAAACGTCAAAAACTCGTCTATAGAGAGAATTGAGCAATTCCAAAGCATCAAAGTGGACCGTTGTACTCCATTTAGTGTTCTTAGAAGTTTAGCATGCTAGTTTAGCATTTGTGCAATGTTTCGTAAGCTGAAGATGCCAATACACCAAGTTATGTTTCAATTTGTATAAAACCGTCAAGAGCTCATCTATGGAGAGAGTTGAGCAATTCCAAAGCACCAAAGTCCACCGTTGTACTCTATTTAGTGTTCACAGAAGTCTAACATGTTAGTTTAGCCTTCGTGCAACGTTTCGTAGGGTAAAGATGCCAATAGACCAAGTTATGTTTGAAATTGCACAAAAACGTTAAAAGCTCATCTATGGAGAGAGTTGAGCAATTCCAAAGCATCAAACTAGACGGTTGTACTCTATTTAGTGTTCTTACAAGTCTAGCATGCTAGTTTAGCTTTCGTGCAATTTCGTAAGGTAAAGATGCCAATAGACCAAGTTATGATTCAAATTGCACAAAAACGTCAAGAGCTCGTCTATGGAAAGAATGGAGCAATTTCAAGCCATCAAACTAGACGGTTATACTCTATTTAGTGTTCTTACAAGTCTAGCATGCTAGTTTAGCTTTCGTGCAACGTTCGTAAGCTAAAGATGCCAAAAGACCAAGTTATGTTTCAAATTACACAAAAACGTGAAAAGCTCTTCTATGGAGAAAGTTGAGCAATTCCAAAGCATCAAAGTGGACCGTTGTACTCTATTTAGTGTTATTAGAAGTCTAACATGCTAGTTTAGCTTTCGTGCAACGTTTCGTAATGTAAAGATGCCAATAGACCAAGTTATGTTTGAAATTGCATAAAAACGTCAAATGCTCATCTATGGAGAGAGTTGTGCAATTCCAAAGCGTCAAAGTGGACCATTGTACTCTATTTAGCATTCCTAGAAGTCTATCATGTGAGTTTTGCTTTCGTGCAACGTTGGTAAGGTAAAGATGCCAATAGACCAAGTTATGATTCAAATTGCACAAAAACATCAAAAGCTCATCTATGGATAGAAATGAGCAATTCCAAAGCATCAAACTAGACGGTTATACTCTATTTAGTGTTCTTACAAGTCTAGAATGCTAGTTTAGCTTTCGTGCATCGTTTCGTAAGGTAAAGATGCCAATACACCTAGTTATGTTTCAAATTGCACAAAAACGTGAAGAGCTCTTCTATGGAGAGATTTGAGCAATTACAAAACATCAAAGTGGACCGTTGTACTCTATTTAGTGTTATTAGGAGTCTAACATGCTAGTTTAGCTTTCGTGCAACGTTCGTTAGCTAAAGATGCCAAAAGACCAAGTTATGTTTCAAATTTTAGAAAAACGTGAAAAGCTCTTCTATGGAGAGAGTTAAGCAATTCCAAAGCATCAAAGTGGATTGTTGTACTCTATTTAGTGTTATTAGAAGTCTAACATGCTAGTTTAGCTTTCGTGCAACATTACGCAAAAAATCAAATGCTCATCTATGGAGAGAGTTGAGCTATTCCAAAGTGCTAAAGTGGATCATTGTACTCTATTTAGTATTCCTAGAATTTTATCATGCGAGTTTTGCTTTCGTGCAACGTTTGGTAAGGTAAAGATGCCAATAGACCAAGTTATGATTTAAATTGCGCAAAAACGTCAAAAGCTCATCTATAGATAAAAAGGAGCAATTCCATAGCATCAAACTAGAAGGTTATAATCTATTTAGTGTTCTTACAAGTCTAGCAAGCTGGTTTAGCTTTCGTGCAACGTTTCATAAGGTAAAGATGCCAATACACCTAGTTATGTTTCAAATTGCACAAAAACGTGAAAAACTCTTCTATGGAGAGATTTGTAGCAATTCCAAAGCATCAAAGTGGGCCGTTGTACTCTATTTAGTGTTATTAGAAGTCTAACATGCTAGTTTAGCTTTTGTGCAACGTTTCGTAAGCTAAAGATGCCAATAGACCAAGTTATGTTTCAACTTGCACAAAAACGTCAAGAGCTCGTCTATGGAGAGAGTTGAGCAATTCCAAATTATCAAAGTGCACGGTTGTACTGTATTTAGTGTTCGGACAACTCTAGCATGCTAGGTTAGCTTTCGTGCAATGTTTCGTAACATAAAGATGCCAATACACCAAGTTATGTTTCAAATTTCACAAAAATGTGAAAAGCTCCTCTATGGAGAGATTGGAGAAATTCCAAAGCATCAAAGTGGACCGTTGTACACTATTTAGTGTTATTAGAAGTCTAACATGCTAGTTTAGGTTTCGTACAACGTTTCGTAAGCTAAAGATGCCAACAGACCAAGTTATGATTTAAATTGCGCAAAAAAGTCAAAAGCTTGTCCATAGAGAGAATTGAGCAATTCCAAAGCATCAAAGTGGACGTTGTACTCCATTTAGTGTTCTTAGAAGTTTAGCATGCTAATTTAGCATTTGTGCAACGTTTCGTACGCTAAAGATTCCGATAGACCAAGTTATGTTTCAACTTGTATAAAAACGTCAAGAGCTCATCTATGGAGAGAGTTGAGCAATTCCAAAGCATCAAAGTGAACCGTTGTACTCTATTTAGTGTTCTTAGAAGTCTAACATGCTAGTTTAGCCTTCGTGCAACATTTCGTAGGGTAAAGATGCCAATAGACCAAGTTATGTTTAAAATTGCACAAAAATGTCAAAAGCTCGTCTATGGAGAGAGTTGAGCAATTCCAAAGCATCAAAGTGGACCATTGTACTCTATTTAGTTTTCTTAGAAGTCTAACATGCTAGTTTAGCTTTCGTCCAACGTTTCGTAAGCTAAAGATGCCAATAGACCAAGTTATGTTTCAACTTGCACTAAAACGTCAAGAGCTCTTCTATGGAGAGATTTGAGAAATTCCAAAGCATCAAAGTGGGCGTTGTACTCTATTTAGTGTTATTAGAAGTCTAACATGCTAGTTTAGCGCTTGTGCAACGTTTCGTAAGCTAAAGATACCAATAGACCAAGTTATGTTTCAACTTGCATAAAA
Organism: Tripterygium wilfordii; assembly: GCF_013401445.1. Taxonomy (NCBI): domain Eukaryota; kingdom Viridiplantae; phylum Streptophyta; class Magnoliopsida; order Celastrales; family Celastraceae; genus Tripterygium; species Tripterygium wilfordii. The sequence goes on from NC_052247.1 coordinate 6,891,730, forward strand.
ACGTCAAGAGCTCATCTATGGAGAGAGCTGAGCAATTCCAAAGCATCAAAGTGGACCGTTGTACTCTATTTAGTGTTATTAGGAGTCTAAAATGCTAGTTTAGCTTTTGCGCAACGTTTCGTAAGCTAAAGATGCCAATAGACGAAGTTATGATTCAAATAGCACTAAAACGTCAAGAGCTCTTCTATGGAGAGATTTGAGAAATTCCAAAGCATCAAAGTGGGCCGTTGTACTCTATTTAGTGTTATTAGAAGTCTAACATGCTATTTTAGCTCTTGTGCAACGTTTCGTAAGGTAAAGATGCCAATAGACAAAGTAATGTTTCAACTTGCATAAAAACGTCAAGAGCTCAACTATGGAGAGAGTTGAGCGATTCAAAAGCATCAAAGTGGACCGTTGTACTCTATTTAGTGTTATTAGGAGTCTAACATGCTGGTTTAGCTTTCTTATAACGTTTCGTAAGCTAAAGATGCCAATAGACCAAGTTATGTTTCAACTTGCATAAAAACGTCAAGAGCTCGTCTACGGAGAGAGTTGAGCAATTCCAAAGCATCAAAGTGCACGGTTGTACTCTATTTAGTGTTCTTACAAGTCTAGCATGCTAGTTTAGCTTTCGTGCAAAGTTTCGTAATGTAAAGATGCCAATACACCTAGTTATGTTTCAAATTGCCCAAAAATGTGAAAAGCTCTTCTATGGAGAGATTTGAGCAATTCCAAAGCATCAAAGTGGACCGCTGTACTCTATTTAGTGTTATTAGAAGTCTAACATGCTAGTTTAGCTTTTGTGCAACGTTTCGTAAGCTAAAGATGCAATTACACCAAGTTATGATTCCAATTGCGTAAAAACGTCAAAAGCTCATCTATGGAGAGAATTGACCAATTCCAAAGCATCAAAGTGGACCTTTGTCCTCTATTTAGTGTTCTTAGAAGTTTAGCATACTAGTTTAGCCTTCGTGCAACGTTTCGTAAGCAAAGGATGCCAATAGACCAAGTTATGTTTCAACTTGCATAAAAACGTCAATAGCTCATCTATGGAGAGAGTTGAGCAATTCCAAAGCATCAAAGTGGACCGTTGTACTCTATTTAGTGTTATTAGAAGTCTAACAGGCTAGTTTAGCTTTCGTGCAACATTTCGTAAGCTAAAGATGCTAATAGACCAAGTTATGTTTCATCTTGCACAAAAACATCAAGAGCTCGTCTATGGAGAGAGTTGAGCAATTCCAATACATCAAAGTGGACCGTTGCACTCTATTTAGTGTTATTAGAAGTCTAACATGCTAGTTTAGCTTTCGTGCAACGTTCTAAGCTAAAGATGCCAAAAGACCAAGTTATGTTTCAAATTACACAAAAACGTGAAAAGCTCTTCTATGGAGAGAGTTGAGCAATTCCAAAGCATCAAAGTGGACCGTTGTACTCTATTTAGTGTTATTAGAAGTCTAACATGCTAGTTTAGCTTTCGTGCAACGTTTCGTAAGGTAAAGATGCCAATAGACCAAGTTATGCTTGAAATTGCATAAAAACATCTAATGCTCATCTATGGAGAGAGTTGTGCAATTCCAAAGCGTCAAAGTGGACCATTGTACTCTACTTAGTATTCCTAGAAGTCTATCATGCGAGTTTTGCTTTCGTGCAACGTTTGGTAAGGTAAAGATGTCAATAGACCAAGTTATGATTCAATGTGCACAAAAATGTCAAAACCTCATCTATGGATAGAAAAGAGAAATTCCAAAGCATCAAACTAGACGGTTATGCGCTATTTAGTGTTCTTACAAGTCAAGCATGCTAGTTTAGCTTTCGTGCAACATTTCATAAGGTAAAGATGCCAATACACCTAGTTATGTTTCAAATTGCACAAAAACGTGAAAAGCTCTTCTATAGAGAGATTTGAGCAATTCCAAAGCATCAAAGTCGGCCGTTGTACTCTATTTACTGTTATTAGAAGTCTAACATACTAGTTTAGCTTTTGTGCAACGTTTCGTAAGCTAAAGATGCCAATAGACCAAGTTATGTTTCAACTTGCACAAAAAGGTCAAGAGCTCGTCTATGGAGAGAGTTGAGCAATTCCAAAGCATCAAAGTGCAAGGTTGTACTCTATTAAGTGTTCTTACAACTCTAGCATGCTAGGTTAGCTTTCGTGCAACGTTTCGCAACATAAAGATGCCAATACACCTAGTTATGTTTCAAATTGCACAAAAACGTGAAAAGCTCCTCTATTGAGAGATTTGAGCAATGCAAAAGCATCAACGTGGACCGTTGTACTCTATTTAGTGTTATTAGAAGTCTAACATGCTAGTTTAGGTTTTGTGCAACGTTTCATAAACTAAAGATGCCAATAGACCAAGTTATGTCTCAACTTGTATAAAAACGTCAAGAGCTCCTCTAAGGAGAGAGTTGAGCAATTCCAAAGCATCAAAGTGCACCGTTGTACTCTATTTAGTATTATTAGAAGTCTAACATGCTAGTTTAGTTTTGGTGCAACGTTTCGTAAGCTAAAGATGCCAATAGACCAAGTTATGTTTCAACTTGCACTAAAACGTCAAGAGATTTGAGCAATTCCAAAGCATCAAAGTGGGTCGTTGTACTCTATTTAGTGTTATTAGAAGTCTAACATGCTAGTTTAGCACTTGTGCAACATTTCGTAAGCTAAAGATGCCAATAGACCAAGTTATGTTTCAACTTGCACAAAAACGTCAAGAGCTCATCTACGGAGAGAGTTGAGCAATTCCAAAGCATCAAAGTGCACGGTTGTACTCTATTTAGTGTTCTTACATGTCTAGCATGCTAGTTTAGCTTTCGTGCAACGTTTCGTAAGGTAAAGATGCCAATACACCTAGTTATGTTTCCAATTGCACAAAAATGTGAAAAGCTCTTCTATGGAGAGATTTGAGCAATTCCAAAGCATCAAAGTGGACAGTTGTACTCTATTTAGTTTTATTAGAAGTCTAACATGCTAGTTTAGATTTTGTGCAACGTTTCGTAAGCTAAAGATGCCAATAGACCAAGTTATGATTCAAATTGCGCAAAAACGTCAAAAACTCGTCTATAGAGAGAATTGAGCAATTCCAAAGCATCAAAGTGGACCGTTGTACTCCATTTAGTGTTCTTAGAAGTTTAGCATGCTATTTTAGCATTTGTGCAATGTTTCGTAAGCTGAAGATGCCAATACACCAAGTTATGTTTCAATTTGTATTAAACCGTCAAGAGCTCATCTATGGAGAGAGTTGAGCAATTCCAAAGCACCAAAGTCCACCGTTGTACTCAATTTAGTGTTCTCAGAAGTCTAACATGCTAGTTTAGCTTTCGTGCAACGTTTCGTAGGGTAAAGATGCCAATAGACCAAGTTATGTTTGAAATTGCACAAAAACGTTAAAAGCTCATCTATGGAGAGAGTTGAGCAATTCCCAAGCATCAAAGTGGACCGTTGTACTCTATTTAGTTTTCTTAGAAGTGTAACATGCTAGTTTAGCTTTCGTGCAACGTTTTGTAAGGTAAAGATGCCAATAGACCAAGTTATGATTCAAATTGCACAAAAACGTCAAGAGCTCGTCTATGGAAAGAATGGAGCAATTTCAAGCCATCAAACTAGACGGTTATACTCTATTTAGTGTTCTTACAAGTCTAGCATGCTAGTTTAGCTTTCGTGCAACGTTCGTAAGCTAAAGATGCCAAAAGACCAAGTTATGTTTCAAATTACAGAAAAACGTGAAAAGCTCTTCTATGGAGAGAGTTGAGCAATTCCAAAGCATCAAAGTGGACCGTTGTACTCTATTTAGTGTTATTAGAAGTCTAACATGTTAGTTTAGCTTTCGTGCAACGTTTCGTAATGTAAAGATGCCAATAGACCAAGTTATGTTTGAAATTGCATAAAAACGTCAAATGCTCATCTATGGAGAGAGTTGTGCAATTCCAAAGCGTCAAAGTGGACCATTGTACTCTATTTAGCATTCCTAGAAGTCTATCATGTGAGTTTTGCTTTCGTGCAACGTTGGTAAGGTAAAGATGCCAATAGACCAAGTTATGATTCAAATTGCACAAAAACATCAAAAGCTCATCTACGGATAGAAATGAGCAATTCCAAAGCATCAAACTAGACGGTTATACTCTATGTAGTGTTCTTACAAGTCTAGAATGCTAGTTTAGCTTTCGTGCATCGTTTCGTAAGGTAAAGATGCCAATACACCTAGTTATGTTTCAAATTGCACAAAAACGTGAAGAGCTATTCTATGGAGAGATTTGAGCAATTTCAAAGCATCAAAGTGGGCCGTTGTACTCTATTTAGTGTTATTGGAAGTCTAACATACTAGTTTAGCTTTTGTGCAACGTTTCGTAAGCTAAAGATGCCAATAGACCAAGTTATGTTTCAACTTGTACAAAAACGTCGAGAGCTCATCTATGGAGAGAGTTGAGCAATTCCAAAGCATCAAAGTACACGGTTGTACTCTATTTAGTGTTCTTACAACTCTAGCATGCTAGGTTAGCTTTCGTGCAACGTTTCGTAACATAAAGATGCCAATACACCAAGTTATGTTTCAAATTGCACAAAAATGTGAAAAGCTCTTCTATGGAGAGAATTGTTGGGATTATGTCCTAAAAACATACCATGTATGACAGTTCTGAGGTTTATTGATGAATATTTAATATTGCATTATGTGTATTAGATGTCTTTTCATTTATGTATGAATGTTCCATCAATGTCTAGAGATGTTATTTATAGTAATCTTGGATACTCAGATACACTTTATGTGTGAGTATAGACAGACACAAGATTCACTATTACATCCGAAATAAATTAGTCACAACCAGATTAACAAAGTTAGGCACTTTGTTGATATAGGTTATAGTGCATGGACATCTCCAAATAGGGGAGTGGTTTGTCTTGATCACTCGAGAGGAGTCTCGGATTGGTGCACTAGTGTATGTAAGGAAACATACATTGACGGACTTACATAGGAAAGAACAACCAGAAAAGTACTATCAATGAGTTGTTCATCCTATAGCTGTGAGAGTATGATATCTCTTAAGCTTGAGTAGGTCAATACTTTCATACTTATAGCGTGTGCGTTTTGATTCATCAATGAGTGAGACACACACTATTGTCAATATTCTCGATGGATTGGATGTATGCCACTAGGGTGTGGGAGCATACCTACAAAATAGTCATTCATGTACTTTCGGGATACGGAAGTGTAAGCACCCACCTGAGAGGTTCAAATTAATCTACCCAGAAACTCTGCAGAGTGATCTTTATGGATCAAGTGTTAGCATTTAGATTGATCGACGGGTCAATCTAATACGCTTAATGGATAGATATAAGGGAACTGAGAACTCAGGGGAAATATGGACTTTGGAGTGTTTGATAGTACACAAACTCTCACTTCAACGTACCGGGTGTTGCATGGAGGATATATTCGTACACATCTCACAGGTCAGGGACAGGTTTCTAATAAGGAAAAGCCTCGATGTAAGAATCGTACATCTCTGGGAGTTCATCCATAGTTCAGGTGGTGTCAGATGAACATTGGATTGAAATATTATTCCTAGTCATAGGGTTTGGCGGTAAAGAATAATATTTCGGGAGCCTAGATTTGTATGTCCTGCGGAGTCCCCTTGGTAGCCTCATTCTAGTCTCTCGTCCTATTAAAGGAAGATGGGCAAATTTCACCATATCACAACGGTCACTGGGATATTTACAAGAATAGAATTTGTATAACAAATAGATATAATTTTATTGGGTTTTGGATTTCCAAAGATAACCCTAAGATGAAATTATTTTTGTTAAGATATACAAAATTCTTGTAAGTGTATTTATGATAAAATAATAAGTCTCGGAGTTTTGATTTGGATTGTAAAATAAATATTTTACATAATCAAAATTAAAGTCAAGAATGGACTAAGGATCAAAATAATATTTGAGCCTTGAATTCTTGTAAGGCTAGGCCCACACCATGCCTTGCAATGCAAGTCACGGTTGTCTAATAAGAAAACATAAAAAAAGGATGCCCCATTCATTAATAGGCAGGCCTCTCTTTTTTTTGTCTTCTAATTCCAATAGGTTTGGAACGTACAAACCTAATTAGAGACTTGTTAATTGTTGGTATATATACATACTCTCTCATATCTCTCATATATATATAAAGGGACATATATGCTCAAATTGAGCTGCCGCTTTTATATATAACCAAGAGAGACACAATCACTCGGCCGTGAGAAAGAAAGAAAAAAAACTCTGGTAGTGCCCGAGAGACAATCCCAAGTCATAACCGTGTGTTTGTTTTTGGTTCACCGCCAATCGGTGATTTTTACTTTGCACGTTCGCAAGGAGATTAAGGGGAATACCAAGGAAACGACGTAGGCATTCCAAGTTGGTAGAGATCAAGACGGTGGTTCGTGCGTTCAAGAAAAGAAGAAAGCTTAGGACCTCGATTTTGAAGAGGTTGGTTAATCTCTAACTTTCTTGATGCCATCTTGTGTGTACTTGATCTTGTTTTAATAATTGCTAGGATATAAACCTAGAAGCATGCTAGGATTATTTACAAAGATTAAAACTTGATCTTGTGTGTTTGATTAACATGTTAAAATAAGATTTGAGATCAAATAAATTTTTAGAAGCATGTTAGGCAAAAACACGCTATGGCCGTAGGGCATCGTTTGTTAAATTTTGATTTATACCTATGCTAAGACGATCCTAGTTAGCTTCCGCTGCATGACTAAAATTAGTTTTAGTAACCAACAAATGGTATCGGAGCAAACTTAGTATGTATTAAGTCAAGATTAACACAAAGATTCATAAGAAAAATAATTGTGCGCTAGATTGGTGCCTAGGGTGTGCGATTGATTTTGTGAATTTTTGGATGCCACTAACACTTGTTTTGCAGCCTTGAGATACCGTACTAAGCTGGTATTAATTTATTTAATTTTATTGTTTTGGGTTGTAACCCATAGGCTCGCGTTTAGAGTCTATGGGATATTTTTTGTAAAGTTGTTTTTTTTCAGATTTGTAGTTTCCATGCTTTGTAAATTCATTAGAATCACTTGTAAGCCTTCCCCAAGGCATAGGATTTTTGTACTAGTACTTAGTGATGTTATGAATAGAAAAGCATGAATAAATCGCGAAGAAACACAGCTGAAAAATTGCAGCAGCCAAGACAAGCTGTGTGCGCGACAGATTTTCCAGATTTGTGCTTGGAGTGTTCCTAAGGGGTATTTCGGGTTGTACCTCAATTTTTTGTGTAACCAAAATATTTCTGGACTAGGTACACCCCTGGACAGCCTCTGGAAGTCGCGAACGCAGGTTCGTGATGGAGTTCGACACAAAGAAAATTCCCGAAAGTGAAGCAGACTCACGGCCCACGGCTAGGGTTTCTCCCTAGTCTTCGAGTCACGATTGGAGATGGATATCTGCATGTTGGACATCATGAAGACCAGCTTAGATACAGTATCATATGTGTTTATTATGTTTGTTTATTTTGCTTTATTCAATTATGCTTTTACTTATGTGAATGGATGTATGATTAAATTGGCATATAGACAAGCCTTGGCACCGGGCTTATTAGGAATCACCTTTCGACATCTAATAAGCTACATGTAATTACATGATTAGATGAACTTTCGTGGCATAATTTAATAGATTAAAGATTTAGGTTAATCACCTAATTAACTATTGGGAATAATTATGAGTTTAATCACGTGGAATTACATAATTAGTTAACGATTAAAGGTTGATTCGAGCCACTAGGATCTAAGGTAATCTTCAACCAGAAAAACCCTAATAATAAATTATTGAGTGGGAGAGGGTTATATCTAATGACATGACCCACGGCTTCCCAAAGGTTAATCCTCACTAGGGTATATAAACTTACTCGTGTTGCATGCGCAACCCCCCTCTGGGATGGAGTATCCATTAGTTGCAATAGTAGAATTGAAAGCTGATAACTTATGACACGCTTGTATGAAAGCTTACTCGTGTTGCACGCGCAACCCCCCTCTGGGATGGAGTTTTCACATGAGCAAGTTCCAGTAGGTTAAACCTTGGTTTACACTCAACCTATAAAGGAGCCAAATAAATAGCGATCAAGAAATTCAAGAGGCCCAAAAGGCTAGACGCTTGAATTTATTTGACTGAGTTAGACTTGGGTCAACTAGGCAAGCAATTGTTGTTGGTTGATACGCTATTACATTTTATTTACTTAGTAAATGTTTGGGTTTTTATTACTTAGTAGATATGTAAAAAGATTAAATAATTGGAGCATTCATCTGATTCTAAATTTCAGATGTCATTTTCTCCACTTATTTCCATATTGAATGAAAACAAACTATCTGGACCGAATTTGTTGACTGGAAACGAAACTTGGACATAGTGCTCACCTCAGGTGGGTACAAGTATGTTCTGATCGAGGATTGTCCTGAGTTGGGCCCTGACCCAACAGATGAGGACAGATTGGCTCGGCAAAAATGGATCAATGCCAATGACATGGCCAAGTGCTATATCTTAGCGTCTTTATCCCAGTCTTGCAGAAACAACATGAGAGCATGCAGACAGCTGGAGACATGATCTTCAGTCTGCAGGAAATGTTTCAACAAACCACTCGTCCTGCAAGGCAGCAAGTGATAAAGAAGTTGATGAACGCCAAGCAGGCCGAGGGTACCCCACCTCTATGAAGCCTTGGATCTTGGTGCTGAAATCGATGGACAAACGCAGGTGGATATGGTCTTGGAGACCTTGTCAAGCTCATTCTCCCAGTTCAAGTTGAACTTCAACATGAACAAGATAGAGATGTCTCTTCCAATGCTTATGAAAGAACTTCAATCCGCTGAGTAGATAATGGGAAAGGAGAAGCAAGTCCATTTTGTTAAAGTTTCTAATTCTGGGCCCAAAAAGCCTAAGAATAAGAAGAAGCAAGCCACTGCTGCCAAAGGCCCAAAGATAAAGAAAATGGGCAAGGTTGTGAAGGGGAAAGGCAAATGCTTTCATTGCAACCAGAAAGGGCACTGGAAAAGTGATTGCCCAAAGCTTCTAGCAAAGAAGCAGATTGAGGGTAATATTCTATTTATTGAGACTTGTTTAGTGGTTGATTCTACTGTATCCTAGATTGTAGACTCTGGAGCCACTAATCATGTTTGCAATTCATTGCAGGGGTTTCAGGAAACCAGGAAACTTAATAAAGGGGAAATCACTTTGAGGACTGCTTCAGGAGTAATAGTAGAAGCTACGAAAGTAGGAATAGTTAATTTATATTTTGGATGTAATAAGATTTTAACATTGAATGATTGCCTTTATGTTCCGGATATTAGACGAAATTTAATTTCAGTTTCAAGTTTAATGTCAGAAGGGTATCATTTATCTTTCCTTTCTAATGTTACAATTAGTAGATATGGAAAGGAAATATGCTCTGGAACTATGAATGGAAATCTGTTTTATTTACATCCAAATTCCTACTCTGGTAATAATTGTGATATTATGCATGCTGAATCTAGAAAGAGAAAGGCCACATCCATTGAGGAAACCCTTTGGCACTTACGACTTGGCCATATTAACCAAACAAGAATCAACAGGCTAGTTCATGATGGGTCACTCGGCCCATTAGATATGAACAGTATGCCACAATGTAGGTCTTGTTTAGAAGGTAAAATGACTAAGAGGTCGCTCAAGTCCAAAGGCCTTAGGGCTAATGATTTGCTTGAGTTGGTGCATACAGACGTATGTGGACCGATGACGGTACAAGCCCGAGGAGGTTTTGAGTACTTCATTACTTTTACTGATGATTACTCTAGGTATGGATGCATTTATCTAATGCGCCGCAAGTCTGAGGCTTTTGACAAGTTCAAAGAGTTTAAGGCTTTTGCGGAGAACCAATTGGATAAACGCATCAAAGCTATACGGTCTGACCGTGGTGGCGAATACATGCTAGATGAGTATAAACAGTATCTCATGGATAATGGCATTGTTACTCAGCTTTTTGCACCTAGAACGCCTCAACAAAATGGGGTAGCAGAAAGGAGAAACAGAACTCTACTGGATATGGTAAGATGCATGATGTGTTATGCTACTCTTCCTGAATCTTTTTGGGGATATGCCCTAGAAACTGCCATGCACATCTTGAATTTAGTACCGTCTAAGTCAGTATCAAAGACACCTCATGAGATGTGGACTGGACGCAAGTCTGATCCTAGAAATCTAAAAGTTTGGGGATGTTCGGCTTTTGTACTGGCAGATAAGACAACTAAATTTGGACCAAGATCTGTGTTGTGCTATTGGGTTGGATTTCCTAAAGGGACTTGTGGTGGCTATTTTTACAATCCTGATAGTCAAAAAGTATTCATTAGCATGAATGCTAGATTCTTAGAAGAGGATTGTATCAACAGCAGTGAACCAAGGAAGATAATCCTTGAAGAACAAAATCTTGATGGTTCAACTTCCGGTCCAACAGAAAATGTTGAGAATGAACAAATAACCGAAATAATTTTGGATGCAACACCAGAGCTTCGTTGTAGTGGGAGGGTCTCACGACCTCCTGAAAGGTTCATGTACTTTGGAGAGTCAGTTTTGGCAGTGTCTGACGAACTTGAACCAGATCCCACTAGTTACGAAGAAGCAGTTTCTGATGTTGATGCAGATCATTGGCTCAAAGTGATGGAATCTGAATTAGAGTCTATGTATTCTAATGAAGTGTGGGATCTTGTAGACATACCCGACGGAATAAAACCCATAGGGTGCAAATAGGTCTACAAAAGGAAAAGAGGAGTAGATGGAAAGGTTGAAACCTTTAAAGCAAGGTTGGTGGCGAAGGGCTATACTCAGAAAGAGGGTATAGACTAGGAGGAGACTTTCTCACCTGTAGCCATGCTTAAGTCCATCAGAATACTTCTCGCCATATCAGCTCATTTTGATTATGAGATATGGCAGATGGATGTCAAGACGGCTTTCCTCAATGGCCATCTAGACGAAAGCATTTATATGATGCAACCCACCGGATTCGTTGCTGAAAGTCAGCAAAATATGGTTTGCAAGCTTAAGAAGTCCATTTATGGACTTAAGCAAGCATCTAGATCTTGGAACATTCGATTCGATCAGACGATTAAATCCTACGGATTTGATCAAAACCCTGATGAACCGTGTGTATACAAGAGATTGGACGGCGGGAAAATTGTGTTCTTAATTCTCTACGTTGATGACATATTGCTCATCGGAAATGATACTGCAACTTTATCAACGGTCAAGATATGGTTATCCAATCAGTTTAACACGAAAGACCTAGGAGAAGCAAGCTATGTTCTAGGCATCAAGCTTATGCGAGATCGCGGAACTAGAACATTAGCTCTCTCCCAAGCCACATACATAGAGAAGATTCTAGTCAAGTACGCATTGCATGACTCCAAGAAAGGTCTTTTACCTTTTAGACATGGAGTACCTCTTTCGAAGGACAACTGTCCTAAGACGGAAGAAGAGAAGCGTGAAATGAGTAAGGTGCCATATGCTTCCGCAGTTGGCAGTCTCATGTACGCTATGCTTTGTACTAGGCCAGACATCTGCTATGCAGTGGGATTTGGTTAGTAGATATCAATCTAACCCTGGCTTGCATCACTGGACGGCGGTCAAACATATATTCAAGTATCTTCGGAGAACGAAAGATTATATGCTTGTTCATCGTAGTGATGAGATCGTTCCAGTGGGTTATACTGATTCGGATTTCCAAGCAGACAAGGACTCTAGAAGGTCCACGTCCGGTTACGTGTTTACACTTGGAGATGCAGCCATAAGTTGGAGGAGTGTGAAGCAAACTTGCATCGCAGACTCCACCATGGAAGCCGAATATGTGGCAGCTTCAGAAGCCGCTAAAGAGGCAGTTTGGTTGAGAAAGTTCCTTATGGAATTAGAGGTAGTCCCTAGCATTGAGAGACCTATCACTTTATATTGTGACAATATGGGTGCAATAGCTCAAAGCAAGGAACCTCGTTACCACAGTAAAGGAAAACACATAGAACGTAAGTTTCATTTGATAAGGGAGTTCGTGCAGCGAAAGGAAGTGGAGATACTAAAGATTGCGTCATTACACAACTTGGCGGATCCATTCACCAAGGCCCTTACTGGAAAAAGTTTCACAACTCATGTAGAGGGAATGGGTGTTAGGATGCTTTAGGGAGTATGTTCTTTAGTCCAAGTGGGAGTTTGTTGGGATTATGTCCTAAAAACATATCATGTATGACAGTTCTGAGGTTTATTGATGAATATTTAATATTGCATTATGTGTATTAGATGTCTTTTCATTTATGTATGAATGTTCCATCAATGTCTAGAGATGTTATTTATAGTAATCTTGGATACTCAGATACACTTTATGTGTGAGTATAGACAGACACAAGATTCACTATTACATCCGAAATAAATTAGTCACAACCAGATTAACAAAGTTAGGCACTTTGTTGATATAGGTTGTAGTGCATGGACATCTCCAAATAGGGGAGTGGTTTGTCTTGATCACTCGAGAGGAGTCTCGGATTGGTGCACTAGTGTATGTAAGGAAACATACATTGACGGACTTACATAGGAAAGAACAAATAGAAAAGTACTATCAATGAGTTGTTCATCCTATAGCTGTGAGAGTACGATATCTGTTAAGCTTGAGTAGGTCAATACTTTCATACTTATAGCGTGTGCGTTTTGATTCATCAATGAGTGAGACACACACTATTGTCAATATACTCGATGGATTGGATGTATGCCACTAGGGTGTGGGAGCATACCTACAAAATAGTCATTCATGTACTTTCGGGATACGGAAGTGTAAGCACCCACCTGAAAGGTTCAAATTAATCTACCCAGAAACTCTGCAGAGTGATCCTTATAGATCAAGCGTTAGCATTTAGATTGATCGACGGGCCAATCTAATACGCTTAGTGGATAGATATAAGGGAACTGAGAACTCGGGGGAAATATGGACTTTGGAGTGTTTGATAGTACACAAACTCTCACTTCAACTTACGGGTGTTGCATGGAGGATATATTCGTACACATCTCACAGGTCAGGGACAGGTTTCTAATAAGGAAAAGCCTCGATGTAAGAATCGTACATCTCTGGGAGTTCATCCATAGTTCAGGTGGTGTCAGATGAACATTGGATTGAAATATTATTCCTAGTCATAGGGTTTGGCGGTAAAGAATAATATCTCGGGAGCCTAGATTTGTATGTCCTGCGGAGTCCCCTTGGTAGCCTCATTCTAGTCTCTCATCCTATTAAAGGAAGATCGGCAAATTTCACCATATCACAACGGTCATTGGGATATTTACAGGAATAGAATTTGTATAACAAATAGATATAATTTTATTGGGTTTTGGATTTCCAAAGATAACCCTAAGATGAAATTATTTTTGTTAAGATATACAAAATTCTTGTAAGTGTATTTATGATAAAATAATAAGTCTCGGAATTTTGATTTGGATTGTAAAATAAATATTTTACATAATCAAAATTAAAGTCAAGAATGGACTAAGGATCAAAATAATATTTGAGCCTTGAATTCTTGTAAGGCTAGGCCCACACCATGCCTTGCAATGCAAGTCACGGTTGCCTAATAAGAAAACATAAAAAAAGGAGGTGCCATTCATTAATAGGCAGGCCTCTCTTTTTTTTGTCTTCTAATTCCAATAGGTTTGGAACGTACAAACCTAATTAGAGACTTGTTAATTTTTGGTATATATACATACTCTCTCATATATATATAAAGGGACATATATGCTCAAATTGAGCTGCCGCTTTTATATATAACCAAGAGAGACACAATCACTCGGCCGTGAGAAAGAAAGAAAAAAAATTCTGGTAGTGCCCGAGAGACAATCCCAAGTCATAACCGTGTGTTTGTTTTTGGTTCACCACCAATCGGTGATTTTTGCTTTGCACGTTCGCAAGGAGATTAAGGGGAATACCAAGGAAACGACGTAGGCATTCCAAGTTGGTAGAGATCAAGACGGTGGTTCGTGCGTTCAAGAAAAGAAGAAAGCTTAGGACCTCGATTTTGAAGAGGTTGGTTAATCTCTAACTTTCTTGATGCCATGTTGTGTGTACTTGATCTTGTTTTAATAATTGCTAGGATATAAACATAGAAGCATGCTAGGATTATTTACAAAGATTAAAACTTGATCTTGTGTGTTTGATTAACATGTTAAAATAAGATTTGAGATCAAATAAATTTTTAGAAGAATGTTAGGCAAAAACACGCTATGGCCGTAGGGCATCGTTTGTTAAATTTTGATTTATACCTATGCTAAGACGATCCTAGTTAGCTTCCGCTGCATGACTAAAATTAGTTTTAGTAACCAACAGATTTGAGCAATTCCAAAGCATCAAAGTGGACCGTTGTACTCTATTTATTGTTATGAGAAGTCTAATATGCTAGTTTAGGTTTTGTGCAACGTTTCGTAAGCTAAAGATGCCAATAGACCAAGTTATGATTCAAATTGTGCAAAAATGTCAAAAGCTCGTCTATAGAGAGAATTGATCAATTCCAAAGCATCAAAGTGGACCGTTGTACTCCATTTAGTGTTCTTAGATGTTTAGCATGCTAGTTTAGATTTGTACAACGTTTCGTAAGCTAAAGATGCCAATAGACCAAGTCATGTTCAACTTGTATAAAAACGTCAAGAGCTCATCTATGGAGAGAGTTGAGCAATTCCAAAGCACAAAGTGCACCGTTGTACTCTATTTAGTGTTCTTAGAAGTCTAACATGCTAGTTTAGCCTTCGTGCAACGTTTCGTAGGGTAAAGATGCCAATAGACCAAGTTATTTTTAAAATTGCACAAAAACATCAAAAGCTCGTCTATAGAGAGAGTTGAGCAATTCCAAAGCATCAAAGTGGACCGTTGTACTCTATTTAAGTTTTTTAGAAGTCTAATATGCTAGTTTAGCTTTCGTGCAACGTTTCATAAGGTAAAGATGCCAATAGACCAAGTTATGATTCAAATTGCACAAAACCGTCAAGAGCTCGTCTATGGATAGAATGGAGGAATTCCAAGCCATCAGACTAGACGGTTATACTCTATTTAGTGTTCTTACAAGTCTAGCATGCTAGTTTAGCTTTTGATCAACGTTTTGAAAGGTAAAGATGCCAATACACCAAGTTATGTTTCGAATTCCTCAAAAACATCAAGAGCTCGTCTATGGAGAGAGTTGAGCAATTCAAATGCATCAAAGTGGACCGTTGCACTCTATTTAGTGTTCTTAGAAGTCTAACATGCTTGTTTTGCTTTTGTGCAACGTTTCCTAGGGTAAAGATGCCAATAGACGAAGTTATCTTTCAAATTGCACAAAAAAATGTGAAAGCTCTTCTATGGAGAGAGTTGAGCAATTCCAAAGCATCAAAGTGGACCGTTGTACTCTATTTAGTGTTATTAGAAGTCTAACATGCTAGTTTAGCTTTCGTGCAACGTTTCATAAGGTAAAGAAGCCAATAGACCAAGTTATGTTTCGAATTGTATAAAAACATCAAATGCCCGTCTATGGAGAGAGTTGAGCAATTCCAAAGCGTCAAAGTGGACCATTGTACTCTATGTAGTATTCCCAGAAGACTATCATGGGAGTTTTGCTTTCGTGCAACGTTTTGTAAGATAAAGATGCCAATAGACCATGTTATGATTCCAATTGCAAAAAAAGTCAAAAGCTCGTCTATGGATAGAATGGAGCAATTCCATAGCATCAAACTAGATGGTTGTGCTCAATTTAGTGTTCTTACAAGTCTAGCATGCTAGTTTAGCTTTCGTGCAACGTTTCGTAAGGTAAAGATGCCAATACACCTAGTTATGTTTCAAATTGCACAAAAACATCAAAAGCTCGACTATGGAGAGTGTTGAGCAATTCCAATACATCAAAGTGGACCGTTGTACTCTATTTAGTGTTCTTAGAAGTCTAACATGCTTGTTTTGCTTTCGTGCAACGTTCGTAAGCTAAAGATGCCAATAGACCAAGTTATGATTCAAATTGCACAAAAAAGTTAAAAGCTCATGTATGGAGACAATTGAGCAATTTCAAAGCATCAAAGTGGTCCGTTGTACCCTATTTAGTGTTCTTACAAGCCTAGCATGCTAGTTTAGCTTTCGTGCAACGTTTCGTAAAGTAAAGATGCCAATACACCTAGTTATGTTTCAAATTGCACAAAAAATTCTAAAGCTCCTCTATGCAGAGAGTTAAGCAATTCCTAGGCATCAAAGTGCATCATTGTACTCTATTTAGTGTTTTTAGAAGTCCAGCATGCTAGTTTAGCTTTCGTGCAACATTTCGTAAGGTAAGGATGCCAATAGACCAAGTTATATTTCAAATTACATAAAAACGTCAATTGCTCGTCTATGGAGAGAGTTGAGCAATTCCAAAGCATCAAAGTGGACCATTCTACTCTATTTAGTATTCCTAGAAGTCTATAATGCGAGTTTTGCTTTCGTGCAACGTTTTGTAAGGTAAAGATGTCAATAGAGCAAGTGATGTTTGAAAGTGCACAAAAAGGTCAAAAGCTCGTCTATGGAGAGAGTTGAGCAATTCCAAAGCATCAAAGTGGACCGTTGTACTCTATTTAGTTTTCTTAGAAGCCTAACATGCGAGTTTAGCTTTCGTGCAACGTTTCGTAAGGTAAAGATCCCAATAGACCAAGATTTGTTTCAAATTGCACAAAAACGTCAAAAGCTCATCTATGGAGAGAATTGAGCAATTCCAAAGGATCAAAGTGGACCGTTGTACTCTATTTTGTGTTCTTAGAAGTCTAACATGCGAGCTATGCTTTCGTGCAACGTTTCATAAGCTAAGGATGCCAATAGACCAAGTTATGTTTAAAATTGCACAAAAACGTGAAAAGCTCTTCTATGGAGAGAGTTGAGTAATTCCAAAGCATCAAAATGGACCGTTGTACTCTATTTAGTGTTCTTAGAAGTCTAACTTGCTAGTTTAGCTTTCGTGCAACGTTTCGTAAGGTAAAGATGCCAGTAGACCAAGTTACGTTTCAAATTGCATAAAAACGTCAATTGCTCGTCCATAGAGAGAGTTGAGCAATTTCAAAGCATCAAAGTGGACCATTGTACTCTATTTAGTATTCCTAGAAGTCTATCATGCGAGTTTTGCTTTCGTGCAACGTTTTGTAAGGTAAAGATGCCAATAGAGCAAGTGATGTTTGAAAGTGCACAAAAAGGTCAAAAGCTCGTGTATGGAGAGAGTTGAGCAATTCCAAAGCATCAAAGTGGACCGTTGTACTCTATTTAGTTTTCTTAGATGCCTAACGTGCTACTTTAGCTTTCGTGCAACGTTTCGTAAGGTAAAGATCCCAATAGAGCAAGATTTGTTTCAAATTGCACAAAAACATCAAAAGCTCATCTATGGAGAGAATTAAGCAATTCCAAAGCATCAAAGTGGACCATTGTACTCTATTTTATGTTCTTAGAAGTCTAACATGCGAGTTTTTCTTTTGTGCAACATTTCGTAATCTAAGGATGCCAATAGACCAAGTTATGTTTAAAATTGCACAAAAACGTGAAAAGCTCTTCTATGGAGAGAGTTGAGTAATTCCAAAGCATCAAAATGGACCGTTGTACTCTATTTAGAGTTCTTAGAAGTCTAACTTGCTGGTTTAGCTTTCGTGCAACGTTTCGTAAGGTAAAGATGCCAATAGACCAAGTTATGTTTCAAATTGCATAAAAACTTCAATTGCTCGTCCATAGAGAGAGTTGAACAATTCCAAAGCATCAAAGTGGACCATTCTACTCTATTTAGTATTCCTAGAAGTCTAACATGCGAGTTTTGCTTTCGTGCAACGTTTCGTAAGCTAAAGATGCCAATAGACCAAGTTATGTTTGAAATTGCACAAAAACGTGAAAAGCTCTTCTATGGAGAGAGTTGAGCAATTCCAAAGCATCAAAATGGACCGTTGTACTCTATTTAGTGTTCTTAGAAGTCTAACATACTAGTTTAGCTTTTGCCCAACGTTTCGTAAGGTAAAGATGCCAATAGACCATGTTTTGTTTCAAATTGCACAAAAACGTCAAAAGCTCGTCTATGGAGAGAATTAAGCAATTCCAAAGCATCAAAGTTGACCGTTGTACTCTATTTAGTGTTCTTAGCAGTCTAACTTGCTAGTTTAGCTTTCGTGCAACATTTCGTAAGCTAAAGTTGCCAATAGACCAAGTTATGTTTCAACTTGCACAAAAACGTCAATAGCTCGTCTACGGAGAGAGTTGAGCAATTCCAAAGCATCGAAGTGCACGGTTGTACTCTACTTAGTGTTCTTACAAGTCTATGGAGCTAGTTTAGGTTTCGTGCAGCGTTTCGTAAGATAAAGATGCCAATAGACCAAGCAATGTTTAAAATTGCACAAAACATGAAAAGCTCTCCTATGGAGAGAGTTGAGCAATTCCAAAGCATCAAAAGGGACTGTTGCACTCTATTTAGTGTTATTAGAAGTCTAACTTGCTAGTTTAGCTTTCGTACAGCGTTTCATAAGGTAAAGATGCCAATACACCTAGTTATGTTTCAAATTCCACAAAAATGTCTAAAGCTCCTCTATGCAGAGACTTGAGCAATTTCAAAGCATCAAAGTGTACCATTATACTCTATTTAGTGTTCTTAGAAGTCTAGCATGCCAGTTTAGCTTTCGTGCAATGTTTCGTACGGTAAAGATGCCAATAGACCAACTTATGTTTCAAATTGCATAAAAGCATGAAAAGCTCGTCTATGGAGAGAGTTGAGCAATTCCAAAGCATCAAAATGGATCGTTGTACTCTATTTAGTGTTCTTAAAAGTTTAGCATGCTAGTTTAGCATTCGTGCAACGTTTCGTAAGCTCCGGATGCCAATAGACCAAGTTATGTTTGAACTTGCATAAAAACGTCAAGAGCTCATCCATGGAGAGAGTTGAGCAATTCCAAAGCATCAAAGTGCACCGTTGTACTCTATTTAGTATTATTAGAAGTCTAACATGCTGGTCTAGCTTTCGTGCAACGTTTTGTAACCTAAAGATGCCAATAGATCAAGTTACATTTCAACTGGCACAAAAACGTCAAGAGCTCGTCTATGGAGAGAGTTGAGCAATTCCAAAGCATCAAAGTGCACGGTTGTACTCTATTTAGTGTTCTTACAAGTCTAGCATGCTAGTGTAGCTTTCTGCAACGTTTCGTAAGGTAAAGATGCCAATACACCTAGTCATGTTTCAAATTGCACAAAAATGTGAAAAGCTCTTCTATGGAGAGATTAGAGTAATTCCAAAGCATCAAAGTGGGCCGTTGTACTCTATTTAGTGTTATTAGAAGTCTAACATGCTAGTTTAGCCTTTGTGCATCCTTCCGTAAGCTAAAGATGCCAATAGACCAAGTTATGTTTCAACTTACATAAAAACGTCAAGAGCTCATCTATGGAGAGAGTTGAGTGATTCCAAACCATGAAAGTGGACCGTTGTACTCTATTTAGTGTTATTAGGAGCCTAACATGCTAGTTTAGCTTTCGTGCAACGTTTCGTAGGCTAAAGATGCCAATAGATGAAGTTATGTTTCAACTTACACAAAAACGTCAAGAGCTCGTCTACGGAGAGAGTTGAGCAATTCCAAAGCATCAAAGTGCACGGTTGTACTCTAGTTAGTGTTCTTACAAGTGTAGCATGCTAGTTTAGCTTTCCTGCAACGTTTCGTAAGGTAAAGATGCCAGTACACCTAGTAATGTTTCAAATTGCATAAAAACGTGAAAAGCTCTTCTATGGAGAGATTTGAGCAATTCTTAAGCATCAAATTGGACCATTGCACTCTATTTAGTGTTATTAGAAGTCTAACATGCTAGTTTAGCTTTGGTGCAACGTTTCGTAAGCAAAAGACGCAATTAGACCAAGTTATGATTCAAATTGAGCCAAACCGTCAAAGTGGAGAGAGTTGAGCAATTCTAAAGCGTCAAAGTGGACCATTGTACTTTATGTAGTATTCCTAGAAGACTATCATGGGAGTTTTGCTTCCGTGCAACGTTTTGTAAGGTGAAGATGCCAATAGACCATGTTATGATTCAAATTGCACAAAAACATCAAAAGCCCGTCTATGGATAGAAGGGAGCAATTCCATAGCATCAAAGTAGATGGTTAAGCTCAATTTGTTGTTCTTACAAGTCTAGCATGCTAGTTTAGCTTTCGTGCAACGTTTCGTAAGGTAAGGATGCCAATACACCTAGTTATGTTTCAAATTGTACAAAAACGTCAAGAGCTCGTCTATGGAGAGTGTTGAGCAATTCCAATACATCAAAGTGGACCGTTGTACTCTATTTAGTGTTCTTAGAAGTCTAACATTCTTGTTTTGCTTTCGTGCAACGTTCGTAAGCTAAAGATGCCAATAGACCAAGTTATGATTTAAATTGCACAAAAACGTTAAAAGCTCATGTATGGAGAGAATTGAGCAATTTCAAAGCATCAAACTAGACGGTTATACTCTATTTAGTGTTCTTACAAGTCTAGCATGCTAGTTTAGCTTTCGTGCAACGTTTCGTAAGGTAAAGATGCCAATACACCTAGCTATGTTTCAAATTGCAAAAAAAATTCTAAAGCTCCTCTATGCAGAGAGTTGAGCAATTCCAAGGCATCAAAGTGCACCATTGTACTCTATTTAGTGTTTTTAGAAGTCCAGCGTGCTAGTTTAGCTTTCGTGCAACGTTTCGTAAGGCAAGGATGCCAATAGACCAAGTTATGTTTCAAATTGCATAAAAACGTCAATTGCTCGTCTATGGAGAGAGTTGAGCAATTCCAAAGCGTCAAGGTGGACCATTGTACTCTATTTAGTATTCCTAGAAGTCTATCATGCGAGTTTTTCTTTCGTGCAACGTTTTGTAAGGGAAAGATGCCAATACAGCAAGTGATGTTTGAAATTGCTCAAAAACGTCAAAAGCTCTTCTATGGAGAGAATTGAGCAATTCCAAAGCATCAAAGTGGACCGTTGTACTCTATTTAGTTTTCTTAGAAGCCTAGCATGCTAGTCTAGCTTTCGTGCATCGTTTCGTAAGGTAAAGATGCCAATAGACCAAGATTTGTTTTAAATTGCACAAAAACGTCAAAAGCTCATCCATGGAGAGAATTAAGCAATTCCAAAGCATCAAAGTGGACCTTTGTACTCTATTTAGTATTCCTAGAAGTCTAACATGCGAGTTTTGCTTTCGTGCAACGTTTCGTAAGCTAAAGATGACAATAGACCAACAATTTTTAAAATTGCACAAAAACGTGAAAAGCTCTTCTATAGAGAGAGTTGAGCAATGCCAAAGCATCAAAATGGACCGTTGTACTCTATTTAGTGTTCTTACAAGTCTAGCATGCTTGTTTAGCTTTCGTGCAGTGTTTCGTAAGGTAAAGATGCCAATACACCTAGTTATGTTCCAAATTGCAGAAAAACGTGAAAAGCTCATCTATGGAGAGATTCGAGCAATTCTTAAGCATCAAATTGGACGTTGCTCTCTATTTAGTGTTATTAGAAGTCTAACATGCTAGTTTAGCTTTGGTGCAACGTTTCGTAAGCTAAAGATGCAATTAGACCAAGTTATGATTCAAATTGCGTAAAACCGTCAAAAGCTCGTCCGTAGAGAGAATTGAGCAATTCCAAAGCATCAAAGTGGACCGTTGTACTCTATTTAGTGTTCTTAGAAGTTTAACATGCTAGTTTAGCCTTCGTGCAACGTTTCATAAGCTAAAGATGCCAATAGACCAAGTCATGTTTCAACTTGCATAAAAACGTCAAGAGCTTATCTACGGAGAGCGTTGAGCAATTCCAAAGCATCAAAGTGGACCGTTGTACTCTATTTAGTGTTATTAGAAGTCTAACATGCTAGTTTAGCTTTCGTGCAACGTTTCGTAAGCTAAAGATGCCAATAGGCCAAGTTATGTTTCAACTTGCACAAAAAGGTCAAGAGCTCATCTTTGGAGAGAGTTGAGCAATTCCAAAGCATCAAAGTGCACCATTGTACTCTATTTAGTGTTCTTGGAAGTCTAACATGCATGTTTATCCTTCAAGCAACGTTTCATAGGGTAAAGATGTCAATAGACCAAGTTATGTTTGAAATTGTACAAAAATGTAAAAAGCTCATCTATGGAGAGAATTAAGCAATTCCAAAGCATCAAAGTGGACTGTTGTACTCTATTTAGTGTTCTTAGAAGTCTAACATTCTAGTTTAGCTTTCGTGCAACGTTTCGTAAGGTAAAGATGCCAATAGACCAAGTTATGATTCAAATTGCAGAAAAACGTCAAAAGCTCGTCTATGGATAGAATGGAGCAATTCCAAAGCATCAAACTAGACGGTTATACTCTATTTAGTGTTCTTACAAGTCTAGCATATTAGTTTAGCTTTCGTGCAACGTTTCGTAAGGTAAAGATGCCAAGACACCTAGTTATGTTTCAAATTGCACAAAAACGTCAAGAGCTCATCCATGGAGAGAGTTGAGCAATTCAAATTCATCAAAGTGGACCGTTGTACTCTATTTACTGTTCTTAGAAGTCTAACATGCTTCTTTTGCTTTCGTGCAACGTTTCGTAAGTTATGGATGCCAATAGACTAAATTATGTTTCAAATTGCACAAAAACGTGAGAAGCTCTTCTATGGAAAGAGTTGAGCAATTCCAAAGCATCAAAGTGGACCGTTGTACTCTATTTAGTGTTATTAGAAATCTAACATGCCAGTTTAGCTTTCATGCAACGTTCATAAACTAAAGATGCCAATAGACCAAGTTATGATTCAAATTGCACAA
The DNA here is from genome assembly GCF_013401445.1 of Tripterygium wilfordii. Taxonomy (NCBI): domain Eukaryota; kingdom Viridiplantae; phylum Streptophyta; class Magnoliopsida; order Celastrales; family Celastraceae; genus Tripterygium; species Tripterygium wilfordii. The sequence goes on from NC_052247.1 coordinate 6,914,452, forward strand.
AAACGTTAAAAGCTCATCTATGGAGAGAATTGAGCAATTCCAAAGCATGAAAGTGGACCGTTGTACTCCATTTAGTGTTCTTAAAAGCCTAGCATGCTAGTTTATCTTTCGTACAGCGTTTCATAAGGTAAAGATGCCAATACACCTAGTTATGTTTCAAATTGCACATAAACATATAAAGCTCCTCTATGCAGAGACTTGAGCAATTCCAAGGCATCAAAGTGTACCATTGTACTCTATTTAGTGTTCTTACAAGTCTAGCATGCTAGTTTAGCTTTCGTGCAATGTTTCGTATGGTAAAGATGCCAATAGACGAAGTTATGTTTCAAATTGCATAAAAACGTGAAAAGCTTTTCTATGGAGAGAGTTGAATAATTCCAAAGCATCAAAATGGACCGTTGTACTCTATTTAGTGTTCCTAAAAGTTTAGCATGCTAGTTTAGCCTTCGAGCAACGTTTCGTAAGCTAAGGATGCCAATAGACCAAGTTATGTTTCAACTTGCATAAAAACGTCAAGAGCTCATCTATGGAGAGAGTTGAGCAATTCCAAAGCATCAAATTTCACCGTTGCACTCTATTTAGTATTATTAGAAGTCTAACATGCTAGTTTAGCTTTCGTGCAACGTTTCGTAACCTAAAGATGCCAATAGACCAAGTTATGTTTCAACTTGCAAAAAAACGTCAAGAGCTCGCCTATGGAGAGAGTTGAGCAATTCCAAAGCATCAAAGTGCACGGTTGTACTCTATTTAGTGTTCTTACATGTCTAGCATTCTATTTTAGCTTTTGTGCGACGTTTCGTAGGGTAAAGAAGCCAATACTTCTAGTCATGTTTCAAATTGCATAAAAATGTGAAAAGCTCTTCTATGGAGAGATTGGAGCAATTCCAAAGCGTCGAAGTGGGTTGTTGTACTCTATTTAGTGTTATTAGAAGTCTAATATGCTAGTTTAGCCTTTGTGCAACCTTTCGTAAGCTAAAGATGCCAATAGACCAAGTTATGTTTCAAGTTGCATAAAAACGTCAAGAGCTCATCTGTGGAGAGAGTTGAGCAATTCCAAAGCATGAAAGTGGACCGTTCTACTCTATTTAGTGTTATTATGAGTCTAACATGCTAGTTTAGCTTTCATGCAATGTTTCGTAGGCTAATGATGCCAATAGACGAAGTTATGTTTCAACTTGCACAAAAACGTCAAGAGCTCGTCTACGAAGAGAGTTGAGAGATTCCAAAGCATCAAAGTGCACGGTTGTACTCTAGTTAGTGTTCTTACAAGTCTAGCATGCTAGTTTAGCTTTCGTGCAACGTTTCGTAAGGTAAAGATGCCAATACACCTATTTATGTTTCAAATTGCACAAAAACGTGAAAAGCTCTTCTATGGAGAGATTTGGGCAATTCTTAAGCGTCAAATTGGACCGTTGCACTCTATTTAGTGTTATTAGAAGTCTAACATGCTAGTTTAGCATTGGTGCAACGTTTTGTAAGCTAAAGATGCAATTAGACCAAGCTACGATTCAAATTGCGAAAAAACCATCAAAAGCTTGTCCATAGAGAGAATTGTGCAATTCTGAAGCATCAAAGTGCACCGTTGTACTCTATTTAGTGTTCCTAGAAGTTTAGCATGCTAGTCTAGCCTTCGTGCAACGTTTCATAAGCTAAAGATGCCAATAGACCAAGTTATGTTTCAACTTGCATAAAAACGTCAAGAGCTCATCTACGGAGAGAGTTGAGCAATTCCAAAGCATCAAAGTGGACCGTTGTACTCTATTTAGTGTTATTAGAAGTCTAACATGCTAGTTTAGCTTTCGTGCAACGTTTCGTAAGCTAAAGATGCCAATAGACCAAGTTATGTTTCAACTTGCACAAAAAGGTCAAGAGCTCGTCTTTGGAGAGAGTTGAGCAATTCCAAAGCATCAAAGTGAACCGATGTACTCTATTTAGCGTTCTTGGAAGTCTAACATGCTAGTTTATCCTTCGAGCAACGTTTCGTAGGGTAAAGATGTCAATACACCAAGTTATGTTTGAAATTGCACAAAAATGTAAAAAGCTCATCTATGGAGAGAATTAAGCAATTCCAAAGCATCAAAGTGGACCGTTGTACTCTATTTAGTGTTCTTAGAAGTCTAACATGCTAGTTTAGCTTTCGTGAAACGTTTCGTAAGGTAAAGATGCAAATAAACCAAGTTATGATTCAAATTGCAGAAAAACGTCAAAAGCTCGTCTATGGATAGAATGGAGCAATTCCAAAGCATCAAACTAGACGGTTATACTCTATTTAGTGTTCTTACAAGTCTAGCATATTAGTTTAGCTTTTGTGCAACGTTTCGTAAGGTAAAGATGCCAATACACATAGTTATGTTTCAAATTGCACAAAAATGCCAAGAGCTCGTCCATGGAGAGAGTTGAGCAATTCCAATGTATCAAAGTGGATTGTTGTACTCTATTTACTATTCTTAGCAGTCTAACATGCTTGTTTTGCTTCCGTGCAATGTTCCGTAAGTTAAGGATGCCAATAGACTAAGTTATGTTTCAAATTGCACAAAAACGTGAAAAGCTCTTCTATGGAGAGAGTTGAGCAATTCCAAAGCATCAAAGTGGACCATTGTACTCTATTTAGTGTTATTAGAAATCTAACATGCTAGTTTAGCTTTCGAGCAACGTTCGTAAGCGAAAGATGCCAATAGACCAAGTTATGATTCAAATTGCACAAAAACGTTAAAAGCTCATCTATGGAGAGAATTGAGCAATTCCAAAGCATGAAAGTGGACCGTTGTACTCCATTTAGTGTTCTTAAAAGCCTAGCATGTTAGTTTATCTTTCGTACAGCGTTTCATAAGGTATAGATGCCAATACACCTAGTTATGTTTCAAATTGCACAAAAATGTCTACAGCTCCTCTATGCAGAGACTTGAGCAATTCCAAGGCATCAAAGTGTACCATCGTACTCCATTTAGTGTTCTTAGAAGTCTAGCATGCTAGTTTAGCTTTCAGGCAATGTTTCGTACGATAAAGATGCCAATAGACCAAGTTATGTTTCAAATTGCATAAAAACGTGAAAAGCTCTTCTATGGAGAGAGTTGAGCAATTCAAAGCATCAAAATGGACCGTTATACTCTATTTGGTGTTCTTAAAAGTTTAGCATGCTAGTTTAGCCTTCGTGCAATGTTTCGTAAGCTAAGGATGCCAATCGACCAAGTTATGTTTCAATTTCCATAAAAACGTCAAGAGCTCATCCATGGATAGAGTTGAGAAATTCCAAAGCATCGAAGTGCACCGTTGTACTCTATTTAGTATTATTAGAAGTCTAACATGCTAGTTTAGCTTTCGTGCAACGTTTCGTAACCTAAAGATGCCAATAGACCAAGTTATGTTTCAACTTGCACAAAAACGTGAAGACCTCGTCTATGGAGAGAGTTGAGCAATTCCAAAGCATCGAAGTCCACGGTTGTACTATGTATAGTGTTCTTACAAGTCTAGCATGATAGTTTAGCTTTCGTGCAATGTTTCTTAAGGTAAAGATGTCTATACACCTAGTCATGTTTCAAATTGCACAAAAATGTGAAAAGCTCTTCTATGGAGAGATTGGAGCAATTTCAAAGCATCAAAGTGGGCGTTGTACTCTATTTAGTGTTATTAGAAGTCTAACATGCTAGTTTATCCTTTTTGCAACCTTCCGTAAGCTAAAGATGCCAATAGACCAAGATATGTTTCAACTTGCATAAAAACGTCAAGAGCTCATCTATGGAGAGAGTTGAGCAATTCCAAAGCATGAAAGTGGACCGTTGTACTCTATTTAGTGTTATTAGGAGTCTAACATGCTAGTTTAGCTTTCATGCTACGTTTCGTAGGCTAAAGATGCCAATAGACGAAGTTATGTTTCAACTTGCACAAAAACATCAAGAGCTCGTCTACGGAGAGAGTTAAGCAATTCCAAAGCATCAAAGTGAACTGTTGTACTCTAGTTAGTGTTCTTACAAGTCTAGCATGCTAGTTTAGCTTTCGTGCAACGTTTCGTAAGGTAAAGATGCCAATACACCTAGTTATGTTTCAAATTGCACAAAAACGATAAAAGCTCTTCTATGGAGAGATTTGAGCAATTCTTAAGCATCAAATTGGACCGTTGCACTCTATTTAGTGTTATTAGAAGTCTAACATGCTAGTTTAGCTTTGGTGCATCGTTTTGTAAGCTAAAGATGCAATTAGACCAAGTTATGATTCAAATTGCGAAAAAATCGTCAAAAGCTTGTCCATAGAGGGAATTGAGCAATTCCTAAGCATCAAAGTGCACCGTTGTACTCTATTTAGTGTTCTTAGAAGTTTAGCATGCTAGTTTAGCCTTCGTGCAACGTTTCATAAGCTAAAGATGCCAATAGACCGAGTTACGTTTCAACTTGCACAAAAAGGTCAAGAGCTCGTCTTTGGAGAGAGTTGAGCAATTCCAAAGCATCAAAGTGAACCGATGTACTCTATTTAGCGTTCTTGGAAGTCTAACATGCTAGTTTATCCTTCGAGCAACGTTTCGTAGGGTAAAGATGTCTATACACCAAGTTATGTTTGAAATTGCACAAAAATGTAAAAAGCTCATCAACGGAAAGAATTAAGCAATTCCAAAGCATCAAAGTGGACCGTTGTACTCTATTTAGTGTTCTTAGAAGTCTAACATGCTAGTTTAGCTTTCGTGAAACGTTTCGTAGGGTAAAGATGCCAATAAACCAAGTTATGATTCAAATTGTAGAAAAACGTCAAAAGCTCGTCTATGGATAGAATGGAGCAATTCCAAAGCATCAAACTAGACGGTTATACTCTATTTAGTATTCTTAAAAGTCTAGCATATTAGTTTAGCTTTCGTGCAACGTTTCGTAAGGTAAAGATGCCAATACACCTAGTTATGTTTCAAATTGCACAAAAACATAAAAAGCTCTTCTATGGAGAGATTTGAGCAATTCTTAAGCATCAAATTGGACCGTTGCACTCTATTTAGTGTTATAAGAAGTGTAACATGCTAGTTTTGCTTTGGTGCATCGTTTTGTAAGCTAAAGATGCAATTAGACCAAGTTATGATTCAAATTGCGAAAAAATCGTCAAAAGCTTGTCCATAGAGAGAATTGAGCAATTCCTAAGCATCAAAGTGCACCGTTGTACTCTATTTAGTGTTCTTAGAAGTTTAGCATGCTAGTTTAGCCTTCGTGCAACGTTTCATAAGCTAAAGATGCCAATAGACCAAGTTATGTTTCAACTTGCATAAAAACGTCAAGAGCTCATCTACGGAGAGAGTTGAGCAATTCCAAAGCAACAAAGTGGACCGTTGTACTCTATTTAGTGTTATTAGAAGTCTAACATGCTAGTTTAGCTTTCGTGCAACGTTTCGTAAGCTAAAGATGCCAATAGACCGAGTTATGTTTCAACTTGCACAAAAAGGTCAAGAGCTCGTCTTTGGAGAGAGTTGAGCAATTCCAAAGCATCAAGGTGAACCGATGTAATCTATTTAGCGTTCTTGGAAGTCTAACATGCTAGTTTATCCTTCGAGCAACGTTTCGTAGGGTAAAGATGTCAATACACCAAGTTATGTTTGTAATTCAACAAAAATGTAAAAAGTTCATCAATGGAGAGAATTAAGCAATTCCAAAGCATCAAAGTGGACCGTTGTACTCTATTTAGTGTTCTTAGAAGTCTAACATGCTAGTTTAGCTTTCGTGAAACGTTTCGTAAGGCAAAGATGCCAATAAACCAAGTTATGATTCAAATTGCAGAAAAACGTCAAAAGCTCATCTATGGATAGAATGGAGCAATTCCAAAGCATCAAACTAGACGGTTATACTCTATTTAGTGTTCTTAAAAGTCTAGCATATTAATTTAGCTTTCGTGCACCGTTTTGTAAGGTAAAGATGCCAATACACATAATTATGTTTCAAATTCCACAAAAATGTCAAGAGCTCGTCCATGGAGAGAGTTGAGCAATTCCAATGTATCAAAGTGGACCGTTGTACTCTATTTACTGTTCTTAGAAGTCTAACATGCTTGTTTTGCTTCCGTGCAGCGTTCCGTAAGTTAAGGATGCCAATAGACTAAGTTATGTTTCAAATTACACAAAAACGTGAGCTGCTCTTCTATGGAGAGAGTTGAGCAATTCCAAAGCATCAAAGTGGACCGTTGTACTCTATTTAGTGTTATTAGAAATCGAACATGCTAGTTTAGCTTTCGAGCAACGTTCGTAAGCTAAAGATGCCAATAGACCAAGTTATGATTCAAATTGCACAAAAACGTTAAAAGCTCATCTATGGAGAGAATTGAGCAATTCCAAAGCATGTAAGTGGACCGTTGTACTCCATTCAATGTTCTTAAAATCCTAGCATGCTAGTTTATCTTTCGTAAAGTGTTTCATAAGGTATAGATGCCAATACACCTAGTTATATTTGAAATTGCACAAAAATGTCTACAGCTCCTTTATGCAGAGACTTGAGCAATTCCAAGGCATCAAAGTGTACCATGGTACTCCATTTAGTGTTCTTAGAAGTCTAGCATGCTAGTTTACCTTTCGTGCAATGTTTCGTACGGTAAAGATACCAATAGACCAAGTTATGTTTCAAATTGCATAAAAACGTGAAAGCTCTTCTATGGAGAGAGTTGAGCAATTCCAAAGCATCAAAATGGACCGTTCTACTATATTTGGTGTTCTTAAAAGTTTAGCATGCTAGTTTAGCCTTCGTGCAACGTTTCGTAAGCTAAGGATGCCAATAGACCAAGTTATGTTTCAATTTCCTTAAAAACATCAAGAGCTCATCCATGGAGAGAGTTGAGCAATTCCAAAGCATCGAAGTGCACCGTTGTACTCTATTTAGTATTATTAGAAGTCTAACATGCTAGTTTAGCTTTCGTGCAACGTTTCATAACGTAAAGATGCCAATAGACCAAGTTATGTTTCAACTTGCACAAAAACGTCAGTACCTCGTCTATCGAGAGAGTTGAGCAATTCCAAAGCATCGAAGTCCACGGTTGTACTCTAGTTAGTGTTCTTACAAGTCTAGCATGATAGTTTAGCTTTCGTGCAACATTTCTTAGGGTAAAGATGCCAATACACCTAGTCATGTTTCAAATTGCATAAAAATGTGAAAAGCTCTTCTATGGACAGATTGGAGCAATTCCAAAGCATCAAAGTGGGCCGTTGTACTCTATTTAGTGTTATTAGAAGTCTAACATGCTAGTTTAGCCTTTTTGCAACCTCCCGTAAGCTAAAGATGCCAATAGACCAAGTTATATTTCAACTTGCATAAAAACGTCAAGAGCTCATCTATGGAGAGAGTTGATCAATTCCAAAGCATGAAAGTGGACCGTTGTACTCTATTTAGTGTTATTAGGAGTCTAACATGCTAGTTTAGCTTTCATGCAACGTTTCGTAGGCTAAAGACGCCAATAGACGAAGTTATGTTTCAACTTGCATAAAAACGTCAAGAGCTCATCTACGGAGAGAGTGGACCAATTCCAAAGCATCAAAGTGCACGGATGTACTCTAGTTAGTGTTCTTACAAGTCTAGCATGCTAGTTTAGCTTTCGTGCAACGTTTCGTAAGGTAAAGATGCCAATACACCTAGTTATGTTTCAAATTGCACAAAAACGTGAAAAGCTCTTCTATGGAGAGATTTCAGCAATTCTTAAGTATCAAATTGGACCGTTGCACTCTATTTAGTGTTATTAGAAGTCTAACATGCTAGTTTAGCTTTTGTGCAACGTTTCGTAAGCTAAAGATGCAATTAGACCAAGTTATGATTCAAATTGCGAAAAAACCGTCAAAAGCTTGTCCATAGAGAGAACCGTTGTACTCTATTTAGTGTTCTTAGAAGCTTCGCATGCTAGTTTAGCCTTCGTGCAACGTTTCATAAGCTAAAGATGCCAATAGACCAAGTTATGTTTCAACTTGCATAAAAACGTCAAGAGCTCATCTACGGAGAGAGTTGAGCAATTCCAAAGCATCAAAGTGGACCGTTGTACTCTATTTAGTGTTATTAGAAGTCTAACATGCTAGTTTAGCTTTCGTGCAATGTTTCGTAAGCTAAAGATGCCAATAGACCAAGTTATGTTTCAACTTGCACAAAAGGGTCAAGAGCTCGTCTTTGGAGAGAGTTGAGCAATTCCAAAGCATCAAAGTGAACCGATGTACTCTATTTAGCGTTCTTGGAAGTCTAACATGCTAGTTTATCCTTCGAGCAACGTTTCGTAGGGTAAAGATGTAAATACACCAAGTTATGTTGCACAAAAATGTAAAAAGCTCATCTATGGAGAGAATTAAGCAATTCCAAAACATCAAAGTGGACCGTTGTACTCTATTTAGTGTTCTTAGAAGTATAACATGCTAGTTTAGCTTTCGTGAAACATTTCGTATTGTAAAGATGCCAATAAACCAAGTTATGATTCAAATTGTAGAAAAACGTCAGAAGCTCGTCTATGGATAGGATGGAGCAATTCCAAAGCATCAAACTAGACGGTTATACTCTATTTAGTGTTCTTACAAGTCTAGCATATTAGTTTAGCTTTCGTGCAACGTTTCGTAAGGTAAAGATGCCAATACACATAGTTATGTTTCAAATTACACAAAAACGTCAAGAGCTCGTCCATGGAGAGAGTTGAGCAATTCCAATGTATCAAAGTGGACCGTTGTACTCTATTTACTGTTCTTAGAAGTCTAACATGCTTGTTTTGCTTCCATGCAATGTTCTGTAAGTTAAGGATGCCAATAGGCTAAGTTATGTTTCAAATTGCACAAAAACGTGAAAAGCTCTTCTATGGAGAGAGTTGAGCAATTCCAAAGCATCAAAGTGGACCATTGTACTCTATTTAGTGTTATTAGAAATCTAACATGCTAGTTTAGCTTCCCCGCAACGTTCGTAAGCTAAAGATGCCAATAGACCAAGTTATGATTCAAATTGCACAAAAACGTTAAAAGCTCATCTATGGAGAGAATTGAGCAATTCCAAAGCTTGAAAGTGGACCGTTGTACTCCATTTAGTGTTCTTAAAAGCCTAGCATGCTAGTTTATCTTTTGTATAGTGTTTCATAAGGTATAGATGCCAATACACCTAATTATGTTTCAAATTGCACAAAAATGTCTACAGCTCCTCTATGCAGAGACTTGAGCAATTCCAAGACATCAAAGTGTACCATTGTACTCTATTTAGTTTTCTTAGAAGTCTAGCATGCTAGTTTAGCTTTCGTGCAATGTTTCGTACGGTAAAGATGCTAGTAGACCAAGTTATGTTTCAAATTGCATAAAAACGTGAAAAGCTCTTCTATGGAGAGAGTTGAGCGATTCCAAAGCATCAAAATGGACCGTTGTACTCTATTTGGTGTTCTTAAAAGTTTTGCATGCTAGTTTAGCCTTCGTGCAACGTTTCGTAAGCTAAGGATGCCAACAAACCAAGTTATGTTTCAATTCCATAAAAACGTCAAAAGCTCATCCATGGAGAGAGTTGAGCAATTTCAAAGCATCGAAGTGCACCGTTGTACTCTATTTAGTATTATTAGAAGTCTAACATGCTAGTTTAGCTTTCGTGCAATGTTTCGTAACCTAAAGATGCCAATAGACCAAGTTATGTTTCAACTTGCACAAAAACGTCAAGACCTCGTCTATGGAGAGAGTTGAGCAATTCCAAAGCATCGAAGTCCACGGTTGTACTCTATTTAGTGTTCTTACAAGTCTAGCATGATAGTTTAGCTTTCGTGCAACGTTTCTTAAGGTAAAGATGCCAATACACCTAGTCATGTTTCAAATTGCACAAAAATGTGAAAAGCTCTTCTATGGAGAGATTGGAGCAATTCCAAAGCATCAAAGTGGGCCGTTGTACTCTATTTAGTGTTATTAGAAGTCTAACATGCTAGTTTAGCCTTTTTGCAACCTTCCGTAAGCTAAAGATGCCAATAGACCAAATTATGTTTCGAACTTGCATAAAAAGTCAAGAGCTCATCTATGGAGAGAGTTGAGCAATTCCAAAGCATGAAAGTGGACCGTTGTACTCTATTTAGTGTTATTAGGAGTCTAACATGCTAGTTTAGCTTTCATGCAACGTTTCGTAGGCTAAAGATGCCAATAGACGAAGTTATGTTTCAACTTGCACAAAAACGTCAAGAGCTCATCTACGGAGAGAGTTGAGCAATTCCAAAGCATCAAAGTGCACGGATGTACTCTAGTTAGTGTTCTTACAAGTCTGGCATGCTAGTTTAGCTTTTGTGCAACGTTTCGTAAGGTAAAGATGCCAATACACCTAGTTATGTTTCAAATTGCACAAAAACGTGAAAAGCACTTCTATGGAGAGATTTGAACAATTCTTAAGCATCAAATTGGACCGTTGCACTCTATTTAGTGTTACTAGAAGTCTAACATGCTAGTTTAGCCTTCGTGCAACGTTTCGTAAGCTAAGGATGCCAATAGACCAAGTTATGTTTCAATTTCCATAAAAACGTCAAGAGCTCATCCATGGAGAGAGTTGAGCAATTCCAAAGCATCCAAATGGACCGTTGTACTCTATTTGGAGTTCTTAAAAGTTTTGCATGCTAGTTTAGCCTTCGTGCAATGTTTCGTACGGTAAAGATGCCAATAGACCAAGTTATGTTTCAAATTGCATAAAAACGTGAAAAGCACTTCTATGGAGAGAGGTGAGCAATACCAAAGCATCAAAATGGACAGTTGTACTCTATTTGGTGTTCTTAAAAGTTTAGCATGCTAGTTTAGCCTTCGTGCAATGTTTCGTAAGCTAAAGATGCCAATAGACCAAGTTATGTTTCAACTTGCACAAAAAGATCCAGAGCTCGTCTTTGGAGAGAGTTGAGCAATTCCAAAGCATCAAAGTGGACCATTGTACTCTATTTAGTGTTCTTGGAAGTCCAACATGCTAGTTTATCCTTCGAGCAATGTTTCGTAGGGTAAAGATGTCAATAGACCAAGTTATGTTTGAAATTGCATAAAAATATAAAAAGCTCATCTATGGAGAGAATTAAGCAATTCCAAAGCATCAAAGTGGACCGTTGTACTCCATTTAGTGTTCTTACATGTCTAGCATGCTAGTTTAGCTTGTGTGCAATGTTTCGTAAGGTAAAGACGCCAATAGACCAAGATATGTTTAAAATTACACAAAAACGTGAAAAACTCTTCTATGGAGAGAGTTGAACAATTTCAAAGCATCAAAAGGGACTGTTGCACTCTATTTACTGTTATTAGAAGTCGAACATGCTAGTTTAGCTTTCGTGCAACATTTCGTAGGGTAAAGATACCAATAGACCGAGTTACGATTCAAATTGCAGAAAAACATTTAAAGCTCATCTAAACCTCCTCTATGCAGAGCGCTAAGCAATTCCAAGGCATCAAAGTGTACCATTGTACTCTATTTAGTGTTCTTACAAGTCTAGCATGCTAGTTTAGCTTTCGTGCAACGTTTCGTAAGGTAAAGATGCCAATACACCTAGTTATGTTTCAAACTGCCCAAAAACGTCAAGAGTTCGTCCATGGAGAGAGTTGAGCAATTCCAATCCATCAAAGTGGACCGTTGTACTCTATTTACTGTTCTTAGAAGTCTAACATGCTTGTTTTTCTTTCTTGCAATGTTTCGTAAGTTAAGGATGCCAATAGACTAAGTTATGTTTCAAATTGCACAAAAACGTGAAAAGCTCTTCTATGGAGAGAGTTGAGCAATTCCAAAGCATCAAAGTGGACCGTTGTACTCTATTTAGTGTTATTAGAAATCTAACATGCTAGTTTAGCTTTCGTAAGCTAAAGATGCCAGTAGACTAAGTTATGATTCAAATTGCACAAAAACATTAAAAGCTCATCTATGGAGAGAATCGAGCAATTCCAAAGCATGAAAGTGGATTGTTGTACTCTACTTAGTGTTCCTAAAAGCCTAACATGCTAGTTTATCTTTCGTACAGCGTTTCATAAGGTAAGGATGCCAATACACCTAGTTATGTTTCAAATTGCACAAAAACGTCTAAAGCTCCTCTATGCAGAGACTTGAGAATTCCAAGGCATCAAAGTGTACCATTGTACTCTATTTAGTGTTCTTTGAAGTCTAGCATGCTAGTTTAGCTTTCGTGCAATGTTTCGTACGGTAAAGATGCCAATAGACCAAGTTATGTTTCAAATTGTATAAAAACGTGAAAAGCATTTCTATGGAGAGAGTTGAGCAATTCCAAAGCATCAAAATGGACCGTTGTACTCTATTTGGTGTTCTTAAAAGTTTAGCATGCTAGTTTAGCCTTTGTGCAACATTTTGTAAGCTAAGGATGCCAATAGACCAAGTTATGTTTAAACTTCCATTAAAACGTCAATAGCTCATCCATGGAGAGAGTTGAGCAATTCCAAAGCATGAAAGTGCACCATTGTACTCTATTTAGTATTATTAGAAGTCTAACATGCTAGTTTAGCTTTCGTGCAACGTTTCGTAACCTAAAGATGCCAATAGACCAACTTATGTTTCAACTTGCACAAAAACGTCAAGAGCTCGTCTATGGAGAGAGTTGAGCAATTCCAAAGCATCAAAGTGCACGGTTGTACTCTATTTAGTGTTCTTACAAGTCTAGCATGCTAGTTTAGCTTTCGTGCAACGTTTCGTAAGGTAAAGATGCCAATACACCTAGTCATGTTTCAAATTGCACAAAAATGTGAAAAGCTCTTCTATGGAGACATTGGAGCAATTCCAAAGCATCAAAGTGGGCCGTTGTACTCTATTTAGTGTTATTAGAAGTCTAACATGCTAGTTTAGCCTTTGTGCAACCTTCCATAAGCTAAAGATGCCAATAGACCAAGTTATGTTTCAACTTGCATAAAAACGTCAAGAGCACATCTATGGAGAGAGTTGAGCAATTCCAAAGCATGATAATGGACCGTTGTACTCTATTTAGTGTTATTAGGAGTCTAACATGCTAGTTTAGCTTTCGTGTAACGTTTCATAGGCTGAAGATGCCAATAAACGAAGTTATGTTTCAACTTGCACAAAAATGACAAGAGCTCGTCTACGGAGAGAGTTGAGCAATTGCAAAGCATCGAAGTGCACGGTTGTACTCTAGTTAGTGTTCTTACAAGTCTAGCACGGTTGTACTATAGAGAGTTGAGCAATTGCAACGTCTCGTAAGGTAAAGATGCCAATACACCTAGTTATATTTCAAATTGCACAAAAATGTGAAAAGCTCTTCTTAAGCATCAAATTGGACCGTTGCACTCTATTTAGTGCTATTAGAAGTATAACATGCTAGTTTATCTTTGGTGCAACATTTCGTAAGCTAAAAATGCAATTAGACCAAGTTATGATTCAAATTGCGCAAAATCGTCAAAAGCTTGTCCATAGAGAGAATTGAATAATTCCGAAGCATCAAAGTGAACCATTGTACTCTATGTAGTGTTCTTTGAAGTTTAGCATGCTAGTTTAGCCTTCGTGCAACGTTTCATAAGGTAAAGATGCCAATAGACCAAGTTATGTTTCAACTTACATAAAAACGTCAAGAGCTCATCTACGAAGAGAGTTGAGCAATTCCAAAGCATCAAAGTGGACCGTTATGCTCTATTTAGTGTTATTAGAATTCTAACATGCTAGTTTAGCTTTCGTGCAACATTTTGTAAGCTAAACATGCCAATAGACCAAGTTATGTTTCAACTTGCACAAAAAGGTCAAGAGCTCGTCTTTGGAGAGAGTTGAACAATTCCAAAGCATCAAAGTGCACCGTTGTACTTTATTTAGTGTTCTTGGAAGTCCAACATGCTAGTTTATCCTTCGAGCAACGTTTCGTGGTGTAAAGATGTCAATAGACCAAGTTATGTTTGAAATTGCACAAAAATGTAAAAAGCTCATCTATGGAGAGAATTAATCAATTCCAAAGCAATAAAGTGGACCGTTGTACTCTATTTAGTGTTTTTAGCAGTCTAACATGCTAGTTTAGCTTTTGTGCAACGTTTCGTAAGGTAAAGATGCCAATAGACCAAGTTATATTTACAATTGCATAAAAATGTCAAAAGCTCGTCTATGGAGAGAGTTGAGCAATTCCAAAGCATCAAAGTGGATGACAGTACTCCATTTAGTGTTCTTACATGTCTAGCATGCTAGTTTAGCTTGTGTGCAACGTTTCGTAAGTTAAAGATGCCAATAGACCAAGCTATGTTTAAAATTACACAAAAACGTGAAAAGTTCTTCTATGGAGAGAGTTGAGCAATTTCAAAGCATCAAAAGGGACTGTTGCGCTCTATTTACTGTTATTAGAAGTCTAACACGCTAGTTTAGCTTTCGTGCGACGTTTCGTAAGGTAAAGATGCCAATAGACCGAGTTATGATTCGAATTGTAGAAAAACATCTAAACCTCGTCTATGGATAGAATGGAGCAATTCCAAAGCATCAAACTAGACGGTTATACTCTATTTAGTGTTCTTACAAGTCTAGCATGCTAGTTTAGCTTTTGTGCAACGTTTCGTAAGGTAAAGATGTCAATACACCTAGTTATGTTTAAAACTGCACAAAAACGTCAAGAGCTCATCCATGGAGAGAGTTGAGCAATTCCAAAGCATGAAAGTGGACCGTTGTACTCTATTTATTGTTCTTAAAAGCCAAGCATGCTAGTTTATCTTTCGTACAATGTTTCATAAGGTAAAGATGCCAATACACCTAGTTATGTTTCAAATTGCACAAAAACATCTAAAGCTCCTCCATGCAGAGATTTGAGCAATTCCAAGGCATCAAAGTGTACCATTATACTCTATTTAGTGTTCTTAGAAGTCTAGCATGCTAGTTTAGCTTTCGTGCGACGTTTCGTACGGTAAAGATGCCAATATACCAAGTTATGCTTCAAATTGCATAAAATCGTGAAAAGCTCTTCTATGGAGAGAGTTGAGCAATTTCAAAGCATCAAAATGGACCGTTGTACTCTATTTGGTGTTTTTAAAAGTTTAGCATGCTAGTTCAGCCTTCGTGCAACGTTTTGCAAGCTAAGGATGCCAATAGACCAAGTTATGTTTCAACTTCCATAAAAACGTCAAGAGTTCATCCATGGAGACAGTTGAGCAATTCCAAAGCATCAAAGCGCACCGTTGTACTCTATTTAGTATTATTAGAAGTCTAACATGCCAGTTTAGCTTTCATGCAACGTTTCGTAACCTAAAATGCCAATAGACCAAGTTATGTTTCAACTTGCACAAAAAAGAAAAGAGCTCGTCTATGGAGAGAGTTGAGCAATTCCAAAGCCTCAAAGTGCACGGTTGTACTCTATTTAGTGTTCTTACAAGTCTAGCATGCTAGTTTAGCTTTCGTGCAACGTTTCGTAAGGTAAAGATGCCAATACACCTAGTTATGTTTCAAATCACACAAAAATGTGAGAAGCTCTTCTATGGAGAGATTGGAGCAATTCCAAAACATCAAAGTGGGCCGTTGTACTCTATTTAGTGTTATTAGCAGTCCAACATGCTAGTTTAGCCTTTGTGCAACCTTCCATAAGCTAAAGATTCCAATAGACCAAGTTATGTTTCAACTTGCATAAAAACGTCAAGAGCTCATATATGGGGAGAGTTGAGCAATTCCAAGGCATGAAAGTGGACCGTTGTACTCTATTTAGTGTTATTAGGAGTCTAACATGCTAGTTTAGCTTTCGTGCAACGTTTTGTAGGCTGAAGATGCCAATAGACGAAGTTATGTTTCAACTACACAAAAATGTCAAGAGCTCGTCTACGGAGAGAGTTGAGCAATTGCAAAGCATCAAAGTGCACGGTTGTACTCTAGTTAGTGTTCTTGCAAGTCTATCATGCTAGTTTAGCTTTCGTGCAACGTTTCGTAAGGTAAAGATGCAAATACACCTAGTTATTTTTCAAATTGCACAAAAACGTGAAAAGCTCTTCTATGGAGAGATTTGAGCAATTCTTAAGCATCAAATTGGATCGTTGCACTCTATTTAGTGTTATTAGAAGTCTAACATGCTAGTTTATCTTTTGTGCAACGTTTCGTAAGCTAAAGATGCAATTAGACCAAGTTATGATTCAAATTGTGCAAAACCGTCAAAAGCTTGTCCATAGAGAGAATTGAGCAATTCCAAAGCATCAAAGTGGACCGTTGTACTCTATTTAGTGTTCTTAGAAGTTTAGCATGCTAGTTTAGCTTTCGTGCAACGTTTCGTAAGCTAAAGATGCCAATAGACCAAGTTATGTTTCAACTTGCACAAAAAGGTCAAGAGCTCGTCTTTGGAGAGAGTTGAGCAATTCTGAAGCATCAAAGTGCACCGTTGTACTCTATTTAGTGTTCTTAGAAGTTTAGCATGCTAGTTTAGCTTTCGTGCAACGTTTCGTAAGCTAAAGATGCCAATAGACCAAGTTATGTTTCAACTTGCACAAAAAGGTCAAGAGCTCGTCTTTGGAGAGAGTTGAGCAATTCCAAAGCATCAAAGTGCACCGTTGTACTCTATTTAGTGTTTTTGGAAGTCCAACATGCTAGTTTATCCTTCGAGCAACATTTCGTAGGGTAAAGATGTCAATAGTCCAAGTTATGTTTGAAATTGCACAAAAATGTAAAAAGCTCATCTATGGAGAGAATTAAGCAATTCCAAACCATCAAAGTGGACCGTTGTACTCTATTTAGTTTTCTTAGAAGTCTAACATACTATTTAGCTTTCGTGCAACGTTTCGTAAGGTAAAGATGCCAATAGACCAAGTTATATTTACAATTGCATAAAAATGTCAAACGCTCGTCTATGGAGAGAGTTGAGCAATTCCAAAGCATCAAAGTGGACGACAGTACTCCATTTAGTGTTCTTACATGTCTAGCATGCTAGTTTAGCTTGTGTGCAACATTTCGTAAGGTAAAGATGCCAATAGACCAAGCTATGTTTAAAATTACACAAAAACGTGAAAAGCTCTTCTATGGAGAGAGTTGAGCAATTTCAAAGCATCAAAAGGGACTGTTGCGCTCTATTTGTTGTTATTAGAAGTCTAACATGCTAGTTTAGCTTTCGTGCGACGTTTCGTAAGGTAAAGATGCCAATAGACCGAGTTATGATTCAAATTGTAGAAAAACATCAAAAGCTCGTCTATGGATAGAATGGAGCAATTCCAAAGCATCAAACTAGACGTTTATACTCTATTTAGTGTTCTTACAAGTCTAGCATGCTAGTTTAGCTTTCGTGCAAAGTTTCGTAGGGTAAAGATGCCAATACACCTAGTCATGTTTCAAATTACACAAAAATGTGAGAAGTTCTTCTATGGAGAGATTGGAGCAATTCCAAAGCATCAAAGTGGGCCGTTGTATTCTATTTAGTGTTATTAGAAGTCCAACATGCTAGTTTAGCTTTCGTGCAACGTTTCATAGGCTGAAGATGCCAATAGACGAAGTTATGTTTCAACTACACAAAAATGTCAAGAGCTCGTCTACGGAGAGAATTGAGCAATTGCAAAGCATCAAAGTGCACAGTTGTACTCTAGTTAGTGTTTTTAGAAGTCTAACATGCTAGTTTAGCTTTCGTGCGACGTTGCGTAAGGTAAAGATGCCAATAGACCAAGTTATGATTCAAATTGTAGAAAAACATCAAAAGCTTGTCTATGGATAGAATGGAGCAATTCCAAAGCATCAAACTAGATGGTTATACTCTATTTAGTGTTCTTACAAGTCTAGCACGCTAGTTTAGCTTTCATACAACGTTTCGTAAGGGAAATATGCCAATACACCTAGTTATGTTTCAAACTACACAAAAACGTCAAGAGCTCGTCCATGGAGAGAGTTGAGCAATTCCAAAGCATGAAAGTGGACCGTTGTACTCTATTTAGTGTTCTTAAAAGCCTAGCATGCTAGTTTATCTTTCGTACAATGTTTCATAAGGTAAAGATGCCAATACACCAAGTTTTTTTCAAATTGCACAAAAAACGTCTAAAGCTCCTCTATGTAGAGATTTGAGCAATTCCAAGGCATCAAAGTGTACCATTGTACTCTATTTAGTGTTTTTAGAAGTCTAACATGCTAGTTTAGCTTTCGTGCGACGTTTCGTAAGGTAAAGATGCCAATAGACCAAGTTATGATTCAAATTGTAGAAAAACATCAAAAGCTCGTCTATGGATAGAATGGTGCAATTCCAAAGCATCAAACTAGATGGTTATACTCTATTTAGTGTTCTTACAAGTCTAGCACGCTAGTTTAGCTTTCGTGCAACGTTTCGTAAGGGAAATATGCCAATACACCTAGTTATGTTTCAAACTACACAAAAACGTCAAGAGCTCGTCCATGGAGAGAGTTGAGCAATTCCAAAGCATGAAAGTGGACCGTTGTACTCTATTTAGTGTTCTTAAAAGCCTAGCATGCTAGTTTATCTTTCGTACAACGTTTCATAAGGTAAAGATGCCAATACACCAAGTTTTTTTCAAATTGCACAAAAACGTCTAAAGCTCCTCTATGTATAGATTTGAGCAATTCCAAGGCATCAAAGTGTACCATTGTACTCTATTTAGTGTTCTTAGAAGTCTAGCATGCTAGTTTAGCTTTCATGCAACGTTTCGTACGGTAAAGATGCCAATAGACCAAGTTATGTTTCAAATTGCATAAAAACGTGAAAAGCTATTCTATGGAGAGAGTCGAGCAATTCCAAAGCATCAAAATGGACCGTTGTACTCTATTTGGTGTTCTTTAAAGTTTAGCATGCTAGTTTAGCCTTCGTGCAACATTTCGTAAGCTAAGGATGCCAATAGACCAAGTTATGTTTCAACTTCCATAAAAACGTCAAGAGTTCATCCATGGAGAGAGTTGAGCAATTCCAAAGCATCAAAGTGCACCGTTGTACTCTATTTAGTGTTATTGGAAGTCTAACATGCTAGTTTAGCTTTCGTGCAACGTTTCGTATGGTAAAGATGCCAATAGCCAAGTTATGTTTCAACTTGCACAAAAAGGTCAAGAGCTCGTCTTTGGAGAGATTTGAGCAATTCCAAAGCATCAAAGTGCACCGTTGTACTCTATTTAGTGTTCTTAGAAGTTTAGCATGCTAGTTTAGCTTTCGTACAACGTTTCGTAAGCTAAAGATGCCAATAGACCAAGTTATGTTTCAACTTGCACAAAAAGGTCAAGAGCTCGTCTTTGGAGAGAGTTGAGCAATTCCAAAGCATCAAAGTGCACCGTTGTGCTCTATTTAGTGTTTTTGGAAGTCCAACATGCTAGTTTATCCTTCGAGCAACGTTTCGTAGGGTAAAGATGTCAATAGACCAAGTTATGTTTGAAATTGCACAAAAATGTAAAAAGCTCATCTATGGAGAGAATTAAGCAATTCCAAACCATCAAAGTGGACCGTTGTACTCTATTTAGTGTTCTTAGAAGTCTAACATGCTATTTAGCTTTCGTGCAACGTTTCGTAAGGTAAAGATGCCAATACACCAAGTTATATTTACAATTGCATAAAAATGTCAAACGCTCGTCTATGGAGAGAGTTGAGCAATTCCAAAGCATCAAAGTGGACGACTGTACTCCATTTAGTGTTCTTACATGTCTAGCATGCTAGTTTAGCTTTTGTGCAACGTTTCGTAAGGTAAAGATGCCAATAGACCAAGCTATGTTTAAAATTACACAAAAACGTGAAAAACTCTTCTATGGAGAGAGTTGAGCAATTTCAAAGCATCAAAAGGGACTGTTGCGCTCTATTTACTGTTATTAGAAGTCTAACATGCTAGTTTAGCTTTCGTGCGACGTTTCGTAGGGTAAAGATGCCAATAGACTGAGTTATGATTCAAATTGTAGAAAAACATCAAAAGCTTGTCTATGGATAGAATGGAGCAATTCCAAAGCATCAAACTAGACGGTTATACTCTATTTAGTGTTCTTACAAGTCTAGCACGCTAGTTTAGCTTTCGTGCAACGTTTCGTAAGGGAAATATGCCAATACACCTAGTTATGTTTCAAACTACACAAAAACGTCAAGAGCTCGTCCATGGAGAGAGTTGAGCAATTCCAAAGCATGAAAGTGGACCGTTGTACTCTATTTAGTGTTCTTAAAAGCCTAGCATGCTAGTTTATCTTTCGTACAACGTTTCATAAGGTAAAGATGCCAATACACCTAGTTTTGTTTCAAATTGCACAAAAACGTCTAAAGCTCCTCTATGCAGAGATTTGAGCAATTCCAAGGCATCAAAGTGTACCATTGTACTCTATTTAGTGTTTTTAGAAGTCTAACATGCTAGTTTAGCTTTCGCGCGACGTTTCGTAGGGTAAAGATGCCAATAGACCGAGTTATGATTCAAATTGTAGAAAAACATCAAAAGCTCGTCTATGGATAGAATGGAGCAATTCCAAAGCATCAAACTAGACGGTTATACTCTATTTAGTGTTCTTACAAGTCTAGCATGCTAGTTTAGCTTTCGTGCAACGTTTCGTAAGGTAAAGATGCCAATACACCTAGTCATGTTTCAAATTGCACAAAAATGTGAGAAGCTCTTCTATGGAGAGATTGAAGCAATTCCAAAGCATCAAAGTGGGCCGTTGTATTCTATTTAGTGTTATTAGAAGTCCAACATGCTAGTTTAGCCTTTGTGCAACCTTCCATAAGCTAAAGATGCCAATAGACCAAGTTATGTTTGAACTTGCATAAAAACATCAAGAGCTCATCTATGGAGAGAGTTGAGCAATTCCAAAGCATGAAAGTGGACTGTTGTACTCTATTTAGTGTTATTAGGAGTCTAACATGCTAGTTTAGCTTTCGTGCAACGTTTCATAGGCTGAAGATGCCAATAGACGAAGTTATGTTTCAACTACACAAAAATGTCAAGAGCTCGTCTACGGAGAGAATTGAGCAATTGGAAAGCATCAAAGTGCACGGTTGTACTCTAGTTACTGTTTTTAGAAGTCTAACATGCTAGTTTAGCTTTCGTACGACGTTTCGTAAGGTAAAGATGCCAATAGACCAAGTTATGATTCAAATTGTAGAAAAACATCAAAAGCTCGTCTATGGATAGAATGGAGCAATTCCAAAGCATCAAACTAGATGGTTATACTCTATTTAGTGTTCTTACAAGTCTAGCACGCTAGTTTAGCTTTCATACAATGTTTCGTAAGGGAAATATGCCAATACACCTAGTTATGTTTCAAACTACATAAAAACGTCAAGAGCTCGTCCATGGAGAGAGTTGAGCAATTCCAAAGCATGAAAGTGGACCGTTGTACTCTATTTAGTGTTCTTAAAAGCCTAGCATGCTAGTTTATCTTTCGTACAACGTTTCATAAGGTAAAGATGCCAATACACCAAGTTATGTTTCAAATTGCACAAAAACGTCTAAAGCTCCTCTATGCAGAGATTTGAGCAATTCCAAGGCATCAAAGTGTACCATTGTACTCTATTTAGTGTTCTTAGAAGTCTAGCATGCTAGTTTAGCTTTCGTGCAACGTTTCGTACGGTAAAGATGCCAATAGACCAAGTTATGTTTCAAATTGCATAAAAACGTGAAAAGCTGTTCTATGGAGAGAGTCGAGCAATTCCAAAATGGACCGTTGTACTCTATTTGGTGTTTTTGGAAGTTTAGCATGCTAGTTTAGCCTTCGTGCAACATTTCGTAGGGTAAAGATGTCAATAGACCAAGTTATGTTTGAAATTGCACAAAAATGTAAAAAGCTCATCTATAGAGAGAATTAAGCAATTCCAAATCATCAAAGTGGACCGTTGTACTCTATTTAGTGTTCTTAGAAGTCTAACATGCTATTTAGCTTTCGTGCAACGTTTCGTAAGGTAAAGATGCCAATAGACCAAGTTATATTTACAATTGCATAAAAATGTCAAACGCTCGTCTATGGAGAGAGTTGAGCAATTCCAAAGCATCAAAGTGGACGACTGTACTCCATTTAGTGTTCTTACATGTCTTGCATGCTAGTTTAGCTTGTGTGCAACGTTTCGTAAGGTAAAGATGCCAATAGACCAAGCTATGTTTAAAATTACACAAAAACGTGAAAAGCTCTTCTATGGAGAGAGTTGAGCAATTTCAAAGCATCAAAAGGGACTGTTGCGCTCTATTTACTGTTATTAGAAGTCTAACATGCTAGTTTAGCTTTCGTGCGACGTTTCGTAGGGTAAAGATGCCAATAGACCGAGTTATGATTCATATTGTAGAAAAACATCAAAAGCTCGTCTATGGATAGAATGGAGCAATTCCAAAGCATCAAACTAGACGGTTATACTCTATTTAGTGTTCTTACAAGTCTAGCATGCTAGTTTAGCTTTCGTGCAACGTTTCGTAAGGTAAAGATGCCAATACACCTAGTCATGTTTCAAATTGCACAAAAATGTGAGAAGCTCTTCTATGGAGAGATTGAAGCAATTCCAAAGCATCAAAGTGGGCCGTTGTATTCTATTTAGTGTTATTAGAAGTCCAACATGCTAGTTTAGCCTTTGTGCAACCTTCCATAAGCTAAAGATGCCAATAGACCAAGTTATGTTTGAACTTGCATAAAAACATCAAGAGCTCATCTATGGAGAGAGTTGAGCAATTCCAAAGCATGAAAGTGGACTGTTGTACTCTATTTAGTGTTATTAGGAGTCTAACATGCTAGTTTAGCTTTCGTGCAACGTTTCATAGGCTGAAGATGCCAATAGACGAAGTTATGTTTCAACTACACAAAAATGTCAAGAGCTCGTCTACGGAGAGAATTGAGCAATTGGAAAGCATCAAAGTGCACGGTTGTACTCTAGTTACTGTTTTTAGAAGTCTAACATGCTAGTTTAGCTTTCGTACGACGTTTCGTAAGGTAAAGATGCCAATAGACCAAGTTATGATTCAAATTGTAGAAAAACATCAAAAGCTCGTCTATGGATAGAATGGAGCAATTCCAAAGCATCAAACTAGATGGTTATACTCTATTTAGTGGTCTTACAAGTCTAGCACGCTAGTTTAGCTTTCATACAATGTTTCGTAAGGGAAATATGCCAATACACCTAGTTATGTTTCAAACTACATAAAAACGTCAAGAGCTCGTCCATGGAGAGAGTTGAGCAATTCCAAAGCATGAAAGTGGACCGTTGTACTCTATTTAGTGTTCTTAAAAGCCTAGCATGCTAGTTTATCTTTCGTACAACGTTTCATAAGGTAAAGATGCCAATACACCTAGTTTTGTTTCAAATTGCACAAAAACGTCTAAAGCTCCTTTATGCAGAGATTTGAGCAATTCCAAGGCATCAAAGTGTACCATTGTACTCTATTTAGTGTTTTTAGAAGTCTAACATGCTAGTTTAGCTTTCGTGCGACGTTTCGTAAGGTAAATATGCCAATAGACCAAGTTATGATTCAAATTGTAGAAAAACATTAAAAGCTCGTCTATGGATAGAATGGAGCAATTCCAAAGCATCAAACTAGATGGTTATACTCTATTTAGTGTTCTTACAAGTCTAGCACGCTAGTTTAGCTTTCGTGCAACGTTTCGGAAGGGAAATATGCCAATACACCTAGTTATGTTTCAAACTACACAAAAACGTCAAGAGCTCGTCCATGGAGAGAGTTGAGCAATTCCAAAGCATGGAAGTGGACCGTTGTACTCTATTTAGTGTTCTTAAAAGCCTAGCATGCTAGTTTATCTTTCATACAACGTTTCATAAGGTAAAGATGCCAATACACCTAGTTTTGTTTCAAATTGCACAAAAACGTCTAAAGCTCCTCTATGCAGAGATTTGAGCAATTCCAAGGCATCAAAGTGTACCATTGTACTCTATTTAGTGTTCTTAGAAGTCTAGCATGCTAGTTTAGCTTTCGTGCAACGTTTCGTATGGTAAAGATGCCAATAGACCAAGTTATGTTTCAAATTGCATAAGAACGTGAAAAGCTGTTCTATGGAGAGAGTCGAGCAATTCCAAAGCATCAAAATGGACCGTTGTACTCTATTTGGTGTTCTTAAAAGTTTAGCATGCTAGTTTAGCCTTCGTGCAACATTTCGTAAGCTAAGGATGCCAATAGACCAAGTTATGTTTCAACTTCCAAAGCATCAAAGTGCACCGTTGTACTCTATTTAGTGTTATTAGAAGTCTAACATGCTAGTTTAGCTTTCGTGCAACGTTTCGTGAGCTAAAGATGCCAATAGACCAAGTTATGTTTCAACTTGCACAAAAAGGTCAAGAGCTCGTCTTTGGAGAGAGTTGAGCAATTCCAAAGCATCAAAGTGCACCGTTGTACTCTATTTAGTGTTCTTAGAAGTTTAGCATGCTAGTTTAGCTGTCGTGCAACGTTTCGTAAGCTAAAGATGCCAATAGACCAAGTTATGTTTCAACTTGCACAAAAAGGTCAAGAGCTCGTCTTTGGAGAGAGTTGAGCAATTCCAAAGCATCAAAGTGCACCGTTGTACTCTATTTAGTGTTTTTTGAAGTCCAACATGCTAGTTTATCCTTCGAGCAACATTTCGTAGGGTAAAGATGTCAATAGACCAAGTTATGTTTGAAATTGCACAAAAATGTAAAAAGCTCATCAATGGAGAGAATTAAGCAATTCCAAACCATCAAAGTGGACCGTTGTACTCTATTTAGTGTTCTTACAAGTCTAACATGCTATTTAGCTTTCGTGCAACGTTTCGTAAGGTAAAGATGCCAATAGACCAAGTTATATTTACAATTGCATAAAAATGTCAAACGCTTGTCTATGGAGAGAGTTGAGCAATTCCAAAGCATCAAAGTGGACGACTGTACTCCATTTAGTGTTCTTACATGTCTAGCATGCTAGTTTAGCTTGTGTGCAACGTTTTGTAAGGTAAAGATGCCAATAGACCAAGTTATGTTTAAAATTACACAAAAACGTGAAAAGCTCTTCTATGGAGAGAGTTGAGCAATTTCAAAGCATCAAAAGGGACTGTTGCGCTCTATTTACTGTTATTAGAAGTCTAACATGCTAGTTTAGCTTTCGTGCGACGTTTCATAGGGTAAAGATGCCAATAGACCGAGTTATGATTCAAATTGTAGAAAAACATCAAAAGCTCGTCTATGGATAGAATGGAGCAATTCCAAAGCATCAAACTAGACGGTTATACTCTATTTAGTGTTCTTACAAGTCTGGCATGCTAGTTTAGCTTTCGTGCAACGTTTCGTAAGGTAAAGATGCCAATACACCTAGTCATGTTTCAAATTGCACAAAAATGTGAGAAGCTCTTCTATGGAGAGATTGAAGCAATTCCAAAGCATCAAAGTGGGCCGTTGTATTCTATTTAGTGTTATTAGAAGTCCAACATGCTAGTTTAGCCTTTGTGCAACCTTCCATAAGCTAAAGATGCCAATAGACCAAGTTATGTTTGAACTTGCATAAAAACATCAAGAGCTCATCTATGGAGAGAGTTGAGCAATTCCAAAGCATGAAAGTGGACCGTTGTACTCTATTTAGTGTTATTAGGAGTCTAACATGCTAGTTTAGCTTTCGTGCAACGTTTCATAGGCTGAAGATGCCAATAGACGAAGTTATGTTTCAACTACACAAAAATGTCAAGAGCTCGTCTACGGAAAGAATTGAGCAATTGCAAAGCATCAAAGTGCACGGTTGTACTCTAGTTACTGTTTTTAGAAGTCTAACATGCTAGTTTAGCTTTCGTGCGACGTTATGTAAGGTAATGATGCCAATAGACCAAGTTATGATTCAAATTGTAGAAAAACATCAAAAGCTCGTCTATGGATAGAATGGAGCAATTCCAAAGCATCAAACTAGATGGTTATACTCTATTTAGTATTCTTACAAGTCTAGCACGCTAGTTTAGCTTTCATACAACGTTTCGTAAGAGAAATATGCCAATACACCTAGTTATGTTTCAAACTACATAAAAACGTCAAGAGCTCGTCCATGGAGAGAGTTGAGCAATTCCAAAGCATGAAAGTGGACCGTTGTACTCTATTTAGTGTTCTTAAAAGCCTAGCATGCTAGTTTATCTTTCGTACAATGTTTCATAAGGTAAAGATGCCAATACACCTAGTTTTGTTTCAAATTGGACAAAAACGTCTAAAGCTCCTCTATGCAGAGATTTGAGCAATTCCAAGGCATCAAAGTGTACCATTGTACTCTATTTAGTGTTTTTAGAAGTCTAACATGCTAGGTTAGCTTTCGTGCGACGTTTCGTAAGGTAAAGATGCCAATAGACCAAGTTATGATTCAAATTGTAGAAAAACATCAAAAGCTCGTTTATGGATAGAATGGAGCAATTCCAAAGCATCAAACTAGATGGTTATACTCTATTTAGTGTTCTTACAAGTCTAGCACGCTAGTTTAGCTTTCGTGCAACGTTTCGTAAGGGAAATATGCCAATACACCTAGTTATGTTTCAAACTACACAAAAACGTCAAGAGCTCGTCCATGGAGAGAGTTGAGAAATTCCAAAGCATGAAAGTGGACCGTTGTACTCTATTTAGTGTTCTTAAAAGCCTAGCACGCTAGTTTATCTTTCGTACAACGTTTCATAAGGTAAAGATGCCAATACACCTAGTTTTGTTTCAAATTGAACAAAAACGTCTAAAGCTCCTCTATGCAGAGATTTGAGCAATTCCAAGGCATCAAAGTGTACCATTGTACTCTATTTAGTGTTCTTAGAAGTCTAGCATGCTAGTTTAGCTTTCGTGCAACGTTTCGTACGGTAAAAATGCCAATAGACCAAGTTATGTTTCAAATTGCATAAGAACGTGAAAAGCTGTTCTATGGAGAGAGTCGAGCAATTCCAAAGCATCAAAATGGACCGTTGTACTCTATTTGGTGTTCTTAAAAGTTTAGCATGCTAGTTTAGCCTTCGTGCAACATTTCGTAAGCTAAGGATGCCAATGGACCAAGTTATGTTTCAACTTCCATAAAAACGTCAAGAGTTCATCAATGGAGAGAGTTGAGCAATTCCAAAGCATCAAAGTGCACCGTTGTACTCTATTTAGTGTTATTAGAAGTCTAACATGCTAGTTTAGCTTTTGTGCAACGTTTCGTAAGCTAAAGATGCCAATAGACCAAGTTATGTTTCAACTTGCACAAAAAGGTCAAGAGCTCGTCTTTGGAGAGAGTTGAGCAATTCCAAAGCATCAAAGTGCACCGTTGTACTCTATTTAGTGTTCTTAGAAGTTTACCATGCTAGTTTAGGGTGTGTTTGGAAATGATTTTGGTTTTTTGCTTTTAAAAACTGATTTTAAGATTAGATTTTGAAAACAATTTTAAGAAATGATGATGAAAACAAAATTCATTTGGTAGAGGATTCTACACGGAGAAAGAGGAAAGATGAAAGAGAAAACAGGAAAAAATTTTACAAAACTTCAAATAACAGTTTTGGTTTTTTGGTTTTTGAAAATCAAAAACAGTTTTCAGTTTTACAAAATAATTTCTGAAAACTCCCACCCAAACGAATTTTCAAAGCTAAAACAATTTTTGAAAACAGAAAACTGTTTTGAAAATCCTAACCAAACACACTCTGCTTTCGTACAACATTTCGTAAGCTAAAGATGCCAATAGACCAAGTTATGTTTCAACTTGCATAAAAAGGTCAAGAGCTCGTCTTTGGAGAGAGTTGAGCAATTCCAAAGCATCAAAGTGCACCGTTGTACTCTATTTAGTGTTTTTGGAAGTCCAACATGCTACTTTATCCTTCGAGCAACGTTTCGTAGGGTAAAGATGTCAATAGACCAAGTTATATTTGAAATTGCACAAAAATGTAAAAAGCTCATCTATGGAAAGAGTCGAGCAATTCCAAAGCATTAAAATGGAACGTTGTACTCTATTTGGTGTTCCTAAAAGTTTAGCATGCTAGTTTAGCCTTCGTGCAACATTTCGTAAGCTAAGGATGCCAATAGACCAAGTTATGTTTCAACTTCCATAAAAAGGTCAAGAGTTCATCCATGGAGAGAGTTGACCAATTCCAAAGCATCAAAGTGCACCGTTGTACTCTATTTAGTATTATTAGAAGTCTAACATGCTAGTTTAGCTTTCGTGCAACGTTTCGTAACCTAAAGATGCCAATAGACCAAGTTATGTTTCAACTTGCACAAAAACGTCAAGAGCTCGTATATGGAGAGAGTTGAGCAATTCCAAAGCATCAAAGTGCACGGTTGTACTCTATTTAGTGTTCTTACAAGTCTAGAGTGCTAGTTTAGCTTTCGTGCAACGTTTCGTAAGGTAAAGATGCCAATACACCTAGTCATGTTTCAAATTGCATAAAAATGTGAAAAGCTCTTCTATGGAGAGATTGGAGCAATTCCAAAGCATCACAGTGGGCCATTGTACTCTATTTAGTGTTATTAGAAGTCTAACATGCTAGTTTAGCCTTTGTGCAACCTTCCATAAGCTAAAGATGCCAATAAAAGATGCCAATAGACCAAGTTATGTTTCAACTTGCATAAAAACGTCAAGAGCTCATCTATGGAGAGAGTTGAGCAATTCCAATGCATGATAGTGGACCGTTGTACTCTATTTAGTGTTATTAGGAGTCTAACTTACTGGTTTAGCTTTCGTGCAACGTTTCGTAGGCTGAAGATGCCAATAGACGAAGTTATGTTTCAACTTGCACAAAAACGTCAAGAGCTCGTCTACGGAGAGAGTTGAGCAATTGCAAAGCATCAAAGTGCACGGTTGTACTCTATTTGGTGTTCTTACAAGTCTAGCATGCTAGTTTAGCTTTCGTGCAATGTCTCGTAAGGTAAAGATGCCAATACACCTAGTTATGTTTCAAATTGCACAAAAACGTGAAAAGCTCTTCTATGGAGAGATTTGAGCAATTCTTAAGCATCAAATTGGACCGTTGCACTCTATTTAGTGTTATTAGAAGTATAACATGCTAGTTTATCTTTGGTGCAACCTTTCGTAAGCTAAAGATGCAATAAGACCAAGTTATGATTCAAATTGCGCAAAACCGTCAAAAGCTTGGCCATAGAGAGAATTGAGCAATTCCAGAGCTTCAAAGTGGACCGTTGTACTCTATTTAGTGTTCTTAGAAGTTTAGCATGCTAGTTTAGCCTTCGTGCAACGTTTCATAAGCTAAAGATGCCAATACACCTAGTTATGTATCAATTTGCACAAAAATATCTAAACCTCCTCTATGCAGAGAGTTGAGCAATTCCAAGGCATCAAAGTGTACCATTGTACTCTATTTAGTGTTCTTAGAAGTCTAGCATGCTAGTTTAGCTTTCGTGCAACGTTTCGTAAGGTAAAGATGCCAATAGACCAAGTTATATTTCAAATTGCATAAAATCATAAAATGCTCGTCTATGGAGAGAGTTGAGCAATTCCAAAGCATCAAAGTGGTTCATTGTACTCTATTTAGTATTCCTAGAAGTCTATCATGCTAGTTTTGCTTTTGTGCAACGTTTTGTAAGGTAAAGATGCCAATAGATCAAGTGATGTTTGAAATTGCTCAAAAAGTCAAAAACTCGTCTATGGAGAGAGTTGAGCAATTCCATGGCATCAAAGTGGACCGTTGTACTCTATTTAGTTTTCTTAGAAGTCTAACATGCTAGTTTAGCTTTCGTCCAACGTTTCGTAAGGTAAAGATGCCAATACACCAAGTTTTGTTTCAAATTACACAAAAACGTCAAAAGCTCGTCTATTGAGAGAACTAAGCAATTCCAAAGCATCAACGTGGAGGGTTGTACTCTATTTAGTGTTCTTAGAAGTCTAACTACCTAGTTTAGCTTTCATGCAACGTTTCGTAAGGTAGAGATGCCAATAGACCAAGTTACGTTTGCAATTGCATAAAAAGGTCAAAAGGTCGCCTATGGAGAGAGTTGAGCAATTCCAAAGCATCAAAGTGGACCGTTGTAGTCTATTTAGTGTTCTTAGAAGTCTAGCCTGCTAGTTTAGCTTTCGTGCAATGTTTCGTAAGGTAAAGATGCCAATAGACCAAGTTATGTTTCAAATTGCATAAAATCGTAAAATGCTCATCTATGGAGAGAGTTGAGCAATTCCAAAGGGTGAAAGTGGACCATTGTACTCTATTTAGCATTCCTATAAGTCTATCATGCGAGTTTTGCTTTCGTGCAACGTTTTGTAAGGTAAAGATGCCAATAGATCAAGTGATGTTTGAAATTGCTCAAAAAATCAAAAGCTCATCTATGGAGAGAGTTGAGCAATTCCAAAGCATGAAAGTGGACCATTGTACTCTATTTTGTTTTCTTAGAAGTCTAACATGCTATTTTAGCTTTCGTCCAACGTTTCGTAAGGTAAAGATGCCAATAGACCAAGTTTTCTTTCAAATTGCACAAAAACGTCAAAAGCTCATCTATTGAGAGAATTAAGCAATTCCAATGCATCAACGTGGAGGGCTGTAGTCCATTTAGTGTTCTTAGAAGTATAACTTGCTAGTTTAGCTTTCGCGCAACGTTTCGTAAGGTAAAGATGCCAATAGACCAAGTTACGTTTGCAATCGCATAAAAAGGTCAAAAGGTCGTCTATGGACAGAGTTGAGCAATTCCAAAGCATCAAAGTGGACCGTTGTACTCTATTTAGTTTTCTTAGAAGTCTAACATGCTAGTTTAGCTTTCGTGCAATGTTTCGTAAGGTAAAGATGCCAATAGACGAAGTTTTGTTTCATATTGCACAAAAACGTCAAAAGCTCGTCTATGGAGAGAAATAAGCAATTCTGAAGCATCAAAGTGGACCGTTGTACTCTATTTACTGTTCTTAGAAGTCGAACATGCTAGTTTAGCTTTTGTGCAACGTTTCGTAAGTTAAAGATACCAATAGACCAAGTTATGATTTAAATTGCACAAAAAGTCAAAAGCCTGTATGTAGAGGGAATTGACCAATTCAAAAGCATCAAAGTGGACCATTGTACTCTATTTAGTGTTTTTAGAATTCAAACATGCTAGTTTAGCTTTCGTCCAAAGTTTCGTAAGGTAAAGATGCCAATAGACCAAGTTATGTTTACAATTGCATAAAAACGTCAAAAGCTCGTCTACGGAGAGAGTTGAGCAATTCTAAAGCATCAAAGTGGACCATTGTACTCTATTTAGTGTTATTAAGAGTCTAACATGCCAGTTTAGATTTCGTGCAACGTTTCGTAAGGTAAAGATGCCAATAGACCAAGTTATGTTTGAAATTGCATAGAAACCTTAATAGATCTTCTGTGGCGAGAGTTGAGCAATTCTAAAGCATCAAAATGGACCATTGCACTCTATTTAGTTTTATTAGAAGTCTAACATGCTAGTTTAGCTTTCGTGCAATGTTTCGTAAGGTAAAGATGCCAATAGACCAAGTTATGTTTGAAATTGCACAAAAACATCTAAAGCACGTCTATGGAGAGAGTTGGGCAATTCCAAAGCATCACAGTGGACCGTTGTACTGTATTTAGCGTTATTAGAAGTCTAACATGCTAGTTTAGCTTTCGTGCAAGGTTCTTAAGCTAAGGATGCCAATAGACGAAGTTATGATTCAAATTGCACAAAAACGTTAAAAGCTCATCTATGTAGAGAATTGAGCAATTCCAAAGCGTCAAAGTGGACCGTTGTACTCTATTTGGTGTTCTTGCAAGCCTGGCATGCTAGTTTCGCTTTTGTGCAACGTTTCGCAAGGTAAAGATGCCAATACCCCTAGTTATGTTTCAATTTGCACAAAAATATCTAAACCTCCTCTATGCAGAGAGCTGAGCAATTCCAAGGCATCAAAGTGTACCATTGTACTCTATTTAGTGTTCTTAGAAGTCTAGCATGCTAGTTTAGCTTTCGTGCAACGTTTCGTAAGGTAAAGATGCCAATAGACCAAGTTATGTTTCAAATTGCGTAAAATCGTAAAATGCTCGTCTCTGGAGAGAGTTGAGCAATTCCAAAGCGTCAAAGTGGATCATTGTACTCTATTTAGTGTTTTTAGAATTCAAACATGCTAGTTTAGCTTTCGTCCAAAGTTTCGTAAGGTAAAGACGCCAATAGACCAAGTTATGTTTACAATTGCATAAAAACGTCAAAAACTCGTCTACGGAGAGAGTTGAGCAATTCTAAAGCATCAAAGTGGACCATTGTACTCTATTTAGTGTTATTAAGAGTCTAACATGCCAGTTTAGATTTCGTGCAACGTTTCGTAAGGTAAAGATGCCAATAGACCAAGTTATGTTTGAAATTGCATAGAAACCTTAATAGATCTTCTGTGGCGAGAGTTGAGCAATTCTAAAGCATCAAAATGGACCATTGCACTCTATTTAGTTTTATTAGAAGTCTAACATGCTAGTTTAGCTTTCGTGCAATGTTTCGTAAGGTAAAGATGCCAATAGACCAAGTTATGTTTGAAATTGCACAAAAACATCTAAAGCACGTCTATGGAGAGAGTTGGGCAATTCCAAAGCATCACAGTGGACCGTTGTACTGTATTTAGCGTTATTAGTAGTCTAACATGCTAGTTTAGCTTTCGTGCAAGGTTCTTAAGCTAAGGATGCCAATAGACGAAGTTATGATTCAAATTGCACAAAAACGTTAAAAGCTCATCTATGTAGAGAATTGAGCAATTCCAAAGCGTCAAAGTGGACCGTTGTACTCTATTTGGTGTTCTTGCAAGCCTGGCATGCTAGTTTCGCTTTTGTGCAACGTTTCGCAAGGTAAAGATGCCAATACCCCTAGTTATGTTTCAATTTGCACAAAAATATCTAAACCTCCTCTATGCAGAGAGCTGAGCAATTCCAAGGCATCAAAGTGTACCATTGTACTCTATTTAGTGTTCTTAGAAGTCTAGCATGCTAGTTTAGCTTTCGTGCAACGTTTCGTAAGGTAAAGATGCCAATAGACCAAGTTATGTTTCAAATTGCGTAAAATCGTAAAATGCTCGTCTCTGGAGAGAGTTGAGCAATTCCAAAGCGTCAAAGTGGATCATTGTACTCTATTTAGTATTCCTAGAAGTCTATCATGCGAGTTTTGCTTTCGTGCAACGTTTTGTAAGGTAAATATGCCAATAGATCAAGTGATGTTTGAAATTGCTCAAAAAGTCAAAAGCTCGTCTATGGAGAGAGTTGAGCAATTCCAAGGCATCAAAGTGGACCGTTGTACTCTATTTAGTTTTCTTAGAAGTCTAACATGCTGGTTTAGCTTTCGTGCAACGTTTCGTAAGGTAAAGATGCCAATAGACCAAGATTTGTTTTAAATTGCACAAAAACGTCAAAAGCTCATCGATGGAGAGAAATAAGCAATTTTGAAGCATCAAAGTGGACCATTGTACTCTATTTAGTGTTCTTAGAAGTTGAACATGCTAGGTTAGCTTTCGTGCAACGTTTTGTACGTTAAAGATACCTATAGACCAAGCTATGATTCAAATTGCAGAAAAAGTTAAAAGCTCGTATGTAGAGGGAATTGACCAATTCAAAAGCATCAAAGTGGACCGTTGTAATCTATTTAGTGTTTTTAGAATTAAAACATGCTAGTTTAGCGTTCGTCCAACGTTTCATAAGGTAAAGATGCCAATAGACCAAGTTATATTTGCAATTGCATAAAAATGTCAAAAGCTCGTCTATGGAGAGAGTTGAGAAATTCCAAAGCATCAAAGTGGACCATTGTACTCTATTTAGTGTTATTAGAAGTCTAACATTCTAGTTTAGCTTTCGTGCAACGTTTCGTAAGGTAAAGATGCGAATAGGCCAAGTTATGTTTGAAACTACACGAAAACGTGAAAAGCTCATCTATGGAGAGAGTTGAGCAATTCCAAAGCATCAAAGTGGACCGTTGTACTCTATTTAGTTTTCTTAGAAGTCTAACATGCTAGTTTAGCTTTCGTCCAACGTTTCGTAAGGTAAAGATGCCAATAGACCAAGTTTTGTTTCAACTTGCACAAAAAGGTCAAAAGCTCATCTATTGAGAGAATTAAGCAATTCCAAAGCATCAACGTGGAGGGTTGTACTCTTTTTAGCGTTCTTAGAAGTCTAACTTGTTATTTTAGCTTTCGTGCAACGTTTCGTTAGGTAAAGATGCTAATAGACCAAGTTATGTTTGAAATTGCATAAAAACCTTAATAGATCTTCTATGGACAGAGTTGAGCAATTCTAAAGCATCAAAATGGACCGTTGCACTCTATTTAGTGTTATTAGAAGTCTAACATGCTAGTTTAGCTTTCGTGCAACGTTTCGTAAGGTAAAGCTCCCAATAGACCAAGTTATGTTTGAAATTGCATAAAAACATCAAAAGCTCATATATGGAGAGAGTTGGGCAATTCGAAAGCATCACAGTGGACCGTTGTACCGTATTTAGTGTTATTAGAAGTCTAACATGCTAGTTTAACTTTCGTGCAAGCTTCGTAAGCTAAATATGCCAATAGACGAAGTCATGATTCAAATTGCACAAAAACGTTAAAAGCTCATCTATGTAGAGAATTGAGCAATTCCAAAGCGTCAAAGTGGACCGTTGTACTCTATTTGGTGTTCTTGCAAGCCTAGCATGCTAGTTTCGCTTTTGTACAACGTTTCGCAAGGTAAAGATGTCAATACACCTAGTTATGTTTCAATTTGCACAAAAATATCTAAACCTCCTCTATGCAGAGCGCTGAGCAATTCCAAGGCATCAAAGTGTACCATTGTACTCTATTTAGTGTTCTTAGAAGTCTAGCATGCTAGTTTAGCTTTTGTGCAACGTTTCGTAAGGTAAAGATGCCAATAGACCAAGTTATGTTTCAAATTGCATAAAATCGTAAAATACTCGTCTATGGAGAGAGTTGAGCAATTCCAAAGCGTCAAAGTGGACCATTGTACTCTATTTAGCATTCCTAGAAGTCTATCATGCGAGTTTTGCTTTCGTGCAACGTTTTGTAAGGTAAAGATGCCAATAGATCAAGTGATGTTTGAAATTGCTTAAAAAGTCAAAAGCTCATCTATGGAGAGAGTTGAGCAATTCCAAAGCATCAAAGTGGACCGTTGTACTCTATTTAGTTTTCTTAGAAGTCTAACATGCTATTTTAGCTTTCGTCCAACGTTTCGTAAGGTAAAGATGCCAATAGACCAGGTTTTGTTTCAATTTGCACAAAAACGTCAAAAGCTCATCTATTGAGAGAATTAAGCAATTGCAAAGCATCAACGTGGAGGGTTGTACTCTATTTAGTGTTCGTAGAAGTCTAACTTGCTAGTTTAGCTTTCGTGCAACGTTTCGTAAGGTAAAGATGCCAATAGACCAAGTTACGTTTGCAATCGCAAAAAAACGTCGAAAGGTCGTCTATGGAGAGAGTTGAGCAATTCCAAAGCATCAAAGTGGACCGCTGTACTCTATTTAGTTTTCTTAGAAGTCTAAAATTCTAGTTTAGCTTTCGTGCAACGTTTCGTAAGGTAAAGATGCGAATAGACCAAGTTATGTTTGAAACTGCATGAAAACGTGAAAAGCTCATCTATGGAGAGAGTTGAGCAATTCCAAACCATCAAAGTGGACCGTTGTACTCTATTTAGTTTCCTTAGAAGTCTAACATGCTAGTTTAGCTTTTGTCCAACGTTTCATAAGGTAAAGATGCCAATAGACCAAGTTTTGTTTCAAATTACACAAAAACGTCAAAAGCTCGTCTATTGAGAGAATTAAGCAATTCCAAAGCATCAACGTGGAGGGTTGTACTCTTTTTAGCGTTCTTAGAAGTCTAACTTGCTATTTTAGCTTTCGTGCAACGTTCCATGAGGTAAAGATGCCAATAGACCAATTTACGTTTGCAATTGCATAAAAACGTCAAAAGGTCGTCTATGGAGAGAGTTGAGCAATTCCAAAGCATCAAAGTGGACCGTTGTACTCTATTTAGTTTTCTTAGAAGTCCAACATTCTAGTTTAGCTTTCGTACAACGTTTCGTAAGGTAAAGATGCCAATAGACCAAGTTTTGTTTCAAATTGCACAAAAACATCAAAAGCTCGTCTATGGAGAGAATTAAGAAATTCTGAAGTGTCAAAGTGGACCGTTGTACTCTATTTAAGGTTCATTGAAGTCTAACATGCTAGTTTAGCTTTCTTTCAACGTTTTGTAAGTTAAAGATACCAATAGACCAAGTTATGATTCAAATTACACAAAAACGTCAAAAGCTCGTATGTGGAGGGAATTGACCAATTCCAAAGCATCAAAGTGGACCGTTGTACTCTATTTAGTGTTTTTAGAATTCAAAGAAGCGAGTTTAGCTTTCGTCCAACGTTTCATAAGGTAAAGATGCCAATAGACCAAGTTATGTTTGCAATTGCATAAAAACGTCAAAAGCTCATCTATGGAGAGAGTTGAGCAATTCCAAAGCATCAAAGTGGACCATTGTACTCTATTTAGTGTTATTAGAAGTCTAACATGCCAGTTTAGCTTTCGTGCAATGTTTCGAAAGGTAAAGTTGCCAATAGACCAAGTTATGTTTGAAATTGCATAAAAACCTTTATAGCTCTTCTATGGAGAGAGTTGAGCAATTCCAAAGCATCAAAATGGATCGTTGCACTCTATTTAGTGTTATTAGAAGTCTAACATGCTAGTTTAGCTTTCGTGCAACGTTTCATAAGGTAAAGTTGCCAATACAACTAGTTATGTTTCAAATTGCACAGAAACATCAAGAGCTCATCTATGGAGAGAGTTTAGCAACTGTAATGCATCAAAGTGGACCGTTGTACTCTATTTGGCGTTCTTAGAAGTCTAACATGCTAGTTTAGCTTTCGTGCAACGTTTCGTAAGGTAAAGGTGCCAATTGACCAAGTTATGTTTGAAATTGCACAGAAACGTCAAAAGCTCATCTATGGAGAGAATTGAGCAATTCCAAAGCATCAAAGTGGACCGTTGTACTCTATTTAGTGTTCTTACAAGCCTAGCATATGCTAGTTTAGCTTTCGTGCAACGTTTCGTAAGGTAAAGATGCCAATACACCTAGTTATGTTTCAAATTGCACAAAAATATCTAAAGCTCCTCTATGCAGAGAGTTGAGAATATCCAAGGCATCAAAGTGTACCATTATACTCTATTTAGTGTTCTCAGAAGCCTAGCATGCTAGTTTAGCTTTCGGGCAACGTTTCGTATGGTAAAGATGCAAATAGACTGAATTATGTTTCAAATTGCATAAAATCGTCCAATCCTCGTCTATGGAGAGAGTTGAGCAATTCCAAAGCATCAAAGGGGACCATTGTACTCTATTTAGTATTCCTAGATGTATATCATGCGAGTTTTTTTTTCGTGCAACGTTTTGTAAGGTAAAGATGCCAATAGATCAAGTGATGTTTGAAAATGCACAAAAAGGTCAAAAGCTCGTCTATGGAGGGAGTTATGCAATTCCAAAGCGTCAAAGTGGACCATTGTACTCTATTTAGTTTTCTTAGAAGTTTAACATGCTAGTTTAGCTTTCGTCCAACGTTTCGTAAGGTAAAGATGCCAATACAAGTTTTGTTTCAAATTGCACAGAATCGTCAAAGGCTCGTCTATTGAGAGAATTAAGCAATTCCAAAGCATCAACGTGGACCGTTGTACTCTATTTAGTGTTATGAGAAGTCTAACATGCTAGTTTAGCTTTCGTGCAACGTTTCGTAAGTTAAAGATACCAATAGACCAAGTTATGATTCAAATTGTACAAAAATGTCAAAAGCTCGTATGTAGAGGGAATTGACCAATTCCAAAGCATCAAAGTGGACCGTTGTACTCTATTTAGTGTTTTTAGAATTCAAACATGCGAGTTTAGCTTTCGTCCAACGTTTCGTAAGGTAAAGATGCCAATAGACCAAGTTATGTTTGCAATTGCATAAAAACGTCAAAAGCTCGTCTATGGAGAGAGTTGAGCAATTTCAAAGCATCAAAGTGGACCATTGTACTCTATTTAGTGTTATTAGAAGTCTAACATGCCAGTTTAGCCTTCGTGCAATGTTTCGTAAGGTAAAGATGCCAATAGACCAAGTTATGTTTGAAATTGCATAAAATCCTTAATAACTCTTCTATGGAGAGAGTTGAGCAATTCCAAATCATCAAAATGGACCGTTGCACTCTATTTAGTGTTATTGGAAGTCTAACTTGCTAGTTTAGCTTTCGTGCAACGTTTCGTATGGTAAAGATGCCAATACAACTAGTTATGTTTCAAATTCCACAGAAACATCAAGAGCTCATCTATGGAGAGAGTTGAGCAATTGGAATGCATCAAAGTGGACCGTTGTACTCTATTTGGTGTTCTTAGAAGTCTAACATGCTTGCTTTGCTTTCGTGCAACGTTTCGTAAGGTAAAGATGCCAATAGATCGAGTTATGTTTCAAATTGCATAAAATCATCAAATGCTTGTCTATGGAGAGAGTTGAGCAATTCCAAAGCATCAAAGGGGACCATTGTACTCTATTTAGTATTCCTCGATGTGTATCATGTGAGTTTTGCTTATGTGCAATGTTTTGAAAGGTAAAGATGCCAATAGACCAAGTGATGTTTGAAATTACCCAAAAACGTCAAAAGCTCGGCTATGGAGAGAGTTAGGCAATTCCAAAGCATCATAGTGGACTGTTGTACTTTATTTAGTTTTCTTAGAAGTCTGACATGCTAGTTTGGCTTTCGTCCAACGTTTGATAAGGTAAAGATGCCAATAGACCAAGTGATGTTTGAAATTACACAAAAACGTCAAAAGCTCACCTATGGAGAGAGTTGAGCAATTCCAAAGCATCAAAGTGGACTGTTGTACTTTATTTAGTTTTCTTAGAAGTCTAACATGCTACTTTGGCTTTTGTCCAACGTTTCGTAAGGTAAAGATGCCAATAGACCAAGTTTTGTTTCGAATTGCACAAAAACGTCAAAAGCTCGTCTATTGAGAGAATTAAGCAATTCCAAAGCATCGTAGTGTACCATTGTACTCTATTAAGTGTTCTTAGAAGTCTAGCATGTTAGTTTAGCTTTCGTGCAACATTTCGTAAGGTAAAGATGCCAATAGACCAAGTTATGTTTGCAATTGCATAAAAACGTCAAAAGCTCGTCCATGGTGAGAGTGAAGCAATTCCAAAGCGTCAAAGTGGACCGTTGTACTCTATTTAGCGTTATTAGAAGTCGAACATGCTAGTTTAGCTTTCGTGCAATGTTTCGTAAGTTAAAGATACCAATTGACCAAGTTATGATTCAAATTGCACAAAAATGTCAAAAGCTCGTATGTAGAGGGAATTGACCAATTCCAAAGCATCGAAGTGGACCGTTGTACTCTATTTAGTGCTTTTACAATTCAACCATGCGAGTTTAGCTTTCGTCCAACGTTTCGTAAGGTAAAGATGCCAATAGACCAAGTGATGTTTGTAATTGCATAAAAACGTCAAAAGCTCGTCTACGGAGAGAGTTGAGCAATTCCAAAGCATCAACGTGGACCATTGTACTCTATTTAGTGTTCTTAGAAGTCTAACTTGCTGGTTTAGCTTTCGTGCAACATTTCGTAAGGTAAAGATGCCAATAGACCAAGTTATGTTTGCAATTGCACAAAAACATCAAAAGGTCGTCTATGGAGAGAGTTGAGCAATTCCAAAGCTTCAAAGTGGACCTTTGTACTCTATTTAGTGTTATTAGAAGTCTAACATGCCAGTTTAGCTTTCGTGCAATGTTTTGTGAGGTAAAGATGCCAATAGACCAAGTTATGTTTGAAATTGCATAAAAACCTTAGTAGCTCATCTATGGAGAGAGTTGAGCAATTCCAAATCATTAAAATGGACGTTGCACTCTATTTAGTGTTATTAGAAGTCTAACATGCTAGTTTAGCTTTCGTGCAACGTTTTGTAAGGTAAAGATGCCAATAGATCAAGTGATGTTTGAAACTGCACGAAAACGTCAAAAGCTCATCTATGGAGAGAGTTGAGCAATTCGAAAGCATCAAAGTGGACTGTTGTACTCTATTTAGCTTTCTTAAAAGTCTAGCACGCTAGTTTAGCTTTCGTCCAACGTTTCGTAAGGTAAAGATGCCAGTAGACCAAGTTTTGTTTCAAATTGCACAAAAACGTCAAAGGCTCATCTATTGAGAGAATTAAGCAATTCCAAAGCATCAATGTGGACCATTGTACTCTATTTAGTGTTCTTAGAATTCTAACTTGCTGGTTTAGCTTTCGTGCAACATTTCGTAAGGTAAAGATGACAATAGACCAAGTTATGTTTGTAATTGCACAAAAACATCAAAAGGTCGTCTATGGAGAGAGTTGAGCAATTCCAAAGCTTCAAAGTGGACCTTTGTACTCTATTTAGTGTTATTAGAAGTCTAACATGCTAGTTTGGTTTTCGTGCAACATTTAGTAAGGTAAAGATGCCAATAGACCAATTTATGTTTGAAATTGCGCAAAAACATCAAAAGCTCGTCTATGGACAGAGTTGAGCAATTCCAAAGCAGCAGAGTGGACCGTTGTACTCTATTTAGCGTTATTAGAAGTCTAACATGCTAGTTTAGCTTTCGTGCCACGTTCGTAAGCTAAAGATGCCAATAGATGAAGTTATGATTCAAATTTCACAAAAACGTTACAAGCTCATCTATGGAGAGAATTGAGCAATTCTAGAGCATCAAAGTGGACCGTTCTACTCTATTTAGTGTTCTTACAAGCATAGCATGCTAGCTTAGCTTTCGTGCAACATGTCGCAAGGTAAAGATGTCAATACACCTAGTTATGTTTCAAATTGCATAAAAATATCTAAAGCTCCTCTATGCAGAGAGTTGAGCAATTCCAAGACAT
The DNA here is from genome assembly GCF_013401445.1 of Tripterygium wilfordii. Classification (NCBI taxonomy): domain Eukaryota; kingdom Viridiplantae; phylum Streptophyta; class Magnoliopsida; order Celastrales; family Celastraceae; genus Tripterygium; species Tripterygium wilfordii. Next base: position 6,954,934 of record NC_052247.1, read on the forward strand.
CAAACTGTACCATTGTACTCAACTTAGTGTTCTTAGAAGTCTCGCATGCTAGTTTAGCTTTCGTGCAACGTTTCATATGGTAAAGATGCCAATAGACCAAGTTATTTTTCAAATTGCATAAAATCGTTAAATGCTCGTCTATTGAGAGAGTTGAGCAATTTCAAAGTGTCAAAGTGGACCATTGTACTCTATTTAGTATTCCTAGAAGTCTATCATGCGAGTTTTGCTTTCGTGCAACGTTTTGTAAGGTAATGATGCCAATAGGTCAAGTGATGTTTGAAACTGCGCAAAAACGTCAAAAGCTCGTCTATGGAGAGAGTTGAGCAATTCCAAAGCATCAAAGTGGACCGTTGTACTCTATTTAGTGTTCTTACAAGTCTAACATGCTAGTTTAGCTTTCGTCCAACGTTTCGTAAGGTAAAGATGCCAATAGACCAAGTTATGTTTGTAAATGCATAAAAACATCAAAAGGTCGTCTATAGAGGGAGTTGAGCAATTCCAAAGCATCAAAGTGGACTGTTGTACTCTATTTAGTTTTCTTAGAAGTCTAACTTGCTAGTTCAGCTTTCGTGAAACGTTTCGTAAGGTAAGGATGCCAGTAGACCAAGTTATGTTTACAATTGTATAAAAACGTCAGAAGGTCGTCTATGGGGAGAGTTGAGCAATACCAAAGCATCAAAGTGGACCATTGTACTCTATTTAGTGTTATTAGAAGTCTAAAATGCTAGTTTAACTTTCGTGCACCATTTCGTAAGGTAAAGATGCCAATAGACCAAGTTTTGTTTGAAATTGCACAAAAACGTGAAAAGCTCTTCTATGGAAAGAGTTGAGCAATTCCAAAGCATCAAAAATGGACCGTTGCACTCTATTTAGTTTTCTTACAAGCCTAGCATATGCTAGTTTAGCTTTCGTGCAACGTTTCGTAAGGTAAAGATGCCAATACACCTGGTTATGTTTCAAATTGCACAAAAATATCTAAAGCTCCTCTATGCAGAGAGTTGAGCAATTCCAATGCATCAAAGTGTACCATTGTACTCTATTTAGTGTTCTCAGAAGTCTAGCATGCTAGTTTAGCTTTCGTGCAACGTTTCATAAGTTAAAGATGCCAATAGATCGAGTTATGCTTCAAATTGCATAAAATCATCAAATCCTCGTCTAGGGAGAGAGTTGAGCAATTCCAAAGCATCAATGGGGACCATTGTACTCTATTTAGTATTCCTAGATGTCTATCATGCGAGTTTTGCTTATGTGCAACGTTTTGGCAAGGTAAAGATGCCAATAGACCAAGTGATGTTTGAAATTACACAAAAACGTCAAAAGCTCGCCTATGGAGAGAGTTGAACAATTCCAAAGCATCAAAGTGAACCGTTGTACCCTATTTAGCGTTATTAGAAGTCTAACATGCTAGTTTAGCTTTAGTGCAACGTTCGTAAGCTAAAGATGCCAATAGCCCAAGTTATGATTTAAATTGCACAAAAACGTTAAAAGCTCATCTATGGAGAGAATTGAGCAATTCCAAAGCATCAAAGTGGACCGTTGTACTCTATTTAGTGTTCTTACAAGCCTAGCATGCTAGTTTAGCTTTCGTGCAACGTTCCTCACGGTAAAGATGCCAATACACCTAGTTATGTTTCAAATTGCACAAAAATATCTAAACCTCCTCTATGCAGAGAGTTGAGCAATTCCGAGGCATCAAAGTGTCCCATTGTACTCTATTTAGTGTTCTTAGAAGTCTAGCATGCTAGTTTAGCTTTCGTGCAACGTTTTGTAAGGTAAAGATGCCAATAGACCAAGTTATGTTTCAAATTGCATAAAATCGTCAAATGCTCATCTACGGAGAGAGTTGAGCAATTCCAAAGCGTCAAAGTGGACCATTGTACTCTATTTAGTTTTCTTAGAAGTTTAACATGCTAGTTTAGCTTTCGTCCAACGTTTCGTAAGGTAAAGATGCCAATACAAGTTTTGTTTCAAATTGCACAAAATCGTCAAAGGCTCGTCTATTGAGAGAATTAAGCAATTCCAAAGCATCAACGTGGACCGTTGTACTCTATTTAGTGTTATGAGAAGTCTAACATGCTAGTTTAGCTTTCGTGCAACGTTTCGTAAGTTAAAGATACCAATAGACCAAGTTATGATTCAAATTGTACAAAAATGTCAAAAGCTCGTATGTAGAGGGAATTGACCAATTCCAAAGCATCAAAGTGGACCGTTGTACTCTATTTAGTGTTTTTAGAATTCAAACATGCGAGTTTAGCTTTCGTCCAACGTTTCGTAAGGTAAAGATGCCAATAGACCAAGTTATGTTTGCAATTGCATAAAAACATCAAAAGCTCGTCTATGGAGAGAGTTGAGCAATTCCAAAGCATCAAAGTGGACCATTGTACTCTATTTAGTGTTATTAGAAGTCTAAAATGCTAGTTTAACTTTCGTGCACCATTTCGTAGGGTAAAGATGCCAATAGACCAAGTTTTGTTTGAAATTGCACAAAAACGTGAAAAGCTCTTCTATGGAAAGAGTTGAGCAATTCCAAAGCATCAAAATGGACCGTTGCACTCTATTTAGTGTTCTTACAAGCCTAGCATATGCTAGTTTAGCTTTCGTGCAACGTTTCGTAAGGTAAAGATGCCAATACACCTGGTTATGTTTCAAATTGCACAAAAATATCTAAAGCTCCTCTATGCAGAGAGTTGAGCAATTCCAATGCATCAAAGTGTACCATTGTACTCTATTTAGTGTTCTCAGAAGTCTAGCATGCTAGTTTAGTTTTCGTGCAACGTTTCATAAGTTAAAGATGCCAATAGATCGAGTTATGCTTCAAATTGCATAAAATCATCAAATCCTCGTCTATGGAGAGAGTTGAGCAATTCCAAAGCATCAATGGGGACCATTGTACTCTATTTAGTACTCCTAGATGTCTATCATGCGAGTTTTGCTTATGTGCAACGTTTTGGCAAGGTAAAGATGCCAATAGACCAAGTGATGTTTGAAATTACACAAAAACATCAAAAGCTCGCCTATGGAGAGAGTTGAGTAATTCCAAAGCATCAAGGTGGACCGTTGTACTCTATTTAGTTTTCTTGGAAGTCTAACATGCTAGTTTTGCTTTCCTCCAACGTATAGTAAGGTAAAGATGCCTATAGACCAACTTTTGTTTCAAATTGCACAAAAACGTCAAATGCTCGTCTATTGAGAGAATTAAGCAATTCCAAAGCATCAACATGGACCATTGTACTTGATTTAGTGTTATTAGAAGTCTAACATGCTAGTTTAGCTTTCGTGCAACGTTTCGTAAGGTAAAGATGCCAATAGACCAAGTTATGTTTGAAATTGCACAAAAACATCAAAAGCTTGTCTATGGAGAGAGTTGAGCAATTCCAAAGCATCAAAGTGGACCGTTGTACCCTATTTAGCGTTATTAGAAGTCTAACATGCTAGTTTAGCTTTAGTGCAACGTTCGTAAGCTAAAGATGCCAATAGCCCAAGTTATGATTTAAATTGCACAAAAACGTTAAAAGCTCATCTATGGAGAGAATTGAGCAATTCCAAAGCATCAAAGTGGACCGTTGTACTCTATTTAGTGTTCTTACAAGCCTAGCATGCTAGTTTAGCTTTCGTGCAACGTTCCTCACGGTAAAGATGCCAATACACCTAGTTATGTTTCAAATTGCACAAAAATATCTAAACCTCCTCTATGCAGAGAGTTGAGCAATTCCGAGGCATCAAAGTGTCCCATTGTACTCTATTTAGTGTTCTTAGAAGTCTAGCATGCTAGTTTAGCTTTCGTGCAACGTTTCGTAAGGTAAAGATGCCAATAGACCAAGTTATGTTTCAAATTGCAGAAAATCGTCAAATGCTCATCTATGGAGAGAGTTGAGCAATTCCAAAGCGTCAAAGTGGACCATTGTACTCTATTTAGTATTCCTAGAAGTCTATCATGTGAATTTTTCTTTCGTGCAAAGTTTTCTAAGGTACAGATGCCAATAGATCAAGTGAAATTTGAAACTGTACAAAAAGTCAAAAGCTCTTCTATGGAGAGAGTTGAGCAATTCCAAAGCATCATAGTGGACCATTGTACTCTATTTAGTTTTCTTAGAAGACCAACATGCTAGTTTAACTTTCATCCAACGTTTCGTAAGGTAAAGATGCCAATAGAACAAGTTTTGTTTCAAATTGCACAAAAACGTCAGAAGCTCGTCTACTGAGAGAATCATGCAATTCCAAAGCATCAACGTGGACCGTTGTACTCTATTTTGTGTTCTTAGAAGTCTAACTTGCTGGTTTAGCTTTCGTGCAACGTTTCGTAAGGTAAAGATGCCAATAGACCAAGTTATGTTTGCAATTGCATAAAAACGTCAAAAGGTCGTCTATGGAGAAGGTTGAGCAATTCCAAAGCATCAAAGTGGACCGTTGTACTCTATTTAGTTTTCTTAGAAGTCTAACATGCTAGTTTAGCTTTCGTACAACATTTTGTAAGGTAAAGATGCCAATAGACCAAGTTTTGTTTGAAATTGCACAAAAACGTCGAAAGCTCGTCTATGGAGAGAATTAAGCAATTCCAAAGCATCAAAGTGGACCGTTCTACTCTATTTAGTGTTCTTATAAGTCTAACTTGCTAGTTTAGCTTTTGTGCAGTATTTCGTAAGCTAAAGATGCCAATAGACCAAGTTATGTTTCAACTTGCACAAAAATGTCATGAGCTCGTCTACGGAGAGAGTTGAGCAATTCCAAAGCATCAAAGGGCACAGTTGTACTCTATTTAGTGTTCTTACAAGTTTAGCATGCTAGATTAGCTTTCATGCAACTTTTCATAAGGTAAATACGCCAATACACCTAGTTATGTTTCAAATTGCACAAAAACGTGAAATGCTCTTCTATGGAGAGATTTGAGCAATTCCAAAGCATGAAAGTGGACCGTTGTACTCTATTTAGTGTTATTAGAAGTCTAGCATGCTAGTTTAGCTTTTTTGCAACATCTCGTAAGCTAAAGATACCAATAGACGAAGTTATGTTTCAAATTGTACAAAAACGTCAAAAGCTCGTCGATAGAGGGAATTGACGAATTCCGAAGCATCAAAGTGGACCTTTGTACTCTATTTAGTGTTCTTAGAAGTCTAACATGCTAGTTTAGCTTTCGTCCAACGTTTTGTATGGTAAAGATGCCAATAGACCAAGTTATGTTTGCAATTGCATAAAAACGTCAAAAGCTCGCCTATGGAGAGAGTTGAGCAATTCCAAAGCGTCAAAGTGGACCATTGTACTCTATTTAGTATTCCTAGAAGTCTAACATGCGATATTTGCTTTCGTGCAACGTTTCGTAAGGTAAAAATGCCCATACACCAAGTTATGTTTCAAATTGTACAAAAACATCAAGAGCTCATCTATGGAGAGAGTTGAGCAATTGCAATGCATCAAAGTGGACCGTTGTACTCTATTTAGTGTTCTTAGAAATCTAACATGCTTGTTTGGATTTTGTGCAATGTTTCTAAGGTAAAGATGCCAATAGATGAAGTTATGTTTCAAATTGCATAAAAAAAATGAAAAGCTCTTCTATGGAGAGAGTTGTGCAATTCCAAAGCATCAAAGTGGACCATTGAACTCTATTTAGTGTTATTAGAAGTCTAGCATGCTAGTTTAGCTTTTGTGCAACATTTCGTAAGATAAAGATACCAATAGACCAAGTTATGATTCATATTGCGCAAAAACGCCAGAAGCTCATCGATAGAGGGAATTGACCAATTCCAAAGAATCAAAGTAGACCTTTGTACTCTATTTAGTGTTCTTAGAAGTCTAACATGCTAGTTTAGCTTTCGACCAACGTTTCGTAAGGAAAAGATGCCAATAGACCAAGTTATGTTTGCAATTGTATAAAAACATCAAAAGCTCGTCTATGGAGAGAGTTGAGCAATTCCAAAGCATCAAAGTGGACCATTGTACTCTATTTAGTATTCCTAGACGTCTAACATGCAAGTTTTGCTTTTGTGCAACGTTTCATAAGGTAAAGATGCCAATACACCTAGTTATGTTTCAAATTGCACAAAAACATCAAGAGCTCGTCTATGGAGAGAGTTGAGTAATTCCAAAGCATCGAAGGGCACGGTTGTACTCTATTTAATGTTCTTAGAAGTCTAGCATGCTAGTTTAGCTTTCGTGCAACGTTTCGTAAGGTAAAGATGCCAATACACCTAGTTATGTTACAAATTGCACAAAAACTTGAAAAGCTCTTCTATGAAGAGAGTTGAGCAATTCCAAAGCATCGAAGTGGATAATTGTACTCTATTTAGTGTTATTAGAAGTCTAGCATGCTAGTTTAGCTTTTGTGCAACATTTCGTAAGCTAAAGATACCAATAGACCAAGTTATGATTCAAATTGCACAAAAACGTCAAAAGCTTATCTATAGAGGGAATTGACCAATTCGAAAGCACCAAAGTGGACCTTTGTACTCTATTTAGTGTTCTTAGAAGTCTAACATGCTAGTTTAGCTTTCGACCAACGTTTCGCAAGGTAAAGATGCCAATTGACCAAGTTATGTTTGCAATTATATAAAACCGTCAAAAGCGCATCAATGGAGAGAGTTGAGCAATTCCAAAGCATCAAAGTGGACCATTGTACTCTATTTAGTATTCCTAGAAGTCTAACATGCGAGTTTTACTTTCGTGCAACGTTTCGTAAGGTAAAGATGCCAATACACCTAGTTATGTTTTAAATTGCACAAAAATATCCAAAGCTCCTTTATGCAGAGAGTTGAGCAATTCCAAAGCATCAAAGGGCACGGTTGTACTCTATTTAGTGTTCTTAGAAGTCTAGTATGTTAGTCTAGCTTTCGTACAACGTTTCGTATGGTAAAGATGCCAAGACACCTAGTTATGTTTCAAATTGCACAAAAACGTGAAATGCTCTTCTATGAAGAGATTTGAGAAATTCCGAAGCATAAAAATGGATATTTGTACTCTATTTAGTGTTACTAGAAGTCTAGCATGCTAGTTTAGCTTTTGTGCAACGTTCCGTAAGCTAAAGATACCAATAGACCAAGTTATGATTCAAATTGCTCAAAAACGTCAAAAGCTCATCTATAGAGGGAATTGAGCAATTCCAAAGCACCAAAGTGAACCTTCGTACTCTGTTTAGTGTTCTTAGAAGTCTAACATGCGAGTTTTAATTTCGTGCAACGTTTCGTAAGGTAAAGATGCCAATACATCTAGTTATGTTTCAAATTGCACAAAAATATCCAAAGCTCCTTTATGCAGAGAATTGAGCAATTCCAAAGCATCAAAGGGCACGGTTGTACTCTATTTAGTGTTCTTAGAAGTCTAGCATGCTACTTTAGCTTTCGTGCAACGTTTCGTAAGGTAAAGATGCCAATACAACTAGTTATGTTTCAAATTGCACAAAAACGTGAAATGCTCTTCTATGAAGAGATTTGAGAAATTCCAAAGCATAAAAGTGGATATTTGTACTCTATTTAGTGTTATTAGAAGTCTAGCATGCTAGTTTAGCTTTTGTGCAACATTCCATAAGCTAAAGATACCAATTGACCAAGTTATGATTCAAATTGCTCAAAAACGTCAAAAGCTCATCTATAGAGGGAATTGACCAATTCCAAAGCACCAAGGTGGACCTTCGTACTCTGTTTAGTGTTCTTAGAACTCTAACATGCTAGTTTAGCTTTCGTCCAAGTTATGTTTGCAATTGCATAAAAACGTCAAAAGCTCATCTATGGAGAGAGTTGAGCAATTCCAAAGCTTCAAAGTGGACCATTGTACTCTATTTACTATTCCTAGAAGTCTAACATGCGATTTTTACTTTCGTGGAACGTTTCGTAAGGTAAAGATGCCACTACACCTAGTTATGTTTCAAATTGCACAAAAATATCCAAAGCTCCTTTATGCAGAGAGTTGAGCAATTCCAAGGCATCAAAGTGTACCATTGTACTCTATTTAGTGTTCTTAGAAGTCTAGCATGCTAGTTTAGCTTTCGTGCAATGTTTCGTAAGGTGAAGATGCCAATACACCTAGTTATGTTTCAAAGTGCACAAAAACGTGAAATGCTCTTCTATGGAGAGATTTGAGCAATTCCAAATCATCAAAGTGGATCGTTGTGCTCTATTTAGTGTTACTAGAAGTCTAGCATGCTAGTTTAGCTTTTGTGCAACATTTCGTAAGCTAAATATACCAATAGACCAAGTTATGATTCAAATTGCACAAAAAAAGTTCGTCTATAGAGAGAATTGACCAATTCCAAAGCACCAAAGTGGACCTTTGTACTCTATTTAGTGTTATTAGAAGTCTAACATGCTAGTTTAGCTTTCGACCAACGTTTCGTAAGGTAAAGATGCCAATAGACCAAGTTATGTTTGCAATTGCATAAAAACGTCAAAAGCTCGTCTATGGAGAGAGTTGAGCAATTCCAAAGCATCAAAGTGGACCATTGTACTCCATTTAGTATTCCTAGAAGTCTAACATGCGAATTTTGCTTTCGTACAATGTTTCGTAAGGTAAAGATGCCAATACACCTAGCTATGTTTCAAATTGCACAAAAATATCTAAAGCTCCTTTATGCAGAGAGTTGAGCAATTCCAAGGCATCAAAGTGTACCATTGTACTCTATTTGGTGTTCTTGGATGTCTAGCATGCTAGTTTAGCTTTCGTGCAACGTTTCGTATGGTGAAGATGCCAATAGACCAAGTTATGTTTCAAATTGCAAAAAATCATCAAATGCTCGTCTATGGAGAGGGTTGAGCAATTCCAAAGCCTCAAAGTGGACCATTGCACTCTATTCAGTATTCCTAGAAGTCTATCATGCTAGTTTTGCTTTCGTGCAACGTTTTGTAAGGTAAAGATGCCAATAGACCAAGTGATGTTTGAAATTGCACAGAAAGGTGAAAAGCTCTTCTATGGAGAGAGTTGAGCAATTCCAAACCATCAAAGTGGACCGTTGTACTCTATTCAGTGTTATTAGAAGTCTAGCATGCTAGTTTAGCATTTGTGCAACGTTTCGTAAGCTAAAGATACGAAAAGACCAAGTTATGATTCATATTGCACAAAAACGTCAAAAGCTCATCGATAGAGGGAATTGACCAATTCCAAAGAATCAAAGTCGACATTTGTACTCTATTTAGTGTTCTTAGAAGTCTAACATGCTTGTTTTTCTTTCGTCCAACGTTTCGTAAGGGAAAGATGCCAATAGACCAAGTTATGTTTACAATTGCATAAAAATGTCAAAAGCTCGTCTATGGAGAGAGTTGAGCAATTCCAAAGCATCAAACTGGACCATTGTACTCTATTTAGTATTCCTAGAAGTCTAACATACGAGTTTTGCTCTCGTGCAATGTTTCATAAGGTAAAGATGCCAATACACCTAGTTATGTTTCAAATTGCACAAAAATATCAAGAGCTCGTCTATGGAGAGAGTTGAGTAATTCCAAAGCATCAAAGGGCACGGTTGTACTCTAATTAGTGTTCTTAGAAGTCTAGCATGCTAGTTTAGCTTTCGTGCAACGTTTCGTAAGGTAAAGATGCTAATACACCTAGTAATGTTTCAAATTGCACAAAAACGTGAAATGCTCTTCTATGAAGAGATTTGAGAAATTCCAAAGCATCAAAGTGGATATTTGTACTCTATTTAGTGTTATTGGAAGTCTAGCATGCTAGTTTAGCTTTTGTGCAACATTCCGTAAGCTAAACATACCAATAGACCAAGTTATGATTCAAATTGCTCAAAAACGTCAAAAGCTCATCTGTGGAGGGAATTGACCAATTCCAAAGCACCAAAGTGGGCCTTTGTACTCTATTTAGTATTCCTAGAAGTCTAACATGTGAGTTTTAGTTTCGTGCAACGTTTCGTAAGGTAAAGATGCCAATACACCTAGCTATGTTTCAAATTGCACAAAAATATCCAAAGCTCCTTTTTGCAGAGAGTTGAGCAATTCCAAGGCATCAAAGTGTACCATTGTACTCTATTTAGTGTTCTTGGAAGTCTAGCATGCTAGTTTAGCTATCGTGCAACGTTTCGTAAGGTGAAGATGCCAATAGATGAAGTTACGTTTCAAATAGCATAAAATCGTCAAATGCTCGTCTATGGAGAGGGTTGAGCAATTCCAAAGCATCAAAGTGTACCATTGTACTCTTTTTAGTGTTCTTAGAAGTCTAGCATGCTAGTTTAGCTTTCGTGCAATGTTTCGTAAGGTGAAGATGCCAATACACCTAGTTATGTTTCAAATTGCACAAAAACGTGAAATGCTCTTCTAAGGAGAGATTTGTGCAATTCCAAAGCATCAAAGTGGATCGTTGTACTCTATTTAGTGTTATTAGAAGTCTAGCATGCTAGTTTAGCTTTTGTGCAACATTTTGTAAGCTAAAGATACCAATAGACCAAGTTATGATTCAAATTGCACAAAAACGTCAAAAGCTCATCTATAGAGGGAATTGACCAATTCCAAAGCACTAAAGTGGACCTTCGTACTCTATTTAGTGTTCTTAGAAGTCTAACATGCTAGTTTAGCTTTCGTCCAATGTTTCGCAAGGTAAAGATGCCAATAGACCAAGTTATCTTTATAATTGCATAAAAACGTCAAAAGCTCATCTATGGAGAGAGTTGAGCAATTCCAAAGCATCAAAATGGACCATTGCACTCTATTTAGTATTCCTAGAAGTCTAACATGCGAGTTTTACTTTCGTGCAACGTTTCGTAAGGTAAAGATGCCAATACACCTAGTTATGTTTCAAATTGCACAAAAATATCAAAAGCTCCTTTATGCAGAGAGTTGAGCAATTCCAAGGCATCAAAGTGTACCATTGTACTCTATTTAGTGTTCTTGGAAGTCTAGCATGCTAGTTTAGCTTTCGCGCAATGTTTCGTAAGTTGAAGATGCCAATAGACCAAGTTACGTTTCAAATAGCATAAAATCGTCACATGCTCGTCTATGGAGAGGGTTGAGTAATGTCAAAGCATCAAAGTGGACCATTGTACTCTATTCGGTATTCCTAGAAGTCTATCATGCGAGTTTTTCTTTCGTGCAACGTTTTGTAAGGTAAAGATGCCAATAGACCAAGTGATGTTTGAAATTGCACAAAAAAGTGAAGAGCTCTTCTATGGAGAGAGTTGAGCAATTCCAAAGCATCAAAGTGGACCGTTGTACTCTATTTAGTGTTATTAGAAGTCTAGTATGCTAGTTTAGCTTTTGTGCAACATTTCGTAAGCTAAAGATACCAAAAGACCAAGTTATGATTCATATTGCACAAAAACGTCAAAAGCTCGTCGATAGAGGGAATTGACCAATTCCAAAGAATCAAAGTCGACCTTTATACTCTATTTGGTGTTCTTAGAAGTCTAACATGCTTGTTTAGCTTTCGTCCAACGTTTCGTAAGGTAAAGATGCCAATAGACCAAGTTATGTTTACAATTGCATAAAAATGTCAAAAGCTCGTCTATGGAGAGAGTTGAGCAATTCCAAAGCATCAAACTGGACCATTGTACTCTATTTAGTATTCCTAGAAGTCTAACATACGAGTTTTGCTCTCGTGCAACGTTTCGTAAGGTAAAGATGCCAATACACCTAGTTATGTTTCAAATTGCAGAAAAATATCAAGATCTTGTCTATGGAGAGAGTTGAGTAATTCCAAAGCATCAAAGGGCACGGTTGTACTCTATTTAGTGTTCTTAGAAGTCTAGCATGCTAGTTTAGCTTTCGTGCAACGTTTCGTAAGGTAAAGATGCTAATACACCTAGTAATGTTTCAAATTGCACAAAAACGTGAAATGCTCTTCTATGAAAAGATTTGAGAAATTCCAAAGCATAAAAGTGGATATTTGTACTCTATTTAGTGTTATTGGAAGTCTAGCATGCTAGTTTAGCTTTTGTACAACATTCCGTAAGCTAAAGATACCAATAGACCAAGTTATGATTCAAATTGCTCAAAAAGGTCAAAAGCTCATCTATAGAGGGAATTGACCAATTCCAAAGCACCAAAGTGGACCTTTGTACTCTATTTAGTGTTCTTAGAAGTCCAACATGCTAGTTTAGCTTTCGTCCAACGTTTTGCAAGGTAAAGATGCCAATAGACCAAGTTATGTTTGCAATTGCATAAAACGTCAAAAGCTCATCTATGGAGAGAGTTGAGCAATTCCAAAGCATCAATGTGGACCATTGTACTCTATTTAGTATTCCTAGAAGTCTAACATGCGAGTTTTAGTTTCGTGCAACGTTTCGTAAGGTAAAGATGCCAATACACCTAGCTATGTTTCAAATTGCACAAAAATATCGAAAGCTCCTTTATGCAGAGAGTTGAGCAATTCCAAGGCATCAAAGTGTACCATTGTACTCTATTTAGTGTTCTTGGAAGTCTAGCATGCTAGTTTAGCTATCGTGCAACATTTCGTAAGGTGAAGATGCCAATAGACCAAGTTACGTTTCAAATAGCATAAAATCGTCAAATGCTCGTCTATGGAGAGGGTTGAGCAATTCCAAAGCATCAAAGTGTGACATTGTACTCTATTTAGTGTTCTTAGAAGTCTAGCATGCTAGTTTAGCTTTCGTGCAATGTTTCGTAAGGTGAAGATGCCAATACACCTAGTTATGTTTCAAATTGCACAAAAACGTGAAATGCTCTTCTATGGAGAGATTTGTGCAATTCCAAAGCATCAAAGTGGATCGTTGTACTCTATTTAGTGTTATTAGAAGTCTAGAATGCTAGTTTAGCTTTTGTGCAACATTTTGTAAGCTAAAGATACCAATAGACCAAGTTATGATTCAAATTGCACAAAAACGTCAAAAGCTCGTCTATAAAGGGAATTGACCAATTCCAAAGCACCAAAGTGGACCTTCGTACTCTATTTAGTGTTCTTAGAAGTCTAACATGCTAGTGTAGATTTCGTCCAATGTTTCGCAAGGTAAAAATGCCAATAGACCAAGTTATGTTTGTAATTGCATAAAAACGTCAAAAGCTCATCTATGGAGAGAGTTGAGCAATTCCAAAGCATCAAAATGGACCATTGCACTCTATTTAGTATTCCTAGAAGTCTAACATGCGAGTTTTACTTTCGTGCAACGTTTCGTAAGGTAAAGATGCCAATGCACCTAGCTATGTTTCAAATTGCACAAAAATATCTAAAGCTCCTTTATGTAGAGAGTTGAGCAATTCCAGGGCATCAAAGTGTACCATTGTACTCTATTTAGTGTTCTTGGAAGTCTAGCATGCTAGTTTAGCTTTCGTGCAATGTTTCGTAAGGTGAAGATGCCAATAGACCAAGTTACGTTTCAAATAGCATAAAATCGTCAAATGCTCGTCTATGGAGAGGGTTGAGCAATGCCAAAGCGTCAAAGTGGACCATTGTACTCTATTCAGTATTCCTAGAAGTCTATCATGCAAGTTTTTCTTTCGTGCAGCATTTTGTAAGGTAAAGATGCCAATAGACCAAGTGATGTTTGAAATTGCACAAAAAAGTGAAAAGCTCTTCTATGGAGAGAGATGAGCAATTCCAAAGCATCAAAGTGGACCGTTGTACTCTATTTAGTGTTATTAGAAGTCTAGTATGCTAGTTTAGCTTTTGTGCAACATTTCGTAAGCTAAAGATACCAAAAGACCAAGTTATGATTCATATTGCACAAAAACGTCAAAAGCTCGTCCATAGAGGGAATTGACCAATTCCAAAGAATCAAAGTCGACCTTTGTACTCTATTTAGTGTTCTTAGAAGTCTAACATGCTTTTTTAGCTTTCGTCCAACGTTTCGTAAGGTAAAGATGCCAATAGACCAAGTTATGTTTACAATTGCATAAAAATGTCAAAAGCTCGTCTATGGAGAGAGTTGAACAATTCCAAAGCATCAAACTGGACCATTGTACTCTATTTAGTATTCCTAGAAGTCTAACATACGAGTTTTGCTCTCGTGCAACGTTTCGTAAGGTAAAGATGCCAATACACCTAATTATGTTTCAAATTGCAGAAAAATATCAAGAGCTCGTCTATGGAGAGAGTTGAGTAATTCCAAAGCATCAAAGGGCACGGTTGTACTCTATTTAGTGTTCTTAGAAGTCTAGCATGCTAGTTTAGCTTTCGTGCAATGTTTCGTACGGTGAAGATGCCAATACACCTAGTTATGTTTCAAATTGCCCAAAAACGTGAAATGCTCTTCTATGGAGAGATTTGAGAAATTCCAAAGCATCAAAGTGGATCGTTGTACTCTATTTAGTGTTATTAGAAGTCTAACATGCTAGTTTAGCTTTCGTCCAATGTTTCGTAAGCTAAAGATGCCAATAGACCAAGTTATGTTTGCAATTGCATAAAAATGTCGAAAGCTCGTCTATGGAGAGAGTTGAGAAATTCCAAAGCATCAAAGTGGACCATTGCACTCTATTTAGTATTCCTATAAGTCTAACATGCGAGTTTTGCTTTCGTGCAACGTTTCGTAAGGTAAAGATTCCAATACACCTGGTTATGTTTCAAATTGCAGAAAAACATCAAGAGCTCATCTATGGAGAGAGTTGAGCAATTGAAATGCATCAAAGTGGACCGTTGTACTCTATTTCGTGTTCTTAGAAGTCTAGCATCTGCTAGTTTAGCTTTCTTGCAACGTTTCGTAAGGTAAAGATGCCAATACACCTAGTTATGTTTCAAATTGCACAAAAATATCTAAAGCTCCTCTATGCAGAGAGTTGAGCAATTCCAAGGCATCAAAGTATACCATTGTACTTTATTTAGTGTTCTTAGAAGTCTAGCATGGTAGTTTAGCTTTCGTGCATCGTTTCGTAAGGTAAAGATGTCAATAGACCAAGTTATGTTTGCAATTGCATAAAAACATCAAAATGTCATCTATGGAGAGAGTTGAGCAATTGCAAAGCATCAAAGTGGACCATTGTACCCTATTTAGTATTCCTAGAAGTCTAACATGCGAGTTTTGCTTTCGTACAACGTTTCGTAAGGTACAGATGCCAATACACCTAGTGATGTTTCAAATTGCACAAAAACATCAAGAGCTCATCTATGGAGAGAGTTGAGCAATTGCAATGCATCAAAGTGGACCGTTGTACTCTATTTAGTGTTCTTAAAAGTCTAACATGCTTGTTTTGCTTTTGTGCAACGTTTCGTAAGGTAAACATGCCAATAGACGAAGTTATGTTTCAAATTGCACAAAAACATGAAAAGCTCATCCATGGAGAGAGTTGAGCAATTCCAATGCATCAAAGTGGACCGTTGTACTCTATTTAGTGTTATTAGAAGTCTAGCATGCTAGTTTAGCTTTCGTGCAACGTTTGTAAGCCAAAGATGCCAATAGACCAGGTTATCATTCAAATTACACAAAAACGTTAAAAGCTCATCTATGGAGAGAATTGAGCAATTCCAAAGCATCAAAGTGGACCGTTGTACTCTATTTAGTGTTCTTACAAGCCTAGCATGCTAGTTTAGCTTTCGTGCAACGTTTCGTAAGGTAAAGATGCCAATACACCTAGTTATGTTTCAAATTGCACAAAAATATCAAAAGCTCCTTTATGTAGAGAGTTGAGCAATTCCGAGGCATCAAAGTGTACCATTGTAGTCTATTTAGTGTTCTTAGAAGTCTAGCATGCTAGTTTAGCTTTCGTGCAATGTTTTGCAAGGTAAGGATGCCAATAGATCAAGTTATGTTTCAAATTGCATAAAATCATCAAATGCTCGTCTATGGAGAGAGTTGAGCAATTACAAAGCATCAACGTGGACCATTGTACTCTATTAAGTATTCCTAGAAGTCTATCATGCGAGTTTTGCTTTCGTGCAACGTTTTGTAAGGTAAAGATGCCAATAGACCAAGTGATGTTTGAAATTGCACAAATACGTCAAAAGCTCGTCTATGGAGAGAGTTGAGCAATTCCAAAGCATCAAAGTGGACCATTGTACTCTATTTAGTTTTCTTAGAAGTCTAACATGCTAGTTTAGCTTTCGTCCAACGTTTCGTAAGGTAAAGATGCCAATAGACCAAGTTTTTTTCAAATTCCACAAAAACGTCAAAAGCTCATCTATTGAGAGAATTAAGCAATTCCAAAGCATCAAAGTGGACCGTTGTACTCTTTTTAGTGTTCTTAGAAGTCTAACATGCTAGTTCAGCTTTCGTCCAACGTTTCGTAAGGTAAAGATGCCAATAGACCAAGTTTTGTTTCAAATTGCACAACAACGTCAAAAGCTCATCTATTGAGAGAATTAAGCAATTCCAACGCAACAAAGTGGATTGTTGTACTCTATTTAGTGTGCTTACAAGTCTACCTTGCTAGTTTAGCTTTCGTGCAACGTTACGTAAGGTAAAGATGCCAATAGACCAAGTTATGTTTGAAATTGCACGAAAACGTGAATTGCTCTTCTATGGAGAGAGTTGAGCAAATCCAAAGCATCAAAATGGACCGTTGCACTCTATTTCGTGTTATTAGAAGTCTAACATGCTAGTTTAGCTTTCGTGCGACGTTTCGTAAGCTAAAGATGCCAATAGACCAAGTTAGGTTTGAAATTGGAGAAAAACATCAAAAGCACATCTAAGGAGAGAGTTGAGCAATTCCAAAGGATCAAAGTGGACCATTGTACTCCATTTAGTATTCCTAGAAGTCTAACATGCGAGTTTTGCTTTTGTGCAACGTTTCGTAAGGTAAAGATGCCAATTCACCTAGTTATGTTTCAAATTGCACAAAAATATCCAAAGCTCCTTTATGCAGAGAGTTGAGCAATTCCAAGGCATCAAATTGTACCATTGTACTCTATTTAGTGTTCTTGGAAGTCTAGCATGCTAGTTTAGCTTTCGTGCAACGTTTCGTAAGGTGAAGATGCCAATAGACCAAGTTACGTTTCAAATTGCATAAAATCGTCAAATGCTCGTCTATGGAAAGAGTTGAGCAATTCCAAAAGCATCAAAGTGGACCATTGTACTCTATTCAGTATTCCTAGAAGTCTATCATGCGAGTTTTGCTTTCGTGCAACGTTTTGTAAGGTAAAGATGCCAATAGACCAAGTTATGTTTGAAATTGCACAAAAACATCAAAAACTCGTCTATGGAGAGAGTTGAGTAATTCCAAATCATCAAAGGTAACGGTTGTACTCTATTTAGTGTTCTTAGAACTCTAGCATGCTAGTTTAGCTTTCGTTCAACGTTTCGTAAGGTAAAGATGCCAATACACCGAGTTATGTTTCAAATTGCATAAAAACGTGAAATGCTATTCTATGGAGAGAGTTGAGCAATTCCAAAGCATCAAAGTGGACCGTTGTACTCTATTTAGTGTTATTAGAAGTCTAGCATGCTAGTTTATCTTTTGTGCAACATTTCGTAAGCTAAAGATACCAATAGACTAAGTTGTGATTCAAATTGTACAAAAACGTCAGAAGCTCGTCTATAGGGGGAATTGACCAATTCCAAAGCATCAAAGTGAACCTTTGTACTCTATTTAGTGTTCCTAGAAGTCTAACATGCGAGTTTTGCTTTCGTGCAACGTTTCGTAAGGTAAAGATGCCAATACACCGAGTTATGTTTCAAATTGCATAAAAACATCAAGAGCTCATCTATGGAGAGAGTTGAGCAATTGCAATGGATCAAAGTGGACCGTTGTGCTCTATTTCGTGTTCTTAGAAGTCTAACACGTTTGTTTTGCTTTTGTGCAACGTTTCGTAAGGTAAAGATGTCAATGGACGAAGTTATGTTTCAAATTGCACAAAAATGTGAAAAGCTCTTCTATGGAGAGAGTTGAGCAATTCCAAAGCATCAAAGTGGACCGTTGTACTTTATTTAGTGTTATTAGAAGTCTGACATGGTAGTTTAGCTTTCGTGCAATGTTCATAAGCCAAAGATGCCAATAGACTAAATTATGATTCAAATTTCACAAAAACGTTAAAAGCTCATCTAAGGAGATAATTGAGCAATTCCAAAGCATCAAAGTGGACCGTTGTACTCTATTTAGTGTTCTCACGGGCCTAGCATATGCTAGTTTAGATTTCTTGTAACGTTTCGTAAAGTAAAGATGCCAATACACCTAGTTATGTTTCAAATTGCATAAAAATGTCTAAAGCTCCTCTATGCAGAGAGTTGAGCAATTCCAAGGCATCAAAGTGTACCATTGTACTCTATTTAGTGTTCTTAGAAGTCTAGCATGCTAGTTTAGCTTTCGTGCAACGTTTCGCAAGGTAAAGATGCCAATAGACCAAGTTATGTTTGCAATTGCATAAAAATGTCAAAAGGTCGTCTATGGAGAGAGTTGAGCAATTCCAAAGCATCAAAGTGGACCATTGTACTCTATTTAGTATTCCTAGAAGTCTAACATGCGAGTTTTGCTTTCGTACAACGTTTCGTAAGGTATAGATGCCAATACACCTAGTTATGTTTCAAATTGCACAAAACCATCAAGAGCTCATCTATGGAGAGAGTTGAGCAATTGCAATGCATCAAAGTGGACTGTTGTACTCTATTTCGTGTTCTTAGAGTCTAACATGCTTGTTTTGTTTTTGTGCAACGTTTCGTAAGGTAAAGATGTCAATGGACGAAGTTATGTTTCAAATTGCACAAAAACGTGAAATGCTCTTCTATGGAGAGAGTTGAGCAATTCCAAAGCAATAAAGTGGACCGTTGTACTCTATTTAGTGTTATTAGAAGTCTAACATGGTAGTTTAGCTTTCGTACAATGTTCGTAACCCAAAGATGCCAATAGACTAAGTTATGATTCAAATTGCACAAAAACGTTAAAAGCTCATTTAAGGAGATAATTGAGCAATTCCAAAGCATCAAAGTGGACCGTTGTACTCTATTTAGTGTTCTCACGAGCCTAGCATATGCTAGTTTAGCTTTCTTGCAACGTTTCGTAAGGTAAAGATGCCAATACACCTAGTTATGTTTAAAATTGCACAAAAATATCTAAAGCTCCTCTATGCAGAGAGTTGAGCAATTCCAAGGCATCAAAGGGTACCATTGTACTCTATTTAGTGTTCTTAGAAGTCTAGCATGCTAGTTTAGCTTTCGTGCAACGTTTCGTAAGGTAAAGATGCCAATAGACCAAGTTATGTTTGCGATTGCATAAAAACGTCAAAAGGTCGTCTATGGAGAGAGTTGAGCAATTCCAAAGCATCAAAGTGGACCATTGTACTATATTTAGTATTCCTAGAAGTCTAACATGCGAGTTTTGCTTTCGTACAACGTTTCGTAAGGTAAAGATGCCAATACACCTAGGTATGTTTCGAATTGCACAAAAACATCAAGAGCTCATCTATGGAGGGAGTTGAGGAATTGCAATGCATCAAAGTGGACCGTTGTACTCTATTTAGTGTTCTTAGAAGTCTAACACGCTTGTTTTGCTTTTGTGCAACGTTTCGTAAGGTAAAGATGTCAATAGACGAAGTTATGTTTGAAATTGCACAAAAATGTGAAAAGCTCTTCTATGGAGAGAGTTGAGCAATTCCAAAGCATCAAAGTGGACCGTTGTACTCTATTTAGTGTTATTAGAAGTCTGACATGGTAGTTTAGCTTTCGTGCAATGTTCATAAGCCAAAGATGCCAATAGACTAAATTATGATTCAAATTTCACAAAAACGTTAAAAGCTCATCTAAGGAGATAATTGAGCAATTCCAAAGCATCAAAGTGGACCGTTGTACTCTATTTAGTGTTCTCACGGGCCTAGCATATGCTAGTTTAGATTTCTTGTAACGTTTCGTAAAGTAAAGATGCCAATACACCTAGTTATGTTTCAAATTGCATAAAAATATCTAAAGCTCCTCTATGCAGAGAGTTGAGCAATTCCAAGGCATCAAAGTGTACCATTGTACTCTATTTAGTGTTCTTAGAAGTCTAGCATGCTAGTTTAGCTTTCGTGCAACGTTTCGCAAGGTAAAGATGCCAATAGACCAAGTTATGTTTGCAATTGCATAAAAATGTCAAAAGGTCGTCTATGGAGAGAGTTGAGCAATTCCAAAGCATCAAAGTGGACCATTGTACTCTATTTAGTATTCCTAGAAGTCTAACATGCGAGTTTTGCTTTCGTACAACGTTTCGTAAGGTATAGATGCCAATACACCTAGTTATGTTTCAAATTGCACAAAACCATCAAGAGCTCATCTATGGAGAGAGTTGAGCAATTGCAATGCATCAAAGTGGACTGTTGTACTCTATTTCATGTTCTTAGAGTCTAACATGCTTGTTTTGTTTTTGTGCAACGTTTCGTAAGGTAAAGATGTCAATGGACGAAGTTATGTTTCAAATTGCACAAAAACGTGAAATGCTCTTCTATGGAGAGAGTTGAGCAATTCCAAAGCAATAAAGTGGACCGTTGTACTCTATTTAGTGTTATTAGAAGTCTAACATGGTAGTTTAGCTTTCGTACAATGTTCGTAACCCAAAGATGCCAATAGACTAAGTTATGATTCAAATTGCACAAAAACGTTAAAAGCTCATTTAAGGAGATAATTGAGCAATTCCAAAGCATCAAAGTGGACCGTTGTACTCTATTTAGTGTTCTCACGAGCCTAGCATATGCTAGTTTAGCTTTCTTGCAACGTTTCGTAAGGTAAAGATGCCAATACACCTAGTTATGTTTAAAATTGCACAAAAATATCTAAAGCTCCTCTATGCAGAGAGTTGAGCAATTCCAAGGCATCAAAGGGTACCATTGTACTCTATTTAGTGTTCTTAGAAGTCTAGCATGCTAGTTTAGCTTTCGTGCAACGTTTCGTAAGGTAAAGATGCCAATAGACCAAGTTATGTTTGCGATTGCATAAAAACGTCAAAAGGTCGTCTATGGAGAGAGTTGAGCAATTCCAAAGCATCAAAGTGGACCATTGTACTATATTTAGTATTCCTAGAAGTCTAACATGCGAGTTTTGCTTTCGTACAACGTTTCGTAAGGTAAAGATGCCAATACACCTAGGTATGTTTCAAATTGCACAAAAACATCAAGAGCTCATCTATGGAGGGAGTTGAGGAATTGCAATGCATCAAAGTGGACCGTTGTACTCTATTTAGTGTTCTTAGAAGTCTAACATGCTTGTTTTGCTTTTGTGCAACGTTTCGTAAGGTAAAGATGTCAATAGACGAAGTTATGTTTGAAATTGCACAAAAATGTGAAAAGCTCATCCTTGGAGAGAGTTGAGCTATTCCAAAGCATCAAAGTGGACCATTGTACTCTATTTAGTATTATTAGAAGTCTAACATGCTAGTTTAGCTTTCGTGCAACGTTCGTAAGCTAAAGATGCCAATAGACCAAGTTATGATTCAAATTGCACAAAAACGTTAAAAGCTCATCTATGGAGAGAATTGAGCAATTCCAAAGCATCAAAGTGGACCGTTGTACTCTATTTAGTGTTCTTACAAGCCTAGCATGCTAGTCTAGATTTCATGCAACGTTTCGTAAGCTAAAGATGCAAATACACCTAGTTATGTTTCAAATTGCACAAAAATATCAAAAGCTCCTCTATGCAGAGAGTTGAGCAATTCCAAGGCATCAAAGTGTACCATTGTAGTCTATTTAGTGTTCTTAGAAGTCTACCATGCTAGTTTAGCTTTCGCGCAATGTTTCGTAAGGTAAGGATGCCAATACATCAAGTTATGATTCAAATTGCAAAAATCGTCAAATGCTCGTCTATGGAGAGAGTTGAGCAATTCCAAAGCATCAAAGTGGACCATTGTACTCTATTAAGTATTCCTAGAAGTCTATCATGCGAGTTTTGCTTTCGTGCAACGTTTTGTAAGGTAAAGATGCCAATAGACCAAGTGATGTTTGAAATTGCACAGATACGTCAAAAGCTCATCTATGGATAGACTTGAGCAATTCCAAAGCATCAAAGTGGACCATTGTACTCTATTTAGTTTTCTTAGAAGTCTAACATGCTAGTTTAGCTTTCGTCCAACGTTTCGTAAGGTAAAGATGCAAATAGACCGAGTTTTGTTTCAAATTCAACAGAAACGTCAAAAGCTCGTCTATTGAGAGAATTAAGTAATCCCAAAACATCAAAGTGGACCGTTGTATTCTATTTAGTGTTCTTAGAAGTCTAACATGCTAGTTTAGCTTTCGTCCAATGTTTCGTAAGGTAAAGATGCCAATAGACCAAGTTTTGTTTCAAATTGCACAACAAAGTCAAAAGCTCGTCTATTGAGAGAATTAAGCAATACCAAAGCATCAAAGTGGATTGTTGTACTCTATGTAGTGTTCTTACAAGTCTAACTTGCTAGTTTAGCTTTCGTGCAACGTTTCGTAAGGTAAAGATGCCAATAGACCAAGTTATGTTTGTAATTGCATAAAAATGTCAAAAGGTCATCTATGGAGAGAGTTGAGCAAGTCCAAAGCATCAAAGTGGACCATTGTACTCTATTTAGTGTTATTAGAAGTCTAACATGCTAGTTTAGCTTTCGTGCTACGTTTCGTAAGGTAAAGATGTCAATAGACCAAGTTATGTTTGAAATTGCACAAAAACATCAAAAGTTCGTCTATGGAGAGAGTTGAGTAATTCCAAAGCATCAAAGGGCACCGTTGTACTCTATTTAGTGTTCTTAGAAGTCTAGCATGCTAGTTTAGCTTTCGTGCAACGTTTCGTAAGGTAAAGATGCCAATACACCTAGTTATGTTTCAAGTTGCACAAAAACATGAAATGCTCTTCTATGAAGAGATTTGAGAAATTCCAAAGCATTAAAGTGGATATTTGTACTCTATTTAGTGTTATTAGAAGTCTAGCATGCTAGTTTAGCTTTCGTCCAACGTTTCGCAAGGTAAAGATGCCAATAGACCAAGTTATGTTTGGAATTACATAAAAACGTCAAAAGCTCATCTATGGAGAGAGTTGAGCAATTCCAAAGCATCAAAGTGGACCATTGTACTCTATTTAGTATTCCTAGAAGTCTAACATGCGAGTTTTACTCTCGTGCGACGTTTTGTAAGGTAAAGATGCCAATACACCTAGCTATGTTTCAAATTGCACAAAAACATCAAGAGCTCATCTATGGAGAGAGTTGAGCAGTTGCAATGCATCGAAGTGGACCTTTGTACTCTATTTAGTGTTCTTAGAAATCTAACATGCTTGTTTTGATTTTGTGCAACGTTTCTAAGGTAAAGATGCCAATAGACGAAGTTATGTTTCAAATTGCACAAAAAAGTGAAAAGCTATTCTATGGAGAGAGTTGAGCAATTCCGAAGCATCAAAGTGGACCGTTGTACTCTATTTAGTATTCCTAGAAGTCTAACATGCGAGTTTTGCTTTCGTGCAACGTTTCGTAAGGTAAAGATGCCAATACACCTAGTTATGTTTCAAATTGCACAAAAACATCAAGAGCTCATCTATGGAGAGAGTTGAGCAATTGCAAAGCATCAAAGTGGATCGTTGTACTCTATCTAGTGTTATTAGAAGTCTAGCATGCTAGTTTAGCTTTTGTGCAACATTTCGTAAGCTAAAGTTACCAATAGACGAAGTTATGCTTCAAACTGTACAAAAATGTCAAAAGCTCGTCTATAGGGGGAATTACCCAATTCCAAAGCATCAAAGTGAACCTTTGTACTCTATTTAGTGTTCTTAGAAGTCTAGCATGCTAGTTTTGCTTTCGTGCAACGTTTCGTAAGGTAAAGATGCCAATAGATGACGTTATGTTTCAAATTGCACAAAAAAGTGAAAAGCTATTCTATGGAGAGAGTTAAGCAATTCCGAAGCATCAAAGTGGACCGTTGTACTCTATTTAGTGTTATTAGAAGTCTAGCATGCTAGTTTAGCTTTTGTGCAACATTTCGTAACCGAAAGATACGAATAGACCAAGTTATGATTCAAATTGCACAAAAACGACAAAAGCTCGTCTATAGAGGGAATTGACTAATTCCAAAGCACCAAAGTGGACCTTTGTACTCCATTTAGTGTTCTTAGAAGTCTAACATGCCAATTTATCTTTCGACCAACGTTTCGTAAGGTAAAGATGCCAATAGACCAAGTGATGTTTGCAATTGCATAAAAACGTCAAAAGCTCGTCTATGGAGAGAGTTGAGCAATTCCAAAGCATCAAAGTGGACCATTGTACTCCATTTAGTATTCCTAGAAGTCTAACATGCGAGTTTTGCTTTCGTCCAACGTTCCGTAAGGTAAAGATGCCAATACACCTAGTTATGTTGCAAATTGCACAAAAATATCTAAAGCTCCTTTATGCAGAGAGTTGAGCAATTCCAAGGCATCAAAGTGTACCATTGCACTCTATTTAGTGTTCTTGGAAGTCTAGCATGCTAGTTTAGCTTTCGTGCTACGTTTCGTAAGGTGAAGATACCAATAGACCAAGTTACATTTCAAATTGCATAAAATCGTCAAATGCTCGTCTATGGAGAGAGTTGAGCAATTTCAAAGCATCAAAGTGGACCATTGTACTCTATTCAGTATTCCTAGAAGTCTATCATGCGCGTTTCGTTTTCGTGCAACGTTTTGTAAGGTAAAGATGCCAATAGACCAAGTGATGTTTGAAATTGCACAAAAACGTCAAAAGCTCGTCTATGGAGAGAGTTGAGCAATTCCAAAGCATCAAAGTGGACCGTTGTACTCTATTTAGTTTTCTTAGAAGTCTAACATACTAGTTTAGCTTTCGTCCAACGTTTCATAAGGTAAAGATGCCAATAGACCAAGTTTTGTTTCAAATCGCACAACAACGTAAAAAACTTGTCTATTGAGAGAATTAAGCAAAGCCAAAGCATCAAAGTGGACCACTGTCTTTAGTGTTCTTAGAAGTCTAACTTGCTAGTTTAGCTTTCGTGCAACGTTTCGTAAGGTAAAGATGCCAATAGACCAAGTTATGTTTGCAATTACATAAAAACGTCAAAAGCTCATCTATGGAGAGAGTTGAGCAATTCCAAAGCATCAAAGTGGACCATTGTACTCTATTTAGTATTCCTAGAAGTCTAACATGCGAGTTTTACTTTCGTGCGACGTTATGTAAGGTAAAGATGCCAATACAGCTAGCTATGTTTCAAATTGCACAAAAACATCAAGAGCTCATCTATGGAGAGAGTTGAGCAGTTGCAATGCATCAAAGTGGACCTTTGTACTCTATTTAGTGTTCTTAGAAATCTAACATGCTTGTTTTGATTTTGTGCAACGTTTCTAAGGTAAAGATGCCAATAGATGAAGTTATGTTTCAAATTGCACAAAAAAGGGAAAAGCTATTCTATGGAGAGAGTTGAGCAATTCCGAAGCATCAAAGTGGACCGTTGTACTCTAGTTAGTGTTATTAGAAGTCTAGCATGCTAGTTTAGCTTTTGTGCAACATTTCGTAACCTAAAGATACGAATAGACCAAGTTATGATTCAAATTGCACAAAAACGACAAAAGCTCGTCTATAGAGGGAATTGACTAATTCCAAAGCACCAAAGTGGACCGTTGTACTCTATTTAGTTTTCTTAGAAGTCTAACATACTAGTTTAGCTTTCGTCCAACATTTCATAAGGTAAAGATGCCAATAGACCAAGTTTTGTTTCAAATCGCACAACAACGTAAAAAACTTGTCTATTGAGAGAATTAAGCAAAGCCAAAGCATCAAAGTGGACCACTGTCTTTAGTGTTCTTAGAAGTCTAACTTGCTAGTTTAGCTTTCGTGCAACGTTTCGTAAGGTAAAGATGCCAATAGACCAAGTTATGTTTGTAATTGCATAAAAACGTCAAAAGGTCATCTATGGAGAGAGTTGAGCAAGTCCAAAGCATCAAAGTGGACCATTGTACTCTATTTAGTGTTATTAGAAGTCTAACATGCTAGTTTAGCTTTCGTGCTACGTTTCGTAAGGTAAAGATGTCAATAGACCAAGTTATGTTTGAAATTGCACAAAAACATCAAAAGTTTGTCTATGGAGAGAGTTGAGTAATTCCAAAGCATCAAAGGGCACTGTTGTACTCTATTTAGTGTTCTTAGAAGTCTAGCATGCTAGTTTAGCTTTCGTGCAACGTTTCGTAAGGTAAAGATGCCAATACACCGAGTTATGTTTCAAATTGCATAAAAACGTGAAATGGTCTTCTATGGAGAGATTTGATCAATTCCAAAGCATCAAAGTGGATCGTTGTACTCTATTTAGTGTTATTAGAAGTCTAGCATGCTAGTTTAGCTTTTGTGCAATATTTCGTAAGCTAAAGTTACCAATAGACGAAGTTATGCTTCAAACTGTACAAAAATGTCAAAAGCTCGTCTATTGGGGGAATTGACCAATTCGAAAGCATCAAAGTGAACCTTTGTACTCTATTTAGTGTTCTTAGAAGTCTAACATGCTAGTTTAGCTTTCGTCGAACGCTTCGTAAGGTAAAGATGCCAATAGACCAAGTTATGTTTGCAATTGCATAAAAACATCGAAGGCTCGTCTATGGAGAGAGTTGACAAATTCCAAAGCATCAAAGTGGACCATTGCACTCTATTTAGTATTCCTAGAAGTCTAACATGCGAGTTTTGCTTTCGTGCAACGTTTCATAAGGTAAAGATGCCAATACACCTAGTTATGTTTCAAATTGCACAAAAACATCAAGAGCTCATCTATGGAGAGAGTTGAGCAATTGCAAAGCATCAAAGTGGATCGTTGTACTCTATCTAGTGTTATTAGAAGTCTAGCATGCTAGTTTAGCTTTTGTGCAACATTTCGTAAGCTAAAGTTACCAATAGACGAAGTTATGCTTCAAACTGTACAAAAATGTCAAAAGCTCGTCTATAGGGGGAATTACCCAATTCCAAAGCATCAAAGTGAACCTTTGTACTCTATTTAGTGTTCTTAGAAGTCTAGCATGCTAGTTTTGCTTTCGTGCAACGTTTCGTAAGGTAAAGATGCCAATAGATGAAGTTATGTTTCAAATTGCACAAAAAAGTGAAAGGCTATTCTATGGAGAGAGTTGAGCAATTCCGAAGCATCAAAGTGGACCGTTGTACTCTATTTAGTATTCCTAGAAGTCTAACATGCGAGTTTTGCTTTCGTGCAACGTTTCGTAAGGTAAAGATGCCAATACACCTAGTTATGTTTCAAATTGCACAAAAACATCAAGAGCTCATCTATGGAGAGAGTTGAGCAATTGCAAAGCATCAAAGTGGATCGTTGTACTATATCTAGTGTTATTAGAAGTCTAGCATGCTAGTTTAGCTTTTGTGCAACATTTCGTAAGCTAAAGTTACCAATAGACGAAGTTATGCTTCAAACTGTACAAAAATGTCAAAAGCTCGTCTATGGGGGGAATTACCCAATTCCAAAGCATCAAAGTGAACCTTTGTACTCTATTTAGTGTTCTTAGAAGTCTAGCATGCTAGTTTTGCTTTCGTGCAACCTTTCGTAAGGTAAAGATGCCAATAGATGAAGTTATGTTTCAAATTGCACAAAAAAGTGAAAAGCTATTCTATGGAGAGAGTTGAGCAATTCCGAAGCATCAAAGTGGACCATTGTACTCTATTTAGTGTTATTAGAAGTCTAGCATGCTAGTTTAGCTTTTGTGCAACATTTCGTAACCTAAAGATACGAATAGACCAAGTTATGATTCAAATTGCACAAAAACGACAAAAGCTCGTCTATAGAGGGAATTGACTAATTCCAAAGCACCAAAGTGGACCTTTGTACTCCATTTAGTGTTCTTAGAAGTCTAACATGCCAATTTATCTTTCGACCAACGTTTCGTAAGGTAAAGATGCCAATAGACCAAGTGATGTTTGCAATTGCATAAAAACGTCAAAAGCTCGTCTATGGAGAGAGTTGAGCAATTCCAAAGCATCAAAGTGGACCATTGTACTCCATTTAGTATTCCTAGAAGTCTAACATGCGAGTTTTGCTTTCGTCCAACGTTCCGTAAGGTAAAGATGCCAATACACCTAGTTATGTTGCAAATTGCACAAAAATATCTAAAGCTCCTTTATGCAGAGAGTTGAGCAATTCCAAGGCATCAAAGTGTACCATTGCACTCTATTTAGTGTTCTTGGAAGTCTAGCATGCTAGTTTAGCTTTCGTGCTACGTTTCGTAAGGTGAAGATACCAATAGACCAAGTTACATTTCAAATTGCATAAAATCATCAAATGTTCATCTATGGAGAGAGTTGAGCAATTTCAAAGCATCAAAGTGGACCATTGTACTCTATTCAGTATTCCTAGAAGTCTATCATGCGCGTTTCGTTTTCGTGCAACGATTTGTAAGGTAAAGATGCCAATAGACCAAGTGATGTTTGAAATTGCACAAAAACGTCAAAAGCTCGTCTATGGAGAGAGTTGAGCAATTCCAAAGCATCAAAGTGGACCGTTGTACTCTATTTAGTTTTCTTAGAAGTCTAACATACTAGTTTAGCTTTCGTCCAACGTTTCATAAGGTAAAGATACCAATAGACCAAGTTTTGTTTCAAATCGCACAACAACGTAAAAAACTTGTCTATTGAGAGAATTAAGCAAAGCCAAAGCATCAAAGTGGACCACTGTCTTTAGTGTTCTTAGAAGTCTAACTTGCTAGTTTAGCTTTCGTGCAACGTTTCGTAAGGTAAAGATGCCAATAGACCAAGTTATGTTTGCAATTACATAAAAACGTCAAAAGCTCATCTATGGAGAGAGTTGAGCAATTCCAAAGCATCAAAGTGGACCATTGTACTCTATTTAGTATTCCTAGAAGTCTAACATGCGAGTTTTAATTTCGTGCGACGTTTTGTAAGGTAAAGATGCCAATACAGCTAGCTATGTTTCAAATTGCACAAAAACATCAAGAGCTCATCTATGGAGAGAGTTGAGCAGTTGCAATGCATCAAAGTGGACCTTTGTACTCTATTTAGTGTTCTTAGAAATCTAACATGCTTGTTTTGATTTTGTGCAACGTTTCTAAGGTAAAGATGCCAATAGATGAAGTTATGTTTCAAATTGCACAAAAAAGGGAAAAGCTATTCTATGGAGAGAGTTGAGCAATTCCGAAGCATCAAAGTGGACCGTTGTACTCTATTTAGTGTTATTAGAAGTCTAGCATGCTAGTTTAGCTTTTGTGCAACATTTCGTAACCTAAAGATACGAATAGACCAAGTTATGATTCAAATTGCACAAAAACGACAAAAGCTCGTCTATAGAGGGAATTGACTAATTCCAAAGCACCAAAGTGGACCGTTGTACTCTATTTAGTTTTCTTAGAAGTTTAACATACTAGTTTAGCTTTCGTCCAACGTTTCATAAGGTAAAGATGCCAATAGACCAAGTTTTGTTTCAAATCGCACAACAACGTAAAAAACTTGTCTATTGAGAGAATTAAGCAAAGCCAAAGCATCAAAGTGGACCACTGTCTTTAGTGTTCATAGAAGTCTAACTTGCTAGTTTAGCTTTCGTGCAACGTTTCGTAAGGTAAAGATGCCAATAGACCAAGTTATGTTTGTAATTGCATAAAAACGTCAAAAGGTCATCTATGGAGAGAGTTGAGCAAGTCCAAAGCATCAAAGTGGACCATTGTACTCTATTTAGTGTTATTAGAAGTCTAACATGCTAGTTTAGCTTTCGTGCTACGTTTCGTAAGGTAAAGATGTCAATAGACCAAGTTATGTTTGAAATTGCACAAAAACATCAAAAGTTCGTCTATGGAGAGAGTTGAGTAATTCCAAAGCATCAAAGGGCACTGTTGTACTCTATTTAGTGTTCTTAGAAGTCTAGCATGCTAGTTTAGCTTTCGTGCAACGTTTCGTAAGGTAAAGATGCCAATACACCGAGTTATGTTTCAAATTGCATAAAAACGTGAAATGGTCTTCTATGGAGAGATTTGCAATTCCAAAGCATCAAAGTGGATCGTTGTACTCTATTTAGTGTTATTAGAAGTCTAGCATGCTAGTTTAGCTTTTGTGCAATATTTCGTAAGCTAAAGTTACCAATAGACGAAGTTATGCTTCAAACTGTACAAAAATGTCAAAAGCTCGTCTATAGGGGGAATTGACCAATTCCAAAGCATCAAAGTGAACCTTTGTACTCTATTTAGTGTTCTTAGAAGTCTAACATGCTAGTTTAGCTTTCGTCGAACTCTTCGTAAGGTAAAGATGCCAATAGACCAAGTTATGTTTGCAATTGCATAAAAGCATCGAAGGCTCGCCTATCGAGAGAGTTGACAAATTCCAAATCATCAAAGTGGACCATTTCACTCTATTTAGTATTCCTAGAAGTCTAACATGCGAGTTTTGCTTTCGTGCAACGTTTCGTAAGGTAAAGATGCCAATACACCTAGTTATGTTTCAAATTGCACAAAAACATCAAGAGCTCATCTATGGAGAGAGTTGAGCAATTGCAAAGCATCAAAGTGGATCATTGTACTCTATCTAGTGTTATTAGAAGTCTAGCATGCTAGTTTAGCTTTTGTGCAATATTTCGTAAGCTAAAGTTACCAATAGACGAAGTTATGGTTCAAACTGTACAAAAATGTCAAAAGCTCTTCTATAGGGGGAATTACCCAATTCCAAAGCATCAAAGTGAACCTTTGTACTCTATTTAGTGTTCTTAGAAGTCTAGCATGCTAGTTTTGCTTTCGTGCAACGTTTCGTAAGGTAAAGATGCCAATAGATGAAGTTATGTTTCCAATTGCACAAAAAAGTGAAAAGCTATTCTATGGAGAGAGTTGAGCAATTCCGAAGCATCAAAGTGGACCGTTGTACTCTATTTAGTGTTATTAGAAGTCTAGCATGCTAGTTTAGCTTTTGTGCAACATTTCGTAACCTAAAGATACGAATAGACCAAGTTATGATTCAAATTGCACAAAAACGACAAAAGCTCGTCTATAGAGGGAATTGACTAATTCCAAAGCACGAAAGTGGACCTTTGTACTCTATTTAGTGTTCTTAGAAGTTTAACATGCCAATTTATCTTTCGACCAACGTTTCGTAAGGTAAAGATGCCAATAGACCAAGTGATGTTTGCAATTGCATAAAAACGTCAAAAGCTCGTCTATGGAGAGAGTTGAGCAATTCCAAAGCATCAAAGTGGACCATTGTACTCCATTTAGTATTCCTAGAAGTCTAACATGCGAGTTTTGCTTTCGTCCAACGTTCCGTAAGGTAAAGATGCCAATATACCTAGTTATGTTGCAAATTGCACAAAAATATCTAAAGCTCCTTTATGCAGAGAGTTGAGCAATTCCAAGGCATCAAAGTGTACCATTGCACTCTATTTAGTGTTCTTGGAAGCCTAGCATGCTAGTTTAGCTTTCGTGCGACGTTTCGTAAGGTGAAGATACCAATAGACCAAGTTACATTTCAAATTGCATAAAATCGTCAAATGCTCGTCTATGGAGAGAGTTGAGCAATTTCAAAGCATCAAAGTGGACCATTGTACTCTATTCAGTATTCCTAGAAGTCTATCATGCGCGTTTCGTTTTCGTGCAACGTTTTTGTAAGGTAAAGATGCCAATAGACCAAGTGATGTTTGAAATTGCACAAAAACGTCAAAAGCTCGTCTATGGAGAGAGTTGAGCAATTCCAAAGCATCAAAGTGGACCGTTGTACTCTATTAGTTTTCTTAGAAGTCTAACATACTAGTTTAGCTTTCGTCCAATGTTTCATAAGGTAAAGATGCCAATAGACCAAGTTTTGTTTCAAATCGCACAACAACGTAAAAAACTTATCTATTGAGAGAATTAAGCAAAGCCAAAGCATCAAAGTGGACCACTGTCTTTAGTGTTCTTAGAAGTCTAACTTGCTAGTTTAGCTTTCGTGCAACATTTCGTAAGATAAAGATGCCAATAGACCAAGTTATGTTTGCAATTACATAAAAACGTCAAAAGCTCATCTATGGAGAGAGTTGAGCAATTCCAAAGCATCAAAGTGGACCATTGTACTCTATTTAGTATTCCTAGAAGTCTAACATGCGAGTTTTACTTTCGTGCGACGTTTTGTAAGGTAAAGATGCCAATACACCTAGCTATGTTTCAAATTGCACAAAAACATCAAGAGCTCATCTATGGAGAGAGTTGAGCAGTTGCAATGCATCAAAGTGGACCTTTGTACTCTATTTAGTGTTCTTAGAAATCTAACATGCTTGTTTTGATTTTGTGCAACGTTTCTAAGGTAAAGATGCCAATAGATGAAGTTATGTTTCAAATTGCACAAAAAAGTGAAAAGCTATTCTATGGAGAGAGTTGAGCAATTCCGAAGCATCAAAGTGGACCGTTGTACTTTATTTAGTGTTATTAGAAGTCTAGCATGCTAGTTTAGCCTTTGTGCAACATTTCGTAACCTAAAGATACGAATAGACCAAGTTATGATTCAAATTGCACAAAAACGACAAAAGCTCGTCTATAGAGGGAATTGACTAATTCCAAAGCACCAAAGTCGACCGTTGTACTCTATTTAGTTTTCTTAGAAGTCTAACATACTAGTTTAGCTTTCGTCCAACGTTTCATAAGGTAAAGATGCCAATAGACCAAGTTTTGTTTCAAATCGCACAACAACGTAAAAAACTGTCTATTGAGAGAATTAAGCAAAGCCAAAGCATCAAAGTGGACCACTGTCTTTAGTGTTCTTAGAAGTCTAACTTGGTAGTTTACCTTTCGTGCAATGTTCGTAAGCCAAAGATGCCAATTGACTAAGTTATGATTCAAATTGCACAAAAACGTTAAAAGCTCATCTAAGGAGATACTTGAGCAATTCCAAAGCATCAAAGTGGACCGTTGTACTCTATTTAGTGTTCTCACGAGCCTAGCATATGCTAGCTTAGCTTTCTTGCACCGTTTCATAAGGTAAAGATGCCAATACACCTAGTTATGTTTCAAATTGCACAAAAATATATAAAGCTCCTCTATGCAGAGAGTTGAGCAATTCCAAGGCATCAAAGTGTACCATTGTACTCTATTTAGTGTTCTTAGAAGTCTAGCATGCTAGTTTGCTTTCGTGCAACGTTTCGTAAGGTAAAGATGCCAATAGACCAAGTTATGTTTGCAATTGCATAAAAACGTCAAAAGGTCATCTATGGAGAGAGTTGAGCAATTCCAAAGCATCAAAGTGGACCATTGTACTCTATTTAGTATTCCTAGAAGTCTAACATGCGAGTTTTGCTTTCGTACAACGTTTCGTAAGGTAAAGATGACAATGCACCTAGTTATGTTTAAAATTGCACAAAAACATCAAGAGCTCATCTATGGAGAGAGTTGAGCAATTGCAATGCATCGAAGTGGACCGTTGTACTCTATTTAGTGTTCTTAGAAGTGTAACATGCTTGTTTTGCTTTTGTGCAACGTTTCGTAAGGTAAACATGCCAATAGACGAAGTTATGTTTCAAATTGCACAAAAACATGAAATGCTCATCCATGGAGAGAGTTGAGCAATTCCAAAGAATCAAAGTGGACCGTTGTACTCTATTTAGTGTTATTAGAAGTCTAGCAAGCTAGTTTAGCTTTCGTGCAACGTTCATAAGCTAAAGATGCCAATAGACCAAGTTATCATTCAAATTACACAAAAACGTTAAAAGCTCATCTATGGAGAGAATTGAGCAATTCCAAAGCATCAAAGTGGACCGTTGTACTCTTTTTAGTGTTCTTACAAGCCTAGCATGCTAGTTTAGCTTTTGTGCAACGTTTTGTAAGCTAAAGATGCCAATACACCTAGTTATGTTTCAAATTGCACAAAACAATCAAAAGCTCCTCTACGCAGAGAGTTGAGCAATTCCAAGGCATCAAAGTGTACCATTTTAGTCTATTTAGTGTTCTTAGAAGTCTAACATACTAGTTTAGCTTTCGTCCAACGTTTCGTAAGGTAAAGATGCCAATAGACCAAGTTTTGTTTCAAATCGCACAACAATGTAAAAAGCTTGTCTATTGAGAGAATTAAGCAAAGCCAAAGCATCAAAGTGGACCTCTGTATTTAGTGTTCTTAGAAGTCTAACTTGCTAGTTTAGCTTTCGTGCAACGTTTCGTAAGGTAAAGATGCCAATAGAGCAAGTTTTGTTTCAAATCGCACAACAACGTAAAAAGCTTGTCTATTGAGAGAATTAAGCAAAGCCAAAGAATCAAAGTGGACCGCTGTATTTAGTGGTATTAGAACTCTAACATGGTAGTTTAGCTTTCGTGCAATGTTCGTAAGCCAAAGATGCCAATAGACTAAGTTATGATTCAAATTGCACAAAAACGTTAAAAGCTCATCTAAGGAGATAATTGAGCAATTCCAAAGCATCAAAGTGGACCGTTGTACTCTATTTAGTGTTCTCACGAGCCTAACATATGCTAGTTTAGCTTTCTTGCAACGTTTCATAAGGTAAAGATGCCAATACACCTAGTTATGTTTCAAATTGCACAAAAATATCTAAAGCTCCTCTATGCAGAGAGTTGAGCAATTCCAAGGCATCAAAGTGTACCATTGTACTCTATTTAGTGTTCTTAGAAGTCTAGCATGCTAGTTTTGCTTTCGTGCAACGTTTCATAAGGTAAAAATGCCAATAGACCAAGTTATGTTTGCAATTGCATAAAAACGTCAAAAGGTCGTCTATGGAGAGAGTTGAGCAATTCCAAAGCATCAAAGTGGACCATTGTACTCTATTTAGTATTCCTAGAAGTCTAACATGCGAGTTTTGCTTTCGTACAACGTTTCGTAAGGTAAAGATGCCAATACACCTAGTTATGTTTCAAATTGCACAAAAACATCAAGAGCTCATCTATGGAGAGAGTTGAGCAATTGCAATGCATCAAAGTGGACCGTTGTACTCTATTTAGTGTTCTTAGAAGTCTAACATGCTTGTTTTGCTTTTGTGCAACGTTTCGTAAGGTAAACATGCCAATAGACGAAGTTATGTTTCAAATTGCACAAAAACATGAAATGCTCATCCATGGAGAGAGTTGAGCAATTCCAAAGAATCAAAGTGGACCGTTGTACTCTATTTAGTGTTAATAGAAGTCTAGCATGCTAGTTTAGCTTTCGTGCAACGTTCATAAGCTAAAGATGCCAATAGACCAAGTTATCATTCAAATTGCACAAAAACGTTAAAAGCTCATCTATGGAGAGAATTGAGCAATTCCAAAGCATCAAAGTGGACCGTTGAACTCTATTTAGTGTTCTTACAAGCCTAGCATGCTAGTTTAGCTTTCGTGCAACGTTTTGTAAGCTAAAGATGCCAATACACCTAGTTATGTTTCAAATTGCACAAAACTATCAAAAGCTTCTCTATGCAGAGAGTTGAGCATTTCCAAGGCATCAATGTGTACCATTGTAGTCTATTTAGTGTTCATAGAAGTCTAGCATGCTAGTTTAGCTTTCGTGCAATGTTTCGTAAGGTAAGGATGCCAATAGCCCAAGTTATGTTTCAAATTGTATAAAATCGTCAAATGCTCGTCTATGGAGAGAGTTGAGCAATTCCAATGCATCAAAGTGGACCATTGTACTCTATTTAGTTTTCTTAGAAGTCTAACATGCTAGTTGAGCTTTCGACCAACGTTTCGTAAGGTAAAGATGCCAATAGACCAAGTTTTGTTTCAAATTCCACAAAAAAGTCAAAAGCTCATCTAATGAGAGAATTAAGCAATTCCAAAGCATCAAAGTGGACCGTTGTACTCTATTTAGTGTTCTTAGAAGTCTAACATGCTTGTTTAGCTTTCGTCCAATGTTTCGTAAGGTAAAGATGTCAATAGACCAAGTTTTGTTTCAAATTGCACAACAACGTCAAAACCTCGTCTATTGAAAGAATTAAGCAATTCCAAAGCATCAAAGTGGATTGTTGTACTCTATTTAGTGTTCTTAGAAGTCTAACTTGCTAGTTTAGCTTTCGTGCAATGTTTCGTAAGGTAAAGATGCCAATAGACCAAGTTGTGTTTGAAATTGCACGAAAACGTGAATAGCTCTTCTATGGAGAGAGTTGAGCAATTCCAAAGCATCAAAATGGACCGTTGCACTCTATTTAGTGATATTAGAAGTCTAACATTCTAGTTTAGCTTTCGTGCAACGTTTCGTAAGGTAAAGATGTCAATAGACCAAGTTATGTTTGCAATTGCACAAAAACATCAAAAGCTCGTCTATGGAGAGAGTTGAGCAATTCCAAAGCATCAAAGTGCACGGCTGTACACTATTTAGTGTTCTTAGAAGTCTAAGTTGCTAGTTTGGCTTTCGTGCAACATTTCCTAAGACAAAGATGCCAATAGACCAAGTTATGATTCAAATTGCACAAAAATGTCAAAACCTCGTCTATGGAGAGAATTGAGCAAATCCAAAGCATCAAAGTGGACCATTGTACTCTATTTAGGTTTCTTAGAATTCTAACATGCTAGTTTAGCTTTCGTCCAACGTGTCGTAAGGTAAAGATGCCAATAGACCAAGTTTTGTTTCAAATTACATAAAAACATCAAAAGCTCGTCTATTGAGAGAATGAAGCAATTCCAAAGCATCCAAGTGGACCATTGTAGTCTATTTAGCGTTTTTAGAAGTCTAACTTGCTAGTTTAGCTGTCGTGCAACGTTCGTATGCTAAAGATGCCAATAGACCAAGTTATGATTCAAATTGCACAAAAATGTTAAAAGCTCATCTATGGAGAGAATTGAGCAATTCCAAAGCATCAAAGTGGACCGTTGTACTCTATTTATTGTTCTTACGAGCCTAGCATGCTAGTTTAGCTTTCGTGCAACGTTTCGTAAGGTAAAGATGCCAATACACCTAGTTATGTTTCAAATTGCACAAAAATATCTAGAGCCCCTCTATGCAGATAGTTGAGCAATTCCAAGGCATCAAAGTGTACCATTGTACTCTATTTAGTTTTCTTAGAAGTCTAGCATGCTAGTTTAGCTTTCGTGCAACGTTTCGTAAGGTAAAGATGCCAATAGACCAAGTTATGTTTCAAATTGCATAAAAATGTTAAAAGCTCATCTATGGAGAGAATTAAGCAAATCCAAAGCATCCAAGTGGACCATTGTACTCTATTTAGGTTTCTTAGAATTCTAACATGCTAGTTTAGCTTTCGTCCAACGTGTCGTAAGGTAAAGATGCCAATAGACCAAGTTTTGTTTCAAATTACATAAAAACATCAAAAGCTCGTCTATTGAGAGAATTAAGCAATTCCAAAGCATCCAAGTGGACCATTGTAGTCTATTTAGCATTTTTAGAAGTCTAACTTGCTAGTTTATCTGTCGTGCAACGTTCGTATGCTAAAGATGCCAATAGACCAAGTTATGATTCAAATTGCACAAAAATGTTAAAAGCTCATCTATGGAGAGAATTGAGCAATTCCAAAGCATCAAAGTGGACCGTTGTACTCTATTTATTGTTCTTACGAGCCTAGCATGCTAGTTTAGCTTTCGTGCAACGTTTCGTAAGGTAAAGATGCCAATACACCTAGTTATGTTTCAAATTGCACAAAAATATCTAAAGCCCCTCTATGCAGATAGTTGAGCAATTCCAAGGCATCAAAGTGTACCATTGTACTCTATTTAGTTTTCTTAGAAGTCTAGCATGCTAGTTTAGCTTTCGTGCAACGTTTCGTAAGGTAAAGATGCCAATAGACCAAGTTATGTTTCAAATTGCATAAAATCGTCATATGCTCTTCTATGGAGAGAGTTGAGCAATTCCAAAGCATCAAAGTGGACCATTGTACTCTATTTAGTATTCCTAGAAGTCTATCATGCGAGTTTTGCTTTTGTGCAACGTTTTGTAAGGTAAAGATGCCAATAGACCAAGTGATGTTTGAAATTGCACAAATACGTCAAAAGCTCGTCTATGGAGAGAGTTCAGCAATTCCAAGGCATCAAAGTGGACCGTTGTACTTTATTTAGTTTTCCCAGAAGTCTAACATGCTAGTTTTGCTTTCGTGCAATGTTTCGTAAGGTAAGGATGCCAATAGCCCAAGTTATGTTTCAAATTGTATAAAATCATCAAATGCTCGTCTATGGAGAGAGTTGAGCAATTCCAATGCATCAAAGTGGACCATTGTACTCTATTTAGTTTTCTTAGAAGTCTAACATGCTAGTTGAGCTTTCGACCAACGTTTCGTAAGGTAAAGATGCCAATAGACCAAGTTTTGTTTCAAATTCCACAAAAAAGTCAAAAGCTCATCTAATGAGAGAATTAAGCAATTCCAAAGCATCAAAGTGGACCGTTGTACTCTATTTAGTGTTCTTAGAAGTCTAACATGCTTGTTTAGCTTTCGTCCAACGTTTCGTAAGGTAAAGATGTCAATAAACCAAGTTTTGTTTCAAATTGCAGAACAACGTCAAAACCTCGTCTATTGAAAGAATTAAGCAATTCCAAAGCATCAAAGTGGATTGTTGTACTCTATTTAGTGTTCTTAGAAGTCTAACTTGCTAGTTTAGCTTTCGTGCAACGTTTCGTAAGGTAAAGATGCCAATAGACCAAGTTATGTTTGAAATTGCACGAAAACGTGAATAGCTCTTCTATGGAGAGAGTTGAGCAATTCCAAAGCATCAAAATGGACCGTTGCACTCTATTTAGTGATATTAGAAGTCTAACATTCTAGTTTAGCTTTCGTGCAACGTTTCGTAAGGTAAAGATGTCAATAGACCAAGTTATGTTTGCAATTGCACAAAAACATCAAAAGCTCGTCTATGGAGAGAGTTGAGCAATTCCAAAGCATCAAAGTGCACGGCTGTACACTATTTAGTGTTCTTAGAAGTCTAAGTTGCTAGTTTGGCTTTCGTGCAACATTTCGTAAGGCAAAGATGCCAATAGACCAAGTTATGATTCAAATTGCACAAAAACGTCAAAACCTCGCCTATGGAGAGAATTGAGCAAATCCAAAGCATCAAAGTGGACCATTGTACTCTATTTAGGTTTCTTAGAATTCTAACATGCTAGTTTAGCTTTCGTCCAACGTGTCGTAAGGTAAAGATGCCAATAGACCAAGTTATGATTCAAATTGCACAAAAACGTCAAAACCTCGTCTATGGAGAGAATTGAGCAAATCCAAAGCATCAAAGTGAACCATTGTACTCTATTTAGGTTTCTTAGAATTCTAACATGCTAGTTTAGCTTTCGTCCAACGTGTCGTAAGGTAAAGATGCCAATAGACCAAGTTTTGTTTCAAATTACATAAAAACATCAAAAGCTCGTCTATTGAGAGAATTAAGCAATTCCAAAGCATCCAAGTGGACCATTGTAGTCTATTTAGCGTTTTTAGAAGTCTAACTTGCTAGTTTATCTGTCGTGCAACGTTCGTATGCTAAAGATGCCAATAGACCAAGTTATGATTCAAATTGCACAAAAATGTTAAAAGCTCATCTATGGAGAGAATTGAGCAATTCCAAAGCATCAAAGTGGACCGTTGTACTCTATTTATTGTTCTTACGAGCCTAGCATGCTAGTTTAGCTTTCGTGCAACGTTTCGTAAGGTAAAGATGCCAATACACCTAGTTATGTTTCAAATTGCACAAAAATATCTAAAGCCCCTCTATGCAGATAGTTGAGCAATTCCAAGGCATCAAAGTGTACCATTGTACTCTATTTAGTTTTCTTAGAAGTCTAGCATGCTAGTTTAGCTTTCGTGCAACGTTTCGTAAGGTAAAGATGCCAATAGACCAAGTTATGTTTCAAATTGCATAAAATCGTCATATGCTCTTCTATGGAGAGAGTTGAGCAATTCCAAAGCATGAAAGTGGACCATTGTACTCTATTTAGTATTCCTAGAAGTCTATCATGCGAGTTTTGCTTTTGTGCAACGTTTTGTAAGGTAAAGATGCCAATAGACCAAGTGATGTTTGAAATTGCACAAATACGTGAAAAGCTCGTCTATGGAGAGAGTTCAGCAATTCCAAGGCATCAAAGTGGACCGTTGTACTTTATTTAGTTTTCCCAGAAGTCTAACATGCTAGTTTAGCTTTCGTGCAATGTTTCGTAAGGTAAGGATGCCAGTAGCCCAAGTTATGTTTCAAATTGTATAAAATCGTCAAATGCTCGTCTATGGAGAGAGTTGAGCAATTCCAATGCATCAAAGTGGACCATTGTACTCTATTTAGTTTTCTTAGAAGTCTAACATGCTAGTTGAGCTTTCGACCAACGTTTCGTAAGGTAAAGATGCCAATAGACCAAGTTTTGTTTCAAATTCCACAAAAAAGTCAAAAGCTCATCTAATGAGAGAATTAAGCAATTCCAAAGCATCAAAGTGGACCGTTGTACTCTATTTAGTGTTCTTAGAAGTCTAACATGCTTGTTTAGCTTTCGTCCAACGTTTCGTAAGGTAAAGATGTCAATAGACCAAGTTTTGTTTCAAATTGCACAACAACGTCAAAACCTCGTCTATTGAAAGAATTAAGCAATTCCAAAGCATCAAAGTGGATTGTTGTACTCTATTTAGTGTTCTTAGAAGTCTAACTTGCTAGTTTAGCTTTCGTGCAACGTTTCGTAAGGTAAAGATGCCAATAGACCAAGTTATGTTTGAAATTGCACGAAAACGTGAATAGCTCTTATATGGAGAGAGTTGAGCAATTCCAAAGCATCAAAATGGACCGTTGCACTCTATTTAGTGATATTAGAAGTCTAACATTCTAGTTTAGCTTTCGTGCAACGTTTCGTAAGGTAAAGATGTCAATAGACCAAGTTATGTTTGCAATTGCACAAAAACATCAAAAGCTCGTCTATGGAGAGAGTTGAGCAATTCCAAAGCATCAAAGTGCACGGCTGTACACTATTTAGTGTTCTTAGAAGTCTAAGTTGCTAGTTTGGCTTTCGTGCAACATTTCGTAAGGCAAAGATGCCAATAGACCAAGTTATGATTCAAATTGCACAAAAACGTCAAAACCTCGCCTATGGAGAGAATTGAGCAAATCCAAAGCATCAAAGTGGACCATTGTACTCTATTTAGGTTTCTTAGAATTCTAACATGCTAGTTTAGCTTTCGTCCAACGTGTCGTAAGGTAAAGATGCCAATAGACCAAGTTATGATTCAAATTGCACAAAAACGTCAAAACCTCGTCTATGGAGAGAATTGAGCAAATCCAAAGCATCAAAGTGGACCATTGTACTCTATTTAGGTTTCTTAGAATTCTAACATGCTAGTTTAGCTTTCGTCCAACGTGTCGTAAGGTAAAGATGCCAATAGACCAAGTTTTGTTTCAAATTACATAAAAACATCAAAAGCTCGTCTATTGAGAGAATTAAGCAATTCCAAAGCATCCAAGTGGACCATTGTAGTCTATTTAGCGTTTTTAGAAGTCTAACTTGCTAGTTTATCTGTCGTGCAACGTTGGTATGCTAAAGATGCCAATAGACCAAGTTATGATTCAAATTGCACAAAAATGTTAAAAGCTCATCTATGGAGAGAATTGAGCAATTCCAAAGCATCAAAGTGGACCGTTGTACTCTATTTATTGTTCTTACGAGCCTAGCATGCTAGTTTAGCTTTCGTGGAACGTTTCGTAAGGTAAAGATGCCAATACACCTAGTTATGTTTCAAATTGCACAAAAATATCTAAAGCCCCTCTATGCAGATAGTTGAGCAATTCCAAGGCATCAAAGTGTACCATTGTACTCTATTTAGTTTTCTTAGAAGTCTAGCATGCTAGTTTAGCTTTCGTGCAACGTTTCGTAAGGTAAAGATGCCAATAGACCAAGTTATGTTTCAAATTGCATAAAATCGTCATATGCTCTTCTATGGAGAGAGTTGAGCAATTCCAAAGCATCAAAGTGGACCATTGTACTCTATTTAGTATTCCTAGAAGTCTATCATGCGAGTTTTGCTTTTGTGCAACGTTTTGTAAGGTAAAGATGCCAATAGACTAAGTGATGTTTGAAATTGCACAAATACGTCAAAAGCTCGTCTATGGAGAGAGTTCAGCAATTCCAAGGCATCAAAGTGGACCGTTGTACTTTATTTAGTTTTCCCAGAAGTCTAACATGCTAGTTTAGCTTTCGTGCAATGTTTCGTAAGGTAAGGATGCCAATAGCCCAAGTTATGTTTCAAATTGTATAAAATCGTCAAATGCTCGTCTATGGAGAGAGTTGAGCAATTCCAATGCATCAAAGTGGACCATTGTACTCTATTTAGTTTTCTTAGAAGTCTAACATGCTAGTTGAGCTTTCGACCAACGTTTCGTAAGGTAAAGATGCCAATAGACCAAGTTTTGTTTCAAATTCCACAAAAAAGTCAAAAGCTCATCTAATGAGAGAATTAAGCAATTCCAAAGCATCAAAGTGGACCGTTGTACTCTATTTAGTGTTCTTAGAAGTCTAACATGCTTGTTTAGCTTTCGTCCAACGTTTCGTAAGGTAAAGATGTCAATAGACCAAGTTTTGTTTCAAATTGCACAACAACGTCAAAACCTCGTCTATTGAAAGAATTAAGCAATTCCAAAGCATCAAAGTGGATTGTTGTACTCTATTTAGTGTTCTTAGAAGTCTAACTTGCTAGTTTAGCTTTCGTGCAACGTTTCGTAAGGTAAAGATGCCAATAGACCAAGTTATGTTTGAAATTGCACGAAAACGTGAATAGCTCTTCTATGGAGAGAGTTGAGCAATTCCAAAGCATCAAAATGGACCGTTGCACTCTATTTAGTGATATTAGAAGTCTAACATTCTAGTTTAGCTTTCGTGCAACGTTTCGTAAGGTAAAGATGTCAATAGACCAAGTTATGTTTGCAATTGCACAAAAACATCAAAAGCTCGTCTATGGAGAGAGTTGAGCAATTCCAAAGCATCAAAGTGCACGGCTGTACACTATTTAGTGTTCTTAGAAGTCTAAGTTGCTAGTTTGGCTTTCGTGCAACATTTCGTAAGGCAAAGATGCCAATAGACCAAGTTATGATTCAAATTGCACAAAAACGTCAAAACCTCGTCTATGGAGAGAATTGAGCAAATCCAAAGCATCAAAGTGGACCATTGTACTCTATTTAGGTTTCTTAGAATTCTAACATGCTAGTTTAGCTTTCGTCCAACGTGTCGTAAGGTAAAGATGCCAATAGACCAAGTTTTGTTTCAAATTACATAAAAACATCAAAAGCTCGTCTATTGAGAGAATTAAGCAATTCCAAAGCATCCAAGTGGACCATTGTAGTCTATTTAGCGTTTTTAGAAGTCTAACTTGCTAGTTTATCTGTCGTGCAACGTTCGTATGCTAAAGATGCCAATAGACCAAGTTATGATTCAAATTGCACAAAAATGTTAAAAGCTCATCTATGGAGAGAATTGAGCAATTCCAAAGCATCAAAGTGGACCGTTGTACTCTATTTATTGTTCTTACGAGCCTAGCATGCTAGTTTAGCTTTCGTGCAACGTTTCGTAAGGTAAAGATGCCAATACACCTAGTTATGTTTCAAATTGCACAAAAATATCTAAAGCCCCTCTATGCAGATAGTTGAGCAATTCCAAGGCATCAAAGTGTACCATTGTACTCTATTTAGTTTTCTTAGAAGTCTAGCATGCTAGTTTAGCTTTCGTGCAACGTTTCGTAAGGTAAAGATGCCAATAGACCAAGTTATGTTTCAAATTGCATAAAAATGTTAAAAGCTCATCTATGGAGAGAATTAAGCAAATCCAAAGCATCCAAGTGGACCATTGTACTCTATTTAGGTTTCTTAGAATTCTAACATGCTAGTTTAGCTTTCGTCCAACGTGTCGTAAGGTAAAGATGCCAATAGACCAAGTTTTGTTTCAAATTACATAAAAACATCAAAAGCTCGTCTATTGAGAGAATTAAGCAATTCCAAAGCATCCAAGTGGACCATTGTAGTCTATTTAGCGTTTTTAGAAGTCTAACTTGCTAGTTTATCTGTCGTGCAACGTTCGTATGCTAAAGATGCCAATAGACCAAGTTATGATTCAAATTGC
This sequence comes from Tripterygium wilfordii, assembly GCF_013401445.1. NCBI lineage: Eukaryota > Viridiplantae > Streptophyta > Magnoliopsida > Celastrales > Celastraceae > Tripterygium > Tripterygium wilfordii. The sequence goes on from NC_052247.1 coordinate 6,998,562, forward strand.
ACAAAAATGTTAAAAGCTCATCTATGGAGAGAATTGAGCAATTCCAAAGCATCAAAGTGGACCGTTGTACTCTATTTATTGTTCTTACGAGCCTAGCATGCTAGTTTAGCTTTCGTGCAACGTTTCATAAGGTAAAGATGCCAATACACCTAGTTATGTTTCAAATTGCACAAAAATATCTAAAGCCCCTCTATGCAGATAGTTGAGCAATTCCAAGGCATCAAAGTGTACCATTGTACTCTATTTAGTTTTCTTAGAAGTCTAGCATGCTAGTTTAGCTTTCGTGCAACGTTTCGTAAGGTAAAGATGCCAATAGACCAAGTTATGTTTCAAATTGCATAAAATCGTCATATGCTCTTCTATGGAGAGAGTTGAGCAATTCCAAAGCATCAAAGTGGACCATTGTACTCTATTTAGTATTCCTAGAAGTCTATCATGCGAGTTTTGCTTTTGTGCAACGTTTTGTAAGGTAAAGATGCCAATAGACCAAGTGATGTTTGAAATTGCACAAATACGTCAAAAGCTCGTCTATGGAGAGAGTTCAGCAATTCCAAGGCATCAAAGTGGACCGTTGTACTTTATTTAGTTTTCCCAGAAGTCTAACATGCTAGTTTAGCTTTCGTGCAATGTTTCGTAAGGTAAGGATGCCAATAGCCCAAGTTATGTTTCAAATTGTATAAAATCGTCAAATGCTCGTCTATGGAGAGAGTTGAGCAATTCCAATGCATCAAAGTGGACCATTGTACTCTATTTAGTTTTCTTAGAAGTCTAACATGCTAGTTGAGCTTTCGACCAACGTTTCGTAAGGTAAAGATGCCAATAGACCAAGTTTTGTTTCAAATTCCACAAAAAAGTCAAAAGCTCATCTAATGAGAGAATTAAGCAATTCCAAAGCATCAAAGTGGACCGTTGTACTCTATTTAGTGTTCTTAGAAGTCTAACATGCTTGTTTAGCTTTCGTCCAACGTTTCGTAAGGTAAAGATGTCAATAGACCAAGTTTTGTTTCAAATTGCACAACAACGTCAAAACCTCGTCTATTGAAAGAATTAAGCAATTCCAAAGCATCAAAGTGGATTGTTGTACTCTATTTAGTGTTCTTAGAAGTCTAACTTGCTAGTTTAGCTTTCGTGCAACGTTTCGTAAGGTAAAGATGCCAATAGACCAAGTTATGTTTGAAATTGCACGAAAACGTGAATAGCTCTTCTATGGAGAGAGTTGAGCAATTCCAAAGCATCAAAATGGACCGTTGCACTCTATTTAGTGATATTAGAAGTCTAACATTCTAGTTTAGCTTTCGTGCAACGTTTCGTAAGGTAAAGATGTCAATAGACCAAGTTATGTTTGCAATTGCACAAAAACATCAAAAGCTCGTCCATGGAGAGAGTTGAGCAATTCCAAAGCATCAAAGTGCACGGCTGTACACTATTTAGTGTTCTTAGAAGTCTAAGTTGCTAGTTTGGCTTTCGTGCAACATTTCGTAAGGCAAAGATGCCAATAGACCAAGTTATGATTCAAATTGCACAAAAACGTCAAAACCTCGTCTATGGAGAGAATTGAGCAAATCCAAAGCATCAAAGTGGACCATTGTACTCTATTTAGGTTTCTTAGAATTCTAACATGCTAGTTTAGCTTTCGTCCAACGTGTCGTAAGGTAAAGATGCCAATAGACCAAGTTTTGTTTCAAATTACATAAAAACATCAAAAGCTCGTCTATTGAGAGAATTAAGCAATTCCAAAGCATCCAAGTGGACCATTGTAGTCTATTTAGCGTTTTTAGAAGTCTAACTTGCTAGTTTATCTGTCGTGCAACGTTCGTATGCTAAAGATGCCAATAGACCAAGTTATGATTCAAATTGCACAAAAATGTTAAAAGCTCATCTATGGAGAGAATTGAGCAATTCCAAAGCATCAAAGTGGACCGTTGTACTCTATTTAGTTTTCTTACGAGCCTAGCATGCTAGTTTAGCTTTCGTGCAACGTTTCGTAAGGTAAAGATGCCAATAGACCAAGTTATGTTTCAAATTGCACAAAAATATCTAAAGCCCCTCTATGCAGATAGTTGAGCAATTCCAAGGCATCAAAGTGTACCATTGTACTCTATTTAGTTTTCTTAGAAGTCTAGCATGCTAGTTTAGCTTTCGTGCAACGTTTCGTAAGGTAAAGATGCCAATAGACCAAGTTATGTTTCAAATTGCATAAAAATGTTAAAAGCTCATCTATGGAGAGAATTAAGCAAATCCAAAGCATCCAAGTGGACCATTGTACTCTATTTAGGTTTCTTAGAATTCTAACATGCTAGTTTAGCTTTCGTCCAACGTGTCGTAAGGTAAAGATGCCAATAGACCAAGTTTTGTTTCAAATTACATAAAAACATCAAAAGCTCGTCTATTGAGAGAATTAAGCAATTCCAAAGCATCCAAGTGGACCATTGTAGTCTATTTAGCGTTTTTAGAAGTCTAACTTGCTAGTTTATCTGTCGTGCAACGTTCGTATGCTAAAGATGCCAATAGACCAAGTTATGATTCAAAGTGCACAAAAATGTTGAAAGCTCATCTATGGAGAGAATTGAGCAATTCCAAAGCATCAAAGTGGACCGTTGTACTCTATTTATTGTTCTTACGAGCCTAGCATGCTAGTTTAGCTTTCGTGCAACGTTTCGTAAGGTAAAGATGCCAATACACCTAGTTATGTTTCAAATTGCACAAAAATATCTAAAGCCCCTCTATGCAGATAGTTGAGCAATTCCAAGGCATCAAAGTGTACCATTGTACTCTATTTAGTTTTCTTAGAAGTCTAGCATGCTAGTTTAGCTTTCGTGCAACGTTTCGTAAGGTAAAGATGCCAATAGACCAAGTTATGTTTCAAATTGCATAAAATCGTCATATGCTCTTCTATGGAGAGATTTGAGCAATTCCAAAGCATCAAAGTGGACCATTGTACTCTATTTAGTATTCCTAGAAGTCTATCATGCGAGTTTTGCTTTTGTGCAACGTTTTGTAAGGTAAAGATGCCAATAGACCAAGTGATGTTTGAAATTGCACAAATACGTCAAAAGCTCGTCTATGGAGAGAGTTCAGCAATTCCAAGGCATCAAAGTGGACCGTTGTACTTTATTTAGTTTTCCCAGAAGTCTAACATGCTAGTTTAGCTTTCGTGCAATGTTTCGTAAGGTAAGGATGCCAATAGCCCAAGTTATGTTTCAAATTGTATAAAATCGTCAAATGCTCGTCTATGGAGAGAGTTGAGCAATTCCAATGCATCAAAGTGGACCATTGTACTCTATTTAGTTTTCTTAGAAGTCTAACATGCTAGTTGAGCTTTCGACCAACGTTTCGTAAGGTAAAGATGCCAATAGACCAAGTTTTGTTTCAAATTCCACAAAAAAGTCAAAAGCTCATCTAATGAGAGAATTAAGCAATTCCAAAGCATCAAAGTGGACCATTGTACTCTATTTAGTGTTCTTAGAAGTCTAACATGCTTGTTTAGCTTTCGTCCAACGTTTCGTAAGGTAAAGATGTCAATAGACCAAGTTTTGTTTCAAATTGCACAACAACGTCAAAACCTCGTCTATTGAAAGAATTAAGCAATTCCAAAGCATCAAAGTGGATTGTTGTACTCTATTTAGTGTTCTTAGAAGTCTAACTTGCTAGTTTAGCTTTCGTGCAACGTTTCGTAAGGTAAAGATGCCAATAGACCAAGTTATGTTTGAAATTGCACGAAAACGTGAATAGCTCTTCTATGGAGAGAGTTGAGCAATTCCAAAGCATCAAAATGGACCGTTGCACTCTATTTAGTGATATTAGAAGTCTAACATTCTAGTTTAGCTTTCGTGCAACGTTTCGTAAGGTAAAGATGTCAATAGACCAAGTTATGTTTGCAATTGCACAAAAACATCAAAAGCTCGTCCATGGAGAGAGTTGAGCAATTCCAAAGCATCAAAGTGCACGGCTGTACACTATTTAGTGTTCTTAGAAGTCTAAGTTGCTAGTTTGGCTTTCGTGCAACATTTCGTATGGCAAAGATGCCAATAGACCAAGTTATGATTCAAATTGCACAAAAACGTCAAAACCTCGTCTATGGAGAGAATTGAGCAAATCCGAAGCATCAAAGTGGACCATTGTACTCTATTTAGGTTTCTTAGAATTCTAACATGCTAGTTTAGCTTTCGTCCAACGTGTCGTAAGGTAAAGATGCCAATAGACCAAGTTTTGTTTCAAATTACATAAAAACATCAAAAGCTCGTCTATTGAGAGAATTAACCAATTCCAAAGCATCCAGGTGGACCATTGTAGTCTATTTAGCGTTTTTAGAAGTCTAAGTTGCTAGTTTATCTGTCGTGCAACGTTCGTATGCTAAAGATGCCAATAGACCAAGTTATGATTCAAATTGCACAAAAATGTTAAAAGCTCATCTATGGAGAGAATTGAGCAATTCCAAAGCATCAAAGTGGACCGTTGTACTCTATTTATTGTTCTTACGAGCCTAGCATGCTAGTTTAGCTTTCGTGCAACGTTTCGTAAGGTAAAGATGCCAATACACCTAGTTATGTTTCAAATTGCACAAAAATATCTAAAGCCCCTCTATGCAGATAGTTGAGCAATTCCAAGGCATCAAAGTGTACCATTGTACTCTATTTAGTTTTCTTAGAAGTCTAGCATGCTAGTTTAGCTTTCGTGCAACGTTTCGTAAGGTAAAGATGCCAATAGACCAAGTTATGTTTCAAATTGCATAAAATCGTCATATGCTCTTCTATGGAGAGAGTTGAGCAATTCCAAAGTATCAAAGTGGACCATTGTACTCTATTTAGTATTCCTAGAAGTCTATCATGCGAGTTTTGCTTTTGTGCAACGTTTTGTAAGGTAAAGATGCCAATAGACCAAGTGATGTTTGAAATTGCACAAATACGTCAAAAGCTCGTCTATGGAGAGAGTTCAGCAATTCCAAGGCATCAAAGTGGACCGTTGTACTTTATTTAGTTTTCCTAGAAGTCTAACATGCTAGTTTAGCTTTCGTCTAATGTTTCGTACGGTAAAGATGCCAATAGACCAAGTTTTGTTTCAAATTGCACAAAAACGTCAAAAGCTCTTCTATTGAGAGAATTAAGCAATTCCAAAGCATCAAAGTGGACCGTTGTACTCTATTTAGTGTTCTTAGAAGTCTAACATGCTAGTTTAGCTTTCGTCCAACGTTTCGTAAGGTAAAGATGCCAATAGACCAAGTTATGTTTGCAATTACATAAAAACGTCAAAAGCTCATCTATGGCGAGAGTTGAGCAATTCCAAAGCATCAAAATGGACCATTGTACTCCATTAGTATTCCTAGAAGTCTAACATGCGAGTTTTGCTTTCGTGCAACGTTTCGTAAGGTAAAGATGCCAATACACCTAGTTATGTTTCAAATTGCACAAAAATATCTAAAGCTCCTTTATGCAGAGAATTGAGAAATTCCAAGGCATCAAAGTGTACCATTGTACTCTATTTAGTGTTCTTGGAAGTCTAGCATGTTAGTTTAGCTTTCGTGCAACGTTTCGTAACGTGAAGATGCCAATAGACCAAGTTACGTTTCAAATTGCTTAAAATCGTCAAATGCTCGTCTATGGAGAGAGTTGAGCAATTCCAAAGCATCAAAGTGGACCATTGTACTCTATTCAGTATTCCTAGAAGTCTATCATGCGAGTTTTGCTTTCGTGCAACGTTTTGTAAGGTAAAGATGCCAATAGACCAAGTGATATTTGAACTTGCACAAAAACGTCAAAAGCTCGTCTATGGAGAGAGTTAAGCAATTCCAAAGCGTCAAATGGACCGTTCTACTCTATTTAGTTTTCTTAGAAGTCTAACATGCTAGTTTAGCTTTCGTCCAATGTTTCGTAAGGTAGAGATGCCAATAGACCAAGTTTCGTTTCAAATTGCACAACAATGTCAAAAGCTTGTCAATTGAGAGAATTAAGCAAAGCCAAAGCATCAAAGTGGACCGCTGTATTTAGTGTTCTTAGAAGTCTAACTTGCTAGTTTAGCTTTCGTGCAACGTTTCGTAGGGTAAAGATGCCAATAGACCAAGTTAAGTTTGTAATTGCATAAAAACGTCAAAAGGTCGTCTATGGAGAGAGTTGAGCAAGTCCAAAGCATCAAAGTGGACCATTGTACTCTATTTAGTGTTATTAGAAGTCTAACATGCTAGTTTAGCTTTCGTGCAACGTTTCGTAAGGTAAAGATGCGAATAGACCAAGTTATGTTTGAAATTGCACAAAAATATCAAAAGCTCGTCAATGGAGAGAGTTGAGTAATTCCAAAGCATCAAAGGGCACGGTTGTACTCTATTTAGTGTTCTTAGAAGTCTAGCATGCTAGTTTAGCTTTCGTGCAACGTTTCGTAAGGTAAAGATGTCAATACACCGAGTTATGTTTCAAATTGCATAAAAACATGAAATGCTCTTCTATGGAGAGATTTGATCAATTCCAAAGCATCAAAGTGGATCGTTGTACTCTATTTAGTGTTATTAGAAGTCTAGCATGCTAGTTTAGCTTTTGTGCAACATTTCGTAAGCTAAAGTTACCAATAGACCAAGTTACGATTGAAATTGTACAAAAACGTCAAAAGCTCGTCTATAGGGGGAATTGACCAATTCCAAAGCATCAAAGTGAACCTCCGTACTCTATTTAGTGTTCTTAGAAGTCTAACATGCTAGTTTAACTTCCGTCCAACGTTTCGTAAGGTAAAGATGCCAATAGACCAAGTTATGTTTGCAATTGCATAAAAACATCGAAAGCTCGTCTATGGAGAGAGTTGAGAAATTCCAAAGCATCAAAGTGGACCATTGCACTCTATTTAGTATTCCTAGAAGTCTAACTTGTGAGTTTTGCTTTCGTGCAACGTTTCATAAGGTAAAGATGTCAATACACCTAGTTATGTTTCAAATTGCACAAAAACATCAAGAGCTCATCCATGGAGAGAGTTGAGCAATTGCAATGCATCAAAGTGGACCGTTGTACTCTATTTTGTGTTCTTAGAAGTCTAACATGCTTGTTTTGCTTTTGTGCAATGTTTCGTAAGGTAAATATGCCAATGGACGAAGTTATGTTTCAAATTGCACAAAAACGTGAAAAGCTCTTCTATGGAGAGAGTTGAACAATTCCAAAGCTTCAAAGTGGACCGTTGAACTCTATTTAGTGTTAGTTGAAGTCTAACATGCTAGTTTAGCTTTCGTGCAATGTTCGTAGGCCAAAGATGCCAATAGACTAAGTTATGTTTGAAATTGCACAAAAACATCAAAAGCTCGTCTACGGAGAGAGTTGAGTAATTCTAAAGCATCAAAGGGCACAGTTGTACTCTATTTAGTGTTCTTAGAAGTCTAGCATGCTAGTTTAGCTTTTGTGCAACATTTCGTAAGGTAAAGATGCCAATACACCGAGTCATGTTTCAAATTGGATAAAAACGTGAAATGCTCTTCTATGGAGAGATTTGATCAATTCCAAAGCATCAAAAGTGGATCGTTGTACTCTATTTAGTGTTATTAGAAGTCTAGCATGCTAGTTTAGCTTTTGTGCAACATTTCGTAAGCTAAAGTTACCGATAGACCAAGTTATGATTTAAATTGTACAAAAATGTCAAAAGCTCGTCTATAGGGGGAATTGACCAATTCCAAAGCATCAAAGTGAACCTTTGTACTCAATTTATTGTTCTTAGAAGTCTAACATGCTAGTTTAGCTTTCGTCCAACGTTTCGTAAGGTAAAGATGCCAATAGACCAAGTTATGTTTGCAATTGCATAAAAACGTCGAAAGCTCGTCTATGGAGAGAGTTGAGAAATTCGAAAGCATCAAAGTGGACCATTGCACTCTATTTAGTATTCCTAGAAGTCTAACATGCGAGTTTTGCTTTCGTTCAACGTTTCATAAGGTAAAGATGTCAATACACGTAGTTATGTTTCAAATTGCACAAAAACATCAATAGCTCATCTATGGAGATAGTTGAGCAATTGCAATGCATCAAAGTCGACCGTCGTACTCTATTTCGTGTTCTTAGAAGTCTAACATGCTTGTTTTGCTTTTGTGCAATGTTTCGTAAGGTAAATATGCCAATGGACGAAGTTATGTTTCAAATTGCACAAAAACGTGAAAAGCTCTTCTATGGAGAGAGTTGAACAATTCCAAAGCTTCAAAGTGGACCGTTGAACTCTATTTAGTGTTATTTGAAGTCTAACATGCTAGTTTAGCTTTCGTGCAATGTTCGTAGGCCAAAGATGCCAATAGACTAAGTTATGTTTGAAATTGCACAAAAACATCAAAAGCTCGTCTACGGAGAGAGTTGAGTAATTCTAAAGCATCAAAGGGCACAGTTGTACTCTATTTAGTGTTCTTAGAAGTCTAGCATGCTAGTTTAGCTTTTGTGCAACATTTCGTAAGGTAAAGATGCGAATACACCGAGTCATGTTTCAAATTGGATAAAAACGTGAAATGCTCTTCTATGGAGAGATTTGATCAATTCCAAAGCATCAAAAGTGGATCGTTGTACTCTATTTAGTGTTATTAGAAGTCTAGCATGCTAGTTTAGCTTTTGTGCAACATTTCGTAAGCTAAAGTTACCGATAGACCAAGTTATGATTTAAATTGTACAAAAACGTCAAAAGCTCGTCTATAGGGGGAATTGACCAATTCCAAAGCATCAAAGTGAACCTTTGTACTCTATTTATTGTTCTTAGAAGTCTAACATGCTAGTTTAGCTTTCGTCCAACGTTTCGTAAGGTAAAGATGCCAATAGACCAAGTTATGTTTGCAATTGCATAAAAACGTCGAAAGCTCGTCTATGGAGAGAGTTGAGAAATTCGAAAGCATCAAAGTGGACCATTGCACTCTATTTAGTATTCCTAGAAGTCTAACATGCGAGTTTTGCTTTCGTTCAACGTTTCATAAGGTAAAGATGTCAATACACGTAGTTATGTTTCAAATTGCACAAAAACATCAATAGCTCATCTATGGAGATAGTTGAGCAATTGCAATGCATCAAAGTCGACCGTTGTACTCTATTTCGTGTTCTTAGAAGTCTAACATGCTTGTTTTGCTTTTGTGCAATGTTTCGTAAGGTAAAGATGCCAATGGACGAAGTTATGTTTTAAATTGCACAAAAACGTGAAAAGCTCTTCAATGGAGAGAGTTGAGCAATTCCAAAGCATCAAAGTGGACAGTTGTACTCTATTTAGTGTTATTAGAAGTCTAACATGGTAGTTTAGCATTCGTCCAATGTTCGTAAGCCAAAGATGCCAATAGACTAAGTTATGATTGAAATTGCACAAAAACGTTAAAAGCTCATCTAAGGAGATAATTGTGCAATTCCAAACCATCAAAGTGCACCATTGTACTCTATTTAGTGTTCTCACAAGCCTCGCATATGCTAGTTTATCTTTCTTGCAACGTTTCGTAAGGTAAAGATGCCAATACCCCTAGTTATGTTTCAAATTGCACAAAAATATCTAAAGCTCCTTTATGCAGAGAGTTGAGCAATTCCAAGGCATCAAAGTGTAGCATTGGACTCTATTCAGTGTTCTTAGAAGTCTAGCATGCTAGTTTAGCTTTCGTGCAACGTTTTGTAAGGTAAAGATGCCAATAGACCAAGTTATGTTTGCAATTGCATAAAAACGTCAAAAGGTCGTCTATGGAGAGAGTTGAGCAATTCAAAAAATCAAAGTAGACCATTGTACTCTATTTAGTATTCCTAGAAGTCTAACATGCGAGTTTTGCTTTCGTACAACGTTTCGTAAGGTAAAGATCCCAATACACCTAGTTATGTTTCAAATTGCACAAAAACATCAAGAGCTCATCTATGGAGAGAGTTGAGCAATTGCAATGCATCAAAGTGGACCGTTGTACTCTATTTAGTTTTCTTAGAAGTCTAACATGCTTGTTTTGCTTTTGTGCAACGTTTCGTAAGGTAAACATGCCAATAGACGAAGTTATGTTTCAAATTGCACAAAAACATGAAAACCTCATCCATGGAGAGAGTTGAGCAATTCCAAAGCATCAAAGTGGACCGTTGTACTCTACTTAGTGTTATTAGAAGTCTAACTTGCTAGTTTAGCTTTCGTGCAACGTTCGTAAGCTAAAGATGCCAATGGACCAAGTTATCATTCGAATTGCACAAAAACATCAAGAGCTCATCTATGGAGAGAGTTGAGCAATTGCAATGCATCAAAGTGAACCGTTGTACTCTATTTAGTGTTCTTACAAGCGTAGCATGCTAGTTTAGCTTTCGTGCAACGTTTCGTAAGCTAAAGATGCCAATACACCTAGTTATGTTTCAAATTGCACAAAAATTTCAAAAGCTCCTCTATGCAGAGAGTTGAGCAATTCCAAGGCATCAAAGTGTACCATTGTAGTCTATTTAGTGTTCTTAGAAGTCTAGCATGCTAGTTTAGCTTTCGCGCAATGTTTCCTAACGTAAGGATGCCAATAGACCAAGTTATGTTTGAAATTGCATAAAATCGTCAAATGCTCGTCTATGGAGAGAGTTGAGCAATTCCAAAGCATCAAAGTGGACCATTGTACTCTATTTAGTTTTCTTAGAAGTCTAACACTCTAGTTTAGCTTTCGTCCAATGTTTCGTAAGGTAAAGATGCCAATAGACCAAGTTTTGTTTCAAATTCCACAAAAACATCAAAAGCTCGTCTATTGAGAGAATTAAGCAATTCCAAAGCATCAAAGTGGACCATTGTACTCTATGTAGTATTCCTAGAAGTCTATCATGCGAGTTTTACTTTCGTGCAACGTTTTGTAACGTAAAGATGCCAATAGATTGAGTGTTGTTTGCAATTGCATAAAAACGTCAAAAGGTCATCTATGGAGAGACTTGCGCAATCCCAAAGCATCAAAGTGGATCATTGTACTCTATTTAGTGTTATTAGAAGTCTAAATGCTAGTTTAGCTTTCGTGCAACGTTTCGTAAGGTAAAGATGCCAATACACCTAGTTATGTTTGAAATTGCACAAAAATATCTAAAGCCCCTCTATGCAGAGAGTTGAGCAATTCCAATGCATCAAAGTGTACCATTGTACTATATTTAGTGTTCTTAGAAGTCTAGCATGCTAGTTTAGCTTTCGTGCAACGTTTCATTAGGTAAAGATGCCAATAGGCCAAGTTATGTTTCAAATTGCATAAAATCATCAAATGCTCGTCTATGGAGAGAGTTGGGCAATCCCAAAGCATCAAAGTGCACCATTGTACTCTATTTAGTATTCCTAGAAGTCTATCATGCGAGTTTTTCTTTCGTGCAACGTTTTGTAAGGTAACGATGCCAATAGACCAAGTGATGTTTGAAATTGCACAAAAATGTCAAAAGTTAGTCCATGAAGAGAGTTGAGCAATTCCAAAGCATCGGAGTGGACTGTTAAAGTCTATTTAGTTTTCTTAGAAGTCTAACATGCTAGTTTAGCTTTCGTCCAACGTTTCGTAAGATAAAGATGCCAATAGACCAAGTTTTGTTTCAAATTGCACAACAACGTCAAAAGCTCATCTATTGAGAGAATTAAGCAATTCCAAAGCATCAAAGTGGACCGTTGTACTCTATTTAGTGTTCTTAGAAGTCTAACTTGCTAGTTTAGCTTTCGTGCAGCGTTTCGTAAGGTAAGGATACCAATGGACCAAGTTATGTTTGCAATTGCATAAAAACGTCAAAAGGTCATCTATGGAGAGAGTTGAGCAATTCCAAAGCATCAAAGTGGATCATTGTACTCTATTTAGTGTTATTAGAAGTCTAACATGCTAGTTTAGCTTTCGTGCAACGTTTCGTAAGGTAAAGATGCCAATAGACCAAGTTACGTTATAAATTGCGCAAAAGCGGGAATAGCTCTTCTATGGAGATAGTTGAGCAATTTCAAAGCATCAAAATGGACCGTTGCACTCTATTTAGTGTTACTAGCAGTCTAACATGCTAGTTTAGCTTTCGTGCAACGTTTTGTAAGGTAAAGATGCCAACAGACCAAGTTATATTTGAAATTGCACAAAAACGTCGAAAGCTCGTCTATGGAGAGAGTTGAGCAATTCCAAAGCATCAAAGTGGACGGCTGTACACTATTTAGTGTTCTTAGAAGTATAACTTGCTAGTTTAGCTTTCGTGTAACGTTTCGTAAGGTAAAGATGCCAATAGACCAAGTTATGATTCAAATTACACAAAAATGTCAAAAGCTCGTCTATGGAGAGAGTTGAGCAATTCCAAAGCATCAAAGTGGACCGTTCTGCTCTATTTAGTTTTCTTAGAAGTCTAACATGCTAGTTTAGCTTTCGTCCAATGTTTCATAAGGTAAAGATGCCAATAGACCAAGTTTTTTTTCAAATTGCACAAAAACGTCAAAAGCTCGGCTATGGAGAGAATTAAGCAATTCCAAAGCATCAAAGTGGACTGTTGTACTCTATTTAGTTTTCTTAGAAGTCTAACATGCTAGTTTAGCTTTCGTCCAACATTTCGCAAGGTAAAGATGCCATTAGACCAAGTTTTGTTTCAAATTGCACAAAAACGTAAAAAGCTCGTCTACTGAGAGAATGAAGAAATTCCTAAGCATCAAAGTGGACCGTTGTACTCTATTTAGTGTTCTTAGAACTCTAACATGCTAGTTTAGCTTTTGTCCAACGTTTCGTAAGCTAAAGATGTCAATAGACCAAGTTTTGTTTCAAATTGCACAACAACGTCAAAAGCTCGTCCATTGAGAGAATTAAGCAATTCCAAAGCATCAAAGTGGACCGTTGTACTCTATTTAGTGTTCTTAGAAGTCTAACTTGCTAGTTTATCTTTCGTGCAACGTTTCATAAGGTAAAGATGCCAATAGACCAAGTTATGTTTGAAATTGCACGAAAACGTGAATAGCTCTTCTTTGGAGAGAGTTGAGCAATTCCAAAGCATCAAAATGAACCGTTGCACTCTATTTAGTTTTATTAGAAATTTAGCATGCTAGTTTAGTTTTCGTGCAATGTTTCGTAACCTAAAGATGCCAATAGACCAAGTTACGTTTGAAATTGTACAAAAACATCAAAAGCTCGTCTATGGAGAGAGTTGAGCAATTCCAAAGCATCAAAGTGCACGGCTGTACACTATGTAGTGTTCTTAGAAGTCTAACTTGCTAGTTTGGCTTTCGTGCAACATTTCGCAAGGTAGAGACGCCAATAGACCAAGTTATGATTCAAATTGCACAAAAAGTCAAAAGCTCGTCTATGGATAGAATTGAGCAATTCCAAAGCATCAAAGTGGACTGTTGTACTCTATTTAGCTTTCTTAGAAGTCTAACATGCTAGTTTAGCTTTCGTCCAACCTTTCGTAAGGTAAAGATGCCAATAGATCAAGTTTTGTTTCAAATTGCATAAAAACGTCAAAAGCTCGTCTATTGAGAGAATTAAGCAATTCCAAAGCATCAAAGTGGACCGTTGTACTCTATTTAGTTTTCTTAGAAGTCTAACATGCTAGTTTAGCTTTCGTCCAACCTTTCGTAAGGTAAAGATGCCAATAGATCAAGTTTTGTTTCAAATTCGATAAAAACGTCAAAAGCTCGTCTATTGAGAGAATTAAGCAATTCCAAAGCATCAAAGTGGACCGTTGTAGTCTATTTAGTGTTCTTAGAAGTCTAACTTGCTAGTTCAGCTTCAACTTTCGTGCAACGTTCAAAAGGTAAAGATGCCAATAGTCCAAGTTATGATTTAAATTGACCAAAAACGTTAAAAGCTCATCTATGGAGAAAATCGCGCAATTCCAAAGCATCAAAGTGGACCGTTGTACTCTATTTAGTGTTCTTACGAGCCTGGCATGCTAGTTTAGCTTTCGTGCATCGTTTCGGAAGGTAAAGATGCCAATACACCTAGTTATGTTTGAAATTGCACAAAAATATCTAAAGCCCCTCTATGCAGAGAGTTGAGCAATTCCAATTCATCAAAGTGTACCATTTTACTCTATTTAGTGTTCTTAGAAGTCTAACATGCTAGTTTAGCTTTCGTGCAACGTTTCGTCAGGTAAAGATGCCAATAGGCCAAGTTATGTTTCAAATTGCATAAAATCATCAAATGCTCGTCTATGTAGAGAGTTGAGCAATCTTAAAGCATCAAAGTGGACCATTGTACTCTATTTAGTATTCCTAGAAGTCTATCATTCGAGTTTTGCTTTAGTGCAAGGTTTTGTAAGGTAAAGATGCCAATAGACCGAGTGATGTTTGAAATTACACAAAAATGTCAAAAGCTCGTCTATGGAGAGAGTTGAGCAATTCCAAAGCATCAAAGTGGACTGTTATAGTCTATATAGTTTTCTGAGAAGTCTAACAAGCTAGTTTAGGTTTCGTCCAACGTTTCGTAAGGTAAAGATGCCAATAGACCAAGTCTTGTCTCAAATTGCACAACAACGTCAAAAGCTCGTCTATTCAGAGAATTAGGCAATTCCAAAGCATCAAAGTGGACTGTTGTACTCTATTTAGTGTTCTTAGAAGTCTAACTTGCTAGTTTAGCTTTCGTGCAGCGTTTCGTAAGGTAAAGATGTCAATAGACCAAGCTATGTTTGCAATTGCATAAAAACGTCAAAAGGTCATCTATGGAGAGAGTTGAGCAATTCCAAAGCATCAAAGTGGATCATTGTACTCTATTTAGTGTTATTAGAAGTCTAACATGCTAGTTTAGCTTTCGTGCAATGTTTCGTAAGGTAAAGATGCCAATACACCTAGTTATGTTTGAAATTGCATAAAAATATCTAAAGCCCCTCTATGCAGAGAGTTGAGCTATTCCAATGCATCAAAGTGTACCATTGTACTCTATTTAGTGTTCTTAGAAGTCTAGCATGCTAGTTTAGCTTTCGTGCAACGTTTCATCAGGTAAAGATGCCAATAGGCCAAGTTATGTTTCAAATTGCATAAAATCATCAAATGCTCGTCTATGGAGAGAGTTGAGCAATCCCAAAGCATCAAAATGGACCATTGTACTCTATTTAGTATTCCTAGAAGTCTATCATGCGAGTTTTTCTTTCGTGCAATGTTTTGTAAGGTAACGATGCCAATAGACCAAGTGATGTTTGAAATTGCACAAAAATGTCAAAAGCTCGTCTATGGAGAGAGTTGAGCAATTCCAAAGCATCAGAGTGGACTATTAAAGTCTATTTAGTTTTCTTAGAAGTCTAACATGCTAGTTTAGCTTTCGTCCAACGTTTCGTAAGATAAAGATGCCTATAGACCAAGTTTTGTTTCAAATTGCACAACAACGTCCAAAAGCTCATCTATTGAGAGAATTAGGCAATTCCAAAGCATCAAAGTGGACCGTTGTACTCTATTTAGTGTTCTTAGAAGTGTAACTTGCTAGTTTAGCTTTCGTGCAGCGTTTCGTAAGGTAAAGATGCCAATAGGCCAAGTTATGTTTGCAATTGCATAAAAGCGTCAAAAGGTCATCAATGGAGAAAGTTGAGCAATTCCAAAGCATCAAAGTGGATCATTGTACTCTATTTAGTGTTATTAGAAGTCTAACATGCTAGTTTAGCTTTCGTGCAACGTTTCGTAAGGTAAAGATGCCAATAGACCAAGTTACGTTTGAAATTGCACAAAAGCGTGAATAGCTCTTCTATGGAGAGAGTTGAGCAATTTCAAAGCATCAAAATGGACCGTTGCACTCTATTTAGTGTTACTAGCAGTCTAACATGCTAGTTTAGCTTTCGTGCAACATTTCGTAAGGTAAAGATGCAAATAGACCAAGTTATATTTGAAATTGCACAAAAACGTCGATAGCTCGTCTATGGAGAGAGTTGAGCAATTCCAAAGCATCAAAGTGGACGGCTGTACACTATTTAGTGTTCTTAGAACTCTAAGTTGCTAGTTTAGCTTTCGTGTAACGTTTCGTAAGGTAAAGATGCCAATAGACCAAGTTATGATTCAAATTACACAAAAATGTCAAAAGCTCGTCTATGGAGAGAATTGAGAATTCCAAGGCATCAAAGTGGACGGTTGTGCTATATTTAGTGTTCTTACAAGTCTAGCATGCTAGTTTAGCTTTCGTGCAACGTTTCGTAAGGTAAAGATGCCAATGGACCAAGTTATGTTTGAAATTACGCAAAAATTTCAAAAGCTCGTCTATGGAGAGAGTTGAGCAATTCCAAAGCATCAAAGTGGACCGTTGTGCTCTATTTAGTTTTCTTAGAAGTCTAACATGCTAGTTTAGCTTTCGTCCAACGTTTCGTAAGATAAAGATGCCTGTAGACCAAGTTTTGTTTCAAATTGCACAATAACGTCAAAAGCTCATCTATTGAGAGAATTAGGCAATTCCAAAGCATCAAAGTGGACCGTTGTACTCTATTTAGTGTTCTTAGAAGTATAACTTGCTAGTTTAGCTTTCGTGCAGCGTTTCGTAAGGTAAAGATGCCAATAGACCAAGTTATGTTTGCAATTGCATAAAAGTGTCAAAAGGTCATCTATGGAGAGAGTTGAGCAATTCCAAAGCATCAAAGTGGATCATTGTACTCTATTTAGTGTTATTAGAAGTCTAACACGCTAGTTTAGCTTTCGTGCAACATTTCGTAAGGTAAAGATGCCAATAGACCAAGTTACGTTTGAAATTGCACAAAAGCGTGAATAGCTCTTCTATGGAGAGAGTTGAGCAATTTCAAAGCATCAAAATGGACCGTTGCACTCTATTTAGTGTTACTAGCAGTCTAACATGCTAGTTTAGCTTTCGTGCAACGTTTCGTAAGGTAAAGATGCAAATAGACCAAGTTATATTTGAAATTGCACAAAAACGTCGAAAGCTCGTCTATGGAGAGAGTTGAGCATTCCAAAGCATCAAAGTAGACGGCTGTACACTATTTAGTGTTCTTGGAAGTCTAACTTGCTAGTTTAGCTTTCGTGTAACGTTTCGTAAGGTAAAGATGCCAATAGACCACGTTATGATTCAAATTACACAAAAATGTCAAAAGCTCGTCTATGGAGAGAATTGAGAATTCCAAGGCATCAAAGTGGACGGTTGTACTATATTTAGTGTTCTTACAAGTCTAGCATGCTAGTTTAGCTTTCGTGCAACGTTTCGTAAGGTAAAGATGCCAATGGAACAAGTTATGTTTGAAATTACGCAAAAATTTCAAAAGCTCGTCTATGGAGAGAGTTGAGCAATTCCAAAGCATCAAAGTGGACCGTTGTGCTCTATTTAGTTTTCTTAGAAGTCTAACATGCTAGTTTAGCTTTCGTCCAACGTTTCGTAAGGTAAAGATGCCAATAGACCAAGTTTTTTTTGAAATTGCACAAAAACGTCAAAAGCTCGGCTATGGAGAGAATTAAGCAATTCCAAAGCAGTAAAGTGGACTGTTGTACTCTATTTACTTTTCTTAGAAGTCTAACATGCTAGTTTGGCTTTCGTCCAACGTTTCGTAAGGTAAAGATGCCAATAGACCAAGTTTTGTTTTAAATTGCACAAAAACGTCAAAAGCTTGTCTATTGAGAGAATTAAGAAATTCCAAAGCATCAAAGTGGACCGTTGTACTCTATTTAGTGTTCTTAGAACTCTAACATGCTAGTTCAGGTTTCGTCCAACGTTTCGTAAGGTAAAGATGCCAATAGACCAAGTTTTGTTTCAAATTGCACAACAACGTCAAAAGCTCGTCTATTGAGAGAATTAAGCAATTCCAAAGCATCAAAGTGGACCGTTGTACTTTATTTAGTGTTCTTAGAAGTCTAACTTGCTAGTTTATCTTTCGTGCAACATTTCGTAAGGTAAAGATGCCAATAGACCAAGTTTTGTTTCAAATTGCACAACAACGTCAAAAGCTCGTCTATTGAGAGAATTAAGCAATTCCAAAGCATCAAAGTGGACCGTTGTACTTTATTTAGTGTTCTTAGAAGTCTAACTTTCTAGTTTATCTTTCGTGGAACGTTTCGTAAGGTAAAGATGCCAATAGACGAAGTTATGTTTGAAATTGCACGAAAACGTGAATAGCTCTTCTTTGGAGAGAGTTGAGCAATTCCAAAGCATCAAAATGGACCGTTGCACTCTATTTAGTTTTATTAGAAATCTAGCATGCTAGTTTAGTTTTCGTGCAATGTTTCGTAAGCTAAAGATGCCAATAGACCAAGTTACGTTTGAAATTGGACAAAAACATCAAAAGCTCGTCTATGGAGAGAGTTGAGCAATTCCAAAGCATCAAAGTGGACGGCAGTACACTATTTAGTGTTCTTAGAAGTCTAACTTGCTAGTTTGGCTTTCGTGCAACATTTCGCAAGGCAAATATGCCAATAGACCAAGTTATGATTCAAATTGCACAAAAACGTCAAAAGCTCGTCTATGGACAGAATTGAGCAATTCCAAAGCATCACAGTGGACTGTTGTACTCTATTTAGTTTTCTTAGAAGTCTAACATGCTAGTTTAGCTTTCGTCCAACCTTTCGTAAGGTAAAGATGCCAATAGATCAAGTTTTCTTTCAAATTGCATAAAAACATCAAAAGCTCGTCTATTGAGAGAATTAAACAATTCCAAAGCATCAAAGTGGACCGTTGTACTCTATTTAGTTTTCTTAGAAGTCTAACATGCTAGTTTAGCTTTCGTCCAACCTTTCGTAAGGTAAAGATGCCAATAGATCAAGTTTTGTTTCAAATTGCATAAAAACGTCAAAAGCTCATCAATTGAGAGAATTAAGCAATTCCAAAGCATCAAAGTGGACCGTTGTAGTCTATTTAGTGTTCTTAGAAGTCTAACTTGCTACTTCTGCTTTAACTTTCGTGCAACGTTCGTAAGGTAAAGATGCCAATAGTCCAAGTTATGATTTAAATTGACCAAAAACGTTAAAAGCTCATCTATGGAGAAAATTGCGCAATTCCAAAGCATCAAAGTGGACCGTTGTACTCTATTTAGTGTTCTTACGAGCCTGGCATGCTAGTTTAGCTTTCGTGCATCGTTTTGGAAGGTAAAGATGCCAATACACCTAGTTATGTTTGAAATTGCACAAAAATATCTAAAGTCCCTCTATGCAGAGAGTTGAGCAATTCCAATGCATCAAAGTGTACCATTTTACTCTATTTAGTGTTCTTAGAAGTCTAACATGCTAGTTTAGCTTTCGTGCAACGTTTCGTCAGGTAAAGATGCCAATAGGCCAAGTTATGTTTCAAATTGCATAAAATCATCAAATGCTCGTCTATGGAGAGAGTTCAGCAATCTTAAAGCATCAAAGTGGACCATTGTACTCTATTTAGTATTCCTAGAAGTCTATCATGCGAGTTTTGCTTTCGTGCAACGTTTTGTAAGGTAAAGATGCCAATAGACCGAGTGATGTTTGAAATTGCACAAATACGTCAAAAGCTCGTCTATGGAGAGAGTTGAGCAATTCCAAAGCATCAAAGTGGACTGTTATAGTCTATATGGTTTTCTTAGAAGTCTAACATGCTAGTTTAGCTTTCGTCCAACGTTTCGTAAGGTAAAGATGCCAATAGACCAAGTTTTGTCTCAAATTGCACAACAACGTCAAAAGCTCGTCTATTCAGAGAATTAGGCAATTCCAAAGCATCAAAGTGGACCGTTGTACTCTATTTAGTGTTCTTAGAAGTCTAACTTGCTAGTTTAGCTTTCGTGCAGCGTTCCGTAAGGTAAAGATGTCAATAGACCAAGTTATGTTTGCAATTGCATAAAAACGTCAAAAGGTCATCTATGGAGAGAGTTGAGCAATTCCAAAGCATCAAAGTGGATCATTGTACTCTATTTAGTGTTATTAGAAGTCTAACATGCTAGTTTAGCTTTCGTGCAATGTTTCGTAAGGTAAAGATGCCAATACACCTAGTTATGTTTGAAATTGCATAAAAATATCTAAAGCCCCTCTATGCAGAGAGTTGAGCTATTCCAATGCATCAAAGTGTACCATTGTACTCTATTTAGTGTTCTTAGAAGTCTAGCATGCTAGTTTAGCTTTCGTGCAACGTTTCATCAGGTAAAGATGCCAATAGGCCAAGTTATGTTTCAAATTGCATAAAAGCATCAAATGCTCGTCTATGGAGAGAGTTGAGCAATCCCAAAGCATCAAAGTGGACCATTGTACTCTATTTAGTATTCCTAGAAGTCTATCATGCGAGTTTTTCTTTCGTGCAACGTTTTGTAAGGTAACGATGCCAATAGAGCAAGTGATGTTTGAAATTGCACAAAAATGTCAAAAGCTCGTCTATGGAGAGAGTTGAGCAATTCCAAAGCATCAGAGTGGACTGTTAAAGTCTATTTAGTTTCCTTAGAAGTCTAACATGCTAGTTTAGCTTTCGTCCAACGTTTCGTAAGATAAAGATGTGAATAGACCAAGTTTTGTTTCAAATTACACAACATCGTCAAAAGCTCATCTATTGAGAGAATTAAGCAATTCCAAAGCATCAAAGTGGACCGTTGTACTCTATTTAGTGTTCTTAGAAGTCTAACTTGCTAGTTTAGCATTCATGCAGCGTTTCGTAAGGTAAAGATGCCAATAGACCAAGTTATGTTTGCAATTACATAAAAACGTCAAAAGGTCATCTATGGAGAGAGTTGAGCAATTCCAAAGCATCAAAATGGACCATTGCACTCTATTTAGTGTTACTAGCAGTCTAACATGCTAGTTTAGCTTTCGTGCAACGTTTCGTAAGGTAAAGATGCCAATAGACCAAGTTATATTTGAAATTGCACAAAAAGTCGAAAGCTCGTCTATAGAGAGAGTTGAGCAATTCCAAAGCATCAAAGTGGACGGCTGTACACTATTTAGTGTTCTTAGAAGTCTAACTTGCTAGTTTATCTTTCGTGTAACGTTTCGTAAGGTAAAGATGCGAATAGACCAAGTTATGATTCAAATTACACAAAAATGTCAAAAGCTCGTCTATGGAGAGAATTGAGAATTCCAAGGCATCAAAGTGGACGATTGTACTATATTTAGTGTTCTTACAAGTCTAGCATGCTAGTTTAGCTTTCGTGCAACGTTTCGTAAGGTAAAGATGCCAATGGACCAAGTTATGTTTGAAATTATGCAAAAATGTCAAAAGCTCGTCTATGGAGAGAGTTGAGCAATTCCAAAGCATCAATGTGGACCGTTGTGCTCTATTTAGTTTTCTTAGAAGTCTAACATGCTAGTTTAGTTTTCGTCCAACGTTTCGTAAGGTAAAGATGCCAATAGACCAAGTTTTGTTTCAAATTGCACAAAAACGTCAAAAGCTCTGCTATGGAGAGAATTCAGCAATTCCAAAGCATCAAAGTGGACTGTGGTACTCTATTTAGTTTTCTTAGAAGTCTAACATGCTAGTTTAGCTTTCGTCCAACGTTTCGCAAGGTAAAGATGCCAATAGACCAAGTTTTGTTTTAAATTGCACAAAAACGTCAAAAGCTCGTGTATTGAGAGAATTAAGCAATTCCAAAGCATCAAAGTGGACCGTTGTACTCTATTTAGTGTTCTTAGAACTCTAACATGCTAGTTTTGCTTTCGTCCAACGTTTCGTAAGGTAAAGATGCCAATAGACCAAGTTTTGTTTCAAATTGCACAACAACGTCAAAAGCTCGTCTATTGAGAGAATTAAGCAATTCCAAAGCATCAAAGTGGATCGTTGTACTCTATTTAGTGTTCTTAGAAGTCTAACTTGCTAGTTTATCTTTCGTGCAACGTTTCGTAAGGTAAAGATGCCAATAGACCAAGTTATGACTGAAATTGTACGAAAACGTGAATAGCTCTTCTTTGGAGAGAGTTGAGCAATTCCAAAGCATCAAAATGAACCGTTGCACTCTATTTATTTTTATTAGAAATCTAGCATGCTAGTTTAGTTTTCGTGCAATGTTTCGTAAGGTAAAGATGCCAATAGACCAAGTTACGTTTGAAATTGCACAAAAAATCAAAAGCTCATCTATGGAGAGAGTTGAGCAATTCCAAAGCATCAAAGTGGACGGCTGTACACTATTTAGTGTTCTCAGAAGTCTAACTTGCTAGTTTGGCTTTCGTGCAACATTTCGCAAGGAAAATATGCCAATAGACCAAGTTATGATTCAAATTGCACAAAAACGTCAAAAGCTCGTCTATGGACAGAATTGAGTAATTCCAAAGCATCAAAGTGGACTGTTGTACTCTATTAGTTTTCTTAGAAGCATCAAAGTGGACTGTTGTATTCAACTTAAACTTTCGTGCAACGTTCGTAAGGTAAAGATGCCAATAGTCCAAGTTATGATTTAAATTGACCAAAAACATTAAAAGCTCATCTATGGAGAAAATTGCGCAATTCCAAAGCATAAAAGTGGACCGTTGTACTCTATTTAGTGTTCTTACGAGCCTGGCATGCTAGTTTAGCTTTCGTGCATCGTTTCGGAAGGTAAAGATGCCAATAAACCTAGTTATGTTTGAAATTGCACAAAAATATATAAAGCCCCTCTATGCAGAGAGTTGAGCAATTCCAATGCATCAAGGTGTACCATGTTACTCTATTTAGTGCGCTTAGAAGTCTAGCATGCTAGTTTAGCTTTCGTGCAACGTTTCGTCAGGTAAAGATGCCAATAGGCCAAGTTATGTTTCAAATTGCATAAAATCATCAAATGCTCATCTATGGAGAGAGTTGAGCAATCCCAAAGCATCAAAGTGGACCATTGTACTCTATTTAGTATTCCTAGAAGTCTATCATACGAGTTTTGCTTTCGTGCAACGTTTTGTAAGGTAAAGATGCCAATGGACCAATTGATGTTTGAAATTGCACAAAAATGTCAAAAGCTCGTCAATGGAGAGAGTTGAGCAATTCCAAAGCATCAAAGTGGACCGTTGTGCTCTATTTAGTGTTCTTAGAAGTGTAACTTGCTAGTTTGGCTTTCGTGCAGCGTTTCGTAAGGTAAAGATGCCAATAGACCAAGTTATGTTTGCAATTGCATAAAAACGTCAAAAGGTCATCTATGGAGAGAGTTGAGCAATTCCAAAGCATCAAAGTGGATCATTGTACTCTATTTAGTGTTATTAGAAGTCTAACATGCTAGTTTAGCTTTCGTGCAACGTTTCGTAAGGTAAAGATGCCAATAGACCAAGTTACGTTTGAAATTGCACAAAAGCGTGAATAGCTCTTCTCTGGAGAGAGTTGAGCAATTTCAAAGCATCAAAATGGACCGTTGCACTCTATTGAGTGTTATTAGAAGTCTAACATGCTAGTTTAGCTTTCGTGCAACGTTTCGTAAGGTAAAGATGCCAATAGACCAATTTATATTTGAAATTGCACAAAAAGTCGAAAGCTCGTCTATGGAGAGAGTTGAGTAATTCCAAAGCATCAAAGCGGACGGCTGTACACTATTTAGTGTTCTTAGAAGTCTAAGTTGCTAGTTTAGCTTTCGTGTAACGTTTCGTAAGGTAAAGATGCCAATAGACCAAGTTATGATTCAAATTACACAAAAATGTCAAAAGCTCGTCTATGGAGAGAATTGAGAATTCCAAGGCATCAAAGTGGATGGTTGTACTATATGTAGTGTTCTTACAAGTCTAGCATGCTAGTTTAGCTTTCGTGCAACGTTTCGTAAGGTAAAGATGCCAATGGACCAAGTTATGTTTGAAATTACGCAAAAATGTCAAAAGCTCGTCTATGGAGAGAGTTGAGCAATTCCAAAGCATCAAAGTGGACCGTTGTGCTCTATTTAGTTTTCTTAGAAGTCTGACATGCTAGTTTAGCTTTCGTCCAACGTTTCGTAAGCTAAAGATGCCAATAGACCAAGTTTTGTTTCAAATTGCACAAAAACGTCAAAAGCTCGGCTATGGAGAGAATTAAGCAATTCCAAAGCATCAAAGTGAACCGTTGTACTCTATTTAGTTTTCTTAGAAGTCTAGCATGCTAGTTTAGCTTTCGTCCAACGTTTCATAAGGTAAAGATGCCAATAGACCAAGTTTCGTTTTAAATTGCACAAAAACGTCAGAAGCTCGTCTATTGAGAGAATTAAGCAAATCCAAAGCATCAAAGTGGACCGTTGTACTCTATTTAGTGTTCTTAGAACTCTAACATGCTAGTTTAGCTTTCGTCCAACGTTTCGTAAGGTAAAGATGCCAATAGCCCAAGTTTTGTTTCGAATTGCACAACAACGTCAAAAGCACGTCTATTGAGAGAATTAAGCAATTTCAAAGCATCAAAGTGGACCGTTGTACTCTATTTACAGTTCTTAGAAGTCTAACTTGCAAGTTTAGCTTTCGTGCATCGTTTCGTAAGGTAAAGATGCCAATAGACCAAGTTACGTTTGAATTGCACAAAAACATCAAAAGCTCGTCTATGGAGAGAGTTGAGCAATTCCAAAGCATCAAAGTGGACGGCTGTACACTATTTAGTGTTCTTAGAAGTCTAAATTGCTAGTTTGGCTTTCGTGCAACATTTCGCAAGGCAAAGATGCCAATAGACCAAGTTATGATTCAAATTGCATAAAAACGTCAAAAGCTCGTCTATGGACAGAATTGAGCAATTCCAAAGCATCAAAGTGGACTGTTGTGCTCTATTTAGTTTTCTTAGAAGTCTAACATGCTAGTTTGGCTTTCGTCCAACCTTTCGTAAGGTAAAGATGCCAATAGATCAAGTTTTGTTTCAAATTGCATAAAAACGTCAAAAGCTCGTCTATTGAGAGAATTAAGCAATTCCAAAGCATCAAAGTGGACCGTTGTGGTCTATTTTGTCTTCTTAGAAGTCTAACTTGCTAGTTCAACTTCAACTTTCGTGCAACGTTCGTAAGGTAAAGATGCCAATAGTCCAAGTTATGATTTAAATTGACCAAAAACGTTAAAAGCTCATCTATGGAGAAAATTGCGCAATTCCAAAGCATCAAAGTGGACCGTTGTACTCTATTTAGAGTTCTTACGAGCCTGGCATGCTAGTTTAGCTTTCGTGCATCGTTTCGGAAGGTAAAGATGCCAATACACCTAGTTATGTTTGAAATTTAACAAAAATATCTAAAGCCCCTCTATGCAGAGAGTTGAGCAATTCCAATGCATCAAGGTGTACCATGTTACTCTATTTAGTGTGCTTAGAAGTCTAGCATGCTAGTTTAGCTTTCGTGCAACGTTTCGTCAGGTAAAGATGCCAATAGGCCAAGTTATGTTTCAAATTGCATAAAATCATCAAATGCTCATCTATGGAGAGAGTTGAGCAATCCCAAAGCATCAAAGTGGACCATTGTACTCTATTTAGTATTCATAGAAGTCTATCATACGAGTTTTGCTTTCGTGCAACGTTTTGTAAGGTAAAGATGCCAATGGACCAATTGATGTTTGAAATTGCACAAAATTGTCAAAAGCTCGTCTATGGAGAGAGTTGAGCAATTCCAAAGCATCAAAGTGGACTGTTATAGTCTATTTAGTTTTCTAGAAGTCTAACTTGCTAGTTTAGCTTTCGTCCAACGTTTCGTAAGGTAAAGATGTCAATAGACCAAATTTTGTTTCAAATTGCACAACAACGTCAAAAGCTCGTCTATTGAGAGAATTAAGCAATTCCAAAGCATCAAAGTGGACCGTTGTGCTCTATTTAGTGTTCTTAGAAGTCTAACTTGCAAGTTTGGCTTTCGTGCAGCGTTTCGTAAGGTAAAGATGCCAATAGACCAAGTTATGTTTGCAATTGCATAAAAACGTCAAAAGGTCATCTATGGAGAGAGTTGAGCAATTCCAAAGCATCAAAGTGGATCATTGTACTCTATTTAGTGTTATTAGAAGTCTAACATGCTAGTTTAGCTTTCGTGCAACGTTTCGTAAGGTAAAGATGCCAATAGACCAAGTTACGTTTGAAATTGCACAAAAGCGTGAATAGCTCTTCTCTGGAGAGAGTTGAGCAATTTCAAAGCATCAAAATGGACCGTTGCACTCTATTGAGTGTTATTAGAAGTCTAACATGCTAGTTTAGCTTTCGTGCAACGTTTCGTAAGGTAAAGATGCCAATAGACCAATTTATATTTGAAATTGCACAAAATGTCGAAAGCTCGTCTATGGAGAGAGTTGAGTAATTCCAAAGCATCAAAGTGGACGGCTGTACACTATTTAGTGTTCTTAGAAGTCTAAGTTGCTAGTTTAGCTTTCGTGTAACGTTTCGTAAGGTAAAGATGCCAATAGACCAAGTTATGATTCAAATGACACAAAAATGTCAAAAGCTCGTCTATGGAGAGAATTGAGAATTCCAAGGCATCAAAGTGGATGGTTGTACTATATGTAGTGTTCTTACAAGTCTAGCATGCTAGTTTAGCTTTCGTGCAACGTTTCGTAAGGTAAAGATGCCAATGGACCAAGTTATGTTTGAAATTACGCAAAAATGTCAAAAGCTCGTCTATGGAGAGAGTTGAGCAATTCCAAAGCATCAAAGTGGACCGTTGTGCTCTATTTAGTTTTCTTAGAAGTCTGACATGCTAGTTTAGCTTTCGTCCAACGTTTCGTAAGCTAAAGATGCCAATAGACCAAGTTTTGTTTCAAATTGCACAAAAACGTCAAAAGCTCGGCTATGGAGAGAATTAAGCAATTCCAAAGCATCAAAGTGAACCGTTGTACTCTATTTAGTTTTCTTAGAAGTCTAGCATGCTAGTTTAGCTTTCGTCCAACGTTTCATAAGGTAAAGATGCCAATAGACCAAGTTTCGTTTTAAATTGCACAAAAACGTCAGAAGCTCGTCTATTGAGAGAATTAAGCAAATCCAAAGCATCAAAGTGGACCGTTGTACTCTATTTAGTGTTCTTAGAACTCTAACATGCTAGTTTAGCTTTCGTCCAACGTTTCGTAAGGTAAAGATGCCAATAGCCCAAGTTTTGTTTCAAATTGCACAACAACGTCAAAAGCACGTCTATTGAGAGAATTAAGCAATTTCAAAGCATCAAAGTGGACCGTTGTACTCTATTTACAGTTCTTAGAAGTCTAACTTGCAAGTTTAGCTTTCGTGCAACATTTCGTAAGGTAAAGATGCCAGTAGACCAATTTATATATGAAATTGCACAAAAACGTCGAAAGCTCGTCTATGGATAGAGTTGAGTAATTCCAAATCATCAAAGTGGACGGCTGTACACTATTTAGTGTTCTTAGAAGTCTAACTTGCTAGTTTAGCTTTCGTGTAACGTTTCATAAGTTAAAGATGCCAATAGACCAAGTTATGATTCAAATTACACAAAAATGTCAAAAGCTCGTCTATGGAGAGAATTGAGAATTCCAAGGCATCAAAGTGGACGGTTGTACTATATTTAGTGTTCTTACAAGTCTAGCATGCTACTTTAGCTTGCGTGCAACGTTTCGTAAGGTAAAGATGCCAATGGACCAAGTTATGTTTGAAATTATGCAAAAATGTCAAAAGCTCATCTATGGAGAGAGTTGAGCAATTCCAAAGCATCAAAGTGGATCATTGTACTCTATTTAGTGTTATTAGAAGTCTAACATGCTAGTTTAACTTTCGTGCAACGTTTCATAAGGTAAAGATGCCAATAGACAAAGTTACGTTTGAAATTGCACAAAAGCGTGAATAGTTATTCTCTGGAGTGAGTTGAGCAATTTCAAAGCATCAAAATGGACCGTTGCACTCTATTTAGTGTTATTAGAAGTCTAACATGCTTGTTTAGCTTTCGTGCAATGTTTCGTAAGGTAAAGATGCCAATGGACCAAGTTATGTTTGAAATTACGCAAAAATGTCAAAAGCTCGTCTATGGAGAGAGTTGAGCAATTCCAAAGCATCAAAGTGGACCATTGTACTCTATTTAGTATTCCTAGATGTCTATCATGCGAGTTTTGCTTTCGTGCAACGTTTTGTAAGGTAAAGATGCCAATAGACCAAGTGATGTTTGAAATTGCACAAAAAAGTCAAAAGCTCGTCTATGGAAAGAGTTGAGCAATTCCAAAGCATCAAAGTGGACTGTTATAGTCTATTTAGTTTTCTTAGAAGTCTAGCATGCTAGTTTAGCTTTCGTGCAACGTTTCATCAAGTAAAGATGCCAATAGGCCAAGTTATGTTTCAAATTGCGTAAAATCATCAAATGCTCGTCTATGGAGAGAGTTGAGCAATCCCAAAGCATCAAAGTGGACCATTGTACTCTATTTAGTATTCCTAGATGTCTATCATGCGAGTTTTGCTTTCGTGCAACGTTTTGTAAGGTAAAGATGCCAATAGACCAAGTGATGTTTGAAATTGCACAAAAATGTCAAAAGCTCGTCTATGGAAAGATTTGAGCAATTCCAAAGCATCAAAGTGGACTGTTATAGTCTATTTAGTTTTCTTAGAAGTCTAACATGCTAGTTTAGCTTTCGTCCAACGTTTCGTAAGGTAAAGATGTCAATAGACCAAATTTTGTTTCAAATTGCACAACAACGTCAAAAGCTCATCAATTGAGAGAATTAAGCAATTCCAAAGCATCAAAGTGGACCGTTGTGCTCTATTTAGTTTTCTTAGAAGTCTACCATGCTAGTTTAGCTTTCGTCCAACGTTTCGTAAGGTAAAGATGCCAATAGACCAAGTTTTGTTTCAAATTGCACAAAAACGTCAAAAGCTCGGCTATGAAGAGAATTAAGCAATTCCAAAGCATCAAAGTGGACCGTTGTACTCTATTTAGTTTTCTTAGAAGTATAGCATGCTAGTTTAGCTTTCGTCCAACGTTTCGTAAGGTAAAGATGCCAATAGACCAAGTTTTGTTTTAAATTGCACAAAAACGTCAAAAGCTCGTCTATTGAGAGAATTAAGCAATTCCAAAGCATCAAAGTGGACGGCTGTACACTATTTAGTGTTCTTAGAAGTCTAACTTGCTAGTTTCGCTTTCGTGCGACATTTCGCAAGGCAAAGATGCCAATAGACCAAGTTATGATTCAAATTGCACAAAAACGTCAAAAGCTCGTCTATGGACAGAATTGAGCAATTCCAAAGCATCAAAGTGGACTGTTGTACTCAATTTAGTTTTCTTAGAAGTCTAACATGCTAGTTTAGCTTTCGTCCAACCTTTCGTAAGGTGAAGATGCCAATAGATCAAGTTTTGTTTCAAATTGCATAAAAACGTCAAAAGCTCGTATATTGAGAGAATTAAGCAATTCCAAAGCATCAAAGTGGACCGTTGTAGTCTATTTAGTGTTCTTCGAAGTCTGACTTGCTAGTTCAGCTTCAGCTTTCGTGCAACGTTCGTAAGGTAAAGATGCCAATAGTCCAAGTTATGATTTAAATTGACCAAAAACGTTAAGAGCTCATCTATGGAGAAAATTGCGCAATTCCAAAGCATCAAAGTGGACCGTTGTACACTTTTCAGTGTTCTTACGAGCCTCGCATGCTAGTTTAGCTTTCGTGCAACGTTTCGGAAGGTAAAGATGCCAATACACCTAGTTATGTTTGAAATTGCACAAAAATATCTAAAGCCCCTCTATGCAGAGAGTTGAGCAATTCCAATGTATCAACGTGTACCATTTTACTCTATTTAGTGTTCTTAGAAGTCTAGCATGCTAGTTTAGCTTTCGTGCAACGTTTCGTCAGGTAAAGATGCCAATAGGCCAAGTTATGTTTCAAATTGCATAAAATCATCAAATGCTCGTCTATGAAGAGAGTTGAGCAATCCCAAAGCATCAAAGTGGACCATTGTACTCTATTTAGTATTTCTAGAAGTCTATCATGCGAGTTTTGCTTTCGTGCAACGTTTTGTAAGGTAAAGATGCCAATAGACCAAGTGATGTTTGAAATTGCACAAAAATGTCAAAAGCTCGTCTATGGAGAGAGTTGAGCAATTCCAAAGCACCAAAGTGGACTGTTATAGTCTATTTAGTTTTCTTAGAAGTCTAACATGCTAGTTTAGCTTTCGTCCAACGTTTCGTAAGGTAAAGATGCCAATAGACCAAATTTTGTTTCAAATTGCACAACAACGTCAAAAGCTCGTCTATTGGGAGAATTAAACAATTCCAAAGCATCAAAGTGGACCGTTGTACTCTATTTAGTGTTTTTAGAAGTCTAACTTGCTAGCTTGGCTTTCGTGCAGCGTTTCGTAAGGTAAAGATGCCAAAAGACCAAGTTATGTTTGCAATTGCATAAAAACATCAAAAGGTCATCTATGGAGAGAGTTGAGCAATTTCAAATCATTAAAGTGGATCATTGTACTCTATTTAGTGTTATTAGAAGTCTAACATGCTAGTTTAGCTTTCGTGCAACGTTTCGTAAGGTAAAGATGCCAATAGACCAAGTTACTGTTTGAAATTCACAAAAACGTGAATAGCTATTCTATGGAGAGAGTTGAGCAATTTCAAAGCCTCAAAATGGACCGTTGCACTCTATTTATTGTTATTAGAAGTCTAACATGCTAGTTTAGCTTTCGTGCAACGTTTCATAAGGTAAAGATGCCAATAGACCAATTTATATTTCAAATTGCACAAAAACGTCGAAAGCTCGTCTATAGAGAGAATTGAGCAATTCCAAGGCATCAAAGTGGACGGTTATACTATATTTAGTGTTCTTACAAGTCTAGCATGCTAGTTTAGCTTTCGTGCAACGTTTCGTAAGGTAAAGATGCCAATGGACCAAGTTATGTTTGAAATTACGCAAAAATGTCAAAAGCTCATCTATGGAGAGAGTTGAGCAATTCCAAAGCATCAAAGTGGACCGTTGTACTCTATTTAGTGTTCTTAGAAGTCTAACATGCTAGTTTAGCTTTCGTACAACGTTTCATAAGGTAAAGATGCCAACAGACCAAGTTTAGTTTCAAATTGCAAAAAAATGTCAAAAGCTCGTCTATTGAGAGAATTAAGCAATTCCAAAACATCAAAGTGGACCGTTGTACTCTATTTAGTGTTCTTAGAACTCTAACATTCTAGTTTATCTTTCGTCCAACGTTTCGTAAGGTAAAGATGCCAATAGACCAAGTTTTGTTTCACATTGCACAACAACGTCAAAAGCTCGTCTATGGAGAGAGTTGAGCAATTCCAAAGCATCAAAGTGGACGGCTGTACACTATTTAGTGTTCTTAGAAGTCTAACTTGCTAGTTTAGCTTTCGTGCAACGTTTCGCAAGGTAAAGATGCCAATAGACCAAGTTATGTTTGGAATTGCATGAAAACGTGAATAGCTCTTCTATGGAGAAAGTTCAGCAATTCCAAAGCATCAAAAATGGACCGTTGCACTCTATTTAGTTTTATTAGAAGTCTAATATGCTAGTTTAGCTTTCGTGCAACGTTTCGTAAGGTAAAGATGCCAATGGACCAAGTTATGTTTGAAATTACGCAAAAATGTCAAAAGCTCATCTATGGAGAGAGTTGAGCAATTCCAAAGCATCAAAGTGGACCGTTGTACTCTATTTAGTGTTCTTAGAAGTCTAACATGCTAGTTTAGCTTTCGTACAACGTTTCGTAAGGTAAAGATGCCAATAGACCAAGTTTAGTTTCAAATTGCAAAAAAATGTCAAAAGCTCGTCTATTGAGAGAATTAAGCAATTCCAAAACATCAAAGTGGACCGTTGTACTCTATTTAGTGTTCTTAGAACTCTAACATTCTAGTTTATCTTTCCTCCAACGTTTCGTAAGGTAAAGATGCCAATAGACCAAGTTTTGTTTCACATTGCACAACAACGTCAAAAGCTCGTCTATGGAGAGAGTTGAGCAATTCCAAAGCATCAAAGTGGACGGCTGTACACTATTTAGTGTTCTTAGAAGTCTAACTTGCTAGTTTAGCTTTCGTGCAACGTTTCGCAAGGTAAAGATGCCAATAGACCAAGTTATGTTTGGAATTGCATGAAAACGTGAATAGCTCTTCTATGGAGAAAGTTGAGCAATTCCAAAGCATCAAAAATGGACCGTTGCACTCTATTTAGTTTTATTAGAAGTCTAACATGCTAGTTTAGCTTTCGTGCAACGTTTCGTAAGGTAAAGATGCTAATAGACCAAGTTATGTTTGAAATTGCACAAAAACATCAAAAGCTCATCTATGGAGACAGTTGAGCAACTCCAAAGCATCAAAGTGGATGACTGTACAGTATTTAGTGTTCTTAGAAGTCTAACATGCTAGTTTGGCTTTCGTGTAACATTTCGTAAGGCAAAGATGCCAATAGACCAAGTTATGATTCAAATTGCACAAAAACGTCAAAAGCTTGTCTATGGAGAGAATTTAGCAATTCCAAAGCATCAAAGTGGACAGTTGTACTCTATTTAGTTTTCTTAGAAGTCTAACATGCTAGTTCAGCTTTCGTCCAACGTTTCGTAAGGTAAAGATGCCAATAGACCAAGTTTTGTTTCAAATTGCATAAAAATGTCAAAAGTTCGTCTATTGAGAGAATTAAGCAATTCTAAAGCATCAAAGTGGACCGTTGTAGTCTGTTTAGTGTTCTTAGAAGTCTAACTTGCAAGTTTGGCTTTCGTGCAACGTTCGTAAGCTAAAGATGCCAATAGACCAAGTTATTATTCAAATTGTACAAAAACGTTAAAAGCTCATCTGTGGAGAGAATTGAGCAATTCCAAAGCATCAAAATGGACCGTTGTACTCTATTTAGTGTTCTTACGAGCCTAGCATGCTAGTTTAGCTTTCGTGCATCGTTTCGGAAGGTAAAGATGCCAATACACCTTGTTATGTTTCAAATTGCAGAAAAATATCTAAAGCCTCTCTATGCAGAGATTTGAGCAATTCCAAGGCATCAAAGGGTACCATTGTACTCTATTTAGTGTTCTTAGAAGTCTAGCAAGCTACTTTAGCTTTCGTGCAACGTTTCGTCAGGTAAAGATGCCAATAGACCAAGTTATGTTTCAAATTGCTTAAAATCATCAAATGCTCATCTATGGAGAGAGTTGAGCAATCCCAAAGCATCAAAGTGGACCATTGTACTCTATTTAATATTCCTAGAAGTCTATCATGCGAGTTTTGCTTTCGTGCAACGTTTTGTAAGGTAAAGATGCCAATAGGCAAAGTGATGTTTGAAATTGCACAAAAATGTTAAAAGCTCGTCTATGGAGAGAGTTGAGCAATTCCAAAGCATTAAAGTGGACTGTTATACTCTATTTAGTTTTCTTAGAAGTCTAATATGCTAGTTTAGCTTTCATCCAACGTTTCATAAGGTAAAGATGCCAATAGACCAAGTTTTGTTTCAAATTGGACAAGAACGTCAAAAGCTCGTCTATTGAGAGAATTAAGCAATTCTAAAGCATCAAGGTGGACCGTTGTACTCTATTTAGTGTTCTTAGAACACTAACATGGTAGTTTAGCTTTCGTTCAACGTTTCTTAAGGTAAAGGTGCCAATAGACCAAGTTTTGTTTCAAATTGCACAACATCATCAAAAGCTCGTCCATTGAGAGAATTAAGCAATTCCAAAGCATCAAGGTGGACCATTGCACTCTATTTAGCGTTCTTAGAAGTCTAACTTGCTAGTGTAGCTTTCGTGCAACGTTTCGCAAGGTAAAGATGCCAAGTGACCAAGTTATGTTTGAAATTGCACGAAAACGTCAAAAGCTCGTCTATGGAGAGAGTTGAGCAATACCAAAGCATCAAAGTGGACTGTTATACTCTATTTAGTTTTCTTAGAAGTCTAATATGCTAGTTTAGCTTCCGTCCAACGTTTCATAAGGTAAAGATGCCAATAGACCAAGTTTTGTTTCAAATTGCACAAGAAAGTCAAAAGCTCATCTATTGAGAGAATTAAGCAATTCCAAAGCATCAAAGTGGACCGTTGTACTATATTTAGTGTTCTTACAAGTCTAGCATGCTAGTTTAGTTTTCGTGCAACGTTTCGTAAGGTAAAGATGCCAATGGACCTAGTTATGTTTCAACTTGCACTAAAATGTCAAGAGCTCGTCTACGGAGAGAGTTGAGCAATTCCAAAGCATCAAAGGGCTCGGTTGTACTCTATTTAGTGTTCTTATAAGTCTAGCATTATAGTTTAGCTTTCGTGCAACCTTTCATAAGGTAAAGATGCCAATACATCTAGTTATGTTTCAAATTGCACAAAAACGTGAAATTGTCTTCTATGGAGAGATTTGAGCAATTCCAAAGCATCAAAGTGGACCATTGTACTCTATTTAGTGTTATTAGAAGTCTAACATGCTAGTTTAGCTTTTGTGCAACATTTCATAAGCTAAAGATACCAATCGGCCAAGTTATAATTCAAATTGCGTAAAAACGTCAAAAGCTCGTCTATAGAGGGAATTGAGCAATTTCAAGGCATCAAAGTGGACCGTTGTACTCTATTTAGTGTTCTTAGAAGTCTAACATGCTAGTTTAGCTTTCGTCCAACGTTTTGTTAGGTAAAGATGCCAATAGGCCAAGTTATGTTTGCAATTGCATAAAAACATCAAAACCTCATCTATGGAGAGAGTTGAGCAGTTCCGAAGCATCAAAGTGGACCATTGTACTCTATTTAGTATTCCTAGTAGTCTAATATGTGAGTTTCGCTTTCGTGCAACGTTTCGTAAGGTAAAGATGCCTATAGACCAAGTTATGTTTAAAATTACACAAAAAAGTGAAAAGCTCTTCTATGGAGAGAGTTGAGCAATTCCAAAACATCAAAATGGACCGTTGTACTCTTTTTAGTGTGCTTAGAAGTTTAGCACGCTAGTTTAGCCTTCGTGCAACGTTTCGTAAACTAAAGATGCCAATAGACCAAGTTATGTTTCAACTTGCATAAAAACGTCAAGAGCTCATCTATGGTGAGAGTTGAGCAATTCAAAAGCATCAAAGTTGACCTTTGTGCTCTATTTAGTGTTATTAGGAGTCTAACATGCTAGTTTAGCTTTCGTGCAATGTTTCGCAAGCTAAAGATGCCAATGGACCAAGTTATGTTTCAACTTGCACAAAAACATCAAGAGCTCGTCTACGGAGAGAGTTGAGCAATTCCAAAGCATCAAAGTGCACGGTTGTACTCTATTTATTGTTCCTACAAGTTTAGCGTGCTAGTTTAGCTTTTGTGCAACATTCCGTAAGGTAAAGATGCCAATACAACTAGTTATGTTTCAAATTACACAGAAAAGTAAAGAGCTCTTCTATGGAGAGATTTGAGCATTTCCAAAGCATCAAAGTGGACCGATGTACTCTATTTAGTGTTATTAGAAGTGTAACATGTTATTTTAGCTTTTGTGCAACGTTTCGTAAGCTAAAGATGCCAATAGACCAAGATATGATTCAAATTGTGCAGAAACGTCAAAAGCTCATCTATAGAGAGAATTGAGCAATTTGAAAGCATCAAAGTGGATCGTTGTACTCTATATCGTGGTCTTAGAAGTTTAGCATAGTAGTTTAACCTTCGTTCAACATTTTGTAAGCTAAAGATGCCAATAGACTAAGTTATGTTTCAACTTACATAAAAACGTCAAGAGCTCATCCATGGAGAGAGTTGAGCAATTCCAAAGCATCAAAGTGGACCATTGTACTCTATTTAGTGTTATTAGAAGTCTAACATGCTAGTTTAGCTTTCGTGCAATGTTTCGTAAGCTAAAGATGCCAATAGACCAAGCTCTGTTTCAACTTGCACAAAAACGTCAAGAGCTCATCCACGGTGAGAGTTGAGCAATTCCAAAGCATCAAAGGGCACGGTTGTACTCTATTTAGTGTTCTTATTACTCTAGCATGCTAGTTTAGCTTTCGTGCAACGTTTCGTAAGGTAAAGATGCCAATACACCTAGTTATGTTTCAAATTGTACAAAAACGTGAAAAGCTCTTCTATGGAGAGATTTGAGCAATTCTAAAGCATCAAAGTGGACCATTGGACTCTATTTAGTGTTATTAGAAGTCTAACATTCTAGTTTAGCTTTTGTGCAACGTTTCGTAAGCTAAAGATGCCCATAGACCAAGTTATGAATCAAATTGCGCAAAAAACGTCAATAGCTCGTCTATAGAGAGAATTGAGCGATTCCAAAGCATCAAGGTGGACCGCTGTACTCTATTTAGTGTTCTTAGAAGTTTGGCATGCTAGTTTACCCTTGTGCAATGTTTCGTAAGCTAAAGATGCCAATAGACCAAGTTATGTTTCAACTTGCATGAAAACGTCAAGAGCTCATCTATGGAGAGCGTAGAGCAATTCCAAAGCATCAAAGTGCACCGTTGTACTCTATTTAGTGTTATTAGAAGTCTAACTTGCTTGTTTAGCTTTTGTGCAACGTTTCGCAAGCTAAAGTTGCCAATAGACCAAGTTATGTTTCAACATGCACAAAAACGTCAAGAGCTCATCTATGCAAAGACTTGAGCAATTCCAAAGCTTCAAAGTGCACCGTTGTACTCTATTTAGTGTTCTTATAAGTCTAACATGCTAGTTTAGCCTTCGCGCAACATTTCATAGGGTAAAGATGCCAATAGACCAAGTTATGTTTGAAATTGCACAAAAATGTCAAAAGCTCGTCTATGGAGAGAATTAAGCAATTCCAAAGCATCAAAGTGGACCATTGTACTCTATTTAGTGTTCTTAGAAGTCTGACATGCTATTTAACTTTCGTGCAACATTTCGTAGGGTAAAGATGCCAATAGACCAAGTTATGTTTGCAATTGCGTAAAAACAACAAAAGCTCATCTATGGAGAGAGTTGAGCAATTCCAAAGCATCAAAGTGGACGGTTGTACTCTATTTAGTGTTCTTACAAGTCTAGCATCCTAGTTTAGGTTTCGTGTAACATTTTGTAAGGTAAAGATGACAATAGACCAACTTATGTTTAAAATTGCACAAAAACGTGAAAAGCTCTTCTATGGAGAGAGTTGAGCAATTCCAAAGCATCAAAATGGACTATTGCGGTCTATTTAGTGTTATTAGAAGTCTAACATGCTAGTTTAGCCTTCGTGCAACGTTTCGTAAGGTAAAGATGCCAATAGACCAAGTTATGATTCAAATTGCACAAAACATCAAAAGCTCGTCTATGGATAGAATGGAGCAAGTCCAGAGCATCAAACTTGACGGTTATACTCTATTTAGTCTTCTTACAAGTCTACCATGCTAGTTTAGTTTTCATGCAATGTTTCGTAAGGTAAAGATGCAAATACACCTAGTTATGTTTCAAATTGCACAAAAACGTCAAGAGCTCGTCTATGGAGAGAGTTGAGCAATTCCAAAGCATCAAAGTGGACCGTTGTACTCTATTTAGTGTTCTTAGAAGTCTAACATGCTTGTTTTGCTTTTGTGCAACGTTTCCTGAGGTAAAGATGCCAACAGATGATGTTATGTTTCAAATTGCACAAAAATGTGAAAAGCTCTTCTATGGAGAGAGTTTAGCAATTCCAAAGCATCAAAGTGGACCCTTGTACTCTATTTAGCGTTATTAGGAGTCTAACATGCTAGTTTAGCTTTCGCGCAATGTTCGTAAGCTAAAGATGCCCATAGACCAAGTTATGAATCAAATTGCACAAAAAACGTTAATAGCTCATCTATAGAGAGAATTGAGCGATTCCAAAGTATCAAGGTGGACCGCTGTACTCTATTTAGTGTTCTTAGAAGTTTGGCATGCTAGTTTAGCCTTTGCTCAATGTTTCGTAAGCTAAAGATGCCAATAGACCAAATTATGTTTCAACCTGCATGAAAACGTCAAGAGCTCATCTATGGAGAGAGTAGAGCAATTCCAAAGCATCAAAGTGCACCGTTGTACTCTATTTAGTGTTATTAGAAGTCTAACATGCTTGTTTAGCTTTTGTGCAACGTTTCGCAAGCTAAAGATGCCAATAGACCAAGTTATGTTTCAACATGCACAAAAACGTCAAGAGCTCATCTATGGAAAGACTTGAGCAATTCCAAAGCTTCAAAGTGTACTGTTGTACTCTATTTAGTGTTCTTATAAGTCTAACATGCTAGTTTAGCCTTCGTGCAACATTTCGTATGGTAAAGATGGCAATAGACCAAGTTATGTTTGAAATTGCACGAAAATGTCAAAAGCTCGTCTATGGAGAGAATTAAGCAATTCCAAAGCATCAAAGTGGACCATTCTACTCTATTTAGTGTTCTTAGAAGTCTGACATGCTATTTAACTTACGTGCAACATTTCATAGCGTAAAGATGCCAATAGACCAAGTTATGTTTACAATTGCGTAAAAACAACAAAAGCTCATCTATGGAGAGAGTTGAGCAATTCCAAAGCATCAATGTGGACGGTTGTACTCTATTTAGCACCCTAGTTTAGCTTTCGTGCAACATTTTGTAAGGTAAAGATGACAATAGACCAAGTTATGTTTAAAATTGCACAAAAATGTGAAAAGCTCTTCTATGGAGAGAGTTGAGAAATTCCAAAGCATCAAAATGGACTATTGCGGTCTATTTAGTGTTATTAGAAGTCTAACATGCTAGTTTAGCTTTCGTGCAATGTTTTGTAAGGTAAAGATGCCAATAGACCAAGTTATGATTCAAATTGCACAAAACGTCAAAAGCTCGTCTATGGATAGAATGGAGCAAGTCCAGAGCGTCAAACTTGACGGTTATACTCTATTTAGTCTTCTTACAAGTCTACCATGCTAGTTTAGTTTTCATGCAACGTTTCATAAGGTAAAGATGCAAATACACCTAGTTGTGTTTCAAATTGCACAAAAACGTCAAGAGCTCGTCTATGGAGAGAGTTGAGCAATTCCAAAGCATCAAAGTGGACCGTTGTACTCTATTTAGTGTTCTTACAAGTCTAACATGCTTGTTTTGCTTTTGTGCAACGTTTCGTAAGGTAAAGATGCCAACAGATGAAGTTATGTTTCAAATTGCATAAAAATGTGAAAAGCTCTTCTATGGAGAGAGTTTAGCAATTCCAAAGCATCAAAGTGGACCCTTGTACTCTATTTAGCGTTATTAGGAGTCTAACATGCTAGTTTAGCTTTCGCGCAATGTCCGTAAGCTAAAGATTCCAATAGACCAAGTTATGATTCAAATTGTACAAAAACGTTAAAAGCTCATCTATGGAGAGAATTGAGCAATTCCAAGGCATCAAAGTGGACCGTTGTGCAATGTTTCGTAAGGTAAGGATGTCAATAGACCAAGTTATGTTTCAACTTGCATAAAAATGTCAAGAGCTCATCTATAGAAAGAGTTGAGCAATTCCAAAGCATCAAAGTGAACCGTTGTACTCTATTTAGTGTTATGAGAAGTCTGACATGCTAGTTTAGCTTTTGTGCAACGTTTCTTAAGCTAAAGATGCCAATAGACCAAGTTATATTTCAATTTGCATAAAAACATCAAGAGCTCATCTGTGGAGAGAGTTGAGCAATTCCAAAGCAGCAAAGTGTACCGTTGTACTCTATTTAGTGTTCTTAGAAGTCTAACGTGCTAGTTTAGCTTTTGTGCAACATTTCGTAGGGTGAGGATGCCAATAGACCAAGTTATGTTTGAAATTGCACAAAAACGTCAAGAGCTCGTCTATGGAGAGAATTAAGCAATTCCAAAGCATCAAAGTGGACCGTTGTACTCTATTTAGTGTTCTTAAAAGTCTAACATGCTAGTTTAGCTTTCGTGCAATGTTTTGTAAGGTAAAGATGCCAATAGACCAAGTTATGTTTGCAATTGCATAAAAACGTCAAAAGCTCGTCTACGGAGAGAGTTGAGCAATTCCAAAGCATCAAAGGCCACGGTTGTACTCTATTTAGTCGTCTTACAAGTCTAGCCTGCTAGTTTATCTTTCGTGCAACGTTTCGTAAGGTAAAGATGCCAATACACCTAGTTATGTTTCAAATTGTACAAAAATGTGAAATGCTCTTCTATGGAGAGATTTGAGAAATTCCAAAGCGTCAATGTGGACCGTTGTGCTCTATTTAGTGTCATTAGAAGTCTAACATGCTAGTTTAGCTTTCGTGCAACGTTTCGAAAGGTAAAGATGCCAATTGACCAAGTTATGATTCAAATTACGCAAAAACGTCAAAAGCTCATCTATGGGGAGAATTGACTAATTCCAAAGCATCAAAGTGGAACGTTGTACTCTCTTTAGTGTTCTTAGAAGTTGAGCATACTAGTTTAGCCTTCGTGGAATGTTTCGTAAGCTAAAGATGCCAATAGACCAAGTTATGTTTCAACTTGCATAAAATCGTCAAATGCTCATCTATGGAGAGAGTTGAGCAACTCTAAAGCATCGAAGTGGACCATTGTACTCTATTAAGTATTCCTAGAAGTCTATCATGCGAGTTTTGCTTTCGTGCAACGTTTTGTAAGGTAAAGATGCCCCTAGACCAAGTGATGTTTGAAATTGCACAAAAACATCAAAAGCTCGTCTATGGAGAGAGTTGAGCAATTCCACAGCATCAAAGTGCACGGTTGTACTCTATTTAGTGTTCTTACAAGTCTAGCATGTTAGTTTAGCTTTCGTGGAACGTTTCGTAAGGTAAAGATGCCAATACACTTAGTTATGTTTCAAATTGCACAAGAACGTGAAAAGCTCTTCTATGGAGAGAGTTGAACAATTCCAAAGCATAAAAGTGGACCGTTGTACTCTATTTAGTGCTATTAGAAGTCTAACATGCTAGTTTAGCTTTCGTGCAATGTTCGTAAGCTAAAGATTCCAATAGACCAAGTTATGATTCAAATAGCACAAAAACGTTAAAAGCTCATCTATGGAGAGAATTGAGCAATTGCAAAGCATCAAAGTGGACTATTGTACTCTATTTAGTGTTCTTAGAAGTTTAGCATGCTAGTTTAGGCTTTGTGCAACATTTCGTAAGCTAAAGATGCCAATAAACCAAGTTATGTTTCAACTTGCATACAAACGTCAAGAGCTCATCTATGGAGAGAGTTGAGCACTTCCAAAGCATCAAAGTGCACCGTTGTACTCTATTTAGTGTTATGAGAAGTCTAACATGCTAGTTTAGCTTTTGTGCAATGTTTCATAAGCTAAAGATGCCAATAGACCAAGTTATATTTCAACGTGCACAAAAACGTCAAGAGCTCGCCTATGGAGAGAGTTGAGCAATTCCAAAGCATCAAAGTGCACCGTTGTACTCTATTTAGTGTTCTAAGAAGTCTGACATGCTATTTAACTTTCGTGCAACATTTCGTAGGGTAATGATGCCAATAAACCAAGTTATATTTGCAATTGCATAAAAACGTCAAAAGCTCGTCTATGGAAAGAGTTGAGAAATTCCAAAGTACCAAAGTGGACGGTTCTACTCTATTTAGTGTTCTTACAAGTCTAGCATGCTGGTTTAGCTTTCGTGCAACGTTTCATAAGGTAAAGATGTCAATAGACCAAGTTATGTTTAAAATTGCACAAAAACGTGAAAAGCTCTTCTATGGAGAGTGTTGAGCAATTCCAAAGCATCAAAATGGACTGTTGCAGTCTATTTAGTGTTATTAGACGTCTAACATGCTAGTTTAGCTTTCATGCATCATTTCGTAAGGTAAAGATGCAAATAGACCATGTTATGATTCAAATTGCACAAAAACTTCAAAAGCTCATCTATGGATAGAATGGAGCAATTCCAAAGCATCAAACTCGACGGTTATACTCTATTTAGTGTTCTTACAAGTCTAGCATGCTAGTTTAGCTTTCATGTAACGTTTCATAAGGTAAAGATACCAATACACCTAGTTATGTTTCAAATAGCAGAAAAACGTAAAGAGCTCGTCTATGGAGAGAGTTGAGCAATTCCAAAGCATCAAAGTGGACCATTGTACTCTATTTAGTGTTCTTAGAAGCCTCACATGCTTGTTCTGCTTTTGTGCAACGTTTC
The DNA here is from genome assembly GCF_013401445.1 of Tripterygium wilfordii. Classification (NCBI taxonomy): domain Eukaryota; kingdom Viridiplantae; phylum Streptophyta; class Magnoliopsida; order Celastrales; family Celastraceae; genus Tripterygium; species Tripterygium wilfordii. The sequence goes on from NC_052247.1 coordinate 7,040,028, forward strand.
GTAAGGTAAAGATGCCAATAGACGAAGTTATGTTACAAATAGCACAAAAACGTGAAAAGCTCTTCTATGGAGAGAGTTGAGCAATTCCAAAGCATGAAGTGCACTGTTGTACTCTATTTAGTGTTCTTACAACTCTAGCATGCGAGTTTAGCTTTCGTTAAATGTTTCGTATGGTAAGGATGCCAATAGACCAAGTTATGTTTAAAATTGCACAAAAACGTGAATAGCTATTCTATGGAGAGAGTTGAGAAATTCCAAAGCATCAAAATGGACCGTTGCACTCTATTTAGTGTTATTAGAAGTCTAACATGCTAGTTTAGCTCGTCTATAGTGAGAATTGAGCAATTCCAAAGAATCAAAGTGGACCGTTGTACTCTATTTAGTGTTCTTAGAAGTTTAGCATGCTAGTTTAGCCTTTGTGCAACGTTTCGCAAGCTAAAGATGTCAATAGACCAAGTTACTTTTCAATTTGCATAAAAAAATCAAGAGCTCATCTATGGAGAGAGTTGAGCAATTCCAAAGCATTAAAGTGCACCGTTGTACTCTATTTAGTGTTCTTGGAAGTCTAACATGCTAGTTTAGCTTTCGTGCAATGTTTTGTAAGGTAAAGATGCCAATAGACCAAGTTATGTTTGCAATTGCATAAAAACATCAAAAGCTCGTCTATGGAGAGAGTTGAGCAATTTCAAAGCGTCAAAGTGGACGGTTGTACTCGATTTAATGTTCCTACAAGTCTAGCATGCTAGTTTAGCTTTCGTGCAACGTTTCATAAGGTAAAGATGCCAATAGACCAAGTTATGTTTAAAATTGCACAATAACGTGAATAGCTATTCTATGGAGAGAGTTGAGAAATTCCAAAGCATCAAAATGGATCGTTGCACTCTATTTAGTGTTATTAGAAGTCTAGCATGCTAGTTTAGCTTGTCTATAGTGAGAATTGAGCAATTGCAAAGCATCAAAGTGGACCGTTGTACTCTATTTAGTGTTCTTAGAAGTTTAGCATGCTAGTTTAGCCTTCGTGCAACGTTTCCTAAGCTAAAGATGTAAGTAGACCAAGTTATGTTTCAACTTGCATAAAAAGGTCAAGAGCTTATCTATGGAGAGAGTTGAGCAACTCCAAAGCATCAAAGTGGACCGTTGTACTTTATTTAGTGTTTTTACAAGTGTAACATGCTAGTTTAGCTTTCGTGCGATGTTTCGTAAGGTAAAGATGCCAATAGACCAAGTTATGTTTGAAATTGCACAAAAAGATCAAAAGCTCATCCATTGAGAGAGTTGAGCAATTCCAAAGCATCAAAGTGGACGTTTGTACTATAGTTAGTGTTCTTACAAGTCTAGCATGCTAGTTTAGCTTTCGTGCGATGTTTCGTAAGGTAAAGATGTCAATAGACCAAGTTATGTTTGAAATTGCATAAAAACGTCAAAAGCTCGTCTATGGAGAGAGTTGAGCAATTCCAAAGCATCAAAGTAGACTGTTGCACTCTATTTAGTTTTCTTAGATGTTTAACATGCTAGCTTAGCCTTCGTGTAATGTTTCATAAGCTAAAGATGCCAATAGACCAAGTTATGTTTCAACTTGCATAAAAATGTCAAGAGCTCATCTATTGAGAGAGTCGAGCAATTTCAAAGCATCAAAGTGGACCGTTGTACTCTATTTAGTGTTATTCGAAGTCTAACATGCTAAATTAGCTTTCGTGCAATGTTTCGTAAGGCAAAGATGCCAATAGATCAACTTATGATTCAAATTGCACAAAAAGTCAAAAGCTCGCCTAGCGAGAGAATTGAGCAATTCCAAATCATCAAAGTGGACGGTTGTACTCTATTTAGTGTTTTTACAAGCGTAGCATGCTAGTTTAGCTTTCGTGCAACGTTTCGTAAGGTAAAGATGCCAATAGACCAAGTTATGATTCAAGTTGCACAAAAACGTCAAAAGCTCGTCTATGGAGAGAGTTGACCAATTCCAAAGCATCAAAGTAGTCCGTTGTACTCTATTTAGTGTTATTAGAATTCTAACATGCTAGTTTAGCTTTCGTGCAACGTTTCGTAAGGTAAAGATTCCATAGACCAAGTTATGTTTAAAATTTCATAAAAACGTGAATAGCTCTTCTATGGAGACAGATGGGCAATTCCAAAGCATCAAAGTGCACGGTTGTGCTCTATTTAGTGTTCTAAAAACTCTAGCATGCTAGTGTAGCTTTCGTTAAACGTTTCGTAAGGTAAAGATGCCAATAGACCAAGTTATGTTTAAAATTACACAATAACGTGAATAGCTATTCTATGGGGAGAGTTGAGCAATTCCAAAGCATCAAAATGGACCATTGCACTCTATTTAGTGTTATTCGAAGTCTAACATGCTAGTTTGGCTTTCGTGCAACGTTTCGTAAGGTAAAGATGCCAATATACCAAGTTATGATTCAAATTGCACAAAAACGTCAAAAGCTCGTCTATGGAGAGAATTGAGCAATTCCAAAGTATCAAAGTGGACGGTTGTACTCTATTAAGTGTTCTTACAACTCTAGCATGCTAGTTTGGCTTTTGTGCAACGTTTCGTAAGGTGAAGATGCCAATACACCTAGTTATGTTTCAAATTGCACAAAAACGTGAAAAGCTCTTCTATGGAGAGATTTGAGCAATTCCAAAGCATCAAAATGGACCGTTGCACTCTGTTAGTGTTATTAGAAGTGTAACATGTTAGTTTAGCTTTCGTGCAACGTTTCGTAAGGTAAAGATGCCAATATACCAAGTTATGATTCGAATTGCACAAAAACGTCAAAAGCTCGTCTATGGAAAGAATTGAGCAATTCCAAAGCATCAAAGTGGACGGTTGTACTCTATTTAGGGTTCTTACAACTCTAGCATGCTAGTTTAGCTTTACTTAAACGTTTCATAAGGTAAAGATGCCAATAGACAAAGTTATGTTTAAAATTACACAATAACGTGAAAAGCTCTTCTATGGAGAGAGTTGAGCAATTCCAAAGCATCAAAATGGACCGTTGCACTCTATTTAGTGTTATTAGAAGTTTAGCATGCTAGTTTAGCCTTTGTGCAACGTTTCGTAAGCTAAAGATGTCAATATACCAAGTTATGATTCAAATTGCACAAAAAGGTCAAAAGCTCGTCTATGGAGAGAATTGAGCAATTCCAAAGCATCAAGGTGGACGGTTGTACTCTATTTAGTGTTCTTACAACTCTAGCATGGTAGTTTAGCTTTCCTGCAACGTTTCGTAAGGTGAAGATGCCAATAAACCTAGTTATGTTGCAAATTGCACAAAAACGTAGAAACCTCTTCTATGGAGAGATTTGAGCAATTCCAAAGCATCAAAGTGGACCGTTGTGCTCTATTTGGTGTTACTAGAAGTCTAAGATGCTAGTTTAGCTTTTGTGCAACGTTTCGTAGGCTAAAGAAGCCAATAGACCAAGTTATGATTCAAATTGCGAGAAAATGTCGAAAGCTCGTCTATAGAGAGAATTGAGCAATTCCAAGGCATCAAAGTGGACCATTGTACTCTATTTAGTGTTCTTGGAAGTTTAGCATGCTAGTTTAGCCTTCGTGCAATGTTTCGTAAGCTAAAGATGTCAATAGACCAAGTTATGTTTCAACTTGCATAAAAACGTCAAGAGCCCATCTATGGAGAGAATTGAGCAATTCCAAAGCATGAAAGTGGACGGTTGTACTCTATTTAGCATTCTTACAACTCTAGCATGGTTTAGCTTTCGTTAAACGTTTCGTAAGGTGAAGATGCCAATAGACCAAGTTATGTTCAAAACTGCACAATAACGTGAATAGCTCTTCTATGGAGAGAGTTGAGCAATTCCAAAGCATCAAAATGGACCGTTGCACTCTATTTAGTGTTCTTAGAAGTCTAACATGCTAGTTTAGCTTTCGTGCAACGTTTCGTAAGGTAAAGATGCCAATATAACAAGTTATGATTCAAATTGCACAAAAACGTCAAAAGCTCGTCTATGGAGAGAATTGAGCAATTTCAAAGCAACAAAATGGACGGTTGTACTCTATTTAGTGTTCTTACAACTCTAGCATGCTAGTTTAGCTTTCGTGCAACGTTTCGTAAGGTAAAGATGCCAATAGACGAAGTTATGATTCAAATTGCGCAAAAACGTCAAAATCTCATCTATGGAGAGAATTGAGCAATTCCAAAGCATCAAAGTGGACCGTTGTACTCTATTTAGTGTTTTTCGAAGTTTAGCATGCCGGTTTAGCCTTCGTGCAATGTTTCATAAGATAAAGATGCCAATAGACCAAGTTATGTTTCAACTTGCATAAAAACGTCAAGAGCTCATCTATGGAGAGAGTTGAGCAATTCCAAAGCATCAAAGTGGACCGCTGTACTCTATTTAGTGTTATTAGAAGTCTAACATGTTAGTTTAGCTTATGTGCAACGTTTCATAAGCTAAAGATGCCAATAGACCAAGTTATGTTTCAACTTGCATAAAAAAGTCAAGAGCACATCTATGGAGAGAGTTGAGCAATTCCAAAGCATCAAAGTGGACCACTGTACTCTATTTAGTTTTCTTAAAGTCTAACATGCTAGTTTAGCTTTCGTGAATTGTTTCGTAAGGTAAAGATGCCAATAGAACAAGTTATGATTCAAATTGCAAAAAAATGACAAAAGCTCATCTATGGAGAGAATTGAGTAATTCCAAACCTTCAAAGTGGGCGGCTGTACTCTATTTAGTGTTCTTACAACTCTAGCATGCTAGTTTGGTTTTCGTGCAACGTTTCGTAAGGTAAAGATGCCAGTATACCTAGTTATGTTTCAAATTGCTCAAAAATGTGAAAAGCTCTTCTATGGAGAGATTTGAGCAATTCCAAAGCATCAAAGTGGACCGCTGTACTCTATTTAGTGTTATTAGAAGTCTAACATGCTAGTTTAGCTTTTGTGCAACGTTTCGTAACCTAAAGTTGCCAATAGACCAAGTTATGACTAAAATTGTGCAAAAACGTCAAAAGCTCGTCTATAGAGAGAATTGAGCAATTCCAAAGCATCAAAGTGGACCGTTGTACTCTATTTAGTGTTCTTAGAAGTCTAGCATGCTAGTTTAGCCTTCGTGCAACGTTTCGTACGCTAAAGATGCAAATAGACCAAGTTATGTTTTAACTTGCATAAAAACGTCAAGAGCTCATCTATGGAGAGAGTTGAGCAATTCCAAAGCATAAAAGTGGACTGTTGTACTCTATTTAGTGTTCTTAGAATTCTAACATGCTAGTTTAGATTTCGTGCAACGTTTCGTAGGGTAAAGATGCCAAAAGACCAAGTTATGATTCAAATTGCACAAAAACGTCAAAAGCTCGTCTATGGAGAGAATTGAGCAATTCCAAAGCATCAGAGTGGACATTTGTATTCTTTTTAGCGTGTTTACAAGTCTAGCATGCTAGCTTAGCTTTCGTGCAACGTTTCGTAAGGTAAAGATGCCAATAGACCAATTTAAGTTTGAAATTGCTCAAAAACATCAAAAGCTCGTCTATGGAGAGAGTTGAGAATTTCCAAAGCATCAAAGTGGACCGTTGTATTCTATTTAGTTTTCTTACAAGTCTAACATACTAGTTTAGCTTTCGTCCAACGTTTCGTAAGGTAAAGATGCCAATAGACCAAGTTTTGTTTCAAATTGCACAAAAATGTCGAAAGCTCATCTACGGAGAGAATTAGGCAATTCCAAAGCATCAAAGTCGACCGTTGTACTCTATTTAGTGTTCTTTGAAGTCTAACTTGCTAGTTTAGCGTTCGTGCAACGTTTCGTAAGCTAAAGATGCCAATAGACCAAATTATGTTTCAACTTGCACAAAGACATCAAGAGCTCATCCATGGAGAGAGTTGAGCAATTTCAAAGCATCAAAGTGCACGATTGTACTCTATTTAGTGTTCTTACAAGTCTAGCATGCTAGTTTAGCTTTCATGCAACGTTTCGTAAGGTAAAGATGCCAATACACCTAGTTATGTTTCAAATTGCACGAAAACGTGAAAAGGTCTTCTGTGGAGAGATTTGAGCAATTCGAAAGCATCAAAGTGGACCGTTGTACTCTATTTAGTGTTATTAGAAGTCTAGCGTGCTAGTTTAGCTTTTGTGCAACGTTTCCTAAGGTAAAGATGCCAAAAGACCAAGTTATGATTCAAATTGCACAAAAACGTCAAAAGCTCGTCTATGGTGAGAATTGAGCAATTCCAAAGCATCAAAGTGGATGGTTGTACTCTTTTTAGCGTTCTTACAAGTCTAGCATGCTAGCTTAGCTTTCTCGCAACATTTCGTAAGGTAAAGATGCCAATAGAACAATTTATGTTTGAAATTGCTCAAAAACATCAAAAGCTCGCCTATGGAGAGAGTCTATTTAGTTTTCTTACAAGTCTAACATACTAGTTTAGCTTTCGTCCAACGTTTCGTAAGGTAATGATGCCAATAGAGCAAGTTTTGTTTCAAATTTAACAAAAATGTCGAAAGCACATCTCCGGAGAGAATTAGGCAATTCCAAAGCGTCAAAGTGGACCATTGTACTCTATTTAGTGTTCTTAGAAGTCTAACTTGCTAGTTTAGCGTTCGTGCAACGTTTCGTAAGCTAAAGATGCCAATAGACCAAGTTATGTTTCAACTTACACAAAGACGTCAATAGCTCATCCATGGAGAGAGTTGAGCAATTTCAAAGCATCAAAGTGGACCGTTGTACTCTATTTAGTGTTCTTAGAAGTCTAGCATGCTAGTTTAGCCTTCGTGCAACGTTTCGTATGCTAAAGATGCCAATAGACCAGGTTATGTTTTAACTTGCATAAAAACGTCGAGAGCTCATCTACGGAGAGAGTTGAGCAATTTCAAAGCATCAAAGTGGACTGTTGTACTCTATTTAGTGTTCTTAGAAGTCTAACATGCTAGTTTAGATTTCGTGCGACGTTTCGTAGGGTAAAGATGCCAAAAGACCAAGTTATGTTTGAAATTGCTCAAAAACATGAAAAGCTCGTCTATGGAGAGAGTTGAGAATTTCCAAAGCATCACAGTGGACCGTTGTATTGTATTTAGTTTTCCTACAAGTCTAACATACTAGTTTAGCTTTCGTCCAACGTTTCGTAAGGTAAAGATGCCCATAGACCAAGTTTTGTTTCAAATTGAACAAAAATGTCGAAAGCACATCTCCGGAGAGAATTAGGCAATTCCAAAGCGTCAAAGTGGACCGTTGTACTCTATTTAGTGTTCTTAGAAGTCTAACTTGCTAGTTTAGCGTTCATGCAATGTTTCGTAAGCTAAAGATGCCAATAGACCAAGTTATGTTTGAACTTACACAAAGACGTCAAGAGCTCATCCATGGAGAGAGTTGAGCAATTTCAAAGCATCAAAGTGCACGGTTGTACTCTATTTAGTGTTATTAGAAGTCTAACATGCTAGTTTAGCTTTCGTGCAACGTTTCGTAAGGTAAAGATGCCAATAGACCAAGTCATGATTCAAATTGCACAAAAACGTTAAAAGCTCGTCTATGGAGATAATTGAGCAATTCCAAAGCATCAAAGTGGACGTTTGTACTCTATTTAGTGTTCCTAAACCTCTAGCATGGTAGTTCGGCTTTCGTGCAACGTTTTGTAAGGTGAAGATGCCAATACAGCTAGTTATGTTTCAAATTGCACAAAAACGTGAAAAGCTCTTCTATGGAGAGATTTGAGCAATTCCAAAGCATCAAAGTGCACGTTGTGCTCTATTTAGTGTTATTAGAAGTCTAACATGCTAGTTTAGCTTTTGTGCAACGTTTCGCAGGCTAAAGATGTCAATAGACCAAGTTATGATTCAAATTGTGAAAAAATGTCGAAAGCTCGTCTAGAGAGAGAATTGAGCAATTCCAAAGCATCAAAGTGGACCGTTGTACTCTATTTAGTGTTCTTAGAAGTTTAGCATGCTAGTTTAGCCTTCGTCCAACGTTTCGTAAGCTAAAGATGGCAATAGACCAAGTTATGTTTCAACTTGCATAAAAACGTCAAGAGCTCATCTATGGAGAGAATTGAGCAATTCCAAAGAATCAAAGTGGACGGTTGTACTCTATTTAGTGTTCTTAAAACTCTAGCATGCTAGTTTAGCTTTCGCTAAACGTTTCGTATGGTAAAGATGACAATAGACCAAGTTATGTTTAAAATTGCACAATAACGCGAATAGCTCTTCTATGGAGAGAGTTAAGCAATTCCAAAGCATCAAAATGGACCGTTGCACTCTATTTAGTGTTATTAGAAGTCTAACATGCTAGTTTAGCTTTCATGCAACGTTTCGTAACGTAAAGATGCCAATATACCAAGTTATGATTCAAATTGCACAAAAACGTCAAATGCTCGTCTATAGAGAGAATTGAGCAATTTCAGAGCATCAAAGTGGACTGTTGTACTCTATTTAGTGTTTTTAGAAGTTTAGCATGCTAGTTTAGCCTTCGTGCAACGTTTCGTATGCTAAAGATGCCAATAGACCAAGTTGTGTTTCAACTTACATAAAAACGTCAAGAGCTTATCTATGGAGAGAGTTGAGCAATTCCAAATCATCAAAGTGGACCGTTGTACTCTATTTAGTGTTATTATAACTAACATGCTCGTTTAGCTTTCGTGCAACGTTTCGTAAGGTAAAGATGCCAAAAGACCAAGTTATGAATCAACTTGTACAAAAACGTCAAAAGCTCGTCTATGGAGAGAATTCCAAAGCATCAAAGTGGATGGTTGTACTCTTTTTAGCATTCGTACAAGTCTAGCATGCTAGCTTAGCTTTCGTGCAACATTTCGTAAGGTAAAGATGCCAATAGACCAATTTATGTTTGAAATTGCTCAAAAACATCAAAAGCTCGTCTATGGAGAGAGTTGAGAATTTCCAAAGCATCAAAGTGGACCGTTGTATTCTATTTAGTTTTCTTACAAGTCTAACATACTAGTTTAGCTTTCGTCCAATGTTTCGAAAGTTAAAGATGCCAATAGACCAAGTTTCGTTTCGAATTGCACGAAAATGTCGAAAGCTCGTCTACGGAGAGAATTAAGCAATTCCAAGGCATCAAAGTGGATCGTTGTACTCTATTTAGTGTTCTTAGAAGTCTAACTTGCTAGTTTAGCATTCGTGCAACGTTTCGTAACCTAAAGATGCCAATAGACCAAGTTATGTTTCAACTTGCACAAAGACGTCAAGAGCTCATCTATGGAGAGAGTTGAGCAATTTCAAAGGATCAAAGTGCACGGTTGTACTCTATTTAGTGTTCTTACAAGTCTAGCATGCTAGTTTAGTTTTCGTACAACGTTTCGTAAGGTAAAGATGCCAATACACCTAGTTATGTTTCAAATTGCACAAAAACGTGAAAAGGTCTTCTACGGAGAGATTTGAGCAATTCGAAAGCATCAAAGTGGACCGTTGTACTCTATTTAGTGTTCTTAGAAGTCTAACATTCTAGTTTAGCTTTCGTGCAACGTTTCGTCAGGTAAAGATGCCAATAGACCAAGTTATGATTCAAATTGCATAAAAACGTCAAAAGCTCATCTATGGAGAGAATTGAGCAATTCCGAAGCATCAAAGTGGATGGTTGTACTCCTTTTAGAGTTCTTACAAGTCTAGCATGCTAGTTTAGCTTTCGTGCAACGTTTCATAAGGTAAAGATGCCAATATACCTCGTTATGTTTCAACTTGCATAAAAACATCAAGAGCTCATCTATGGAGAGAGTTGAGCAATTCCAAAGCATCAAAGTGAACTGTTGTACTCTATTTAGTGTTCTTAGAAGTTTAGCATGCTAGTTTAGCCTTCGTGCAACATTTCATAAGCTAAAGATGCCAATAGACCAACTTATGTTTCAACTAGCACAAAAACGTCGAGAGTTCATCTATGGAGAGATTTAGAAGTTTAGCATGCTAGTTTAGCCTTTGTGGAACGTTTCATAAGCTAAAGATTCCAATAGACCAAGTTCTGTTTCAACTTACATAAAAATGTCAAGAGCTCATCTAAGGAGAGAGTTGAGCAATTTCAAAGCATCAATGTGGACCATCGTACTCTATTTAGTGTTATCAGAGGTCTAACATGCTAATTTAGCTTTCGTGCAACGTTTCGTAAGGTAAAAATGCCAAGAGACCAAGTTATGATTCAAATTGCACAAAAACGTCAAAAGCTAATCTATGGAGAGAATTGAGCAATTCCAGAGCATCAAAGTGGACGGTTGTACTCTTTTTAGTGTTCTTACAAGTCTAGCATGCTAGTTCAGCTTTCGTGCAACGTTTCGTGAGTTAAAGATGCCAATAGACCAATTTATGTTTGAAATTACACAAAAACGTCAAAAGCTCGTTTATGGAGAGAGTTAAGCAAAGTGAACCGTTGTGCTCTATTTAGTGTTCTTAGAAGTCTAACTTGCTATTTTAGCGTTCGTGCAACGTTTCATAAGCTTTAGATGCCAATAGACCAAGTTATGTTTCAAGTTGCACAAAAACGTCAAGAGCTCATCTATGGAGAGAGTTGAGCAATTACAAAGCATCAAAGTCCATGGTTGTACTCTATTTAGTGTTCCTACAAGTCTAGCATGCTAGTTTAGCTTTCGTGCAACGTTTCGTGAGGTAAAGATGCCAATGCACCTAGTTATGTTTCAAATTGCACAAAAATGTGAAAAGGTCTTCTATGGAGAGATTTGAGCAATTCCAAAGCATCAAAGTGGACCATTGTACTCTGTTTAGTGTTATTAGAAGTCTAACATGCTAGTTTAGCTTTTGTGCAACGTTTCGTAAGCTAAAGATGCCAATAGACCATGTTATGATTCAAATTGCGTAAAAACGTCAAAAGCTCGTCTATAGAGAGAATTGAGCAATTCCAAAGCATCAAAGTGGACCATTGTACTCCATTCAATGTTCTTATAAGTTGAGCATGTTAGTTTGGCCTTCGTGCAATGTTTTGTAAGCTAAAGATGCCAATAGACCAAGTTATGTTTCAACTTGCACAAAAACGTCAAGAGCTCAACTATGGAGAGAGTTGAGCAATTCCAAAGCATCAAAGTGGACTGTTGTACTCTATTTAGTGTTATCAGAATTCTAACATGCTAGTTTCGCTTTCGTACAATGTTTCGTAAGCTAAAAATGCCAATAGACCAAGTTATGTTTGAACTTGCACAAAAACATCAAGAGCTCGTCTATGAAGAGAGTTGAGCAATTCCAAAGCATCAGAGTGCACCATTGTACACTATTTAGTGTTCTTAGAAGTCTAGCATGCTAGTTTAGCCTTCGTGCAATGTTTCGTTGGGTAAAGATGCCAATAGACCAAGTTATGTTTGAAATTGCACAAAAAGGTCAAGAGCTCGTCCATGCAGAGAGTTGAGCAATTCCAATGCATCAAAGTGGACCGTTGTACTCTATCTAGTGTTCATAGAAGTCTAACATGCTTGTTATGCTTTCGTCCAACGTTTCGTAAGGTAAAGATGCCAATAGACCAAGTTATGTTTCAAATTGGACAAAAATGTTAAAAGCTCTTCCATGGAGAGAGTTGAGCAAATCCAGAGTATCAAAATGGTCCGTTGCACTCTATTTAGTGTTATTAGATTTCTAACATGCTAGTATAGCTTTGGTGGAACGTTTCGTAAGGTAAAGATGCCAATAGACCAAGTTATGATTCAAATTGCACAAAAACGACAAAAGCTCGTCTATGGAGAAAATTGAGCAATTCCAAAGCATCAAAGTGGACGGTTGTACTCTATTTAGTGTTCTTACAAGTCTAGCATGCTAGTTTAGCTTTCGTGCAATGTTTCGTAAGGTAAGGATGCCAATAAACCAAGTTATGATTCAAATTGTACAAAAACATCAAAAGCTCGTCCATGAAGCGAATTGAGCAATTCCAAAGTATCAAAGTGGATTGTTGTACTCTATTTAGTGTTATTAGAAGTCTAACATGCTAGTTTAGCTTTCGTGCAATGTTTCGTAAACTAAAGATGCCAATAGACCAAGTTATCATTCAAATTGCGCAAAAAAGTTAAAAGCTCATCTATGGAGAGAATTGAGCAATTCCAAAGCATCAAAGTAGACCGTTGTACTCTATTTAGTGTTCTTACAAGCCTAGCATGCTAGTTTAGCTTTCGTGTAACATTTCGTAAGGTAAAGATGCCAATACACCTATTTATGTTTCAAATTGCCCAAAAACGTCTACAGCTCCTCCATGCAGATAATTAAGCAATTCCAAGGCATTGAAGTATACCATTGTACTCTATTTAGTGTTCTTAGAAGTCTAGCATGCTAGTTTAGCTTTCGTGCAAAATTTCGTAAGGTAAAGAACCCAATAGGCAAGTTATGTTTGCAATTGCATAAAAACGTCAAAAGCTCGTCTATGGAGAAAGTTGAGCAATTCCAAAGCATCAAAGTGGACCATTGTACTCTATTTAGTATTCTTAGAAGTCTAACATGTGACTTTTGCTTTCGTGCAACATTTCGTAAGGTAAAGATGCCAATAGACCAAGTTATTTTAAAATTGCACAAAAATGTGAAAAGCTCTTCTATGGAGAGAGTTGAGCAATTCCAAAGCATCAAAATGGTTTGTTGCACTCTATTTAGTGTTTTTAGAAGTCTAACATGCTAGTTTAGCTTTTCTGCAACGTTTCGTAAGGTAAAGATGCCAATAGACCAAGTTATGATTTAAATTGCACAAAAACGACAAAAGCTCGTTTATGAAGAGAATTGAGCAATTCCAAAGCATCAAAGTGGACGGTTGTACTCTATTTAGTGTTCTTACAAGTCTAGCATGCTAGTTTAGCTTTCGTGCAATGTTTCGTAAGGTAAAGATGCCAATAAACCAAGTTATGATTCAAATTGTACAAAAACATCAAAAGCTCGTCCATGAAGCGAATTGAGCAATTCCAAAGTATCAAAGTGGATTGTTGTACTCTATTTAGTGTTATTAGAAGTCTAACATGCTAGTTTAGCTTTCGTGCAATGTTTCGTAAGCTAAAGATGCCAATAGACCAAGTTATCATTCAAATTGCGCAAAAAAGTTAAAAGCTCATCTATGGAGAGAATTGAGCAATTCCAAAGCATCAAAGTAGACCGTTGTACTCTATTTAGTGTTCTTACAAGCCTAGCATGCTAGTTTAGCTTTCGTGTAACATTTCGTAAGGTAAAGATGCCAATACACCTAGTTATGTTTCAAATTGCACAAAAACGTCTAAAGCTCCTCTATGCAGAGAGTTGAGCAATTCCAAGGCATCAAAGTGTACCACTGTGGTCTATTTAGTGTTCTTGGAAGTCTAGCATGCGTGTTTAGCTTTCGTGCAATGTTTCATAAGGTAAAGATGCCAATAGACCAAGTTATGTTCCAAATTTCATAAAAACGTCAAAAGCTTGTCTATGGAGAGATTTGAGCAATTCCAAAGGGTCAAAGTGGAACATTGTACTCTATTTAGTATTCTTAGAAGTCAATCATGTGAGTTTTGCTTTCGTGCAACGTTTTGTAAGGTAAAGATGACAATAGACCAAGTTATGTTTAAAATTGCACAATAACGCGAATAGCTCTTCTATGGAGAGGGTTGAGCAATTCCAAAGCATCAAAGTGGACCGTTGTACTCTATTCAGTGTTCTTAGAAGTCTAACATGCTAGTTTAGCTTTCGTGCAACGTTTCGTAAGGTAAAGATGCCAATACACCTATTTATGTTTCAAATTGCCCAAAAACGTCTACAGCTCCTCCATGCAGAGAATTCAGCAATTCCAAGGCATTGAAGTATACCATTGTACTCTATTTAGTGTTCTTAGAAGTCTAGCATGCTAGTTTAGCTTTCGTGCAACATTTCGTAAGGTAAAGAACCCAATAGGCAAGTTATGTTTGCAATTGCATAAAAACGTCAAAAGCTCGTCTATGGAGAAAGTTGAGCAATTCCAAAGCATCAAAGTGGACCATTGTACTCTATTTAGTATTCTTAGAAGTCTAACATGTGACTTTTGCTTTCGTGCAACATTTCGTAAGGTAAAGATGCCAATAGACCAAGTTATGTTTAAAATTGCACAAAAATGTGAAAAGCTCTTCTATGGAGAGAGTTGAGCAATTCCAAAGCATCAAAATGGTCTGTTGCACTCTATTTAGTGTTATTAGAAGTCTAACATGCTAGTTTAGCTTTTCTGCAACGTTTCGTAAGGTAAAGATGCCAATAGACCAAGTTATGATTTAAATTGCACAAAAACGACAAAAGCTCGTTTATGAAGAGAATTGAGCAATTCCAAAGCATCAAAGTGGACGGTTGTACTCTATTTAGTGTTCTTACAAGTCTAGCATGCTTGTTTAGCTTTCGTGCAATGTTTCGTAAGGTAAAGATGCCAATAAACCAAGTTATGATTCAAATTGTACAAAAACATCAAAAGCTCGTCCATGAAGCGAATTGAGCAATTCCAAAGTATCAAAGTGGATTGTTGTACTCTATTTAGTGTTATTAGAAGTCTAACATGCTAGTTTAGCTTTCGTGCAATGTTTCGTAAGCTAAAGATGCCAATAGACCAAGTTATTATTCAAATTGCGCAAAAACGTTAAAAGCTCATCTATGGAGAGAATTGAGCAATTCCAAAGCATCAAAGTAGACCGTTGTACTCTATTTAGTGTTCTTACAAGCCTAGCATGCTATTTTAGCTTTCGTGTAACATTTCGTAAGGTAAAGATGCCAATACACCTAGTTATGTTTCAAATTACACAAAAACGTCTAAAGCTCCTCTATGCAGAGAGTTGAGCAATTCCAAGGCATCAAAGTGTACCACTGTGGTCTATTTAGTGTTCTTGGAAGTCTAGCATGCGTGTTTAGCTTTCGTGCAATGTTTCATAAGGTAAAGATGCCAATAGACCAAGTTATGTTCCAAATTTCATAAAAACGTCAAAAGCTTGTCTATGGAGAGATTTGAGCAATTCCAAAGGGTCAAAGTGGACCATTGTACTCTATTTAGTATTCTTAGAAGTCTATCATGTGAGTTTTGCTTTCGTGCAACGTTTTGTAAGGTAAAGATGACAATAGACCAAGTTATGTTTAAAATTGCACAATAACGCGAATAGCTCTTCTATGGAGAGAGTTGAGCAATTCCAAAGCATCAAAATGGACCGTTGCACTCTATTTAGTGTTATTAGAAGTCTAACATGCTAGTTTAGCTTTCATGCAACGTTTCGTAAGGTAAAGATGCCAATATACCAAGTTATGATTCAAATTGCACAAAAACGTGAAAAGCTCGTCTATAGAGAGAATTGAGCAATTCCAGAGCATCAAAGTGGACTGTTGTACTCTATTTAGTGTTCTTAGAAGTTTAGCATGCTAGTTTAGCCTTCGTGCAACGTTTCGTATGCTAAAGATGCCAATAGACCAAGTTTTGTTTCAACTTACATAAAAACGTCAAGAGCTCATCTATGGAGAGAGTTGAGCAATTCCAAATCATCAAAGTGGACCGTTGTACTCTATTTAGTGTTATTATAACTAACATGCTAGTTTAGCTTTCGTGCAACGTTTCGTAAGGTAAAGATGTCAAAAGACCAAGTTATGAATCAACTTGCACAAAAACGTCAAAAGCTCGTCTATGGAGAGAATTCCAAAGCATCAAAGTGGATGGTTGTACTCTTTTTAGCATTCTTACAAGTCTAGCATGCTAGCTTAGCTTTCGTGCAACATTTCGTAAGGTAAAGATGCCAATAGACCAATTTATGTTTGAAATTGCTCAAAAACATCAAAAGCTCGTCTATGGAGAGAGTTGAGAATTTCCAAAGCATCAAAGTGGACCGTTGTATTCTATTTAGTTTTCTTACAAGTCTAACATACTAGTTTAGCTTTCGTCCAATGTTTCGAAAGTTAAAGATGCCAATAGACCAAGTTTCGTTTCGAATTGCACGAAAATGTCGAAAGCTCGTCTACGGAGAGAATTAAGCAATTCCAAGGCATCAAAGTGGATCGTTGTACTCTATTTAGTGTTCTTAGAAGTCTAACTTGCTAGTTTAGCGTTCGTGCAATGTTTCGTAACCTAAAGATGCCAATAGACCAAGTTATGTTTCAACTTGCACAAAGACGTCAAGAGCTCATCTATGGAGAGAGTTGAGCAATTTCAAAGCATCAAAGTGCACGGTTGTACTCTATTTAGTGTTCTTACAAGTCTAGCATGGTAGTTTAGTTTTCGTACAACGTTTCGTAAGGTAAAGATGCCAATACACCTAGTTATGTTTCAAATTGCACAAAAACGTGAAAAGGTCTTCTACGGAAAGATTTGAGCAATTCGAAAGCATCAAAGTGGACCGTTGTACTCTATTTAGTTTTCTTAGAAGTCTAACTTGCTAGTTTAGCGTTCGTGCAACGTTTCGTAACCTAAAGATGCCAATAGACCAAGTTATGTTTCAACTTGCCCAAAGACGTCAAGAGCTCATCTATGGAGAGAGTTGAGCAATTTCAAAGCATCAAAGTGCACAGTTGTACTCTATTTAGTGTTCTTACAAGTCTAGCATGCTAGTTTAGTTTTCGTACAACGTTTCGTAAGGTAAAGATGCCAATACACCTAGTTATGTTTCAAATTGCACAAAAACATGAAAAGGTCTTCTACGGAGAGATTTGAGCAATTCGAAAGCATCAAAGTGGACCGTTGTACTCTATTTAGTGTTATTAGAAGTCTAACGTGCTAGTTTAGCTTTTGTGCAACGTTTCGTAAGTTAAAGATGCCAATAGACCAAGCTATGATTCAAATTACGCAAAAACATCAAAAGCTCAGCTATGGAGAGAATTGAGCAATTCCAAAGCATCAAAGTGGACCGTTGTACTCTATTTAGTGTTCTTAGAACTTTAGCATTCTAGTTTAGCCTTCGTGCAACGTTTCGTAAGCTAAAGATGCCAATAGACCAAATTATGTTTCAACTTGCATAAAAACGTCAAGAGCTCATCTATGGAGAGAGTTGAGCAATTCCAAAGCGACAAAAGTGGACCGTTGTACTCTATTTAGTGTTATCAGAAGTCTAACATGCTAGTTTACCTTTCATGCAACGTTTCGTAAGGTAAAGATGCCAAAAGACCAAGTTATGATTCAAATTGCACAAAAACGTCAAAAGCTCGTCTATGGAGAGAATTGAGCAATTCCAAAGCATCAAGTGGATGGTTGTACTCCTTTTAGCGTTCTTACAAGTCTAGCATGCTAGCTTAGCTTTCGTGCAACATTTCGTAAGGTAAAGATGCTAATAGAGCAATTTATGTTTGAAATTGCTCAAAAACATCAAAAGCTCGTCTATGGAGAGAGTTGAGAATTTCCAAAGCATCAAACTGGACCGTTGTATTCTATTTAGTTTTCTTACAAGTCTAACATACTAGTTTAGCTTTCGTCCAACGTTTCGTAAGGTAAAGATGCCAATAGACCAAGTTTCATTTCGAATTGCACAAAAACGTCGAAAGCTCGTCTACGGAGAGAATTAAGCAATTCCAAACCATCAAAGTGGACTGTTGTACTCTATTTAGTGTTCTTAGAAGTATAACTTGCTAGCTTAGCGTTCATGCAACTTTTGTAACCTAAAGATGCCAATAGACCAAGTTATGTTTCAACTTGCACAACGACGTCAAGAGCTCATCTATGGAGAGAGTTGAGCAATTTCAAAGCATCAAAGTGCACGGTTTGACTCTATTTAGTGTTCTTACAAGTCTAGCATGCTAGTTTTGCTTTCGTACAACGTTTCATAAGGTAAAGATGCCAATACACCTAGTTATGTTTCAAATTGCACGAAAACGTGAAAAGGTCTTCTACGGAGAGATTGAGCAATTCGAAAGCATCAAAGTGGACCGTTGTACTCTATTTAGTGTTATTAGAATTCTAACGTGCTAGTTTAGCTTTTGTGCAACGTTTCATAAGCTAAAGATGCCAATAGACAAAGTTATGATTCAAATTACGCAAAAACATCAAAAGCTCATCTATGGAGAAAATTGAGCAATTCCAAAGCATCAAAGTGGACCGCTGTACTCTATTTAGTGTTCTTAGAACTTTAGCATTCTAGTTTAGCCTTCGTGCAACGTTTCGTAAGCTAAAGATGCCAATAGACCAAATTATGTTTCGACTTGCATAAAAACGTCAAGAGCTCATCTATGGAGAGAGTTGAGCAATTTCAAAGCATCAAAAGTGGACCGTTGTACTCTATTTAGTGTTATCAGAAGTCTAACATGCTAGTTTAGCTTTCGTGCAACGTTTAGTCAGGTAAAGATGCCAATAGACCAAGTTATGATTGAAATTGCATAAAAACGTCAAAAGCTCGTCTATGGAGAGAATTGAGCAATTCCAAAGCATCAAAGTAGCTCGTTGTACTCTATTTAGTGTTCTTAGAAGTCTAACTTGCTTGTTTAGCTTTCGTGCAATGTTTCATAAGCTAAAGATGCCAATAGACAAAGTTCTGTTTCAACTTGCACAAAAACGTCAAGAGCTCATCAATGGAGAGAGTTGACCAATTCCAAAGCATCAAAGTGCACGGTTGTACTCTATTTAGTGTTCTTACAAGTCTACCATGCTAGTTTATCTTTCGTCCAACGTTTCGTAAGGTAAAGATGCCAATACACCTAGTTATGTTTCAAATTGCAAAAAAATGTCAAAAGCTCATCTATAGAGAGAATTGAGCAATTCCAGAGCATCAAAGTCGACCGGTGTACTCTATTTAGTGTTCTTAGAAGTTTAGCATGCTAGTTTAGCCTTTGTGCAACATTTCGTATGCCAAAGATGCCAGTAGATCAAGTTACGTTTCAACTTGCATAAAAACGTCAAGAGCTCATCTATGGAGAGAGTTGAGCAATTCCAAAGCATCAAAGTGGACCGTTGTACTCTATTTAGTGTTATCAGAAGTCTAACATGCTAGTTTAGCTTTCGTGCAACGTTTCGTCAGGTAAAGATGCCAATAGACCAAGTTATGATTCAAATTGCATAAAAACGTCAAAAGCTCATCTATGTAGAGAATTGAGCAATTCCAAAGCATCAAAGTGGATGGTTGTACTCCTTTTAGAGTTCTTACAAGTCTAGCATGCTAGTTTAGCTTTCGTGCAACGTTTCATAAGGTAAAGATGCCAATACACCTCGTTATGTTTCAACTTGCATAAAAACATCAAGAGCTCATCTATGGGGAGAGTTGAGCAATTCCAAAGCATCAAAGTGGACTGTTGTACTCTATTTAGTGTTCTTAGAAGTTTAGCATGCTAGTTTAGCCTTCATGTAACATTTCGTAAGCTAAAGATGCCAATAGACCAACTTATGTTTCAACTTGCACAAAAACGTCGAGAGTTCATCTATGGAGAGATTTAGAAGTTTAGCATGCTAGTTTAGCCTTTGTGCAACGTTTCATAAGCTAAAGATTCCAATAGACCAAGTTCTGTTTCAACTTGCATAAAAAGGTCAAGAGCTCATCTATGGAGAGAGTTGAGCAATTTCAAAGCGTCAATGTGGACCGTCATACTCTATTTAGTGTTATCAGAAGTCTAACATGCTAGTTTAGCTTTCGTGCAACGTTTCGTAAGGTAAAAATGCCAAGAGACCAAGTTATGATTCAAATTGCACAAAAACGTCAAAAGCTCATCTATGGAGAGAATTCAGCAATTCCAGAGCATCAAAGTGGATGGTTGTACTCTTTTTAGTGTTCTTACAAGTCTAGCATGCTAGTTCAGCTTTCGTGCAACGTTTCGTGAGTTAAAGATGCCAATAGACCAATTTATGTTTGAAATTACACAAAAACGACAAAAGCTCGTTTATGGAGAGAGTTAAGCAATTCCAAAGCATCAAAGTGGACCGTTGTGCTCTATTTAGTGTTCTTAGAAGTCTAACTTGCTATTTTAGCGTTCGTGCAACGTTTCATAAGCTTTAGATGCCAATAGACCAAGTTATGTTTCAAGTTGCACAAAAACGTCAAGAGCTCATCTATGGAGATAGTTGAGCAATTCCAAAGCATCAAAGTCCATGGTTGTACTCTATTTAGTGTTCCTACAAGTCTAGCATGCTAGTTTAGCTTTCGTGCAACGTTTCGTGAGGTAAAGATGCCAATACACCTAGTTATGTTTCAAATTGCACAAAAATGTGAAAAGGTCTTCTATGGAGAGATTTGAGCAATTCCAAAGCATCAAAGTGGACCATTGTACTCTGTTTAGTGTTATTAGAAGTCTAACATGCTAGTTTAGCTTTCGTGCAACGTTTCGTCAGGTAAAGATGCCAATAGACCAAGTTATGATTCAAATTGCATAAAAACATCAAAAGCTCATCTATGGAGAGAATTGAGCAATTCCAAAGCATCAAAGTGGATGGTTGTACTCCTTTTAGAGTTCTTACAAGTCTAGCATGCTACTTTAGCTTTCGTGCAACGTTTCATAAGGTAAAGATGCCAATACACCTCGTTTTGTTTCAACTTGCATAAAAACATCAAGAGCTCATCTATGGAGAGAGTTGAGCAATTCCAAAGCATCAAAGTGGACTGTTGTACTCTATTTAGTGTTCTTAGAAGTTTAGCATGCTAGTTTAGCCTTCGTGCAACATTTCGTAAGCTAAAGATGCCAATAGACCAACTTATGTTTCAACTTGCACAAAAACATTGAGAGTTCTATGGAGAGATTTAGAAGTTTAGCATGCTAGTTTAGCCTTTGTGCAACGTTTCATAAGCTAAAGATTTCAATAGACCAAGTTCTGTTTCAACTTGCATAAAAATGTCAAGAGCTCATCTATGGAGAGAGTTGAGCAATTTCAAAGCATCAATGTGGACCATCGTACTCTATTTAGTGTTATCAGAAGTCTAACATGCTAATTTAGCTTTCGTGCAACGTTCGTAAGGTAAAAATGCCAAGAGACCAAGTTATGATTCAAATTGCACAAAAACGTCAAAAGCTCGTCCATGGAGAGAATTGAGCAATTCCAGAGCATCAAAGTGGACGGTTGTACTCTTTTTAGTGTTCTTTCAAGTCTAGCATGCTAGTTCAACTTTCGTGCAACGTTTCGTGAGTTAAAGATGCCAATAGACCAATTTATGTTTGAAATTACACAAAAACGTCAAAAGCTCATTTATGGAGAGAGTTAAGCAATTCCAAAGCGTCAAAGTGGACCGTTGTGCTCTATTTAGTGTTCTTAGAAGTCTAACTTGCTATTTTAGCGTTCGTGCAACGTTTCATAAGCTTTAGATGCCAATAGACCAAGTTATGTTTCAAGTTGCACAAAAACGTCAAGAGCTCATCTATGGAGAGAGTTGAGCAATTCCAAAGCATCAAAGTCCATGGTTGTACTCTATTTAGTGTTCCTACAAGTCTAGCATGCTAGTTTAGCTTTCGTG
Organism: Tripterygium wilfordii; assembly: GCF_013401445.1. NCBI lineage: Eukaryota > Viridiplantae > Streptophyta > Magnoliopsida > Celastrales > Celastraceae > Tripterygium > Tripterygium wilfordii. The sequence goes on from NC_052247.1 coordinate 7,061,258, forward strand.
CAACGTTTCGTGAGGTAATGATGCCAATACACCTAGTTATGTTTCAAATTGCACAAAAATGTGAAAAGGTCTTCTATGGAGAGATTTGAGCAATTCCAAAGCATCAAAGTTGACCATTGTACTCTGTTTAGTGTTATTAGAAGTCTAACATGCTAGTTTAGCTTTTGTGCAACGTTTCGTAAGCTAAAGATGCCAATAGACCATGTTATGATTCAAATTGCGCAAAAACGTCAAAAGCTCGTCTATAGAGAGAATTGAGCAATTCCAAAGCATCAAAGTGGACCATTGTACTCCATTCAATGTTCCTAGAAGTTGAGCATGTTAGTTTGGCCTTCGTGCAATGTTTTGTAAGCTAAAGATGCCAATAGACCAAGTTATGTTTCAACTTGCACAAAAACGTCAAGAGGTCATCTATGGAGAGAGTTGAGCAATTCCAAAGCATCAAAGTGGACTGTTGTACTCTATTTACTGTTATCAGAAGTCTAACATGCTAGTTTCGCTTTCGTACAATGTTTCGTAAGCTAAAAATGCCAATAGACCAAGTTATGTTTGAACTTGCACAAAAACATCAAGAGCTCGTCTATAAAGAGAGTTGAGCAATTCCAAAGCATCAGAGTGCACCATTGTACACTATTTAGTGTTCTTAGAAGTCTAGCATGCTAGTTTAGCCTTCGTGCAATGTTTCGTTGGGTAAAGATGCCAATAGACCAAGTTATGTTTGAAATTGCACAAAAAGGTCAAGAGCTCGTCCATGTAGAGAGTTGAGCAATTCCAATGCATCAAAGTGGACCGTTGTACTCTATCTAGTGTTCATAGAAGTCTAACATGCTTGTTATGCTTTCGTCCAACGTTTCGTAAGGTAAAGATGCCAATAGACCAAGTTATGTTTCAAATTGGACAAAAATGTTAAAAGCTCTTCCATGGAGAGAGTTGAGCAAATCCAAAGCATCAAATTGGTCCGTTGCACTCTATTTAGTGTTATTAGATTTCTAACATGCTAGTTTAGCTTTGGTGGAACGTTTCGTAAGGTAAAGATGCCAATAGACCAAGTTATGATTCAAATTGCACAAAAACGACAAAAGCTCGTCTATGGAGAAAATTGAGCAATTCCAAAGCATCAAAGTGGACGGTTGTATTCTATTTAGTGTTCTTACAAGTCTAGCATGCTAGTTTAGCTTTCGTGCAATGTTTCGTAAGGTAAAGATGCCAATAAACCAAGTTATGATTCAAAATGTACAAAAACATCAAAAGCTCGTCCATGAAGCGAATTGAGCAATTCCAAAGTATCAAAGTGGATTGTTGTACTCTATTTAGTGTTATTAGAAGTCTAACATGCTAGTTTAGCTTTCGTGCAATGTTTTGTAAGCTAAAGATGCCAATAGACCAAGTTATGATTGAAATTGCGCAAAAAAGTTAAAAGCTCATCTATGGAGAGAATTGAGCAATTTCAAAGCATCAAAGTAGACCGTTGTACTCTATTTAGTGTTCTTACAAGCCTAGCATGCTAGTTTAGCTTTTGTGCAACATTTCCTAAGGTAAAGATGCCAATACACCTAGTTATGTTTCAAATTGTTCAAAAACGTCTAAAGCTCCTCTATGCAGAGAGTTGAGCAATTCCAAGGCATCAAAGTGTACCACTGTGGTCTATTTAGTGTTCTTGGAAGTCTAGCATGCGTGTTTAGCTTTCATGCAATGTTTCATAAGGTAAAGATGCCAATAGACCAAGTTATGTTCCAAATTTCATGAAAACGTCAAAAGCTCGTCTATGGAGAGATTTGAGCATTTCCAAAGGGTCAAAGTGGACCATTGTACTCTATTTAGTATTCTTAGAAGTCTATCATGTGAGTTTTGCTTTCGTGCAACGTTTTGCAAGGTAAAGATGCCAATAGACCAAGTTATGTTTCAAATTGCACAAAAACGTGAAAAGCTCTTCTATGGAGAGAGTTGAGCAATTCCAAAGCATCAAAGTGGACCGTTGTACTCTATTCAGTGTTCTTAGAAGTCTAACATGCTAGTTTAGCTTTCGTGCAACGTTTCGTAAGGTAAAGATGCCAATACACCTATTTATGTTTCAAATTGCCCAAAAACGTCTACAGCTCCTCCATGCAGAGAATTCAGCAATTCCAAGGCATTGAAGTATACCATTGTACTCTATTTAGTGTTCTTAGAAGTCTAGCATGCTAGTTTAGCTTTCGTGCAACATTTCGTAAGGTAAAGAACCCAATAGGCAAGTTATGTTTGCAATTGCATAAAAACGTCAAAAGCTCGTCTATGGAGAAAGTTGAGCAATTCCAAAGCATCAAAGTGGACCATTGTACTCTATTTAGTATTCTTAGAAGTCTAACATGTGACTTTTGCTTTCGTGCAACATTTCGTAAGGTAAAGATGCCAATAGACCAAGTTATGTTTAAAATTGCACAAAAATGTGAAAAGCTCTTCTATGGAGAGAGTTGAGCAATTCCAAAGCATCAAAATGGTCTGTTGCACTCTATTTAGTGTTATTAGAAGTCTAACATGCTAGTTTAGCTTTTCTGCAACGTTTCGTAAGGTAAAGATGCCAATAGACCAAGTTATGATTTAAATTGCACAAAAACAACAAAAGCTCGTTTATGAAGAGAATTGAGCAATTCCAAAGCATCAAAGTGGACGGTTGTACTCTATTTAGTGTTCTTACAAGTCTAGCATGCAAGTTTAGCTTTCGTGCAATGTTTCGTAAGGTAAAGATGCCAATAAACCAAGTTATGATTCAAATTGTACAAAAACATCAAAAGCTCGTCCATGAAGCGAATTGAGCAATTCCAAAGTATCAAAGTGGATTGTTGTACTCTATTTAGTGTTATTAGAAGTCTAACATGCTAGTTTAGCTTTCGTGCAATGTTTCGTAAGCTAAAGATGCCAATAGACCAAGTTATCATTCAAATTGCGCAAAAAAGTTAAAAGCTCATCTATGGAGAGAATTGAGCAATTCCAAAGCATCAAAGTAGACCGTTGTACTCTATTTAGTGTTCTTACAAGCCTAGCATGCTAGTTTAGCTTTCGTGTAACATTTCGTAAGGTAAAGATGCCAATACACCTAGTTATGTTTCAAATTGCACAAAAACGTCTAAAGCTCCTCTGTGTAGAGAGTTGAGCAATTCCAAGGCATCAAAGTGTACCACTGTGGTCTATTTAGTGTTCTTGGAAATCTAGCATGCGTGTTTAGCTTTCGTGCAATGTTTCATAAGGTAAAGATGCCAATAGACCAAGTTATGTTCCAAATTTCATAAAAACGTCAAAAGCTCGTCTTTGGAGAGATTTGAACAATTCCAAAGGGTCAAAGTGGACCATTGTACTCTATTTAGTATTCTTAGAAGTCTATCATGTGAGTTTTGCTTTCGTGCAACGTTTTGTAAGGTAAAGATGCCAATATACCAAGTTATGTTTCAAATTGCACAAAAACGTGAAAAGCTCTTCTATGGAGAGAGTTGAGCAATTTCAAAGCATCAAAGTGCACGGTTTTACTCTATTTAGTGTTCTTACAAGTCTAGCATGCTAGTTTAGCTTTCGTACAACGTTTCATAAGGTAAAGATGCCAATACACCTAGTTATGTTTCAAATTGCACGAAAACGTGAAAAGGTCTTCTACGGAGAGATTGAGCAATTCGAAAGCATCAAAGTAGACCGTTGTACTCTATTCAGTGTTATTAGAATTCTAACGTGCTAGTTTAGCTTTTGTGCAACGTTTCATAAGCTAAAGATGCCAATAGACAAAGTTATGATTCAAATTACGCAAAAACATCAAAAGCTCATCTATGGAGAGAATTGAGCAATTCCAAAGCATCAAAGTGGACCGCTGTACTCTATTTAGTGTTCTTAGAACTTTAGCATTCTAGTTTAGCCTTCGTGCAACGTTTCGTAAGCTAAAGATGCCAATAGACCAAATTATGTTTCGACTTGCATAAAAACGTCAAGAGGTCATCTATGGAGAGAGTTGAGCAATTTCAAAGCATCAAAAGTGGACCGTTGTACTCTATTTAGTGTTATCAGAAGTCTAACATGCTAGTTTAGCTTTCGTGCAACGTTTAGTCAGGTAAAGATGCCAATAGACCAAGTTATGATTGAAATTGCATAAAAATGTCAAAAGCTCGTCTATGGAGAGAATTGAGCAATTCCAAAGCATCAAAGTAGCTCGTTGTACTCTATTTAGTGTTCTTAGAAGTCTAACTTGCTTGTTTAGCTTTCGTGCAACGTTTCATAAGCTAAAGATGCCAATAGACAAAGTTCTGTTTCAACTTGCACAAAAACGTCAAGAGCTCATCTATGGAGAGAGTTGACCAATTCCAAAGCATCAAAGTGCACGGTTGTACTCTATTTAGTGTTCTTACAAGTCTACCATGCTAGTTTATCTTTCGTCCAACGTTTCGTAAGGTAAAGATGCCAATACACCTAGTTATGTTTCAAATTGCAAAAAAATGTCAAAAGCTCATCTATAGAGAGAATTGAGCAATTCCAGAGCATCAAAGTGGACCGGTGTACTCTATTTAGTGTTCTTAGAAGTTTAGCATGCTAGTTTAGCCTTTGTGCAACATTTCGTAAGCTAAAGATGCCAGTAGATCAAGTAACGTTTCAACTTGCATAAAAACGTCAAGAGCTCATCTATGGAGAGAGTTGAGCAATTCCAAAGCATCAAAGTGGACCGTTGTACTCTATTTAGTGTTATCAGAAGTCTAACATGCTAGTTTAGCTTTCGTGCAACGTTTCGTCAGGTAAAGATGCCAATAGACCAAGTTATGATTCAAATTGCATAAAAACGTCAAAAGCTCATCTATGTAGAGAATTGAGCAATTCCAAAGCATCAAAGTGGATGGTTGTACTCCTTTAAGAGTTCTTACAAGTCTAGCATGCTAGTTTAGCTTTCGTGCAACGTTTCATAAGGTAAAGATGCCAATACACCTCGTTATGTTTCAACTTGCATAAAAACATCAAGAGCTCATCTATGGGGAGAGTTGAGCAATTCCAAAGCATCAAAGTGGACTGTTGTACTCTATTTAGTGTTCTTAGAAGTTTAGCATGCTAGTTTAGCCTTCGTGTAACATTTCGTAAGCTAAAGATGCCAATAGACCAACTTATGTTTCAACTTGCACAAAAACGTCGAGAGTTCATCTATGGAGAGATTTAGAAGTTTAGCATGCTAGTTTAGCCTTTGTGCAACGTTTCATAAGCTAAAGATTCCAATAGACCAAGTTCTGTTTCAACTTGCATAAAAAGGTCAAGAGCTCATCTATGGAGAGAGTTGAGCAATTTCAAAGCGTCAATGTGGACCGTCATACTCTATTTAGTGTTATCAGAAGTCTAACATGCTAGTTTAGCTTTCGTGCAACGTTTCGTAAGGTAAAAATGCCAAGAGACCAAGTTATGATTCAAATTGCACAAAAACGTCAAAAGCTCATCTATGGAGAGAATTCAGCAATTCCAGAGCATCAAAGTGGATGGTTGTACTCTTTTTAGTGTTCTTACAAGTCTAGCATGCTAGTTCAGCTTTCGTGCAACGTTTCGTGAGTTAAAGATGCCAATAGACCAATTTATGTTTGAAATTACACAAAAACGTCAAAAGCTCGTTTATGGAGAGAGTTAAGCAATTCCAAAGCATCAAAGTGGACCGTTGTGCTCTATTTAGTGTTCTTAGAAGTCTAACTTGCTATTTTAGCGTTCGTGCAACGTTTCATAAGCTTTAGATGCCAATAGACCAAGTTATGTTTCAAGTTGCACAAAAACGTCAAGAGCTCATCTATGGAGATAGTTGAGCAATTCCAAAGCATCAAAGTCCATGGTTGTACTCTATTTAGTGTTCCTACAAGTCTAGCATGCTAGTTTAGCTTTCGTGCAACGTTTCGTCAGGTAAAGATGCCAATAGACCAAGTTATGATTCAAATTGCATAAAAACGTCAAAAGCTCATCTATGGAGAGAATTGAGCAATTCCAAAGCATCAAAGTGGATGGTTGTACTCCTTTTAGAGTTCTTACAAGTCTAGCATGCTAGTTTAGCTTTCGTGCAACGTTTCATAAGGTAAAGATGCCAATACACCTCGTTATGTTTCAACTTGCATAAAAACATCAAGAGCTCATCTATGGAGAGAGTTGAGCAATTCCAAAGCATCAAAGTGGACTGTTGTACTCTATTTAGTGTTCTTAGAAGTTTAGCATGCTAGTTTAGCCTTCGTGCAACATTTCGTAAGCTAAAGATGCCAATAGACCAACTTATGTTTCAACTTGCACAAAAACATTGAGAGTTCATCTATGGAGAGATTTAGAAGTTTAGCATGCTAGTTTAGCCTTTGTGCAACGTTTCATAAGCTAAAGATTTCAATAGACCAAGTTCTGTTTCAACTTGCATAAAAATGTCAAGAGCTCATCTATGGAGAGAGTTGAGCAATTTCAAAGCATCAATGTGGACCATCGTACTCTATTTAGTGTTATCAGAAGTCTAACATGCTAATTTAGCTTTCGTGCAACGTTCGTAAGGTAAAAATGCCAAGAGACCAAGTTAAGATTCAAATTGCACAAAAACGTCAAAAGCTCGTCTATGGAGAGAATTGAGCAATTCCAGAGCATCAAAGTGGACGGTTGTACTCTTTTTAGTGTTCTTTCAAGTCTAGCATGCTAGTTCAGCTTTCGTGCAACGTTTCGTGAGTTAAAGATGCCAATAGACCAATTTATGTTTGAAATTACACAAAAACGTCAAAAGCTCGTTTACGGAGAGAGTTAAGCAATTCCAAAGCGTCAAAGTGGACCGTTGTGCTCTATTTAGTGTTCTTAGAAGTCTAACTTGCTATTTTAGCGTTCGTGCAACGTTTCATAAGCTTTAGATGCCAATAGACCAAGTTATGTTTCAAGTTGCACAAAAACGTCAAGAGCTCATCTATGGAGAGAGTTGAGCAATTCCAAAGCATCAAAGTCCATGGTTGTACTCTATTTAGTGTTCCTACAAGTCTAGCATGCTAGTTTAGCTTTCGTGCAACGTTTCGTGAGGTAAAGATGCCAATACACCTAGTTATGTTTCAAATTGCACAAAAATGTGAAAAGGTCTTCTATGGAGAGATTTGAGCAATTCCAAAGCATCAAAGTGGACCATTGTACTCTGTTTAGTGTTATTAGAAGTCTAACATGCTAGTTTAGCTTTTGTGCAACGTTTCGTAAGCTAAAGATGCCAATAGACCATGTTATGATTCAAATTGCGCAAAAAGGTCAAAAGCTCGTCTATAGAGAGAATTGAGCAATTCCAAAGCATCAAAGTGGACCATTGTACTCCATTCAATGTTCTTAGAAGTCTAGCATGCTAGTTTAGCTTTCGTGCAACATTTCGTAAGGTAAAGAACCCAATAGGCAAGTTATGTTTGCAATTGCATAAAAACGTCAAAAGCTCGTCTATGGAGAAAGTTGAGCAATTCCAAAGCATCAAAGTGGACCATTGTACTCTATTTAGTATTCTTAGAAGTCAAACATGTGACTTTTGCTTTCGTGTAACATTTCGTAAGGTAAAGATGCCAATAGACCAAGTTATGTTTAAAATTGCACAAAAATGTGAAAAGCTCTTCTATGGAGAGAGTTGAGCAATTCCAAAGCATCAAAATGGTCTGTTGCACTCTATTTAGTGTTATTAGAAGTCTAACATGCTAGTTTAGCTTTTCTGCAACGTTTCGTAAGGTAAAGATGCCAATAGACCAAGTTATGATTTAAATTGCACAAAAACAACAAAAGCTCGTTTATGAAGAGAATTGAGCAATTCCAAAGCATCAAAGTGGACGGTTGTACGCTATTTAGTGTTCTTACAAGTCTAGCATGCTAGTTTAGCTTTCGTGCAATGTTTCGTAAGGTAAAGATGCCAATAAACCAAGTTATGATTCAAATTGTACAAAAACATCAAAAGCTCGTCCATGAAGCGAATTGAGCAATTCCAAAGTATCAAAGTGGATTGTTGTACTCTATTTAGTGTTATTAGAAGTCTAACATCCTAGTTTAGCTTTCGTGCAACGTTTCGTAAGGTAAAGATGCCAATAGACCAAGTTATGTTTCAAATTGCATAAAAACGTCAAAAGCTCGTCTATGGGGAGAGTTTAGCAATTCCAAAGCGTCAAACTACGTCAAAAGCTCTTCTATGGAGAGAATCAAGCAATTCCAAAGCATTAAGGTGGACCGTTGTAATCTATTTAGTGTTCTTAGAAGTCTAACTTGCTTGTTTAACTTTCGTGCAACGTTTCGTAAGGTAAAGATGTCAATAGACCATGTTACGTTTCAAATTGCACAAAAACGTCAAAAGCTCATCCATGGAGAGAGTTGAGCAATTCCAAAGCATCAAAGTGGACAGTTGTACTCTATTTAGTTTTCTTAGAAGTCTAACATCCTAGTTTATCTTTCGTGCAACGTTTCGTAAGGTGAAGATGCCAATAGACCAAGTTATCTTTCAATTTGCATAAAAACGTCAAAAGCTCATCTTTGGAGAGAGTTGAGCAATTCCAAAGCATCAAACTGGACCATTGTACTCTATTTAGTATTCCTAGAAGTCTATCATGCGAGTTTTGCTTTCGCGAACCGTTTCGTATGTTATAATTGAAATTGCACGAAAACGTCAAAAGCTCATCTATGGAGAGAGTTGAGCAATTCCAAAGCATCAAACTGGACCATTGTACTCTATTTAGTATTCTTAGAATTCTATCATGCGAGTTTTGCTTTCGTGCAACGTTTCATAAGTTAAAATTGAAATTACACAAAAATGTCAAAAGCTCGTCTATGGAGAGAGTTGAGCAATTCCAAAGCATCAAAGTGGACCGTTGTACTCTATTTAGTTTTCTTAGAAGCCTAAAATGCTAGTTTAGCTTTCATCCAACGTTTCGTAAGGTAAAGATCCCAAAAGACCAAGTTTTGTTTCAAATTGCACAAAAAGGTCAAAAGCTTGTCAATGGAGAGAATTTAACAATTCCAAACCATCAAAGTGGACCGTTTTACTCTATTTAGTGTTCTTAGAACTCTAACTTGCTTGTTTAGCTTTCGTGCAACGTTTCGTAAGTTAAAATTCAAATTGCACAAAACGTCAAAAGCTCGTCAATGGAGAGAGTTGTGCAATTCCAAAGCATGAAAGTGGATTGTTGTACTCTATTTAGTTTTCTTAGAAGTCTAAAATGCTGGTTTAGCTTTCGTCCAACGTTTCGTAAGGTAAAGATGCCAATAGACCAAGTTTTGTTTCAAATTGCACAAAAATGTCAAAAGCTTGTCCATGGAGAGAATTAAGCAATTCCAAAGCGTCAAAGTGGACCGTTGTACTCTATTTAGTGTTTTTCGAAGTCTAACTTGCTTGTTTAGCTTTCGTGCAACGTTTCGTAAGGAAAAGATGCCAATAGACCAAGTTATGTTTCAAATTGCACAAACACATGAAAAGCTCTTCTATGGAGAGAGTTGAGCAATTCCAAACCATCAATGCATACCGTTCTACTCTATTTAGTTTTCTTAAAAGTCTAACATCATAGTTTAGCTTTCGTGCAACATTTCGTAAGTTAAAGATGACAGTAGACCAAGTTATGTTTCAAATTGCATAAAAAGGTCAAAAGCTCGTCTATGGAGAGAGTTGAGCAATTCCAAAGCGTCAACGTGGACTATTGTACTTTATTTAGAATTCTAAGAAGTCTATCATGCGAGTTTTGCTTTCGTGCAACGTTTCGTAAGTTATGATTGAAATTACACAAAAACGTCAAAAGCTCGTCTATGGAGAGAGTTGAGCAATTCCAAAGCATCAAAGTGGACCGTTGTACTCTACTTAGTTTTCTTAGAAGTCTAAAATGCTAGTTTCGCTTTCGTCCAACATTTCGTAAGGTAAAGATCCCAATAGACCAAGTTTTGTTTCAAATTGCACAAAAAGGTCAAAAGCTCGTCTATGGAGAGAATTTAACAATTCCGAAGCATCAAAGTGGACCATTATACTCTATTTAGTGTTCTTAGAACTCTAACTTGCTTGTTTATAGCTTTCGTGCAACGTTTCCTAAGGTAAAGATGCCAATAGACCAAGTTATCTTTCAAATTGCACAAAAACGTGAAAAGCTCTTCTATGGAGAGAGTTGAGCAATTTCAAACCATCAATGTATACCGTTGTACTCTATTTAGTTTTCTTAGAAGTCTAACATCCTAGTTTAGCTTTTGTGCAATGTTTCGTAAGGTAAAGATGACAATAAACCAAGTTATGTTTCAAATTGCACAAAAACGTCAAAAGTTTGTCTATGGAGAGAGTTGAGCAATTCCAAAGCATCAAAGTGGACCGTTGTACTCTATTTAGTTTTCTTAGAAGTCTAACATCCTAGTTTATCTTTCGTGCAACGTTTCGTAAGGTGAAGATGCCAATAGACCAAGTTATCTTTCAATTTGCATAAAAACGTCAAAAGCTCATCTTTGGAGAGAGTTGAGCAATTCCAAAGCATCAAACTGGACCATTGTACTCTATTTAGTATTCCTTGAAGTCTATCATGCGAGTTTTGCTTTCGTGAACCGTTTCGTATGTTATAATTGAAATTGCACGAAAACATCAAAAGCTCATCTATGGAGAGAGTTGAGCAATTCCAAAGCATCAAAGTGGACAGTTGTACTCTATTTAGTTTTCTTAGAAGTCTAACATCCTAGTGTAGCTTTCGTGCAACGTTTCGTAAGGTGAAGATGCCAATAGACCAAGTTATGTTTCAAATTGCATAAAAACGTCAAAAGCTCATCTATGGAGAGAGTTGAGCAATTCCAAAGCGTCAAAGTGGACCATTGTACTCTATTTAGTATTCTTAGAAGTCTATCATGCGACTTTTGCTTTCGGGCAACGTTTTGTAAGCTAAAATTGAAATTGCACAAAAAGTCAAAAGCTCATCTATGGAGAGAGTTGAGCAATTCCAAAGCATCAAAGTGGACTGTTGTACTCTATTTAGTTTTCTTTGAAGTCTAACATCCTAGTTTAGCTTTCGTGTAATGTTTCGTAAGGTGAAGATGCCAATAGACCAAGTTATGTTTCAAATTGCATAAAAACGTCTAAAGCTCGTCTATGAAGAGAGTTGAGCAATTCCAAAGCGTCAAACTGAACCATTGTACTCTATTTAGTATTCTTAGAATTCTATCATGCGAGTTTTGCTTTCGTGCAACGTTTCATAAGTTAAAATTGAAATTACACAAAAATGTCAAAAGCTCGTCTATGGAGAGAGTTGAGCAATTCCAAAGCATCAAAGTGGACCGTTGTACTCTATTTAGTTTTCTTAGAAGTCTAAAATGCTAGTTTAGCTTTCGTCCAACGTTTCGTAAGGTAAAGATCCCAATAGACCAAGTTTTGTTTCAAATTGCACAAAAAGGTCAAAAGCTTGTCAATGGAGAGAATTTAACAATTCCAAAGCATCAAAGTGGACCGTTTTACTCTATTTAGTGTTCTTAGAACTCTAACTTGCTTGTTTAGCTTTCGTGCAACGTTTCGTAAGTTAAAATTGAAATTGCACAAAACGTCAAAAGCTCGTCAATGGAGAGAGTTGTGCAATTCCAAAGCATGAAAGTGGACTGTTGTACTCTATTTAGTTTTCTTAGAAGTCTAAAATGCTAGTTTAGCTTTCGTCCAACGTTTCGTAAGGTAAAGATGCCAATAGACCAAGTTTTGTTTCAAATTGCACAAAAATGTCAAAAGCTTGTCCATGGAGAGAATTAAGCAATTCCAAAGCGTCAAAGTGGACCGTTGAACTCTATTTAGTGTTTTTGGAAGTCTAACTTGTTTGTTTAGCTTTCGTGCAACGTTTCGTAAGTTAAAGATGACAATAGACCAAGTTATGTTTCAAATTGCATAAAAAGGTCAAAAGCTCGTCTATGGAGAGAGTTGAGCAATTCCAAAGCGTCAACGTGGACTATTGTACTTTATTTAGAATTCTTAGAAGTCTATCATGCGAGTTTTGCTTTCGTGCAACGTTTCGTAAGTTAAAATTGAAATTGCACAAAAACGTCAAAGGCTCGTCTATGGAGAGAGTTAAGCAATTCGAAAGCATCCAAGTGGACCGTTGTGCTCTATTTAGTTTTCTTAGAAGTGTAAAATGCTAGTTTAGCTTTCGTCCAACGTTTCGTAAGGTAAAGATGCCAATAGACCAAGTTCTGTTTCAAATTGTACAAAAACGTCAAAAGCTCGTCTATGGAGAGAGTTGAGCAATTCCAAAGCATCAATGTGGACCGTTGTACTCTATTTAGTTTTCTTAGAAGTCTAACATCCTAGTTTAGCTTTCGTGCAACGTTTCGTAAGGTAAAGATGCCAATAGACCATGTTATGTTTCAAATTGCATAAAAACGTCTAAAGCTCGTCTATGGAGAGTGTTAAGCAATTCCTAAGCATCAAAGTGGACCATTTTACTCTATTTAGCATTCTTAGAAGTCTATCATGCGAGTTCTGCTTTCGTGAAACGTATCATAAGGTAAAGATGCCAATAGACCAAGTTATGTTTCAAATTGCACAAAAAGTGAAAAGCTCTTCTATGGAGAGACTTGAGCAATTCCGAAGCATCAAAGTGGACTGTTTTGCTCTATTTAGTCTTCTTAGAAGTCTAACATCCTAGTTTAGATTTCGTGCAACGTTTCGTAAGGTAAAGATGACAATAGACCAAGTTATGTTTCAAATTGCACAAAAACGTCAAAAGCTCATCTATGGAGAGAGTTGAGCAATTCCAAAGCATCAAAGTGGACCGCTATACTATATTTAGTTTTCTTAGAAGTCTAACATACTAGTTTAGCTTTCGTCCCAACATTTCGTAAGGTAAAGATGCCAATAGAGCAAGTTATATTTCAAATTACACAAAAATGTCAAAAGCTTGTCTATGGAAAGAGTTAAGCAATTCCAAGGCATCAAAGTGGAACGTTGTACTCTATTTAGTGTTCTTAGAAGTCTAACATGCTAGTTTAGCTTTCGTGCAAAGTTTCGTAAGGTAAAGATGCCATTAAACCATGTGATGTTTGCAATTACATAAAAACGTCAAAAGCTCATCTATGGAGAAAGTTGAGCAATTCCAATGGATCAAAGTGGACCATTGTACTCTATTTAGAATTCTTGGAAATCTAGCATGCGAGTTTTGCTTTCGTGCAACGTTTCGTAAGGTAAAGATGCCAATAGACTAAGTTATGTTTAAAATTGCACAAAAACATGAAATGCACTTCTACAGAGAGAGTTGAGCAATTTAAAGCATCAAAATGGACCGTTGTACTCTATTTGGTGTTATTAGAAGTCTAACATGCTATTTTAGCTTTCGTGCAACGTTTCATAAGGTAAAGATGCCAATAGACCAAGTTATGTTTAAAATTACAAAAAAAACATGAAATGCACTTCTACGGAGAGAGTTGAGCAATTTAAAGCATCAAAATGGATCGTTGTACTCTATTTGGTGTTTTTAGAAGTCTAACATGCACTTTTAGCTTTCGTGCAACGTTTCGTAAGTTAAAGATGCCAATAGACCAAGTTATAATTCAAATTGCACAAAAAATGTCAAAAGCACATCTATGGAGAAAATTGAGCAATTCCAAAGCATAAAGTGGACGGTTGTACTCTATTTAGTGTTCTTACAAGTCTAGCATGCTGGTTTAGCTTTTGTGCAACATTTTGTAAGGTAAAGATGCCAATAGACCACGTTATGTTTAAAATTACACAAAAAGGTGAAAAGCTCTTTTATGGAGAGAGTTGAGCAATTCCAAAGCATCAAAATGGACCATTGTACTCTATTTAGTGTTATTAGAATTCTAACATGCTTGTTTAGGTTTTGTGCAACGTTTCGTAAGGTAAAGATGCCAATAGATCAAGTTATGATTCAAATTGCATAAAAACGTCAAAAGCTCATCTATCGAGAGAATGGAGCAATTCCGAAGCATCAAACTGGACGGTTGTACTCTATTTAGTGTTCTTACAAGTCTAGCATGCTAGTTTAGCTTTCATGCAATATTTCGAAAGGTAAAGATGCCAATACACGTAGTTATGTTTCAAATTGCACAAAAACGTCAAGAGCTCATCTATGAAGAGAGTTGAGAAATTCCAAACCATCAAAGTGGACCGTTGTACTCTATTTAGTGTTTATAGAAGTCGAACATGCTTGTCTTGCTTTCGTGCAACGTTACGTAAGGTAAAGATGCGAATAGACCAAGTTATGTTTCATAAAAATGTGAAAAGCTCGTCTATGGAGAGATTTTATCAATTCCAAAGCATCAAGGTGGACCGTTGTACTCTATTTAGTGTTCTTACAAGTAGAACATGCTTCTTTAGCTTTCATACAACATTTCGTAAGGTAAAGATGCCGATAGACCAAGTTATGTTTAAAATTGCACAAAAACGTGAAATGCTCTTCTATGGAGAGAGTTGGGCAATTTTAAAGCATCAAAATGGACCGTTGTACTCTACTTAGTGTTATTAGAAGTCTAACATGCTAGTTTAGCTTTCGTGCAACGTATCGTAAGGTAAAGATGGCAATAGACCAAGGTATGATTCAAATTGCACAAAAATTCAAAAGCTCGTCTATGGGGAGAATTGAGCAATTCCAAAGCATCAAAGTCGACGGTTGTACTCTATTTAGTGTTCTTACATGTCTAGCGTGCTGGTTTAGCTTCCGCACAACATTTCTTAAGGTAAAGATGCCAATGGACCAAGTTATGTTTAAGATTTGACAAAAATGTGAAAAGCCCTTCGATGGAGAGAGTTCACCAATTCCAAAGTGTCAAACTGGACGGTTGTACTCTATTTAGTGTTCTTACAAGTCTAGCATGCTAGTTTAGCTTTCGTGCAATGTTTCGTAAGGTAAAGATGCCAACACACCAAGTTATGTTTCGAATTGCACAAAAATGTCAAGAGCTCATCTATGGTGAGAGTTGAACAATTCCAAAGCATCAAAGTGGACCGTTGTACTCTATTTAGTGTTCATTGAAATCTAACATGCTTGTTTTGCTTTCGTGCAATGTTTCGTAAGGTAAAGATGCCAATAGACCAAGTTATGTTTTAGATTGCATAAAAACGTGAAAAGCTCGTCTATGGAGAGAGTTGAGCAATTCCAACGCATCAAAGTGGGCCGTTGTACTCTATTTAGTGTTCTTACAAGTCTAACATGCTAGTATAGCTTTCGTACAACGTTTCGTCAGGGAAAGCTGCCAATAGACCAAGTTTTGTTTTAGATGACACAAAAAAGTCAAAGGCTCGTCTATGGAGACTTGAGCAATTCCAAAGCATCAAAGTGAGCCATTGTAATCTATTTAGTGTTCTTAGAAGTCTAACATGATAGTTTAGCTTTCGTGCAATGTTTCATAAGGTAAAGATGCCCAAAGGCCAAGTTATGTTTCAAATTTCACAAAAACGTGAAACGCTCATCTATAGAGAGAGTTGAGCAATTCCAAAGCATCAAGTGGACCGTTGTACTCTATTTAGTGTTCTTAGAAGTCTAGCAACCAAGTTTAGCTTTCGTGCAACGTTTCATAAAGTAAAGATGGCAATAGACCAAGTTATGTTTCAAATTGCATAAAAACGTGAAAAGCTCGTCTATGGAGAGAGTTGAGCAATTCCAAAGCATCAAAGTGGACCGTTGTACACTATTTGGTGTTCTTACAAGTCTAACATGCTAGTTTAACTTTCGTAGAACGTTTCATAAGGTAAAGCTGCCAATAGACCAAGTTATGTTTGAGATGGCTCAAAAACGTCAAAAGCTCATCTATGGAGACTTGAGAAATTCCAAAGCATCAAAGTGGATCGTTGCACTCTATTTAGTGTTCTTAGAAGTCTACCATGCTAGTTTAGCTTTCGTGCAACGTTTCGTAAGGTAAAGAAGACAGTAGACCAAGTTACGTTTCAAATTGCATAGAAACGTCAAAAGCTCATCTATGGAGAGAGTTGAGCAATTCCAAAGCATCAAAGTGGACAATTGTACTCTATTTAGTATTCTTAGAAGTCTATCATGCGAGTTTTGCTTTCGTGCAACGTTTCGTAAGGTAAAGATGACAATAGACCAAGTTATGTTTCAAATTGCATAAAAACGTCAAAACTTGATTTATGGAGAGAGTTGAGCAATTCCAAAGCATCAAAGTGGACCGTTGTACTCTATTTAGTTCTCTTAGAAGTATAACATGCTAATTTAGCTTTCATCCAACGTTTCGTACGGTAAAGATGCGAATAGACCAAGTTACGTTTCAAATTGCATAAAAAATCAAAAGCTCATCTTTGGAAAGAATTAGGCAATTAAAAAGCATCAAAGTGGACTGGTGTACCCTATTTAGTGTTTTTAGAAGTCTAACATGCTAGTTTAGCTTTCGTGCAAAGTTTCGTAAGGTAAAGATGCCAATAGACCAAGTCATGTTTGCAATTGCATAAGAATATCAAAAGCTCATCTATGGAGAGAGTTGAGCAATTCCAAAGCATCAAAGTGGGCCATTGTACTCTATTTAGTATTCTTAGAAGTCTAGCATGAGAGTTTTGCTTTTGTGTAACGTTTCGTAAGGTAAAGATGCCAATAGACCAACTTATGTTTAAAATTGCACAAAAACGTGAAATGCTCTTTTATGGAGAGAGTTGAGCAATTTTAAAGCATCAAAATGGACCGTTGTATTCTATTTAGTGTTATTAGAAGTCTAACATGCTAGTTTAGCTTTCGTGCAACGTTTCGAAAGGTAAAGATGCCAGTAGACCAAGTTATGATTCAAATTGCACAAAAACGTCAAAAGCTCGTCTATGGAGAGAATTGAGCAATTCCAAAGCATCAAAGTCGACGGTTGTACTCTATTTTGTATTCTTACAAGTCTAACATGCCGGTTTAGCTTTAGCGCAACGTTTCGTAAGGTAAAGATGCCAATGGACCAAGTTATGTTTAAAATTACACAAAAACGTGAAATACTCTTCTATGGAGAGAGTTGAGCAATTCCTAAGCATCAAAATGGATCGTTGTACTCTATTTAGTGTTATTAGAAGTCTAACATGCTTGTTTAGCTTTCGTGCAACGATTCCTAAGGTAATGATGCCAGTAGACCAAGTTATGATTCAAATTACACAAAAACGTCAAAAGCTCGTCTATCGAGATAATGGAGCAATTCCGAAGCATCAAACTAGACGTTTGTATTCTATTTAGTGTTCTTACAAGTCTAGCATTCTATTTTAGCTTTCGTGCAACGTTTCGTAAGGTAAAGATGCCAATACACCTAGTTATGTTTCAAACTGCACAAAAACGTCAAGAGCTCATCTATGGAGAGAGTTGAGAAATTTCAAAGCATCAAAGTGGATCGTTGTTCTCTATTTAGTGTTTATAGAAGTCTAACATGCTAGTTTAGCTTTCGTGCAAAGTTTCGTAAGGTAAAGATGCCAATAGACCAAGTTATGTTTGCAATTGCATAAAAACGTCAAAAGCTCATCTATGGAGAGAGTTGAGCAATTCCAAAGCATCAAAGTGGACCGTTGTACTCTATTTAGTGTTCTTAGAAGTCTAACATGCAGGTTTAGCTTTCGTGCTAAATTTCGTACGGTAAAGATGCCAATAAACCATGTTATGTTTGCAATTACATACAAACGTCAAAAGCTCATCTATGGAGAGAGTTGAGCAATTCTAATGGATCAAAGTGGACCATTGTACTCTATTTATAATTCTTGGAAATGTAGCATGCGCGTTTTACTTTCGTGCAACGTTTCGTAAGGTAAAGATGCTAATAGACCAAGTTATGTTTAAAATTGCGCAAAAACATGAAATGTACTTCTACGGAGAGAGTTGAGCAATTTAAAGCATCAAAATGGACCGTTGTACCCTATTTG
The DNA here is from genome assembly GCF_013401445.1 of Tripterygium wilfordii. Classification (NCBI taxonomy): domain Eukaryota; kingdom Viridiplantae; phylum Streptophyta; class Magnoliopsida; order Celastrales; family Celastraceae; genus Tripterygium; species Tripterygium wilfordii. The sequence goes on from NC_052247.1 coordinate 7,079,034, forward strand.
GTGTTACTACAAGTCTAGCATGCTATTTTAGCTTTTGTACAACGTTTCGTAAGGTAAAGATGCCAATAGACCAAGTTATGTTTCAAATTGCACAAACACATGAAAAGCTCTTCTATGGAGAGAGTTGAGCAATTCCAAACCATCAATGCATACCGTTCTACTCTATTTAGTTTTCTTAAAAGTCTAACATCATAGTTTAGCTTTCGTGCAACATTTCGTAAGTTAAAGATGACAATAGACCAAGTTATGTTTCAAATTGCATAAAAAGGTCAAAAGCTCGTCTATGGAGAGAGTTGAGCAATTCCAAAGCGTCAACGTGGACTATTGTACTTTATTTAGAATTCTTAGAAGTCTATCATGCGAGTTTTGCTTTCGTGCAACGTTTCGTAAGTTAAAATTGAAATTGCACAAAAACGTCAAAAGCTCGTCTATGGAGAGAGTTAAGCAATTCGAAAGCATCCAAGTGGACCGTTGTACTCTATTTAGTTTTCTTAGAAGTGTACAATGTTGGTTTAGCTTTCGTCCAACGTTTCGTATGGTAAAGATGCCAATAGACCAAGTTAAGTTTCAAATTGTACAAAAACGTCAAAAGCTCATCTATGGAGAGAGTTCAGCAATTCCAAAGCATCAATGTGGACCGTTGTACTCTATTTAGTTTTCTTAGAAGTCTAACATCCTAGTTTAGCTTTCGTGCAACGTTTCGTAAGGTAAAGATGCCAATAGACCATGTTATGTTTTAAATTGCATAAAAACGTCTAAAGCTCGTCTATGGAGAGTGTTAAGCAATTCCAAAGCGTCAAAGTGGACCATTTTACTCTATTTAGCATTCTTAGAAGTGTATCATGCGACTTCTGCTTTCGTGTAACGTATCATAAGGTAAAGATGCCAATAGACCAAGTTATGTTTCAAATTGCACAAAAACGTGAAAAGCTCTTCTATGGAGAAACTTGAGCAATTCCAAAGCATCAAAGTGGACTGTTTTGCTCTATTTAGTCTTCTTAGAAGTCTAACATCCTAGTTTAGATTTCGTGCAACGTTTCGTAAGGTAAAGATGACAATAGACCAAGTTATGTTTCAAATTGCACAAAAACGTCAAAAGCTCATCTATGGAGAGAGTTGAGCAATTCCAAAGCATCAAAGTGGACCGCTATACTCTAATTTAGTTTTCTTAGAAGTCTAACATACTAGTTTAGCTTTCGTCCAACATTTCGTAAGGTAAAGATGCCAATAGAGCAAGTAACATTTCAAATTACACAAAAATGTCAAAAGCTCGTCTATGGAAAGTGTTAAGCAATTCCAAGGCATCAAAGTGGAACTTTGTACTCTATTTAGTGTTCTTAGAAGTCTAACATGCTAGTTTAGCTTTCGTGCAAAGTTTCGTAAGGTAAAGATGCCAATAAACCATGTGATGTTTGCAATTACATAAAAACGTCAAAAGCTCATCTATGGAGAGAGTTGAGCAATTCCAATGGATCAAAGTGGACCATTGTACTCTATTTAGAATTCTTGGAAATCTAGCATGCGAGTTTTGCTTTCGTGCAACGTTTCGTAAGGTAAAGATTTAAAATTGCACAAAAACATGAAATGCACTTCTACAGAGAGAGTTGAGCAATTTAAAGCATCAAAATGGACCGTTGTACTCTTTTTGGTGTTATTAGAAGTCTAACATGCTATTTTAGCTTTCGTGCAACGTTTCATAAGGTAAAGATGCCAATAGACCAAGTTATGTTTAAAATTACAAAAAAACATGAAATGCACTTCTACGGAGAGAGTTGAGCAATTTAAAGCATCAAAATGGATCGTTGTACTCTATTTGGTGTTATTAGAAGTCTAACATGCACATTTAGCTTTCGTGCAACGTTTCGTATGTTAAAGATGCCAATAGACCAAGTTATGATTCGAATTGCACAAAAAATGTCAAAAGCACATCTATGGAGAAAATTGAGCAATTCCAAAGCATAAAGTGGACTGTTGTACTCTATTTAGTGTTCTTACAAGTCTAGCATGCTGGTTTAGCTTTTGTGCAACATTTTGTAAGGTAAAGATGCCAATAGACCACGTTATGTTTAAAATTGCATGAAAAGGTGAAAAGCTCTTCTATGGAGAGAGTTGAGCAATTCCAAAGCATCAAAATGGACCATTGTACTCTATTTAGTGTTATTAGAATTCTAACATGCTTGTTTAGCTTTCGTGCAACGTTTCGTAAGGTAAAGATGCCAGTAGATCAAGTTATGATTCAAATTGCATAAAAACGTCAAAAGCTCATCTATTGAGGGAATGGAGCAATTCCAAAGTATCAAACTGGACGGTTGTACTCTATTTAGTGTTCTTACAAGTCTAGCATGCTAGTTTAGCTTTCGTGCAATATTTCGTAAGGTAAAGATGCCAATACACGTAGTTATGTTTCAAATTGCACAAAAACGTCAATAGCTCATCTATGGAGAGAGTTGAGAAATTCCAAACCATCAAAGTGGACCGTTGTACTCTATTTAGTGTTTATAGAAGTCGAACATGGTTGTCTTCCTTTCGTGCAACGTTACGTAAGGTAAAGATGCGAATAGACCAAGTTATGTTTAATAAAATTGTGAAAAGCTCGTCTATGGAGAGATTTGATCAATTCCAAAGCATCAAGGTGGACCGTTGTACTCTATTTAGTGTTCTTACAAGTAGAACATGCTTCTTTAGCTTTCATACAACATTTCGTATGGTAAAGATGCCAATAGACCAAGCTTTGTTTAAAATTGCACAAAAACGTGAAATGCTCTTCTATGGAGAGAGTTGAGCAATTTTAAAGCATCAAAATGGACCGTTGTACTCTACTTAGTGTTATTAGAAGTCTAACATGCTAGTTTAGCTTTCGTGCAATGTTTCGTAAGGTAAAGATGCCAATTGCACAAAAATGTCAAGAGCTCATCTATGGTGAGAGTTGAGCAATTCCAAAGCATCAAAGTGGACCGTTGTACTCTATTTAGTGTTCATTGAAGTTTAACATGCTTGTTTTGCTTTCGTGCAATGTTTCGTAAGGTAAAGATGCCAATAGACCAAGTTGTGTTTTAGATTGCATAAAAACGTGAAAAGCTCGTCTATGGAGAGAGTTGAGCAATTCCAACGCATCAAAGTGGGACGTTGTACTCTATTTAGTGTTCCTACAAGTCTAACATGCTAGTATAGCTTTTGTACAACGTTTCGTCAGGTAAAGCTGCCAATAGACCAAGTTCTGTTTTAGATGACACAAAAAAGTCAAAGGCTCGTCTATGGAGACTTGAGCAATTCCAAAGCATCAAAGTGGGCCATTGTAATCTATTTAGTATTCTTAGAAGTCTAACATGATAGGTTAGCTTTCGTGCAACGTTTCATAAGGTAAAGATGCCAAAAGGCCAAGTTATGTTTCAAATTTCACAAAAATGTGAAACGCTCGTCTATAGAGAGAGTTGAGCAATTCCAAAGCATCAAGTGGACTGTTGTACTCTATTTAGTGTTCTTAGAAGTCTAGCATCCAAGTTTAGCTTTCGTGCAACGTTTCATCAAGTAAAGATGGCAATAGACCAAGTTATGTTTCAAATTGCATAAAAACGTGAAAAGCTCGTCTATGGAGAGAGTTGAGCAATTCCAAAGCATCAAAGTGGACCGTTTTACACTATTTGGTGTTCTTACAAGTCTAACATGCTAGTTTAACTTTCGTAGAACGTTTCCTAAGGTAAAGCTGCCAATAGACCAAGTTATGTTTGAGATGGCTCAAAAACGTCAAAAGCTCATCTATGGAGACTTGAGAAATTCCAAAGCATCAAAGTGGATCGTTGTACTCTATTTAGTGTTCTTAGAAGTCTAGCATGCTAGTTTAGCTTTCGTGCAACGTTTCCGTAAGGTAAAGATGACAGTAGACCAAGTTACGTTTCAAATTACATAGAAACGTCGAAAGCTCATCTATGGAGAGAGTTGAGCAATTTCAAAGCATCAAAGTGGACAATTGTACTCTATTTAGTATTCTTAGAAGTCTATCATGTGAGTTTTGCTTTCGTGCAACGTTTCGTAAGGTAAAGATGACAATAGACCAAGTTATGTTTCAAATTGCACAAAAACATCAAAACTTGATTTATGGAGAGAGTTGAGCAATTCCAAAGCATCAAAGTGGACCGTTGTACTCTATTTAGTTCTCTTAGAAGTATAACATGCTAATTTAGCTTTCGTCCAACGTTTCGTACGGTAAAGATGCGAATAGACCAAGTTACGTTTCAAATTGTATAAAAAATCAAAAGCTCATCTATGGAAAGAATTACACAATTAAAAAGCATCAAAGTGGACTGGTGTACCCTATTTAGTGTTTTTAGAAGTCTAACATGCTAGTTTAGCTTTCGTGCAAAGTTTCGTAAGGTAAAGATGCCAATAGACCAAGTCATGTTTGCAATTGCATAAGAACGTCAAAAGCTCATCTATGGAGAGAGTTGAGCAATTCCAAAGCATCAAAGTGGACCATTGTACTCTATTTAGTATTCTTAGAAGTCTAGCATGAGAGTTTTGCTTTTGTGTAACGTTTCGTAAGGTAAAGATGCCAATAGACCAAGTTATGTTTAAAATTGCACAAAAACGTGAAATGCTCTTTTATGGAGAGAGTTGAGCAATTTTAAAGCATCAAAATGGACCGTTGTATTCTATTTAGTGTTATTAGAAGTCTAACATGCTAGTTTAGCTTTCGTGCAACGTTTCGTAAGGTAAAGATGCCAGTAGACCAAGTTATGATTCAAATTGCACAAAAACGTCAAAAGCTCGTCTATGGAGAGAATTGAGCAATTCCAAAACATCAAAGTCGACGGTTGTACTCTATTTTGTGTTCTTACAAGTCTAACACGCCGGTTTAGCTTTAGCGCAACGTTTCGTAAGGTAAAGATGCCAATAGACCAAGTTATGTTTAAAATTACACAAAAACGTGAAATACTCTTCTATCGAGAGAGTTGAGCAATTCCTAAGCATCAAATTGGATCGTTGTACTCTATTTAGTCTTATTAGAAGTCTAACATGCTTGTTTAGCTTTCGTGCAACGATTCCTAAGGTAATGATGCCAGTAGACCAAGTTATGATTCAAATTGCACAAAAACGTCAAAAGCTCGTCTATCGAGATAATGGAGCAATTCCGAAGCATCAAACTGGTCGTTTGTACTCTATTTAGTGTTCTTACAAGTCTAGCATTCTATTTTAGCTTTCGTGCAACGTTTCGTAAGGTAAAGATGCCAATACACCTAGTTATGTTTCAAACTGCACAAAAACGTCAAGAGCTCATCTATGGAGAGAGTTGAGAAATTTCAAAGCATCAAAGTGGATCGTTGTTCTCTATTTAGTGTTTATATAAGTCTAACATGCTAGTTTAGCTTTCGTGCAAAGTTTCGTAAGGGAAAGATGCCAATAGACCAAGTTATGTTTGCAATTGCATAAAAAAACCAAAAGCTCATCTATGGAGAGAGTTGAGCAATTCCAAAGCATCAAAGTGGACCGTTGTACTCTATTTAGTGTTCTTAGAAGTCTAACATGCAGGTTTAGCTTTCGTGCAAAGTTTCGTAAGGTAAAGATGCCAATAAACCATGTTATGTTTGCAATTACATACAAACGTCAAAAGCTCATCTATGGAGAGAGTTGAGCAATTCCAATGGATCAAAGTGGACCATTGTACTCTATTTATAATTCTTGGAAATCTAGCATGCGCGTTTTACTTTCGTGCAACATTTCGTAAGGTAAAGATGCTAATAGACCAAGTTATGTTTAAAATTGCGCAAAAACATGAAATGCACTTCTACGGAGAGAGTTGAGCAATTTAAAGCATCAAAATGGACCGTTGTACTCTATTTGGTGTTACTACAAGTCTAGCATGCTATTTTAGCTTTCGTACAACGTTTCGTAAGGTAAAGATTCCATTAGACCAAGTTATGATTCGAATTGCACAAAAAATGTCAAAAGCTCGTCTATGGAGAGAATTGAGCAATTCCAAAGTGTAAAAGTGGACGGTTGTACTCTATTTAGTGTTCTTACAAGTCTAGCATGCTGGTTTAGCTTTTGTGCAACGTTTTGTAAGCAAAAGATGCCAATAAACCACGTTATGTTTAAAATTGCACAAAAAGGTGAAAAGCCCTTCTATGGAGAGAGTTGAGCAATTCCAAAGCATCAAAATGGACCGTTGTACTCTATTTAGTGTTATTAGAAGTCTAACATGCTAGTTTAGCTTTCGTGCAATGTTTCGTCAATAGATCAAGTTATGATTCAAATTGCATAAAAACGTCAAAAGGTCATCTATCGAGAGAATGGAGCAATTCCGAAGCATCAAACTGGACGGTTGTACTCTATTTAGTGTTCTTACAAGTCTAGCATGCCAGTTTAGCTTTCGTGCAACATTTCGTAAGGTAAAGATGCCAATACACCTAGTTATGTTTCAAATTGAACAAAAACGTCAAGAGCTCATCTATGGAGAGAGTTGAGAAATTCCAAACCATCAAAGTGGACCGTTGTACTCTATTTAATGTATATAGAAGTCTAACATGCTTGTTTTGCTTTCGTGCAACATTACGTAAGGTAAAGATGCGAATAGACCAAGTTGTGTTTCATAAAAATGTGAAAAGCTCGTCTATCGAGAGATTTGATCAATTCCAAAGCATCAAGGTGGACCGTTGTACTCTATTTAGTGTTCTTACAAGTATAACATGCTTGTTTAGCTTTCATACAACGTTTCGTAAGGTAAAGATGCCAATAGACTAAGTTATGTTCAAAATTGCACAAAAATGTGAAATGCTCTTCTATGGAGAGAATTGAGTAATTTTATAGCATCAAAATGGACCGTTGTGCTCTACTTAGTGTTATTAGAAGTTTAACATGCTTGTTTAGCTTTCGTGCAATGTTTCGTCAGGTAAAGATGCCAATAGACCAAGTTATGATTCAAATTGCACAAAAAGTCAAAAGCTCGTCTCTGGAGAGAATTGAGCAATTCCAAAGCATCAAAGTCGACGTTTGTACTCTATTTAGTGTTCTTACAAGTCTAGCGTGCTGGTTTAGCTTTCGCGCAACGTTTCACAAGGTAAAGATGCCAATGGACCAAGTTATGTTTAAAATTACACAAAAATATGAAAAGCTCTTCTATGGAGTGAGTTGACCAATTCCAAAGCATCAAACTGGACGGTTGTGCAACGTTTCGTAAAGTAAAGATGCCAATAGATCAAGTTGTGTTTCAAATTGCAAAAAAACGTGAAAAGCTCATCTATGGAGAGAATTGAGCAATTCCAAAGCATCAAAGTGGACCGTTGCACTCTATTTAGTGTTCTTACAAGTCTACCATGCTAGTATAGCTTTCGTACAACGTTTCGTAAGGTACAGCTGCCAATAGACCAAGTTACGTTTAAAATTGCACAAAAACGTGAAATGCTCTTCTATGGAGAGAGTTGAGCAATTCTAAAGCATCAAAATGGATATCTATACTCTATTTAGTGTTATTAGAAGTCTGACAAGCTATTTTAGCTTTCGTGCAATGATTCGTAAGGTAAAGATGCCAATAGACCAAGATATGATTCAAATTACATAAAAACGTCAAAAGCTCGTCAATCGAGATAATGGAGCAATTCCAAATCGTCAAACTGGACGATTGTACTCTATTTAGTGTTCTTACAAGTCTAGCATGCTAGTTTAGCTTTCGTGTATCGTTTCGTAAGGTAAAGATGCCAACACACCTAGTTATGTTTCAAATTGAACAAAAACGTCAAGAGCTCATCTATGGTGAGAGTTGAGATATTCCAAAGCATCAAAGTGGACCGTTGTACTCTATTTAGTGTTCATTGAAGTCTAACATGCTTGTTTTGCTTTCGTGCAATGTTTCGTAAGGTAAAGATGCCAATAGACCAAGTTGTGTTTTAAATTGCATAAAAACGTGGAAAGCTCATCTATGGAGAGAGTTGAGCAATTCCAACGCATCAAAGTGGGCCGTTGTACTCTATTTAGTGTTCTTACAAGTCTAACATGATAGTATAGCTTTCGTACAACATTTCGTAAGGTAAAGCTGCCAATAGACCAAGTTATGTTTTAGATGACACAAAAACGTCACAAGCTCGTCTATGGAGACTTGAGCAATTCCAAATCATCAAAGTGGACCGTTGTACTCTATTTAGTGTTCATTGAAGTCTAACATGCTTGTTTTACTTTCGTGCAATGTTTCGTAAGGTAAAGATGCCAATAGACCAAGTTGTGTTTTAAATTGCATAAAAACGTGAAAAGCTCGTCTATGGAGAGAGTTGAGCAATTCCAACGCATCAAAGTGGGCCATTGTACTCTATTTAGCGTTCTTAGAAGTCTATCATGCGAGTTTTGCTTTCGTGCAACGTTTCATAAGGTAAAGATGCTAATAGACCAAGTTATGTTTCAAATTGCACAAAAACGTGAAAAGCTCTTCTATGGAGAGAGTTGAGCAATTCCAAAGCATCAAAGTGGACCGCTGTACTCTATTTAGTTTTCTTAGAAGTCTAACATCCTAGTTTAGCTTTCGTGCAACGTTTCGTAAGGTAAAGATGACAATAGACCAAGTTATGTTTGAAATTCCACAAAAACGTCAAAACCTCATTTATGGAGAGAGTTGAGCAATTACAAAGCATCAAAGTGGACCGTTGTACTCTCTTTAGTTTTCTTAAAAGTATAACATGCTAATTTAGCTTTCGTCCAACATTTCGTAAGGTAAAGATGCGAATAGACCAAGTTACGTTTCAAATTGCACAAAAAATCAAAAGCTCGTCTATGGAAAGAATTAAGCAATTGAAAAGCATCAAAGTGGACTGGTGTACCCTATTTAGTGTTTTTAGAAGTCTAACATGCTAGTTTAGCTTTCGTGCAAAGTTTCGTAAGGTAAAGATGCCAATAGACCAAGTTATGTTTGCAATTGCATAAAAACGTCAAAAGCTCGTCCACGGAGATAGTTGAGCAATTCCAAAGCATCAAAGTGGACCATTGTATTCTATTTATAATTCTTGGAAATCTAGCATGCGTGTTTTGCTTTCGTGCAACATTTCGTAAGGTAAAGATGCTAATAGACCAAGTTATGTTTAAAATTGCGCAAAACATGAATTGCACTTCTACGGAGAGAGTTGAGCATTTTAAAGCATCAAAATGGACCGTTGTACTCTATTTGGTGTTATTACAAGTCTAACATGCTATTTTAGCTTTCGTACAATGTTTCGTAAGGTAAAGATTCCAATAGACCAAGTTATGATTCGAATTGCACAAAAAATGTCAAAAGCTCGTCTATGGAGAGAATTGAGCAATTCCAAAGCGTAAAAGTGGACGGTTGTACTCTATTTAGTGTTCTTACAAGTCTAGCGTGCCGGTTTAGCTTTTGTGCAACATTTTGTAAGCAAAAGATGCCAATAGACCACGTTATGTTTAAAATTGCACAAAAAGGTGAAAGGCTCTTCTATGGAGAGAGTTGAGCAATTCCAAAGCATCAAAATGAACCGTTGTACTCTATTTAGTGTTATTAGAAGTCTAACATGCTAGTTTAGCTTTTGTGCAACGTTTCATAAGGTAAAGATGTCAATAGATCAAGTTATGATTCAAATTGCATAAAAACGTCAAAAGCTCGTCTATCGAGAGAACGGAGCAATTCCGAAGCATCAAACTGGACGGTTGTACTCTATTTAGTGTTCTTACAAGTCTAGCATGCCAGTTTAGCTTTCGTGCAACATTTCGTAAGGTAAAGATGCCAATACACCTAGTTATGTTTCAAATTACACAAAAACGTCAAGAGCTCATCTATGGAGAGAGTTGAGAAATTCCAAACCATCAAAGTGGACCGTTGTACTCTATTTAGTGTTCATTGAAGTCTAACATGCTTGTTTTGCTTTCGTGCAATGTTTCGTAAGCTAAAGCTGCCAATAGACGAAGTTACGTTTAAAATTGCACAAAAACTTGAAATTCTCTTCTATGGAGAGAGTTGAGCAATTCCAAAGCATCAAAATGGATCGCTATACTCTATTTAGTGTTATTAGAAGTCTGACATGCTATTTTAGCTTTCGTGCAATGTTTCGTAAGGTAAAGATGCCAACAGACCAAGATATGATTCAAATTACAGAAAAACGTCAAAAGCTCGTCTATCGAGATAATGGAGCAATTGCAAAGCATAAAACTGGACGGTTGTACTCTATTTAGTGTTCTTACAAGTCTAGCATGCTGGTTTAGCTTTCGTGCAATGTTTAGTAGGGTAAAGATGCCAACACACCTAGTTATGTTTCAAATTGCACAAAAACGTCAAGTGCTCGTCTATGGTGAGAGTTGAGCAATTCCAAAGCATCAAAGTGGACCGTTGTACTCTATTTAGTGTTCATTGAAGTCTAACATGTTTGTTTTGCTTTCGTGCAATGTTTCGTAAGGTAAAGATGTCAATAGACCAAGTTCTGTTTCATAAAAATGTGAAAAGCTCGTCTATGGAGAGATTTGATCAATTCCAAAGCATCAAGGTGGACTGTTGTACTCTATTTAGTGTTCTTACAAGTATAACATGCTTGTTTAGCTTTCATACAACGTTTCGTAAGGTAAAGATGCCAATAGACCAAGTTATGTTTAAAATTGGACAAAAATGTTAAATGCTCTTCTATGGAGAGAGTTGAGCAATTTTAAAGCATCAAAATGGACCGTTGTACTCTACTTAGTGTTATTAAAAGTCTAACATGCTTGTTTAGCTTTCGTGCAATGTTTCGTAAGGTAAAGATGCCAATAGACCAAGTTATGATTAAAATTGCACAAAAAGTCAAAAGCTCGTCTCTGGAGAGAATTGAGCAATTCCAAAGCATCAAAGTCTACGGTTGTACTCTATTTAGTGTTCTTGCAAGTCTAGCGTGCTGGTTTAGCTTTCGCGCAACGTTTCACAAGGTAAAGATGCCGATGGACCAAGTTATGTTTAAAATTGCACAAAAATGTGAAAAGCTCTTCTATGGAGAGAGTTGACCAATTCCAAAGCATCAAACTGGACGGTTGTGCAACGTTTCGTAAGGTAAAGATGCCAATAGACCAAGTTGTGTTTCAAATTGCATAAAAACGTGAAAAGCTCGTCTATGAAGAGAATTGAGCAATTCCAAAGCATCAAAGTGGACCGTTGCACTCTATTTAGTGTTCTTACAAGTCTAACATGCTAGTATAGCTTTCGTACAACGTTTCGTAAGGTAAAGCTGCCAATAGACGAAGTTACGTTTAAAATTGCACAAAAACGTGAAATGCTCTTCTATGGAAAGAGTTGAGCAATTCCAAAGCATCAAAATGGATCGCTATACTCTATTTAGTGTTATTAGAAGTCTGACATGCTATTTTAGCTTTCGTGCAATGATTCGTAAGGTAAAGATGCCAATAGACCAAGATATGATTCAAATTACATAAAAACGTCAAAAGCTCGTCTATCGAGATAATGGAGCAATTCCAAAGCGTCAAACTGGACGGTTGTACTCTATTTAGTGTTCTTACAAGTCTAGCATGCTAGTTTAGCTTTCGTGTAACGTTTCGTAAGGTAAAAATGCCAACACACCTAGTTATGTTTCAAATTGCACAAAAACGTCAAGAGCTCATCTATGGTGAGAGTTGAAATATTCCAAAGCATCAAAGTGGACCGTTGTACTCTATTTAGTGTTCATTGAAGTCTAACATGCTTGTTTTGCTTTCGTGCAATGTTTCGTAAGGTAAATATGCCAATAGACCAAGTTGTGTTTTAAATTCCATAAAAACGTGAAAAGCTCGTCTATGGAGTGAGTTGAGCAATTCCAACGCGTCAAAGTGGGCCGTTGTACTCTATTTAGTGTTCTTACAAGTCTAACATGCTAGTATAGCTTTCGTACAACATTTCGTAAGGTAAAGATGCCAAAAGGCCAAGTTATGTTTCAAATTTCACAAAAACGTGAAACGCTCGTCTATAGAGAGAGTTGAGCAATTCCAAAGCATCAAGTAGACCGTTGTACTCTATTTAGTGTTCTTAGAAGTCTAGCATCCAAGTTTAGCTTTCGTGCAACGTTTCATAAGGTAAAGACGGCAATAGACCAAGTTATGTTTCAAATTGCTTAAAAATGTGAAAAGCTCGTCTATGGAGAGAGTTGAGCAATTCCAAAGCATCAAAGTGGATCGTTGTGCACTATTTGGTGTTCTTACAAGTCTAACATGCTAGTTTAGCTTTCGTACAACGTTTCATAAGGTAAAACTGCCAATAGACCAAGTTATGTTTGAGATGGCTCAAAAACGTCAAAAGCTCATCTATGGAGACTTGAGAAATTCCAAAGCATCAAAGTGGATCGTTGTACTCTATTTAGTGTTCCGAGAAGTCTAGCATGCTAGTTTAGCTTTCGTGCGAGGTTTCGTAAGGTAACGATGCCAATACACCTAGTTATGTTTCAAATTGCACAAAAACGTCAAGAGCTCATGAATGGTGAGAGTTGAGCAGTTCCAAAGCATCAAAGTGGACCGTTGTACTCTATTTAGTGTTCATTGAAGTCTAACATGCTTGTTTTGCTTTCGTGCAACGTTTTGTAAGGTAAAGATGCCAATAGACCAAGTTGTGTTTCAAATTGCATAAAAACGTGAAAAGCTCGTCTATGGAGAGAGTTGAGCAATTCCAAAGCAACAAAGTGGACCGTTGCACTCTATTTAGTTTTCTCACAAGTCTACCATGCTAGTATAGCTTTCGTACAACGTTTCGTACGGTAAAGCTGCCAATAGACCAAGTTACGTTTAAAATTGCACAAAAACGTGAAATGCTCTTCTATGGAGAGAGTTGAGCAAATCCAAAGCATCAAAATGGATCGCTACACTCTATTTAGTGTTATTAGAAGTCTGACATGCTATTTTAGCTTTCGTGCAATGATTCGTAAGGTAAAGATGCCAACAGACCAAGATATGATTCAAATTACACAAAAACATCAAAAGCTCATCTATCGAGATAATGGAGCAATTCCAAAGCATAAAACTGGACGGTTGTACTCTATTTAGTGTTCTTACAAGTCTAACATGCTGATTTAGCTTTCGTGCAACGTTTCGTAAGGTAAAGATGCCAACACACCTAGTTATGTTTCAAATTGCACAAAAACGTGAAGAGCTCGTCTATGGTGAGAGTTGAGCAATTCGAACACAACAAAGTGGGCCGTTGTACTCTATTTAGTGTTCTTAGAAGTCTATCATGCGAGTTTTGTTTTCGTGCAACGTTTCATAAGGTAAAGATGCCAATAGACCAAGTTATGTTTCAAATTGCACAAAAACGTGAAAAGCTCTTCTATGGAGAGAGTTGAGCAATTCCAAAGCATCAAAGTGGACCGCTGTACTCTATTTAGTTTTCTTAGAAGTCTAACATCCTAGTTTAGCTTTCGTGCAACATTTCGTAAGGTAAAGATGACAATAGACCATGTTATGTTTCAAATTGCACCAAAACGTCAAATCCTCATTTATGGAGAGAGTTGAGCAATTACAAAGCATCAAAGTGGACCGTTGTACTCTCTTTAGTTTTCTTAGAAGTATAACATGCTAATTTAGCTTTCGTCCAACATTTCGTAAGGTAAAGATGCGAATAGACCAAGTTACGGTTCAAATTGCACAGAAAGTCAAAAGCTCGTCTATGGAAAGAATTAAGCAATTGAAAAGCATCAAAGTGGACTAGTGTACCCTATTTAGTGTTTTTAGAAGTCTAACATGCTAGTTTAGCTTTCGTGCAAAGTTTCGTAAGGTAAAGATGCCAATAGACCAAGTTATGTTTGCAATTGCATAAAAACGTCAAAAGCTCGTCCATGGAGATAGTTGAGCAATTCCAAAGCATCAAAGTGGACCATTGTACTCTATTTAGTATTCTTGGAAATCTAGCATGCGCGTTTTGCTTTCGTGCAACATTTCGTAAGGTAAAGATGCTAATAGACCAAGTTATGTTTAAAATTGCGCAAAAACATGAAATGCACTTCTACGGAGAGAGTTGAGCATTTTAAAGCATCAAAATGGACCGTTGTACTCTAATTGGTGTTATTACAAGTCTAACATGCTATTTTAGCTTTCGTACAATGTTTCGTAAGGTAAAGATTCCAATAGACCAAGTTATGATTCGAATTGCACAAAAAATGTCAAAAGCTCGTCTATGGAGAGAATTGAGCAATTCCAAAGCATAAAAGTGGACGGTTGTACTCTATTTAGTGTTCTTACAAGTCTAGCGTCCTGGTTTAGCTTTTGTGCAACATTTTGTAAGCAAAAGATGTCAATAGACCACGTTATGTTTAAAATTGCACAAAAAGGTGAAAGGCTCTTCTATGGAGAGAGTTGAGCAATTCCAACACATCAAAGTGGGCCGTTGTAGTCTATTTAGTGTTCTTAGAAGTCTATCATGCGAGTTTTGTTTTCGTGCAACGTTTCATAAGGTAAAGATGCCAATAGACCAAGTTATGTTTCAAATTGCACAAAAAGTGAAAAGCTCTTCTATGGAGAGAGTTGAGCAATTCCAAAGCATCAAAGTGGACCGCTGTACTCTATTTAGTTTTCTTAGAAGTCTAACATCCTAGTTTAGCTTTCGTGCAACATTTCGTAAGGTAAAGATGACAATAGACCATGTTATGTTTCAAATTGCACCAAAACGTCAAATCCTCATTTATGGAGAGAGTTGAGCAATTACAAAGCATCAAAGTGGACCGTTGTACTCTCTTTAGTTTTCTTAGAAGTATAACATGCTAATTTAGCTTTCGTCCAACATTTCGTAAGGTAAAGATGCGAATAGACCAAGTTACGGTTCAAATTGCACAGAAAGTCAAAAGCTCGTCTATGGAAAGAATTAAGCAATTGAAAAGCATCAAAGTGGACTAGTGTACCCTATTTAGTGTTTTTAGAAGTCTAACATGCTAGTTTAGCTTTCGTGCAAAGTTTCGTAAGGTAAAGATGCCAATAGACCAAGTTATGTTTGCAATTGCATAAAAACGTCAAAAGCTCGTCCATGGAGATAGTTGAGCAATTCCAAAGCATCAAAGTGGACCATTGTACTCTATTTAGTATTCTTGGAAATCTAGCATGCGCGTTTTGCTTTCGTGCAACATTTCGTAAGGTAAAGATGCTAATAGACCAAGTTATGTTTAAAATTGCGCAAAAACATGAAATGCACTTCTACGGAGAGAGTTGAGCATTTTAAAGCATCAAAATGAACCGTTGTACTCTAATTGGTGTTATTACAAGTCTAACATGCTATTTTAGCTTTCGTACAATGTTTCGTAAGGTAAAGATTCCAATAGACCAAGTTATGATTCGAATTGCACAAAAAATGTCAAAAGCTCGTCTATGGAGAGAATTGAGCAATTCCAAAGCATAAAAGTGGACGGTTGTACTCTATTTAGTGTTCTTACAAGTCTAGCGTCCTGGTTTAGCTTTTGTGCAACATTTTGTAAGCAAAAGATGTCAATAGACCACGTTATGTTTAAAATTGCACAAAAAGGTGAAAGGCTCTTCTATGGAGAGAGTTGAGCAATTCCAACACATCAAAGTGGGCCGTTGTAGTCTATTTAGTGTTCTTAGAAGTCTATCATGCGAGTTTTGTTTTCGTGCAACGTTTTATAAGGTAAAGATGCCAATAGACCAAGTTATGTTTCAAATTGCACAAAAAGTGAAAAGCTCTTCTATGGAGAGAGTTGAGCAATTCCAAAGCATCAAAGTGGACCGCTGTACTCTATTTAGTTTTCTTAGAAGTCTAACATCCTAGTTTAGCTTTCGTGCAACATTTCGTAAGGTAAAGATGACAATAGACCATGTTATGTTTCAAATTGCACCAAAACGTCAAATCCTCATTTATGGAGAGAGTTGAGCAATTACAAAGCATCAAAGTGGACCGTTGTACTCTCTTTAGTTTTCTTAGAAGTATAACATGCTAATTTAGCTTTCGTCCAACATTTCGTAAGGTAAAGATGCGAATAGACCAAGTTACGGTTCAAATTGCACAGAAAGTCAAAAGCTCGTCTATGGAAAGAATTAAGCAATTGAAAAGCATCAAAGTGGACTAGTGTACCCTATTTAGTGTTTTTAGAAGTCTAACATGCTAGTTTAGCTTTCGTGCAAAGTTTCGTAAGGTAAAGATGCCAATAGACCAAGTTATGTTTGCAATTGCATAAAAACGTCAAAAGCTCGTCCATGGAGATAGTTGAGCAATTCCAAAGCATCAAAGTGGACCATTGTACTCTATTTAGTATTCTTGGAAATCTAGCATGCGCGTTTTGCTTTCGTGCAACATTTCGTAAGGTAAAGATGCTAATAGACCAAGTTATGTTTAAAATTGCGCAAAAACATGAAATGCACTTCTACGGAGAGAGTTGAGCATTTTAAAGCATCAAAATGGACCGTTGTACTCTAATTGGTGTTATTACAAGTCTAACATGCTATTTTAGCTTTCGTACAATGTTTCGTAAGGTAAAGATTCCAATAGACCAAGTTATGATTCGAATTGCACAAAAAATGTCAAAAGCTCGTCTATGGAGAGAATTGAGCAATTCCAAAGCATAAAAGTGGACGGTTGTACTCTATTTAGTGTTCTTACAAGTCTAGCGTCCTGGTTTAGCTTTTGTGCAACATTTTGTAAGCAAAAGATGTCAATAGACCACGTTATGTTTAAAATTGCACAAAAAGGTGAAAGGCTCTTCTATGGAGAGAGTTGAGTAATTCCAAAGCATCAAAATGAACCGTTGTACTCTATTTAGTGTTATTAGAAGTCTAACATGCTAGTTTAGCTTTCTTGCAACGTTTCATAAGGTAAAGATGTCAATAGATCAAGTTATGATTCAAATTGCATAAAAACGTCAAAAGCTCGTCTATCGGGAGAATGGAGCAATTCCAAAGCATCAAACTGGACGGTTGTACTCTATTTAGTGTTCTTACAAGTCTAGCATGCCAGTTTAGCTTTCGTGCAACATTTCGTAAGGTAAAGATGCCAATACACCTAGTTATGTTTCAAATTACACAAAAACGTCAAGAGCTCATCTATGGAGAGAGTTGAGAAATTCCAAACCATCAAAGCGGACCGTTGTACTCTATTGAGTGTTCATCGAAGTCTAACATGCTTGTTTTGCTTTCGTGCAATGTTTCGTAAGGTAAAGCTGCCAATAGACCAAGTTACGTTTAAAATTGCACAAAAACTTGAAATGCTCTTCTATGGAGAGAGTTGAGCAATTCCAAAGCATCAAAATGGATCGCTATACTCTATTTAGTGTTATTAGAAGTCTGACATCCTATTTTAGCTTTCGTGCAATGATTCGTAAGGTAAAGATGCCAACAGACCAAGATATGATTCAAATTACACAAAAACGTCAAAAGCTCGTCTATCGAGATAATGGAGCAATTCCAAAGCATAAAACTGGACGGTTGTACTCTATTTAGTGTTCTTACATGTCTAGCATGCTGGTTTAGCTTTCGTGCAACGTTTCGTAAGGTAAAGATGCCAACACACCTAGTTATGTTTCAAATTGCACAAAAACGTCAAGTGCTCGTCTATGGTGAGAGTTGAGCAATTCCAAAGCATCAAAGTGGACCGTTGTACTCTATTTAGTGTTCATTGAAGTCTAACATGTTTGTTTTGCTTTCGTGCAATGTTTCGTAAGGTAAAGATGCCAATAGACCAAGTTCTGTTTCATAAAAATGTGAAAAGCTCGTCTATGGAGAGATTTGATCAATTCCAAAGCATCAAGGTGGATTGTTGTACTCTATTTAGTGTTCTTACAAGTATAACATGCTTGTTTAGCTTTCATACAACGTTTCGTAAGGTAAAGATGCCAATAGACCAAGTTAAGTTTAAAATTGCACAAAAATGTGAAATGCTCTTTTATGGAGAGAGTTGAGCAATTTTAAAGCATCAAAATGTACCGTTGTACTCTACTTAGTGTTATTAAAAGTCTAACATGCTTGTTTAGCTTTCGTGCAATGTTTCGTAAGGTAAAGATGCCAATAGACCAAGTTATGATTCAAATTGCACAAAAAGTCAAAAGCTCGTCTCTAGAGAGAATTGAGCAATTCCAAAGCTTCAAAGTCGACGGTTGTACTCTATTTAGTGTTCTTGCAAGTCTAGCGTGCTGGTTTAGCTTTCGCGCAACGTTTCACAAGGTAAAGATGCCGATGGACCAAGTTATGTTTAAAATTGCACAAAAATGTGAAAAGCTCTTCGTTGGAGAGAGTTGAGCAATTCCAAAGCATCAAACTGGACGGTTGTGCAACGTTTCGTAAGGTAAAGATGCCAATAGACCAAGTTGTGTTTCAAATTGCATAAAAACATGAAAAGCTCGTCTATGGAGAGAATTGAGCAATTCCAAAGCATCAAAGTGGACCGTTGCACTCTATTTAATGTTCTTACAAGTCTAACATGCTAGTATAGCTTTCGTACAACGTTTCGTAAGGTAAATCTGCCAATAGACGAAGTTACGTTTAAAATTGCACAAAAACGTGAAATGCTCTTCTATGGAAAGAGTTGAGCAATTCCAAAGCATCAAAATGGATCGTTATACTCTATTTAGTGTTATTAGAAGTCTGACATGCTATTTTAGCTTTCGTGTAATGATTCGTAAGGTAAAGATGCCAATAGACCAAGATATGATTCAAATTACATAAAAACGTCAAAAGCTCGTCTATCGAGATAATGGAGCAATTCCAAAGCGTCAAACTGGACGGTTGTACTCAATTTATTGTTCTTACAAGTCTAGCATGCTAGTTTAGCTTTCGTGTAACGTTTCGTAAGGTAAAGATGCCAACAGACCTAGTTATGTTTCAAATTGCACAAAACGTCAAGAGCTCATCAATGGTGAGAGTTGAAATATTCCAAAGCATCAAAGTGGACCGTTGTACTCTATTTAGTGTTCATTGAAGTCTAACATGCTTGTTTTGCTTTCGTGCAATGTTTCGTAAGGTAAATATGCCAATAGACCAAGTTGTGTTTTCAATGCCATAAAAACGTGAAAACCTCGTCTATGGAGAGAGTTGAGCAATTCCAACGCGTCAAAGTGGGCCGTTGTACTCTATTTAGTGTCCTTACAAGTTTAACATGCTAGTATAGCTTTCGTACAACATTTCGTAAGGTAAAGATGCCAAAAGGCCAAGTTATGTTTCAAATTTCACAAAAAAGTGAAACGCTCGTCTATAGAGAGAGTTGAGCAATTCCAAAGCATCAAGTAGACCGTTGTACTCTATTTAGTGTTCCTAGATGTCTAGCATCCAAGTTTAGCTTTCGTGCAACGTTTCATAAGGTAAAGACGGCAATAGACCAAGTTATGTTTCAAATTGCTTAAAAATGTGAAAAGCTCGTCTATGGAGAGAGTTGAGCAATTCCAAAGCATCAAAGTGGATCGTTGTGCACTATTTGGTGTTCTTACAAGTCTAACATGCTAGTTTAGCTTTCGTACAACGTTTCATAAGGTAAAACTGCCAATAGACCAAGTTATGTTTGAGATGGCTCAAAAACGTCAAAAGCTCATCTATGGAGACTTGAGAAATTCCAAAGCATCAAAGTGGATCGTTGTACTCTATTTAGTGTTCCGAGAAGTCTAGCATGCTAGTTTAGCTTTCGTGCGAGGTTTCGTAAGGTAACGATGCCAATACACCTAGTTATGTTTCAAATTGCACAAAAACGTCAAGAGCTCATGAATGGTGAGAGTTGAGCAGTTCCAAAGCATCAAAGTGGACCGTTGTACTCTATTTAGTGTTCATTGAAGTCTAACATGCTTGTTTTGCTTTCGTGCAACGTTTTGTAAGGTAAAGATGCCAATAGACCAAGTTGTGTTTCAAATTGCATAAAAACGTGAAAAGCTCGTCTATGGAGAGAGTTGAGCAATTCCAAAGCAACAAAGTGGACCGTTGCACTCTATTTAGTTTTCTCACAAGTCTACCATGCTAGTATAGCTTTCGTACAACGTTTCGTACGGTAAAGCTGCCAATAGACCAAGTTACATTTAAAATTGCACAAAAACGTGAAATGCTATTCTATGGAGAGAGTTGAGCAATTCCAAAGCATCAAAATGGATCGCTATACTCTATTTAGTGTTATTAGAAGTCTGACATGCTATTTTAGCTTTCGTGCCATGATTCGTAAGGTAAAGATGCCAACAGACCAAGATATGATTCAAATTACACAAAAACATCAAAAGCTCATCTATCGAGATAATGGAGCAATTTCAAAGCATAAAACTGGACGGTTGTACTCTATTTAGTGTTCTTACAAGTCTAACATGCTGATTTAGCTTTCGTGCAACGTTTCGTAAGGTAAAGATGCCGACTCACCTAGTTATGTTTGAAATTGCACAAAAACGTCAACAGCTCGTCTATGGTGAGAGTTGAGCAATTCCAAAGCATCAAAGTGGACCGTTGTACTCTATTTAGTGTTCATTGAAGTCTAACATGATTTTTTTGCTTTCGTGCAATGTTTCGTAAGGTAAAGATGCCAATAGACCAAGTTGTGTTTTAAATTGCATAAAAACGTGAAAAGCTCGTCTATGGATAGAGTTGAGCAATTCCAACACATCAAAGTGGGCCGTTGTACTCTATTTAGTGTTCTTAGAAGTCTATCATGCGAGTTTTGTTTTCGTGCAACGTTTCATAAGGTAAAGATGCCAATAGACCAAGTTATGTTTCAAATTGCACAAAAACGTGAAAAGCTCTTCTATGGAGAGAGTTGAGCAATTCAAAAGCATCAAAGTGGACCGCTGTACTCTATTTAGTTTTCTTAGAAGTCTAACATCCTAGTTTAGCTTTCGTGCAACATTTCGTAAGGTAAAGATGACAATAGACCATGTTATGTTTCAAATTGCACCAAAACGTCAAATCCTCATTTATGGAGAGAGTTAAGCAATTACAAAGCATCAAAGTGGACAGTTGTACTCTCTTTAGTTTTCTTAGAAGTATAACATGCTAATTTAGCTTGCGTCCAACATTTCGTAAGGTAAAGATGCGAATAGACCAAGTTACGGTTCAAATTGCACAGAAAGTCAAAAGCTCGTCTATAGAAAGAATTAAGCAATTGAAAAGCATCAAAGTGGACTAGTGTACCCTATTTAGTGTTTTTAGAAGTCTAACATGCTAGCTTAGCTTTCGTGCAAAGTTTCGTAAGGTAAAGATGCCAATAGACCAAGTTATGTTTGCAATTGCATGAAAACGTCAAAAGCTCGTCCATGGAGATAGTTGAGCAATTCCAAAGCATCAAAGTGGACCATTGTACTCTATTTAGTATTCTTGGAAATCTAGCATGCGCGTTTTGCTTTCGTGCAACATTTCGTAAGGTAAAGATGCTAATAGACCAAGTTATGTTTAAAATTGCGCAAAAACATGAAATGCACTTCTACGGAGATAGTTGAGCATTTTAAAGCATCAAAATGGACTGTTGTACTCTATTTGGTGTTATTACAAGTCTAACATGCTATTTTAGCTTTCGTACAATGTTTCGTAAGGTAAAGATTCCAATAGACCAAGTTATGATTCGAATTGCACAAAAAATGTCAAAAGCTCATCTATGGAGAGAATTGAGCAATTCCAAAGTGTAAAAGTGGACGGTTGTACTCTATTTAGTGTTCTTACAAGTCTAGCGTGCTGGTTTAGCTTTTGTGCAACATTTTGTAAGCAAAAGATGCCAATAGACCACGTTATGTTTAAAATTGCACAAAAAGGTGAAAGGCTCTTCTATGGAGAGAGTTGAGCAATTCCAAAGCATCAAAATGAACCGTTGTACTCTATTTAGTGTTATTAGAAGTCTAACATGCTAGTTTAGCTTTCGAGCAACGTTTCATAAGGTAAAGATGTCAATAGATCAAGTTATGATTCAAATTGCATAAAAACGTCAAAAGCTCGTCTATCGAGAGAATGGAGCAATTCCGAAGCATCAAACTGGACGGTTGTACTCTATTTAGTGTTCTTACAAGTCTAGCATGCCAGTTTAGCTTTCGTGCAACATTTCGTAAGGTAAAGATGCCAATACACCTAGTTATGTTTCAAATTACACAAAAACGTCAAGAGCTCATCTATGGAGAGAGTTGAGAAATTCCAAACCATCAAAGTGGACCGTTGTACTCTATTGAGTGTTCATTGAAGTCTAACATGCTTGTTTTGCTTTCGTGTAATGTTTCGTAAGGTAAAGCTGCCAATAGACCAAGTTACGTTTAAAATTGCACAAAAACTTGAAATGCTCTTCTATGGAGAGAGTTGAGCAATTCCAAAGCATCAAAATGGATCGCTATACTCTATTTAGTGTTATTAGAAGTCTGACATCCTATTTAAGCTTTCGTGCATTGATTCGTAAGGTAAAGATGCCAACAGACCAAGATATGATTCAAATTACACAAAAACGTCAAAAGCTCGTCTATCGAGATAATGGAGCAATTCCAAAGCGTCAAACTGGACGGTTGTACTCTATTTAGTGTTCTTACAAGTCTAGCATGCTAGTTTAGCTTTCGTGTAACGTTTCGTGAGGTAAAGATGCCAACACACCTAGTTATGTTTCAAATTGCACAAAACGTCAATAGCTCATCTATGGTGAGAGTTGAAATATTCCAAAGCATCAAAGTGGACCGTTGTACTCTATTTAGTGTTCATTGAAGTCTAACATGCTTGTTTTGCTTTCGTGCAATGTTTCGTAAGGTAAATATGCCACTAGACCAAGTTGTGTTTTAAATTCCATAAAAACGTGAAAAGCTCGTCTATGGAGAGAGTTGAGCAATTCCAACGCGTCAAAGTGGGCCGTTGTACTCTATTTAGTGTTCTTACAAGTCTAACATGCTAGTATAGCTTTCGTACAACATTTCGTAAGGTAAAGATGCCAAAAGGCCAAGTTATGATTCAAATTTCACAAAAACGTGAAACGCTCGTCTATAGAGAGAGTTGAGCAATTCCAAAGCATCAAGTAGACCGTTGTACTCTATTTTGTGTTCTTAGAAGTCTAGCATCCAAGTTTAGCTTTCGTGCAACGTTTCATAAGGTAAAGACGGCAATAGACCAAGTTATGTTTCAAATTGCTTAAAAATGTGAAAAGCTCGTCTATGGAGAGAGTTGAGCAATTCCAAAGCATCAAAGTGGATCGTTGTGCACTATTTGGTGTTCTTACAAGTCTAACATGCTAGTTTAGCTTTCGTACAACGTTTCATAAGGTAAAACTGCCAATAGACCAAGTTATGTTTGAGATGGCTCAAAAACGTCAAAAGCTCATCTATGGAGACTTGAGAAATTCCAAAGCATCAAAGTGGATCGTTGTACTCTATTTAGTGTTCCGAGAAGTCTAGCATGCTAGTTTAGCTTTCGTGCGAGGTTTCGTAAGGTAACGATGCCAATACACCTAGTTATGTTTCAAATTGCACAAAAACGTCAAGAGCTCATGAATGGTGAGAGTTGAGCAGTTCCAAAGCATCAAAGTGGACCGTTGTACTCTATTTAGTGTTCATTGAAGTCTAACATGCTTGTTTTGCTTTCGTGCAACGTTTTGTAAGGTAAAGATGCCAATAGACCAAGTTGTGTTTCAAATTGCATAAAAACGTGAAAAGCTCGTCTATGGAGAGAGTTGAGCAATTCCAAAGCAACAAAGTGGACCGTTGCACTCTATTTAGTTTTCTCACAAGTCTACCATGCTAGTATAGCTTTCGTACAACGTTTCGTACGGTAAAGCTGCCAATAGACCAAGTTACATTTAAAATTGCACAAAAACGTGAAATGCTATTCTATGGAGAGAGTTGAGCAATTCCAAAGCATCAAAATGGATCGCTATACTCTATTTAGTGTTATTAGAAGTCTGACATGCTATTTTAGCTTTCGTGCCATGATTCGTAAGGTAAAGATGCCAACAGACCAAGATATGATTCAAATTACACAAAAACATCAAAAGCTCATCTATCGAGATAATGGAGCAATTTCAAAGCATAAAACTGGACGGTTGTACTCTATTTAGTGTTCTTACAAGTCTAACATGCTGATTTAGCTTTCGTGCAACGTTTCGTAAGGTAAAGATGCCAACACACCTAGTTATGTTTGAAATTGCACAAAAACGTCAAGAGCTCGTCTATGGTGAGAGTTGAGCAATTCCAAAGCATCAAAGTGGACCGTTGTACTCTATTTAGTGTTCATTGAAGTCTGACATGCTTTTTTTGCTTTCGTGCAATGTTTCGTAAGGTAAAGATGCCAATAGACCAAGTTGTGTTTTAAATTGCATAAAAACGTGAAAAGCTCGTCTATGGATAGAGTTGAGCAATTCCAACACATCAAAGTGGGCCGTTGTACTCTATTTAGTGTTCTTAGAAGTCTATCATGCGAGTTTTGTTTTCGTGCAACGTTTCATAAGGTAAAGATGCCAATAGACCAAGTTATGTTTCAAATTGCACAAAAACGTGAAAAGCTCTTCTATGGAGAGAGTTGAGCAATTCAAAAGCATCAAAGTGGACCGCTGTACTCTATTTAGTTTTCTTAGAAGTCTAACATCCTAGTTTAGCTTTCGTGCAACATTTCGTAAGGTAAAGATGACAATAGACCATGTTATGTTTCAAATTGCACCAAAACGTCAAATCCTCATTTATGGAGAGAGTTAAGCAATTACAAAGCATCAAAGTGGACAGTTGTACTCTCTTTAGTTTTCTTAGAAGTATAACATGCTAATTTAGCTTGCGTCCAACATTTCGTAAGGTAAAGATGCGAATAGACCAAGTTACGGTTCAAATTGCACAGAAAGTCAAAAGCTCGTCTATAGAAAGAATTAAGCAATTGAAAAGCATCAAAGTGGACTAGTGTACCCTATTTAGTGTTTTTAGAAGTCTAACATGCTAGCTTAGCTTTCGTGCAAAGTTTCGTAAGGTAAAGATGCCAATAGACCAAGTTATGTTTGCAATTGCATAAAAACGTCAAAAGCTCGTCCATGGAGATAGTTGAGCAATTCCAAAGCATCAAAGTGGACCATTGTACTCTATTTAGTATTCTTGGAAATCTAGCATGCGCGTTTTGCTTTCGTGCAACATTTCGTAAGGTAAAGATGCTAATAGACCAAGTTATGTTTAAAATTGCGCAAAAACATGAAATGCACTTCTACGGAGATAGTTGAGCATTTTAAAGCATCAAAATGGACTGTTGTACTCTATTTGGTGTTATTACAAGTCTAACATGCTATTTTAGCTTTCGTACAATGTTTCGTAAGGTAAAGATTCCAATAGACCAAGTTATGATTCGAATTGCACAAAAAATGTCAAAAGCTCATCTATGGAGAGAATTGAGCAATTCCAAAGTGTAAAAGTGGACGGTTGTACTCTATTTAGTGTTCTTACAAGTCTAGCGTGCTGGTTTAGCTTTTGTGCAACATTTTGTAAGCAAAAGATGCCAATAGACCACGTTATGTTTAAAATTGCACAAAAAGGTGAAAGGCTCTTCTATGGAGAGAGTTGAGCAATTCCAAAGCATCAAAATGAACCGTTGTACTCTATTTAGTGTTATTAGAAGTCTAACATGCTAGTTTAGCTTTCGTGCAACGTTTCATAAGGTAAAGATGTCAATAGATCAAGTTATGATTCAAATTGCATAAAAACGTCAAAAGCTCGTCTATCGAGAGAATGGAGCAATTCCGAAGCATCAAACTGGACGGTTGTACTCTATTTAGTGTTCTTACAAGTCTAGCATGCCAGTTTAGCTTTCGTGCAACATTTCGTAAGGTAAAGATGCCAATACACCTAGTTATGTTTCAAATTACACAAAAACGTCAAGAGCTCATCTATGGAGAGAGTTGAGAAATTCCAAACCATCAAAGTGGACCGTTGTACTCTATTGAGTGTTCATTGAAGTCTAACATGCTTGTTTTGCTTTCGTGCAATGTTTCGTAAGGTAAAGCTGCCAATAGACCAAGTTACGTTTAAAATTGCACAAAAACTTGAAATGCTCTTCTATGGAGAGAGTTGAGCAATTCCAAAGCATCAAAATGGATCGCTATACTCTATTTAGTGTTATTAGAAGTCTGACATCCTATTTAAGCTTTCGTGCATTGATTCGTAAGGTAAAGATGCCAACAGACCAAGATATGATTCAAATTACACAAAAACGTCAAAAGCTCGTCTATCGAGATAATGGAGCAATTCCAAAGCGTCAAACTGGACGGTTGTACTCTATTTAGTGTTCTTACAAGTCTAGCATGCTAGTTTAGCTTTCGTGTAACGTTTCGTGAGGTAAAGATGCCAACACACCTAGTTATGTTTCAAATTGCACAAAACGTCAATAGCTCATCTATGGTGAGAGTTGAAATATTCCAAAGCATCAAAGTGGACCGTTGTACTCTATTTAGTGTTCATTGAAGTCTAACTTGCTTGTTTTGCTTTCGTGCAATGTTTCGTAAGGTAAATATGCCACTAGACCAAGTTGTGTTTTAAATTCCATAAAAACGTGAAAAGCTCGTCTATGGAGAGAGTTGAGCAATTCCAACGCGTCAAAGTGGGCCGTTGTACTCTATTTAGTGTTCTTACAAGTCTAACATGCTAGTATAGCTTTCGTACAACATTTCGTAAGGTAAAGATGCCAAAAGGCCAAGTTATGTTTCAAATTTCACAAAAACGTGAAACGCTCGTCTATAGAGAGAGTTGAGCAATTCCAAAGCATCAAGTAGACCGTTGTACTCTATTTTGTGTTCTTAGAAGTCTAGCATCCAAGTTTAGCTTTCGTGCAACGTTTCATAAGGTAAAGACGGCAATAGACCAAGTTATGTTTCAAATTGCTTAAAAATGTGAAAAGCTCGTCTATGGAGAGAGTTGAGCAATTCCAAAGCATCAAAGTGGATCGTTGTGCACTATTTGGTGTTCTTACAAGTCTAACATGCTAGTTTAGCTTTAATACAACGTTTCATAAGGTAAAGCTGCCAATAGACCAAGTTATGTTTGAGATGGCTCAAAAACGTCAAAAGCTCATCTATGGAGACTTGAGAAATTCCAAAGCATCAAAGTGGATTGTTGTACTCTATTTAGTGTTCCGAGAAGTCTAGCATGCTAGTTTAGCTTTCGTGCGATGTTTCGTAAGGTAACGATGCCAATACACCTAGTTATGTTTCAAATTGCACAAAAATGTCAAGAGCTTATGAATGGTGAGAGTTGAGCAGTTCCAAAGCATCAAAGTGGACCGTTGTACTCTATTTAGTGTTCATTGAAGTCTAACATGCTTGTTTTGCTTTCGTGCAACGTTTTGTAAGGTAAAGATGCCAGTGGACCAAGTTGTGTTTCAAATTGCATAAAAACGTGAAAAGCTCGTCTATGGAGAGAGTTGAGCAATTCCAAAGCAACAAAGTGGACCGTTGCACTCTATTTAGTTTTCTCACAAGTCTACCATGCTAGTATAGCTTTCGTACAACGTTTCGTACGGTAAAGCTGCCAATAGACCAAGTTACATTTAAAATTGCACAAAAACGTGAAATGCTCTTCTATGGAGAGAGTTGAGCAATTCCAAAGCATCAAAATGGATCGTTATACTCTATTTAGTGTTATTAAAAGTCTGACATGCTATTTTAGCTTTCGTGCAATGATTCGTAAGGTAAAGATGCCAACAGACCAAGATATGATTCAAATTACACAAAAACATCAAAAGCTCATCTATCGAGATAATGGAGCAATTTCAAAGCATAAAACTGGACGGTTGTACTCTATTTAGTGTTCTTACAAGTCTAACATGCTGATTTAGCTTTCGTGCAACGTTTCGTAAGGTAAAGATGCCAACACACCTAGTTATGTTTGAAATTGCACAAAAACGTCAAGAGCTCGTCTATGGTGAGAGTTGAGCAATTCCAAAGCATCAAAGTGGACCGTTGTACTCTATTTAGTGTTCTTAGAAGTCTAGCATCCATGTTTAGCTTTCGTGCAACGTTTCATAAGGTAAAACTGCCAATAGACCAAGTTATGTTTGAGATGGCTCAAAAACGTCAAAAGCTCATCTATGGAGACTTGAGAAATTCCAAAGCATCAAAGTGGATCGTTGTACTCTATTTAGTGTTCCGAGAAGTCTAGCATGCTAGTTTAGCTTTCGTGCGATGTTTCGTAAGGTAGCGATGCCAATACACCTAGTTATGTTTCAAATTACACAAAAACGTCAAGAGCTCATCAATGGTGAGAGTTGAGCAGTTCCAAAGCATCAAAGTGGACCGTTGTTCTCTATTTAGTGTTCATTGAAGTCAAACATGCTTGTTTTGCTTTCGTGCAACGTTTTGTAAGGTAAAGATGCCAATAGACCAAGTTGTGTTTCAAATTGCATAAAAACGTGAAAAGCTCGTCTATGGAGAGAGTTGAGCAATTCCAAAGCAACAAAGTGGACCGTTGCACTCTATTTAGTTTTCTCACAAGTATACCATGCTAGTATAGCTTTCGTACAACGTTTCGTACGGTAAAGCTGCCAATAGACCAAGTTACATTTAAAATTGCACAAAAACGTGAAATGCTCTTCTATGGAGAGAGTTGAGCAATTCCAAAGCATCAAAATGGATCGCTATACTCTATTTAGTGTTATTAGAAGTCTGACATGCTATTTTAGCTTTCGTGCAATGATTCGTAAGGTAAAGATGCCAACAGACCAAGATATGATTCAAATTACACAAAAACATCAAAAGCTCATCTATCGAGATAATGGAGCAATTTCAAAGCATAAAACTGGACGGTTGTACTCTATTTAGTGTTCTTACAAGTCTAACATGCTGATTTAGCTTTCGTGCAACGTTTCGTAAGGTAAAGATGCCAACACACCTAGTTATGTTTGAAATTGCACAAAAACGTCAAGAGCTCGTCTATGGTGAGAGTTGAGCAATTCCAAAGCATCAAAGTGGACCGTTGTACTCTATTTAGTGTTCATTGAAGTCTGACATGCTTTTTTTGCTTTCGTGCAATGTTTCGTAAGGTAAAGATGCCAATAGACCAAGTTGTGTTTTAAATTGCATAAAAACGTGAAAAGCTCGTCTATGGATAGAGTTGAGCAATTCCAACACATCAAAGTGGGCCGTTGTACTCTATTTAGTGTTCTTAGAAGTCTATCATGCGAGTTTTGTTTTCGTGCAACGTTTCATAAGGTAAAGATGCCAATAGACCAAGTTATGTTTCAAATTGCACAAAAACGTGAAAAGCTCTTCTATGGAGAGAGTTGAGCAATTCAAAAGCATCAAAGTGGACCGCTGTACTCTATTTAGTTTTCTTAGAAGTCTAACATCCTAGTTTAGCTTTCGTGCAACATTTCGTAAGGTAAAGATGACAATAGACCATGTTATGTTTCAAATTGCACCAAAACGTCAAATCCTCATTTATGGAGAGAGTTAAGCAATTACAAAGCATCAAAGTGGACAGTTGTACTCTCTTTAGTTTTCTTAGAAGTATAACATGCTAATTTAGCTTGCGTCCAACATTTCGTAAGGTAAAGATGCGAATAGACCAAGTTACGGTTCAAATTGCACAGAAAGTCAAAAGCTCGTCTATAGAAAGAATTAAGCAATTGAAAAGCATCAAAGTGGACTAGTGTACCCTATTTAGTGTTTTTAGAAGTCTAACATGCTAGCTTAGCTTTCGTGCAAAGTTTCGTAAGGTAAAGATGCCAATAGACCAAGTTATGTTTGCAATTGCATAAAAACGTCAAAAGCTCGTCCATGGAGATAGTTGAGCAATTCCAAAGCATCAAAGTGGACCATTGTACTCTATTTAGTATTCTTGGAAATCTAGCATGCGCGTTTTGCTTTCGTGCAACATTTCGTAAGGTAAAGATGCTAATAGACCAAGTTATGTTTAAAATTGCGCAAAAACATGAAATGCACTTCTACGGAGATAGTTGAGCATTTTAAAGCATCAAAATGGACCGTTGTACTCTATTTGGTGTTATTACAAGTCTAACATGCTATTTTAGCTTTCGTACAATGTTTCGTAAGGTAAAGATTCCAATAGACCAAGTTATGATTCGAATTGCACAAAAAATGTCAAAAGCTCATCTATGGAGAGAATTGAGCAATTCCAAAGCGTAAAAGTGGACGGTTGTACTCTATTTAGTGTTCTTACAAGTCTAGCGTGCTGGTTTAGCTTTTGTGCAACATTTTGTAAGCAAAAGATGCCAATAGACCACGTTATGTTTAAAATTGCACAAAAAGGTGAAAGGCTCTTCTATGGAGAGAGTTGAGCAATTCCAAAGCATCAAAATGAACCGTTGTACTCTATTTAGTGTTATTAGAAGTCTAACATGCTAGTTTAGCTTTCGTGCAACGTTTCATAAGGTAAAGATGTCAATAGATCAAGTTATGATTCAAATTGCATAAAAACGTCAAAAGCTCGTCTATCGAGAGAATGGAGCAATTCCGAAGCATCAAACTGGACGGTTGTACTCTATTTAGTGTTCTTACAAGTCTAGCATGCCAGTTTAGCTTTCGTGCAACATTTCGTAAGGTAAAGATGCCAATACACCTAGTTATGTTTCAAATTACACAAAAACGTCAAGAGCTCATCTATGGAGAGAGTTGAGAAATTCCAAACCATCAAAGTGGACCGTTGTACTCTATTGAGTGTTCATTGAAGTCTAACATGCTTGTTTTGCTTTCGTGCAATGTTTCGTAAGGTAAAGCTGCCAATAGACCAAGTTACGTTTAAAATTGCACAAAAACTTGAAATGCTCTTCTATGGAGAGAGTTGAGCAATTCCAAAGCATCAAAATGGATCTCTATACTCTATTTAGTGTTATTAGAAGTCTGACATCCTATTTTAGCTTTCGTGCAATGATTCGTAAGGTAAAGATGCCAACAGACCAAGATATGATTCAAATTACACAAAAACGTCAAAAGCTCGTCTATCGAGATAATGGAGCAATTCCAAAGCGTCAAACTGGACGGTTGTACTCTATTTAGTGTTCTTACAAGTCTAGCATGCTAGTTTAGCTTTCGTGTAACGTTTCGTGCGGTAAAGATGCCAAGACACCTAGTTATGTTTCAAATTGCACAAAACGTCAATAGCTCATCTATGGTGAGAGTTGAAATATTCCAAAGCATCAAAGTGGACCGTTGTACTCTATTTAGTGTTCATTGAAGGTAAATATGCCAATAGACCAAGTTGTGTTTTAAATTCCATAAAAACGTGAAAAGCTCGTCTATGGAGAGAGTTGAGCAATTCCGACGCGTCAAAGTGGGCCGTTGTACTCTATTTAGTTTTCTTACAAGTCTAACATGCTAGTATAGCTTTCGTACAACATTTCGTAAGGTAAAGATGCCAAAAGGCCAAGTTATGTTTCAAATTTCACAAAAACGTGAAACGCTCGTCTATAGAGAGAGTTGAGCAATTCCAAAGCATCAAGTAGACCGTTGTACTCTATTTAGTGTTCTTAGAAGTCTAGCATCCAAGTTTAGCTTTCGTGCAACGTTTCATAAGGTAAAGACGGCAATAGACCAAGTTATGTTTCAAATTGCTTAAAAATGTGAAAAGCTCGTCTATGGAGAGAGTTGAGCAATTCCAAAGCATCAAAGTGGATCGTTGTGCACTATTTGGTGTTCTTACAAGTCTAACATGCTAGTTTAGCTTTCGTACAACGGTTCATAAGGTAAAGCTGCCAATAGACCAAGTTATGTTTGAGATGGCTCAAAAACGTCAAAAGCTCATCTATGGAGACTTGAGAAATTCCAAAGCATCAAAGTGGATCGTTGTACTCTATTTAGTGTTCCGAGAAGTCTAGCATGCTAGTTTAGCTTTCGTGCGATGTTTCGTAAGGTAGCGATGCCAATACACCTAGTTATGTTTCAAATTGCACAAAAACGTCAAGAGCTCATCAATGGTGAGAGTTGAGCAGTTCCAAAGCATCAAAGTGGACCGTTGTTCTCTATTTAGTGTTCATTGAAGTCTAACATGCTTGTTTTGCTTTCGTGCAACGTTTTGTAAGGTAAAGATGCCAATAGACCAAGTTGTGTTTCAAATTGCATAAAAACGTGAAAAGCTCGTCTATGGAGAGAGTTGAGCAATTCCAAAGCAACAAAGTGGACCGTTGCACTCTATTTAGTTTTCTCACAAGTATACCATGCTAGTATAGCTTTCGTACAACGTTTCGTACGGTAAAGCTGCCAATAGACCAAGTTACATTTAAAATTGCACAAAAACGTGAAATGCTCTTCTATGGAGAGAGTTGAGCAATTCCAAAGCATCAAAATGGATCGCTATACACTATTTAGTGTTATTAGAAGTCTGACATGCTATTTTAGCTTTCGTGCAATGATTCGTAAGGTAAAGATGCCAACAGACCAAGATATGATTCAAATTACACAAAAACATCAAAAGCTCATCTATCGAGATAATGGAGCAATTTCAAAGCATAAAACTGGACGGTTGTACTCTATTTAGTGTTCTTACAAGTCTAACATGCTGATTTAGCTTTCGTGCAACGTTTCGTAAGGTAAAGATGCCAACACACCTAGTTATGTTTGAAATTGCACAAAAACGTCAAGAGCTCGTCTATGGTGAGAGTTGAGCAATTCCAAAGCATCAAAGTGGACCGTTGTACTCTATTTAGTGTTCATTGAAGTCTGACATGCTTTTTTTGCTTTCGTGCAATGTTTCGTAAGGTAAAGATGCCAATAGACCAAGTTGTGTTTTAAATTGCATAAAAACGTGAAAAGCTCGTCTATGGATAGAGTTGAGCAATTCCAACACATCAAAGTGGGCCGTTGTACTCTATTTAGTGTTCTTAGAAGTCTATCATGCGAGTTTTGTTTTCGTGCAACGTTTCATAAGGTAAAGATGCCAATAGACCAAGTTATGTTTCAAATTGCACAAAAACGTGAAAAGCTCTTCTATGGAGAGAGTTGAGCAATTCCAAAGCATCAAAGTGGACCGCTGTACTCTATTTAGTTTTCTTAGAAGTCTAACATCCTAGTTTAGCTTTCGTGCAACATTTCGTTAGGTAAAGATGACAATAGACCATGTTATGTTTCAAATTGCACCAAAACGTAAAATCCTCATTTATGGAGAGAGTTAAGCAATTACAAAGCATCAAAGTGGATAGTTGTACTCTCTTTAGTTTTCTTAGAAGTATAACATGCTAATTTAGCTTGCGTCCAACATTTCGTAAGGTAAAGATGCGAATAGACCAAGTTACGGTTCAAATTGCACAGAAAGTCAAAAGCTCGTCTATGGAAAGAATTAAGCAATTGAAAAGCATCAAAGTGGACTAGTGTACCCTATTTAGTGTTTTTAGAAGTCTAACATGCTAGCTTTGCTTTCGTGCAAAGTTTCGTAAGGTAAAGATGCCAATAGACCAAGTTATGTTTGCAATTGCATAAAAACGTCAAAAGCTCGTCCGTGGAGATAGTTGAGCAATTCCAAAGCATCAAAGTGGACCATTGTACTCTATTTAGTATTCTTGGAAATCTAGCATGCGCGTTTTGCTTTCGTGCAACATTTCGTAAGGTAAAGATGCTAATAGACCAAGTTATGTTTAAAATTGCGCAAAAACATGAAATGCACTTCTACGGAGATAGTTGAGCATTTTAAAGCATCAAAATGGACCGTTGTACTCTATTTGGTGTTATTACAAGTCTAACATGCTATTTTAGCTTTCGTACAATGTTTCGTAAGGTAAAGATTCCAATAGACCAAGTTATGATTCGAATTGCACAAAAAATGTCAAAAGCTCATCTATGGAGAGAATTGAGCAATTCCAAAGCGTAAAAGTGGACGGTTGTACTCTATTTAGTGTTCTTACAAGTCTAGCGTGCTGGTTTAGCTTTTGTGCAACATTTTGTAAGCAAAAGATGCCAATAGACCACGTTATGTTTAAAATTGCACAAAAAGGTGAAAGGCTCTTCTATGGAGAGATTTGAGCAATTCCAAAGCATCAAAATGAACCGTTGTACTCTATTTAGTGTTATTAGAAGTCTAACATGCTAGTTTAGCTTTCGTGCAACGTTTCATAAGGTAAAGATGTCAATAGATCAAGTTATGATTCAAATTGCATAAAAACGTCAAAAGCTCGTCTATCGAGAGAATGGAGCAATTCCGAAGCATCAAACTGGACGGTTGTACTCTATTTAGTGTTCTTACAAGTCTAGCATGCCAGTTTAGCTTTCGTGCAACATTTCGTAAGGTAAAGATGCCAATACACCTAGTTATGTTTCAAATTACACAAAAACGTCAAGAGCTCATCTATGGAGAGAGTTGAGAAATTCCAAACCATCAAAGTGGACCGTTGTACTCTATTGAGTGTTCATTGAAGTCTAACATGCTTGTTTTGCTTTCGTGCAATGTTTCGTAAGGTAAAGCTGCCAATAGACCAAGTTACGTTTAAAATTGCACAAAAACTTGAAATGCTCTTCTATGGAGAGAGTTGAGCAATTCCAAAGCATCAAAATGGATCTCTATACTCTATTTAGTGTTATTAGAAGTCTGACATCCTATTTTAGCTTTCGTGCAATGATTCGTAAGGTAAAGATGCCAACAGACCAAGATATGATTCAAATTACACAAAAACGTCAAAAGCTCGTCTATCGAGATAATGGAGCAATTCCAAAGCGTCAAACTGGACGGTTGTACTCTATTTAGTGTTCTTACAAGTCTAGCATGCTAGTTTAGCTTTCGTGTAACGTTTCGTGCGGTAAAGATGCCAAGACACCTAGTTATGTTTCAAATTGCACAAAACGTCAATAGCTCATCTATGGTGAGAGTTGAAATATTCCAAAGCATCAAAGTGGACCGTTGTACTCTATTTAGTGTTCATTGAAGGTAAATATGCCAATAGACCAAGTTGTGTTTTAAATTCCATAAAAACGTGAAAAGCTCGTCTATGGAGAGAGTTGAGCAATTCCAACGCGTCAAAGTGGGCCGTTGTACTCTATTTAGTTTTCTTACAAGTCTAACATGCTAGTATAGCTTTCGTACAACATTTCGTAAGGTAAAGATGCCAAAAGGCCAAGTTATGTTTCAAATTTCACAAAAACGTGAAACGCTCGTCTATAGAGAGAGTTGAGCAATTCCAAAGCATCAAGTAGACCGTTGTACTCTATTTAGTGTTCTTAGAAGTCTAGCATCCAAGTTTAGCTTTCGTGCAACGTTTCATAAGGTAAAGACGGCAATAGACCAAGTTATGTTTCAAATTGCTTAAAAATGTGAAAAGCTCGTCTATGGAGAGAGTTGAGCAATTCCAAAGCATCAAAGTGGATCGTTGTGCACTATTTGGTGTTCTTACAAGTCTAACATGCTAGTTTAGCTTTCGTACAACGGTTCATAAGGTAAAGCTGCCAATAGACCAAGTTATGTTTGAGATGGCTCAAAAACGTCAAAAGCTCATCTATGGAGACTTGAGAAATTCCAAAGCATCAAAGTGGATCGTTGTACTCTATTTAGTGTTCCGAGAAGTCTAGCATGCTAGTTTAGCTTTCGTGCGATGTTTCGTAAGGTAGCGATGCCAATACACCTAGTTATGTTTCAAATTGCACAAAAACGTCAAGAGCTCATCAATGGTGAGAGTTGAGCAGTTCCAAAGCATCAAAGTGGACCGTTGTTCTCTATTTAGTGTTCATTGAAGTCTAACATGCTTGTTTTGCTTTCGTGCAACGTTTTGTAAGGTAAAGATGCCAATAGACCAAGTTGTGTTTCAAATTGCATAAAAACGTGAAAAGCTCGTCTATGGAGAGAGTTGAGCAATTCCAAAGCAACAAAGTGGACCGTTGCACTCTATTTAGTTTTCTCACAAGTATACCATGCTAGTATAGCTTTCGTACAACGTTTCGTACGGTAAAGCTGCCAATAGACCAAGTTACATTTAAAATTGCACAAAAACGTGAAATGCTCTTCTATGGAGAGAGTTGAGCAATTCCAAAGCATCAAAATGGATCGCTATACTCTATTTAGTGTTATTAGAAGTCTGACATGCTATTTTAGCTTTCGTGCAATGATTCGTAAGGTAAAGATGCCAACAGACCAAGATATGATTCAAATTACACAAAAACATCAAAAGCTCATCTATCGAGATAATGGAGCAATTTCAAAGCATAAAACTGGACGGTTGTACTCTATTTAGTGTTCTTACAAGTCTAACATGCTGATTTAGCTTTCGTGCAACGTTTCGTAAGGTAAAGATGCCAACACACCTAGTTATGTTTGAAATTGCACAAAAACGTCAAGAGCTCGTCTATGGTGAGAGTTGAGCAATTCCAAAGCATCAAAGTGGACCGTTGTACTCTATTTAGTGTTCATTGAAGTCTGACATGCTTTTTTTGCTTTCGTGCAATGTTTCGTAAGGTAAAGATGCCAATAGACCAAGTTGTGTTTTAAATTGCATAAAAACGTGAAAAGCTCGTCTATGGATAGAGTTGAGCAATTCCAACACATCAAAGTGGGCCGTTGTACTCTATTTAGTGTTCTTAGAAGTCTATCATGCGAGTTTTGTTTTCGTGCAACGTTTCATAAGGTAAAGATGCCAATAGACCAAGTTATGTTTCAAATTGCACAAAAACGTGAAAAGCTCTTCTATGGAGAGAGTTGAGCAATTCCAAAGCATCAAAGTGGACCGCTGTACTCTATTTAGTTTTCTTAGAAGTCTAACATCCTAGTTTAGCTTTCGTGCAACATTTCGTTAGGTAAAGATGACAATAGACCATGTTATGTTTCAAATTGCACCAAAACGTAAAATCCTCATTTATGGAGAGAGTTAAGCAATTACAAAGCATCAAAGTGGATAGTTGTACTCTCTTTAGTTTTCTTAGAAGTATAACATGCTAATTTAGCTTGCGTCCAACATTTCGTAAGGTAAAGATGCGAATAGACCAAGTTACGGTTCAAATTGCACAGAAAGTCAAAAGCTCGTCTATGGAAAGAATTAAGCAATTGAAAAGCATCAAAGTGGACTAGTGTACCCTATTTAGTGTTTTTAGAAGTCTAACATGCTAGCTTTGCTTTCGTGCAAAGTTTCGTAAGGTAAAGATGCCAATAGACCAAGTTATGTTTGCAATTGCATAAAAACGTCAAAAGCTCGTCCATGGAGATAGTTGAGCAATTCCAAAGCATCAAAGTGGACCATTGTACTCTATTTAGTATTCTTGGAAATCTAGCATGCGCGTTTTGCTTTCGTGCAACATTTCGTAAGGTAAAGATGCTAATAGACCAAGTTATGTTTAAAATTGCGCAAAAACATGAAATGCACTTCTACGGAGATAGTTGAGCATTTTAAAGCATCAAAATGGACCGTTGTACTCTATTTGGTGTTATTACAAGTCTAACATGCTATTTTAGCTTTCGTACAATGTTTCGTATGGTAAAGATTCCAATAGACCAAGTTATGATTCGAATTGCACAAAAAATGTCAAAAGCTCATCTATGGAGAGAATTGAGCAATTCCAAAGCGTAAAAGTGGACGGTTGTACTCTATTTAGTGTTCTTACAAGTCTAGCGTGCTGGTTTAGCTTTTGTGCAACATTTTGTAAGCAAAAGATGCCAATAGACCACGTTATGTTTAAAATTGCACAAAAAGGTGAAAGGCTCTTCTATGGAGAGATTTGAGCAATTCCAAAGCATCAAAATGAACCGTTGTACTCTATTTAGTGTTATTAGAAGTCTAACATGCTAGTTTAGCTTTCGTGCAACGTTTCATAAGGTAAAGATGTCAATAGATCAAGTTATGATTCAAATTGCATAAAAACGTCAAAAGCTCGTCTATCGAGAGAATGGAGCAATTCCGAAGCATCAAACTGGACGGTTGTACTCTATTTAGTGTTCTTACAAGTCTAGCATGCCAGTTTAGCTTTCTTGCAACATTTCGTAAGGTAAAGATGCCAATACACCTAGTTATGTTTCAAATTACACAAAAACGTCAAGAGCTCATCTATGGAGAGAGTTGAGAAATTCCAAACCATCAAAGTGGACCGTTGTACTCTATTGAGTGTTCATTGAAGTCTAACATGCTTGTTTTGCTTTCGTGCAATGTTTCGTAAGGTAAAGCTGCCAATAGACCAAGTTACGTTTAAAATTGCACAAAAACTTGAAATGCTCTTCTATGGAGAGAGTTGAGCAATTCCAAAGCATCAAAATGGATCGCTATACTCTATTTAGTGTTATTAGAAGTCTGACATCCTATTTTAGCTTTCGTGCAATGATTCGTAAGGTAAAGATGCCAACAGACCAAGATATTATTCAAATTACACAAAAACGTCAAAAGCTCGTCTATCGAGATAATGGAGCAATTCCAAAGCGTCAAACTGGACGGTTGTACTCTATTTAGTGTTCTTACAAGTCTAGCATGCTAGTTTAGCTTTCGTGTAACGTTTCGTAAGGTAAAGATGCCAACACACCAAGTTATGTTTCAAATTGCACAAAACGTCAATAGCTCATCTATGGTGAGAGTTGAAATATTCCAAAGCATCAAAGTGGACGGTTGTACTCTATTTAGTGTTCATTGAAGTCTAGCATGCTTGTTTTGCTTTCGTGCAATGTTTCGTAAGGTAAATATGCCAATAGACCAAGTTGTGTTTTAAATTCCATAAAAACGTGAAAAGCTCGTCTATGGAGAGAGTTGAGCAATTGCAACGCGTCAAAGTGGGCCGTTGTACTCTATTTAGTGTTCTTACAAGTCTAACATGCTAGTATAGCTTTCGTACAACATTTCGTAAGGTAAAGATGCCAAAAGGCCAAGTTATGTTTCAAATTTCACAAAAACGTGAAACGCTCGTCTATAGAGAGAGTTGAGCAATTCCAAAGCATCAAGTAGACCGTTGTACTCTATTTAGTGTTCTTAGAAGTCTAGCATCCAAGTTTAGCTTTCGTGCAACGTTTCATAAGGTAAAGACGGCAATAGACCAAGTTATGTTTCAAATTGCTTAAAAATGTGAAAAGCTCGTCTATGGAGAGAGTTGAGCAATTCCAAAGCATCAAAGTGGATCGTTGTGCACTATTTGGTGTTCTTACAAGTCTAACATGCTAGTTTAGCTTTCGTACAACGTTTCATAAGGTAAAGCTGCCAATAGACCAAGTTATGTTTGAGATGGCTCAAAAACGTCAAAAGCTCATCTATGGAGACTTGAGAAATTCCAAAGCATCAAAGTGGATCGTTGTACTCTATTTAGTGTTCCGAGAAGTCTAGCATGCTAGTTTAGCTTTCGTGCAATGTTTCGTAAGGTAACGATGCCAATACACCTAGTTATGTTTCAAATTGCACAAAAACGTCAAGAGCTCATCAATGGTGAGAGTTGAGCAGTTCCAAAGCATCAAAGTGGACCGTTGTACTCTATTTAGTGTTCATTGAAGTTAACATGCTTGTTTTGCTTTCGTGCAACGTTTTGTAAGGTAAAGATGCCAATAGACCAAGTTGTGTTTCAAATTGCATAAAAACGTGAAAAGCTCATCTATGGAGAGAGTTGAGCAATTCCAAAGCAACAAAGTGGACCGTTGCACTCTATTTAGTTTTCTCACAAGTCTACCATGCTAGTATAGCTTTCGTACAACGTTTCGTACGGTAAAGCTGCCAATAGACCAAGTTACATTTAAAATTGCACAAAAACGTGAAATGCTCTTCTATGGAGAGAGTTGAGCAATTCCAAAGCATCAAAATGGATCGCTATACTCTATTTAGTGTTATTAGAAGTCTGACATGCTATTTTAGCTTTCGTGCAATGATTCGTAAGGTAAAGATGCCAACAGACCAAGATATGATTCAAATTACACAAAAACATCAAAAGCTCATCTATCGAGATAATGGAGCAATTTCAAAGCATAAAACTGGACGGTTGTACTCTATTTAGTGTTCTTACAAGTCTAACATGCTGATTTAGCTTTCGTGCAACGTTTCGTAAGGTAAAGATGCCAACACACCTAGTTATGTTTGAAATTGCACAAAAACGTCAAGAGCTCGTCTATGGTGAGAGTTGAGCAATTCCAAAGCATCAAAGTGGACCGTTGTACTCTATTTAGTGTTCATTGAAGTCTGACATGCTTTTTTTGCTTTCGTGCAATGTTTCGTAAGGTAAAGATGCCAATAGACCAAGTTGTGTTTTAAATTGCATAAAAACGTGAAAAGCTCGTCTATGGATAGAGTTGAGCAATTCCAACACATCAAAGTGGGCCGTTGTACTCTATTTAGTGTTCTTAGAAGTCTATCATGCGAGTTTTGTTTTCGTGCAACGTTTCATAAGGTAAAGATGCCAATAGACCAAGTTATGTTTCAAATTGCACAAAAACGTGAAAAGCTCTTCTATGGAGAGAGTTGAGCAATTCCAAAGCATCAAAGTGGACCGCTGTACTCTATTTAGTTTTCTTAGAAGTCTAACATCCTAGTTTAGCTTTCGTGCAACATTTCGTTAGGTAAAGATGACAATAGACCATGTTATGTTTCAAATTGCACCAAAACGTCAAATCCTCATTTATGGAGAGAGTTAAGCAATTACAAAGCATCAAAGTGGACAGTTGTACTCTCTTTAGTTTTCTTAGAAGTATAACATGCTAATTTAGCTTGCGTCCAACATTTCGTAAGGTAAAGATGCGAATAGACCAAGTTACGGTTCAAATTGCACAGAAAGTCAAAAGCTCGTCTATGGAAAGAATTAAGCAATTGAAAAGCATCAAAGTGGACTAGTGTACCCTATTTAGTGTTTTTAGAAGTCTAACATGCTAGCTTAGCTTTCGTGCAAAGTTTCGTAAGGTAAAGATGCCAATAGACCAAGTTATGTTTGCAATTGCATAAAAACGTCAAAAGCTCGTCCATGGAGATAGTTGAGCAATTCCAAAGCATCAAAGTGGACCATTGTACTCTATTTAGTATTCTTGGAAATCTAGCATGCGCGTTTTGCTTTCGTGCAACATTTCGTAAGGTAAAGATGCTAATAGACCAAGTTATGTTTAAAATTGCGCAAAAACATGAAATGCACTTCTACGGAGATAGTTGAGCATTTTAAAGCATCAAAATGGACCGTTGTACTCTATTTGGTGTTATTACAAGTCTAACATGCTATTTTAGCTTTCGTACAATGTTTCGTAAGGTAAAGATTCCAATAGACCAAGTTATGATTCGAATTGCACAAAAAATGTCAAAAGCTCATCTATGGAGAGAATTGAGCAATTCCAAAGCGTAAAAGTGGACAGTTGTACTCTATTTAGTGTTCTTACAAGTCTAGCGTGCTGGTTTAGCTTTTGTGCAACATTTTGTAAGCAAAAGATGCCAATAGACCACGTTATGTTTAAAATTGCACAAAATGGTGAAAGGCTCTTCTATGGAGAGAGTTGAGCAATTCCAAAGCATCAAAATGAACCGTTGTACTCTATTTAGTGTTATTAGAAGTCTAACATGCTAGTTTAGCTTTCGTGCAACGTTTCATAAGGTAAAGATGTCAATAGATCAAGTTATGATTCAAATTGCATAAAAACGTCAAAAGCTCGTCTATCGAGAGAATGGAGCAATTCCGAAGCATCAAACTGGACGGTTGTACTCTATTTAGTGTTCTTACAAGTCTAGCATGCCAGTTTAGCTTTCGTGCAACATTTCGTAAGGTAAAGATGCCAATACACCTAGTTATGTTTCAAATTACACAAAAACGTCAAGAGCTCATCTATGGAGAGAGTTGAGAAATTCCAAA
The DNA here is from genome assembly GCF_013401445.1 of Tripterygium wilfordii. Taxonomy (NCBI): domain Eukaryota; kingdom Viridiplantae; phylum Streptophyta; class Magnoliopsida; order Celastrales; family Celastraceae; genus Tripterygium; species Tripterygium wilfordii. The sequence goes on from NC_052247.1 coordinate 7,120,534, forward strand.
CCATCAAAGTGGACCGTTGTACTCTATTGAGTGTTCGTTGAAGTCTAACATGCTTGTTTTGCTTTCGTGCAATGTTTCGTAAGGTAAAGCTGCCAATAGACCAAGTTACGTTTAAAATTGCACAAAAACTTGAAATGCTCTTCTATGGAGAGAGTTGAGCAATTCCAAAGCATCAAAATGGATCGCTATACTCTATTTAGTGTTATTAGAAGTCTGACATCCTATTTTAGCTTTCGTGCAATGATTCGTAAGGTAAAGATGCCAACAGACCAAGATATGATTCAAATTACACAGAAACGTCAAAAGCTCGTCTATCGAGATAATGGAGCAATTCCAAAGCATAAAACTGGAAGGTTGTACTCTATTTAGTGTTCTTACAAGTCTAGCATGTTGGTTTAGCTTTCGTGCAACGTTTCGTAAGGTAAAGATGCCAACACACCTAGTTATGTTTCAAATTGCACAAAAACGTCAAGTGCTCGTCTATGGTGAGCCTTGAGCAATGCCAAAGCATCAAAGTGGACCGTTGTACTCTATTTAGTGTTCATTGAAGTCTAACATGTTTGTTTTGCTTTCGTGCAATGTTTCGTAAGGTAAAGATGCCAATAGACCAAGTTCTGTTTCATAAAAATGTGAAAAGCTCGTCTATGGAGAGATTTGATCAATTCCAAAGCATCAAGGTGGACTGTTGTACTCTATTTAGTGTTCTTACAAGTATAACATGCTTGTTTAGCTTTCATACAACGTTTCGTAAGGTAAAGATGCCAATAGACCAAGTTATGTTTCAAATTGCACAAAAATGTGAAATGCCCTTTTATGGAGAGAGTTGAGCAATTTTAAAGCATCAAAATGTACCGTTGTACTCTACTTAGTGTTATTAAAAGTCTAACATGCTTGTTTAGCTTTCGTGCAATGTTTCGTAAGGTAAAGATGCCAATAGACCAAGTTATGATTCAAATTGCACAAAAAGTCAAAAGCTCGTCTCTAGAGAGAATTGAGCAATTCCAAAGCATCAAAGTCGACGGTTGTACTCTATTTAGTGTTCTTGCAAGTCTAGCGTGCTGGTTTAGCTTTCGCGCAACGTTTCACAAGGTAAAGATGCCGATGGACCAAGTTATGTTTAAAATTGCACAAAAATGTGAAAAGCTCTTCGTTGGAGAGAGTTGACCAATTCCAAAGCATCAAACTGGACGGTTGTGCAACGTTTCGTAAGGTAAAGATGCCAATAGACCAAATTGTGTTTCAAATTGCATAAAAACGTGAAAAGCTCGTCTATGGAGAGAATTGAGCAATTCCAAAGCATCAAAGTGGACCGTTGCACTCTATTTAGTGTTCTTACAAGTCTAACATGCTAGTATAGCTTTCGTACAACGTTTCGTAAGGTAAAGCTGCCAATAGACCAAGTTACGTTTAAAATTGCACAAAAACGTGAAATGCTCTTCTATGGAAAGAGTTGAGCAATTCCAAAGCATCAAAATGGATCGCTATACTCTATTTAGTGTTATTAGAAGTCTGACATGCTATTTTAGCTTTTGTGCAATGATTCGTAAGGTAAAGATGCCAATAGACCAAGATATGATTCAAATTACATAAAAACGTCAAAAGCTCGTCTATCGAGATAATGGAGCAATTCCAAAGCGTCAAACTGGACGGTTGTACTCTATTTAGTGTTCTTACAAGTCTAGCATGCTAGTTTAGCTTTCGTGTAACGTTTCGTAAGCTAAAGATGCCAACACACCTAGTTATGTTTCAAATTACACAAAAACGTCAAGAGCTCATCTATGGTGAGAGTTGAAATATTCCAAAGCATCAAAGTGGACAGTTGTACTCTATTTAGTGTTCATTGAAGTCTAACATGCTTGTTTTGCTTTCGTGCAATGTTTCGTAAGGTAAATATGCCAATAGACCAAGTTGTGTTTTAAATTCCATAAAAACGTGAAAAGCTCGTCTATGGAGAGAGTTGAGCAATTCCAACGCGTCAAAGTGGGCTGTTGTACTCTATTTAGTGTTCTTACAAGTCTAACATGCTAGTATAGCTTTCGTACAACATTTCGTAAGGTAAAGATGCCAAAAGGCCAAGTTATGTTTCAAATTTCACAAAAACGTGAAACGCTCGTCTATAGAGAGAGTTGAGCAATTCCAAAGCATCAAGTAGACCGTTGTACTCTATTTAGTGTTCTTAGAAGTCTAGTATCCAAGTTTAGCTTTCGTGCAACGTTTCATAAGGTAAAGACGGCAATAGACCAAGTTATGTTTCAAATTGCTTAAAAATGTGAAAAGCTCGTCTATTGAGAGAGTTGAGCAATTCCAAAGCATCAAAGTGGATCGTTGTGCACTATTTGGTGTTCTTACAAGTCTAACATGCTAGTTTAGCTTTCGTACAACGTTTCATAAGGTAAAGCTGCCAATAGACCAAGTTATGTTTGAGATGGCTCAAAAACGTCAAAAGCTCATCTATGGAGACTTGAGAAATTCCAAAGCATCAAAGTCGATCGTTGTACTCTATTTAGTGTTCCGAGAAGTCTAGCATGCTAGTTTAGCTTTCGTGCAATGTTTCGTAAGGTAACGATGCCGATACACCTAGTTATGTTTCAAATTGCACAAAAACGTCAAGAGCTCATCAATAGTGAGAGTTGAGCAGTTCCAAAGCATCAAAGTGGACCGTTGTACTCTATTTAGTGTTCATTGAAGTCTAACATGCTTGTTTTGCTTTCGTCCAACGTTTTGTAAGGTAAAGATGCCAATAGACCAAGTTGTGTTTCAAATTGCATAAAAACGTGAAAAGCTCGTCTATGGAGAGAGTTGAGCAATTCCGAAGCAACAAAGTGGACCGTTGCACTCTATTTAGTTTTCTCACAAGTCTACCATGCTAGTATAGCTTTCGTACAACGTTTCGTACGGTAAAGCTGCCAATAGACCAAGTTACATTTAAAATTGCACAAAAACGTGAAATGCTCTTCTATGGAGAGAGTTGAGCAATTCCAAAGCATCAAAATGGATCGCTATACTCTATTTAGTGTTATTAGAAGTCTGACATGCTATTTTAGCTTTCGTGCAATGATTCGTAAGGTAAAGATGCCAACAGACCAAGATATGATTCAAATTACACAAAAACATCAAATGCTCCTCTATCGAGATAATGGAGCAATTCCAAAGCATAAAACTGGACGGTTGTACTCTATTTAGTGTTCTTACAAGTCTAACATGCCGATTTAGCTTTCGTGCAACGTTTCGTAAGGTAAAGATGCCAACACACCTAGTTATGTTTTAAATTGCACAAAAACGTCAAGAGCTCGTCTATGGTGAGAGTTGAGCAATTCCAAAGCATCAAAGTGGACCGTTGTACTCTATTTAGTGTTCATTGAAGTCTAACATACTTTTTTTGCTTTCGTGCAATGTTTCGTAAGGTAAAGATGCCAATAGACCAAGTTGTGTTTTAAATTGCATAAAAACGTGAAAAGCTCGTCTATGGAGAGAGTTAAGCAATTCCAACACATCAAAGTGGGCCGTTGTACTCTATTTAGTGTTCTTAGAAGTCTATCATGCGAGTTTTGTTTTCGTGCAACGTTTCATAAGGTAAAGATGCCAATAGACCAAGTTATGTTTCAAATTGCACAAAAACGTGAAAAGGTCTTCTATGGAGAGAGTTGAGCAATTCCAAAGCATTAAAGTGGACCGCTGTACTCTATTTAGTTTTCTTAGAAGTCTAACATCCTAGTTTAGCTTTCGTGCAACATTTCGTAAGGTAAAGATGACAATAGACCATGTTATGTTTCAAATTGCACCAAAACGTCAAAACCTCATTTATGGTGAGAGTTGAGCAATTACAAAGCATCAAAGTGGACCGTTGTACTCTCTTTAGTTTTCTTAGAAGTATAACATGCTAATTTAGCTTTCGTCCAACATTTTGTAAGGTAAAGATGCGAATAGACCAAGTTACGGTTCAAATTGCACAGAAAGTCAAACGCTCGTCTATGGAAAGAATTAAGCAATTGAAAAGCATCAAAGTGGACTAGTGTACCCTATTTAGTGTTTTTAGAAGTCTAACATGCTAGTTTAGCTTTCGTGCAAAGTTTCGTAAGGTAAAGATGCCAATAGACCAAGTTATGTTTGCAATTGTATAAAAACGTCAAAAGCTCGTCCATGGAGATAGTTGAGCAATTCCAAAGCATCAAAGTGGACCATTGTACTCTATTTAGTATTCTTGGAAATCTAGCATGCGCGTTTTGCTTTCATGCAGCATTTCGTAAGGTAAAGATGCTAATAGACCAAGTTATGTTTAAAATTGCGCAAAAACATGAAATGCACTTCTACGGAGAGAGTTGAGCATTTTAAAGCATCAAAATGGACCGTTGTACTCTATTTGGTGTTATTACAAGTCTAACATGCTATTTTAGCTTTCGTACAATGTTTCGTAAGGTAAAGATTCCAATAGACCAAGTTATGATTCGAATTGCACAAAAAATGTCAAAAGCTCGTCTATGGAGAGAATTGAGCAATTCCAAAGCGTAAAAGTGGACGGTTGTACTCTATTTGGTGTTCTTACAAGTCTAGCGTGCTGGTTTAGGTTTTGTGCAACATTTTGTAAGCAAAAGATGCCAATAGACCACGTTATGTTTAAAATTGCACAAAAAGGTGAAAGGCTCTTCTATGGAGAGAGTTGAGCAATTCCAAAGCATCAAAATGAACCGTTGTACTCTATTTAGTGTTATTAGAAGTCTAACATGCTAGTTTAGCTTTCGTGCAACGTTTCATAAGGTAAAGATGTCAATAGATCAAGTTATGATTCAAATTGCATAAAAACGTCAAAAGCTCGTCTATCGAGAGAATGGAGCAATTCTGAAGCATCAAACTGGACGATTGTACTCTATTTAGTGTTCTTACAAGTCTAGCATGCCAGTTTAGCTTTCGTGCAACATTTCGTAAGGTAAAGATGTCAATAGACCAAGTTGTGTTTCAAATTGCATAAAAACATGAAAAGCTCGTCTATGGAGAGAATTGAGCAATTCCAAAGCATCAAAGTGGACCGTTACACTCTATTTAGTGTTCTTACAAGTCTAACATGCTAGTATAGCTTTCGAACAACGTTTCGTAAGGTAAAGCTGCCAATAGACCAAGTTACGTTTAAAATTGCACAAAAACGTGAAATGCTCTTCTATGGAAAGAGTTGAGCAATTCCAAAGCATCAAAATGGATCGCTATACTCTATTTAGTGTTATTAGAAGTATGACATGCTATTTTAGCTTTCGTGCAATGATTCGTAAGGTAAAGATGCCAATAGACCAAGATATGATTCAAATTACACGAAAACGTCAAAAGCTCGTCTATCGAGATAATGGAGCAATTCCAAAGCATAAAACTGGACGGTTGTACTCTATTTAGTGTTCTTACAAGTCTAGCATGCTGGTTTAGCTTTCGTGCAACGTTTCGTAAGGTAAAGATGCCAACACACCTAGTTATGTTTCAAATTGCACAAAAACGTCAAGTGCTCGTCTATGGTGAGAGTTGAGCAATTCCAAAGCATCAAAGTGGACCGTTGTACTCTATTTAGTGTTCATTGAAGTCTAACATGTTTGTTTTGCTTTCGTGCAATCTTTCGTAAGGTAAAGATGCCAATAGACCAAGTTCTGTTTCATAAAAATGTGAAAAGCTCGTCTATGGAGAGATTTCATCAATTCCAAAGCATCAAGGTGGACTGTTGTACTCTATTTAGTGTTCTTACAAGTATAACATGCTTGTTTAGCTTTCATACAACGTTTCGTAAGGTAAAGATGCCAATAGACCAAGTTATGTTTAAAATTACACAAAAATGTGAAATGCTCTTCTATGGAGAGAGTTGAGCAATTTTAAAGCATCAAAATGGACCGTTGTACTCTACTTAGTGTTATTGAAGGTCTAACATGCTTGTTTAACTTTCGTGCAATGTTTCGTAAGGTAAAGATGCCAATAGACCAAGTTATGATTCAAATTGCACAAAAAGTCAAAAGCTCGTCTCTGGAGAGAATTGAGCAATTCCAAAGCATCAAAGTCGACGGTTGTACTCTATTTAGTGTTCTTGCAAGTCTAGCGTCTTGGTTTAGCTTTCGCGCAACGTTTCACAAGGTAAAGATGCCGATGGACCAAGTTATGTTTAAAATTGCACAAAAATGTGAAAAGCTCTTCTATGGAGAGAGTTGACCAATTCCAAAGCATCAAACTGGACGGTTGTGCAACGTTTCGTAAGGTAAAGATGGCAATAGACCAAGTTGTGTTTCAAATTGCATAAAAACATGAAAAGCTCGTCTATGGAGAGAATTGAGCAATTCCAAAGCATCAAAGTGGACCGTTGCACTCTATTTAGTGTTCTTACAAGTCTAACCTGCTAGTATGGCTTTCGTACAACGTTTTGTAAGGTAAAGCTGCCAATAGACCAAGTTACGTTTAAAATTGCACAAAAACGGGAAATGCTCTTCTATGGAAAGAGTTGAGCAATTCCAAAGCATCAAAATGGATCGCTATACTCTATTTAGTGTTATTAGAAGTCTGACATGCTATTTTAGCTTTCGTGCAATGATTCGTAAGGTAAAGATGCCAATAGACCAAGATATGATTCAAATTACATAAAAACGTCAAAAGCTCGTCTATCGAGATAATGGAGCAATTCCAAAGCGTCAAACTGGGCGGTTGTACTCTATTTAGTGTTCTTACAAGTCTAGCATGCTAGTTTAGCTTTCGTGTAATGTTTCGTAAGGTAAAGATGCCAACACACCTAGTTATGTTTCAAATTGCACAAAAACGTCAAGAGCTCATCTATGGTGAGAGTTGAGCAATTCCAAAGCATCAAAGTGGACCGTTGTACTCTAGTTAGTGTTCATTGAAGTCTAACATGCTTGTTTTGCTTTCGTGCAATGTTTCGTAAGGTAAATATGCCAATAGACCAAGTTGTGTTTTAAATTCCATAAAAACGTGAAAAGCTCGTCTATGGAGAGAGTTGAGCAATTCCAACGCGTCAAAGTGGGCCGTTGTACTCTATTAAGTGTTCTTACAAGTCTAACATGCTAGTATAGCTTTCGTACAACATTTCGTAAGGTAAAGATGCCAAAAGGCCAAGTTATGTTTCAAATTTCACAAAAACGTGAAACGCTCGTCTATTGAGAGAGTTGAGCAATTCCAAAGCATCAAGTAGATCGTTGTACTCTATTTAGTGTTCTTAGAAGTCTAGCATCCAAGTTTAGCTTTCGTGCAACGTTTCATAAGGTAAAGACTGCAATAGACCAAGTTATGTTTCAAATTGCTTAAAAATGTGAAAAGCTCGTCTATGGAGAGAGTTGAGCAATTCCAAAGCATCAAAGTGGATCGTTGTGCACTATTTGGTGTTCTTACAAGTCTAACATGCTAGTTTAGCTTTCGTACAACGTTTCATAAGGTAAAGCTGCCAATAGACCAAGTTATGTTTGAGATGGCTCAAAAACGTCAAAAGCTCATCTATGGAGACTTGAGAAATTCCAAAGCATCAAAGTGGATCGTTGTACTCTATTTAGTGTTCCGAGAAGTCTAGCATGCTAGTTTAGCTTTCGTGCAACGTTTCGTAAGGTAACGATGCCAATACACCTAGTTATGTTTCAAATTGCACAAAAACGTCAAGAGCTCATCAATGGTGAGAGTTGAGCAGTTCCAAAGCATCAAAGTGGACCGTTGTACTCTATTTAGTGTTCATTGAAGTCTAACATGCTTGTTTTGCTTTCGTGCAACGTTTTGTAAGGTAAAGATGCCAATAGACCAAGTTGTGTTTCAAATTGCATAAAAACATGAAAAGCTCGTCTATGGAGAGAGTTGAGCAATTCCAAAGCAACAAAGTGGACCGTTGCACTCTATTTAGTTTTCTCACAAGTCTACCATGCTAGTATAGCTTTCGTACAACGTTTCGTACGGTAAAGCTGCCAATAGACCAAGTTACGTTTAAAATTGCACAAAAACGTGAAATGCTCTTCTATGGAGAGAGTTGAGCAATTCCAAAGCATCAAAATGGATCGCCATACTCTATTTAGTGTTATTAGAAGTCTGACATGCTATTTTAGCTTTCGTGCAATGATTCGTAAGGTAAAGATGCCAACAGACCAAGATATGATTCAAATTACACAAAAACGTCAAAAGCTCATCTATCGAGATAATGGAGCAATTCCAAAGCATAAAACTGGACGGTTGTACTCTATTTAGTGTTCTTACAAGTCTAACATACTGATTTAGCTTTCGTGCAACGTTTCGTAAGGTAAAGATGCCAACACACCTAGTTATGTTTCAAATTGCACAAAAACGTCAAGAGCTCGTCTATGGTGAGAGTTGAGCAATTCCAAAGCATCAAAGTGGACCGTTGTACTCTATTTAGTGTTCATTGAAGTCTAACATGCTTTTTTTGCTTTTGTGCAATGTTTCGTAAGGTAAAGATGCCAATAGACCAAGTTGTGTTTTAAATTGCATAAAAACGTGAAAAGCTCGTCTATGGAGAGAGTTGAGCAATTCCAGCACATCAAAGTGGGCCGTTGTACTCTATTTAGTGTTCTTAGAAGTCTATCATGCGAGTTTTGTTTTTGTGCAACGTTTCATAAGGTAAAGATGCCAATAGACCAAGTTATGTTTCAAATTGCACAAAAACGTGAAAAGCTCTTCTATGGAGAGAGTTGAGCAATTCCAAAGCATCAAAGTGGACCGCTGTACTCTATTTAGTTTTCTTAGAAGTCTAACATCCTAGTTTAGCTTTCGTGCAACATTTCGTAAGGTAAAGATGACAATAGACCATGTTATGTTTCAAATTGCACCAAAACGTCAAAACCTCATTTATGGAGAGAGTTGAGCAATTACAAAGCATCAAAGTGGACCGTTGTACTCTCTTTAGTTTTCTTAGAAGTATAACATGCTAATTTAGCTTTCGTCCAACATTTCGTAAGGTAAAGATGCGAATAGACCAAGTTACGGTTCAAATTGCACAGAAAGTCAAAAGCTCGTCTATGGAAAGAATTAAGCAATTGGAAAGCATCAAAGTGGACTAGTGTACCCTATTTAGAGTTTTTAGAAGTCTAACATGCTAGTTTAGCTTTCGTGGAAAGTTTCGTAAGGTAAAGATGCCAATAGACCAAGTTATGTTTCCAATTGCATAAAAACGTCAAAAGCTCGTCTATGGAGAGAATTGAGCAATTCCAAAGCATCAAAGTCGACGATTGTACTCTATTTAGTGTTCTTACAAGTCTAACATGCCGGTTTAGCTTTCCAGCAATGTTTCGTAGGGTAAAGATGCCAATAGACCGAGTTATGATTCAAATTGCACAAAAAGTCAAAAGCACTTCCATCGAGATAATGGAGCAATTCCTAAGCATCAAACTGAACGGTTGTACTCTATTTAGTGTTCTTACAAGTCTAGCATGCTATTTTAGCTTTCGTGCAACGTTTCGTAAGGTAAAGATGCCAATACACTTAGTTATGTTTGAAATTGCACAAAAACGTCAAGAGCTCAGCTATGGAGAGAGTTGAGAAATTCCAAAGCATCAAAGTGGATCGTTGTTCTCTATTTAGTGTTTATAGAAGTCTAACATGCTTGTTTTGCTTTCGTACAACGTTTCGTAAGGTAAAGATGCCAATAGACCAAGTTATGTTTAAAATTGCACAAAAACGTGAAATGCTCTTCTATGGAGAGAATTGAGCAATTTTAAAGCATCAAAATGGACCGTTGTACTCTATTTAGTGTTATTAGAAGTCTAACAAGCTAGTTTAGCTTTCGTGCAACGTTTCGTAAGGTAAGGATACCAATAGACAAGTTATGATTCAAATTGCACAAAAACGTCAAAAGCTCGTCTATGGAGAGAATTGAGCAATTCCAAGGCATCAAAGTCGACGGTTGTACTCTATTTAGTATTCTTACAAGTCTAACATGCCGGTTTAGCTTTCCAGCAACGTTTCGTATGGTAAAGATGCCAATAGACCAACTTATGTTTAAAATTACACAAAAACGTGAAACGCTCTTCTATGGAGAGAGTTGAGCAATTGCAAAGCATCAAAATGGATCGTTGTACTCTATTTAGTGTTATTAGAAGTCTAACATGCTAGTTTAGCTTTCGTGCAATGATTCGCAAGGTAAAGATGCTAGTAGACCAGGTTATGATTCAAATTGCACAAAATCGTCAAAAGCTCGGCTATCGAGATAATGGAGCAATTCCGATGCATCAAACTGGACGGTTGTACTCTATTTAGTGTTCTTACAAGTCTAGCATGCTATTTCAGCTTTCGTGCAATGTTTCATAAGGTAAAGATGCCAATAGAACAAGTTATGATTCAAATTGAACAAAAAGTCAAAAGCTCATCTCTGGAGAGAATTGAGCAATTCCAAAGCATCAAAGTCGACGGTTGTACTCTATTTAGTGTTCTTACAAGTCTAGCGTGCTGGTTTAGCTTTCGCGTAACGTTTCATAAGGTAAAGATGCCAATGGACCAAGTTATTTTTAGAATTGCACAAAAATGTGGAAAGCTCTTCTATGGAGAGAGTTGACCAATTCCAAAGCATCAAACTGGACGGTTGTGCAACGTTTCGTAAGGTAAAGATGCCAATAGACAAAGTTGTGTTTCAAATTGCATAAAAACGTGAAAAGCTCATCTATGGAGAGAATTGAGCAATTCCAAAGCATCAAAGTGGACCGTTGCACTCTATTTAGTGTTCTTACAAGTCTAACATGCTAGTATAGCTTTCGTACAACGTTTCGTAAGGTAAAGCCGCCAATAGACCAAGTTACGTTTAAAATTGCACAAAAACGTGAAATGCTCTTCTATGGAGAGAGTTGAGCAATTTCAAAGCATCAAAATGGATCGCTATACGCTATTTAGTGTTATTAGAAGTCTGACATGCTATTTTAGCTTTCGTGCAATGATTCGTAAGGTAAAGATGCCAATAGACCAAGATATGATTCAAATTACATAAAAACGTCAAAAGCTCGTCTATCGAGATAATGGAGCAATTCCAAAGCATCAAACTGGACTGTTGTACTCTATTTAGTGTTCTTACAAGTCTAGCATGCTAGTTTAGCTTTCGTGCAACGTTTCGTAAGGTAAATATGCCAACATACCTAGTTATGTTTCAAATTGCACAAAAACGTCAAGAGCTTATCTATGGTGAGAGTTGAGCAATTCCAAAGCATCAAAGTGGACCGTTGTCTATTTAGTGTTCATTGAAGTCTAACATGCTTGTTTTGCTTTCGTGCAATGTTTCGTAAGGTAAAGATGCCAATAGACCAAGTTGTGTTTTAAATTGCATAAAAACGTGAAAAGCTCATCTATGGAGAGAGTTGAGCAATTCCAACGCATCAAAGTGGGCCGTTGTACTCTATTTAGTGTTCTTACAAGTCTAACATGCTAGTATAGCTTTCGTACAACATTTCGTCAGGTAAAGCTGCCAATAGACCAAGTTATGTTTTAGATGACACAAAAACGTCAAAAGCTCGTCTATGGAGACTTGAGCAATTCCAAATCATCAAAGTGGACCATTGTAATCTATTTAGTGTTCTTAGAAGTCTAACATGATAGTTTAGCTTTCGTGCAATGTTTCATAAGGTAAAGATACCAAAAGGCCAAGTTATGTTTCAAATTTCACAAAAATGTGAAACGCTCGTCTATAGAGAGAGTTGAGCAATTCCAAAGCATCAAGTGGACCGTTGTACTCTATTAAGTGTTCTTAGAAGTCTAGCATCCAAGTTTAGCTTTCGTGCAACGTTTTATAAGGTAAAGACGGCAATACACCAAGCTATGTTTCAAATTGCATAAAAACGTGAAAGGCTCGTCTATGGAGAGAGTTGAGCAATTCCAAAGCATCAAAGTGGACCGTTGTGCACTATTTGGTGTTCTTACAAGTCTAACATCCTAGTTTAGCTTTCGTACGACGTTTCATAAGGTAAAGCTACCAATACACTAGGTTATGTTTGAGATGGCTCAAAAACGTCAAAAGCTCATCTATGGAGACTTGAGAAATTCCAAAGTATCAAAGTGGATCGTTGTACTCTATTTAGTGTTCCCAGAAGTCTAGCATGCTAGTTTAGCTTTCGTGCAACGTTTCGTAAGGTAACGATGCCAATACACCTAGTTATGTTTCAAATTGCACAAAAACGTCAAGAGCTCATCTATGGTGAGAGTTGAGCACTTCCAAAGCATCAAAGTAGACCGTTGTACTCTATTTAGTGTTCATTGAAGTCTAACATACTTGTTTTGCTTTCGTGCAACGATTTGTAAGGTAAAGATGCCAATAGACCAAGTTGTGTTTCAAATTACATAAAAACGTGAAAATCTCATCTATGGAGAGAGTTGAGCAATTCCAAAGCATCAAAGTGGACCGTTGCACTCTATTTAGTGTTCTTACAAGTCTACCATGCCAGTATAGCTTTTGTACAACGTTTCGTAAGGTAAAGCTGCCAATAGACCAAGTTACGTTTAAAATTGCACAAAAACGTGAAATGCTCTTCTATGGAGAGAGTTGAGCAATTCCAAAGCATCAAAATGGATCGCTATACTCTATTTAGTGTTATTAGAAGTCTGACATGCTATTTTAGCTTTCGTGCAATGATTTGTAAGGTAAAGATGCCAACAGACCAAGATATGATTCAAATTACACAAAAAGGTCAAAAGCTCATTTATCGAGATAATGGAACAATTCCAAAGCATGAAACTGGACAGTTGTACTCTATTTAGTCTTCTTACAAGTCTAGCATGCTAGTTTAGCTTTCGTGCAACGTTTCGTAAGGTAAAGATGCCAACAAACCTAGTCATATTTCAAATTGTACAAAAACGTCAAGAGCTCATCTCTGGAGAGAGTTGAGAAATTCCAAAGCATCAAAGTGGATCGTTGTTCTCTATTTAGTGTTTATAGAAGTCTAACATTCTTGTTTTGCTTTCGTGAAACGTTTCATAAGGTCCAGATGCCAATAGACCAAGTTGTGTTTCATAAAAACATGAAAAGCTCGTCTATGGAGAGATTTGATCAATTCCAAAGCATCAAGGTGGACCGTTTTTCTCTATTTGGTGTTCTTACAAGTCTAACATGCTTGTTTAGCTTTCGTACAACGTTTCGTAAGGTAAAGATGCCAATAGACCAACTTATGTTTAAAATTACACAAAAACGTGAAATGCTCTTCTTTGGAGAGAGTTGAGCAATTCCAAAGCATCAAAATGGATCGTTGTACTCTATTTAGTGTTATTAGAAGTCTAACATGATAGTTTAGCTTTCGTGCAACGTTTCGTAAGGTAAGGATGCCAATAGACAAGTTATGATTCAAATTGCACAAAAACGTCAAAAGCTCGTCTATGGAGAGAATTGAGCAATTCCAAAGCATCAAAGTCGACGGTTGTACTCTATTTAGTATTCTTACAAGTCTAACACGCCGGTTTAGCTTTCCAGCAACGTTTCGTATGGTAATGATGCCAATAGACCAACTTAAGTTTAAAATTACACAAAAACGTGAAATGTTCTTCTTTGGAGAGAGTTGAGCAATTCCAAAGCATCAAAATGGATCGATGTACTCTATTTAGTGTTATTAGAAGTCTAACATGCTAGTTTAGCTTTCGTACAACGATTCACAAGGTAAAGATGCCAGTAGACCAACTTATGATTCAAATTGCACAAAATCGTCAAAAGCTCAGCTATCGAGATAATGGAGCAATTCCGATGCATCAAACTGGACGGTTGTACACTATTTAGTGTTCTTACAAGTCTAGCATGCTATTTTAGCTTTCGTGCAATGTTTCGTATGGTAAAGATGCCAATACACTTAGTTATGTTTCAAATTGCACAAAAACGTCAAGAGCTCATCTATGGAGAGAGTTGAGAAATTCCAAAGCATCAAAGTGGACCATTGTTCTCTATTTAGTGTTTATAGAAGTCTAACATGCTTGTTTTTCTTTTGTGCAACGTTTCGTAAGGTAAAGAAGCCAATAGACCAAGTTGTGTTTCCTAAATACGTGAAAAGCTCGTCTATGGAGAGATTTGATCAATTCCGAAGCATCAAGGTCGACCGTTGTACTCCATTTAGTGTTCTTACAAGTCTAGCATGCTGGTTTAGCTTTCGCGCAACGTTTCATAAGGTAAAGATGCCAATAGACCAAGTTATGTTTAAAATTGTACAAAAATGAGAAAAACTCTTCTATGGAGAGATTTGACCAATTCCAAAGCATCAAAATGGATCTTTGTACTCTATTTAGTGTTCTTAGAAGTCTGACATGCTAGTTTAGCTTTCATGCAACGATTCGTAAGGTAAAGATGCCAAAAGACCAAGATATGATTCAAATTACACAAAAACGTCAAAAGCTAGTCTATCGAGATAATGGAGCAATTCCAAAGCATCAAACTGGACGGTTGTACTCTATTTAGTGTTCTTACAAGTCTAGCATGCTAGTTTAGCTTTCGTGCAATGTTTCGTAAGGTAAAGATGCCAATACACCTAGTTATGTTTCAAATTGCACAAAAACGTCAAGAGCTCATCTATGGTAAGAGTTGAGCAATTCCGAAGCATCAAAGTGGACCGTTGTACTCTATTTAGTGTTCATTGAAGTCTAACATGCTTGTTTTGCTTTCTTGCAACGTTTCGTAAGGTAAAGATGCCAATAGACCAAGTTGTGTTTTAAAATGCATAAAACCATGAAAAGCTCATCTATGGAGAGAGTTGAGCAATTCCAAAGCATCAAAGTGGGCCGTTGTACTCTATGTAGTGTTCTTACAAGTCTAACATGCTAGTATAGCTTTCGTACAATGTTTCGTAAGGTAAAGCTGCCAATTGACCAAGTTACGTTTTAGATGGCACAAAAACGTCGAAAGCTCGTCTATGGAGACTTGAGTAATTTCAAAGCATCAAACTGGACCATTGTACTCTATTTAGTGTTCTTAGAAGTCTAACATGATAGTTTAGCTTTCGTGCAACGTTTCGTAAGGTAAAGATGCCAATAGACCAAGTTATGTTTAAAATTACACAAAAACGTGAAATGCTTTTCTATGGAGAGTGTTGAGCAATTCCAAAGCATCAAAATGGATCTTTGTACTCTATTTAGTGTTCTTAGAAGTCTAGCATCCAAGTTTAGCTTTCGTGCAACGTTTCATAAGGTAAATATGGCAATAGACCAAGTTATGTTTCAAATTGCATAAAAATGTGAAAAGCTCATCTATGGAGAGAGTTGAGCAATTCCAAAGCATTAAAGTGGACCATTGTACTCTATTTGGTGTTCTTACAAGTCTAACATGCTAGTTTAGCTTCGTACAATGTTTCATAAGGTAAAGCTGCCAATAGACCAAGTTATGTTTGAGATGGCTCAAAAACGTCAAAAGCTCATCTATAGAGACTTGAGAAATTCCAAAGCATCAAAGTGGATCGTTGCACTCTGTTTAGTGTTCTTAGAAGTCTAGCATGTGAGTTTTGCTTTCGTCCAACATTTCATAAGGTAAAGATGCCAATAGACCAAGTTATGTTTAAAATTGCACAAAAAGTGAAATGCACTTCTATGGAGAGAGTTGAGCAATTTTCAAGCATCAAAATGGACCGTTGTAGTCTATTTAGTGTTATTAGAAGTCTAACATGCTAGTTTAGCTTTCGTGCAACGATTCGTAAGGCAAAGATGCCAGTAGACCAAGTTATGATTCAAATTGCACAAAAACGTCAAAAGCACGTCCATCGAGATAATGGAGCAATTCCTACGAATCAAACTGGACGGTTGTACTCTATTTAGTGTTCTTACAAGTCTAGCATGCTATTTTAGCTTTCGTGCAATGTTTCGTATGGTAAAGATGCCAATACACCTAGTTATGTTTCAAATTGCACAAAAACGTCAAGAGCTCATCTATGGAGAGAGTTGAGAAATTCCAAAGCATCAAAGTGGATCGTTGTTCTCTATTTAGTGTTTATAAAAGTCTAACATGCTTGTTTTGCTTTCGTGAAACGTTTCATAAGGTCCAGATGCCAATAGACCAAGTTGTGTTTCATAAAAACATGAAAAGCTCGTCTATGGAGAGATTTGATCAATTTCAAAGCACCAAGGTGGACCGTTTTTCTCTATTTGGTGTTCTTACAAGTCTAACATGCTTGTTTAGCTTTCGTACAACGTTTCGTAAGGTAAAGATGCCAATAGACCAAGTTGTGTTTAAAATTGCACAAAAACGTGAAATTCTCTTCTATGGAGAGAATTGAGCAATTTTAAAGCATCAAAATGGACCGTTATACTCTACTTAGTGTTATTAGAAGTCTAACAAGCTAGTTTAGCTTTCGTGCAACGTTTCGTAAGGTAAGGATGCCAATAGACAAGTTATGATTCAAATTGCACAGAAACGTCAAAAGCTCATCTATGGAGAGAATTGAGCAATTCCAAAGCATCAAAGTCGACGGTTGTACTCTATTTAGTATTGTTACAATTCTAACATGCCGGTTTAGCTTTCCAGCAACGTTTCGCAAGGTAAAGATGCCAATAGACCAACTTATGTTTAAAATTACACAAAAACGTGAAATGCTCTTCTATGGAGAGAGTTGAGCAATTCCAAAGCATCAAAATCGATCGTTGTACTCTATTTAGTGTTATTAGAAGTCTAACATGCTAGTTTAGCTTTCGTGCATCGATTCGCAAGCTAAAGATGCCAGTAGACCAAGTTATGATTCAAATTGCACAAAATCATCAAAATCCCGTCTATCGAGATAATGGAGCAATTCCGATGCATCAAAGTGGATGGTTGTACTCTATTTAGTGTTCTTACAAGTCTAGCATGCTATTTTAGCTTTCGTGCAATGTTTCATAAGGTAAAGATGCCAATACACCTAGTTATGTTTCAAATTGCACAAAAACGTCAAGAGCTCATCCATGGAGAGAGTTGAGAAATTCCAAAGCATCAAAGTGGACCGTTGTTCTCTATTTAGTGTTTATAGAAGTCTAACATGCTCATTTTTCTTTCGTGCAACATTTCGTAAGGTAAAGAAGCCAATAGACCAAGTTGTGTTTCATAAAAACGTGAAAAGCTCGTCTATGGAGAGATTTGATCAATTCCAAAGCATCAAGGTGCACCGTTGTACTCCATTTAGTGTTCTTACAAGTCTAGCATGCTGGTTTAGCTTTCGCGCAACGTTTCATAAGGTAAAGATGCCAATAGACCAACTTATGTTTAAAATTGCACAAAAATGGGAAAAGCTCTTCTATGGAGAGATTTGAGCAATTCCAAAGCATCAAAATGGATCGTTGTACTCTATTTAGTGTTCATAGAAGTCTGACATGCTAGTCTAGCTTTCGTGCAACGATTCGTAAGGTAAAGATGCCAAAAGACCAAGATATGATTCAAATTACACAAAAACATCAAAAGCTAGTCTATCGAGATAATGGAGCAATTCCAAAGCATCAAACTGGACGGTTGTACTCTATTTAGTGTTCTTACAAGTCTAGCATCCTAGTTTAGCTTTCGTGCATCGTGTCGTAAGGTAATGATGCCAATACACCTAGTTATGTTTCAAATTGCACAAAAATGTCAAGAGCTCATCTATGGTGAGAGTTGAGCAATTCCAAAGCATGAAAGTGGACCGTTGTACTCTATTTAGTGTTCATTGAAGTCTAACATGCTTGTTTTGCTTTCATGCAACGTTTCGTAAGGTAAAGATGCCAATAGACCAAGTTGTGTTTTAAATTGCATAAAAACATCAAAAGCTCGTCTATGGAGAGAGTTGAGCAATTCCAAAGCATCAAAGTGGGCCGTTGTACTCTATGTAGTGTTCTTACAAGTCTAACATGCTAGTATAGCTTTTGTACAACGTTTCGTAAGGTAAAGATGCCAATAGACCAAGTTATGTTTAAAATTACACAAAAACGTGAAATGCTCTTCTATGGAGAGAGTTGAGCAATTCCAAGGCATCAAAATGGATCGTTGTACTCTATTTAGTGTTCTTAGAAGTCTAGCGTCCAAGTTTAGCTTTCGTGCAACGTTTCATAAGGTAAAGACGGCAATAGACCAAGTTATGTTTCAAATTGCATAAAAACGTGAAAAGCTCATCTGTGGAGAGAGTTGAGCAATTCCAAAGCATTAAAGTGGACCGTTGTACTCTTTTTGGTGTTCTTACAAGTCTAACATGCTAGTTTAGCTTTCGTGCAACGTTTCATAAGGTAAAGACGGCAATAGACCAAGTTATGTTTCAAATTGTATAAAAACGTGAAAAGCTCATCTGTGGAGAGAGTTGAGCAATTCCAAAGCATTAAAGTGGACCGTTGTACTCTATTTGGTGTTCTTACAAGTCTAACATGCTAGTTTAGCTTTCGTACAACGTTTCATAAGGTAAAGCTTCCAATAGACCAAGTTATGTTTGAGATGGCTCAAAAACGTCAAAAGCTCATCTATAGAGACTTGAGAAATTCCAAAGCATCAAAGTGGATCGTTGCACTCTGTTTAGTGTTCTTAGAAGTCTAGCATGCTAGTTTAGCTTTCGTGCAACGTTTCGGAAGGTAAAGATGCCAATAGACCAAGTTATGTTTCAAATTGCATAAAAACGTCAAAAGCTCGTCTATGGAGAGAGTTGAGCAATTAGAAAGCATCAAAGTGGACCATTGTACTCTATTTAGTATTCTTAGAAGTCTATCATGTGAGTTTTGCTTTCGTGCAACGTTTCGTAAGGCAAAGATGCCAATAGACCAAGTTATGTTTCAAATTGCACAAAAACGTGAAAAGCTCTTCTATGTAGAGAGTTGAGCAAATCCAAAGCATCAAAGTGGACCGCTGTACTCTATTTAGTTTTCTTAGAAGTCAACATCCTAGTTTAGCTTTCGTGCAATGTTTCGTAAGGTAAAGATGACCATAGACCAAGTTAGGTTTCAAATTGCACAAAAACGTCAAAACGTCATTTATGGAGAGAGTTGAGCAATTCCAAAGCATCAAAGTGGACCGTTGTACTCTATTTAGTTTTCTTAGAAGTATAACATGCTAATTTAGCTTTCATCCAACGTTTCGTAAGGTAAAGATGCGAATAGACCAAGTTACGTTTCAAATTGCACAAAAAATAAAAAGCTCGTCTATGGAAAGAATTAAGAATTTAAAAAGCATCAAAGTGGACTGGTGTACCCTATTTAGTGTTTTTACAAGTCTAACATGCTAGTTTAGCTTTCGTGTAAAGTTTCGTTAGGTAAAGATGCCAATAGACCAAGTTACGTTTGACATTGCATAAAAACGTCAAAAGCTCATCTATAGAGAGAGTTGAGCAATTCCAATGCATCAAAGCGGACCATTATACTCTATTTATAATTCTTGGAAATCTAGCATACGCGTTTTGCTTTCGTGCAACGTTTCGTAAGGTAAAATGCTAATAGACCAAGTTATGTTTAAAATTGCGCAAAAACATGAAATGCACTTCTACGGAGAGAGTTGAGCAATTTAAAGCATCAAAATGGACCGTTGTACTCTATTTGGTGTTATTACAAGTCTAACATGCTATTTTAGCTTTCGTACAACGTTTCGTAAGGTAAAGATGCCAGTAGACCAAGTTATGATTCAAATAGCACAAAAACGTCAAAAGCTCGTCTATGGAGAGAATTGAGCAATTCCAAAGCATCAAAGTCGACGGTTGTACTCTATTCAATGTTCTTACAAGTCTAACATGCCGGTTTAGCTTTCGCGCAACGTTTCGTAAGGTAAAGATGCCAATAGACCAAGTCATGTTTAAAATTACACAAAAACGTGAAATGCTCTTCTATGCAGAGAGTTGAGCAATTCCAAAGCATCAAAATGGATCGTTGTACTCTATTTAGTGTTATTAGAAGTCTAACATGCTACTTTAGCTTTCGTGCAATGATTCGTAAGGTAAAGATGCCAGTAGACCAAGTTATGATTCAAATTGCACAAAAACGTCAAAAGCTCGTCTATCGAGATAATGGAGCAATTCTAAAGCATCAAACTGGACGGTTGTACTCTATTTAGTGTTCTTACAAGTCTAGCATGGTATTTTAGCTTTCGTACAATGTTTCGTAAGGTAAAGATACCAATACACGTAGTTATGTTTCAAATTGCACAAAAACATCAAGCGGTCATGTATGAAGAGAGTAGAGAAATTCCAAAGCATCAAAGTGGATCGTTGTTCTCAATTTAGTGTTTATAAAAGTCTAACATGCTTGTGTTGCTTTCGTGCAACGTATCGTAAGGTAAAGATGCCAATAGACCAAGTTGTGTTTCATAAAACATGAAAAGCACGTTTATGGAGAGATTTGGTCAATTCCAAAGCATCAAGGTGGACCGTTGTTCTCTATTTAGTGTTCTCACAAGTCTAACATGCTTTTTTAGCTTTCGTACAACGTTTCGTAAGGTAAAGATGCCAATAGACCAAGTTATGTTTAAAATTGCACAAAAACGTGAAATGCTCTTCTATGGAGAGAGTTGAGCAATTTTAAAGCAGCAAAATGGACCGTTGTACTCTATTTAGTGTTATTAGAAGTCTAACTTACTAGTTTAGCTTTCGTGTAACGTTTCGTAAGGTAAGGATGGCAACAGACAAGTTATGATTCAAATTGCACAAAAAGTCAAAAGCTAGTCTATGGAGAGAATTGAGCAATTCCAAAGCATCAAAGTCGACGGTTGTACTCTATTTAGTGTTCTTACAAGTCTAGAATGCTGGTTTAGCTTTCGCACAACGTTTCATTAGGTAAAGATGCCAATAGACCAAGTTATGTTTAAAATTGCACAAAAAGTGAAAAGCTCTTCTATGGAGAGAGTTGAGCAATTCCAAAGCATCAAAATGGATAATTGTACTCTATTTAGTGTTGTAAGAAGTCTAACATGCTAGTTTAGCTTTTGTGCAACGATTCGTAAGGTAAAGATGCCAATAGACCAAGTTATGATTCAAATCGCCCAAAAACGTCAAAAGCTCGTCTATCGAGATAATGGAGCAATTCCAAACCATCAAACTGGACGGTTGTACTTTATTTCGTGTTCTTACAAGTCTAGCATGCTAGTTTAGCTTTCGTGCAACATTTCATAAGGTAAAGATGCCAATACACCCAGTATTGTTTCAAATTACACAAAAACGTCAAGAGCTCATCTATGGAGAGAGTTGAGAAATTCCAATGCATCAAAGTGGACCGTTGTACTCTATTTAGTGTTTATAGAAGTCTAACATGCTTGTTTGGTTCCGTGCAACGTTTCGTAAGGTAAAGATGCCAATAGACCAAGTTGTGTTTCATAAAAACGTGAAAAGCTCGTGTATGGAGATATTTGATCAATTCCAAAAGGTCAAGGTGGATCATTGTACTCTATTTAGTGTTCTTACAAGTCTACAATGCTTGTTTAGCTTTCGTACAACGTTTCATAGGGTAAAGATGCCAATAGACCAAGTTATGTTTAAAATTGCACAAAATCGTGAAATGCTCTTTTATGGAGAGAGTTGAGCAATTTTAAAGCGTCAAAATGGATGGTTGTATTCTATTTAGTGTTCTTACAAGTCTAGCATGCTATTTTAGCTTTCGTACAACGTTTCGTAAGGTAAAGATGCCAATACACGTAGTTATGTTTCAAATTGCACAAAAAGTCAAGCGCTTATGTATGAAAAGAGTAGAGAAATTCCAAAGCATCAAACTGGATCGTTGTTCTCTATTTAGGGTTTATAGAAGGCTAACATGCTTGTGTTGCTTTCGTGCAACGTATCGCAAGGTAAAGATGCCAATAGACCAAGTTGTGTTTCATAAAAACATGAAAAGCTCGTCTATGGAGAGATTTGATCAATTCCAAAGCATCAAGGTGGACCGTTGTTCTCTATTTTGTGTTTTCACAAGTCTAACATGCTTGTTTAGCTTTCGTACAACGTTTCGTAAGGTAAAGATGCCAATAGACCAAGTTATGTTTAAAATTACACAAAAACGTGAAATGCTCTTCTATGGAGAGAGTTGAGCAATTTTAAAGCATCAAAATGGACCGTTGTACTCTTTTTAGTGTTATTAGAAGTCTAACATGCTAGTTTAGATTTCGTGCAACGTTTCGTAAGGTAAAGATGCCAATAGACCAAGTGATGTTTAAAATTGCACAAAAACGTGAAATGCTCTTTTATGGAGAGAGTTGAGCAATTTTAAAGCATCAAAATGGACCGTTGTACTCTTTTTAGTGTTATTAGAAGTCTAACATGCTAGTTTAGATTTCGTGCAACGTTTCGTAAGGTAAAGATGCCAGTAGACTACGTTATGATTCAAATTGCACAAAAATGTCAAAAGCTCGTCTATGGAGAGAATTGAGCAATTCCAAAGCATCAAAGTTGACGGTTGTACTCTATTTAGTGTTCTTACGAGTCTAACATGCCGGTTTAGCCTTCACGCAACGTTTCGTAAGGTAAAGATGCCAATAGACCAAGTTATGTTTAAAATTAAACAAAAACGTGAAATGCTCTTCTGTGGAGAGAGTTGAGCAATTCCAAAGCGTCAAAAATGGATCGTTGTACTCTATTTAGTGTTATCAGAAGTCTAACATGCTAGTTTATCTTTCGTGCAACGATTCGTAAGGTAAAGATGCCAGTAGACCAAGTAATGATTCAAATTGCACAAAAATGTCAAAAGCTCGTCTATCGAGATAATGGAGCAATTCCGAAGCAACAAACTGGACGGTTGTACTCTATTTAGTGTTCTTACAAGTCTAGCATGCTATTTTAGCTTTCGTGCAACGTTTCGTAAGGTAAAGATGCCAATACACCTAGTTATATTTCAAATTGCATAAAAACGTCAAAAGCTCCTCTATGGAGAGAGTTGAGCAATTCCAAAGCATCAAAGTGGACCATTGTACTCTATTTAGTATTCTTAGAAGTCTAGCATGCGAGTTTTGCTTTCGTGCAACGTTTCATAAGGTAAAGATGCCAATAGACCAAGTTATGTTTAAAATTGCACAAAAACGTGAAATGCTCTTTTATGGAGAGAGTTGAGCAATTTTAAAGCATCAAAATGGACCGTTGTACTCTTTTTAGTGTTATTAGAAGTCTAACATGCTAGTTTAGATTTCGTGCAACGTTTCGTAAGGTAAAGATGCCAGTAGACTACGTTATGATTCAAATTGCACAAAAACGTCAAAAGCTCGTCTATGGAGAGAATTGAGCAATTCCAAAGCATCAAAGTTGACGGTTGTACTCTATTTAGTGTTCTTACGAGTCTAACATGCCGGTTTAGCCTTCACGCAACGTTTCGTAAGGTAAAGATGCCAATAGACCAAGTTATGTTTAAAATTAAACAAAAACGTGAAATGCTCTTCTGTGGAGAGAGTTGAGCAATTCCAAAGCATCAAAAATGGATTGTTGTACTCTATTTAGTGTTATCAGAAGTCTAACATGCTAGTTTAGCTTTCGTGCAACGATTCGTAAGGTAAAGATGCCAGTAGACCAAGTTATGATTCAAATTGCACAAAAATGTCAAAAGCTCGTCTATGGAGAGAATTGAGCAATTCCAAAGCATCAAATTTGACGGTTGTACTCTATTTAGTGTTCTTACGAGTCTAACATGCCGGTTTAGCCTTCACGCAACGTTTCGTAAGGTAAAGATGCCAATAGACCAAGTTATGTTTAAAATTAAACAAAAACGTGAAATGCTCTTCTGTGGAGAGAGTTGAGCAATTCCAAAGCGTCAAAAATGGATCGTTGTACTCTATTTAGTGTTATCATAAGTCTAACATGCTAGTTTATCTTTCGTGCAACGATTCGTAAGGTAAAGATGCCAGTAGACCAAGTTATGATTCAAAATGCACAAAAATGTCAAAAGCTCGTCTATCGAGATAATGGAGCAATTCCGAAGCAACAAACTGGACGGTTGTACTCTATTTAGTGTTCTTACAAGTCTAGCATGCTATTTTAGCTTTCGTAAAACGTTTCGTAAGGTAAAGATGCCAATACACCTAGTTATATTTCAAATTGCATAAAAACGTCAAAAGCTCTTCCATGGAGAGAGTTGAGCAATTCCAAAGCATCAAAGTGGACCATTGTACTCTATTTAGTATTCTTAGAAGTCTAGCATGCGAGTTTTGCTTTCGTGCAACGTTTCATAAGGTAAAGATGCCAATAGACCAAGTTATGTTTAAAATTGCACAAAAACGTGAAATGCTCTTTTATGGAGAGAGTTGAGCAATTTTAAAGCATCAAAATGGACCGTTGTACTCTTTTTAGTGTTATTAGAAGTCTAACATGCTAGTTTACATTTCGTGCAACGTTTCGTAAGGTAAAGATGCCAGTAGACTACGTTATGATTCAAATTGCACAAAAACGTCAAAAGCTCATCTATGGAGAGAATTGAGCAATTCCAAAGCATCAAAGTTGACGGTTGTACTCTATTTAGTGTTCTTACGAGTCTAACATGCCGGTTTAGCCTTCACGCAATGTTTCGTAAGGTAAAGATGCCAATAGACCAAGTTATGTTTAAAATTAAACAAAAACGTGAAATGCTCTTCTGTGGAGAGAGTTGAGCAATTCCAAAGCATCAAAAATGGATTGTTGTACTCTATTTAGTGTTTTCAGAAGTCTAACATGCTAGTTTAGCTTTCGTGCAACGATTCGTAAGGTAAAGATGCCAGTAGACCAAGTTATGATTCAAATTGCACAAAAATGTCAAAAGCTCGTCTATCGAGATAATGGAGCAATTCCGAAGCAACAAACTGGACGGTTGTACTCTATTTAGTGTTCTTACAAGTCTAGCATGCTATTTTAGCTTTCGTGCAACGTTTCGTAAGGTAAAGATGCCAATACACCCAGTTATATTTCAAATTGCATAAAAACATCAAAAGCTCCTCTATGGAGAGAGTTGAGCAATTCCAAAGCATCAAAGTGGACCATTGTACTCTATTTAGTATTCTTAGAAGTCTAGCATGCGAGTTTTGCTTTCGTGCAACGTTTCATAAGGTAAAGATGCCAATAGACCAAGTTATGTTTAAAATTGCACAAAAACGTGAAATGCTCTTTTATGGAGAGAGTTGAGCAATTTTAAAGCATCAAAATGGACCGTTGTACTCTTTTTAGTGTTATTAGAAGTCTAACATGCTAGTTTAGATTTCGTGCAACGTTTCGTAAGGTAAAGATGCCAGTAGACTACGTTATGATTCAAATTGCACAAAAACGTCAAAAGCTCGTCTATGGAGAGAATTGAGCAATTCCAAAGCATCAAAGTTGACGGTTGTACTCTATTTAGTGTTCTTACGAGTCTAACATGCTGGTTTAGCCTTCACGCAACGTTTCGTAAGGTAAAGATGCCAATAGACCAAGTTATGTTTAAAATTAAACAAAAACGTGAAATGCTCTTCTGTGGAGAGAGTTGAGCAATTCTGAAGCATCAAAAATGGATTGTTGTACTCTATTTTGTGTTATCAGAAGTCTAACATGCTAGTTTAGCTTTCGTGCAACGATTCGTAAGGTAAAGATGCCAGTAGACCAAGTTATGATTCAAATTGCACAAAAATGCCAAAAGCTTGTCTATCGAGATAATGGAGCAATTCCGAAGCAACAAACTGGACGGTTGTACTCTATTTAGTGTTCTTACAAGTCTAGCATGCTATTTTAGCTTTCGTGCAACGTTTCGTAAGGTAAAGATGCCAATACACCTAGTTATATTTCAAATTGCATAAAAAGTCAAGAGCTCATCTATGGAGAGAGTTGAGAAATTCCGAAGCATCAAAGTGGACCATTGTACTCTATTTAGTGTTTATAGAAGTCTAACATGCTTGTTTTGCTTTCGTACAACGTTTCCTAAGGTAAAGATGCCAATAGACCAAGTTGTGTTTCATAAAAACGTGAAAAGCTCGTCTATGGAGAGATTTGATCAATTCCAAAGCATCATAGTGGACCGTTGTTCTTTATTTAGTGTTCTTACAAGTCTAATATGCTTGTTTAGCTTTCGTACAACGTTTCGTAAGGTAAAGATGCCAATAGACCAAGTTATGTTTAAAATTGCACAAAAACGTGAAATGCTCTTCTATGGAGAGAGTTGAGCAATTTTAAAGCATCAAAATGGACCGTTGTACTCTATTTAGTGTTATTAGAAGGATAACATTCTAGTTTAGCTTTTGTGCAACGATTCGTAAGGTAAAGATGCCAATAGGCCAAGTTATGATTCAAATCACCCAAAAAGTCAAAAGCTCGTCTATCGAGATAATGGAGCAATTCCAAAGCATCAAACTGGGCGGTTGTACTCTATTTAGTGTTCTTACAAGTCTAGCATGCTAGTATAGCTTTCGTGCAACATTTCATAAGGTAAAGATGCCAATACACCTAGTTATGTTTCAAATTGCACAAAAAGGTCAAGAGCTCATCTATGGAGAGAGTTGAGAAATTCCAAAGCATCAAAGTGGACCGTCGTACTCTATTTAGTGTTTATAGAAGTCTAACATTCTTGTTTTGCTTTCGTGCAACGTTTCGTAAGGTAAAGATGCCAATAGACCAAGTTGTGTTACATAAAAACGTGAAAAGCTTGTGTATGGAGAGATTTGATCAATTCCAAAGCATCAAGGTGGACCGTTGTACTCTATTTAGTGTTCTTACAAGTCTAACATGCTTGTTTAGCTTTCGTACAACGTTTCGTAGGGTAAAGAAGCCAATAGACCAAGTTATGCTTAAAATTGCACAAAAACGTGAAATGCTCTTCTATGGAGAGAGTTGAGCAATTTTAAAGCATCAAAATGGACCGTTGTACTCTATTTAGTGTTATTAGAAGTCTAACATGCTAGTTTAGCTTTCGTGCAACATTTCGTAAGGTAAAGATGCCAATAGACAAGTTATGATTCAAATTGCACAAAAAGTCAAATGCTCGTCTATGGAGAGAATTGAGCAATTCCAAAGCATCAAAGTCAACGAATGTACTTTATTTAGTGTTCTTACAAGTCTAGCATGCTG
This sequence comes from Tripterygium wilfordii, assembly GCF_013401445.1. Classification (NCBI taxonomy): domain Eukaryota; kingdom Viridiplantae; phylum Streptophyta; class Magnoliopsida; order Celastrales; family Celastraceae; genus Tripterygium; species Tripterygium wilfordii. The sequence continues at coordinate 7,147,368 of NC_052247.1, forward strand.
GTTTAGCTTTCGCGCAACGTTTCATAAGGTAAAGATGCCAATAGACCAAGTTATGTTTAAAAATGCACAAAAATGAGAAAAGCTCTTCTATGGAGAGAGTTGAGCAATTCCAAAGCATCAAAATGGATAGTTGTACTCTATTTAGTGTTATTAGAAGTCTGACATGCTAGTTTAGCTTTCGTGCAACGATTCGTAAGGTAAAGATGCCAATAGACCAAGCTATGTTTCAAATTGCACAAAAATGTGAAAAGCTCTTCTATGGAGAGAGTTGAGGAATTCCAAAGCATCAAAGTGGACCGCTGTACTCTATTTAGTTTTCTTAGAAGTCTAACATCCTAGTTTAGCTTTCGTGCAACGTTTCGCAAGGTAAAGATGACAATACACCAAGTTATGTTTCAAATTGCACAAAAACGTCAAAACCTCATTTATGGAGAGAGTTGACCAATTCCAAAGCATCAAAGTGGAAAGTTGTACTCTATTTAGTTTTCTTAGAAGTATAACATGCTAATTTAGCTTTCGTCCAACGTTTCTTAAGGTAACGATGCGAATAGGCCAAGTTACGTTTCAAATTGCACAAAAAATCAAAAGCTCGTCTATGGAAATAATTAAGCAATTAAAAAGCATCAAAGTGGACTGGTACCCTATTTAGTGTTTTTAGAAATCTAACATGCTAGTTTAGCTTTCGTGCAAAGTTTCGTAAGGTAAAGATGCCAATAGACCAAGTTATGTTTGAAATTGCATAAAAACGTCAAAAGCTCATCTATGGAGAGAGTTAAGCAATTCCAAAGCATCAAAGTGGACCATTGTACTCTATTTAGTATTCTTAGAAGTCTAGCATGCGAGTTTCGCTTTCGTGCAACGTTTCGTAAGGTAAAGATGCCAATAGACCAAGTTATGTTTAAAATTGCGCAAAAACGTGAAATGCTCTTTTATGGAGAGAGTTAAGAAATTTTAAAGCATCAAAATGGACCGTTGTACTCTATTTAGTGTTATTAGAAGTCTAACATGCTAGTTTAGCTTTCGTGCAACGTTTCGTAAGGTAAAGATGCCAGTAGACCAAGTTATGATTTAAATTGCACAAAAACGTCAAAAGCTCGTCTATGGAGAGAATTGAGCAATTTCAAAGCATCAAATTCGACGGTTGTACTCTATTTAGTGTTCTTACAAGTCTAACATGCTTGTTTAGCTTTCGCACAATGTTTCGTAAGGTAAAGATGCCAATAGACCAAGTTATGTTTAAAATTGCACAAAAACGTGAAATGCTCTTCTATGGAGAGAGTTGAGCAATTTTAAAGCATCAAAATGGACTGTTGTACTCTATTTAGTGTTATTAGAATTCTAACATGCTAGTTCAGCTTTCGTGCAACGTTTCGTAAGGTAAAGATGCCAGTAGACCAAGTTATGATTCAAATTGCACAAAAACATCAAACGCTCGCCTATGGAGAGAATTCAGCAATTCCAAAGCATCAAAGTCGATGGTTGTACTCTATTTAGTGTTCTTACAAGTCTAACATGCCGGTTTAGCTTTCGCGCAACATTTCGTATGGTAAAGATGCCAGTAGACCAAGTTATGTTTAAAATTACATAAAAACGTGGAATGCTCATCTATGGAGAGAGTTGAGCAATTCCAAGGCATCAAAATGGATCGTTGTACACTATTTAGCGTTATTAGAAGTCTAACATGCTAGTTTAGCTTTCGTACAACGATTCGTAAAGTAAAGATGTCAGTAGACCAAGTTACGATTCAAATTGTACAAAAACATCAAAAGCTCGTCTATCGAGATAATGGAGCAATTCCGAAGCATCAAACTGGACGGTTGTACTCTATTTAGTGTTCTTACAAGTCTAGGATGCTAATTTCGCTTTCGCGCAACGTTTCATAAGGTAAAGATGTCAATACACCTAGTTATGTTTGAAATTGCACAAAAACGTCAAGAGCTCATCTATGGAGAGAGTTGAGAAATTCCAAAGCATCAAAGTGGATCGTTGTTCTCTATTTAGTGTTTATAGAAGTCTAACATGCTTGTTTTGCTTTCGTGTAACGTTTCGTAAGGTAAAGATGCCAATAGAGCAAGTTGTGTTTCATAAAAACATGAAAAGCTCGTCTATGGAGAGATTGGATCAATTCCAAAGCATCAAGGTGGACCGTTGTTCTCTATTTAGTGTTCTTACAACTCTAACACGATGGTTTAGCTTTCGTACAACGTTTCCTAAGGTAAAGATGCCAATACACGAAGTTACGTTTCAAATTGTACAAAAAATCAAAAGCTCATCGATGGAAAGAATTAAGCAATTAAAAATCATCAAAGTGGACAGGTGTACCCTATTTAGTGTTTTTAGAAATCTAACACGCTAGTTTAGCTTCCGTGCAAAGTTTCGTAAGGTAACGATGCCAATAGACCAAGTTACGTTTGACATTGCATAAAAACGTCAAAAGCTCATCTATGGAGAGAGTTGAGCAATTCCAATGCATCAAAGTGGACCATTGTACTCTACTTAGTATTCTTAGAAGTCTAGCATGCGAGTTTCGCTTTCGTGCAATGTTTCGTAAGGTAAAGATGCCAATAGACCAAGTTATGTTTAAAATTACACAAAAACGTGAAATGCTTTCTTATGGAGAGTTGAGCAATTTTAAAGCATCAAAATGGACCGTTGTACTCTATTTAGTGTTATAAGAAGTCTAACATGCTAGTTTAGCTTTCGTGCAACGTTTCGTAAGGTAAAGATGCCAGTAGACCTAGTTATGATTTAAATTGCACAAACACGTCAAAAGCTCGTCTATGGAGAGAATTGAGCAATTTCAAAGCATCAAATTCGACGGTTGTACTCTATTTAGTGTTCTTACAAGTCTAACATGCTTGTTTAGCTTTCGCACAATGTTTCGTAAGGTAAAGATGCCAATAGACCAAGTTATGTTTAAAATTGCACAAAAACGTGAAATGCTCTTCTATGGAGAGAGTTGAGCAATTTTAAAGCATCAAAATGGACTGTTGTACTCTATTTAGTGTTATTAGAATTCTAACATGCTAGTTCAGCTTTCGTGCAACGTTTCGTAAGGTAAAGATGCCAGTAGACCAAGTTATGATTCAAATTGCACAAAAACATCAAACGCTCGCCTATGGAGAGAATTCAGCAATTCCAAAGCATCAAAGTCGATGGTTGTACTCTATTTAGTGTTCTTACAAGTCTAACATGCCGGTTTAGCTTTCGCGCAACATTTCGTATGGTAAAGATGCCAGTAGACCAAGTTATGTTTAAAATTACATAAAAACGTGGAATGCTCATCTATGGAGAGAGTTGAGCAATTCCAAGGCATCAAAATGGATCGTTGTACACTATTTAGCGTTATTAGAAGTCTAACATGCTAGTTTAGCTTTCGTACAACGATTCGTAAAGTAAAGATGTCAGTAGACCAAGTTACGATTCAAATTGTACAAAAACATCAAAAGCTCGTCTATCGAGATAATGGAGCAATTCCGAAGCATCAAACTGGACGGTTGTACTCTATTTAGTGTTCTTACAAGTCTAGGATGCTAATTTCGCTTTCGCGCAACGTTTCATAAGGTAAAGATGTCAATACACCTAGTTATGTTTGAAATTGCACAAAAACGTCAAGAGCTAATCTATGGAGAGAGTTGAGAAATTCCAAAGCATCAAAGTGGATCGTTGTTCTCTATTTAGTGTTTATAGAAGTCTAACATGCTTGTTTTGCTTTCGTGTAACGTTTCGTAAGGTAAAGATGCCAATAGAGCAAGTTGTGTTTCATAAAAACATGAAAAGCTCGTCTATGGAGAGATTGGATCAATTCCAAAGCATCAAGGTGGACCGTTGTTCTCTATTTAGTGTTCTTACAACTCTAACACGATGGTTTAGCTTTCGTACAACGTTTCCTAAGGTAAAGATGCCAATACACGAAGTTACGTTTCAAATTGTACAAAAAATCAAAAGCTCATCGATGGAAAGAATTAAGCAATTAAAAATCATCAAAGTGGACAGGTGTACCCTATTTAGTGTTTTTAGAAATCTAACACGCTAGTTTAGCTTCCGTGCAAAGTTTCGTAAGGTAACGATGCCAATAGACCAAGTTACGTTTGACATTGCATAAAAACGTCAAAAGCTCATCTATGGAGAGAGTTGAGCAATTCCAATGCATCAAAGTGGACCATTGTACTCTACTTAGTATTCTTAGAAGTCTAGCATGCGAGTTTCGCTTTCGTGCAATGTTTCGTAAGGTAAAGATACCAATAGACCAAGTTATGTTTAAAATTACACAAAAACGTGAAATGCTTTCTTATGGAGAGTTGAGCAATTTTAAAGCATCAAAATGGACCGTTGTACTCTATTTAGTGTTATAAGAAGTCTAACATGCTAGTTTAGCTTTCGTGCAACGTTTCGTAAGGTAAAGATGCCAGTAGACCTAGTTATGATTTAAATTGCACAAACACGTCAAAAGCTCGTCTATGGAGAGAATTGAGCAATTTCAAAGCATCAAATTCGACGGTTGTACTCTATTTAGTGTTCTTACAAGTCTAACATGCTTGTTTAGCTTTCGTACAATGTTTCGTAAGGTAAAGATGCCAATAGACCAAGTTATGTTTAAAATTACACAAAAACGTGAAATGCTCTTCTATGGAGAGAGTTGAGCAATTTTAAAGCATCAAAATGGACCGTTGTACTCTATTTACTGTTATTAGAAGTCTAACATGCTAGTTCAGCTTTCGTGCAACGTTTCGTAAGGTAAAGATGCCAATAGACCAAGTTGTGATTCAAATTGGACAAAAACGTCAAAGGCTCGCGTATGGAGAGAATTGAGGAATTCCAAAGCATCAAAGTCGACGGTTGTACTCTATTTAGTGTTCTTACAAGTCTAACATGCCGGTTTAGCTTTCGCGCAATGTTTCATATGGTAAAGATGCCAATAGACCAAGTTATGTTTAAAATTGCATAAAAACGTGGAATGCTCTTCTATGGAGAGAGTTAAGCAATTCCAAGGCATCAAAATGGATCGTTGTACACTATTTAGTGTTATTAGAAGTCTAACACACTAGTTTAGCTTTCGTGCAACGATTCGTAAAGTAAAGATGTCAGTAGACCAAGTTATGATTCAAATTGCACAAAAACGTCAAAAGCTTGTCTATCGAGATAATGGAGCAATTCCGAAGCATCAAACTGGACGGTTGGACTCTATTTAGTGTTCTTACAAGTCTAGGATGCTATTTTCGCTTTCGTGCAACGTTTCGCAAGGTAAAGATGCCAATACACCTAGTTATGTTTCAAATTGCACAAAAACGTCAAGAGCTAATCTATGGAGAGAGTTGAGAAATTCCAAAGCATCAAAGTGGATCGTTGTTTTCTATTTAGTGTTTATAGAAGTCTAACATGCTTGTTTTGCTTTCGTGCAACGTTTCGTAAGGTAAAGATGCCAATAGACCAAGTTATGTTTCATAAAAACATGAAAAGCTCGTCTATGGAGAGATTTGATCAATTCCAAAGCATCATGGTGGACCGTTGTTCTTTATTTAGTGTTCTTACAAATCTAACATGCTCGTTTAGCTTTCGTACAACGTTTCGTAAGGTAAAGATGCCAATAGATCAAGTTACGTTTGAAATTGCACAAAAAATCAAAAGCTCGTCCATGGAAAGAATTAAGCAATTAAAAAGCATCAAAGTGGACTGGTGTACCCTATTTAGTGTTTTTAGAAATCTAACATGCTAGTTTAGCTTTCGTGCAAAGTTTCGTAAGGTAAAGATGCAAATAGACCAAGTTACGTTTGAAATTGCATAAAAACGTCAAAAGCTCATCTATGGAGAAAGTTGAGCAATTCCAAAGCATCAAAGTGGACCATTGTACTCTATTTAGTATTCTTAGAAGACTAGCAAGCGAGTTTCGCTTTCGTGCAACGTTTCATAAGGTAAAGATACCAATAGACCAAGTTATGTTTAAAATTACACAAAAACATGAAATGCTCTCTTATGGAGAGAGTTGAGCAATTTTAAAGCAACAAAATGGACCGTTGTACCCTATTTAGTGTTATTAGAAGTCTAACAAGCTAGTTTAGCTTTCGTGCAACGTTTCGTAAGGTAAAGATGCCAGTAGACCTAGTTATGATTCAAATTGCACAAAAACGTCAAAAGCTAGTCTATGGAGAGAATTGAGCAATTTCAAAGCATCAAATTTGACGGTTGTACTCTATTTAGTGTTCTTACAAGTCTAACATGCTTGTTTAGCTTTCGTACAATGTTTCGTAAGGTAAAGATGCCAATAATCCAAGTTATGTTTAAAATTGCACAAAAACGTGAAATGCTCTTCTATGGAGAGAGTTGAGCAATTTTAAAGCATCAAAATGGACTGTTGTACTCTATTTAGTGTTATTAGAAGTCTAACATGCTAGTTCAGCTTTCGTGCAACGTTTCGTAAGGTAAAGATGCCAGTAGACCAAGTTGCGATTCAAATTGCACAAAAACGTCAAAAGCTCGCCTATGGAGAGAATTGAGCAATTCCAAAGCATCAAAGTCGACGGTTGTACTCTATTTAGTGTTCTTACAAGTCTAACATGCCGGTTTAGCTTTCGCGCAACGTTTCGTATGGTAAAGATGCCAATAGACCAAGTTATGTTTAAAATTGCATAAAAACGTGGAATGCTCTTCTATGGAGAGAGTTAATTAATTCCAAGGCATCAAAATGGATCGTTGTACACTATTTAGTGTTATTAGAAGTCTAGCATGCTAGTTTAGCTTTCGTGCAACGATTCGTAAAGTAAAGATGTCAGTAGACCAAGTTATGATTCAAATTGCACAAAAACATCAAAAGCTCGTCTATCGAGATAATGGAGCAATTCCGAAGCATCAAACTGGACGGTTGTACTCTATTTAGTGTTCTTACAAGTCTAGGATGCTATTTTTGCTTTCGTGCAACGTTTCGTAAGGTAAAGTTGCCAATACACCTAGTTATGTTTCAAATTGCACAAAAACGTCAAGAGCTCATCTATGGAGAGAGTTGAGAAATTCCAAAGCATCAAAGTGGATCGTTGTTTTCTATTTAGTGTTTATAGAAGTCGAACATGCTTGTTTTGCTTTCGTGCAACGTTTCGTAATGTAAAGATGCCAATAGACCAAGTTGTGTTTCATAAAAACATGAAAAGCTCGTCTAGGGAGAGATTTGATCAATTCCAAAGCATCAAGGTGGACCGTTGTTCTCTATTTAGTGTTCTTACAAATCTAACATGCTTGTTTAGCTTTCGTACAACGTTTCGTAAGGTAAAGATGCCAATAGACCAAGTTACGTTTCAAATTGCACAAAAAATTAAAAGCTCATCTATGGAAAGAATTAAGCAATTAAAAAACATCAAAGTGGATTGGTGTACCCTATTTAGTGTTTTGAGAAATCTAACATGCTAGTTTAGCATTCGTGCAAAGTTTCGTAAGGTAAAGATGCCAATAGACCACGTTACGTTTGAAATTGCATAAAAACGTCAAAAGCTCATCTATGGAGAGAGTTGAGCAATTCCAAAGCAACAAAGTGGACCATTGTACTCTATTTAGTATTCTTAGAAGACTAGCATGCGAGTTTCGCTTTCGTGCAACGTTTCGTAAGGTAAAGATGCCAATAGACCAAGTTATGTTTAAAATTGCACAAAAATGTGAAATGCTCTCTTATGGAGAGAGTTGAGCAATTTTAAAGCATCAAAATGGACCGTTGTACACTATTTAGTGTTATTAGAAGTCTAACAAGCTAGTTTAGCTTTCGTGCAATGTTTCGTAAGGTAAAGATGCCAGTAGACCTAGTGATGATTCAAATTGCACAAAAACGTCAAAAGCTCGTCTATGGAGAGAATCGAGCAATTTCAAAGCATAAAATTCGACGGTTGTACTCTATTTAGTGTTCTTACAAGTCTAACATGCTTGTTTAGCTTTCGTACAATGTTTCGTAAGGTAAAGATGCCAATAATCCTAGTTATGTTTAAAATTGCACAAAAACGTGAAATGCTCTTCTATGGAGAGAGTTGAGCAATTTTAAAGCATCAAAATGGACCGTTGTACTCTATTTAGTGTTATTAGACGTCTAACATGCTAGTTCAGCTTTCGTGCAACGTTTCGTAAGGTAAAGATGCCAGTAGACCAAGCTATGATTCAAATTGCATAAAAACGTCAAAAGCTCGTCTATGGAGAGAATTGAGCAATTCCAAAGCATCAAAGTCGACGGTTGTACTCTATTTAGTGTTCTTACAAGTCTAACATGCCGGTTTAGCTTTCGCGCAACGTTTCGTATGGTAAAGATGCCAATAGACCAAGTTATGTTTAAAATTACATAAAAACGTGGAATGCTCTTCTATGGAGAGAGTTGAGCAATTCCAAGGCATCAAAATGGATTGTTGTACACTATTTAGTGTTATTAGAAGTCTAACATGCTAGTTTTGCTTTCGTGCAATGTTTCGTAAGGTAAAGATGCCAATAGACCAAGTTGTGTTTCATAAAAACGTTAAAAGCTCGTTTATGGAGAGATTTGATCAATTTCAAAGCGTCAAGGTGGACCGTTGTACTCTATTTAGTGTTCTTACAAGTCTAACATGCTTATGTAGCTTTCGTACAATGTTTGGTAAGGTAAAGATGCCAATAATCCAAGTTAAGCTTAAAATTGCTCAAAAACGTGAAATGCTCTTCTATGGAGAGAGTTGAACAATTTTAAAGCATCAAAATGGACCATTGTACTCTATTTAGTGTTATTAGAAGTCTAACATGCTAGTTCAGCTTTCGTGCAATGTTTCGTAAGGTAAAGATGCCAGTAGACCAAGTTGCGATTCAAATTGGACAAAAACGTCAAAAGCTCACCTATGGAGAGAATTGAGCAATTCCAAAGCATCAAAGTCGACGGTTGTACTCTATTTAGTGTTCTTGCAAGTCTAACATGCCGGTTTAGCTTTCGCGCAACGTTTCGTATGGTAAAGATGCCAATAGACCAAGTTATGTTTAAAATTGCATAAAAACGTGGAATGCTCTTCTATGGAAAGAGTTAAGCAATTCTAAGGCATCAAAATGGATCGTTGTACACTATTTAGTGTTATTATAAGTCTAACATGCTAGTTTAGCTTTCGTGCAACAATTCGTAAAGTAAAGATAACAGTAGACCAAGTTATGATTCAAATTGCACAAAAACGTCAAAAGCTCGTCTATCGAGATAATGGAGCAATTCTGAAGCATCAAACTGTACGGTTTTACTCTATTTAGTGTTCTTACAAGTCTAGGATGCTATTTTCGCTTTCGTGCAACATTTCATAAGGTAAAGATGCCAATACACCTAGTTATGTTTCAAATTGCACAAAAACGTCAAGAGCTCATCTATGGAGAGAGTTGAGAAATTCCAAAGCATCAAAGTGGATCGTTGTTTTCTATTTAGTGTTTATAGATGTCTAACATGCTTGTTTTGCTTTCGTGCAACGTTTCGTAAGGTAAAGGTGCCAATAGACCAAGTTGTGTTTCATAAAAACATGAAAAGCTCGTCTAGGGAGAGATTTGATCAATTCCAAAGCATCAAGGTGGACCGTTGTTCTCTATTTAGTGTTCTTACAAATCTAACATGCTTGTTTAGCTTTCGTACAACGTTTCGTAAGGAAAAGATGCCAATATACCAAGTTACATTTCAAATTGCACAAAAAATCAAAAGCTCGTCTATGGAAAGAATTAAGCAATTAAAAAGCATCAAAGTGGACTGGTGTACCCTATTTAGTGTTTTTAGAAATCTAACATGCTAGTTTAGCATTCGTGCAAAGTTTCATAAGGTAAAGATGCCAATAGACCAAGTTACGTTTGAAATTGCATAAAAACGTCAAAAGCTCATCTATGGAGAGAGTTGAGCAATTCCAAAGCATGAAAGTGGACCATTGTACTCTATTTAGTATTCTTAGAAGACTAGCATGCAAGTTTCGCTTTCGTGCAACGTTTCGTAAGGTAAAGATGCCAATAGACCAAGTTATGTTTAAAATTGCACAAAAACGTGAAATGCTCTCTTATGGAGAGAGTTGAGCAATTTTAAAGCATCAAAATGGACCGTTGTACTCTATTTAGTGTTCTTACAAGTCTAACATGCTTGTTTAGCTTTCGTACAATGTTTCGTAAGGTAAAGATGCCAATAATCCAAGTTATGTTTAAAATTACACAAAAACGTGAAATGCTCTTCTATGGAGAGAGTTGAACTATTTTAAAGCATCAAAATGGACCGTTGTACTCTATTTAGTGTTATTAGAAGTCTAACATGCTAGTTCAGCTTTCGTGCAACGTTTCGTAAGGTAAAGATGCCAGTAGACCAAGTTGTGATTCAAATTGGACAAAAACGTCAAAAGCTCACCTATAGAGAGAATTGAGCAATTCCAAAGCATCAAAGTGGATCGTTGTTTTCTATTTAGTGTTTATAGATGTCTAACATGCTTGTTTTGCTTTCGTGCAACGTTTCGTAAGGTAAAGGTGCCAATAGACCAAGTTGTGTTTCATAAAAACATGAAAAGCTTGTCTAGGGAGAGATTTGATCAATTCCAAAGCATCAAGGTGGACCGTTTCGTAAGGAAAGGATGCCAATAGACCAAGTTACATTTCAAATTGCACAAAAAATCAAAAGCTCGTCTATGGAAAGAATTAAGCAATTAAAAAGCATCAAAGTGGACTGGTGTACCCTATTTAGTGTTTTTAGAAATCTAACATGCTAGTTTAGCTTTCGTGCAAAGTTTCGTAAGGTAAAGATGCCAATAGACCAAGTTACGTTTGAAATTGCATAAAAACGTCAAAAGCTCATCTATGGAGAGAGTTGAGCAATTCCAAAGCATGAAAGTGGACCGTTGTACTCTATTTAGTATTCTTAGAAGACTAGCATGCGAGTTTCGCTTTCGTGCAACGTTTCGTAAGGTAAAGATGCCAATAGACCAAGTTATGTTTAAAATTGCACAAAAACGTGAAATGCTCTCTTATGGAGAGAGTTGAGAATTTTAAAGCATCAAAATGGACCGTTGTACTCTATTTAGTGTTACTAGAAGTCTAACAAGCTAGTTTAGCTTTCGTGCAATGTTTCGTAAGGTAAAGATGCCAGTAGACCTAGTGATGATTCAAATTGCACAAAAACGTCAAAAGCTCGTCTATGGAGAGAATTGAGCAATTTCAAAGCATCAAATTCGACGGTTGTAGTCTATTTAGTGTTCTTACAAGTCTAACATGCTTGTTTAGCTTTCGTACAATGTTTCGTAAGGTAAAGATGCCAATAATCCAAGTTATGTTTAAAATTGCACAAAAAGTGAAATGCTCTTCTATGGAGAGAGTTGAGCAATTTTAAAGCATCAAAATGGACCGTTGTACTCTATTTAGTGTTATTAGAAGTCTAACATGCTAGTTCAGCTTTCGTGCAACGTTTCGTAAAGTAAAGATGCCAGTAGATCAAGTTATGATTCAAATTGCACAAAAATGTCAAAAGCTCGTCTATGGAGAGAATTGAGCAATTCCAAAGCATCAAAGTCGACGGTTGTACTCTATTTAGTGTTCTTACAAGTCTAACATGCCGGTTTAGCTTTCGCGCAACGTTTCGTATGGTAAAGATGCCAATAGACCAAGTTATGTTTAAAATTACATAAAAACGTGGAATGCTCTTCTATGGAGAGAGTTGAGCAATTCCAATGCATCAAAATGGATCGTTGTACACTATTTAGTGTTATTAGAAGTCTAACATGCTAGTTTTGCTTTCGTGCAATGTTTCGTAAGGTAAAGATGTCAATAGACCAAGTTGTGTTTCATAAAAACGTTAAAAGCTCGTTTATGGAGAGATTTGATCAATTTCAAAGCGTCAAGGTGGACCGTTGTACTGTATTTAGTGTTCTTACAAGTGTAACATGCTTGTTTAGCTTTCGTACAACGTTTCATAGGGTAAAGATGCCAATAGACCAAGTTATGTTTAAAATTGCACAAAAAGTGTAATGCCCTTCTGTGGAGAGAGTTGAGCAATTTTAAAGCATCAAAATGGACCGTTGTTGTAATACCCCAAACTTCTTTTTCTTTTAGAAAATAAGTAGAATCATCATGTGTTGAGTATAGATATATGTATAAAATCATTAGAAATTAATACCGAGTGATTTGGGGGGTGTACGAGGGGTTTTAAAACTGAAATTTTTGACTACAGGGGTACCCGTCCGGACAGTTTTTAAAAACCGTCCGGACAGATACAGAAGAAAACTGAATAGAGAGGTTTTATTGCATAAGTGTCCGGAGATTGTTTAAAAACACCCATTTTCGCGATTTCTTTCAAAATACCCGACCTAAACAAACCCTAAACCCCATTTTCTCTCAAATTTCCTCCCTCCCATCAATCTAAGATCATCAATCAAGGTAAGATTACTCTCATTCAAGTTGTTTCATGTTGGATTTCTAACTTCTCTCTCTAGCTTACACATTCTTGAATTCCTCTCTTTGTTCTAATCTTTCAAGGTTTGAACCCAAACTCAAATCCATGGGTTCCTACATCATTTGAGGCCTAAAGGAAGCTTAAATCCCTTCTCTCTACTTGTTTCTACAACCTTGGTAAGTTTCTTAAACCTAAAGGCTAGTATCTAAAGATTTGGGGATTTGGGATTCTATGGTTTATGGGTTTTGTGGATTTGGGGGAAATTCTTTAAATTAGATGAAATTAGTGATCTAATAGGTTGATTTAGACTTGTTTATGGTTGTATTGCTAGATCCTATTGTCGATTGGAGTAGTAAGCTTGAGTAGGTGAAGTTCAAGAATTTGGGAAGTTTTGGGTAAGAGAAGGTAAAGAGTTCTTGATTTATTGAATTAATTTGTATTGGATATGTGCAATTAAAGTTGTTTGTATATTGATTGGAGGATGGGTTTACCGAATAATAGGTTGGTTGAGGCCGGGAAAAGTCAAGGTTGAGTATTGATTTACATAGCTAATTTTTGGAGTGCGAGGTAGGGAAATTCCAACCTTTGTTATTCTCTTTGAATATGTATTCCTATTGGGAACATTTATCTTTCCTCATTGCTCATTATGATGCGTTCTCGCCTTAATTGTGCCTAAGGGAGAATAACCCCACTTTGTGATTTATTTATTATATGATTTGAATTATAATGCATACCCCACTTGTTCAATCTTCCATTGAGCATGAATTACTCTTGAACATGCATCATGTAGTAGTATATGTATATATATATAGGTTGTAGGTTACCTATTGCATAACCATGTTGGACATGCATTGTAATTGCATGGAAGATGTCGGGTATGGACCCATATATCTCCTAGTTGTGATTGATGTGAAATATGGAATGCCGTTGGGCCGTTCAAGATTTCCATGACTACGGAAATGTCGGTGGGCCGGATCAGGATTTCATATGTGCTCGAACACCGTGTGATGATGTCGTTGGGCTGTTCAGGGTCCCAATATGTGTAGGGATGCCGGTGGGCCAAGTTAGGATCTCATATGGTGTGGTTATCTATTTGTGTTTGATGTACATGATGTTAGCTATCATATTGTTGCATTTGTGCCTTTCTTTAATATTTCAGCCTTATTTTATTCAATTACTCCTTATTATTCCCTACTGGGCCTTTCGCTCACCCTTTTCTTTCTCCTATTCCCTCCTCGCAGGTGAATCTAGTTCCGCTACCAGGGTCGCGGATCAGGAGGAGGGTGCGTGACATGGATGGACCCCTAGAGGGTGATAGGACTAAATAGTTCTAAACTTGATATATGTTATTATTTTGTCGTAATTATGATACTTTGTCGAGACATTATGTGATGTCCCTGTTCGATGACGGGATGGACGGTAGGGAGGGTACTCCGTGTGATCGGGACTCCCGAACCGGGTTTGTGGACTTCGAGTTCTTACGATTTCTTATGTTTTCTGAATTGCTATTTGTGCTAGATGTTGACTATATATGTTGCTGTGTGGAGAAATTATGTGTGACTGTTAGGTGGCCTGAGGCCCTGTTTAGATGTGAGAATTTCTTGATGCTATGATTGCTAGGTGGCCTGAGGCCCTGCTTAGAATTGAGAATTTAAATTGTGATATTCTTGTTAGATGGCCGGAGGCCCTGTCTAGGTTGTGAATATGTCTGTGAAATTACTGCGTGTTACTCCAGGTTGACATCCTCTGTATTATGGGAAGGTGCTGTCGAATTTTTTTTTTGTGGTATGATGATTGGATTTATTGTAGTTCAATTTATATAGTACCAAAAGTAACGCATTCCGGGTCGGGGCGTTACAGTTGTAGTCCATTTAGTGTTATTAGAAGTCTAACATGCTAGTTTAGCTTTCGTGCAACGTTTCGTCAGGTGAAGTTGCCAATAGACAAGTTATGATTCAAATTGCACAAAAAGTCAAAAGCTCGTCAATGGAGAGAATTGAGCAATTCCAAAGCATCAAAGTCGACGGTTGTACTCTATTTAGTGTTCTTACAAGTCTAGCATGCTGGTTTAGCTTTCGCGCAACGTTTCATAAGGTAAAGATGCCAATAGACCTAGTTATGTTTAAAATTGCACAAAAATGAGAAAAGCTATTCTATGGAGAGAGTTGAGCAATTCCAAAGCATCAAAATGGATCGTTGTACTCTATTTAGTGTTATTAGAAGTCTGACATCCTAGTTTAGCTTTCGTGCTACGATTCGTAAGGTAAAGATGCCAATAGACCAAGTTATGTTTCAAATTGCACAAAAACGTGAAAAGCTCTTCTATGCAGAGAGTTGAGCAATTCCAAAGCATCAAAGTGGACCGCTGTACTCTATTTAGTTTTCTTAGAAGTCTAACATCCTAGTTTAGCTTTCGTGCAACGTTTCATAAGGTAAAGATGACAATAGACCAAGTTATGTTTTAAATTGCACAGAAATGTCAAAACCTCATTTATGGAGAGAGTTGAGCAATTCCAAAGCATCAAAGTGGACCGTTGTACTCTATTTAGTTTTCTTAGAATTATAACATGCTAATTGAGCTTTCGTCCAACTTTTCGTAAGGTACAGATGCGAATAGACCAAGTTACGTTTCAAATTGCACAAAAAATCAAAAGCTCGTCTATGGAAAGAATTAAGCAATTAAAAAGCATCAAAGTGGACTGGTGTACCCTATTTAGTGTTTTTAGAAGTCTAACATGCTAGTTTAGCTTTCGTGCAAAGTTTCGTAAGGGAAATATGCCAATAGACCAAGTTATGTTTGCAATTGCATAAAAACGTCAAAAGCTCATCTATGGAGAGAGTTGAGCAATTCCAAAGCATCAAAGTGGACCATTGTACTCTATTTAGCATTCTTAGAAGTCTAGCATGCGAGTTTCGCCTTCGTGCAACGTTTCGTAAGGTAAAGATGCCAATAGACCAAGTTATGCTTAAAATTGCACAAAAACGTGAAATGCTCTTTTATGGAGAGAGTTGAGCAATTTTAAAGCATCAAAATGGACCGTTGTACTCTATTTAGTGTTATTTGAAGTCTAACATGCTAGTTTAGCTTTCGTGCAACGTTTCGTAAGGTAAAGATGCCAGTAGACCTAGTTATGATTCAAATTGCACAAAAACGTCAAAAGCTCGTCAATGGAGAGAATTGAGCAATTTCAAAGCATCAAATTCTCAAAGCATCAAATTCGATGGTTGTACTCTATTTAGTGTTCTTACAAGTCTAACATGCTTGTTTAGCTTTCGTACAATGTTTCGTAAGGTAAAGATGTCAATAGACCAAGTTATGTTTAAAATTACACAAAAACGTGAAATGCTCTTCTATGGAGAGAGTTGAGCAATTCCAAGGCATCAAAATGGATCGTTGTACACTATTTAGTGTTATTAGAAGTCTAACATGCTAGTTTAGCTTCCGTGCAACGATTCGTAAGGTAAAGATGCCAGTAGACCAAGTTCTGATTCAAATCGCCCAAAAACGTCAAAAGCTCGTCTATGGAGAGAATTGAGCAATTTCAAAGCATCAAATTCGACGGTTGTACTCTATTTAGTGTTCTTACAAGTCTAACATGCTTGTTTAGCTTTCGTACAATGTTTCGTAGGGTAAGGATGCCAATAGACCAAGTTACGTTTAAAATTGCACAAAAACGTGAAAGGCTCTTCTATGAAGAGAGTTGAGCAATTTTAAAGCATCAAAATGGACCGTTGTATTCTATTTAGTGTTATTAGAAGTCTAACATACTAGTTTAGCTTTCGTGCAACGTTTCGTAAGGTAAAGATGCCAATAGACAAGTTATGATTCAAATTGCCTAGAAAGTCAAAAGCTCGTCTATAGAGAGAATTGAGCAATTCCAAAGTATCAAACTGGACGGTTGTACTCTATTTAGTGTTCTTACAAGTCTAGCATGCTAGTTTAGCTTTGGTGCAACGTTTCGTAAGGTAAAGATGCCAATACACCTAGTTATGTTTCAAATTGCACAAAAACGTCAAGAGCTCATCTATGGTGAGAGTTGAGCAATTCCAAAGCATCAAAGTGGACCGTCGTACTCTATATAGTGTTCATTGAAATCTAACATTCTTGTTTTGCTTTCGTGCAACGTTTCGTAAGGTAAAGATGCCAATAGACCAAGTTGTGTTTCAAATTTCACTGAAACGTCGAAACCTCATTTATGGAGAGAGTTGAGCAATTCCAAAGCATCAAAGTCGACGGTTGTACTCTATTTAGTGTTCTTACATGTCTAGCGTGCTGGTTTAGCTTTCGCGCAACGTTTCATAAGGTAATGATGCCAATAGCCCAAGTTATGTTTAAAAATGCACAAAAACGTGAAAAGCTCTTCCATAGAGAGAGTTGAGCAATTCCAAAGCAGCAAAATGGATCGTTGTACTCTATTTAGTGTTATTAGAAGTCTAACATGCTAGTTTAGCTATTGTGCAACGATTCGTGAGGTAAAGATGCCAATAGGCCAAGTTATGATTCAAATCGTCCAAAAACGTCAAAAGCTCATCTATCGAGATAATGGAGCAATTCCAAACTGGACAGTTGTACTCTATTTAGTGTTCTTACAAGTCTAGCATGCTATTTTAGCTTTCGTGCAACGTTTCATAAGGTAAATATGCCAATACACCTAGTTATGTTTCAAATTGCACAAAAAGGTCAAGAGCTCATCTATGGAGAGAGTTGAGAAATTCCAAAGCATCAAAGTGGATCGTTGTTCTCTATTTAGTGTTTATAGAAGTCTAACATGCTTGTTTTGCTTTCGTGCAACGTTTCGTAGGGTAAAGATGCCAATAGACCAACTTGTGTTTCATAAAAACATGAAAAGCTCGTCTATGGAGAGATTTGATCAATTCCAAATCATCAAGGTGGACCGTTGTTCTCTATTTAGTGTTCTTACAAGTCTAACATGCTTGTTTAGCTTTCGTACAACGTTTCGTAAGGTAAAGATGCCAATAGACCAAGTTATGTTTAAAATTGCACAAAAACATGAAATGCTCTTCTATGGAGAGAGTCGAGAAATTTCAAAGCATCAAAATGGACCGTTGTGCTCTATTTAGAGTTATTAGAAGTCTAACATGCTAGTTTAGCTTTCACGCAATGTTTCGTAAGGTAAGGATGCCAATAGACAAGTTATGATTCAAATTGCACAAAAAGTCAAAAGCTCGTCTATGGAGTGAATTGAGTAATTCCAAAGCATCAAAGTCGATGGCTGTACTCTATTTAGTGTTCTTACAAGTCTAGCGTGCTGGTTTAGCTTTCGCGCAACGTTTCATAAGGTAAAGATGCCAATAGACCAAGTTATGTTTAAAATTACACAAAAACGTGAAAAGCTCTTCCATGGAGAGAGTTGAGCAATTCCAAAGCATCAAAATGGATCGTTGTACTCTATTTAGTGTTATTAGAAGTCTAACAAGCTGGTTTAGCTTTCGTGCAACGTTTCGTAAGGTAAAGATGCCAAGAGACAAGTTATGATTCAAATTGCACAAAAAGTCAAAAGCTCATCTATGGAGAGAATTGAGCAATTCCAAAGCATCAAAGTCGACGGTTGTACTCTATTTAGTGTTCTTACAAGTCTAGCATGCAGGTTTAGCTTTCGCGCAACGTTTCATAAGGTAAATATGCCAATAGACCAAGTTATGTCTAAAATTGCACAAAAATGAGAAAAGCTCTTCTATGGAGAGAGTTGAGCAATTCCAAAGCATCAAAATGGATCGTTGTACTCTATTTAGTGTTATTAGAAGTCTGACATGCTGGTTTAACTTTCGTGCAACGATTCGTAAGGTAAAAATGCCAAAAGACCAAGATATGATTCAAATTACACAAAAACGTCAAAAGGTCGTCTATCGAGATAATGGAGCAATTCCAAAGCATCAAACTGGACGGTTGTACTCTATTTAGTGTTCTTACAAGTCTAGCATGCTAGTTTAGCTTTGGTGCAACGTTTCGTAAGGTAAAGATGCCAATACACCTAGTTATGTTTCAAATTTCACAAAAACGTCAAAAGCTCATCTATGGTGAGAGTTGAGCAATTCCAAAGCATCAAAGTGGACCGTCGTACTCTATTTAGTGTTCATTGAAATCTAACATGCTTGTTTTGCTTTCATGCAACGTTTCGTAAGGTAAAGATGCCAATAGACCAAGTTGTGTTTCAAATTGCACCAAAACGTCGAAACCTCATTTATGGAGAGAGTTGAGCAATTCCAAAGCATCAAAGTGGACCGTTGTACTCTATTTAGTTTTCTTAGAATTATAACATGCGAATTTAGCTTTCGTCCAACGTTTCGTAAGGTAAAGATGCAAATAGACCAAGTTAGGTTTCAAATTGCCCAAAAAATAAAAAGCTCATCTATGGAAAGAATTAAGCAATTAAAAAGCATCAAAGTAGACTGCTGTACCCTATTTAGTGTTTTTAGAAGTCTAACATGCTAGTTTAGCTTTCGTGCAAAGTTTCGTAACGTAAAGATGCCAATAGACCAAGTTATGTTTGCAATTGCATAAAAACGTCAAAAGCTCATCTATGGAGAGAGTTGAGCAATTCCAAAGCATCAAAGTGGACCATTGTACTCTGTTTAGTATTCTTAGAAGTCTAGCGTGCGAGTTTCGCTTTCGTGCAACGTTTCGTAAGGTAAAGATGCCAATAGACCAAGTTATGTTTAAAATTGTACAAAAACGTGAAATGCTCTTTTATGGAGAGAGTTGAGCAATTTTAAAGCGTCAAAATAGACCGTTGTACTCTATTTAGTGTTATTAGAAGTCTAACATGCTAGTTTAGCTTTCGTGCAACGTTTCTTAAGGTAAAGACGCCAGTAGACCTAGTTATGATTCAAATTGCACAAAAACGTCAAAAGCTCATCTATGGAGAGAATTGAGCAATTTCAAAGCATCAAATTCGACGGTTGTACTCTATTTAGTGTTCTTACAAGTCTAACATGCTTGTTTAGCTTTCGTACAATGTTTCGTAAGGTAAAGATGCCAATAGACCAAGTTATTTTTAAAATTGCACAAAAACGTGAAATGCTCTTCTATGGAGAGAGTTGAGCAATTTTAAAGCATCAAAATGGACCGTTGTACTGTATTTAGCGTTATTAGAAGGCTAACATGCTAGTTCAGCTTTCATGCAACGTTTCGTAAGGTAAAGATGCCAGTAGACCAAGTTATGATTCAAATTGCACAAAAAAGTCGAAAGCTCGCCTATGGAGAGAATTGAGCAATTCCAAGGCATCAAATTCGACGGTTGTACTCTATTTAGTGTTCGTACAAGTCTAGCGTGCTGGTTTAGCTTTCGCGTAACGTTTCGTAAGGTAAAGATGCCAATAGACCAAGTTATGTTTAAAATTACACAAAAACGTGAAATGCTCTTCTATGGAGAGATTCGAGAAATTTTAAAGCATCAAAATGGACCGTTGTGCTCGATGTAGTGTTATGAGAAGTCTAACATGCTAGTTTAGCTTTCATGCAACGTTTCGTAAGGTGAAGATGCCAGTAGACCAAGTTATGATTCAAATTCCATAAAAACGTCAAAAGCTCATCTATGGAGAGAATTGAGCAATTCCAAAGCATCAAAGTCGACGGGTGTACTCTATTTAGTGTTCTTACAAGTCTAGCATGCCGGTTTAGCTTTCGCGCAATGCTCGTAAGGTAAAGATGCCAATAGACCAAGTTATGATTCAAATCGCCCAAAAACGTCAAAAGCTCATCTATCGAGATAATGGAGCAATTCCAAAGCATCAAACTGGACGGTTGTTCTCTAATTAGTGTTTATAGAAGTCTAACATGCTTGTTTTGCTTTCGTGCAACGTTTCGTAGGGTAAAGATGCCAATAGACCAACTTGTGTTTCATAAAAACATGAAATGCTTGTCTATGGTGAGATTTGATCAATTCCAAATCATCAAGGTGGACCGTTGTTCTCTATTTAGTATTCTTACAGGTCTAACATGCTTGTTTAGCTTTCGTACAACGTTTCGTAAGGTAAAGATGCCAATAGACCAAGTTATGTTTAAAATTGCACAAAAACGTGAAATGCTCTTCTATGGAGAGAGTCGAGAAATTTTAAAGCATCAAAATGGACCGTTGTGCTCTATTTAGAGTTATTAGAAGTCTAACATGCTAGTTTAGCTTTCATGCAACGTTTCGTATGGTAAGAATGCCAATAGACAAGTTATGATTCAAATTGGACAAAAAGTCAAAAGCTCGTCTATGGAGAGAATTGAGCAATTCCAAAGCATCAAAGTCGACGGTTGTACTCTATTTAGTGTTCTTACAAGTCTAGCGTGCTGGTTTACCTTTCACGCAACGTTTCATAAGGTAAAGATGCCAATAGACCAAGTGATGTTTAAAATTGCACAAAAACGTGAAAAGCTCTTCCATGGAGAGAGTTGAGCAATTCCAAAGCATCAAAATGGATCGTTGTACTCTATTTAGTGTTATTAGAAGTCTAACACGCTAGTTTAGCTATTGTGCAATGATTTGTGAGGTAAAGATGCCAATAGACCAAGTTATGATTCAAATCACCCAAAAACGTCAAAAGCTCATCTATCGAGATAATGGAGCAATTCCAAAGCATCAAACTAGACGGTTGTACTCTATTTAGTGTTCTTACAAGTCTAGCATGCTAGTTTAGCTTTCGTGCAACATTTCATAAGGTAAAGATGCCAATACACCTAGTTATGTTTCAAATTGCACAAAAACGTCAAGAGCTCATCTATGGACAGAGTTGAGAAATTCCAACGCATCAAAGTGGACCGTTGTAGTCTATTTAGTGTTTATAGAAGTCTAACATGCTTGTTTTGCTTTCTTGCAATGTTTCGTAAGGTAAAGATGCCAATAGACCAAGTCGTGTTTCATAAAATCATGGAAAGCTCGTTTATGGAGAGATTTGATCAATTCCAAAGCGTCAAGGTGGAACGTTGTACACTATTTAGTGTTCTTACAAGTCTAACATGCTTGTTTAGCTTTCGTGCAACGTTTCATACGGTAAAGATGCCAATAGACCAAGTTACGTTTAAAATTACATAAAAACGTGAAATGCTCTTCTATGGAAAGAGTTGAGCAATTTTAAAGCATCAAAATGGACCGTTGTACTCTATTTAGTGTTATTAGAAGTCTAACATGCTAGTTTAGCGTTCGTGCAACATTTCGTAAGGTAAAGATGTCAATAGACAAGTTATGATTCAAATTGCACAAAAAGTCAAAAGCTCGTCTATGGAGAGAATTGAGCAATTCCAAAGCATCAAAGTCGATGGTTGTACTCTTTTTAGTGTTCTTACAAGTCTAGTATGCAGGTTAAGCTTTCGCGCAACGTTTCATAAGGTAAAGATGCCAATAGACCATGTTATGTTTAAAATTGCACAAAAATGAGAAAAGCTCTTCTATGGAGAGAGTTGAGCAATTCCAAAGCATCAAAATGGATCGTTGTACTCTATTTAGTGTTATTAGGAGTCTGACATGCTGGTTTAGCTTTCGTGCAACGATTCGTAAGGTAAAGATGCCAAAAGACCAAGATATGATTCAAGTTACACAAAAACGTCAAAAGGTCGTCTATCGAGATAATGGAGCAATTCCAAAGCATCAAACTGGACGGTTGTACTCTATTTAGTGTTCTTACAAGTCTAGCATGCTAGTTTAGCTTTCGTGCAACGTTTCGTAAAGTAAATATGCCAATACACCTAGTTATGTTTCAAATTGCACAAAAATGTCAAAAGCTCATCTATGGTGAGAGTTGAGCAATTCCAAAGCATCAAAGTGGACCGTCGTACTCTATTTAGTGTTCATTGAAATCTAACATGCTTGTTTTGCTTTCGTGCAACGTTTCGTAAGGTAAAGATGCCAATAGACCAAGTTGTGTTTCAAATTGCACCAAAACGTCGAAACCTCATTTATGGAGAGAGTTGAGCAATTCCAAAGCATCAAAGTGGACCGTTGTACTCTATTTAGTTTTCTTAGAATTATAACATGCTAATTTAGCTTTCGTCCAACGTTTCGTAAGGTAAAGATGTGAATAGACCAAGTTACGTTTCAAATTGCACAAAAAATCAAAAGCTCGTCTATGGAAAGAATTAAGCAATTAAAAAGCATCAAAGTGGACTGGTGTACCCTATTTAGTGTTTTTAGAAGTCTAACATGCTAGTTTAGCATTCGTGCAAAGTTTCGTAAGGTAAAGATGCCAATAGACCAAGTTCTGTTTGCAATTGCATAAAAACGTCAAAAGCTCATCTATGGAGAGAGTTGAGCAATTCCAAAGCATCAAAGTGGACCATTGTACTCTATTTAGTATTCTTAGAAGTCTAGCGTGCGAGTTTCGCTTTCGTGCAACGTTTCGTAAGGTAAAGATGCCAATAGACCACGTTATGTTTAAAATTGCACAAAAACGTGAAATGCTCTTCTATGGAGAGAGTCGAGAAATTTTAAATCATCAAAATGGACTGTTGTGCTCTATTTGGAGTTATTAGAAGTCTAACATGCTAGTTTAGCTTTCATGCAACGTTTCGTAAGGTAAGGATGCCAATAGACAAGTTATGATTCAAATTGCACAAAAAGTCAAAAGCTCGTTGATGTGAGCATATTTGTGCATGTTTATATCAGTGATATTCTGTCACTTTAATCATTTTCTTGGTTGATGAGGTTGATTTGTGATGAGATTTTATGAAGATAACTTCAAGGGGATGATGTTAAGAAACTGTGCTTTAAATTGGAAATTACAGAATTTTGGTACTTAAGACCTTCTTGTATATTTTGCAGGACATTCGGCAGAAGGAGCTGACAGAATAAATTGCAGTCTTCAACGGACTTTTAGAGGACATTTCAAGCTGTTCGGGAAGTGCTGGTTCACATTAATTGGAGTACGATGGAACTCTGAACATTAGCCAAAGTCAGGGCTGGAAATCTTATGAGAAGCAGGATTTTATGCTGCGGACCGGGTCTTTAGAAGCTCAGAACTGGAGCATATGAGGTCCAAATCGAGTGATTCAAAAGCCCATAAATAAGTACACGTTCAGAGCTACGACTTTGATGAAGAAGTTCACGTCTGAATATGCTCAGAATCTCCCAGAATCCAGTTGCGAGATCGTGACAGATTTCTGTTTCCTAAAATAATTAAGGAAACAGAGTGATTTTAGGAGTCTTAAACTAGGGCTTCTTAGGAAACGTGGGAGGCAACTAATTATATATAATGGGACGGCAGAACTAAGAGAAGGACACAGGGAGAGAGAGTCATACGCAATCCATAGAACGTATGTTTCTCTCCACACTATGAGCGGCTAGTTTATTTCTTTGGTTCAAGGGATTTGTCTCCAATTCATGAGATTTTGAGACTTGGTTTGTTATATTTAAATTCATTCTGGATTCGAACATCTGTAGTTCTTTATTATATTCGTGAATGATTGCATGAATTAATTGATTGAGATGCATATTGATTGATATTTCGTGTGATTAAATGCTATATTGAGTACATGATACGCAATTGTTGTGTTGCTTGATTAAAAGTAGCGATTGGGCGACGTGATTATGATCCAAGTTTTCATCGTTTGCACAAGGGAATTACAGGATGAATTAAATAGTTTCCGCTTGTTAAACTATTGTTCAGTCTAAGTTCTTCCAAAAATCCACTGCTGTTATTGATAGGAAGAGGATTGCTTAATACCACTTCAATTGATAACAAGAATTAACTTGAGTGCTGAACTCATGTTAATAACGGAAGGAAGGTAAAGATTTATCTGTCGTACAGATAGATTTAGCTAAGTGTTCGATAAAGATTGTGTACCTTAGAAGTCTATGATAAATCCATGAATTGGTTGCTCAATATCCTTTGATCCAAAGTTTGTTAATTCTTATTTCCCGTAAGTATTGTTGTGTTTACATTCTAGTTTAATTAAAATCAAATCTTCCCCTATTTCAATTAGTGCGTTAAGAACTGTGAATTAATCACTTGGTCCCTGAGGATCGACCCTTATTCATCACTTTTACCAGTTAAGGTTTCAGAGTAAGGTAATTATTTTTGCTTGCGCTCGGCACGCATCAAAATTTGGCGCCGTTGCCGGGGACCAACTGTGATTGAATTTTGTGTTATTAACGTTTTTATTTTTTATTTTTAGGTTTATGACCAGGTCGTCTCACATTGGTGAGCTCGAATACGATCCAGAACTTGAAAGAACGGTCCGTAGATTGAGGAGGGAAGCCCGACAAGCTCAAGCATTATCTCCTCCGTCAATAAGCACTCCCTCTGGAATCAACATAGCGATAGATTTACACTCTCAAAGCTCATATAGTGAATCTGAATCCGAAGAGGAAGACATGGCTGCAAACGATAGGACTCTTAAGCAATTGGCTGCACCTACCTTGAATCAACAACCATTATGCATTGAATTTCCTGCATTAGGTGCTGCCTTTGAGTTGAAGTCAGGACTAATTCACCTTTTGCCTACTTTTCGTGGTCTAGCAGGTGAAGATCCGCACAAGCATCTTAAGGAATTTCATGTGGTGTGTTCTAGCTTGAGGCCGCAAAACATCACCGAAGAACAAGTGAAATTACGAGCTTTTCCTTTTTCCTTAGCAGATTCGGCCAAAGATTGGTTGTATGATCTTCCTTCGGGGTCCATTAATTCTTGGAATGAGATGAAGTGTTTTTTCCTAGAGAAATTTTTTCCTGCATCACGAGCTGCCAGCATAAGGAAAGACATATGTGGTATTCGCCAACTGAATGGAGAAACTTTATACGAGTATTGGGAGCGTTTCAAAAAGTTGTGTGCAAGCTGCCCACATCATCAAATTCCCGAGCAGCTCTTGATCCAATATTTCTATGAGGGGTTAATGCCAATGGATAGGAACATGATTGATGCTGCCAATGGTGGAGCACTAATGGACAAAACACCAGCAGCTGCAAGAACTTTGATTGCAAACATGGCAGCAAATTCACAGCAATTTGGGGCACGTACGGAGCATCTAGCCAAGCAAGTTAGTGAGGTAAGTACTTCTAACATTGAACGTCAAATTTTTGACTTGACTACTTTGGTGAAACAAATGGCTATAGGATCTTTACAAGCAGCAAAAGTATGTGGCATTTGTACGATGGTTGGGCATCCGACGGATATGTGTCCCACTTTGCAAGAGGAGGACTCAACACAGCAAGCTAATGCCATAGGAGGTTTTCCAGGGCAACTTCAACGGAAATTTGACCCATACCCCAACACATATACCCCAGGATTTAAACATCCAAATTTGAGTTATGGCAATCCAGCAGCTGCCCAGAATAGTTTCCAATTTCCTTATCCAGCTAGACAACAACAAGGGACACAACCTCCAAATTCAGGTATGGCACTTGATGAAATCATTAAAGCATTGGCTAATAATACTCAACAATTTCAACAGGAAACAAGGAGTAGCGTTCAAAATCTGGAGAAACAAATTAGCCAATTGGCTACGGCAGTGAGCAATCTTGAGGCTCAAGGATCCGGGAAGTTACCGTCTCAAACAATTGTGAATCCTCGAGAGAATGCAAGTGCTGTCACATTGCGAAGTGGGACAAAAACCGCTGATTCCAATCAACATCCTATGGTTTCAGCCCAGAAAAAGGAAGAGGAGAGGGAGGCCGACAATGACATTAAAGATTCTTCTAAGGTAACTTCTCAAACCACTATGCCAAATTCTTCTAATACTATTCTTGTTCCTTTTCCTAGCAGGTTGTCCAAGTCTAAGAAAGAGCAACAGGAGAAAGATATCCTAGAGACCTTCAGAAAAGTTGAAGTAAATATCCCATTGTTGGATGCCATCAAACAAGTTCCAAAGTATGCAAAATTTCTCAAGGAATTGTGTACTACGAAGAGGAAATTAAGGAGTGACGAGAAGGTCAAGGTGGGGGAGAATGTGTCAGCCATGATCCAGCGTAAGCTACCTCCAAAACAAAAAGATCCAGGAATGTTTACAATTCCATGTGTGATTGGTAACAAAAAAATTGAGCGTGCCATGTTAGATTTAGGTGCATCTATAAATGTCATGCCACACTCAATTTATGCATCGTTGAATTTGGGTCCATTGAAAGAAACAAGAGTGATTATTCAGTTAGCCGACCGTTCTAATGCATACCCCGACGGGGTAGTTGAAGATGTTTTTGTGCAGGTTGACGAGTTGATTTTTCCGGCTGATTTTTACATCCTCAATATGGAAGATGGAGGGTCTCCAAATCCTGCTCCGATTTTATTAGGAAGACCCTTTCTCAAAACAGCAAAGACAAAAATTGATGTTCACGATGGTACTCTCACCATGGAGTTTGACGGGGAAGTTGTGAAATTTCATATATTTGATGCTATGAGATACCCCAATGACACTCACTCTTTATTTTGTGTTGATTTGATTGAGGTACTCGTGCAGGAAGCTTTTGAATTAACGGATGAAGATGAGTTGAGCATAGTTATTGCAAACGACTTAGGAAAAATCAATGCAATTTCACCTCTGAATTCGGCATTGGAGGAGACAATTATGGCACTGGAATCGTTGTCTCCAATTCCTAAGAGGTTTGAATCGTCCAAAATAGAATTACCACTCTCCCATTCTAAGTTGTTACCTTCTATTGTGCAGGCACCTACTTTGGAGCTAAAGCCTCTTCCAGGACACCTAAAATATGTCCATTTGGGAGACAACAATACACTTCCAGTCATCATTGCTCATGGTTTGACGGCATTGCAAGAAGAAAGATTAATTCGAGTGTTACGGGATCATATCACAGCAATCGGTTGGACCTTAGCCGACATTAAAGGCATCAGTCCATCGATGTGTATGCATCGGATTTTATTGGAAGCAGGGTCCAAGCCAAGTCGAGAAGCCCAACGGAGATTGAACCCAGTCATGAAGGAAGTGGTCATGAAAGAGATCTTTAAGCTTTTGGATGCAGGAATCATCTACCCAATTTCAGACAGTGTGTGGGTAAGTCCAGTACAGGTAGTACCAAAAAAATCAGGAATGACAGTGATCAAGAACCAAAACAACGAGCTCATTCCAACAAGAGTACAGAGCGGGTGGAGAATGTGTATTGACTACCGCAAATTGAACGCTGTGACGAGGAAAGATCATTTTCCTCTTCCATTCATTGACCAGATGTTGGAACGATTGGCAGGTAAGTCTTTCTACTGTTTCCTTGATGGTTATTCTGGTTATAATCAAGTCGTCATTGCACCTGAAGATCAAGAAAAAACCACATTCACATGCCCATTCGGGACATTTGCATTCAGAAGAATGCCATTCAGACTTTGTAATGCGCCCGGAACATTTCAAAGATGCATGATGAGTATTTTTTCTGAATTAATAGAAAATTGCATTGAAGTGTTCATGGATGACTTTACTGTTTACGGTGATTCGTTTGACATTTGTTTGGATAATCTGGGTCGCGTGTTAGACCAATGCGTTGCAACAAACCTTGTTTTGAATTTTGAAAAATGTCATTTTATGGTGAAACAAGGAATTGTCTTGGGTCATGTTATTTCAGAGAAGGGCATCGAAGTTGATAAAGCAAAAATTGATTTAATCATACACTTACCATATCCTAACAATGTACGAGAGGTGTGTTCTTTTTGTGGCCATGCAGGTTTTTATCGCAGGTTTATTAAGGACTTCTCAAAGATTGCTTTGCCTTTATCTAGACTTTTACAAAAAGAAGTTCCTTTCGAGTTCAACCAAGAATGCAAGGAGGCTTTTGATAAGCTGAAAACCGCATTGACGACCACTCCCATAATTCAGCCTCTTGATTGGACGCTACCTTTCGAGATTATGTGTGATGCCAGTAATTACGCGGTAGGAGCGGTATTAGGACAGCGCTTTGACAAGCAAGCTCATGTGATCTATTATGCCTCTAGAACACTCAACCCGGCGCAGTGCAATTATTCCACCACTGAGAAAGAGCTTCTAGCCATTGTATTTGCATTAGACAAATTTCGGTCTTATTTGCCTGGTTCTAAAGTGATTGTATTTTCTGATCATGCAGCTTTGAAGCATCTACTAGCCAAGAAGGAGTCGAAACCGAGACTGATTAGATGGATTCTTCTTTTGCAAGAATTTGATATTGAGATCAAAGACAAGAAAGGAGCTGAGAACCTTGTTGCTGACCATTTGAGTCGATTGAGAAGGGAAGAAGATGCTGAGCCTTTGCATGAATTTTTCCCTGATGAACATTTGTTTGCCGTCAAAGAGATGCTCCCCTGGTATGCTGATTTGGTAAATTACTTGGTTGCCAGAATTTTACCTGATGATATGACTAGGGCCAAAAGAGATAAAGTTAAGAGTGAAGCAAAATATTATGTGTGGGATGACCCATACTTGTGGAAAATGTGTTCAGATCAAATTATTAGGCGGTGTGTGCCTGATTCAGAAATTTTGTCTATCCTTACATTCTGCCATACATATGCTTGTGGAGGTCATTTTGGCCCCAAGAGAACAGCGAAGAAAGTTTTGGATAGCGGATTTTATTGGCCTACATTATTCCATGATGCTTACGTGATGTGCAAGAATTGTGAACCGTGCCAAAAGACAGGCAGCTTGACTCGTCGGAACGAGATGGTACAAACACCCATTCTTGCGTGTGAGATTTTTGATATCTGGGGTATCGATTTTATGGGTCCATTTCCATCATCTTTTGGATTTGCTTATATTTTACTTGCTGTAGATTATGTGTCTAAATGGGTGGAAGCAAAGGCCACTAAGACTGACGATTCCAAAGTTGTTTCAGGTTTTATCAAAACTAACATCTTTGGCAGATTCGGCATTCCACGGGCAATGATCAGCGATCAAGGAAGTCACTTTTGTAACCGCACGATTGACGCATTGCTAAAAAAATATGGGGTCTTTCATAAAACCTCCACTCCCTATCACCCCCAAACAAATGGACAAGCTGAAGTATCCAACAGAGAAGTCAAATCCATTTTGGAGAAGATGGTCAAGCCCAATAGGAAGGATTGGAGCATGAGGCTTGATGATGCTTTATGGGCATACCGAACAGCCTATAAGACACCACTCGGGATGTCTCCTTATCGGCTAGTTTTTGGGAAAACATGTCATCTTCCCGTCGAGTTAGAGCACAAGGCATTTTGGGCAGTAAAACGCTGTAATATGGACTTGGAGACAGCCGGCCAAGAGAGAAAGTTACAACTCCAAGAATTGGAAGAGATACGATTAGAAGCCTATGAAAACTCCAGAATTTATAAGGAAAAGACCAAAGCCATTCATGACAAGATGATTGTTAGGAAGCAATTTGTGGTTGGGCAAAAAGTTTTGCTTTATAACTCGCGCTTGAAGCTTATGCCAGGTAAGTTACGTTCTCGTTGGCTTGGTCCTTTTGTTGTTACTAATGTGTTTCCTCATGGTGCAGTTGAAGTCAAAAGTTTCGACACTAACAAGGTATTCAAGGTCAATGGGCATCGACTGAAACCATTTTATGACGGGTTTCAAGAGCACACTGTGGAGGATATCCCATTGCACGATCCAGTTTCTACCCACTAAGGAGAGTGGCTGCGTCGAGCTTAACGACGTAAACCAAATGCGCTGCTTGGGAGGCAACCCAAGAATGACCTGTTGGTCACAATTAGCTATGTTCTCTTTCTCTATCACTTTAGAATAATTTCATCTAATGTCTTTAAAAAAAAAAATGTCTTTTCTTTACAGTGAGGGCACTGTAAACCTCAAGTGTGGGGGAGACTGTCATGTGCTGATAACCTGTGTGTGAATAAACTTGGGATTAGGCTTAAACTCATTAAGATACAGCATGCATAGGGGTTCGCAACCTCAGCTTGGACCTTGCAATGTCTTGTGAATTTTTGATAAGCATACTTAGTTCTTAAGCATACTTAGTTCTTAGTAACTGATTGAGGCAGTATTTCTTGTGAGGATATGTATACTGACAACCTAGCAGTGAAGAAGGATTGCGCAGCAAACTTTTAACCCTTTTTCCTCCTTAGGCCAGTCCTATATCTGGGTTTAAGTAAATAGGGAAAGGTCATCACTTTGGTAGGATGGAGCATAAGATGAACCTATCAAACCCCAAAAACAATTAAAGTGAGATGTAGCATAAAATGCACTCACCAGAATGAAAAGAATGAATCGGAAAAAAAAAAATGTTACTTCTGTAGTAAGATGGAGCATAACATGCACTTACTGTAGGCAAAAAAAAAAACAAAAAAACAAAAAAGAAAAAAGAAAAAAAAGAAAAAGAAAAAAAGAAAAAATTGTGAATCCTTATTTTACTACCTGGATTGTAGTGGCAGGGAGAGAAAGGAAGGGGTGAGTTGTGCAGGAATTGTTCATGTTAGATTGGAAGTCCCATGACTGATCAAGTTACTTGTAACATGATGTGAAAAGAGATGAGTATACTTGACTTAAGTTTAATGGACATTGCCAGTGTTCTGAGATGGGTATGTGGCCTTGTATTTTTGCATGGGTGCGTTTTACTCGAGGACGCGTAAAAGTTAAGTGTGGGGGAATTTGATGTGAGCATATTTGTGCATGTTTATATCAGTGATATTCTGTCACTTTAATCATTTTCTTGGTTGATGAGGTTGATTTGTGATGAGATTTTATGAAGATAACTTCAAGGGGATGATGTTAAGAAACTGTGTTTTAAATTGGAAATTACAGAATTTTGGTACTTAAGACCTTCTTGTATATTTTGCAGGACATTCGGTAGAAGGAGCTGACAGAATAAATTGCAGTCTTCAACGGAATTTTAGAGGACATTTCAAGCTGTTCGGGAAGTGCTGGTTCACATTAATTGGAGTACGATGGAACTCTGAACATTAGCCAAAGTCAGGGCTGGAAATCTTATGAGAAGCAGGATTTTATGCTGCGGACCGGGTCTTTAGAAGCTCAGAACTGGAGCATATGAGGTCCAAATCGAGTGATTCAAAAGCCCATAAATAAGTACACGTTCAGAGCTACGACTTTGATGAAGAAGTTCACGTCTGAATATGCTCAGAATCTCCCAGAATCCAGTTGCGAGATCGTGACAGATTTCTGTTTCCTAAAATAATTAAGGAAACAGAGTGATTTTAGGAGTCTTAAACTAGGGCTTCTTAGGAAACGTGGGAGGCAACTAATTATATATAATGGGACGGCAGAACTAAGAGAAGGACACAGGGAGAGAGAGCCATACGCAATACATAGAACGTATGTTTCTCTCCACACTATGAGCGGCTAGTTTATTTCTTTGGTTCAAGGGATTTGACTCCAATTCATGAGATTTTGAGACTTGGTTTGTTATATTTAAATTCATTCTGGATTCGAACATCTGTAGTTCTTTATTATATTCGTGAATGATTGCATGAATTAATTGATTGAGATGCATATTGATTGATATTTCGTGTGATTAAATGCTATATTGAGTACATGATACGCAATTGTTGTGTTGCTTGATTAAAAGTAGCGATTGGGCGACGTGATTATGATCCAAGTTTTCATCGTTTGCACAAGGGAATTACAGGATGAATTAAATAGTTTCCGCTTGTTAAACTATTGTTCAGTCTTAGTTCTTCCAAAAATCCACTGCTGTTATTGATAGGAAGAGGATTGCTTAATACCACTTCAGTTGATAACAAGAATTAACTTGAGTGCTGAACTCATGTTAATAACAGAAGGAAGGTAAAGATTTATCTGTCGTACAGATAGATTTAGCTAAGTGTTCGATAAAGATTGTGTACCTTAGAAGTCTATGATAAATCCATGAATTGGTTGCTCAATATCCTTTGATCCAAAGTTTGTTAATTCTTATTTCCCGTAAGTATTGTTGTGTTTACATTCTAGTTTAGTTGAATTAAAATCAAATCTTCCCCTATTTCAATTAGTGCGTTAAGAACTGTGAATTAATCACTTGGTCCCTGACGATCGACCCTTATTCATCACTTTTACCAGTTAAGGTTTCAGAGTAAGGTAATTATTTTTGCTTGCGCTCGGCACGCATCACTCGTCTATGGAGAGAATTAAGCAATTCCAAAGCATCAAAGTCAACGGTTGTACTCTATTTAGTGTTCTTACAAGTCTAGCGTGCTGGTTTAGCTTTCGTGCAACGTTTCATAGGGTAAAGATGCCAATAGACCAAGTTATGTTTAAAATTGCACAAAAACGTGAAAAGCTCTTCCATGGAGAGAGTTGAGCAATTCCAAAGCATCAAAATGGATCGTTGTACTCTATTTAGTGTTATTAGAAGTCTAACATGCTAGTTTAGCTATTGTGCAATGATTTGTGAGGTAAAGATGCCAATAGACCAAGTTATGATTCAAATCGCCCAAAAACGTCAAAAGCTCATCTATCGAGATAATGGAGCAATTCCAAAGCATCAAACTGGACGGTTGTACTCTATTTAGTGTTCTTACAAGTCTAGCATGCTAGTTTAGCTTTCGTACAACATTTCATAAGGTAAAGATGTCAATACACCTAGTTATTTTTCAAATTGCACAAAAATGTCAAAAGCTCATCTATGGAGAGAGTTGAGAAATTCCAAAGCATCAAAGTGGACCGTTGTACTCTATTTAGTGTTTATAGAAGTCTAACATGCTTGTTTTGCTTTCTTGCAATGTTTCGTAAGGTAAAGATGCCAATAGACCAAGTCGTGTTTCATAAAATCATGAAAAGCTCGTTTATGGAGAGATTTGATCAATTCCAAAGCGTCAAGGTGGAACGCTGTACTCTATTTAGTGTTCTTACTAGTCTAACATGCTTGTTTAGCTTTCGTACAACGTTTCATAGGGTAAAGATGCCAATAGACCAAGTTACGTTTATAATTGCACAAAAACGTGAAATGCTCTTCTATGGAGAGAGTTGAGTAATTTTAAAGCATCAAAATGGACCGTTGTACTCTATTTAGTGTTATTAGAAGTCTAACATGCTAGTTTAGCTTTCGTGCAACGTTTCGTAAGGTAAAGATGCCAATAGACAAGTTATGATTCAAATTGCACAAAAAGTCAAAAGCTCGTCTATGGAGAGAATTGAGCAATTCCAAAGCATCAAAGTCGATAGTTGTACTCTATTTAGTGTTCTTACAAGTCTAGCATGCGGGTTTAGCTTTCGCGCAACGTTTCATAAGGTAAAGATGCCAATAGACCAAGTTATGTTTAAAATTGCACAAAAATGAGAAAAGCTCTTCTATGGAGAGAGTTGAGCAATTCCAAAGCATCAAAATGGATCGTTGTACTCTATTTAGTGTTATTAGAAGTCTGACATGCTGGTTTAGCTTTCGTGCAACGATTCGTAAGGTAAAGATGCCAAAAGACCAAGATATGATTCAAATTACACAAAAATGTCAAAAGGTCGTCTATCGAGATAATGGAGCAATTCCAAAGCATCAAACTGGACGGTTGTACTCTATTTAGTGTTCTTACAAGTATAGCATGCTAGTTTAGCTTTCGTGCGACGTTTCGTAAGGTAAATATGCCAATACACCTAGTTGTGTTTCAAATTGCACAAAAACGTCAAAAGCTCATCTATGGTGAGAGTTGAGCAATTCCAAAGCATCAAAGTGGTCCGTCGTACTCTATTTAGTGTTCATTGAAATCTAACATGCTGGTTTAGGTTTCGTGCAACGATTCGTAAGGCAAAGATGCCAAAAGACCAAGATATGATTCAAATTACACAAAGACGTCAAAAGGTCGTCTATCGAGATAATGGAGCAATTCCAAAGCATCAAACTGGACGGTTGTACTCTATTTAGTGTTCTTACAAGTCGAGCATGCTAGTTTAGCTTTCGTGCAACGTTTCGTAAGGTAAATATGCCAATACACCTAGTTGTGTTTCAAATTACACAAAAACGTCAAAAGCTCATCTATGGTGAGAGTTGAGCAATTCCAAAGCATCAAAGTGGACCGTCGTACTCTAGTTAGTGTTCATTGAAATCTAACATGCTTGTTTTGCTTTCGTGCAACGTTTGGTAAGCTAAAGATGCCAATAGACCAAGTTGTGTTTCAAATTGCACCAAAACGTCGAAACCTCATTTATGGAGAGAGTTGAGCAATTCCAAAGCATCAAAGTGGACCGTTGTACTCTATCTAGTTTTCTTAGAATTATAACATGCTAATTTAGCTTTCGTCCAACGTTTCGTAAGGTAAAGATGCGAATAGACCAAGTTACGTTTCAAATTGCACAAAAAATCAAAAGCTCGTCTATGGAAAGAATTAAGCAATTAAAAAGCATCAAAGTGGACTGGTGTACCCTATTTAGTGTTTTTAGAAGTCTAACATGCTAGTTTAGCTTTCGTGCAAAGTTTCGTAAGGTAAAGATGCCAATAGACCAAGTTATGTTTGCAATTGCATAAAAACGTCAAAAGCTCATCTATGGAGAGAGTTGAGCAATTCCAAAGCATCAAAGTGGACCATTGTACTCTATTTAGTATTCTTAGAAGTCTAGCGTGTGAGTTTCGCTTTCGTGCAACGTTTCGTAAGGTAAAGATGCCAATAGACCAAGTTATGTTTAAAATTGCACAAAAACGTGAAATGCTCTTCCATGGAGAGCGTTGAGCAATTCCAAAGCATCAAAATGGATCGTTGTACTCTATTTAGTGTTATTAGAAGTCTAACATGCTAGTTTAGCTATTGTGCAATGATTTGTGAGGTAAAGATGCCAATAGACCAAGTTATGATTCAAATCGCCCAAAAACGTCAAAAGTTCATCTATCGAGATAATGGAGGAATTCCGAAGCATCAAATTGGACGGTTGTACTCTATTTAGTGTTCTTACAAGTCTAGCATGCTAGTTTAGCTTTCGTGCAACATTTCCTAAGGTAAAGTTGCCAATACACCTAGTTATTTTTCAAATTGCACAGAAATGTCAAGAGCTCATCTATGGAGAGAGTTGAGAAATTCCAAAGCATCAAAGTGGACCGTTGTACTCTATTTAGTGTTTACAGAAGTCTAACATGCTTGTTTTGCTTTCTTGCAATGTTTCGTAAGGTAAAGATGCCAATAGACCAAGTCGTGTTTCATAAAATCGTGAAAAGCTCGTTTATGGAGAGATTTGATCAATTCCAAAGCGTCAAGGTGGAAAGTTGTACTCTATTTAGTGTTCTTACATGTCTAACATGCTTGTTTAGCTTTCGTACAACGTTTCATAGGGTAAAGATGCCAATAGACCAAGTTACGTTTAAAATTGCACAAAAACGTGAAATGCTCTTCTATGGAGAGAGTTGAGTAATTTTAAAGCATCAAAATGGACCGTTGTACTCTA
Source organism: Tripterygium wilfordii (assembly GCF_013401445.1). Lineage (NCBI taxonomy): Eukaryota > Viridiplantae > Streptophyta > Magnoliopsida > Celastrales > Celastraceae > Tripterygium > Tripterygium wilfordii. Next base: position 7,182,948 of record NC_052247.1, read on the forward strand.
TTTAGTGTTATTAGAAGTCTAACATGCTAGTTTAGCTTTCGTGCAACATTTCGTAAGGTAAAGCTGCCAATAGACAAGTTATGATTCAAATTGCACAAAAAGTCAAAAGCTCGTCTATGGAGAGAATTGAGCAATTCCAAAGCATCAAAGTCGATGGTTGTACTCTATTTAGTGTTCTTACAAGTCTAGCATGCGGGTTTAGCTTTCGCGCAACGTTTCATGAGGTAAAGATGCCAATAGACCAAGTTATGTTTCAAATTGCACAAAAATGAGAAAAGCTCTTCTATGGAGAGAGTTGAGCAATTCCAAAACATCAAAATGGATCGTTGTACTCTATTTAGTGTTATTAGAAGTCTGACATGCTGGGTTAGGTTTCGTGCAACGATTCGTAAGGTAAATATGCCAAAAGACCAAGATATGATTCAAATTACACAAAAACGTCAAAAGGTCGTCTATCGAGATAATGGAGCAATTCCAAAGCATCAAACTGGACGGTTGTACTCTATTTAGTGTTCTTACAAGTCTAGCATGCTAGTTTAGCTTTCGTGCAACGTTTCGTAAGGTAAATATGCCAATACACCTAGTTGTGTTGCAAATTGCACAAAAACGTCAAAAGCTCATCTATGGTGGGAGTTGAGAAATTTCAAAGCATCAAAGTGGACCGTCGTACTCTATTTAGTGTTCATTGAAATCTAACATGCTTGTTTTGCTTTCGTGCAACGTTTGGTAAGCTAAAGATGCCAATAGACCAAGTTGTGTTTCAAATTGCACCAAAACGTCGAAACCTCATTTATGGAGAGAGTTGAGCAATTCCAAAGCATCAAAGTGGACCGTTGTACTCTATTTAGTTTTCTTAGAATTATAACATGCTAATTTAGCTTTCGTCCAACGTTTCGTAAGGTAAAGATGCGAATAGACCAAGTTACGTTTCAAATTGCAAAAAAATCAAAAGCTCGTCTATGGAAAGAATTAAGCAATTAAAAAGCATCAAAGTGGATTGGTGTACCCTATTTAGTGTTTTTAGAAGTCTAACATGCTAGTTTAGCTTTCGTGCAAAGTTTCGTAAGGTAAAGATGCCAATAGACCAACTTATGTTTGCAATTGCATAAAAACGTCAAAAGCTCATCTATGGAGAGAGTTGAGCAATTCCAAAGCATCAAAGTGGACCATTGTACTCTATTTAGTATTCTTAGAAGTCTAGCGTGCGAGTTTCGCTTTCGTGCAACGTTTCGTAAGGTAAAGATGCCAATAGACCAAGTTATGTTTAAAATTGCACAAAAACGTGAAATGCTCTTCTATGGAGAGAGTTGAGTAATTTTAAAGCATCAAAATGGACCTTTGTGCTCTATTTAGTGTTATTAGAAGTCTAACATGCTAGTTTAGCTTTCGTGCAACGTTTCGTAAGGTAAAGATGCCAATAGACAAGTTACGATTCAAATTGCACAAAAAGTCAAAAGCTCGTCTATGGAGAGAATTGAGCAATTCCAAAGCATCAAAGTCGATGGTTGTACTCTATTTAGTGTTCTTACAAGTCTAGCATGCGGGTTTAGTTTTCGCGCAACGTTTCATAAGGTAAAGATGACAATAGACCAAGTTATGTTTAAAATTGCGCAAAAATGAGAAAAGCTCTTCTATAGAGAGGGTTGAGCAATTCCAAAGCATCAAAATGGATCGTTGTACTCTATTTAGTGTTATTAGAAGGCTGACATGCTGGTTTAGCTTTCGTGCAACGATTCGTAAGGTAAAGATGCCAAAAGACCAAGATATGATTCAAATTACACAAAAACGTCAAAAGGTTGTCTATCGAGATAATGGAGCAATTCCAAAGCATCAAACTAGACGGTTGTACTCTATTTAGTGTTCTTACAAGTCTAGCATGCTAGTTTAGCTTTCGTACCACGTTTCGTAAGGTAAATATGCCAATACACCTAGTTGTGTTTCAAATTGCACAAAAACGTCAAAAGCTCATCAATGGAGAGAGTTGAGCAATTCCAAAGTATCAAAGTGGACCGTTGTACTCTATTTAGTTTTCTTAAAATTATAACATGCTAATTTAGCTTTCGTCTAACGTTTCGTAAGGTAAAGATGCGAATAGACCAAGTTACGTTTCAAATTGCACAAAAAATCAAAAGCTCATCTATGGAAATAATTAAGCAATTAAAAAGCATCAAAGTGGACTGGTGTACCCTATTTAGTGTTTTTAGAAGTCTAACATGCTAGTTTAGCTTTCGTGCAAAGTTTCGTAAGGTAAAGATGCCAATAGACCAAGTTATGTTTGCAATTGCATAAAAACGTCAAAAGCTCATCTATGGAGAGAGTTGAGCAATTCCAAAGCATCAAAGTGGACCATTGTACTCTATTTAGTATTCTTAGAAGTCTAGCGTGCGAGTTTTGCTTTAGTGCAACGTTTCGTAAGGTAAAGATGCCAATAGACCAAGTTATGTTTAAAATTGCACAAAAACGTGAAATGCTCTTCTATGGATGGAGTCGAGAAATTTTAAAGCATCAAAATGGACTGTTGTGCTCTATTTGGAGTTATTAGAAGTCTAACATGCTAGTTTAGCTTTCATGCAACGTTTCGTAAGGTAAGGATGCCAATAGACAAGTTATGATTCAAATTGCACAAAAAGTCAAAAGCTCGTCTATGGAGAGAACTGAGCAATTCCAAAGCATCAAAGTGGACCATTGTACTCTATTTAGTATTCTTAGAAGTCTAGCGTGCGAGTTTTGCTTTAGTGCAACGTTTCGTAAGGTAAAGATGCCAATAGACCAAGTTATGTTTAAAATTGCACAAAAACGTGAAATGCTCTTCTATGGATGGAGTCGAGAAATTTTAAAGCATCAAAATGGACTGTTGTGCTCTATTTGGAGTTATTAGAAGTCTAACATGCTAGTTTAGCTTTCATGCAACGTTTCGTAAGGTAAGGATGCCAATAGACAAGTTATGATTCAAATTGCACAAAAAGTCAAAAGCTCGTCTATGGAGAGAACTGAGCAATTCCAAAGCATCAAAGTCGAAGGTTGTACTCTATTTAGTGTTCTTACAAATCTAGCGTGCTGGTTTTGCTTTCGCGCAATGTTTCATAAGGTAAAGATGCCAATAGACCAAGTTATGTTCAAAATTGCACAAAAACGTGAAAAGCTCTTCCATGGAGAGAGTTGAGCAATTCCAAAGCATCAAAATAGATCGTTGTACTCTATTTAGTGTTATTAGAAGTCAAACATGCTAGTTTAGCTATTGTGCAATGATTTGTGAGATAAAGATGCCAATAGACCAAGTTATGATTCAAATCGCCCAAAAACGTCAAAAGCTCATCTATCGAGATAATGGAGCAATTCCAAAGCATCAAACTGGACGGTTGTACTCTATTTAGTGTTCTTACAAGTCTAGCATGCTAGTTTAGCTTTCGTGCAACATTTCATAAGGTAAAGAAGCCAATACGCCTAGTTATGTTTCAAATTGCACAAAAACATCAAGAGCTCATCTATGGAGAGAGTTGAGAAATTCCAAAGCATCAAAGTGGACCGTTGTACTCTATTTAGTGTTTATAACAGTCTAACACGCTTGTTTTGCTTTCTTGCAATGTTTCGTAAGGTAAAGATGCCAATAGACCAAGTCGTGTTTCATAAAATCATGAAAAGCTCGTTTATGGAGAGATTTGATCAATTCCAAAGCGTCAAGGTGGAACTTTGTACTCTATTTAGTGTTCTTACAAGTCTAACATGCTTGTTTAGCCTTCGTACAACGTTTCATAGGGTACAGATGCCAATAGACCAAGTTACGTTTAAAATTGCACAAAAACGTGAAATGCTCTTCTGTGGAGAGAGTTGAGTAATTTTAAAGCATCAAAATGGACCGTTGTACTCTATTTAGTGTTATTAGAAGTCTAACATGCTAGTTTAGCTTTCGTGCAACATTTCGTAAGGTAAAGATGCCAATAGACAAGTTATGATTCAAATTGCACAAAAAGTCAAAAGCTCGTCTATGGAGAGAATTGAGCAATTCCAAAGCATCAAAGTCGATGTTTGTACTCTATTTAGTGTTCTTACAAGTCTAGCATGCGGGTTTAGCTTTCGCGCAACGTTTCATAAGGTAAAGATGCCAATAGACCAAGTTATGTTTCAAATTGCACAAAAATGAGAAAAGCTCTTCTATGGAGAGAGTTGAGCAATTCCAAAGCATCAAAATGGATCGTTGTACTCTATTTAGTGTTATTAGAAGTCTGACATGCTGGTTTAGGTTTCGTGCAATGATTCGTAAGGTAAATATGCCAAAAGACCAAGATATGATTCAAATTACACAAAAACGTCAAAAGGTCGTCTATCGAGATAATGGAGCAATTCCAAAGCATCAAACTGGACGGTTGTACTCTATTTAGTGTTCTTACAAGTCTAGCATGCTAGTTTAGCTTTCGTGCAACGTTTCGTAAGGTAAATATGCCAATACACCTAGTTGTGTTTCAAATTGCACAAAAACGTCAAAAGCTCATCTATGGTGAGAGTTGAGCAATTTCAAAGCATCAAAGTGGACCGTCGTACTCTATTTAGTGTTCATTGAAATCTAACATGCTTGTTTTGCTTTCGTGCAACGTTTGGTAAGCTAAAGATGCCAATAGACCAAGTTGTGTTTCAAATTGCACCAAAACGTCGAAACCTCATTTATGGAGAGAGTTGAGCAATTCCAAAGCATCAAAGTGGACCGTTGTAATCTATTTAGTTTTCTTAGAATTATAACATGCTAATTTAGCTTTCGTCCAACGTTTCGTAAGGTAAAGATGCGGATAGACCAAGTTACGTTTCAAATTGCAAAAAAAATCAAAAGCTCGTCTATGGAAAGAATTAAGCAATTAAAAAGCATCAAAGTGGATTGGTGTACCCTATTTAGTGTTTTTAGAAGTCTAACATGCTAGTTTAGCTTTCGTGCAAAGTTTCGTAAGGTAAAGATGCCAATAGACCAAGTTATGTTTGCAATTGCATAAAAACGTCAAAAGCTCATCTATGGAGAGAGTTGAGCAATTCCAAAGCATCAAAGTGGACCATTGTACTCTATTTAGTATTCTTAGAAGTCTAGCGTGCGAGTTTCGCTTTCGTGCAACGTTTCGTAAGGTAAAGATGCCAATAGACCAAGTTATGTTTAAAATTGCACAAAAACGTGAAATGCTCTTCTATGGAGAGAGTTGAGTAATTTTAAAGCATCAAAATGGACAGTTGTGCTCTATTTAGTGTTATTAGAAGTCTAACATGCTAGTTTAGCTTTCGTGCAACGTTTCGTAAGGTAAAGATGCCAATAGACAAGTTACGATTCAAATTGCACAAAAAGTCAAAAGCTCGTCTATGGAGAGAATTGAGCAATTCCAAAGCATCAAAGTCGATGGTTGTACTCTATTTAGTGTTCTTACAAGTCTAGCATGCGGGTTTAGTTTTCGCGCAACGTTTCATAAGGTAAAGATGCCAATAGACCAAGTTATGTTTAAAATTGCGCAAAAATGAGAAAAGCTCTTCTATAGAGAGGGTTGAGCAATTCCAAAGCATCAAAATGGATCGTTGTACTCTATTTAGTGTTATTAGAAGTCTGACATGCTGGTTTAGCTTTCGTGCAACGATTCGAAAGGTAAAGATGCCAAAAGACCAAGATATGATTCAAATTACACAAAAACGTCAAAAGGTTGTCTATCGAGATAATGGAGCAATTCCAAAGAATCAAACTAGACGGTTGTACTCTATTTAGTGTTCTTACAAGTCTAGCATGCTAGTTTAGCTTTCGTACCACGTTTCGTAAGGTAAATATGCCAATACACCTAGTTGTGTTTCAAATTGCACAAAAACGTCAAAAGCTCATCAATGGAGAGAGTTGAGCAATTCCAAAGTATCAAAGTGGACCGTTGTACTCTATTTAGTTTTCTTAAAATTATAACATGCTAATTTAGCTTTCGTCTAACGTTTCGTAAGGTAAAGATGCGAATAGACCAAGTTACGTTTCAAATTGCACAAAAAATCAAAAGCTCATCTATGGAAATAATTAAGCAATTAAAAAGCATCAAAGTGGACTGGTGTACCCTATTTAGTGTTTTTAGAAGTCTAACATGCTAGTTTAGCTTTCGTGCAAAGTTTCGTAAGGTAAAGATGCCAATAGACCAAGTTATGTTTAAAATTGCACAAAAACGTGAAATGCTCTTCTATGGATGGAGTAGAGAAATTTTAAAGCATCAAAATGGACTGTTGTGCTCTATTTGGAGTTATTAGAAGTCCAACATGCTAGTTTAGCTTTCATGCAACGTTTCGTAAGGTAAGGATGCCAATAGACAAGTTATGATTCAAATTGCACAAAAAGTCAAAAGCTCGTCTATGGAGAGAACTGAGCAATTCCAAAGCATCAAAGTCGACGGTTGTACTCTATTTAGTGTTCTTACAAGTCTAGCGTGCTGGTTTTGCTTTCGCGCAATGTTTCATAAGGTAAAGATGCCAATAGACCAAGTTATGTTTAAAATTGCACAAAAACGTGAAAAGCTCTTCCATGGAGAGAGTTGAGCAATTCCAAAGCATCAAAATAGATCGTTGTACTCTATTTAGTGTTATTAGAAGTCAAACATGCTAGTTTAGCTATTGTGCAATGATTTGTGAGATAAAGATGCCAATAGACCAAGTTATGATTCAAATCACCCAAAAACGTCAAAAGCTCATCTATCGAGATAATGGAGCAATTCCAAAGCATCAAACTGGACGGTTGTACTCTATTTAGTGTTCTTACAAGTCTAGCATGCTAGTTTAGCTTTCGTGCAACATTTCATAAGGTAAACAAGCCAATACGCCTAGTTATGTTTCAAATTGCACAAAAACATCAAGAGCTCATCTATGGAGAGAGTTGAGAAATTCCAAAGCATCAAAGTGGACCGTTGTACTCTATTTAGTGTTTATAAAAGTCTAACAGGCTTGTTTTGCTTTCTTGCAATGTTTCGTAAGGTAAAGATGCCAATAGACCAAGTCGTGTTTCATAAAATCATGAAAAGCTCGTTTATGGAGAGATTTGATCAATTCCAAAGCGTCAAGGTGGAACTTTGTACTCTATTTAGTGTTCTTACAAGTCTAACATGCTTGTTTAGCTTTCGTACAACGTTTCATAGGGTAAAGATGCCAATAGACCAAGTTACGTTTAAAATTGCACAAAAACGTGAAATGCTCTTCTATGGAGAGAGTTGAGTAATTTTAGAGCATTAAAATGGGCCGTTGTACTCTATTTAGTGTTATTAGAAATCTAACATGCTAGTTTAGCTTTCGTGCAACGTTTCGTAAGGTAAAGATGCGAATAGTCAAGTTATGATTCAAATTGCACAAAAAGTCAATAGCTCGTCTATGGAGAGAATTGAGCAATTCCAAAGCATCAAAGTCGATGGTTGTACTCTATTTAGTGTTCTTACAAGTCCAGCATGCGGGTTTAGCTTTCGCGCAACGTTTCATAAGGTAAAGATGCCAATAGACCAAGTTATGTTTAAAATTGCACAAAAATGAGAAAAGCTCTTCTATGGAGAGAGTTGAGCAATTCCAAAGCATCAAAGTGGACCGTTGTACTCTATTTTGTTTTCTTAGAATTATAACATGCTAATTTAGCTTTCGTCCAACGTTTCGTAAGGTGAAGATGCGAATAGACCAAGTTACGTTTCAAATTGCACAAAAAATCAAAAGCTCGTCTATGGAGAGAATTGAGCAATTTCAAAGCATCAAATTCGACGGTTGTACTCTATTTAGTGTTCTTACAAGTCTAACATACTTGTTTAGCTTTCGTACAATGTTTCGTAAGGTAAAAATGCCAATAGACCAAGTTATGTTTAAAATTGCACAAAAACGTGAAATGCTCTTCTATGGAGAGAGTCGAGAAATTTTAAAGCATCAAAACGGACCGTTGTGCTCTATTTAGTGTTATTAGAAGTCTAACATGCTAGTTTAGCTTTCGTGCAACGTTTCATAAGGTAAAGATGCGAATAGTCAAGTTATGATTCAAATTGCACAAAAAGTCAAAAGCTCGTCTATGGAGAGAATTGAGCAATTCCAAAGCATCAAAGTCGATGGTTGTACTCTATTTAGTGTTCTTACAAGTCTAGCATGCGGGTTTAGCTTTCGCGCAACGTTTCATAAGGTAAAGATGCCAATAGACCAAGTTATGTTTCAAATTGCACAAAAATGAGAAAAGCTCTTCTATGGAGAGAGTTGAGCAATTCCAAAGCATCAAAGTGGACCGTTGTACTCTATTTTGTTTTCTTAGAATTATAACATGCTAATTTAGCTTTCGTCCAACGTTTTGTAAGGTAAAGATGCGAATAGACCAAGTTACGTTTCAAATTGCACAAAAAATCAAAAGCTCGTTTATGGAGAGAATTGAGCAATTTCAAAGCATCAAATTCGACGGTTGTACTCTATTTAGTGTTCTTACTAGTCTAACATACTTGTTTAGCTTTCGTACAATGTTTCGTAAGGTAAAAATGCCAATAGACCAAGTTATGTTTAAAATTGCACAAAAACGTGAAATGCTCTTCTATGGAGAGAGTCGAGAAATTTTAAAGCATCAAAATGGACAGTTGTGCTCTATTTAGTGTTATTAGAAGTCTAACATGCTAGTTTAGCTTTCATGCAACGTTTCGTAAGGTGAAGATGCCAGTAGACCAAGTTATGATTCAAATTGCACAAAAAGTCAAAAGCTCGTCTATGGAGAGAATTGAGCAATTCCAAAGCATCAAAGTCGACGGTTGTACTCTATTTAGTGTTCTTACAAGTCTATCATGCCGGTTTAGCTTTCGCGCAATGTTCGTAAGGTAAAGATGCCAATAGACCAAGTTATGTTTAAAATTACACAAAAACGTGAAATGCTCTCTATGGAGAGAGTTGAGCGATTTCAAAGCATCAAAATGGATCAATGTACTCTATTTAGTGTTATTAGAAGCCTAACATGCTAGTTCAGCCTTCATGTAACAATTCGTAAGGTAAAGATGCCAATAGACCAAGTTATGATTCAAATTGCACAAAAACGTCAAAACTCGTCTATCTAGATAATGGAGCAATTCCAAAGCATCAGACTAGACGGTTGTACTCTATTTAGTGTTCTTACAAGTCTAGCATGCTAGTTTAGCTTTCGAATTGCATAGAAACATCAAGAGCTCATCTATGTTGAGAGTTGAGCAATTTCGAAGCATCAAAGTGGACCGTCGTACTCTATTTCGTGTTCATTGAAGCCTAACATGCTTGTTTTGCTTTCGTGCAATGTTTCGTAAGGTAAAGATGCCAATAGACCAAGTTGTGTTGTAAATTGCATAAAAACGTGAAAAGCTCGTCTACGGAGAGAGTTGAGCAATTCCAAAGCTTCAAAGTGGGCCGTTGTAGTCTATTTAGTGTTCTTACAAGTCTGACATGCTAGTATAGCTTTCGTATAATGTTTCTTAAGGCAAAGCTGCCAATAGACCAAGTTATGTTTTAGATGGCACAAAAACGTCAAAAGCTCGTCTATGGAGACTTGAGTAGTTCCAAAGCATCAAACTGGACCATTGTACTCTATTTAGGGTTCTTAGAAGTCTAACATGATAGTTTAGCTTTCGTGCAATGTTTCATAAGGTAAAGACGGCAATAGACCAAGTTATGTTTCAAATTGCATAAAAACGTGAAAAGCTCGTCTATGGAGAGAGTTGAGCAATTCCAAAGCATTAAAGTGGACCGTTGTACTCTATTTGGTGTTCTTACAAGTCTAACATGCTAGTTTAGCTTTCGTACAACGTTTCATGAGGTAAAGCTGCCAATAGACCAAGTTATGTTTGAGATGGCTCAAAAAGTCAAAAGCTCATCTATGGAGACTTGAGAAATTCCAAAGCATCACAGTGGATCGTTGTACTCTATTTAGTGTTCTTAGAAGTCTAGAATGCTAGTTTAGCTTTCGTACAACATTTCGTAAGGTAAAGATGCCAATAGACCGAGTTATGTTTCAAATTACATAAAAACGTCAAAAGCTCGCCTGTGGAGAGAGTTGAGCAATTCCTAAGCATCAAAGTGGAACATTGTACTCTATTTAGTATTCCTAGAAGTCTATCATGCGAGTTTTGCTTTCGTGCAACGTTTCGTATGGTAAGGATGCCAATAGACCAAGTTATGTTTGCAATTGCATAAAAACGTCAAAAGCTCATCTATGGAGAGAGTTGAGCAATTCCAAAATATCAAATTGGACCATTGTACTCTATTTAGTATTCTTAGAAGTCTAGCATGCGAGTTTTGCTTTCGTGCAACGTTTCGTAAGGTAAAGATGCCAGTAGACCACGATATGTTTAAAATTGCACAAAAACGTGAAATGCACTTTTATGGAGAGAGTTGAGCAATTTTAAAGCTTCAAAATGCAAAATGGACCGTTGTATTCTATTTAGTGTTATTAGAAGTCTAACATGCTAGTTTAGCATTCGTGCAACGTTTCGTAAGGTGAAGATGCCAGTAGACCAACTTATGATTCAAATTGCACAAAAACGTCAAAGCTCGTTTATGGAGAGAATTGAGCAATTCCAAAGCATCAAAGTCGATGGTTGTACTCTATTTAGTGTTCTTACAAGTCTAGCATGCCAGTTTAGCTTTCGCGCAACGTTTCGTAAGGTAAAGATGCCAATAGACCAAGTTATGTTTAAAATTACACAAAAACGTGAAATGCTCTTCCATGGAGAGAGTTGAGCGATTCCAAAGCATCAAAATGGATCAATGTACTCTATTTAGTGTTATTAGAAGCCTAACATGCTAGTTTAGCCTTCATGCAACAATTCGTAAGGTAAAGATGCCAATAGACCAAGTTATGTTTCAAATTACACAAAAACGTGAAATGCTCTTCTATGGAGAGAGTTGAGCAATTCCAAATCATCAAAATGGATCAATGTACTCTATTTAGTGTTATTAGAAGTCTAACATGCTAGTTTAGCCTTCGTGCAATGATTCGTAAGGTAAAGACGCCAATAGACCAAGTTATGATTCAAATTGCACAAAAAGTCAAAAGCTCGTCTATCGAGATAATGGAGCAATTCCAAAGCATCAAACTGGACGGTTGTACTCTATTTAGTGTTCTTACAAGTCTAGCATGCTATTTTAGCTTTCGTGGAACGTTTCGTAAGGTAAATATGCCAATACACCTAGTTATGTTTCAAATTGCACAAAAAGGTCAAACGCTAATCTATGGAGAGAGTTGAGAAATTTCAAAGGATCAAAGTGGACCGTTGTACTCTATTTAGTGTTTATAGAAGTCTAACATGCTAGTTTAGCTTTAGTGCAACGTTTCGTAAGGTGAAGATGCCAGTAGACCAAGTTATGATTCAAATTGCACAAAAACGTCAAAAGCTCGTTTATGGAGAGAATTGAGCAATTCCAAAGCATCAAAGTCGACGGTTGTACTCTATTTAGTGTTCTTACAAGTCTAGCATGCCGGTTTAGCTTTCGCGCAACATTTCGTAAGGTAAAGATGCCAATAGACCAAGTTATGTTTAGAATTACACAAAAACGTGAAATGCTCTTCCATGGAGAGAGTTGAGCGATTCCAAAGCATCAAACTGGACGGTTGTTCTCTATTTAGTGTTCTTACAAGTCTAGCATGCTATTTTAGCTTTCGTGCAACGTTTCGTAAGGTAAAGATGCCAATACACCTAGTTATGTTTCAAATTGCACAAAAATGTCAAACGCTCATCTATGGAGAGAGTTGAGAAATTTCAAAGCATCAAAGTGGACCGTTGTACTCTATTTAGTGTTTATAGAAGTCTAACATGCTTGCTTTGCATTCGTGCAACGTTTCGGAAGGTAAAGATGCCAATAGACCAAGTTGTGTTTTAAATTGCATAAAAACGTGAAAAGCTCGTCTATGGAGAGAGTTGAGCAATTTCAAAGCATCAAAGTGGGCATTTGTACTCTATTTAGTGTTCTTACAAGTCTAACATGCTAGTATAGTTGTCGTACAACGTTTCGTAAAGTAAAGATGCCAATAGACCAAGTTATGTTTTAAATTACACAAAAACGTTAAATGCTCTTCTATGGAGAGAGTTGAGCAATTTCAAAGCATCAAAAAGGATCGTTGTACTCTATTTAGTGTTCTTAGAAGTCTAGCATGCAAGTTTATCTTTTGTGCAACGTTTCATAAGGTAAAGACGACAATAGACCATGTTATGTTTCAAATTGCATAAAAACATGAAAAGCTCGTCTATGGAGAGAGTTGAGCAATTCCAAAGCATTAAAGTGGACCGTTGTACTCTATTTGGTGTTCTTACAAGTCTAACATGGTAATTTTTCTTTCGTACAACATTTCATAAGGTAAAGCTGCCAATAGACCAAGTTATGTTTGAGATGGCTCAAAAAGTCAAAAGCTCATCTATGGAGACATGAGAAATTGCAAAGCATCCAAGTGGATCGTTGTACTCTATTTAGTGTTCTTAGAAGTCTAGCATGCTAGTTTAGCCTTCATGCAACGTTTCGTAAGGTAAAGATGCCAATAGACCAAGTTATGTTTCAAATTGCACAAAAACGTGAAAAGCTCTTCTATGGAGAGAGTTGAGCAATTCCAAAGCATCAAGGTGGACCGCTGTACTCTATTTAGTTTTCTTAGAAGTCTAACATGCTTGTTTAGCTTTCATGCAACGTTTCATAAGGTAAAGATGACAATAGACCAAGTTATGTTTCAAATTGCACAAAAACGTCAAAACCTCATTTATGGAGGGAGTTGAGCAATTCCAAAGCATCAAAGTGGACCGTTGTACTCTATTTAGTTTTCTTAGAAGTATAACATGCTAATTTAGCTTTCGTCCAACGTTTCGTAAGGTCAAGATGCGAATAGACCAAGTTACGTTTCAAATTGTACAAAAACATCAAAAGCTCGTCTATGGAGAGAGTTGAGAAATTTCAAAGCATCAAAGTGGACCGTTGTACTCTATTTGGTGTTTATAGAAATCTAACATGCTTGTTTTGCATTCGTGCAACGTTTCAGAACGTAAAGATGCCAATAGACCAAGTTGTGTTTTAAATTGCATAAAAACGTGAAAAGCTCGTCTATGGAGAGAGTTGAGCAATTTCAAAGCATCAAAGTGGGCATTTGTACTCTATTTAGTGTTCTTACAAGTCTAACATGCTAGTATAGCTTTCGTACAACGTTTCGTAAGGCAAAGCTGCCAATAGACCAAGTTATGATTCAGATGGCACAAAAACGTCAAAAGCTCGTCTATGGAGACTTGAGTAATTCCAAAGCATCAAACTGGACCATTGTAATCTATTTAGTGTTCTTAGAAGTCTAACATGGTAGTTTAACTTTCGTGCAACGTTTCGTAAAGTAAAGATGCCAATAGACCAAGTTATGTTTAAAATTACACAAAAATGTTAAATGCTCTTCTATGGAGAGAGTTGAGCAATTCCAAAGCATCAAAAAGGATCGTTGTACTCTATTTAGTGTTCTTAGAAGTCTAGCATCCATGTTTAGCTTTTGTGCAATGTTTCATAAGGTAAAGACGACAATAGACCAAGTTATGTTTCAAATTGCATAAAAACATGAAAAGCTCGTCTATGGAGAGAGTTGAGTAATTCCAAAGCATTAAAGTGGACCGTTGTACTCTATTTGGTGTTCTTACGAGTCTAACATGCTAATTTTTCTTTCGTACAACATTTCATAAGGTAAAGCTGCCAATAGACCAAGTAATGTTTGAGATGGCTCAAAAAGTCAAAAGCTCATCTATGGAGACTTGAGAAATTGCAAAGTATCCAAGTGGATCGTTGTACTCTATTTAGTGTTCTTAGAAGTCTAGCATGCTAGTTTAGCCTTCATGCAACGTTTCGTAAGGTAAAGATGCCAATAGACCAAGTTATGTTTCAAATTGCACAAAAACGTGAAAAGCTCTTCTATGGAGAGAGTTGAGCAATTCCAAAGCATCAAGGTGGACCGCAGTACTTTATTTAGTTTTCTTAGAAGTCTAACATGCTAGTTTAGCTTTCATGCAACTTTTCATAAGGTAAAGAAGACAATAGACCAAGTTATGTTTCGAATTGCACAAAAACGTCAAAACCTCATTTATGGAGGGAGTTGAGCAATTCCAAAGCATCAAAGTGGACCGTTGTACTCTATTTAGTTTTCTTAAAAGTATTACATGCTAATTTAGCTTTCGTCCAACGTTTCATAAGGTCAAGATGCGAATAGACCAAGTTACGTTTCAAATTGTACAAAAACATCAAAAGCTCATCTATGGAAAGAATTAAGCAATTCCAAAGCATCAAAGTGGACCGGTGTACCCTATTTAGTGTTTTTAGAAGTCTAACAAGCTAGTTTAGCTTTCGTGCAAAGTTTCGTAAGGTAAGGATTCCAATAGACCAAGTTATGTTTGCAATTGCATAAAAACGTCAAAAGCTCATCTATGGAGAGAGTTGAGCAATTCTAAAATATCAAAGTGGACCATTGTACTCTATTTAGTATTCTTAGAAGTCTAGCATGCGAGTTTTGCTTTCGTGCAACGTTTCGTAAGGTAAAGATGCCAATAGACCAAGTTATGTTTAAAATTGAACAAAAACGTGAAATGCATTTTTATGGAGAGAGTTGAGCAATTTTAAAGCTTCAAAATGGACCGTTGTACTCTATTTAGTGTTATTAGAAGTCTAACATGCTAGTTTAGCTTTCGTGCAACGTTTCGTAGGGTAACGATGCCAGTAGACCAAGTTATGTTTTAGATGGCACAAAAATGGCAAAAGCTCATCTATGGAGACTTGAGTAATTCCAAAGCATCAAACTGGACCATTGTACACTATTTAGTGTTCTTAGAAGTCTAACATGATAGTTTAGCTTTCGTGCAACGTTTCGTAAGGTGAAGATGCCAATAGACCAAGTTATGTTTTAAATGGCACAAAAATGTCAAAAGCTCGTCTATGGAGACTTGAGTAATTCCAAAGCATCAAACTAGACCATTGTACTCTATTTAGTGTTCTTAGAAGTCTAACATGCTAGTTTAGCTTTCGTGCAACGTTTCGTAGGGTAAAGATGTCAGTAGACCAAGTTATGATTCAAATTGCACAAAAATGTCAAAAGCTCGTCTATGAAGAGAATTGAGCAATTCCAAAGCATCAAAGTCGATGGTTGTACTCTATTTAGTGTTCTTACAAGTCTGGCATGCCGGTTTAGCTCTTGCGCAACGTTTCGTAAGGTGAAGAAGTCAATAGACCAAGTTATGTTTAAAATTACACAAAAACGTGAAATGCTCTTCTATGGAGAGAGTTGAGCAATTCCAAAGCATCAAAATTGATCAATGTACTATATTCAGTGTTATTAGAAGTCTAACATGCTAGGTTAGCCTTCGTGCAACGATTCGTAAGGTAAAGATGCCAATAGACCAAGTTATGATTCAAATTGCACAAAAACGTCAAAAGCTCGTTTATGGAGAGAATTGAGCAATTCTAAAGCATCAAAGTCGACGGTTGTACTATATTTAGTGTTCTTACAAGTCTAGCATGCCGGTTTAGCTTTCGTGCAACGTTTCGTAAGGTAAAGATGCCAATAGACCAAGTAATGTTTAAAATTACACAAAAACGTGAAATGCTCTTCCATGGAGAGAGTTGAGCGATTCCAAAGCATCAAAATGGATCAATGTACTCTATTTAGTGTTATTAGAAGCCTAACATGCTAGTTTAGCCTTCATGCAACAATTCGTAAGGTAAAGATGCCAATAGACCAAGTTATGTTTAAAATTACACAAAAACGTGAAATGCTCTTCTATGGAGAGAGTTGAGCAATTCCAAAGCATCAAAATGGATCAATGTACTCTATTTAGTGTTATTAGAAGTCTAACATGCTAGTTTAGCCTTCGTGCAACGATTCGTAAGGTAAAGATGCCAATAGACCAAGTTATGATTCAAATTGCACAAAAACGTCAAAAGCTCGTCTATCGAGATAATGGAGCAATTCCAAAGCATCAAACTGGACGGTTGTACTCTATTTAGTGTTCTTACAAGTCTAGCATGCTATTTTAGCTTTCGTGCAACGTTTCATAAGGTAAAGATGCCAATACACCTAGTTATGTTTCAAATTGCACAAAAATGTCAAGCGCTCATCTATGGAGAGAGTTGAGAAATTTCAAAGCATCAAAGTGGACCGTTGTACTCTATTTGGTGTTTATAGAAGTCTAATATGCTTGTTTTGCATTCGTGCAACGTTTCGGAAGGTAAAGATGCCAATAGACCAAGTTGTGTTTTAAATTGCTTAAAAACATGAAAAGCTCATCTATGGAGAGAGTTGAGCAATTTCAAAGCATCAAAGTGGGCATTTGTACTCTATTTAGTGTTCTTACAAGTCTAACATTCTAGTATAGCTTTCATACAACGTTTCGTAAGGCAAAGCTGCCAATAGACTAAGTTATGATTCAGATGGCACAAAAATGTCAAAAGCTCGTCTATGGAGACTTGAGTAATTCCAAAGCATCAAACTGGACCATTGTAATCTATTTAGTGTTCTTAGAAGTCTAACATGGTAGTTTAACTTTCGTGCAACGTTTCGTAAAGTAAAGATGCCAATAGACCAAGTTATGTTTAAAATTACACAAAAACGTTAAATGCTCTTATATGGAGAGAGTTGAGCAATTCCAAAGCATCAAAACGGATCGTTGTACTCTATTTAGTGTTCTTAGAAGTCTAGCATCCAAGTTTAGCTTTTGTGTAATGTTTCATAAGGTAAAGACGACAATAGACCAAGTTATGTTTCAAATTGCATAAAAACATGAAAAGCTCGTCTATGGAGAGAGTTGCGCAATTCCAAAGCATTAAAGTGGACCATTGTACTCTATTTGGTGTTCTTACGAGTCTAACATGCTAATTTTTCTTTCGTACAACATTTCATAAGGTAAAGCTGCCAATAAACCAAGTTATGTTTGAGATGGCTCAAAAAGTCAAAAGCTCATCTATAGAGACTTGAGAAATTGTAAAGCATCCAAGTGGATCGTTGTACTCTATTTAGTGTTCTTAGAATTCTAGCATGCTAGTTTAGCCTTTATGCAACGTTTCGTAAGGTAAAGATGCCAATAGACCAAGTTATGTTTCAAATTGTACAAAAACGTGAAAAGCTCTTCTATGGAGAGAGTTGAGCAATTCCAAAGCATCAAGGTGGACCGCTGTACTCTATTTAGTTTTCTTAGAAGTCTAACATGCTAGTTTAGCTTTCATGCAACGTTTCATAAGGTAAAGAAGACAATAGACCAAGTTATGTTTCGAATTGCACAAAAACGTCAAAACCTCATTTATGGAGGGAGTTGAGCAATTCCAAAGCATCAAAGTGGACCGTTGTACTCTATTTAGTTTTCTTAGAAGTATAACATGCTAATTTAGCTTTCGTCCAACGTTTCGTAAGGTCAAGATGCGAATAGACCAAGTTACGTTTCAAATTGTACAAAAACATCAAAAGCTTGTCTATGGAAAGAATTAAGCAATTCCAAAGCATCAAAGTGGACCGGTGTACCCTATTTAGTGTTTTTAGAAGTCTAACAAGCTAGTTTAGCTTTCGTGCAAAGTTTCGTAAGGTAAGGATTCCAATAGACCAAGTTATGTTTGCAATTGCATAAAAACGTCAAAAGCTCATCTATGGAGAGAGTTGAGCAATTCTAAAATATCAAAGTGGACCATTGTACTCTATTTAGTATTCTTAGAAGTCTAGATGCGAGTTTTGCTTTTGTGCAACGTTTCGTAAGGTAAAGATGCCAATAGACCAAGTTATGTTTAAAATTGAACAAAAACGTGAAATGCATTTTTATGGAGAGAGTTGAGCAATTTTAAAGCTTCAAAATGGACCGTTGTACTCTATTTAGTGTTATTAGAAGTCTAACATGCTAGTTTAGCTTTCGTGCAACGTTTAGTAGGGTAAAGATGCCAGTAGACCGAGTTATGTTGTAGATGGCACAAAAATGGCAAAAGCTCATCTATGGAGACTTGAGTAATTCCAAAGCATCAAACTGGACCATTGTACACTATTTAGTGTTCTTAGAAGTCTAACATGATAGTTTAGCTTTCGTGCAACGTTTCGTAAGGTGAAGATGCCAATAGACCAAGTTATGTTTTAAATGGCACAAAAATGTCAAAAGCTCGTCTATGGAGACTTGAGTAATTCCAAAGCATCAAACTAGACCATTGTACTCTATTTAGTGTTCTTAGAAGTCTAACATGCTAGTTTAGCTTTCGTGCAACGTTTCGTAGGGTAAAGATGTCAGTAGACCAAGTAATGATTCAAATTGCACAAAAATGTCAAAAGCTCGTCTATGAAGAGAATTGAGCAATTCCAAAGCATCAAAGTCGATGGTTGTACTCTATTTAGTGTTCTTACAAGTCTGGCATGTCGGTTTAGCTCTTGCGCAACGTTTCGTAAGGTGAAGAAGTCAATAGACCAAGTTATGTTTAAAATTACACAAAAACGTGAAATGCTCTTCTATGGAGAGAGTTGAGCAATTCCAAAGCATCAAAATGGATCAATGTACTATATTCAGTGTTATTAGAAGTCTAACATGCTAGGTTAGCCTTCGTGCAACGATTCGTAAGGTCAAGATGCCAATAGACCAAGTTATGATTCAAATTGCACAAAAACGTCAAAAGCTCGTTTATGGAGAGAATTGAGCAATTCCAAAGCATCAAAGTCGACGGTTGTACTATATTTAGTGTTCTTACAAGTCTAGCATGCCGGTTTAGCTTTCGTGCAACGTTTCGTAAGGTAAAGATGCCAATAGACCAAGTTATGTTTAAAATTACACAAAAACGTGAAATGCTCTTCCATGGAGAGAGTTGAGCGATTCCAAAGCATCAAAATGGATCAATGTACTCTATTTAGTGTTATTAGAAGCCTAACATGCTAGTTTATCCTTCATGCAACAATTCGTAAGGTAAAGATGCCAATAGACCAAGTTATGTTTAAAATTACACAAAAACGTGAAATGCTCTTCTATGGAGAGAGTTGAGCAATTCCAAAGCATCAAAATGGATCAATGTACTCTATTTAGTGTTATTAGAAGTCTAACATGCTAGTTTAGCCTTCGTGCAACGATTCGTAAGGTAAAGATGCCAATAGACCAAGTTATGATTCAAATTGCACAAAAACGTCAAAAGCTCGTCTATCGAGATAATGGAGCAATTCCAAAGTATCAAACTGGACGGTTGTACTCTATTTAGTGTTCTTACAAGTCTAGCCTGCTATTTTAGCTTTCGTGCAACGTTTCGTAAGGTAAAGATGCCAATACACCTAGTTATGTTTCAAATTGCACAAAAATGTCAAGCGCTCATCTATGGAGAGAGTTGAGAAATTTCAAAGCATCAAAGTGGACCGTTGTACTCTATTTGGTGTTTATAGAAGTCTAATATGCTTGTTTTGCATTCGTGCAACGTTTCGGAAGGTAAAGATGCCAATAGACCAAGTTGTGTTTTAAATTGCTTAAAAACATGAAAAGCTCATCTATGGAGAGAGTTGAGCAATTTCAAAGCATCAAAGTGGGCATTTGTACTCTATTTAGTGTTCTTACAAGTCTAACATTCTAGTATAGCTTTCATACAACGTTTCGTAAGGCAAAGCAGCCAATAGACTAAGTTATGATTCAGATGGCACAAAAATGTCAAAAGCTCGTCTATGGAGACTTGAGTAATTCCAAAGCATCAAACTGGACCATTGTAATCTATTTAGTGTTCTTAGAAGTCTAACATGGTAGTTTAACTTTCGTGCAACGTTTCGTAAAGTAAAGATGCCAATAGACCAAGTTATGTTTAAAATTACACAAAAACGTTAAATGCTCTTATATGGAGAGAGTTGAGCAATTCCAAAGCATCAAAACGGATCGTTGTACTCTATTTAGTGTTCTTAGAAGTCTAGCATCCAAGTTTAGCTTTTGTGTAATGTTTCATAAGGTAAAGACGACAATAGACCAAGTTATGTTTCAAATTGCATAAAAACATGAAAAGCTCGTCTATGGAGAGAGTTGAGCAATTCCAAAGCATTAAAGTGGACCATTGTACTCTATTTGGTGTTCTTACGAGTCTAACATGCTAATTTTTCTTTCGTACAACATTTCATAAGGTAAAGCTGCCAATAAACCAAGTTATGTTTGAGATGGCTCAAAAAGTCAAAAGCTCATCTATGGAGACTTGAGAAATTGTAAAGCATCCAAGTGGATCGTTGTACTCTATTTAGTGTTCTTAGAATTCTAGCATGCTAGTTTAGCCTTTATGCAACGTTTCGTAAGGTAAAGATGCCAATAGACCAAGTTATGTTTCAAATTGTACAAAAACGTGAAAAGCTCTTCTATGGAGAGAGTTGAGCAATTCCAAAGCATCAAGGTGGACCGCTGTACTCTATTTAGTTTTCTTAGAAGTCTAACATGCTAGTTTAGCTTTCATGCAACTTTTCATAAGGTAAAGAAGACAATAGACCAAGTTATGTTTCGAATTGCACAAAAACGTCAAAACCTCATTTATGGAGGGAGTTGAGCAATTCCAAAGCATCAAAGTGGACCGTTGTACTCTATTTAGTTTTCTTAGAAGTATAACATGCTAATTTAGCTTTCGTCCAACGTTTCGTAAGGTCAAGATGCGAATAGACCAAGTTACGTTTCAAATTGTACAAAAACATCAAAAGCTCGTCTATGGAAAGAATTAAGCAATTCCAAAGCATCAAAGTGGACCGGTGTACCCTATTTAGTGTTTTTAGAAGTCTAACAAGCTAGTTTAGCTTTCGTGCAAAGTTTCGTAAGGTAAGGATTCCAATAGACCAAGTTATGTTTGCAATTGCATAAAAAGTCAAAAGCTCATCTATGGAGAGAGTTGAGCAATTCTAAAATATCAAAGTGGACCATTGTACTCTATTTAGTATTCTTAGAAGTCTAGATGCGAGTTTTGCTTTCGTGCAACGTTTCGTAAGGTAAAGATGCCAATAGACCAAGTTATGTTTAAAATTGAACAAAAACGTGAAATGCATTTTTATGGAGAGAGTTGAGCAATTTTAAAGCTTCAAAATGGACCGTTGTACTCTATTTAGTGTTATTAGAAGTCTAACATGCTAGTTTAGCTTTCGTGCAACGTTTAGTAGGGTAAAGATGCCAGTAGACCGAGTTATGTTGTAGATGGCACAAAAATGGCAAAAGCTCATCTATGGAGACTTGAGTAATTCCAAAGCATCAAACTGGACCATTGTACACTATTTAGTGTTCTTAGAAGTCTAACATGATAGTTTAGCTTTCGTGCAACGTTTCGTAAGGTGAAGATGCCAATAGACCAAGTTATGTTTTAAATGGCACAAAAATGTCAAAAGCTCGTCTATGGAGACTTGAGTAATTCCAAAGCATCAAACTAGACCATTGTACTCTATTTAGTGTTCTTAGAAGTCTAACATGCTAGTTTAGCTTTCGTGCAACGTTTCGTAGGGTAAAGATGTCAGTAGACCAAGTTATGATTCAAATTGCACAAAAATGTCAAAAGCTCGTCTATGGAGAGAATTGAGCAATTCCAAAGCATCAAAGTCGACGGTTGTACTCTATTTAGTGTTCTTACAAGTCTAGCATGCCGGTTTAGCTCTTGCGCAACGTTTCGTAAGGTGAAGATGCCAATAGACCAAGTTATGTTTAAAATTACACAAAAACGTGAAATGCTCTTCTATGGAGAGAGTTGAGCAATTCCAAAGCATCAAAATGGATCAATGTACTCTATTCAGTGTTATTAGAAGTCTAACATGCTAGGTTAGCCTTCGTGCAACGATTCGTAAGGTAAAGATGCCAATAGACCAAGTTATGATTCAAATTGCACAAAAATGTCAAAAGCTCGTTTATGGAGAGAATTGAGCAATTCCAAAGCATCAAAGTCGACGGTTGTACTATATTTAGTGTTCTTACAAGTCTAGCATGCCGGTTTAGCTTTCGTGCAACGTTTCGTAACGTAAAGATGCCAATAGACCAAGTTATGTTTAAAATTACACAAAAACGTGAAATGCTCTTCCATGGAGAGAGTTGAGCGATTCCAAAGCATCAAAATGGATCAATGTACTCTATTTAGTGTTATTGGAAGCCTAACATGCTAGTTTAGCCTTCATGCAACAATTCGTAAGGTAAAGATGCCAATAGACCAAGTTATGTTTAAAATTACACAAAAACGTGAAATGCTCTTCTATGGAGAGAGTTGAGCAATTCCAAAGCATCAAAAAGGATCGTTGTACTCTATTTAGTGTTCCTAGAAGTCTAGCATCCAAGTTTAGCTTTTGTGCAACGTTTCATAGGGTAAAGACGACAATAGACCAAGTTATGTTTCAAATTGCATAAAAACATGAAAAGCTCGTCTATGGAGAGAGTTGAGCAATATGCCAATACACCAAGTTATGTTTCAAATTGCATAAAAACGTCAAAAGCTCGTCTATGGAGAGAGTTGAGCAATTCCAAAGCATCAAAGTGGACCATTGTACGCTATTCAGTATTCTTAGAAGTCTATCATACGAGTTTTGCTTTCGTGCAACATTTCGTAAGGTAAAGATGCCAATAGACCAAGTTATGTTTCAAATTGCACAAAAACATGACAAGCTCTTCCATGGAGAGAGTTGGGAAATTCCAAAGCATCAAAGTGGACCGCTGTACTCTATTTAGTTTTCTTAGAAGTTCAACATCCTAGTTTAGCTTTCATGCAACGTTTCGTAAGGTAAAGATAACAATAGACCAAGTTATGTTTCAAATTGCACAAAAACGTCAAAACCTCATTTATCGAGAGAGTTGAGCAATTCCAAAGCATCAAAGTGGACCGTTGTACTCTATTTAGTTTTCTTAGAAGTATAACATGCTAATTTAGCTTTCGTCCAACATTCGTAAGGTAAAGATGCGAATAGACCAAGTTACGTTTCAAATTGCACAAAAACATCAAAAGCTCGTCTATGGAAAGAATTAAGCAATTCCAAAGCATCAAAGTGGACCGGCGTACCCTATTTAGTGTTTTGAGAAGTCTAACATGCTAGTTTAGCTTTCGTGCAATGATTCGTAAGGTAAAGATGCCAATAGACCAAGTTATGATTCTAATTGCACAAAAACGTCAAAAGCTCATCTATCGAGATAATGGAGCAATTCCAAAGCATCAAACTGGACGGTTGTACTCTATTTAGTGTTCTTACAAGTCTAGCATGCTAGTTTAGCTTTCGTCCAACGTTTTGTAAGGTAAAGATGCCAATACACCTAGTTATGTTTCAAATTGCACAAAAACGTCAAGAGCTCATCTATGGAGAGAGTTGAGCAATTTCAAAGCATCAAAGTGGACCGTTGTACTCTATTTAGTGTTCATTGAAGTCTAACATGATAGTTTTGCTTTCGTGCAACGTTTCGTAAGGTTAAGATGCCAATAGACCAAGTTGTGTTTTAAATTGCATAAAAACGTGAAAAGCTCGTCTATGGAGAGACTTGAGCAATTCCAAAGCAGCAAAATGGACCGTTGTACTCTATTTAGTGTTCTTACAAGTCTAACATGCTAGTTTAGCTTTCGCACAACGTTTCATAAGGTAAAGCTACCAATAGACCAAGTTATGTTTGAGATGGCTCAAAACCGTCAAAAGCTCATCTATGGAGACTTGAGAAATTCCAAAGCATCAAAGTGGATCGTTGTACTCTATTTAGTGTTATTAGAAGTCTAGCATGCTAGTTTAGCTTTCGTGCAACGTTTCGTAAGGTAAAGATGCCAAAAGGTCGAGTTATGTTTCAAATTTTGCAAAAACGTGAAATGGTCGTCTATGGAGAGAGTTGAGCAATTCCAAAGCATCAAGTGGACCGTTGTACTCTATTTAGTGTTCTTAGAAGTCTAGCATCCAAGTTCAGCTTTCGTGCAGCATTTCATAAGGTAAAGACGGCAATAGACCAAGTTACGTTTCAAATTACATAAAAACGTGAAAAGCTCGTCTATGGAGAGAGTTGAGCAATTCCAAAGCATCAAAATGGACCGTTGTACTCTATTTCGTGTTCTTACAAGTCTAACATGCTAGTTTAGCTTTCGTACAATGTTTCGTAAGGTAAAGCTACCAATAGACCAAGTTATGTTTGAGATGGCTCAAAAACGTCAAAAGCTCATCTATGGAGACTTGAGAAATTCCAAAGCATCAAAGTGGATCGTTCTACTCTATTTAGTGTTCTTAGAAGTCCAGCATGCTAGTTTAGCTTTCGTGCAACATTTCGCAAGGTAAAGATGCCAATAGACCAAGTTATGTTTCAAATTGCATAAAAACGTCAATAACTCATCTATGGAGAGAGTTGAGCAATTCCAAAGCATCAATGTGGACCATTGTACTCTATTTAGTATTCTTAGAAGTCTATCATGCGAGTTTTGCTTTCGTGCAACGTTTCGTAAGGTAAAGATGCCAATAGACCAAGTTATGTTTCAAATTGCACAAAAACGTGAAAAGCTCTTCTATGGAGAGAGTTGAGCAATTCCAAAGCATCAAAGTGGACCGCTGTACTCTATTTAGTTTTCTTAGAAGTCTAACATCCTAGTTTAGCTTTCGTGCAACGTTTGATAAGGTAAAGATGACAATAGACTAAGTTATGTTCAAATTGCACAAAAACGTCAAAACCTCATTTATGGAGAGTTGAGGAATTCCAAAGCATCAAAGTAAACCGTTGTACTCTATTTAGTGTTATTAGAAGTCTAACAAGCTAGTTTAGCTTTCGTGCAATGATTCATAAGGTAAAGATGCCAATAGACCAAGTTATGATTCAAATTGCACAAAAACGTCAAAAGCTCGTCTATCGAGATAATGGAGCAATTCCAAAGAATCAAACTGGACGGTTGTACTCTATTTAGTGTTCTTACAAGTCTAGCATGCTATTTTAGCTTTCGTGCAGCGTTTTGTAAGGTAAAGATGCCAATACACCTAGTTATGTTTCAAATTGCATAAAAACGTCAAGAGCTCATCTATGGAGAGAGTTGAGAAATTTCAAAGCATCAAAGTGGACCGTTGTACTCTATTTAGTGTTTATAGAAGTCTAACATGCTTGTTTTGCTTCCGTGCAACGTTTCGTAAGGTGAAGATGCCAATAGACCAAGTTGTGTTTCATAAAAACATGAAAAGCTCGTCTATGGAGAGATTTGATCAATTCCAAAGCATCAAAGTGGACAGTTGTACTCTATTTGGTGTTCTTACAAGTCTAACATGCTTGTTTAGCTTTCGTACAACATTTCGTAAGGTAAAGATGCCAATAGACCAATTTACGTTTAAAATTGTAGAAAAACGTGAAATGCTCTTTTATGGAGAGAGTTGAGCAATTTTAAAGCATCAAAATGGACCGTTGTACTCTAGTTAGTGTTATTAGAAGTCTAACATGCTAGTTTAGCTTTCGTGCAACGTTTCGTAAGGTAAAGATTCCAATAGACAAGTTATGATTCAAATTGCACAAAAAAGTCAAAAGCTCATCGATGGAGAGAATTGAGCAATTCCAAAGCATAAAAGTCGACGGTTGTACTCTATTTAGTGTTCTTACAAGTCTAGCATGCTGGTTTAGCTTTCGCACAACGTTTCATAAGGTAAAGATGCCAATAGACCAAGTTATGTTTAAAATTGCACAAAAATGTGAACAGCTCTTCTATGGAGAGAATTGAGCGATTCCAAAGCATCAAAATGGATCGTTGTACTCTATTTAGTGTTATTAGAAGTCTAACATGCTAGTTTAGCTTTCGTGCACCGATTCGTATGGTAAAGATGCCAATAGAACAAGTTATGATTCAAATTGCACAAAAACGTCAAAAGCTCCTCTATCGAGAAAATGGGGCAATTCCAAAGCATCAAACTGGACGATTGTACTCTATTTAGTGTTCTTACAAGTCTAGCATGCCAGTTTAGTTTTCGTGCAACGTTTCGTAAGGTAAAGATGCCAATACACCTAGTTATGTTTCAAATTGCACAAAAACGTCAAAAGCTCATCTATGGTGAGAGTTGAGCAATTCCAAAGCATCGAAGTGGACCATTGTACTCTATTTAGTATTTATAGAAGTCTAACATGCTTGTTTTGCTTTCGTGCAATGTTTCGTAAGGTAAAGATGCCAATAGACCAATTTGTGTTTCATAAAAACATGAAAAGCTCGTCTATGGAGAGATTTGATCAATTCCAAAGCATCAAGGTGGACCGTTGTACTCTATTTAGTGTTCTTACAGGTCTAACATGTTTGTTTGGCTTTCGTACAATGTTTCGTAAGGTAAAGATGCCAATAGACCAAGTTATGTTTAAAATTGCACAAAAACGTGAAATGCTCTTCTATGGAGAGAGTTGAGCAATTTTAAAGCATCAAAATGGACCGTTGTACTCTATTTAGTGTTATTAGAAGTCTAACATGCTAGTTTAGGTTTCGTGCAACATTTCGTAAGGTAAAGATGCCAATGGACAAGTTATGATTCAAATTGCACAAAAAGTCAATAGCTCGTCTATGGAGAGACTTGAGCAATTGCAAAGCATCAAAGTCGACGGTTGTACTCTATTTAGTGTTCTTACAAGTCTAGCATACTGGTTTAACTTTCGCGCAACGTTTCATAAGGTAAAGATGCCAATAGACCAAGTTATGTTTAAAATTACACAAAAACGTGAAAAGCTCTTCTATGGAGAGAGTTGAGCAATTCCAAAGCATCAAAATGGATCGTTGTACTCTATTTAGTGTTATTAGATGTCTAACATGCTAGTTTAGCTTTCGTGCAACGATTCGTAAGGTAAAGATGCCAATAGACCAAGTTGTGATTAAAATTGCACAAAAACGTCAAGAGCTCGTCTATCGAGATAATGGAGTAATTCCAAAACATCAAATTGGACTGTTGTACTCTATTTAGTGTTCTTCCAAGCCTAGCACGCTAGTTTAGCTTTTGAGCAACATTTCGTATAGTAAAGATACAAATACACCTAGTTATGTTTCAAATTGCACAAAACGTCAAAAGCTCATCTATGGAGAGAGTTAAGAAATTCCAAAGCATCAAAGTGGACCTTTGTACTCTATTTAGTGTTTATAGAAGTCTGACATGCTTGTTTTGCTTTCGTGCAACGTTTCGTAAGGTAAACATGCCAATAGACCAAGTTGTGTTTCATCAAAACATGAAAAGCTCGTCTATGGAGAGATTTGATCAATTCCAAAGCATCAAGGTGGACCGTTGTACTCTATTTAGTGTTCTTACAGGTCTAACATGCTTGTTTAGCTTTCTTACAACGTTTTGTAAGGTAAAGATGCCAATAGACCAAGTTGTGTTTAAAATTGCACAAAAACGTGAAATGCTCTTCTATGGAGAGAGTTGAGCAATTTTAAAGCATCAAAATGGACCGTTGTACTCTAGTTAGTGTTATTAGAAGTCTAACATGCTAGTTTAGCTTTCGTGCAACGTTTCGTAAGATAAAGATTCCAATAGACAAGTTATGATTCAAATTGCACAAAAAGTCAAAAGCTCGTCTATGGAGAGAATTAAGCAATTCCAAAGAATCAAAGTCGATGGTTGTACTCTATTTAGTCTTCTTACAAGTCTAGCATGCTGGTTTGGCTTCCGCGCAACGTTTCATAAGGTAAAGATGCCAATAGACCAAGTTATGTTTAGAATTGCACAAAAACGTGAAAAGCTCTTCTATGGAGAGAGTTGAGCAATTACAAAGCATCAAAATGGATCGTTGTACTCTATTTAGTGTTATTAGAAGTCTAACATGCTAGTTTAGCTTTCGTGCAACGATTCGTCAGGTAAAGATGCCAATAGACCAAGTTATGATTCAAATTGCACAAAAACGTCGAATGCTCCTCTATCGAGAAAATGGAGCAATTCCAAGGCATTAAACTGGACGGTTGTGCTCTATTTAGTGTTCTTACAAGTCTAGCATGCTAGTTTAGTTTTCGTGCAACGTTTCGTAAGGTAAAGATACCAATACACCTAGTTATGTTTCAAATTGCGCAAAAGCGTCAAGAGCTCATCTATGGTGAGAGTTGAGCAATTCCAAAGCTTCAAAGTGGACCGTTGTACTCTATTTAGTGTTTATAGAAGTCTAACATGCTTGTTTTGCTTTCGTGCAACGTTTCGTAAGGTAAAGATGCCAATAGACGAAGTTGTGTTTCATAAGAACATGAAAAGCTCGTCTATGGAGAGATTTGATCAGTTCCAAAGCATCAAAGTGGACCGTTGTACTCTATTTAGTGTTCTTACAAGTCTAACATGCTTGTTTTGCTTTCGTACAACGTTTCGTAAGGTAAAGATGTCAAAAGACCAAGTTGTGTTTAAAATTGCACAAAAACGTGAAATGTACTTCTATGGAGAGAGTTGAGCAATTTTAAAGCATCAAAATGGACTGTTGTACTCTATTTAGTGTTATTAGAAGTCTAACATGATAGTTTAGCTTTCGTGCAACGTTTCGTAAGGTAAAGATGCCAATAGACAAGTTATGATTCAAATTACACAAAAAGTCAAAAGCTCGTCTATCGAGATAATTGAGCAATTCCAAAGCATCGAAGTCGACGGTTGTACTCTATTTAGTGTTCTTACAAGTCTAGCATGCTGGTTTAGCTTTCGAGCAACGTTTCATAAGGTAAAGATGCCAAAAGACCAAGTTATGCTTAAAATTGCACAAAAACGTGAAAAGCTCTTCTATGGAGAGAGTTGAGGAATTCCAAAGCATCAAAATGGATCATTGTACTCTATTTAGTGTTATTAGAAGTCTAACATGCTAGTTTAGCTTTCGTGCAACGATTCGTAAGGTAAAGATGGCAATAGACCAACTTATCATTCAAATTGCACAAAAACGTCAAAAGCTCCTCTATCGAGAAAATGGAACAATTCCAAAGCATCAAAGTGGACCTTTGTACTCTATTTAGTGTTTATAGAAGTTTAACATGCTTGCTTTGCTTTCGTGCAACGTTTCATAAGGTAAAGATGCCAATAGACCAAGTTGTGTTTCATAAAAACATGAAAAGCTCGTCTATGGAGAGATTTGATCAATTCCAAAGCATCAAGGTGGACCATTGTACTCTATTTAGTGTTCTTACAAGTCTAACATGCTTGTTTAGCTTTCGTACAACGTTTCGTAAGGTAAAGATGACAATAGACCAAGTTATGTTTCAAATTGCACAAAAACGTCAAAACCTCATTTATGGAGGGAGTTGAGCAATTCCAAAGCATCAAACTGGACCGTTGTACTCTATTTAGTTTTCTTAGAAGTATAACATTCTAATTTAGCTTTCGTCCAACGTTTCGTAAGGTCAAGATGCGAATAGACCAAGTTACGTTTCAAATTGTACAAAAACATCAAAAGCTCGTCTATGGAGAGAGTTGAGAAATTTCAAAGCATCAAAGTGGACCGTTGTACTCTATTTGGTCTTTATAGAAATCTAACATGCTTGTTTTGCATTCGTGCAACGTTTCGGAACGTAAAGATGCCAATAGACCAAGTTATGTTTTAAATTGCATAAAAACGTGAAAAGCTCGTCTATGGAGAGAGTTGAGCAATTCCAAAGCATCAAAGTCGACGGTTGTATTCTATTTAGTGTTCTTACAAGTCTAGCATGCTGGTTTTGCTTTCGCGCAACGTTTCATAAGGTAAAGATGCCAATAGACCAAGTTACGTTTAAAATTGCACAAAAACGTGAAAAGCTCTTCTATGGAGAGAGTTGAGCAATTCCAAAGCATCAAAATGGATCGTTGTACTGTATTTAGTGTTATTAGAAGTCTAACTTGCTAGTTTAGCTTTCGTGCAACGATTCGTAAGGTAAAGATGCCAATAGACCAAGTTATCATTCAAATTTCCCAAAAACGTCAAAAGCTCCTCTATCGAGAAAACGGAGCAATTCCAAAGCATCAAACTGGAGTGTTGTACTCTATTTAGTGTTCTTACAAGTCTAGCATGCTAGTTTAGCTTTCGTGCAACATTTCGTAAGGTAAAGATGCCAATACACCTAGTTATGTTTCAAATTGCATAAAAAGTTAATAGCTCATCTGTGGAGAGAGTTGAGAAATTTCAAAGCATCAAAGTGGACCGTTGTACTCTATTTAGTGTTTATAGAAGTCTAACAAGCTTGTTTTGCTTTCGTGCAACGTTTCGTAAGGTAAAGATGCCAATAGACCAAGTTGTGTTTCATAAAACATGAAAAGCTCATCTATGGAGAGATTTGATCAATTCCAAAGCATCAAGGTGGACCGTTGTACTCTATTTAGTGTTCTTACATGTCTAACATGCTCGTTTAGCTTTCGTACAACGTTTCGCAAGGTAAATATGCCAATAGGCCAAGTTATCTTTAAAATTGCACAAAAACGTGAAATGCTCTTCTATGGAGAAAGTTGAGCAATTTTAAAGCATCAAAATGGACCGTTGTACTCTAGTTAGTGTTATTAGAAGTCTAACATACTAGTTTAGCTTTCGTGCAACGTTTCGTAACGTAAAGATTCCAATAGACAAGTTATGATTCAAATTGCACAAAAAGTCAAAAGCTCATCTATGGAGAGAATTGAGCAATTCCAAAGAATCAAAGTCGACGGTTGTACTCTATTTAGTGTTCTTACAAGTCTAGCATGCTGGTTTAGCTTCCGCGCAACGTTTCATAAGGTAAAGATGCCATTAGACCAAGTTATGTTTAAAATTGCACAAAAACGTGAAAAGCTCTTCTATGGAGAGAGTTGAGCAATTCCAAAGCATCAAAATGGATCGTTGTACTCTATTTAGTGTTATTAGAAGTCTAACATGCTAGTTTAGCTTTCGTGCAACGATTCATAAGGTAAAGATGCCAATAGACCAAGTTATGATTCAAATTGCACAAAAACGTCGAATGCTCCTCTATCGAGAAAATGGAGCAATTCCAAGGCATCAAACTGGACGGTTGTGCTCTATTTAGTGTTCTTACAAGTCTAGCATGCTAGTTTAGTTTTCGTGCAACGTTTCGTAAGGTAAAGATGCCAATACACCTAGTTATGTTTCAAATTACGCAAAAACGTCAAGAGCTCATCTATGGTGAGAGTTGAGCAATTCCAAAGCATCAAAGTGGACCGTTGTACTCTTTTTAGTGTTTATAGAAGTCTAACATGCTTGTTTTGCTTTCGTGCAACCTTTCGTAGGGTAAAGATGCCAATACACCTAGTTATGTTTGAAATTGCGCAAAAACGTCAAGAGGTCATCTATGGTGAGAGTTGAGCAATTCCAAAGCATCAAAGTGGACCGTTGTACTCGATTTAGTGTTTATAGAAGTCTAACATGCTTGTTTTGCTTTCGTGCAACGTTTCGTAAGGTAAAGATGCCAATAGACGAAGTTGTGTTTCATAAGAACATGAAAAGCTCGTATATGGAGAGATTTGATCAGTTCCAAAGCATCAAAGTGGACCGTTATACTCTATTTAGTGATCTTACAAGTCTAACATGCTTGTTTAGCTTTCGTACAACGTTTCGTAAGGTAAAGATGCCAAAAGACCAAGTTGTGTTTAAAATTGCACAAAAACGTGAAATGCTCTTCTATGGAGAGAGTTGAGCAATTTTAAAGCATCAAAATGGACTGTTGTACTCTATTTAGTGTTATTAGAAGTCTAACATGCTAGTTTAGCTTTCGTGCAACGTTTCGTAAGGTAAAGATGCCAATAGACAAGTTATGATTCAAATTGCACAAAAAGTCAAAAGCTCGTCTATGCAGATAATTGAGCAATTCCAAAGCATCGAAGTCGACGGTTGTACTCTATTTAGTGTTCTTACAAGTCTAGCATGCTAGTTTAGTTTTCGTGCAACGTTTCGTAAGGTAAAGATGCCAATACACCTAGTAATGTTTCAAATTGCACAAAAATGTCAAGAACTCATCTATGGTGAGAATTGAGCAATTCCAAAGCATCAAAGTGGACCGTTGTACTCTTTTTAGTGTTTATAGAAGTCTAACATGCTTTTTTTGCTTTCGTGCAACGTTTCGTAGGGTAAAGATGCCAATATACCTAGTTATGTTTGAAATTGCGCAAAAATGTCAAGAGGTCATCTATGGTGAGAGTTGAGCAATTCCAAAGCATCAAGGTGGACCGTTGTACTCTATTTAGTGTTTATTGAAGTCTAACATGCTTGTTTTGCTTTCGTGCAACGTTTCGTAAGGTAAAGATGCCAATAGACGAAGTTGTGTTTCATAAGAACATGAAAAGCTCATCTATGGAGAGATTTGATCAGTTCCGAAGCATCAAAGTGGACCGTTGTACTCTATTTAGTGTTCTTACAAGTCTAACATGCTTGTTTAGCTTTCGTACAACGTTTCGTAAGGTAAAGATGCCAAAAGACCAAGTTGTGTTTAAAATTGCACAAAAACGTGAAATGCTCTTCTATGGAGAGAGTTGAGCAATTTTAAAGCATCAAAATGGACTGTTGTACTCTATTTAGTGTTATTAGAAGTCTAACATGCTAGTTTAGCTTTCGTGCAACGTTTCGTAAGGTAAAGATGCCAATAGAAAAGTTATGATTCAAATTACACAAAAAGTCAAAAGCTCGTCTATCGAGATAATTGAGCAATTCCAAAGCATCGAAGTCGACGGTTGTACTCTATTTAGTGTTCTTACAAGTCTAGCATGTTGGTTTAGCTTTCGAGCAACGTTTCATAAGGTAAAGATGCCAATAGACCAAGTTATGCTTAAAATTGCACAAAAACGTGAAAAGCTCTTCTATGGAGAGAGTTGAGGAATTCCAAAGCATCAAAATGGATCATTGTACTCTATTTAGTGTTATTAGAAGTCTAACATGCTAGTTTAGCTTTCGTGCAACGATTCGTAAGGTAAAGATGCCAATAGACCAACTTATCATTCAAATTGCACAAAAACCTCAAAAGCTCCTCTATCGAGAAAATGGAACAATTCCAAAGCATCAAAGTGGACCTTTGTACTCTATTTAGTGTTTATAGAAGTTTAACATGCTTGTTTTGCTTTCGTGCAACGTTTCATAAGGTAAAGATGCCAATAGACCAAGTTGTGTTTCATAAAAACATGAAAAGCTCGTCTATGGAGAGATTTGATCAATTCCAAAGCATCAAGGTGGACCATTGTACTCTATTTAGTGTTCTTACAAGTCTAACATGCTTGTTTAGCTTTCGTACAACGTTTCGTAAGGTAAAGATGCCAATAGACCAAGTTATGTTCAAAATTGTCCAAAAACGTGAAATGCTCTACTATGGAGAGAGTTGAGCAATTTTAAAGCATCAAAATGGACCGTTGTACTCTATTTAGTGTTATTAGAAGTCTAACATGCTAGTTTAGTTTTCGTGCAACGTTTCGTAAGGTAAAGATTCCAATAGACAAGTTATGATTCAAATTGGGCAAAAAGTCAAAAGCTCGTCTATGGAGAGAATTGAGCAATTCCAAAGCATCAAAGTCGATGGTTGTATTCTATTTACTGTTCTTACAAGTCTAGCATGCTGGTTTAGCTTTCGCGCAACGTTTCATAAGGTAAAGATGCCAATAGACCAAGTTATGTTTAAAATTGCACAAAAACGTGAAAAGCTCTTCTATGGAGAGAGTTGAGCAATTCCAAAGCATCAAAATGGATCGTTGTACTGTATTTAGTGTTATTAGAAGTCTAACATGCTAGTTTAGCTTTCGTGCAACGATTCGTAAGGTAAAGATGCCAATAGACCGAGTTATGATTCAAATTGCACAAAAACGTCGAATGCTCCTCTATCGAGAAAATGGAGCAATTCCAAGGCATCAAACTGGACGGTTGTGCTCTATTTAGTGTTCTTACAAGTCTAGCATGCTAGTTTAGTTTTCATGCAACGTTTCGTAAGGTAAAGATGCCAATACACCTCGTTATGTTTCAAATTACGCAAAAACGTCAAGAGCTCATCTATGGTGAGAGTTGAGCAATTCCAAAGCATCAAAGTGGACCGTTGTACTCTTTTTAGTGTTTATAGAAGTCTAACATACTTGTTTTGCTTTCGTGCAACGTTTCGTAGGGTAAAGATGCCAATACACCTAGTTATGTTTGAAATTGTGCAAAAACGTCAAGAGGTCATCTATGGTGAGAGTTGAGCAATTCCAAAGCATCAAAGTGGACCGTTGTACTCTATTTAGTGTTTATAGAAGTCTAACATGCTTGTTTTGCTTTTGTGCAACGTTTCGTAAGGTAAATATGCCAATAGACGAAGTTGTGTTTCATAAGAACATGAAAAGCTCGTCTATGGAGAGATTTAATCAGTTCCAAAGCATCAAAGTGGACCATTGTACTCGATTTAGTGTTCTTACAAGTCTAACATGCTTGTTTAGCTTTCGTACAACGTTTCGTAAGGTAAAGATGCCAAAAGACCAAGTTGTTTTTAAAATTGCACAAAAACATGAAATGCTCTTCTATGGAGAGAGTTGAGAAATTTTAAAGCATCAAAATGGACTGTTGTACTCTATTTAGCGTTATTAGAAGTCTAACATGCTAGTTTAGCTTTCGTGCAACGTTTCGTAAGGTAAAGATGTCAATAGACAAGTTATGATTCAAATTGCACAAAAAGTCAAAAGCTCGTCTATCGAGATAATTGAGCAATTCCAACGCATCGAAGTCGACGATTGTACTCTATTTAGTGTTCTTACAAGTCTAGCATGCTGGTTTAGCTTTCGAGCAACGTTTCATAAGGTAAAGATGCCAATAGACCAAGTTATGCTTAAAATTACACAAAAACGTGAAAAGCTCTTCTATGGAGAGAGTTGAGGAATTCCAAATCATCAAAATGGATCGTTGTACTCTATTTAGTGTTATTAGAAGTCTAACATGCTAGTTTAGCTTTCGTGCAACGATTTGTAAGGTAAAGATGCCAATAGACCAAGCTATCATTCAAATTGCACAAAAACGTCAAAAGCTCCTCTATCGAGAAAATGGAACAATTCCAAAGCATCAAAGTGGACCTTTGTACTCTGTTTCGTGTTTATAGAAGTTTAACATGCTTGTTTTGCTTTCGTGCAACGTTTCGTAAGGTAAAGATGCCAATAGACCAAGTTATGTTTCATAAAAACATGAAAAGCTCGTCTATGGAGATTTGATCAATTCCAAAGCATCAAGGTGGACCATTGTACTCTATTTAGTGTTCTTACAAGTCTAACATGCTTGTTTAGCTTTCGTACAACGTTTCGTAAGGTAAAGATGTCAATAGACCAAGTTATGTTTAAAATTGCCCAAAAATGTGAAATGCTCTACTATGGAGAGAGTTGAGCAATTTTAAAGCATCAAAATGGACCGTTGTACTCTATTTAGTGTGATTAGAAGTCTAACATGCTAGTTTAGCTTTCGTGCAACGTTTCGTAAGGTAAAGATGCCGATAGACAAGTTATGATTCAAATTGTACAAAAAGTCAAAAGCTCGTCTATGGAGAGAATTGAGCAATTCCAAAGCATCAACGTCGACGGTTGTAATCTATTTAGTGTTCTAACAAGTCAAGCATGCTGGTTTTGCTTTCGCGCAACGTTTCATAAGGTAAAGATGCCAATAGACCAAGTTATTTTTAAAATTGCACAAAAACGTGAAAAGCTCTTCTATGGAGAGAGTTGAGCAATTTCAAAGCACCAAAATGGATCGTTGTACTGTATTTAGTGTTATTAGAAGTCTAACATGCTGGTTTAGCTTTCGTGCAACGATTCGTAAGGTAAAGATGCCAATAGACCAAGTTATCATTCAAATTTCCCAAAAACATCAAAAGCTCCTCTATCGAGAAAACGGAGCAATTCCAAAGCATCAAACTGGAGGGTTGTACTCTATTTAGTGTTCTTACAAGTCTAGCATGCTAGTTTAGCTTTCGTGCAACATTTCGTAAGGTAAAGATGCCAATACACCTAGTTATGTTTCAAATTGCAGAATTAGAAACCTTAACAAAATGGACTTGCTTTTCCTTTCCCATTATCTACTCAGCGGATTGAAGTTCCTTCATAAGCATTGGAAGAGACATCTCTATCTTGTTCATGTTGAAGTACAACTGCGAGAATTAGCTTGACAGGGTCCTAAGACCATATCCACCTGCGTTTGTCCATCGATTTTAGCACCAAGATCCAAGGCTTCATAGAGGTACTCCATGACCTTCAACATATGCTCTTTCACGGGAGTACCCTCAGCCTGCTTGGCATTCATCAACTTCTTTATCGCTTGCTACCTTGCAGGGCGAGTGGTTTGTTGGAACATTTCCTACAGACTGAAGATCATGTCTCCAGTTGTCTGCATGCTCTTATGCTATTTCTACAAGACTGGCGATAAAGACGCTAAGATATAGCACTTGGCCATGTCATTGGCATTGATCCATTTTTGTCGAGCCAATCTGTCCTCATCTGTTGGGTCAGGGCCCAACTCAGGACAATCCTCGATCAGAACATACTTGTACCCACCTAAGGTGGCACTATGTCCAAGTTTCGTTTCCAGTCAACATAATTCGGTCCAGATAGTTTGTTTTCATTCAATATGGAAATAAGTGGAGAAAACGACATCTGAAATTTAAAATTAAAATGCATTAGATGAATGCTCCAATTATTTAATCTTTTTACATATCTACTAAGTAATAAAAACCCAAACATTTACTAAGTAAATTAAATGTAATAGCGTATCAACCAACAACAATTGCTTGCCTAGTTGACCCAAGTCTAACTCAGTCAAATAAATTCAAGCATCTAGCCTTTTGGGCCTCTTGAATTTCTTGATCGCTATTTATTTGGCTCTTTTGTAGGTTGAGTGTAAACCAAGGTTTAACCTATTGGAACTTACTCATGTGAAAACTCCATCCCAGAGGGGGTTTGCTCGTGCAACACGAGTAAGCTTTCATACAAGCGTGTCCTAAGTTATCAGCTTTCAATTCTACTATTGCATCTAATGGATACTCCATCCCAGAGGAGGGTTGCGCATGCAACATGAGTAAGTACCCATCTACAAATCAGAATTGAAATTTCCACTTGAAATCCTCCCACTAGACCTGGCATATAAACTCCATCCCATAGGGGGGTTGCGCATGCAACACGAGTAAGTTTATTTACCCTAGTGAGGATCAACCTTTGGGAAGCCACGGGTCATATCATTAGATATACCCCTCTCCCACTCAATGATTTATTATTAGGGTTTCCTGGTGAAGATTACCTTAGATCCTAGTGGCTCGAATCAACCTTTAATCGTTAACCAATTATGTAATTCCACGTGATTAAACTCATAATTATTCCCAATAGTTATTTAGGTGATTAACCTAAATCTTTAATCTATTAAATTATGCCACGAAAGTTCATCTAATCGCGTAATTACATATAACTTATTAGATGTCAAAAGGTGATTCCTAATAAGCCCCGTGCCAAGGCTTGTCTATTTGCCAATTTAATCATACATCCATTCACATAAGTAAAAGCATAATTAAATAAAGAAAAATAAACAAACATAATAAAAACATATGATACTGTATCTAAGCTGGTCTTCATGATGTCCAACATGCTGATAACCATCTCCAATCATGATTCGAAGACTAGGGAGAAACCCTAGCCGTGGGTCGTGAGTCTGCTTCACTTTCGGGGATTTTTCTTTGTGTCGAACTCCATCACGAACGTGCGTTCGCGACTTCCAGAGGCTTTCCAGGGGTGTCCCTAGTCCAGAAAATTTTTTGGTTACCTAAAAAATTGAGTTACAAACCGAAATACCCCTTAGGAACACTCCAAGCACAAATCTGAAAAATCTGTCGCGCACGCAGCTTTTCTTGGCTGCTGCAATTTTTCAGCTGTGTTTCTTTGCTATTTCTTCATGATTTTCCATTCATAACATCACAAAGTACTAGTACATAAAATCATATGCCTTGGGGAAGGCTTACAAGTGATTATAATGAATTTACAAAGCAAGGAAACTACAAATCTGAAAAAACAGTTTTACAAAAAATGTCCCATAGACTCTAAACACGAGCCTATGGGTTACAACCAAAAACAATAAATATATATAAATTAATACCAGCTTAGTACAATATCTCAAGACTGCAAAACAAGTGTTAGTGGCATCCAAAAATTCACAAAATCAATCGCACACCCTAGGCACCAATCTAGCGCGCAATTATTTTTCTAATGACTCGTTGTGTTAATCTTGACTTAATACATACTAAGTTTGCTCCGACACTATTTGTTGGTTGCTAAATTCAATTTTAGACATACAGCGGAAGATAACAAGGATCATCTTAGCATAGGTATAAATCAAAATTTAACGAACGATACCCCTACAACCCTAACATGCCCCACGGCCATAACGTGTTTTTGCCTAACATGCTTCTAAAAATTTATTTGATCTCAAATCTTATTTTAACATGTTAATCGAACACACAAGATCAAGTTTTAATCTTTGTAAATAATCCTAGCATGCTACTAGGTTTATATCCTAACAATTATTAAAACAAGATCAAGCACACATAACATGGCATCAAGAAAGTTAGAGATTAACCAACCTCTTCAAAATCGAGGTTCTAAGCTTTCTTCTTTTCTTGAACGCACGAACCACCGTCTTGATCTCTACGAACTTGGAACGCCTACGTCGTTTCTTTGGTATTTTCCTTAATCTCCTTGCGTACAAGCAAAGCAAAAAATCATCGATTGGCAGTGAACCAAAATCACACACATGGTCGCTACCTTTTTTGTGTGAATGTGACACTCGGCCACTATAAGATTTCACTTTTCTTTTTTTTCTTTTTTCTTTTTTTGTGTTAAGCGGCTGAGAAAAAACTACAATCAGATGCTTAAACTAAAAAAAAATATAGAAGGTGTTGTATTTATATAGAATTAAATAAGTCTCACTAGGTCATTGAAAATCCAATTCCATTGGAATTAGGAAACTAACAAACTTGACAACCAATTCAAGTAGTGATCGGCCAACTTTTAGAAAACCTAGTAAGGCCGACCGTATCTTGCATTGCAAGGCATGGGTTAGGCCTATCTTGGTCCACAATAGAATCTTTCCAACTTTATTGGACCTCTACATTTTCCTTTGGCCCAATCTTTCAAGAATTCAAGGCTCAAATATTATGTTGGTCTTTGGTCCATTCTTGACTTTAATTTCGATTATGTAAAATATTTATTTTACAATCTAAACCGAAATTCTGAGACTTATTATTTAATATAAATACACTTACAAGAATTTTGTATATCTTAACAAAAATAATTTTATCTTGAGGTTATCTTTGGGAAACCAAAACCCAATAAAATTATATCATTTTTTTTGTTATACAAACTCTATTCTTGTAATATCCCAATGACCGTTGTGATATGGTGAAATTTGCCGATCTTCCTTTAATAGGACGAGAGACTAAAATGAGGCTACCAAGGGGACTCCGTAGGACATACAAATCTAGGCTCCCGAAATATTATTCTTTACTGCCAAGCCCTATGACTAGGAATAATATTTCAATCCAATGTTCGTCTAACACCACCTAAACTATGGATAAACTCCCAGAGATGTACGATTCTTACATCGAGGCTTTCCCTTATTAGAAACCTGTCCCTGACCTGTGAGATATGTACGAATATATCCTACATGCAACACCCGGTAAGTTGGAGTGAGAGTTTGTGTACTATCAAACACTCCAAAGTCCATATTTCCCCTAAGATCTCGGTTCCCTTGTATCTATCCACTAAGCATATTAGATTGACCCGTGGATCAATCTAAATACTAACGCTTGATCCATAAGGATCACTCTACAGAGTTTCTGGGTAGATTAATTTGAACCTCTCGGTGGGTGCTTATACTTCCGTATCTCGAAAGTACATGAATGACTATGTTGTAGGTATGCTCCCACACCCTAGTGGCATACATGCAATCCATCAAGTATATTGACAATAGTGTGTGTCTCACTCATTGATGAATCAAAACGCACACGCTATAAGTATGAAAGTATTGACCTACTCAAGCTTAAGAGATATCGTACTCTCATAGCTATAGGATGAACAACTTATTGATAGTACTTTTCTGGTTGTTCTTTCCTATGTAAGTCCATCAATATATGTTTTCTTACATACACTAGTACACCAATCCGAGACTCCTCTCGAGTGGTCAAGATAAACCACTCCCTTATTTGGAGATGCTCATGCACTACAACCTATATCAACAAAGTGCCTAGCTTTGTTAATTTGGTTGTGACTAATTTTTTTCGGATGTAATAGTGAATCTTGTGTCTATTTATACTCACACATAAAGTGTATCTGAGTATCCAAGATTACTATAAATAACATCCCTAGACGTTGATGGAACATTCATACATAAACGAAAAGACATCTAATACACATAATGCAATATTAAATATTTATCAATAAATCTCAAAACTGTCATACATGGTATGTTTTTGGGACATAATCCCAACAACATCCTTGCCAAATTCTAGAAGGAAAAGAGGAAAAGAAAACCAACCCAATACCCACAAACTCTATCCTATTTCCCTTTTTTTAATTTTGTAGAAGTTAAAGAAAACAAAGTAAAAATAGCAAATGTCATATAAGTACCACTTTGATAACTTATGGACACATAGTTCTACTTGAAAATCTCTTTTCCATATAAGTATCTTTTTTCCACATAGGTGTCTCTGTTAAAAAAATTAATAATTTAATATTACCATATTTGCCCTTCTTTAATAGGAATAGACGTAAGAATACCTAGATCTAAGAAATCTCCCCTCCATTTTCACCACTGCCACCTCCGCCTCCACCACTGCCACTGTCCTCCTCTACCACAACCATCATCCATCTCCATCATGGTGTCTCCACCATCGTCACATCTCCACCACCATCTTCTTCGTTTTCTTATTCTTCATCTTCTTATTTTTATTATTCATCGTCTTAGATCTAAGATATAATATGAGATCTAAGATTGTTATCTGAGATGCACTGAGTTCAAATATGAAATCGTACAGTTTAACGTTACAGTTTTGAAAATGTAACATTATACAATCAAATAGTTTGACCTATTTTCTTAACTATGTTTTGAAAGTGTAAAACTATACAATTAAAATATTAGCATTATATGACATATATGGACTTTTTAATATCTATGTTACAGTTTGAAACAATAACATTACGCGAACAAAATGGGCCAACTTCGGGTCTCCCTTTTCGATGTCCATTTTGGACGGAATTTGACTAGGCATTGTGCATCTCGGTGAGAGGAATCCAACGGATCATCTGGTTACCGTTTGAAGTGGAATAGCCAAGTCACTTGAACCTAGACTTGCTTAGGCACCATATAGGATTTTTGGACTTTTTAGCAAAGTCTCCATCTTTCAACGGATTTGATCATTTCTTTACCACCTACCGTTTGAGGTGGAATAGCCAAGCCATTTAAACCTAGACTTGATTTAGGTTTTGTTTTAAAAGGATTAAATCATTTTAATCTTCGATGCCCCATCCTTCGGGTTCATCTTCGTATTCATTCCAATCTTCAAAATAATTACTGTCAATGGCAGCATTAGTTTCTAAAAGTTCTTCTTCTTCAATAAAATTTTTTAGATGATCATTAATATTGTTGGCATCAAAAGATATCTTGGGCCTAATAAGCTTAGTCCATATACGGCCCATCATCAATCACAGCCCATAAGCCCATATTGTTGTAAAAGTGAAGCCCAAGTGGTGAGTAACTGCCAGGAGTAGTTGTGCTGAGAATGGCCCATGGAAAGAGGAAGAAGTGGAGGCAGTTATAACAAGATGGTCCAGGTGGCAGCACATGAGAGAAATGAGGAAAATTGTTGTGAGAAGATGATAGTAACTTCCAACTTACAAAACATGGAGTAAATCAAGAGTAACTGCAGTTTATGGAGGAGATTTTCGTGCAAGACAGACAGTATATAAGATGGTAGACAGACAGATGCAGAGGACACAACCAATCAATCAAACAAACTACTCAAGCCCAAAGGCAACTTCAACTTTCAAGCTTCCTAGCATTCTAGCATTTCAATTACATTTCCAGATCTTTGTCAATCTCAAACTATGTCAAATTCTCTTGTATTTATTTCCAATCAAGTTTCAATACCAACCATCGTTGTGTAAATTGTTCTTGATATTTGTTTTTGTTTCTTCATTTCAATCTCAACGAAGCGCACTTCAGTGGAGTTGGGGAACCTAGAACTATTGAGGTCCCAAGATAGTTCGCTCAATCGTCTAGATAGAAGTCATATTTACATTAGGTGCAATTTATTCATTAGTGTAGGAAACTATAATCCTTGGCACACCCGTAAATCATCATCACCTTGGGCCACATTTAGGTGACAACAACCTTTTTTGGCACACCCGGTGGGACCTGAGAAAAAGCATCTGCAAGTTATCATGGCTCCGCGCACTCATTTGTCAGGAAAGGAACCAGTGGTTGGGGAGAATCTACAAGAAGAAAACCCGTTGATAGAAGTAGAAGAAGCTGTCAATGATGGCGGTACTGAAGAAAAACAGGAGCTGATTGAACGACCAACTAGCTTATCCGATGAAGCCGCTATCTTGTTTGAACATCTGGTCAAAACTATCAAGAATCTGGAGGCACGTTCAAATCAAACAGTGGAAGATGCCATGAAGCAGCTGGAGCAGAAGTTCGAAGATCTAACTATGGGGGGGCAATTCCCATCACAGAAAGGAGCAAACTACCAGGCTGATGGTGGTTACAGCAAATACACACCTACCCCAATGCGCTCTCCATCTGGTATTGGTCAGAATTTTAGACCTGTTACATATGGGAATACTAATCCTATGAGTAATCCAGCTGCCTATGCAACTACTGAACCTGTTGGGTCAGGAGGCAACGTGGCTGCAGGAGTGGGTACTGCTCGCAGGATTCAACCTGTAATTCCACCAACACCACCTGTTGATCTGGAGATTCTCAGACAGCTAGTTCAAGATTTATATGGCTATGGCCATAGACTAGTTGGTCGGCCAGAGTATCACAAACCTTATCCAGCCGCTGTGGATAGGGAAAATCCTTACCCAAGAGGATTCAGAGTACCCGACTTCACTTTATTTTCTGGAGAAGAAGGACTGTCCACCGTGGAGCATATTGGTCGCTTCACTGTGCAGTGTGGCGAATTGGCAAACTATGACAACTTCGTCAACCTTCGTCTCAGGTTATTTCCAAACTCTTTGACAGGAGCTGCTTTTACTTGGTATTCCACA
This sequence comes from Tripterygium wilfordii, assembly GCF_013401445.1. Lineage (NCBI taxonomy): Eukaryota > Viridiplantae > Streptophyta > Magnoliopsida > Celastrales > Celastraceae > Tripterygium > Tripterygium wilfordii. The sequence goes on from NC_052247.1 coordinate 7,225,990, forward strand.
TTATCAAGGAATTCCATCAATACATGGTGGGAGATGGAACGGTCATTTCACACTCAGTTCTTTAGAGCTGAACCGGAGGTATCTGTGGCTGAGCTATCCAGATTGGTGCAGAAGGCAGGAGAAACCACCAATGCTTATATTGCTCGTTTTAAAAAGCTGAGGAATAGATGCCGTATCTATCTGCCTGAGTCAGAATTTGTCAAGACGGCCCTGGAGGATTGGACATTAAATTGCGCAAAAAGTTCCAAGGTATGGAATTTTATGATTTTTATGAAATGGCAGCAAAGGTAGCAGAGCATGAAGAGTTGTTAAAAAAAGAAAGTAGGAGAAAGAAATCTTCTATGGGAACTTACTACCAGGAGATGGAGATGGCTACTGCCAAGGTGACTTCAGAAAAGAAAGTGTGGGTTTGTCCCGCACTGTCCAAACCGAAGGCAACTGAGCCAGTAAAGAAGCAGCCTATGGGTGGTAACATCAATTACACTTTTGATGTGACTAAAACAGAGGAGATTTTTGATTTTCTATGGCAGGAAAAGTTTGTTACATTTCCAGCTGGACACAAAATACCATCTCAGGAGGATATGAAAGGGAAAGAGTATTGCAAATACCATGACCTATGGTCTCATACCACCAACAACTGCTGGACTCTGAAGAACATGATTCAGGAGAAAATCAACAAGGGTGTCCTACGATTCCCTGATAAGGAGTCCATGCTGGTAGATGAAGATCCATTCCCTCCGGTGGCAACCACAATGCATGCAATTGATGTAGATCTTCGTGACTACCTGGAGCTTAAAAGGAAATTGAAGGAAAAATCTCAGGTATGGGAACCAAAAGCTCATAATTCTCAAAATGCTCAGGTTTACAAGGAGAAAAAGACCCAGAAACCGCGCTATGTGCAACCACCAGCTAGCACCATTACCAACAGATGGCAGTTGGTGAAACATAAGAAGTTTCCAGCACCTCTAACCAGAACTCAGTTTAGGAGAAAGCAGAGACAGTATGCTGCATATATGAGGAGCCATTACAAGTCTCCAGTGGTTCAACATAGAAACTGGACGTGGGTTCGCAAAGAAAAGAAGCAAGAGGATAGCCACCAGGTGAAAAAAGATCAACCACTAGCAAAAGAATTCATGGTGGGAGCAATTCAGGTACCATACGAATGTTCTACTACTACTTTAGTTTTGCCAACTGCTTGGCAGGCTAAGAAGTACTTGAAAGAAAATCAAATGCCAAAGTTTGACCGGCTAGGAAAAGGTGATCAACCTTTCAGCTCAGTGACGGTGCAGATAGTGGATGAAGAGACCCCCAAAAGGGTTATCTTGGAGAAACCTTCAATCCAAATGTCCCAACACATCAAGCCATTGTATGTCAGAGCACAGATAAATGGCAGGCCAATTGACAGAGTCTTGGTGGACAACGGTTCTGCGGTAAATACCATTCCATGATCAGTGCTCAGGCTGCTGGGTAAGAAAGAAGATGATTTAATTCCAACTGACGTGACTATGGCAGGTTTTATAGGTGAAGTTACTAAGGCAGTTGGTATACTGCCAGTGGAGCTAACTGTCGGGCAAAAATCCTCCATGACTGCCTTCTTTGTCATTGACAGTCAGGCCAAATATCAAGCTTTATTGGGAAGAGATTGGATTCATTCCAATTGGTGCATTCCATCTTCACTACATCAGCTCTTGGTGTGTTGGAGGGGAAATGATGTGGAAATCATTTGGGTGGACAACCAGCCATTCAAGACTACATCAGATCAGGTGGAAGCTCACTATTACCGTGCCCAATGTGGACCAATCCAGTTCGAAACTAAGAAAGAAGAGATGCAGAAAATTGCAAGACAATTGTTGCAACCAACGGCCATTGTTCCTTATAGGCCGAGGAGATCAGAACCAATCATTGAAGAAGTTCCATGATGTGGTCGAAGGATGAAGAGAAGATAGTGGCGGCCGCAATAAATAAAATTATAGTACAAGCTGCCATTGATAGAGTTGTAACAGAAGAAATTAGTGAAAAAGAAATGATAGTAGAAGATGATGGCTGTTTAGCCACTAATAATAAAGAAGTGTTGAATTGGAATGATTTGCAAACAGCACCGGCCAAATTAGATGATTTGAAGGCCGAAACCCAAGATCCTTTGGAAGAAGTGAACTTGGGGAGGCAAGAAGAGTCCAAAGTTACTTACATAAGTTCTACTTTGGATCCGTCTATCAAGGTAAAACTAATAGCTTTACTTCACGAGTTTCGTGCCTGTTTTGCTTGGGATTACCAGGAAATGCCAGGATTGAATAGAAAGGTGGTAGAACATAGACTGCCTATCAAGCCAGGATACAAACCATACCAGCAACCATCTAGAAGAATGTCTTCAGAAGTGGAGTTGCGTGTCAAAGAAGAAATACAGAAATTGGTTAAGGCCGGCTTCATACGGCCAACCAGGTATGCTGAATGGTTATCCAATATTGTACCAGTAGTCAAGAAAAATGGCAAAATTCGTATCTGTGTTGATTTTCGTGATTTAAACACTGCTACACCTAAAGATGTTTATGTTATGCCAATTGCTGATATGTTGATAGATAGTGTATCTCAACATGAGCTGCTATCTATAATGGATGGTTACTCTGGATACAATCAGATATTTATTGCAGAAGAAGATGTTTCAAAAACGGCATTTAGATGTCCAGGAGCATTGGGTACATATGAATGGGTAATGATGCCCTTTGGCCTAAAAAATGCCGGAGCCACCTACCAACGAGCAATGAATGCTATCTTTCATGACATGATAGGCAGGAAACTGGAAGTTTATATTGATGATATCATTGTCAAGTCAGTTAAGGCCAATGATCATGTGGCCGATCTCAGACATGCATTTGAAAGGATGAGACAGTATCAATTAAAGCTCAATCCTTTGAAATGTGCATTTGGAGTTAAAGCTGGAAACTTCCTGGGATTTTTGGTCCATCAAAGAGGCATGGAGGTTGACCAAAACAAAGCCAAAGCTATATGCCAAGCTCAACCACCAAAGAACAAACAACAACTCCAAAGCTTCCTTGGTCAGGTAAATTACCTTAGAAGATTTATTTCTAATCTTGCAGGTAAGACCAAGGTGTTCTCAGAATTATTGAAGTTAAAGAAGGAGGAGGCAATCAGATGGGAGTCAAAACATGAAGAGGCCTTTCAAACCATCAAGGCCTACCTAAGCAAACCTCCAATTCTCATGCCACCTACCAGGCATAAACCATTGAAGTTGTATATATCAGCAACTGATGATTCCATTGGGTGCCTACTAGCCCAGGATGACGATGTTGGAAGAGAAAGAGCAGTCTACTACCTGAGCAGATTGCTGACAGATACTGAAAGATGATATTCTGTGGTGGAGAAGCTTTGCCTTGCATTATATTTTGCATGTACCAAGTTGAGGCACTACTTGCTTCAAACTAAGGTGTACGTGATCTCAAAGATGGATTTGATCAAGCACATGCTGACCAAGCCATTGCTAACAGGAAGGATAGGTCGATGGTCATTGGCTTTAACAGAATTCAACCTCAAATGCATACCACAATAGGCAGTCAAAGGGCAAGCACTTGCTGATTTCCTTGCTGACCACCCATGTCTGGAAATTCCTGAGACCTTACAAGGCATGATAGATGCGCACACTACACCAACTTTTGAAGATGAAGGTGAATGGGTGCTAAAATTCGATGGGTCTAGTACAGAGATGGCTGCTGGAGCTGGGGTAGTCATTCAATCCCCAAGAGGTACAAAAACCACCTTAGCTTTTAATTTGGATTTTGATTGTACTAACAATCAGGCAGAATATGAAGCACTCATCATTGGCTTGGAGATTTTGCTTGAATTAAAAGCCAAAAATATTCTGGTGGTTGGAGATTCTCAATTGGTGCTAAAACAACCGGCTGGAGAATACAAATGTGCTAGTTTCACATTGGCGTCATACTACAGTGCAGCCTTGCAATTGCTGGATGACTTCCAGGAAGTGGAGTTGAAGTATATTCCACGAGATCAAAATCATGAGGCCAATGGATTGGCCCAACTAGCTTCTGGCTTAATACTTCCAGAAAGTTTGATACAACAAATCATCACGGTGGAAAGGCGATCTCATCCATCTATCAAGGAAAGAGGCATGGCACTTGAATGCCTAGCTCTTGACAATCAGATGGAAGATTGGAAGAGAGATATCATTAACCGTCTGTCATATCCCAATAATCCAGCATCCAGAAAGGTCAAAGTGATGGCACAGAGCTATGTAATGATCGAGGGTGAACTCTTCAGAAAAGGAGCTGATGGTTTGTTACTCCGCTGCTCCAATTTTATTGAAAGTATGAAAATAATGCAACAGGTACACGAAGGTATCTGTGGTGCACATCAAGCTGATCCAAAGATGAGATGGTTGATAAGAAGACACGGCTACTATTGGCCGACTATCCTGAAAGATTGCATTAAATATGCAAAAGGCTGTCAACAATGCCAGAAGTTTGGCAATATTCAAAAAGTACCAGCAGCAAACATGCAGCCTATCATTAAACCATGGCCATTCAGAGGGTGGGCGCTTGACATCATTGGAAAGATCTTTCCTGCCTCATCTAAAGGTCATCATTTTATCCTGGTGGCTACTGACTATTTCACAAAATGGGTAGAGGCAGTACCACTGAAGAAGGTCGAACAAGCAGAGGTGATAGATCTCATCAAAGAACACCTTATTTTCAGATTTGGCATTCCAGAAACCATCACAACTGACCAGGGGACAATGTTCACTGGAGGGGAGGTCAAAGCATTTCTGGAAGACTATAGAGTCAAATTACTCACATCTACCCCATACTATGCTCAGGCCAATGGACAGGCAGAGGCTTCAAATAAGGTAATCATTTCTATTTTGCAGAAAACTATTGAGGATAATCCTAGAGCATGGCACAAGATACTACAAGAAACATTATGGGCTTACCGCATATCCAAGAGAATAAATACTGCAACTAGTCCTTTTGCCCTCACTTATGGGCATGATGTAGTACTACCTATAGAGCTGGTAGTTCCATCTTTGAGAATCATGAAACAACATAGTCTATCTGCTGGAGAATATTCAGAAGCCATGAACATGGAGCTAGAACAGTTGGATGAAAGCAGGATGGAGGCTCTGAACAGAATTATAGTACAAAAGAAGAAGATAGCAAAGGCCTACGACAAGAAAGTGAAGATGAAAGTATTCCATGAAGGCCAAATGGTGTGGAAGGTGATCTTACCACCAGGAATCAAGGATAGAGAGTTGGGCAAATGGTCTCCAAACTGGGAAGGACCCTTCAAGGTGCACAGAATTCTCAAAGGCAATGCATACTGGTTAGCAGACCTAGATGGTCAACCACATAAGAGATTTATTAATGGCAAATATTTAAAGTCATATTTCCCAAGCATTTGGGAATCTATATCTATAATGGCATAAAGAATGTAAAAGCAGGCTTTTTAGCAGCAGCCATAAGCTGGCCTTAGCGGCCGCATATTATGAATAAAAATAGTAGATGGCCACAGGCCACACAAAAGAAATTGCAATTAAATGATTAGCAATCTTAAATGATATCCGAAATTAAGGCCAAATAATGGCCAAAGATAAGTACTAGAAGCCAATACAGATGGCAATAAAATAAACCAACGAAGGCCAAACAATGGCCAAAATTCAACAATTAAGTTAGCATGTGCTTCAAGGCCGACCAGGTATTCTGATGAGCTTGAAGACGTGCTTGAGTTAGCTGCAAATCTGAAGACCAAGCTTGAGCATCAGGTAGTCGTGACTTGATGGAAGAACCCAGAGTATTGAGGTTTTACTGAGCCTCTTGGAATTTTTCATGCACCTGGCCTCTTGCATCATGCTGCTGCAAAATCTTATCTTTCAAACTTTGGATTTTGAGCTCCAAAGTTTCAATTTCATCTTGAGCAGCAATAATGTCTTTTTGAATCCCAAGGTCTTCAGCAGCCAGACTTTCAGAATTGGCAAGTAAAATTTCATAAGCAGCTCGGTCTTTAGATAAATCCTCTAACTTGCCAGATAAGGTCTGTTCCAGAGAGTAGTCCTGATGAAAAGCAGTGGGTAGATTATGCAAATCATGCTCCAAACGTATGAGCCTGCTTTTACTATCTGGAGCTATCTGAGGATCTGCCAGCAAAGTCTTCACATGCTGTAAAGCTTCCTTACCATCTACTTCTTGAACATCTGGAAGGTTTGTCTCAAAAAGCTGGACCAATCTATTGGTTGCATGTTGTAGTTCTTCCTCAGTTGGCACTTTGCTAGCAAGAGGAGGTGGAGTCAAGAAAGAGAAATCTAGACCTGTTAATGGATTTACTATGCTGGCTGAGATGATAGAGGTGAGCACTTTAAATGATGTTGCTGCCTGCATACATATAGTATTGTCATACGCATCAACGAATTATTTATGGTAGCAAAATAAAGAAAGATATCAACCTGAGAAGAGAGAGGAGTGACTGAGCCAGACGGTTGGTTGGAGATTTTGGGGGCAACAATTGGCTCATCCGTTGAAGGAACTCCTACATAGCTGGTGGAAATCTTTTCACTTTCGTCTCCAGAAGCTTCACTATCATCATCCTCTGAGATAGTAACAGGCTCTGAACTGGATTGTATGGTCTTCTTAACTCTAGTGGAAGATCGTTGAGATCTTCTCACAGCCGTTACTTTCTTATGAGTTTTTGGTTTCTTCTTGGGAGAAAGTGGCTCATTCTTAATGTTCAGCTTTTTAGAAGAGATCGGAATGGCAGGAATAGCTGCATAACATACTGTCAGATCAGAATTTCATAGACAAATAAGCAAGTGAATAGGAGAGCAAGAAACATACCAGGAGTAACGTCTGCAATATCTACCTCAGATTCAGTATTGAGAGGAGGAAGTGGTTCAAGTGGAAGCAGATTTATATAGTATCTTTCCTTCCAGGATTGATAGTCGGAAGTACTACCAGGACTAGTGGTAGCAGTTGGAATACAAACCTCCTCAAAGCGTTATTATTGGCAGCCACTTGGTTTTCAATCCTTTCTCTAGACTGAACAATGGTCCTCTCCTCACCAGGAGGGTTGTAATGGAAAAGACAGTTAAGAGGCACATTTTGGGTATAACCAAACTACCTAGCACAGAGCTGAGGATTGTAGGCCTCAAAGCCACAAGGAGGGTTCATAGGATTATCAATATTGGCACCTTTATGGAGATACCTGGGTGTAACAAGACTGGCCCAGAAATCACGAAGGAGATGGTCCATTACCATAGAGATGGTAACTTTTGAAGACAACAAGGGCATTAAAGGACCACCAGGCAGAGTATCAATAAACAGAAAATATTCAGAATCAGGTCTATCTGAAGGCAGGGATAAGAAGAAATTGAAGATTTCTACAAAAGATCTATCACTAGTGCAAGCTATGACAAACTGCCCATAGGAAGTGAATTTGGTAGGTAGTTGATAATGAGGAGAATGTAAAGCAGGGAAGTAAGTGAAGAGCCAAGGCTGAAGAATCCAAAGGCTGCTAGAAAGACGATGGTAAAAGGGTTTTTCAAAGGTGAGCAAAGAAAGACAGTGATAAATACGGCCTAGCCAAATACTACCCAAAGCTACATTCTGACCTTCTGCTAGGGCACATGCAAGGGGGAGATAATCTTTGGCAGGTTGATTCGCAAAGGTACCAAAGACATACCTGCATAGCAAACACCACAGGAACAGAGTATGCTCTTTGAAGGTAGGTTCCCCAAGATGCCATGTTGAGCTCAAACCTTGGTAGGAAAAAGTCTTCTTTTCCTCCATTACTCCTACCTCAGTAATCCTGACTGAAGAAAAGAGGCAAGGAGCATCCAGACCTGTGATGGGCAATCCAGTTAGGGCATACATATCCCTCAAGGTGATGGTCATATGGCCACCTGGAAAGATAAAAGAATTTGTCGAACGAGACCAGAAACAGCAGGCCGCTGAAATCAAAGATGGGTCGAAAGGGATTGGCTCAAGGGTCATGTCTATAAGCCGATCAACTCCCTGTTTCATCCATTGTACACCGAAGGTAGCTCGAAGTCGATCAACCCAGTCTCTCCATCCTAGAGGCGATTTGGGCCAGGAACGATGTCGTTCCAATAGAGGTAATTCTTTTACATGATTAGCAAGAATTTCTTCACGAAAGGATGATGAAAAGCTTGTCAGTCTTTCGGGAGAAAGGTGGGAGTCAATAGGCGCAGTATTTGGAAGAAAAGAAGCCATTGTTAAGAGAAAGAAGAAAGCTAGGGATTTTTCAAACAAATCAGGAGGAGAAGAGGCGTCCACGAGTGAAGGACTAAGAGAGGCAGCAGCTGATCAAATTAAATGAGGTAAGAGAAGAGTTTGAATTTTAAATGGATTTTATTTGATAATAATTGATATTTGAAGGATTGTTAAATGAGGGCCGAAAAATCAGCTTGAAATCCAACTTTGAACAGTTGAAATTCAAGCTGGGGGGACAATTGTTGGCATCAAAAAATATTTTGGGCCTAATAAGCCTAGTCCATATACGGTCCATCATCAATCACAGCCCATAAGCCCATATTGTTGTAAAAGTGAAGCCCAAGTGGTGAGTAACTGCCAGGAGCAGTTGTGCTGAGAATGGCCCATGGAAAGAGGAAGAAGTGGAGGCAGTTATAACAAGATGGTCCAGGTGGCAGCACATGAGAGAAATGAGGAAAATTATTGTGAGAAGATGGCAGTAACTTCCAACTTACAAAACATGGAGTAAATCAAGAGTAACTGCAGTTTATGGTGGAGATTTTCGTGCAAGACAGACAGTATATAAGATGGTAGACAGACAAATGCAGAGGACACAACCAATCAATCAAACAAACTACTCAAGCCCAAAGGCAACTTCAACTTTCAAGCTTCCTAGCATTCTAGCATTTCAATTACATTTCCAGATCTTTGTCAATCTCAAACTATGTCAAATTCTCTTGTATTTATTTCCAATCAAGTTTCAATACCAACCATCGTTGTGTAAATTGTTCTTGATATTTGTTTTTGTTTCTTCATTTCAATCTCAACGAAGCGCACTTCAGTGGAGTTGGGGAACCTAGAACTATTGAGGTCCCAAGATAGTTCGCTCAATCGTCTAGATAGAAGTCATATTTACATTAGGTGCAATTTATTCATTAGTGTAGGAAACTATAATCCTTGGCACACCCGCAAATCATCATCACCTTGGGCCACATTTAGGTGACAACAAATATGATCAGATATTAAGTCAAATAATACTTGATCACGAATTTGGGAATAAAGTGCTCTTTCAAGGATATCCTTGCGTAAATCATAAGGAAGATGAAAAAGATGAAGTACCCTTAGGGTTTCTTTTTTGACATTGTTAGCATTTAAAAGTGGATAACTCCATTCATCTTCCCAACCATCACGATAAGATATAACAACATTTATTTGAGTGTCTTCAAGTTCGAGATAAATCTTATCATGGGGATTTAAACCAAATTGATGGTCAAAGATTGGGGTTGAAAATCGATTTAAAATATATTCTAAAGATTCATTAGCCATGAAAACTTTTATGGAGAGCAGCGAGATAGATTTACCTGTCCTGCAAAAATTCTCTGGTTAAGAAGTCAGGCAAATTATTATCCTTTCCTGCAATATGTTCAATTTCAAAATCAAAAACACTAAGAATAGCTTGCCATCGAGCAAAAATTTGTTTAGATGCAATATTTTGAACATCCTTTTGAAGAACATCTTTGGCAGATTTACAATCAACACGAATAAGGAATTTTTCGTTAGTAAATCTCCTTGAAATTTTGAAACACAAAAAACAATAGACAAAATCTCTTTTTTGATAGTAGAATAATTTTGTTGTGTAGGATTCCATTTTTTGGAAGTAAACTGTATTACTTCTTCTTTGTTATTCTTAATTTGTTTGAGTATACCTCCATATCCTAATTCAGAACCATCAGTTTCAACTATTTTGGGAGCAGTTGGGTCTGCAATATTAAGACATGGCAAGGTTGGTAAGTAGGTTTTAATCCTTTTTATTACAGCAGTATGAGTATTTGTCCAAGGAGGTGGATTCTTTTTTAGTCGATCATGTAAAGGTTTACATAGCTTTTGTAAGTTAGGATAAAAATCGACTATGTAATTTAAACTTCCTAAAAAGTGTTGTAATTGATTTTTGTCTAATATCTTATCAGGAAATTTATCTACAAATTGAATAGATCATTCAATTGGTATTATAGTACCATGGTAAATATTATGACCAAGAATTCGAATACGAGTTTGTAGTAATTTTATTTTTGCTTTTGAAACTGCTAGACCATTTTCTTTGATAATATTGAGAAATTTAGAAAGATGATAAAAGTGTTGTTTAATATTAGGGGAAAAAAATTAAAACATCATCAATATAAACAATTAAGAATTTAGAATAAGGATTAAATATGTCATTCATAATTTTTTGAAATTCAGAAGGCGCATTTTTTAATCCAAATGGCATAACATTCCATTCAAATTGCCCAAATGGAACGGTAAAAGCTGTTTTATACCGATCGGCCTCCTGGATTTGTATTTGCCAGAAACCTTATTTCATGTCAAATTTTGAGAATATTTTTGCCGCATATAATTTTGCTAGTAAATCTTTTTTATTGGGAATTGGGTATCTAATCCATTGGAGGGCTTTATTTAATGGTTTATAATTATTAACGAGGCGGGGAACACCTCGTTCTATTTCAGTATTTTTATTTACATAAAAGGCGGCACAACTCCATGGTGACTGGCTATGGCGAATTAGTTTTTTGTCTAGAAGCTCTTGGATTTCTTGTTTGCAATGTTCTTCTAAATCTTTGTTAATTTGGATACTTCGAGCTTTTGTAGGGATGTGAATTTCTTGGAAATCCTTTTCATACGGTAATTGTACGACATGTTTTTTTCTATTCCCAAATGCAGTAGGGAGGTCCGAACAAACTTCTGTTTCAAAAAGATTTTGGAGAGAAGTAATCTTACTTTGGATATCTGGTTTTAATAATTGTTTTTTGAGAAGAGTAATATCAATTTCATCTGTAAGGTGTTCTACTTGTTTTTCTTTATTAGTAACAAGACAACGTATTGTGTACGCATGAAGAGAACATTGTTTTAATAAATTAATATCTTTTGTAATGGGTTTTTGAATAAAAGGAAAAATAACCTATTTCCCAAGATTTTTGTATGAATTCCGTCATTCTTGACCTTAAAAGGTTTGATCAGTTCTAGGAATGGTGTTCCTAAAATAACATATTTCGTAATATTTTGAATTCCAACGAAGCTAGTGGTAAAATCAATATGGGAATTTTTTATCGTAACATTAGATAATTTGTAGAGACTATTTAGGTGTTCACCATTTGCAGTTTTTATTCCTTCTATCGTTCTTTCCCAAAAATGACAAGGAACCAAATCAGCATGGAGACAGTTTAAATCTGCTCCAGAATCGATTAAAGCAATTGTATCGAAAGAAAAAGAATTTTGGATAACAATTGTGATTTTAATAAATCATTTTTGACCAGTAATTCTTGATAAGAACCCAAGAAGTGGTGTATCTTCTTTGTCAACTAGAATCCCTTCATCTTTTTCGGTTTTCTTATGGTAATTAATTTGTTTTCTTTTGAGGATTTTGATTTCTTTTTTAATTTTAGAAATTTCATATTGTAGTTCTGGAAGAGTAACATCATGGACCTTTGTGGGGTTTGGGTTCTGTTTAGGCAAAATGTCTTTAAGGTTATAGGTAGTAACTGGATTTTTAGTTTCTTTGTCTGGATGGACTAAGTTTTGTTTTAATTTTTCTAGATAAGCTAATTTAATTTCGGGATCATCAATGTGATTGACTACATCTAAAAAGAATCTCTGATCTCGAGAAAGCATATTACATTCAGGAGAAAAAGAGCTTAATTCATCTATTTGAATTTCGCTATCGGGATCACTAAGATTGGATTCTGTTTCATCGTCAGTATTGATTAGTACTGATTCTAATTTTGCAAGAATAGGGGCATCTAATTCGAGTTCATTAATACGTTGATTGACTCGACAATATTTTGCTATATGACCTAGAGTATTACATTGAAAACAGACTACAGATTTTGTATCTAGTTTTAATTTATCTGTTTTAGGAGATGTCTTGTCTACCCTATTTTTTCTAAAATTAGGTTTTTTGTAAAAGTTAGGTCTTTTATGATAGCTTCTATTGTTAGAAAATCTAGACCTAAAATTACGAGTCTCCTTTGTAATGTTTTTATTTTGTGAACAGTTTTCTTTGTAGCCAAATTGTTTACAGAAAGAACCTAATTCATTTTTAAATTTACTTTGTTCCCATTTTAACTGTTTTTGTAATTTAATATCGGAACACAATTGTAAACCTACCTTTTGGATAAAACTAACTAAATCACCATATGTCAATTGATCATACTGTATCTGATTATTATGAACTGATTTAATTTTATCTCTGACCTTATCTCCTAATAGAATTGGAAGACCAGCTAAGAATTTCTCTTTCCAGAAAGATTGGTTATTATCAGGACGCATCATGACTCGAGTTAAGAAAGTATCTTTGTATTGGCAAAAATCATGAAGCTTTTTGCATCTTAAATTGGCTAGGAGTTCAGAAGACCTATTTGAAATGCTAGAAGGATCTCCCAAGAAATTTTTTGAAATGGAGAAGATTAAAGTTGCAACAGCATCTTGGATTTCTTCACCAAATTCAATTTTGATAATAGCACCATCAGAAGTAGTTTTAACAGCATTAGTTTTAACAGCATTAAGAATTTCATTTTGTTGGGATGTGGTAAGATGGTAATCCCACCATCCTTTTAGTTGACCAGTGAAGCCAGCAACAATTAAGTTTGCAATGGCTTGGTCAGTAGTATCTATTTTGGTTTTATATGCATTACTGACCATGGTCATTTGTTGTAAAAGGTCAAGAATATTGTAATCAGACATTTCATCTATATTCCATTCATAGATGGCATTGGCATTGTATTTCATTTGGTTTGTTTGTTTTTCTTCTAAAAGAACATCTGGTGCAGTAGTTTTGGAGTAATATAATTTTTGTGGAGATTGCCATTTCATTTTGTTAATTTCTAAATCAGAATTGTCAGAGTGACTATTAGTTTTGTCGAGATTATGCAGTGCAGGTTTTAAAGATGATTCAGGGGTGTCAAGAATTTGTAAGGAAGGGAAACGGGTAATATCACTACGTAATGGATGTAATTTTTTATCTAGTTCTTCCATAAAGTCACTATTCTTAGTATGTAGAGTTTTTACTAATTTTGGAGGAATTTCGTAGGGTTTAAAAACAGGTTTAGCTATACTAGTACCAAGGGTTGGCTTTTGTACATAATCTTCAATCATATTTAACTGTTGACCAATAGTAGACAAGTGTTGGTTTGTAAAATTATTTTGTTCAACTAAATTCTTAAATTCTTTATCGGTTTTTGCTATTTTAAAAGGGGTAGCAACAATCGGAATATTTTTGTAATCTAATTTGAGTTGGGCTAATGGTGGGTGTTCAGACTCAATGATGGTGTTTTGAGTTATATCATGCCATGTTTGGATCCTAGCGGTTGTATTGATTGAGGGTAAAGAAAAAGGGTAATCACTACCTGCGTCAGGGAAGGTCATTTCAAACCAGTCAAAAAATAATAATTGTATTTTGTATTCATTTAGAAAATCATAATATTCATTTTGAAGTGATTCTCGATTTTGTCCTTTATAATTATTAAGAAACCACTCACGTTTTATAGTATTAGCTTTTGAATAAAATTCTTTTTGTAAATATTTTTTATCACTAACAAAATCACTTTCTAAGACACAAAGTTCAGGATGGTCAGGGTTATCTGCCATTTGTGAATAGGTTGGTGTCATTGGGGTTGATTCTTTTTGTTTTATGTGAGAACCCTCATTGGATTCTGGGTGTTGAACATCATAGAAAGGTTTTGGTATTAAACTAGAATTATTCACACCTCGTAATTCAGAATGATTTAAAATTTTAGATTCTTTTTTATAAATTTTGTTTATCTCTACTTGGGGGATATCCCAAGTATCAATTGACCTATCTAAATCCTCAAGATTAATCTCTTCTTGGTTGACAATTCTATCGCCAGATATTGAACTAGAAGTAGAGGTTGATCTAAAAAGAGAACTCATGTTTAAAATTGAGAACAGTGCCTACTTGTTGTGGAGAACAGAAACGACATTCAACGGCTATCCTTTCAAGCATACAAGCCGCACACACCACAACCACGGCCTCAGTACTGAACGTCAACGTTTAACCACTTGTTATCTAATCCGTTGAAACAGTAACATTACGCAAATAAAATTGGCCAACCTTAGGTCTTCATTTCCGGTGGCCATTTTGGGCTAAATCTGAAAGGGCAATCTCAGTGAGGGGAGTCCAATGACGGTGGTGGGGTAGTAAATATTTACCGAAATCATTTGGATTTGAGACCTTTTATTTCATGTTACAGTTTGAAATAGTAACATGAAATGTTATATAGCGAAGGCAGTGATGTAATTGACATTTTCATGGGTACTTATGTGTCTATGTGTTTTTTTAGTATACCTAGATGTCCAAAAGTCTTCTTAGGGGTACCGGCTTGGAATTTCCCAAGTAAAAAGTGCTGATTAGTTGTAGAGTTTATATCGGGTTGAGTTTATATTGGGCTTTCTTTTTCTTTAGGCTTTGATTAGATTATTGACGAAAGCCTAATATAAACTTTGCAGACAATTATTTTATTTTAGTTTTATGATTATTGAAAAATGAATTTTTTTTCGTATGAGAATTTGTATTTTACTGTACCAAATACCAATTTAGAAAAGGTAAAATTATTAGAGGTTGAGAATTACAATATGGAAATAATTTTAATTTTTTTATACATTTAATCATGAATTTAGTATTAGAAGGACATAGTTTAGGTAATTTGTTAAATATGTTTAATGTCCTTGTAGGTAATTTTACATCATATACTCTATGTCTAATCAGCGTATTTTATAGTTTTACCAAACACCTAATCAGCGTATACTCTACCATATACTCTAACATATATTGACAGCGTATACTCTAGCATATACTCTGTCGTCCATACTCTCCACCAATCGCACCCTAAATTTTCTTTCTTTTTTTGTGTTATAAATTACGGTTGAGAGTGCTTCACAAAGTTGTGTGATAGTGATGAAACCTAAAAAGCCTTAGATAGATTTTTTACCTGATCTTGCGATGAGACAGAGAAGTTTTGAGACGAATCTCAGAGTTTTTGTTATTAATTTTGTTGTACCAAAACATCAAGAGCAATCAAGCTTATATAGCTTGCTACTTCTAATCATATTCCTATTTGGACTCCTATTTTAATGGAAGAAAATAAGTAAACTCGTCTTAAACTTCCTACTACAATTAAGTCTGAAATTAAAGACCAAATATATTAGTATATTTGCTACTATAATAATGACTAGTAATCATAATGTAACTCAACCACTTTGATGCGTATCTTCTCCTACCTTGCCATGCAAGTTTCCTTCCATGCACAATTCTTGGGCTACCGCCCCTTGATCTACTTGGCTAGGCCGGGCCTGATTCATTCTCAACTTATATCTTCGAGCCCAATTGTAAGCATTCTTGAGCTTGCGCCCTTGATCTTCATCATTCCCTTCCCCTTCACAAACTTCTTTGTCCTCAAAGACAAATTTCGAAAACTATAACTTCATCATAGCCAGGTCCTCCCACGTAGCATCTTCCTCTTCCAAAGTTGCCCAATGAATCAAAACTTCCCATTGAAATCTATTACCCCGCTTGACTTGCCTATGTTCCATCACCCAAAAAGGCTGTAAAACGATATTACCTTCCTGGTCAATATCGAGAAGCACAGGAGCACTCACTTGTGACTCACCTAGGTGACGCTTTGATTGAGAAACATGAAAAATAGGATGAATATGTGCTTCTGATGGCAACTCCAACTTGTAAGCCACTTCTCCAATTCGTTGTAATATTTGATACGGCCCATAGTAACCACTACTTAACTTGTACAAAGCTTTTTGAGACAATGACTTCTGACGATGAGGTTGAATCCACAAATAAACCCAATCTCCTACCTCAAAATTTTCTTCTCTACGTTTTTGGTCTTGATAAGTCTTCATCTTATTGTTAGACCTTACCAAGTTATCTTTAAGTTCTTTAAGAAACGCGTCCCTCTCCATAAGCTCCCTATCAACCTCTCCATTTGGGGAAGATCCCTCCTGATAGCTTACTAAAGTAGGTGGAGTTCGACCATATAAATATTCAAAAGGAGTTCTTTTGGTTGACGCATGAAACGTGGTATTGTACCAATATTCTACCCATGCCAAGTAGTCTTCCCACTTTTTCAGATTCTGATGAGCTAATGCCCACATATATTACTCCAAAGTCCTGTTAGTAACTTCAGTCTGACCATTTGATTGCGGATGATAAGCGGAACTCATTGGCAACTTAGTCCCTTGTAATCGAAACAACTCTCCCCAAAAGTTACTTAAGAATATTCGATCTCGATCAGATACTATTGAACGTGGTACTCCATGCAATTTCACCACATTAACCATAAATAGTTGAGCCACCGATTTTGCCGTGTATGGATGCACTAAGGGAATGAAATGCACATATTTGGTTAGTCGATCAACTACCTCCAGAATTCCATCATACCCATTGGATCGCGGAAGTCCTTCAATAAAATCCATCGAAACATCCTTCCATATCGTCTCTGGAATTGGCAAAGGCTGAAGTAACCCGCTTGGTTATCGAGAATTAGCCTCAATTCTCTTGCAAACATCACATTCCGACACATATTTGTGCACATCTTGCTTCATTCCTGGCCAATAAAAGACATTGGTAATGCGAACCCAAGTACGATACACTCTCGAATGCCCCCCAATGACAAAATCATGGAAGTGGCTTAACAACCTGGTCCGAAGGCCACCACCCATTGGACCTACAATTTTGGTATGAAGGGTTGTCCATGAGGTGAGGATATGGGACCCCCTTTGATTCGTGTAACTGTATCTCCCCTCCTTCTGGTACATTAAGAGTGACCTTCCGCTCCCAAAAGTCCAACAATGCATGATGCTTTGTTAACCAATCCACTCCAAGGATTACATCAAAATTCTTGAAGTCCAAGACATATAAATCAGCCTTTAGGGCTATACTACCAAACCGGCACACACAATCAAGAACTATACCCTCCAATGAGGTGAAATGCCCAAAAGGGGTGTCTACCATAAACATTAGTCTCATTGGAGAGATTTTCAAACTCAATGTACGTGCAAGGGACGCAGAAATGAATGATGTCGTAACTCCTGAATCAAATAACACCTTTGCTCAACAATTTGAAATGAGAAAGGTACCTCCAATGAAGTTAGGATGATTAATATAAACAATTAAGAATTTAGAATAAGGATTAAATATGTCATTCATAATTTTTTGAAATTCAGAAGGCGCATTTTTCAATCCAAATGGCATAACATTCCATTCAAATTGCCCAAATGGAACGGTAAAAGCTGTTTTATACCGATCGGCCTCCTGGATTTGTATTTGCCAGAAACCTGATTTCATGTCAAATTTTGAGAATATTTTTGCCGCATATAATTTTGCTAGTAAATCTTTTTTATTGGGAATTGGGTATCTAATCCATTGGAGGGCTTTATTTAATGGTTTATAATTAATAACGAGGCGGGGAACACCTCGTTCTATTTCAGCATTTTTATTTACATAAAAGGCGGCACAACTCCATGGTGACTGGCTGTGGCGAATTAGTTTTTTGTCTGGAAGCTCTTGGATTTCTTGTTTGCAATGTTCTTCTAAATCTTTGTTCATTTGGATACTTCGAGCTTTTGTAGGGATGTGAATTTCTTGGAAATCCTTTTCATACAGTAATTGTACGACATATTTTTTTCTATTCCAAAATACAGTAGGGAGGTCCGAACAAACTTCTGCTTCAAAAAGATTTTAGAGAGAAGTAATCTTACTTTGGATATCTGGTTTTAATAATTGTTTTTCGAGAAGAGTAATATCAATTTCATCTGTAAGGTGTTCTACTTGTTTTTCTTTATTAGTAACAAGACAATGTATTGTGTATGCATGAAGAGAACATTGTTTTAATAAATTAATATCTTTTGTAATGGGTTTTTGAATAAAAGGAAAAATAACCTATTTCCCAAGGTTTTTGTATGAATTCGGTCATTATTGACCTTAAAAGGTTTGATCAGTTCTAGGAATGGTGTTCCTAAAATAACATATTTCGTAATATTTTGAATTCCAAGAAAGCTAGTGGTAAAATCAATATCGGAATTTTTTATTGTAACATTAGATAATTTGTAGAGAATATTTAGGTGTTCACCATTTGCAGTTTTTATTCCTTCTATGGTTCTTTCCCAAAAACGACAAGGAACCAAATCAGCACGGAGACAGTTTAAATCTGCTCCAGAATCGATTAAAACAATTGTATCGAAAGAAAAAGAATTTTCGATAACAATTGTGATTTTAATAAACCATTTTTGACTAGTAATTCTAGATAAGAACCCAAGAAGTGGTGTATCTTCTTTGTCAACTAGAATTCCTTCATCTTTTTCGTTTTTCTTATGGTAATTAATTTGTTTTCTTTTGAGGATTTTGATTTCTTTTTTAATTTTAGAAATTTCATATTGTAGTTCTGGAAGAGTAACATCATGGACCTTTGTGGGGTTTGGGTTCTGTTTAGGCAAAATGTCTTTAAGGTTACAGGTAGTAACTGGATTTTTAGTTTCTTTGTCTGGATGGACTAAGTTTTGTTTTAATTTTTCTAGATAAGCTAATTTAATTTCGGGATCATCAATGTGATTGACTACATCTAAAAAGAATCCATGATCTCGAGAAAGCATATTACATTCAAGAGAAAAAGAGCTTAATTCATCTATTTGAATTTCGCTATCGGGATCACTAAGATTGGATTCTGTTTCATCGTCAGTATTGATTAGTACTGATTCTAATTTTGCAAGAATAGGGGCATCTAATTCGAGTTCATTAATACGTTTATTGACTCAACAATATTTTACTATATGACCTAGAGTATTACATTGATAACAGACTACAGATTTTGTATCTAGTTTCAATTTATCTGTTTTAGGAGATGTCTTGTCTACCCTATTTTTTCTAAAATTAGGTTTTTTGTAAAAGTTAGGTCTTTTATGATAGTTTCTATTGTTAGAAAATCTAGACCTAAAATTACAATGTTTTTATTTTGTGAACAGTTTTCTTCGTAGCCAAATTGTTTACAGAAAGAACCTAATTCATTTTTAAATTTACTTTGTTCCCATTTTAACTGTTTTTGTAATTTAATATTGGAACACAATTGTAAACCTACCTTTTGGATTAAACTAACTAAATCATCATATGTCAATTGATCATACGGTATCTGATTATTATGAACTGATTTAATTTTATCTCTGACCTTATCTCCTAATAGAATTGGAAGACCAGCTAAGAATTTCTCTTTCCAGAAAGATTGGTTATTATCAGGACGCATCATGACTCGAGTTAAGAAAGTATCTTTGTATTGGTGAAAATCATGAAGCTTTTTGCATCTTAAATTGGCTAGGAGTTCAGAAGACCTATTTGAAATGCTAGAAGGATCTCCTAAGAAATGTTTTGAAATGGAGAAGATTAAAGTTGCAACAGCATCTTGGATTTCTTCACCAAATTCAATTTTGATAATAGCACCATCAGAAGTAGTTTTAACAGCATTAGTTTTAACAGCATTAAGAATTTCATTTTGTTGGGATGTGGTAAGATGGTAATCCCACCATCCTTTTAGTTGACCAATGAAGCCAGCAACAATTAAGTTTGCAACGGCTTGGTCAGTAGTATCTATTTTGGTTTTGTAAGCATTACTGACCATGGTCATTTGTTGTAAAAGGTCAAGAATATCGTAATCAGACATTCCATCTATATTCCATTCATAGATGGCATTGGCATTGTATTTCATTTGGTTTGTTTGTTTTTCTTCTAAAAGAAGATCTGATGGAGTAGTTTTGGAGTAATATAATTTTTGTGGAGATTGCCATTTCATTTTGTTAATTTCTAAATCAGAATTGTCAGAGTGACTGTTAGTTTTGTCGAGATTGTGCAGTGCAGGTTTTAAAGATGATTCAGGGGTGTCAGGAATTTGTAAGGTAGGGAAATGGGTAATATCACTACGTAATTGATGTAATTTTTTATCTAGTTCTTCCATAAAGTCACTATTCTTAGTATGTAGAGTTTTTACTAATTTTGGAGGAATTTCGTAGGGTTTAAAAACAGGTTTAGCTATACTAGTACCAAGGGTTGGCTTTTGTACATAATCTTCAATCTTATTTAACTGTTTAGACTCAATGATGGTGTTTTGAGTTATATCATGTCATGTTTGGATCCTAGCGGTTGTATTGATTGAGGGTAAAGAAAAAGGGTAATCACTACCTGTGTCAGGTAAGGTCATTTCAAACCAGTCAAAAAATAATAATTGTATTTTGTATTCATTTAGAAAATCATAATATTCATTTTGAAGTGATTCTCGTTTTTGTCCTTTATAATTATTAAGAAACCACTCACGTTTTATAGTATTAGCTTTTGAATAA
Organism: Tripterygium wilfordii; assembly: GCF_013401445.1. Lineage (NCBI taxonomy): Eukaryota > Viridiplantae > Streptophyta > Magnoliopsida > Celastrales > Celastraceae > Tripterygium > Tripterygium wilfordii. The sequence goes on from NC_052247.1 coordinate 7,246,620, forward strand.
AATTCTTTTTGTAAATATTTTTTATCAATAACAAAATCACTTTCTAAAACACATAGTTCAGGATGGTCAGGGTTGTCTACCATTTGTGAATAGGTTGGTGTCATTGGGGTTGATTCTTTTTGTTTTATGTGAGAACCCTCATTGGATTCTGGGTGTTGAACATCATAGAAAGGTTTTGGTATTAAACTAGAATTATTCACACCTCGTAATTCAGAATGATTTAAAATTTTAGATTCTTTTTTATAAATTTTGTTTATCTCTACTTGGGGGATATCCCAAGTATCAATTGACCTATCTAAATCCTCAAGATTAATCTCTTCTTGGTTGACGATTCTATCGCCAGATATTGAACTAGAAGTAGAGGTTGATCTAAAAAGAGAACTCATGTTTAAAATTGAGAACAGTGCCTACTTGTTGTGGAGAACAGAAACAACATTCAACGGCTATTCTTTCAAGCATACAAGCCGCACACACCACAACCACGGCCTCAGCACTGAACGCCAACGTTTAACCACTTGTTATCTAATCCGTTGAAACAGTAACATTACGCAAACAAAATTGGCCAACCTTAGGTCTTCATTTCCGGTGGCCATTTTGGGCTGAATCTGAAAGGGCGATCTCAGTGAGGGGAGTCCAATGGCAGTGGTGGTGTAGTAAATAGTCACCGAAATCGTTCGGATTTGAGACCTTTTATTTCATGTTACAGTTTGAAATAGTAACATGAAATGCTATATAGCGAAGGTAGTGATGTAATTGACATTTTCATGGGTACTTATGTGTCTATGTGTTTTTTTAGTATACCTAGATGTCCAAAAGTCTTCTTAGGGGTGCCGGCTTGGAATTTCCCAAGTAAAAAGTGCTGATTAGTTGTAGAGTTTATATCGGGTTGAGTTTATATTGGGCTTTCTTTTTCTTTAGGCTTTGATTAGATTATTAACGAAAGCCTAATATAAACTTTGCAGACAATTATTTTATTTTAGTTTTATGTTTATTGAAAAATGAATTTTTTATCGTATGAGAATTTGTATTTTACTGTACCAAATACCAATTTAGAAAAGGTAAAATTATTAGAGGTTGAGAATTACAATATGGAAATAATTTTAATTTTTTGATACATTTAATCGTGAATTTAGTATTAGAAGGACATAGTTTGGGTAATTTGTTAAATATGTTTAATGTCCTTATAGGTAATTTTACATCATATACTCTATGTCTAATCAGCTTATTTTATAGTTTTACCAAACACCTAATCAGCGTATACTCTACCATATACTCTAATATATATTGACAGCGTATACTCTAGCATAAACTCTGTCGTCCATACTCTCCACCAAACGCACCCTAAATTTTCTTTCTTTTTTTTGTGTTATAAATTACGGTTAAGAGTGCTTCACAAAGTTGTGTGATAGTGATGAAACCTAAAAAGCCTTAGATAGATTCTTTACCTAATCTTGCGAAGAGACAGAGAAGTTTTGAGACGAATCTCAGAGTTTTTGTTATTAATTTTGTTGTACCAAAACATCAAGAGCAATCAAGCATATATAGCTTGCTACTTCTAATCATATTCCTATTTGGACTCCTATTTTAATGGAAGAAAATAAGTAAACTCGTCTTAAACTTCCTACTACAATTACGTATGAAATTGAAGACCAAATATATTAGTATATTTCCTACTATAATAATGACTAGTAATCATAATGTAACTCAACCACTTTGATGCGTATCTTCTCCTACCTTGCCATGCAAGTTTCCTTCCATGCACAATTCTTGGGCTACCACCCCATGATCTACTTGGCTAGGCCTGACCTGATTCATTCTCAACTTATATCTTCGAGCCCAATTGTAAGCATTCTTGAGCTTGCGCCCTTGATCTTCATTATTCCCTTCCCCTTCACAAACTTCTTTGTCCTCAAAGACAAATTTCGAAAACTATAACTTCATCATAGCCAGGTCCTCCCACGTAGCATCTTCCTCTTCCAAAGTTGCCCAATGAATCAAAACTTCCCATTGAAATCTATTACCCCGCTTGACTTGCCTATGTTCCATCACCCGAAAAGGCTGTAAAATGATATTACCTTCCTAGTCAATATCGGGAAGCACAGGAGCACTCACTTGTGACTCACCTAGCTGACACTTTAATTGAGACACATGAAAAACAGGAAGAATATGTGCTTCTGATGGCAACTCCAACTTGTAAGCCACTTCTCCAATTCGTTGTAATATTTGATACGGCCCATAGTAACGACTACTTAACTTGTACAAAGCCTTTTGAGACAATGACTTCTGACGATGAGGTTGAATCCATAAATAAACCCAATCTCCTACCTCAAAATTTTCTTCTCTACGATTTTGGTCTTGATAAGTCTTCATCTGATTGTTAGACCTTACCAAGTTATCTTTAAGTTCTTTAGGAAACGCGTCCCTCTCCATAAGCTCCCTATCAACCTCTCCATTTGGGGAAGATCCCTCCTGATAGCTTACTAAAGTAGGTGGAGTTCGACCATATAAATATTCAAAAGGAGTTCTTTTGGTTGACGCATGAAACGTGGTATTGTACCAATATTCTGCCCATGCCAAGTAGTCTTCCCACTTTTTCAGATTCTGATAAGCTAATGCCCGCATATATTGCTCCAAAGTCCTATTAGTAACTTCAGTCTGACCATCTGATTGCGGATGATAAGCGGAACTCATTGACAACTTAGTCCCTTGTAATCGAAACAACTCTCCCCAAAAGTTACTTAAGAATATTCGATCTCGATCTGATACTATTGAACGTGGTACTCCACGCAATTTCACCACATTAACCATAAATAGTTGAGCCACCGATTTCGTCGTGTATGGATGCACTAAGGGAATGAAATGCGCATATTTGGTTAGTCGATCAACTACCTCCAGAATTCCATCATACCCATTGGATCGCGGAAGTCCTTCAATAAAATCCATCGAAACATCCTTCCATATCATCTCTAGAATTGGCAAAGTGTGAAGTAACCCGCTTGGTTATCAAGAATTAGCCTTAATTCTCTGGCAAACATCACATTCTGACACATATTTGTGCACATCTTGCTTCATTCCTGACCAATAAAAGACATTGGTAATGCAAACCCAAGTACGATACACTCTCGAATGCCCCCCAATGACAGAATCATGGAAGTGGCTTAACAACCTGGTTCGAAGGCCACCACCCATTGGACCTACAATTTTGGTATGAAAGGTTGTCCATGAAGTGAGGATATGGGACCTCCTTTGATTCGTGTAACTGTATCTCCCCTCCTTCTGGTACATTAAGAGTGACCTTCTTCTCCTAAAGTCCAACAATGCATGATGCTTTGTTGACCAATCCACTCCAAGGATTACATCAAAATTCTTGAAGTCCAAGACATATAAATCAGCCTTCAGGGCTATACTACCAAACCGGCACACACAATCAAGAACTATACCCTCCAATGAGGTGAAATGCCCAAAAGGGCTGTCTACCATAAACATTAGTCTCGTTGGAGAGATTTTCAAACTCAATGTACGTGCAAGGGACATAGAAATAAATGATGTCGTAGCTCCTGAATCAAATAACACCTTTGCTCAACAATTTGAAATGAGAAAGGTACCTCCAATGAAGTTAGGATGTTCAGGTGCCTCCTGGTGTCCTAATGCAAATGCTCTCCCATGAGTCAATGCTGTCTGCTGCTTAGCTCCAGCTCGCCCCCTCGCTTCTGACAAAACAGCAGAAGGAAGTGCTGGAGTAGGAGCTGATGGTGATAAACCCAGTGCCTGTGACTACCCTGAAGCTTTGCCACCCTATGGACACCCCCGCTTCCTATGACCAATCATACCATACCCATAACACATGACTCTCTTGGTAGTGCACTGATTCTTCTTTTAGCCCTCCCGGCCACACTTGAAACACACAATCTTGCCATCCCGTGGCCCCGAACCCTTACCACGATCAACTTTTTGGCCCCTCAAGACCTGAAACTCAATCCTCAGTTTCTTCTAGCTACCTTCTCCACTGCCCCTAGCTGTTGAAGCTTTATGACCCTTCTTTACATCCCAATACTATCCGGAGTTGTGCTCCCCTCGCTTTAACTCTAGTGCCATATCCACCATCTCATCATAAGTCTACACTCTAGAAGCAATCACCATCCTACAGATGCTTAGAAGTAGATCGTCTCGGTATTTCTCAGCCTTGCTCTCATTATCTGGAGTGTACGTCTTTCCATACTTGTATAACTCCTCATACTTCTTGGTATATTGTGACACTGCCATCTCAGGTGTATGCACCAAATTAAGATATTGTTTGGCCTTATCCGCTTGGAAAGATCGTGGCACGAACCACTGTATGAATAGTAGCACAAAAGACACCAAAGTCAAATCATTCTTCTTTTGATCCAAGGAATCCTAACACTCAAAAGTTGTCCCTCTCAAGTAATAGGAAATCAATATCATCCTTCTACTCATCTGGCATAACCACTCTCCAGCCTCATATCCCTCCCCTTTTCCAAAAAGCTCTAGGGTAACCACTCTTGTCTAGGTCTCGGCATAGCCTCTATCCTCCATATTAGCTCCTGAAATATGCCCCTCACTGCGGTCCCCTGGTGTCCTAACCATCTGAGTCTGTACCGCCTGAGCTGGTGACCTCAATATCTCCACAATGTCTCTCATAGATGCTGGTGGCTCCTCAATAGTAGAAAGGGCCACCTGCACCCCTGGGGTCTCTTGCACCTGTCTTGGTGGAACAACCATGGTCCTCGCTTGCTGACCACTCCCAGTATGTGGCTCATCCTACACAATCCCCTCCTCCCGTGTCCCTGTATCAGGGTCAGATATCGACTCTTGTGTACTAGAAGTACGCCTAGTAGTACGTGTCATCCTAATACCTCTGCCTTTAACTCTGCCTCTCGGTCTCCCTCGCCTACCCTCAATATTAGGGGCCTCCACAGCACGAGAAGATCGAGTCATCCTACGAGTATCCATCTGCATCACCACAGATAATACAATTCAATTTCCAACTCAAACAAGAGTTTATAGGGAAATAATACATACCAAATCAGTAGAGGTCGTGACATGGCCTGGAGACTTACTAACATACTATACATGTTTCCTGGACCCCTACAGATCCTATATTTCAGAACCTGACTCCGATACCAAAATGTAACGCCCCGACCTGGAATGCGTTACTTTTGGTACCATTTTAATCAAACCACTAATTAATTCAATCATCGAACCACCAAAAATTTTGACAACACCTTCCCGTATTACGGAAGAAGCCAACCTGGAGTAAATGCGTAGCAATATCACAAATATATTCGCAACCTAGGCAGGGCCTCAGACCATCTAACAATTCATATCATAGATAAGTTCTCAAGTCTAAGCAGGGCCTCCGGCCACCTAACAAATCATATCATCAATAAATTCTCAAATCTAAGCAGGGCCTCAGGCCACCTAACAATCACATATAAATTCTCCACAACAATAACATATGGAATCAAGCAACCAACGCAAGGAGCAATCTTGTTTCCATAATCAATCGTCAGGACATGAAGTCCACAACCCGGCCCAGGAGTCCCGGTCACACGGAGCACCCTCCCAACCATCCAACCAATCATCGAATGAGCTATCACACAACATATCTCAACCAAGAAAACAAGTACGACTAAATACTAATTACAAAATAAAATTCTAGAACCATCTAGTCCTATTACTCTCCAAGGGCCTATCCATGTCACGCATGCTCCTCCTGATCCGCAACCTTGGTACCGAAACTAGACTCACCTATGAGAAGAAAATAAGGAAAGGAAAGGGTGAGCGAAAGGCCCAATAGGGAATAATAACGAATGAGTAATCAATAATAAGGCCGAAATATTATAGAAAAGCACAAATGCAACAATATGATAACTAACATCATGTACACCCAAACACACAAGTAGATAACAACATCATACGGGATCCTAACTTGGCCCACCGACATCCCTATACTCATCGGGACCCTGAACAGCCCAACGGCATCACCGTATGGTGCCTCAAGTACATGTGAAATCCTTACTCGGCCCATCGGCGTTCCCATATTCATAGGAACCCTGAACAACCCACCAACATTCCACATTTCACATCAATCAAACCTAGGAGATGTACGGGACTATACCTGACATCTACCATGCAACTACAATGCATGTCCAACATGGTATGCAATGAAGTATACATACAACCTATATATATATACTACTACTACATGATGCATGTTCAAGAATAATTCATGCTCAATAAAAGACTGAACATGTAAGGTATGTAATATAACTCAAGTCATACAATAAAGTAATACAATGGGGTTGTTCTCCCTTCGGGAAAATTAAGGCGAGAACGAAATCATAATGAGCAATGGGAAAAGATAAACTTTCTTAATAGGAGGACATATTCAAAGAGAATAGCAAAGGGGTGAAATTTCCCTACCTCGCACTCCAAAATATAGTTATGTAAACCAATACTCAACCTTGAATTCTCCGGCCTCAAATCAACATATTATTCGGTAAGCCCATCCTCCAATCAATATACAACAACTTCAATTTCATATATCTAACACAAATTAACCCAATAACTCAAGAAACCATTACCTTTTCTTACCTAAGATTTTCCAAGTTCTTGAACTTCACTTATTCAAGCTTGCTACTCCAATCAACAATAGAATCTAGAAACACAATCATAAACAAGTCTAAATCAACCTATTAAATCACTAATTTCATCTAATTCGAAGATTATTCCCCAAACCCAAAAAACCCTAGAATCCAAAATTCTCCAATCTCTAAATACTAGCTTTTAGATTTAGGAAACTTACCAAGGTTGTAGAAACAAGTAAAAGGAAGGTTCAAGCTTCCTTTAGGCCTCAAATGATGTAAGAATTTGTGGATTTGAGTTTGGGTTTGAACCTTGAAAGATTAGGACAAAGAGAGGAATTTAAGAATATGTAAGCTAGAGAGAGAAGTCATGAATTCAACTTGAAACAACTTGAAAGTGAAGAACCTTAGCTTGGTTGATGATCTTGGGTGATGGAAATGAGAGATTTTGAGAGAAAATGGGGTTAGGGTTCGTTTAGGTCAGGTTATTTTTGAGAGAAATCACGAAATGGGTGTTTTAAAAACTGAACCCACGTGTACTTGGCATGTCCGATCGATCGAACTCTCTCTCAATCGTTTGGAATTGGCCACTGTCCATTTTTCTAGTGCCGATTTCCTATCAATCGGAGCCCAGTTCTGATCGATTGGAACTGGCCACCTGCATCCATTTGCACTACTTTTCACATATACTCAGTTTTGAAAACCTTCCATACACCCTCAATTCCCTCGGTATTAATTTCTAATGACTTTTACCCTTATATTAGACTTCAAAAGTGTCTACCCGGCTCAAATGGATATATATATATATATATATATATATATATATATATATATACTCAACACATGTTGGTCCTACATAATTTCTAAAAGAAAAAGAAGTTCGGGGTATTACAGTGCAGGCCACTGTTTGGAGTTGATGGTTGTTTCCTAGAATCCCCATATGTCATGCAATTGTTAACAACATTTGGGCATGATGGAAATAATGGTGTATACCCAATTGTTTGGGCAATTGTAGAATCTAAAAACTATCACAGTTGGAAGTGGTTTTTGACAAACGTATTTGAGGATTTAAGAGGTGTCAATAGCATGCGATGGACTATAAGTAGTGACAGACAAAAGGTAAATACTCAATGTTTTTAACTTATGAATATTTTTAATGTTAACTGACAAATACTTATGCATTCCAGGGGCTTGTATCTATTTTTGAGAGATTCATACTTGATGTGGATCATAGATACTGTGTATGTAAGACACATGTACCAAAAATTCCAAAACTTCAGTAAGACATTTAAAGGTGTGCAATTGAAAAAGTAGTTTTGGAATTACATTCAAGAAAGATTGCAAAAATGAATGTTTATTGAACATCATGTGTGAAAGTTTTAATGGTAAAATACTTGGTTTTAGGAATAAATCAATAATTTCTTTGCTTGAGGAATTGAGGACAGAGGCTATGATTAGGATTGTCAAAAGAGAAATAACATGGAAAGGAAGAATAAGTACTTGGTGTCAACAATGCATGATAGAATAGAGGGTGAGAAGATTCAAGCTAGGTTTTGGGTTGCAACATGGGCAGGGGACTCTGACCATGCACTATTTTAGTTATCTTATAGGTCTGCTCAATACATTGTTAACTTGAAAGACTATACTTGTTCATGTATAAGATGGGACCTAAGTGGAATCCCATGTCACCATGCAATTACAACAATATCTTTCAATCATAGAGATGTGATTTCCTATGTTAGTCTGTACTACACTAAACGAACATATTTGAAAGCCTATGCATATATTGTCCATCGATTAATGGATCCAATATATGGTCACGCAGTCAATGTGAAGTATTATTGCCCCTACCTATAAAAAAACCCATGGGAAAACCAAAAATGAAAGAAGGAGAGATGAGAGTGACATTCAAAGTCAACAAAAAAATAGGAGAAGATATCCTTTGACTATATGTACTAAGTGTGGAGTGAGTGGTCATAACAAGAGAACATGCAAAGGACAACATCTACCTCAACAACCAAGCATAAGAACTCCAGGGGTAAAGTTCAATGTTAGATTTCAACCATTTGGTTAAGTTTTTATGCAAGTTAATTGATAGTTTGTTAATGTATGACAGGTTGGTCCATCTACATCAACACCACATGTTGGTCCATCTATATCAGCACCACCAAGGCCAAGGTCTTCTACAATCATTGATTCAACTACACTGAGCCACGATCTTCTACAATCATTGATTCAATTACACCAAGGCCAAGGTCTTCTACAATCATTGATTCAACTACACCGGGCCACGATCTTCTACAATCATTGATTCGATTACACCAAGGCCAAGGTCTTTTACAATTGGTGCAAGTATGGAGATAATTGATGATGCTACTTCTTCATCCAGAGTTTCTTCAATTTTGATGTCAAGTCAAGAGTCTATTTGTGGTGACAAACAATGTAATTGAGGAATTTGCTTTTGATAAACCATGTTTTTATATCTTTTATAGTATTGGTATATATTTTCGATGCACATGAACTGATGCACATGCTTATTTTGGATAGTTATTTTGGACGATTTGGGGAAGGTGGATTTACAAACTTAACTTTATGCAATTCAATTTTAGATTGTAATTATTGTTTATTTTTTAGGTTGGCACAAATGCAGAAATTGCATTCGCAATTTGGCTATTTTAAAAAAATGTTGATGGTTTTTTTTGTTAATTCTTAAGCAATTTAAAATGATTTACCGGAAACCACAAAAAATAATTTACATAAAAATAATTTTTGAATTTTTATTTTCTACATCAGCAAATTTTTTTAAAAAATTCACATCAGACCATGTCATGTAGGCCAAATTGGTCAAAATTAAAAGTCAAATGCCACATAAGCAATTTCTAGTGAGTGTCTCTTCGAAGTTGACCAATTGAAACTAAGGCTAGTTCTGCCCAGCAAAGCTAGCTCGTCCCAAAAGACTTGCAAAAATATACAAGTCCAAAATAGGACCGAAGTATCCCACAAAGGCCAATTCGGCCCAAAAGACTTCTGAAAATTTTCAAGTTCAAAAATAGGACCGAAGAGTCCCACCAAGGCCAGTACGGCCCAAAAGACTTGTGAAAATTTCTATGTCTAAAATAAGATCGAAAGGTCTAACCTAGACCAGTTCGGCCCAAAATACATAGGCTAGTTCGACGCAATAAGGCTAGTTTGACACAAAAGACTTGCGAAAATTTCCAAGTTCAAAATAGGACCAAATAGGTCCCACTTAGGCCGCTTCGGCCTAATTAGGCCACTTCAGCCCAAATGACTTAGAAAATTTCTAAGTCCCAAAAAGGCCACTTCGGTCCACCTAGGCCGCTTCGGCCCAAATGATTTAAAAAATTTTTAAGTCTCAAAATGGCCACTTCGGCCCACCTAGGCCACTTCGCCCCAATTAGGTCACTTCGGCTAAATGACTTAAAAAATTTCTAAGTCTCAAAAAGGCCACTTTGGCCCCCAATTAGGCCGCTTCTTCCCAAATGACTTAGAAAATTTCTAAGTTCCAAAAAGGACCAAAGAGGTCCCACCAGGCCGCTTCGGCCCAAATGATTTAAAAAAAATTTAAGTCTCAAAATGGCCACTTCGGTCCACCTAGGCCGCTTCGCCCCAATTAGGTCACTTCGGCTAAATGACTTAAAAAATTTCTAAGTCTCAAAAAGGCCACTTCGGCCCCCAATTAGGCCGCTTCTTCCCAAATGACTTAGAAAATTTCTAAGTTCCAAAAAGGACCAAAGAGGTCCCACCAGGCCGCTTTGACCCAAATAACTTAGAAAATTTTTCAATCTCAAAAACGTCACTTCGGCCCACCTAGGCCACTTTGGCCCAATTAGGCCACGTTGGCCCAAATGACTTAGAAAATTTCTAAGTCTCAAAAAGGACCAAAGGGGTCCCACTTAGGCCACTTCATCTCACCTAGGCCGATTCAGCCCAAAGGCTTACTTCGGCCCAAAAAAAGACTAAAGAGGTCCCAGCTAGGCCACTTCGGCCCACCCAGGCAACTTCGGCCCAAAAGACTTGTGAAAATTTCCAAGTCCAAAAGGTCCCACCTAGGCCACTTCGGCCCTAAGGACTTGTGAAAATTTCTTAGTCCAAAAAATGATCAAATAGGTCCTACCTGGGCCACTTCAGGCAAAGGACTTGTGGGAATTTCCAAGTCCAAAAAAGGATCAAATAGGTCCTATCTCGGCCACTTCTGCCCAAAGGTCACTTCGACCCAAAGGTCACCTCAGCCCAATAGGTCGATCGGCCAAAAAAACTTCTAAAAAATTATAAGTCTGGATCAAAGGACCAAATATGTTCATTAGGCCAGTTTGGCCCAAAATCTTGAAAAATTTTTGCAAGTCCAAATCAAAGGACCAAAAGAGGTCCCATTCGGCTAGTTTGGCCCTCCATGTGCTCGTAACTGAGAAAGTGTGAAAGAAAGAAAAAAACTGAGCTAGAGAAGCTCTTCCCCCTCATAAGGCTCCTTAGAATAAGAGACTAGGTTAAAATACATAAGTCTCAAAAGAATTTCCAAGGAGACACACAAAGGAAAATAACGAAGCTAGGTCATCCTACTTGAAGGCACTTCATCACAAAGAGAAATTCAGAGTGAAAAGTTATAAATCTCAAGCTACATTGAAGTAAATATAGGCCATAATTACCCTCCCATCAATTCACCAAAAGAAGTCTTGATGAGAGTGTAGTGGGCATATGGTAATACCAAAATAACCGCACCAATCATACATTGACACGTGGCACCTCTTAGCCAGCTAAGCAAAACTTATCTAATTGGACATCAGTAAGAAGGTACCTTAGAACTGATCGAGGTAGCTTCCCAAATACCGGTCGAGGTACATTACATCTATCCGACCGAGGTGAAGTACCAATTTAGTACATTAATGTCCCAATAGGAAACTAACTCTCAGCAGAGTTCAACTCCCCTTTGGAGAGGAATACGAATGAGATTTACCCTTCGAGATTTCCTCTGAAAAACTAATGAGAGAGAGTCTGACTCCTATTGCAACTCAAATACCTCAGCTCATATAAAAAGGGGACCTCAAATGCCAGGTAAGCATTCAAACTCCTTCACTCTGAACTACTTACTGAGCAAGAGGCAGAGGTCCGAAGAGCGAGCCATCCTCCTAACTTTAGTAGCACACTGACTTGAGCGTCTGAGAGGTCCCCCAAGCACACCCTTGGGGCCCTACCACAGCTTACGTTTGCTCCCTGTGCAGGAAGGAAGGCAGACGATAAGGAAAGAAGGAATTCGTCCGACTAACTAATTCGTCTAGTAGGGTTAGTCCCATTTTTGACATCATCAACCGCCAACCTTATAACTAGGAATAATATTTCAATCCATTATTCGTCTGACACCACCTAAACTATGGATGAACTCTCGAGATGTGTGATTCTTATATCGAGGCTTTTCTTATTAGAAACATGTCCATGACTTGTGAGATGTGTACGAATATATCCTCCATGCCATAACTGGTAAGTTGGAGTGAGAGTTTGTGTACTACCAAAATTCCATATTTCCCCTACGCTCTCGGTTCCCTTGTATTTATGCACTAAGCATATTAGATTAACCCGTCGATCAATCTAAATTCCAATGCTTGATCCATAAGGATCACTACACACAGTTTCTAGGTAGATTAATTTTAACCTCTTAGGTGGGTGCTTACACTTTCGTAACCCGAAAGTACATGAATGACTATATTATAGGTGTGCTCCCACACCTTAATGGCATACGTCCAATCCATCGAGTATATCGACAATAGTGTGTGTCTGACTCATTGATGAATCAAAACGCACACACTATAAGTGTTAAAGTATTTACCTACTCAAACTTAAGAAATATCGTACGCCTACAACTATAGGATGAACAACTCATTGGTAGTACTTTTATGGTTGTTCATTTCTATGTAAGTCCATCAATGTATGTTGCCTTACATACACTAGTACACTAATCCGAGAATCCTCTCAAGCAGTCAAGACAAACCACTCCCCTATTTGGAGATGTCCATGCACTACAACCTATATCAATAAAGTGTCTAGCTTTGTTAATTTGGCTGTGACTAGTTTATTTTGGATGTAATAGTGAATCTTTTGTCCGTCTATACTCATACATAAAGTGTATCTAATTATCCAAGATTACCATATTTAACATCCTAGACTTTTATAGAAAATTCATATATAAATAAAACATTTAAAACACAAATGCAACAATAATTATTTATCCATAAATTTCAAAATTATCATCATAAATGGTATGTTTTTAGGATACACTCCCAACAAACTGCCACTTGGACTGAAGAAGATACTTCCTAAAGCATCCTAACACCCATTCCCTTACAAGTAATGTCATGATGCAATCTTTAGTACTTCCACTTTCTTTCGATGTGCAAACTCCCTTATTAAATAGAACATGTGTTCTATGTATTTTCCTTTACTGTGGTAATGAGGTTCCTTACTTTGAATTATAGCACCCATATTGTCACAGTACAGAGTTATAGGCCTTTCAATGTTAGAAACTACCTCTAAGTACATAAGGAATTTCCTCAGCCAAACTGCCTCCTTCGTGGCATTCGAAGCTGCCACATATTCGACTTCTATGGTGGAGTCTGCAATGCAAATTTGCTTCACACTCCTCCAATTTATAGCTACACTATTAACTGTAAACACATAACTGGACATGGGCCTTCTAGAGTCCGCTTGGAAATTTGAATCAGTATAACCCACTGAGATGATCTCATCACTAAGGTATATAAGCATATAATGTTTCGTTCTCTGAAGATACTTGAATATATGGTTAACTGTCGTCTAGTGATGCATTCCAGGGTTAGATTGATATCTACTGACCTAGCCTATTGCATAGCAGATATTAGGCCAAGTACATAGCATGACGTATATGAGACTACCAATTGCCGGAACATGTGGCACCTTACTCATTTCACGCTTCTCATCTTCCGTCTTAGGACAGTAGTCCTTCGAAAGTAGCACTCCATATCTGAAAGGCAAGAGGCCTAAATTGTTAAATTCGAAACTACTTCAGAATCTAGATCTTCAACACCAAACTATTTGAACGAAACTTACAAAGAATCATCACCTCTTCCTCCATGATATATGATTCAGTGGTAGAACAATCCAAACAAACACACAAAAAACGAGTCAAAGACAGATTTTCCTTACCTATGTCAAATATCGATCTCTCCAGATCATTGATGTTAGGTAAATCGAATTGATAGATGATATGAAGAGACGATTTTGTTTCAAAAAATGAAATCAATCACAAATCAAATTTGGTTAAAACTTCCTCAAAATAGAAATGTAGCATAAATTAAGACATATTTAAGAAGAAGGAGAAAAAGGAGATTACGTAATGACTAAATAAATAAAATAGGTAGTCATGTTGTAAAGTGTTTTTTTTGTTGGACCTACATGTCAAACTTTAATGAGGTAGGTACTTATATGTCATTTGCCAAAAAATGAACATGGATTCATGCTAATGGGCTTCGTAATGCAGCCGATGCTTAAGCCCAACCTATGTTTGGTAGAAACAGAAACATTAGCCAACATTGGAGAATGACATAGAGGTAAAACAGCAATAATGAATTATTTCTCAATCCCTACGAACCATATGATTATACCAAGGGCATTGTAGGGTGCTGAACTGCTGATGCCTGATATTATCAAGCAAAAAGTTTCACAGAATGTTCTGTTATGGTGGAGGCTAGTGATCTATTTGATTATGTTGCTTTGTATATATGACATAATGGGCATTTGGAATTTCTTGGTCCAGGAAAAAAAATCATGGAATCTAATTAACATATAAATCAATAATCTGTCATAACTTCGAAGCCAGGGATAAATAATTGCAAAACCTATACTGTGAGACATGAAATACATAGAGAATTTGAACAAGAGTTTATTCTTTGCAGGGATGTAAATTTTAGCCTGATAAACAAGAGTTTATGAACAATTCTCCTAGCTGCGCTTATTTTTTTGGGTAAGTCCTAGCTGCATATATATAGTAAGCGTGGATTGCTATCGCCATTTCTGCCTAGTTTGTTGCACGAATGAGGGGTGATTGAGGGGACCTTAGGCATGGTGACCTCATAAGTTCATCAAATCTACTAGACGAGCAACTGACGATAAGGCTTTGTTGCCTAAACATTCTCTTCGTCTGCGCCATCGAACCCACATTTTGAAGAAGCATGAACTCTTTAATCCTTGATAGAGCTTCTTGCATTGTCTTGTCATCCATGTTTGCAAAACATACCCTAAACCAACCTGGTTCAGAGCAATGAAAAGAAGAACCAGGGGAGACATTGAGCTTAACTTTTTTGATTATCATACGCCACAGCACCATTTCTGCCTCGAATGTCTGATCTTCGAGTAGTTTCCGTAAATCCATCCATAAAAACAGGCCTGCATTGCTGCTCTTCAAGCACTTAATGCCTGCTTGAGATAGTCCCCAAGTGAAGTCTCTGTGCCTTTTAGCTAATCTCATTCTGCTTTCGACAAGAAACCTCCCGATAAACTCTTGGTCGGATAGCATTGCTGCTATCAGATACTGAGTTTGTGTGGAAACTAGTCCGAAACTGGACATTTTGCGAGCACAACTTACGACTGCTTTATTGTATGAATAGATTACGCCAACTCTGAAGCCAGGGAAACCCATGTCCTTTGAAAGACTATAAACAATGTGCACAAGATCTCTGTTGCATTGAACATTGTCTTCCTCTATAATCTCCGAAATGGAGACGAAGTTAGGTTGATTAAAAACTGTGGAAGCGTAGATCTCGTCGCAGACTAAATGGATGTTCCTTTCATTGATGAAGGTCACAATACTTCTGAGTGTCTCCCTGTCCAACACAATGCCTAATGGGTTTGATGGATTGTTTATAAGCAATCCCTTCACTTTTATGTTAGCTTCTTGTGCTCTTTCATATGCAGCTTCCAAGGCTTCCCTTGTAACCTTGAAATCATTAGAGCTCTCACAAACAACTGGAAAGAGTTGGATTCCAGTTCTCCATCTCAAGTCGCGATCGAATCTGCAATAATCACGATTAACATTTTTGAGAAAAAGGCAGAAAGAAAGAGAGAATGCAGAACATGATTCTTAGTTTCTTCGCTGCTAGTGCTATCCAAGTCATGTTTCTATAAAGAAAGACACTAGATAAAATTCTTCCCTTGTCAAGTCAATGCGTGCTTGGCCTTATGAGATGACTAATGATTCCACTTATGTAAATTTTCTTATTTAGAAAAAACCAGTGGACTTGCCACAATTTCAGCACCAACTTGGGTTGTGCTCAGGCTGCGACTTTTAGTAAAGAATTGGTCATAACTAGTATAGTTTATTAATTTAGATAACATATCTTAATGTACATACGTTAAAATATAATTGTGAGTTTTTCTTCCTCTCCCTCCTGTCTCTCATTTTCCTGTTTATGATGCATTAAAAGTCCAATTTTCTTTGTGTGACTAAAGAACATGATACATCTACAAGTCAATGTAATCAAGCACATCAAAGAAAGAAGTGGATGTATTACCCTGGATAGTAAGGTGTAGGAACCAAAAATGCAGCACCTGGATCAGCCAAACAGAATGCCAGAGTCTCGTGCGCTCCGGTCGCTCCGCCGCTCATGACAATGTTGTCAGGATTGAATGTGACTCTATTTCCTCTTACTTTGGCCATGAACTTTGCAACAGCCTGTTTGTTGGACATCAGTTAATTAGTTTTTTTGGAGTTGAGAGTGGTTAAAAAGACAACTCATAAAGAGAGAGAGAGAGAGAGAGAGATGGAGAGAATTGCCTACATTTCGAAACTCTGGCAAGCCATGGTAGTCCTGAAAAATTGCTATGTCCTTGAATTCACTCACTCCTCCATTTGTGCAAATGGAGGCTTTTTGGTTGTCTAAAAGCCACTCTTCAATCAAATCAAAGGAAAGCTGCACAAGGAAAACCACAAGGATATGTGTGTTAGCTTCTGAACAAATTAACACACATAAAAAAAGAAAAGAAGTCCTTTTAGTTCCAACCCAAATTAATTAAGTACCTGATTCTCTGCAAGTCCCATCTGGATAACCCCATGAGGATTCTTTTTCGAATGATAAGGATTGCTATCGTACGCCTTCCAGCCATCAAAATAGGGTGAGTCCTCGCCGTGTCCATTGCCAGTTGCCATCTTAGACAACAAGTTCTCTTGATTACTCAACATTCAGCTTTGTCTAAACTCACACACAAAGAAATGCAGGGGAATTAAGGGCAAGTACTTAATTGAGATGGGCGTTTAAAGTAATCTCAGGATTTAGAATTTAGAATTATGCAGCTTTGTCTTCCTTGGTAGGATGTATTTATAGACTTCTGTGGTTGTGTTATGGTCCGAGTACCGCGGTTGGGTCTGCTGTTCTGTTCTCCCTCCATTTAATAATAATCACAAGTTCTAGTCTTAGAAAGTGAAGGTTCCATGAAGGATATCCACTTTGACAAAAAAAATCGTAGAATGATTTTTATTTTTATTTTTGTATAAGGAAAATGGTAGTATGATTTGTTGACAGTTTGAATGTAATCACACATGGGATTTGGTTGGACATAGCAACTTCTTCTTCATGGGTGGTCTTTTTCTCATAAGGCAGTAACATCACTTTTTTCCATATAATAATTTCAACAGAAAATTCACGACATTGTGAATGTGACTTGTGACATAACGGGTTACGTAGTGATTGATTGAAATTGAGGTGGTGAATAGCAAAAGAGTAATACCAATGAGAGTTACTGGCTCAGTTGATAATCCATTGGGTTAGATGTATGTATTTAAGATTCGATTTCAATAAAAAATATATTTCTCACTAGTATTTAAAAAAAAGAAAAAAAAATAGGGAACAAGTACATTGAACCCAAAACCTTGTGGAAATATCTTATTAAGACTATCAAACCATTTGTCGAGATATTGTCTTCACCGACAACCCAAAAAAGCTGAACTCCACGACTCAAACTAATTATATCATTCAAAAACTTCCACAAATACCAACAAAACAAAGATCACACAATTCAATAACCAGTTAACAACTTGTGAATCACATTCCATCTCCACTTTCCTATATAACATTACTCAAAATGTAGTGTCAAGCTAGACATATAGCACAATTGTTAGTTCTCCCATACCATTTTGTCTCAATGACCATAAATTTGTTTCAAACCGAAGAGATTTACATTCACATTGATCTTCAGTACCTTTTCCTCCACACACAGACAGGATTATAACCAAACAAGCTCCCATACACGCTTACATATGACGAGAGTTTATTACTTGCTATATATATATATAAATATATATAGCTTGGTTCTTATACGATCTCAAAATATGGACTTGCTTCTCTGTTGTACGATGTCTCCAACAGTTGAGATTAGGTTCATTTTATAAACCAAACACCTTAACAGGATTACCTTGTAATGACATTATCACACAATTGGATTACTTGTAAATGGATTACAATTACTATTGTAATACCTTGAACCAAACGGACCCTTAGAAGGTAATTGTAATAACTTGTTTGATTTTTTTTAATATGGAACTCAAGACATTAATTTTTCGTCTTTGGCAATTATAAACTCCCGATACTTGGATTACCCCTCTCCCCAATTGTATACCTGATTTAATCGTGAGTTTTGATGTGAAGAGTTAAATTCCCCAATTGTATGTGATAAAATCACAGGTTTTGATGTGGAAAGTAAAATCTGGATCCCTAAGTGGAATGATTCATACCCAACTAACCCAACCACCCCCTTAATGGTGCCAAAACTTGGTTTTGTTCTCTTTGACATAAAAGCCCTTTGTGACAACAGCAGAGACACTCCAATTATCTCACTAGCACGGTTGCACGAGTTTCCCATCAAAAATCTCAATTGTAGCTACGGATTCCAAATTCAAAATATCTTATACTGCACAACTGGTCGAAATCTACAACATTCAATAATATTGAATCCATAAATGCACCTTGGATTCCCACCAGATACTGTAGTAGTCGGTTTGGTCCTTCTATGACGCAAGCAAGTTGCGATGGCCATAACCTTGACCACACAATTTCTATCCCTTGGGTGACAATAAATGATATACATCCCATAATATTGGAACCACCAAGAAATTTCTTTGTCGGAGTATATATATGTATATATTCTATTGGAATTAATTTTTTTGTTAAATAAATACGTCTCAGTATTTAGGAAGAGTTTGGAAGATTCATTTATTGCACACGTGGGTGGCCAATCAGGATCTTCTCTAGTTGTGATAATTCATGGTCAACTACTCATCTGGAACCGTTCAAGGAATTTACCACCGGGACTGGCTTTCTATTTGTTTGGTTATTTTCCATGTTACGTTGAATCTCTCATTGCAGTCTGCTCTGCTCCTCTTCGTCAAAAAGTCTTACATTACATACACGTGGAACGTTGAATCTTCATACGTTGGACAAACATCCTCACTGTCTCATACAAATAAATAAAGAAAAATAAACCCTCCTCCTCTCTCTCTCTCTCTCTCTCTCTCTCTCTCTCTCTCTCTACATAAATAAGACTAGTGATAAACACCTGCAATTGCAATGGTGCTATTTTGTCTGGACCAATAAATATATATGGGGTTTTGTGTTTTGTTGATATGATTGTATTGAGTTTTATATTTTGCTGATGTGGTTATATTGAGAGATGTGTTGTGCTGATGTGGTTGTATTGAAAGATTTTGTTTTGATGTAGTTTTATTGTGGACAACATGGAGAGCATGAGAATTTCTTGGCTTCCATGTTGGATGAAAAGGAAAAATATATAGGAATTTGTGTTTTGCTGATGTGGTTATATTGAAAGATGTGTTTTATTGATGTGGTTGTATTGAAAAACATGTTTGACTTGACTTTTTATGTAATAAAAATGAGACCCCATATTAATTTTTGTTGGTCCAACAAAAATCAATATATCGGATACCTTTGTAATGTTAACAGTCTTTTGCCCTTTGAACAAGTCGAGTCCCTATAAATATATCGGATATTGTAGTGTGTACTCATTTTTACAGAGTTTTAAAATGGATTGGAATAGTAGAACTAAAAAAATGGATAAATAGACAAGTTCTGGGAGGAATTCAACCATTTTCATTGCTTTCAACTAACCTCCAAATGGTTAAAGCGTTGAAACCTATTAATTCACGAACAATTTAGGATTAAGACATACTTTACCCGCCGACAAGAGGTTTATTCAAACACACAATATCTATGAATTCTTCAAAGTTTCAACAAGAATAAATGGATGACACCAAAGCTGAAATTAACTCTTATATATTTTAAAAAACTCAGGTAACATTCCTAAGGAGACATTGACTTATGACAAATCTAGAAATTGTGTCTGCTGATCAGCACAAATATTGTTTATGATCAGATGGTCAAATAAACAAAAGTTAAGCTAGGCCAAGTGCATAAGCCCACAAAACAACCAGATCAAACACCTTCAAGAGTTGCAATATCTTTACCAATCAGAGAAACCTATTTGTGGTAAAAGGGAATATTTCCGTAAGTCTGAAAGAGTGTTGATAAGACCCAATTATAGATAGATTGAAATTGGTAATAGGTTGAGTAGAAATAAACTGGAGAAATCAAAACAAGGATCCCCAACACCAACTAGCTTTCGAGGAGCTAGCCCCTCCAACCCTTCCCAAAATAAATAACCACAATTTTCATACCCCCACACGACTAACAACACATGATTTATGTTACCATAATCTTTACAATGAGAATTGACCAAACTACCCTTGCTTCTTCTTTTAAGGACCTGAACATCCTTATCAGTATCCCCTACAAGAGCAACCTTGTCCTCAATGTGGAAATAGAAAAATTGTTGAGGAATGATATCAAAATCTTGCCAAGTATTGTCACAAGATGGGATGTCCTTCCATTGTATGAGCACTTCTGGCATGCCATTCATCAAGCTGCACACATGTAAGACTTCAGCAGGCTGAACATTGAGTACCAAGTCAGTAGTGAGCATGGGTGGAAAGGGTTGGCTGTCAATGTGATTAGAGGGAGCATGTTTCAGCTGCGATATGTGAAAAAGGGGGTGGATCTGTACTGTAGGAGGGAGCTATAAGCGATAAGTGACATTGCCAACCCTTTCCAACACTTCAAATGGTCCATATAACGGGGATTGTGCTTCTCATTCAGCCTGATGAACTGATGTGCCGAGAATATATGTATCTGTACACCCATTAAATTATTTTCTCTCATTTGAGTTAATAGAGAATTAATATTGCATAATTAGTTCATATTTATAAATCTCAGGTAAAAAGGCATGAAATGGAGGAAAGAGAGCACAAAAGAGTTAAATTCAACTTCAGAGGCAAATCCTGATCGATTGGACTGAAGTGCAAGACATTTTTTTGGAGACAGAAGCAAACCCCGATCGATCGGACACTATTCCTGATCAATCAAAACACTATTCACGGGATGCACAAATTTCATGAAATCTTCCCCAAAGACAAGTGGGTCCGAATGAAAAACGACACCAATTGACTACCTAAATGGCACAAGGGTTAAAGGGGGTATAAAAGGGCTTGAGACACTCTTGGGAACACATCTTTTGACCTTCTCTCTCAAATTTGGAGGAGCCACCATCCACTTTGAAGAAGGAAGAAGAAGGAGAAGACGGTTCTCCTAGAGATTATGGGTTTTTTGTCATTTGAATCTGAATGTTATGAATAACAATGGTTAGGGATAAAGACACTTTTGGTGTAATCAGGAATGAAGCATCAAAGAGGTTAAGGAGACCAATTGTCAAGAAGAGGTATTAACTAGGGGGTTAAAGAGCCAAGAGAGTTGAATTGGATAAGGAATGGTGAAATTTGGTACCCTAGTGCTCTTAATACTTGATTTACATCTTTGACTTTGCATTCAATTATCTTGTTTTACTTACATGTGTACGTTAGTTGTTAATCAAACCACAAACTCAATTCTCCAAATAGCGTAGGATTTAGCCATAATTGATACTCAATTAATTTTTTATCAATCCGTGTGGGAACAATACTGAATTAACTCACTCTTTATTTTTTGTGTGGCTTGTACACTAGCAAGTATCACATAACAAGTTTTTAGTGCCGTTGTCGGGGATTGAGGCAATTCTAATTGATATTGATATAGGTTAACTCTTATACTAATTTGGATTTTATTTTCTTGTTATTTTAGGTACTTCAATATTGTATGAGTTTAGGGAGATGAACTCTTAGCTTGGATTTGAGAAATTTGGATTTAGAGATTGAGTGGACTTTTTGCAAGCATACATGAGAGCAAGCGAACAATTTGGTTGAAGGAATGGGTGAGCCCAACGGGGGTAGTAATAGTGCTAAGGAGGTAGAAGGTCCACAATTAAGAGAGCTGCAGCTAGGTCCACTACCCCGCAGACTTTTGAAGAGTTTGCAAGCCCTACTTGGGATACATCACCGTCTAGCATCCACGTCGTCCCATTCATGCCAACAATTTTGAGATTCCAGCTATTATTACCATGATCTCCATTTCTGTCGTATTTCACGGTCTTCTTCATGAGGAGCTCACTGCACATCTTTCTACATTCTTGGACATAGGTGACACTTTCAAATTCAATGAGGTTTTCGATGATGCTATTCTATTGAGGCTCTTTCCTTTCTTACTATGGGACAAGGCAAAGACATGGTTGACTTCATTGTCCGCCAACTCTATTGCCACTTGGGAAGATCTCTCTAACAAATTTTTGACAAAGTTCTTCCCTCTTGCCAAGGCTACAAAAATTACTAATGAGATCATGGGAGTCTTTTCATGAAGTGTGGGAGAGGTTCACAGTTGCTGAAGCCTTGGAGCAAATTCCTTGCTATGCTAAATTCTTGAAAGACATCCTATCCAAGAAGCAAAAGCTCAAGGAGTATGGAAAGATACAACTCACCGAGAAGTGTAGTGCCATTGTGCAAAAGAAGCTTCCAATCAAGCAAGAAGATCTGGAAAGTTTCACCATTCCTTGCACTAGTGGGACCACTTTGATTAAGAGGGCTTTGTGTGATCTTGGAGCCAATATTAATTTGATGCCATTGTCGGTTTCTAAGCAAATTGGGTTGAAGGAGATTAACCCAACCACGGTGTCTTTAAAATTGACGGATAGATCAATTAAATACCCTCTTGGCATAGTGGAAGATGTCTTGGTGAAAGTGGATGAGTTAATGTTTTCAATTGACTTTCTCATCCTAGATATGGAAGCTAACCCTAATACGCTCATCATTCTGGGAAGACCTTTCCTAAGCACCGGAAAAGTTTTGATTGATGTTGAGAAAGGGAAGCTTACTTTGAGAGGAGTGGGTGACCAAATCACATTCAAAGTATTTGGAGCGAGGAGGCAAGTGGAGAGTTCTCAATCATGCTTCCAAGTGGATCATATAGACATGATTATTCCGGAAAATTTTGTGATGGAAGTTCCATGCAATCCGGTATTAACTATCCTAGACCAAGACACAAAAATTGAGAAATTGGATCCAATGGCTACTACACAAGCTGAAATTGAAATGCCAATAGCCAAAGTTGGAGAGCCAAAGAAGAAAAAGAGGAAGACTAAGAAGAAGAAGAAGCCGAAGAAAATGAAGAAAAATGTTTTTCCTGAGGAGGATGTGGTGGTGAAGGCTTGTGCTCTCATAGCATCTAGGCCAACAAATGTCAATCCCAAGAAGCCATCAAGGGGAGTCTACACCATAACTCTCGAGGATCTTGGTTGACTTCACATAGGGAAGACGGGCTGAAGACTTGTGGGAGGCAACTCAGGTTTTATTGTTCCATCTCTCTTTATTTTGTTCTATTTTCACCAATTCCATGCACTAAGGACATTGCATAATTTAAGTGTGGGGGTGAGAATCTAGGTTTCTATTTCTAAAAAGTATTTTTTGACTTCAATGCCTTATGTCATGTCATTCTTGAGTGTATTAGGATGAATTTTGTGATCTTTGATGCATTGGTAGATCTTGTTGTGGGCATTCACCCAATTGAGTTTTTCCTATCTTGAGTTTTGTTTCACCCATTGTGTTCTTTTGTGATGTGGAACACTTGTTTGTGGGGCTATGAAATATGACTTGACTTTGGTCATTTTTGGTTGTTTGAGATCAATTTGATTCTAAGTAGCACTACTTGAGCAATGAAAAGGAAAAAAAAATATAGAAGAAGAAAAGAAAAGAAAAAAGTAAAGAAAAGAAAAAAGAAAAGAAAAGAAAAAGTTGTGTTTATGATTAATTGGTTTCTTTCATGAGTCTTCTGCTGAGTAACCGGGTCTCTTGCCTAGCAAGCAATGAGTTTCGCGTAAAAAGGTAGGAAATGAATGTTAGAGTATCTTAGTGACTTGTTTAACCTCGTAGCCTTTTTCACTCGAGTAATTAGATCCTTTGGGTGTCTTAACACCAAATCTTAACACCAAGTTTCCTAAGCCAACTGGATTGGGAGTCATTGGTTGAAAACTCGTTACACGAGTCATTTAGAAAGCTTAAAGGGGTTGAGCATTGCACAAGTCACGTTTGAAAAAAAAAGAATGTAAATAAGAATAAAGTTTGAATAAATGCTCATTGTGTTTGTTTTTTGATTCTTATTGTTCTTGGAAGACTGCATGACCTTTGTTTAGTTCATTTTAAAGCCAAACATGCAAGTGCATTCCATTATGTGAATCATTTCATGATATTCTTTGACATGGTGAATGAGACAAGACTCTTGAAGGATTGCTTTTATTGGTTTGAATGCCCTAATACTTGGTTTGTTAGTGTGGATAGGGTTGCAATTTTGAGTTCCTTTTATACTCTTGTTGATGACATGAACTTTGACATTGTAGTTGTTTAATGTTTGTGGGTATCATCCATGTAAACCCTTAGGAGACACAACTCCTCCAACTAGGGACACCTAGGGGTTTAAAGGCTTGTGGTACATGCTAAGTGCCATCGTGAGCCCTACAAAAGTGGCGTAGATATTTTTTTATTTTGCGTTGTGTTTGTGTTTTGTTTTTCATTTGAGCTTCAATGAAAATCCTTTCTCCATTCTCAATTTGCTCGAGGGCGACCAAAGGTTAAGTGTGGGGGTAGTGTGATGCTCATTATACACATACAATTGAGCACTTTTTTGCTTGTGTTTTCTTGCATTTTGAGTGAATTGAGGATTGATATTGCCTAAGTATTCGATATTTACACATTTCAAGTGTGAAGGCACAAACCGAAAACAAGGGATCCAAAAAGAGGCAAAAATGGACATTTATCCTTCTAGAGACTTTCTCGATCGATCGGGATCCATTTCCGATCGATCGGGAAACAATTGATCAAGTTGCAGTTTTCTTCCAAAGACTTTTTCAATCGATCACAACCGACTTCTGATCGATCGGAACACTTTTCACAGCATGCGCAGATTTCGTGAAAAAAACTCCAACTCAAGTGGGTCTGACCCAAAACGACCCCAATGACTTCTTAAAACAACATAGGGGTTTTAGGAGGGTATAAAAGGATAGAGAACATGGTTTTATCTCATTCTTGGAGGCTAGGGATTGAAGACACACATTGGGGGTAGACATTGGAGCTTGGAAGCTTGGAGAAGAAGAGGGCTCTCAAGGGGGTTTCTTCTATTTCTCCTCTATGCTTGCAACTATGATTTTCTTTCATTTTATTATTATGTATCTTGACTCCATGAGTGGCTAGATTCTCTTGCTAGGCTCCTAATGTAACCTAACTTTGATGATACAATAAACTTGGCTTGATTTCCCTTGATTTCTATCTATTGTTAATTGTTTATGGGTGTGCTTAATTTTTTTGATGTTTGGCCATCATTCAATTGATTTGTTGCCTAGATTGAGACCGAAATGACATATCTAGGATTTGTCTCTTACCATAGACATCATAGGTTGCATGAACCATAGAAATATAGGGGAATGACCTATGCAATCGCTACACGGTTAATCCACAAATCTTAACGGGTCTTTGTCTCTTGAACTTGATTGTTAAGAATAATAGGGGTTAGGGATAGATACACTTTTGGTGTAATCAGGAATGGAGCATCGGATAGGATAGGGAGATCGATTGTCGACAATGAGGTAGTTATTTAGGAGATTAAGGAGCCAAATGAGTTGAATCGGATAAGGGACGGTGAAATTAGGTACCCTAGTACTTTTCATTCTTGAGTTCAATCTTGTTCTTACTTACTCGCTTAATTTAGTTGTTAATCACTTTTTAATATTTGCTTTAGTTTAGAACAAATCAAATCAAAGCCAATTCGCTTCTCCACTTTTGTACAATTGTAGCTTTGATTGATATAGAATTAAACTGCCAAAATCTCTGTGGGATGATACTCTATTCTCTCTTTATTACTTGTGTAATTTCGTATACTTGCAAATTTGCACCAACATTGTCCACATCATAGCATTCTGGAATGAATGGTATACCAAGCCTTATACAATGGCTTGAACTTGTCTACTAGACAAATGCTAGATGCTACATCCAGAGGTTCAATCATGGCCAAGACACAAGAAGAAGTTAGAGCACTACTTGACAAGATAGCTACCACTAATTGCTCATGGCCAATGAGGAGGCTTCCACAAAAGCTAGCGAACCTACAAGAGATTGATATGATGGCTTGTCTTGCTACTTCTATGGCTGTCATGTCAAAGAAGATTCTCTAACAATGAATACATCTTATGGTATGAATATGGTTCAAGGGATGTCAGGTGTTGGGATACAAGAACCATCCTAATCTCTCTGGGAGCAATACATAAAATGTTCAAAATCCACCTCAAATTTTCCAACCTCAAGAGAAGAGGTGGGATATGGATGATATGTTTGCACAATGAGCTGAAAGTTTGACGACACTCTCCAACAACACGAACCAATTTATGGGCAAGACTAATGCCTCACTACAAGCTCAAGCTTCCTTACTTCAAAACCAAGGGGCTTCAATTCAGAATCTTGAGGTCTAAGTTGGGCGTTTGGTCGATGCATTATCGGGTAAAGAGAGAGGTGGCTTATTGAGGTAAACCAATGTCAATCCAAAAGGGAAGAAGAAATGCTTTGCTATCATTATGAGAAATGAGAATTTGGTGAAGACTGTAGTTGATCTAGATGCTGAAAAAGTGCAAAAATAGAAAAGGAAGAAATCTAGAAAACAACAGCTAAAAAAGGAGTTCAAAGTCAAACCCCGATTGATCAGCCACCAAGCTCGATCGATTGGCATAGTGCAGATGCTGAAAATTGGGGAACAAAAGAGAATTCCAATCGATCGACCAGTGTAGAACGCTATCAAAATAGGCAGACTCGATATGTAGTTAAGCTTGATTGGTCCGATAGTTCAAAGCCGGCTCTTCTAGTGAAAGCATGTGTGCCCCTTTTCCATTTCCACAGAGGTTGAAGAACCCTAAGAAGGACACTCAATTCTCCATGTTCATTGAGGTATTTAAGAAGCTTCAAATTAATATATCATTTACGGTGGCGAGCAAATTCCTATCTACACTAAGTTCGTGAAAGACTTCTATCTAAGAAGTGGAAGCTAGAAGAGCATCAGAGAAGATACAATTGACTGAAGAATATAGTGTCATTATGCAAAGGAAACTTCCAATCAAGCAAAAGGATTCAGGTAGTTCACTATTCCATGCATTATTGGGACCACATTGATTGAGAGAGCTTTGTGTGACTTGGGCACAAGCATGACTTTGATGCCCTTGTCTATTGTCAAGCATATAGGTGTGGAGGAGATTAGTCCCACTAACTAACTATTCAAATGGTGGATAGATCAATTAAATACCCTCTGGGTATAGTTGAAGATGTGTTGGTGAAGTTAGGCGGATCTAGTGCTTCCTGCTCTGATTTCCTAATTCTAGATATGGAAGAAACCACAAGTACTCCTATCACTTTGGGTCGACCCTTCTTGAATACCGTTAGAGCATTGATTGATGTTGAGAAAGGGAAGCTAACTTTGAGGAGATTGGATGACCAAGTTACCTTTATGGTATTCAAAGCATTTAAACCAATAGAGAATCACAACCATGCTGGCGAGTGGACCATATAGACATGACCATCCCTGAAAAATTGATGGAACAGGCTCCATGTAATCTAGTGAAAGCTTCTCTAGCTCAATACATCAATGTTGAGCATGCGAGTCCCAAGGCTACTCTAGAAGTTGGAATTGAGGTGAAAATATCCAAAGTTGGTAGCTCAAGTGCTTAGAAGATGGCTCAGAAGAAGAAAAAGAAGCCAAAGAAGATGAAGAAAAAGAAGGCAACTACTTGGAATGAAGGAGTAAAGCCATGAGCTTATGATGTGGTACCTGGACCATCAAATGTCAATCCAAGGAAGGCATCAAGTGGAGTATTAACCACCACTCTCAAGGATCCCGGCTGAATTTTGCGTCAAGAAGTCAGGCTGACGACTTTAAACCAAGTGCTCGTTGGGAGGCAACCCAGGTTGTATTGTTCTATCCTTATCTCTTATTTATTTTTATCTTTATTTTTACGTATTACTGCACTGAGGACATTGAATAATTCAAGTGTGGGGGTGGGAAGTTAGGTTTCTACTTTGCTTTGTTTTGTTTCTTAATTTTTTTTTTGATTTCAATGTCTTGTTATAGATGAGTATATTTGGATGAATTTTGTGATCTTTGATGCATTGATGATTCTGCCATGGGCATCTACCCAATTGAATTTTCCTATCTTGGGTTCTGTTCTATTCATTGGGTTCCTTCTAAAATTGAACATTTGCACATGACACTTTTTTGTGGGGTATGCGCAAATTTCCCAAAATCTTTCCCAAATTCAAGTGGGTCCGAACCAAAACGACACCAATTGATTATCTACACTGCACAAGGTTTTAAATGAGGTAGAAAGGATTTGAGACACTCTTGGGAACATATCTTTTGACCATGCAATTCTCTCTCAACTTTGGAGGAGCCACCATCCACCTTGAAGGAGGAAGAAGAGGGTTCTCCTAGAGATTTTGAGTTTATTATTTTTATCTCTCTTTTCATGGTTTTCTTTATTGTTGTTTGTTTATTGCTTTGTGATATGAGGAATTAATCCTCTAGCTAGGGTCCTAATCTAACCTAACTTTGATGATTCAATAAACTTGACTTTGATTTATCTTTATTTTTATCTCTTTATTGATTGTCTATGGGTATGCTTAATGCTTTTCGGTGTTTGGCCATCATGCATCTAATTGAATTGTTGCATAGGATGAGACCAGAAGGAGACATCTATATTTGCTTCTCACCATAGACACCATAGGTTGCATGCACCATAGGAATATAGGGGAATGACCTATGCAATCGCTACAAGGTTAGTCTACAAAACTTAATGGTCTTTTGTCTCTTAAATCTGAATGTTAGGAATAACAGGGGTTAGGGATAAATACACTTTTGGTGTAACTAGGAATGGAGTATTGAAGAGGTTAGGGAGATCGATTGTCAACAAGAGGTATTAATTAGGGGGTAAGGAGCCAAGAGAGTTGAATTGGATAAGGGATGGTGAAATTAAATACCATATTAATACTTGATTTATGTCTTTGAGTTTGAATTCAATTGTCTTGTTTAATTAGTTGTTAATCATACCACAATCTCGATTCTCCAAATAGCCTAGGACTTAGCCATAATTGGTACTCAACTAATTATTCATCAATCCTCGTGGAAACGATACTTAACTCACTCTTTATTACTTGTGCGATTTTGTACACTTGTAAGTATCACGCAACAAGTTTTTGGCACCGTTTATGGGGATTGAGGCAATTTTAATTGATATTGATATAGGTTAACTCTTATAATAATTTGAAATTTATTTTGTTGTTATTTTAGGTACTTATTTCTTGTGTTCCCGCAAGTTTAAAGGGCTCCATCCAAAAATGGCTTATGAATATCCGATCCCTGCAACCTCCTTGGCATTAAAAGGGTGACCCAAAGGTAAGAAGTGACCATACTTAGTCAAACGATCAATCACGACTAAAACTGTATCCATTCCCTAGACTTGCGGTAACCCGTTTACAAAATTCATTGTAATATCATCCCATTCTTGCTTCGGAATGGTTAAGAGTTGCAATAACCCAACCGGTTTCAAAGTAGAGTGTTTGTACCTAAGACAAATATAACACTCCTCAATAAAATACTGCATATCACGTTTCATGTCTTCCCAATAAATGACATTGGTGAGACACTTATAAGTCTTGAGCAACAAAGGAATCCGAGGAGAGGACTTGGGTATCACCAAGCGATCTTGATAGAAGAGGTTCCCTTGCTTGAGAGAAAATGGTGGGTGATCGGCAGGTGTTATGAGTAGGGCCTGTATTAGTCTATTCAGAGCTGGATCTTATTGAGTCTCCTCTGCCAGTCCTGTCATATTCGCACACTGTACTTGAGAAAGGGAGTTCAATTTCCCAAATAAACTTGTCACAGTGGAAGAACAGTCCTTGCTCTTTTTTTTATTGTTCCTCCTCTTAAGTGAGACACCAGAATGGTTCCTGATAATACCAAAATACCTCTCCAATAAAACACTGACACATGTTTGGCCTACAAAGAACTGTGCTGGGGATCCCTAAGTGTCACCTCGGTGAATATCTCCTCGGTCATCGAGGAAATCTTCATGGACAAATCGCTAAATCATCTTGCCATAAATGTGGTGCGCATCTTTAACTCCCACGATCTCAAAAGGGCGGTTACAATCATAAAGTAACGATTACACCAGGAACATAAAGTAGCGGTTACATCGTTGACTCCCACTCAGGTAAATGTCTCTCACTTTTTACCTTACCGCTTAATTTATCTCATTATCAAACCGACTTGAGCATCAGAGTGTTCCCCTTGAGGAACACCTTGGGGACCCCCTGGCTCCTTTTTGTTACCTGTGTAGAGAAGAATAGATCACCAGATTTCTTGGCGTCGTTTATGGGAAAAGACTAGTAATTATCTTCTCCAAAATAACTCTCAATGGTCAGACTAAAGAACACCTGTACTGTTAGGACATATGGCACCACAAGAGGAGGGGTGAATTGTGTCCTTAGTCAAATTTAGACTAGGTCACTCCTTTTTCAGTTTCAATGAATTCTATCAAATTTCACCCTAAGCGGAAGCTAAATACCAAATTGAGTACTAGTGTAGATGTATATAAGTCAAGTAGAACAATCAATTTGAGTAAATCACATATAAAATCCTAATATGATTGTATGGTCTCCTTATGGCAGATTTGAGCACAAAGCAATCAAATAAGCTCAAGCAAGTCAAGGACAATTGGTCAAGGACAATTGATATAAGCAAGATACATAACTTTAAGATCAAGAACCAAGCAAGATGATCAAGTATGTATATGTCACTTCCAAAACAGATGTAATTAGGGCACAGAATCAGATTTGACAATTAATTGAACAAGCTTGATTCGAGCAACCTAAATGACCAATTTCAAGTATGTATGATATGATAATGCAATGCTAATTGAAATTGCTCGAAAGTAAAAGAGGCAAGAGATTTATAGTGGTTCGGCTTAACCCAAGCCTACTCCTCCCCAAGTCCCACTTGGGAATTTCAAACACTCCACTATGGCTTGTTCAATCGAGTCAAGCGGAACTCTTACAACCAGTGTTTTTGTAGCTCAAACACCAAAATTTACACACCGTGTGGTTTATAGCTCACCACACTAACTCAACCAACAAATACAAACTCAAATATGGCTCTAAGTGTAGCCGGATATGAGGTAAGTTTAGGCTCAAAGGCTGGCTCTTTTGTAGCTGGATTTGTAAGTGTACAGGGCTCAAATGAAGCTCTTGAAAAGCTGGAATGAGAATGGTAAGCACAAAACTCAGATTTGAGATTTTTGGTTGTTAGGGTTTGTGAAACTTTGAGTAGTGTATCAACCAACGAGAATCAGTTATCACAAGGCTTGAATGGTGAAATGGAGATGATGAATGTAGCCTTAGAAGTGCTTAAATTCAGATTATATCACCAAAGAAAAGGCTCTTGAGAATATGATGAAAACCAGATTTGAACAACTCAAAAGAATCAAGGAAAGCTTTGACTTGGCTTGTGTGTTTGTTCTCTCCAAAAATCAGATGTAGGATCAAGTAAGTATGTAGAGATTTGCTTGGAATATTGAAGAATACTTAGAGAGAAAATTCAGAGTAAGACTTTGGCCAAGTTCCAGAAGAAAGAGACAAGGAAATGTTTTTGTCAAAAGTGAAGTGTTGTCTCATGAATTGTGAGCCATTGGATGAGATGAATAAATCTGGACCCTTGGATGATTATAGACGTTAGAGACACAAGAGAAAGAGACAAAATTTATCTTGAAAAGGTTGTCTCATGGCTGGAGTAAATTAGGGCCTTTGGATCAACAAGAGATTCAATTTTGGCCATTAGATGAAATTGTAGAGAAAGTGGAGTGCAAGGTTCAATCTTTCACCAATGGATCAAGAAGGGATATTAAGGTGTAGACAATTTGGACCATTGGATGTGGAGTGTCTTGGTGGGAAAGAGAAATGGTTTTGAAATAAAGCTTCCAACACATGTGAAGAGAGAAAGCTTGTCATAGTACTTGTTGTACTTCTTGTCTCCTCTTTTCAAACCAACTTTTCCTTCTCTTCTCTTTTGGCTCCAAGTCTTCTAGTTAGGATGCAAGAATGGTTAACTTGTCTTCTTTGCCATGTCATCAATGCCATGTCAGCTGCCATGTCACGTCCGTTGACTCTGACTTTGACCAGAGAGTCAACTTTACTTCAATTAATCCCAATTAAGCTCCAAGACATCTTTGGCATAATTTGACTTATGTTGACCACGAATTTGACTTTCTTAATCATGTTTGACACAGATTAAGCCTTCAGTAATGTTGGTCAAGGATGACATTTGGACCAATTCAAGTTTTGGTCACCCTACACACAAATCAAACTCAAGACATGCTATGTAAACCCTTCTAGGGTTTCTTGCAATTAGTCCATGTTAGTTCAATAATCAAATCATCAAATAAGCACAATTGAACTAGTTTAATACAAGTCTTGAATTCCTAAACTAATCGGGTAGTTTCTCAACACAATCAATAGATCAAAGTTCAATCAAGCACACCTTTGTAATCACTCAAACATATAGTTTCAACATTCTCCCCCTTTTGATGATTACAAAATAACCTATGTAACTTTGAACTATTTTCTTTAATTCACATGAGAAACAATCCCCCTCACATCATGCTTCACACAAATAAACTTCCTATAAGCATATGCTTCAATAAACACAAGGGAAGTGCAATTCAAGACAAGTGAAGCATGAATAGGCAAGGTATATCACATATGACATTCAAGTTCCTCCCCCTTAACCTATGCATACAAACTTGGGAAGTGCAATTCAAGACAAGTGAAGCATGAATAGGCAAGGTATATCACATATGACATTCAAGTTCCTCCCCCTTAACCTATGCATACAAACTGTTCAATTCAAAGTTGCATTCCATATTTCTCCCCCTTTATTTTGTAAATGCATCCAAGAGATGTTTAATATAAACAATGCATAAACATTAATACACATATCAAGGACTCATTCTCATGCCAAGATTATCTCTTAAAAATTCAAATCTCTCTTGGTTTAGAGGTTTAGTTAGTATGTCACTGCAAGTTGGTTCATTGTGTCCACATACTCTAATTTAATTGTCCCTTGAGTCACATGATCTCTAATAAAGTGATGCCTAATTTCAATATGTTTAGCCTTAGAATGATACACTGGATTTTTAGAGAGGCTAATGGCACTAGTATTATCACAATATATAGGAATATCTTTCAATTTAAGTCCAAAGTCATTTAGTTGTTGTCTAATCCATAAGAGTTGAGCACAACAACTCCCTAAAGCCATATATTCGGCTTCGGTGGTAGATAGGGCTACACAAGGTTGTTTCTTGGAGAACCAAGAAATAAGCATACTTCCTAGGAATTGACATGTACCTGAAGTACTCTTTCTATTTATCTTACATCCAGCAAAATCAGCATCACCATATGCATACAAATCAAACAATGAATTTTTATCATACCATAAGCCAAGAGTTGATGTATGCCTAAGGTACCTAAATATTCTCTTAACAGCTAGGAAATGAGAAAGCATAGGTTGACTTTGAAATCTAGCACACATGCACACACTAAACATGATGTCGGGTCTACTAGATGTCAAATATAAAAGTGAACCAATCATGGACCTATACATTTTAGAATCATAAGGTTGTCCATCTTCATCTTTTTCAAGTTTAGTAGTCACACTCATGGGAGTGGGAGAAGGGTTCAAAGAATCAAAACCAAACTTTTTAAGCATATCATGAATATATTTGGTTTGACTAATATGTATACCTCCCTTAGTTTGTTTAACTTGTAGCCCTAAAAAGAAGGTAAGTTCACCCATCATAGACATCTCAAATTTACTTTTCATGCACAACTCAAATTCTTTGCACATAGCATCATTTGTAGCACCAAATATTATGTCATCTACATATATTTGAACAATAAGCATATCATGACCTTTTTCCTTCAAGAACAAAGTGCTATCAATTCTTCCTCTTTTAAAACCATTTTGAATTAAGAAAGAGGAAAGTCTATCATACCATGCCCTAGGTGCTTGTTTCAAACCATACAAAGCCTTTGTCAATTTATAAACATGGTTTGGAAAGTTAGGATCTTCAAATCCAGGTGGTTGCTTTACATGCACATTCTCATTGATAAAACCATTCAAAAATGCACTTTTGACATCCATTTGATAAAGTTTAAAACCTTTGAAACATGCAAATGCCATAAGCAACCTAATAGCTTCTAACCTAGCTACGGGTGCAAATGTTTCTTCATAGTCAATCCCTTCTTCTTAGTTGTACCCTTGTGCAACCAACCTAGCCTTGTTTCTAATAACTTCACCATCTTCATTCATTTTGTTCTTAAACACCTATTTAGTTCCAATTATGGTTTGGTCTTTAGGTCTTGGAACTAGATGCCAAACTTCATTTC
Source organism: Tripterygium wilfordii (assembly GCF_013401445.1). Classification (NCBI taxonomy): domain Eukaryota; kingdom Viridiplantae; phylum Streptophyta; class Magnoliopsida; order Celastrales; family Celastraceae; genus Tripterygium; species Tripterygium wilfordii. The sequence goes on from NC_052247.1 coordinate 7,281,216, forward strand.
TAGTGAATTGATTCAACTCATCTTGCATAGCAATAATCCATTTATCATCAAGCAAAGCATCATCAGTGTTTCTAGGTTCTACTTGAGAAATCAAGGCATAAGAACCATGCTCATCAACAATCAAAGCAGTATTCATTAAATTTGCAGTCACATTATCTACCACATTAGCATGCATATCACCATCATTAGGAGCTAAGTGAGATCTGCGAGTCCTTACCCCTTGATGCAAATCGCCAATTATGAGTTGTTTGGGATGCTTATGTTTGTCCTTCACTTGCAGCCATGACGTAGGAGCTGTAGTTTCACTATTGGAGGCCACGGGTGCAACGTCACTTTCTTCCAAGCCCACGGGTGCATCACTATTTTGTGTCTCCTCGTGCTCATTTCCTCCCTCTTTGCTTGGTCCCTCATCTTTAGATGTAGGAGAGTCATCTTTATCATATTTTAAGCTCGACTTCTCCAAACCTAACTCAGTGTCATCATTCTCAAGCAAAGGGTCAAATGCAAGAGTTTCAATAAATTTAACATGAATGGACTCTTCAATTTTCCTAGACTTTGGATTATAAACTCTATAAGCTCTAGAAGTTAAAGCATAACCAACAAATACACAAGGAGTAGATTTTGCATCAAATTTATCAAAGTCATCCTTAGTGTTTAGTACATAACATTTGCAACCAAAGACTCTAAAATAGTCAACCTTAGGTTTTCTATCATTCCAAATCTCATAAGGTGTCTTATTTATCTTCTTTCTAATAGATAACCTATTTGTAACATAACATGCACAATTAATGGCCTCTGCCCACAAGAACTTAGGCAAATCATGTTCACAAAGCAAAGTCCTAGCAATTTCTTGTAAAGTTCTATTTTTCCTTTCTACTACCCCATTTTGTTGGGGTGTTCTAGGTGAAGAGAAATCATGTCTAATGTCATATTCATCACATAGATCAATAAATGCATGATTATCAAATTCTCCTCCATGATCACTCCTAATCTTGCTAATGCTTAAGTTCTTTTCATTTTGAAGCCTCTTGATTAGTTTTGAAAACTCATGAATGGTCTCATGTTTATGTGCAAGGAAAATCACCCAAGTATATTGAGAATAGTCATCAACAATCACAAAGGCATAGGATCTATCACCTAGACTTTTAACTCTACTTGGACCAAACAAATCAAGATGCAAAAGTTCTAAAACCCTAGTAGTTGAAATCTGGTTTTTAGACTTGAAAGACTCCCTAGTGTGCTTTCCTTTAATGCAAGACTCACAAGCATCATACATGTCAAAGTTCAAAGAAGGTATGCCTCTAGCAAGATTATTTCTAACCAATTTTTCAATTGTAGAAATTCCTATATGTCCTAATCTTCTATGCCATATATTCACATCACTAACATTGGAAATCAAGCATTTAAGTTTGCAATCATTCAAGTCTTTCAAATTAATAGAATACACATTACCATCTCTTTTTCCTACAAGCACACATTCATTCATGGCATTTAAAAACTCACACTTTGAATCATTAAAACATATGCGCAATCCACCATCACACAATTGAGAAGTACTAAGAAGGTTAAAAGACAATCCATCAACTAATTGCACATTAGAGATAGAGAAAGAGGATACATCACCTATGGATCCTTGACCAAGGATCCTACCCTTCTTGTTGTCACTGAAAGTCACATGACCACCATTAGAGAATTTCTTGAGAGAAGAGAAAGAACTTGAGTTCCCGGTCATGTGTCTTGAGCAACCACTATCCAAGTACCACTTGGAAGCCTTAGAACTTTTGATTTTCAAGAACACCTACATAAGTTCAACTCGCTTTAGGTACCCAATTTCTTTTGGGTCCTAGGATGTTAGCATCAAGAATCTTGGTTCCCTTTGGAACCCACATTTGCACAACCTTCTTACCCAACACATATTGAAACTTTGGAAAAACTTTGGCATTCCAGTTTTGCATATATGCATCATTTGAGGAATGAAATGAAGTGCTAGCATACATAGAGCCTTGTGGAACTCTAGGAGCCCTAGAATACCTTATGGGTTGCCCTAATTTCTTAGGAAACCCTACGGGTCTCTTGGGACCAGATTTGATATCCTTCTTCCAAGGCTGATTTGGCACATCCCTAATGGGAATAGGTCTATGTCCCATGGGTTGGACAAATGATACATGCTCATGATGTGATTTTGAAGTACTAGCATGCATATCATTCAAAGCATTGTAGTTAGGAGGTGAAATAATCATTTTCTTAGGAAAACAATCCTCCTTCATATCATTCAAGGAATGCAAATAGCCATGTGATACAAAAGATGTAGAAATATCATGCATATCACATTTCTTCAATTTCACATCATCACCAACATAACCTAGACCTGATTTGTCCAAAGATTGCCTAAGGCATGATAAGAGTGAATCAAATCTAGAAGATTCCACACTAAACTTCAAGAAGGATTTTTCTAGATCCTCATATCTCAATTTCAAAGTGTCTAATTCATTTTGAACACTAGAGTCAACATGTGACTCTTGGTTCTCATTAGGCACAATAGCAATCAATTTCAAATCATCATACTCTTCTTGCAAGGTACTAAGTCTAAATTGCAAATCTTCAATCAAGGACTCATGATCACACTTAGACTTGTCGTTAGCACACATGGCAGCAAGCATATCGCACTTTTCATCATATTTATCATTGAGATCATCAATGGTCTTTTCATGCTCTTCCACCTTAGCATTTAAACACTCAATCTGATTTTTCAATTCTTTCTTTTCCTTATGCATTTTCCTATTCTTAGCATTCATGTCATTAAGTAAGGAAAGCAAATCATCAATAGACACATCATTATCATCATGATCAAAAGAATTTACCTCCTCATCCGGATCGGATGAGTTTCCTTTGGCCATCAAGCAAAAGTCTAGCAACCTCATCCTCACTTGAAGTGCTTTCGGAGTCCGAATCACTCCAAGTAGCTTTGAAGGCTCTCTTGGATTGCTCCTTGCTCTTATCTTTCTTCTTTGGACACTCATACTTCATGTGCCCCTTCTTGCCACACTCAAAGCACCTCAAATCTTTGCCTTGCTCCTCATGGTTCCCTTTGGAGTCGCTTTGATCCCCACAGCCAGATTTTAAGTTGTCCCTCTTTGAGTGGCCAAAAGGTCTACCACCTTGCTTCTTCTTGTTTATTAAGTATCTCTTGAACCTCCTTGTCATTAGGGCTACTTCCTCATCACTCAAATCATCTCCACTATCACCCTTGGAGGCAAAAGCAATGCTCTTCTTTTTGGTGTCCTCTTTTTGAGCTTCTCTTGCCTTCAAGTTTGTCTCATATACCAGAAGTGATCCTACAAGCTCATCCAACTTCAAAACTTTGAGATCTTTAGCTTCTTGGATGGCAGTCACTTTGGCATCCCATGCTTCCGGAAGATTTCTCAAGTACTTTTGTACCTTTTCTTGATTGGAGAATGTCTTCCCTAAAGATTCAAGAGAATTCAGAATTTTGGTTAGTCTAATATCCATATCGGCAATAGACTCATGTGGATGCATAGCGAACAATTCATATGAATGCATGAGCATGTTAATCTTAGACTCCTTTACTTGATTAGTTCCCTCATGCTTCATCTCTAACCTAGTCCACATATCTTTAGCTGAAATGCATGCAGAAATATGTTTAGCTTCAATTGAATTCAATGCATTAAATAAAATAGACATAGCTTTAGAATTCAAAGAAATCTTCTTCTTATCATTGTCATCCCATTTATCCCTAGGCTTTGAAATCTCCCTTTCAACATCACCAACTTTGGTAGTGATAGTAGGCTCATAAGGTCCATCCTCTATGACATACCACAAATCAATATCTAGAGACATGAAATAAAGTTTCATTCTCATCTTCCAATGGTCATAGTCTTCTCCATCAAAGTATGGAGGTCTACCACTAAATTGACCCTCTAATACATGATCATGTCTACCACTAGTAGATACCATATCAAGAATCACAAATAATGCACAAGACAATTACTTCTATATGCAAGTAACCTGGCTTCGATACCACTTGTTAGGACGTATGGCACCACAAGAGGGGGGGTGAATTGTGTCCTTAGTCAAATTTAGACTAGGTCACTCCTTTTTCAGTTTCAATGAATTCTATCAAATTTCACCCTAAGCGGAAGCTAAATACCAAATTGAGTACTAGTGTAGATGTATATAAGTCAAGTAGAACAATCAATTTGAGTAAATCACATATAAAATCCTAATATGATTGTATGGTCTCCTAATGGCAGATTTGAGCACAAAGCAATCAAATAAGCTCAAGCAAGTCAAGGACAATTGGTCAAGGACAATTGATATAAGCAAGATAGATAACTTCAAGATCAAGAACCAAGCAAGATGATCAAGTATGTATATGTCACTTCCAAAACAGATGTAATTAGGGCACAGAATCAGATTTGACAATTAATTGAACAAGCTTGATTCTAGCAACCTAAACGACCAATTTCAAGTATGTATGATATAAGAATGCAATACTAATTGAAATTGCTCGAAAGTAAAAGAGGCAAGAGATTTATAGTGGTTTGGCTTAACCCAAACCCACTCCACTCCCCAAGTCCCACTTGGGAATTTCAAACACTCCACTATGGCTTGTTCAATCGAGTCAAGCGGAACTCTTACAACCAGTGTTTTTGTAGCTCAAACACCAAACTTTACACACCGTGTGGTTTATAGCTCACCACACTAACTCAATCAACAAATACAAACTCAAATATGGCTCTAAGTGTAGCCGGATATGAGGTAAGTTTAGGCTCAAAGGCTGCCTCTTTTGTAGCTGGATTTGTAAGTGTACAGGGCTCAAATGAAGCTCTTGAAAAGCTGGAATGGGAATGGTAAGCACAAAACTCAGATTTGAGATTTTTGGTTGTTAGGGTTTGTGAAACTTTGAATAGTGTATCAACCAACGAGAATCAGTTATCACAAGGCTTGAATGGTGAAATGGAGATGATGAATGTAGCCTTAGAAGTGCTGAAAGTCAGATTATATCACCAAAGAAAAGGCTCTTGAGAATATGATGAAAACCAGATTTGAACAACTCAAAAGAATCAAGGAAAGCTTTGACTTGGCTTGTGTGTTTGTTCTCTCCAAAAATCAGATGTAGGATCAAGTAAGTATGTAGAGATTTGCTTGGAAGATTGAAGAACACTTAGAGAGAAAATTCAGAGTAAGACTTTGGCCAAGTTCCAGAAGAAAGAGACAAGGAAATGTTTTTGTCAAAAATGAAGTGTTGTCTCATGAATTGTGAGCCATTGGATGAGATGAATAAATCTGGACCCTTGGATGATTATAGACGTTAGAGACACAAGAGAAAGAGACAAAATTTATCTTGAAAAGGTTGTCTCATGGCTGGAGTAAATTAGGGCATTTGGATCAACAAGAGATTCAATTTTGGCCATTAGATGAAATTGTAGAGAAAGTGGAGTGCAAGGTTCAATCTTTCACCAATGGATCAAGAAGGGATATTATGGTGTAGACAATTTGGACCATTGGATGTGGAGTGTCTTGGTGGGAAAGAGAAATGGTTTTGAAATAAAGCTTCCCACACATGTGAAGAGAGAAAGCTTGTCATAGTACTTGTTGTACTTCTTATCCTCTTTTCAAACCAACTTTTCCTTCTCTTCTCTTTTGGCTCCAAGTCTTCTAGTTAGGATGCAAGAATGGTTAACTTGTCTTCTTTGCCATGTCATCAATGCCATGTCAGCTGCCATGTCACGTCCGTTGACTCTGACTTTGACCAGAGAGTCAACTTTACTTCAATCAATCCCAATTAAGCTCCAAGACATCTTTGGCATAATTTGACTTATGTTGACCACGAATTTGACTTTCTTAATCATGTTTGACACTGATTAAGCCTTCAGTAATGTTGGTCAAGGATGACATTAGGACCAATTCAAGTTTTGGTCACCCTACACACAAATCAAACTCAAGACATGCTATGTAAACCCTTCTAGGGTTTCTTGCAATTAGTCCATGTTAGTTCAATAATCAAATCATCAAATAAGCACAATTGAACTAGTTTAATACAAGTCTTGAATTCCTAAACTAATCGGGTAGTTTCTCAACACAATCAATAGATCAAAGTTCAATCAAGCACACCTTTGTGATCACTCAAACATATAGTGTCAACATTCTCCCCCTTTTGATGATTACAAAATAACCTATGTAACTTTGAACTATTTTCTTTAATTCACATGAGAAACAATCCCCCTCACATCATGCTTCACACAAATAAACTTCCTATAAGCATATGCTTCAATAAACACAAGGGAAGTGCAATTCAAGACAAGTGAAGCATGAATAGGCAAGGTATATCACATATGACATTCAAGTTCCTCCCCCTTAACCTATGCATACAAACTTGGGAAGTGCAATTCAAGACAAGTGAAGCATGAATAGGCAAGGTATATCACATATGACATTCAAGTTCCTCCCCCTTAACCTATGCATACAAACTTGGGAAGTGCAATTCAAGACAAGTGAAGCATGAATAGGCAAGGTATATCACATATGACATTCAAGTTCCTCCCCCTTAACCTATGCATACAAACTGTTCAATTCAAAGTTGCATTCTATATTTCTCCCCCTTTATTTTGTAAATATATCCAAGAGATGTTTAATATAAACAATGCATAAACATTAATACACATATCAAGGACTCATTCTCATGCCAAGATTACCTCTTAAAAATTCAAATCTCTCTTGGTTTAGAGGTTTAGTTAGTATGTCACTGCAAGTTGGTTCAACATGTACAACCAACTTGAGACCAAGTGATCCTCAAGGAGAGCTACCCGAGCAAGTTCAACTCAATGCTCTAGTCACACAGAAGTAGTTCTCGGTGTTAGCCTAATGATGTGCCAAATATATAAATACATTTGTGCACCTTTTACACATAAGTTCATCCCATTTTTAGTTGATTAAGAGTTGATATTGCCTAAGAAAGCTATATTTGCATATTGTAGGTGCCAAGGCAAGAAATGGAGGAAAAGAGTGCAAAAATGAAGATTTGAATTCCAGAGGCCATTCCCAATCGATCGGAGCCATTACCGATCGATCAGACCTGCCAAAACAACCTTGAATTCATCAATACCATATTGCATTTCCGATCGATCAGAGTTACTATTCACAGCACGTGTAGGTTCGCAAAAATGGTTCGAATTCACATGTTTTTGAGTCAAAATGACCCGAACTTGTTTGGGAAATGACGTAAGAGTTTGGGGAAGTATAAAAGGGCATAAAATAGGGTTTTGGGGGTGTTCTTGGAGCTGGGATTCATTCTCTACCTTGGAGGCTACCATTGGAGCTTGGAGAAGAAGAGGGTTCACAAGGGGGTTTTCTCTCTCCTCTTTTATCTTAGTTCTTATGGTTGATTCCATTGTTTGATGATGTACCTTGCCTCCATGAGTGGCTAGATTTCTTTACTAGGGTCTTAATGTAGCCAAAGCTTGATGATTCAATAAATTTGATTTCGTTATTACTTGATTTCTATCTCTTATTGATTGTTTATTGGGATAAAATGGTTAATGACCAGCTTGGCCATCTCACGCCACGACAAAATCGAGTTTGGAGGTAATTGGTGAAACCACCTCGATGCCATCGTTCCCAAAGACGATGGGAAGACCTTACACAAAATTGGCTCATCTCCTTCCCACAAGATCATTTTTCGCATAAACTGGTCCAAGTGGGCAACTGGATCAGTTTGGCCATTGAACTGTTCAAATGTCGGCATGACGAACCTTCTAGAGACCTCTCTTTTTCTAATCTCCCTTGTGAAAGGGGAAGTTGTCATTTCATCGAGAGCCTTCATTGCTCTCTATTGAGCACCATAGATGAGGTCGGCCTTCATCGCATCTGGCTCGTCACTGTACTTGATCGGCCTTTCATCCCAGTGCTTGATCTCACGGGGTCTACTGTCAGCATGATGAGAGTGTCGATCATTCCCGTACTCTTCCCTCATTTTTGACACTTTTTTAGGGCTCCACCTTTCTTATTCCCTCCTGGTGTATGAATGTCGGGGTGGTGAATGCCCTCGCCTAGAACGGGAGCCGGCTCTTCTCTCGGGCGCCCGCTCGTCTGCTTCTCGAGGTGGACTATAGTAGGGGTGCTTACCTTTACGCCTGACCTCAGCGAGCCCTTGTCTCAAGGACTCTAAATACTCAGTGGTGTGACGGATTTTTGCCTCAACTTGGTCCTCAGTTGGAATCGTTCCCTTTGCGACCTGATCGACATGAATTTGGTAAACTCCAAGATTCTAGTGGGCATCATCTCTAGGCTTTTCATGACTATTTCGTGACTGGGAACCTCTTCCCCTGTCACCTAACTCAGATCGTACAGTCGCCATATTGCTTTCGGTCTTCGTGGAAAACAAATCGCCTCCCACTGTGGTCGCCAAAATATAGTGAATAAAATCTGATCACCACGTTCAATGAATGCTCCTCCGTGATATGATCGCCTGAGTCCTGAAAACAAAGATTGTCAGTAGGCCCGACGGTCGTTGTTTGACCGTATGCACTCCAACGCTCAAGTTAGCCTCCAAGATAATCCGGATAATATAATCACAATTAGAGCTTAAAGAAAAACATTTAACCATTTACCTCCTTTCATAGTGGAAGAAATTCACTTCGTGTATAACTCTATCTAAGCAATTTTAGGAGTTTCCTCCAATCAATAAGTTGTTTAATTTAATTGGAAAACAACTCCTGATATCATAAACCCGTTAATAATAACGTGATTTAACATCGAGAGAAATAAATAAAATTATGCCACATGTCTTATCGGAATATTCCTCACATATATATATATATATATATAACACTATCTTTGTTGTCTATCTGATGAAGATTAAGGACGCAAGCTCAAGAATGCTTACAATCGGGCTCGAAGGTATAAGTTGAGAATGAATCAGGCCCGGCCTAGCCAAGTAGATCAAGGGGCGATAGCCCAAGAATTATGCATGGAAGGAAACTTGCATGGCAAGGCAGGAGAAGATACGCATCAAAGTGGCTGAGTTACATTATGATTACTAGTTATTATTATAGTAGGAAATATACTAATATATTTGGTCTTTAATTTCAGCCGTAATTGTAGTAGGAAGTTTAAGACGAGTTTACTTATTTTCTTCCATTAAAATAGGAGTCCGAATAGGAATGTGATTAGAAGTAGCAAGCTATATAAGCTTGATTGCTCTTGATGTTTTGGTACAACAAAATTAATAACAACAACTTTGAGATTCGTCTCAAAACTTCTCTGTCTCTTCGCAAGATTAGGCAAAGAATCTATCTAAGGTTTTTTAGGTTTCATCACTGGTGCTTTCATTGAGAGAACTTGTCATGGGTTCTAAATAGGAACGCTTTGAAACCTTGGAAGACAATCTTCAAGCGGTTCAATTAAGCAATCAAGAGATGCAACAACAATTGACTGAACTGAAGGAATTGCTGGTCAAGAAGAAGAACAAGAGAAGGCCATGCAACAACAAGGAAATTACATCCGACTGTGCGTCCATCAATGACAATAGCAGTTCGGGATCAGTTACGAATTCCTCTGAGAAGACGTCCTCGGACGAGGAGGAGGTCACCGGAAGAAGAGAAAGATCCACGGATACCCGCAAGCCTCGAATGATTTTTCCAATTTTTAAAGGTGATGAACCAATCTCTTGGCTTAGTAGAGCTCAACAATTCTTTAAATATCAAGAGGTTCCAAAGCACGAGTGAGTTGATTATGCAGCATTTTATTTGGAAGAAGAAGCAAATTTATGGTGGCAATGGATTGAACGCATATATCGTAAAAAGAAAAAGCAAATTTGTTGGAAGAATTTTGAGAAGGAAATCTTATCTCGTTTTGGCCCAACAAATTATGTGGATCCAGATGAGGAGCTATCAAGGGTTAAACAAACGGGTGAATTGAATGTGTACCTAAAGGAGTTTAAGAAGAGAGCTCATATGGTGCATGGGTGGCCTGAGAAGGCACTCATCGGTGCCTTCATTGGGAGCCTGAAATCGGAGTTGGCTAAAGGAATATGGGCCAATAAACCTCGTACAGTCAAAAAGGAGTTTGAAGTAGCACGAATGGAGAATGACCATCTCGCAGATGTGAGAAGGGGTAGTAAAGTAGAGCCCAGACGGTCGGGCACTCCTAGTACCGAAGGAGCTGTTTATAAAACAGTAGTTACATCAGCTAAAAACTTACCATCGGGAGTAAAAAAATTATCATGGGACTAGATGCAAAAGAGAAGGGAGAAAGGTTTGTGTTTCAATTGTAACGAGAAGTTTGTTCCAGGTCATAAGTGTCAGATCTGACAAATATTCCTCATCGAGCCAAGTGACTCAAACACAAGGCAAGCAGACTCAAAAGAAGACATAGAAGATGAAAAATTAGCCAAGCCTCATGATTCGTCAATTTCGCTTTATGCGATCATGGGTATTAAAGGAACTCGTACCATGAGGTTACATGCATGGATTCATAATCGTCCGATAATGGTTCTCATTGACAACGGATCGTCGCATAACTTTATTAGTGAGGACTTAGCAAAAAAATTAAACTTATCTATTAGTCAGACCGAATCATTCAATGTGAGGGTGGCTAATGGAGAATAGCTGACTAGCAAGGGAATATGTCGGAACATTCAGATTCAGATACAAGACATTCATGTATGCGTTGATCTGTATATATTGTTGCTTGTTGGTCTTGATGTCGTCTTGGGAGTACAGTGGTTGGAGGGGTTAGGCAAGGTGGTTTCCGATTATAATAGAATGACTATGGAGTTCGAATGGAAATGTAGCTGGCTCACGTTGGCCATGCAAAACTCCAAATCAGTGGAATATATCGAGGTTAGCTCTTTGGAAGGCAATTGGAAGGGAGGTGCTCAATTATTTTCCATTCAGGAGGAGTGCAATCAGAATCACCCAGAATCCAATGAGGTAATACCGGTCATAAACAAAGACCTCCAGATTCTACTAGAAGAGTTTGCACACTTGTTGACCGAACCTAGCACTTTACCATCTAAGATAATATTTGATCATAAAATTTCTTTGAAGGATGAGTCACAGTCGGTTAATGTCGCTCCTTACCGATATGCTCACTTTCAAAAGAATGAAGTTGAAAAACAAGTAGATGAGATGATTAGTAAAGGCCTCATTCGGCCAAGCAACAATCCATTCTCGTATTCAGTATTATTGGTTAAGAAAAAAGATGGTACTTGGAGGTTTTGTAATGACTACCGACCCCTCAATAGGGCAACTATTAAGGATCGATTTCCAATTCCAACCATTGATGACATGCTAGATGAGTTGGGAGGATCAAATTATTTTTCCAAGTTGGATCTTCGGGTTGGCTACCACCAGATTAGAGTGCATGACAAAGATATTCACAAGACGGCTTTTCGTACCCATCATGGTTTCAACGAATACTTGGTAATGCCTTTCAGTCTATGTAATGCTCCTTCTACATTTCAGTTGCAATGAACTCAATTTTCAAATTGCACTTGAGGGAATTCGTATTAGTATTTTTCGATGATATCCTTGTTTATTCAAAGTCATGGGAAGACCATCTGTCACATCTTCGCGTTGTGTTCGAAATTTTGTCGAAGCACAAGTTTTATATCAGGCCATCTAAGTGCACGTTTGCTCAACAAGAGGTGGAGTACTTGGGTCATATAATTACCCCAAGGGGCGTGCAAGTGGATCAACGAAAAATTGAGTTGAAGCAATGAAGTCATGGCCTAAACCGCAGACTCTTTCAGCTTTGCGATGATTTTTGGGTCTTACGGGTTATTATCAGAAGTTCATGGAACATTATGAAATAATTGCTAAACCACTTACTGATATGCTCAAGAAAGGGGGGTTAATTGGACTGTCGAAGGAGAAAAGGCATTCGAGAACCTCAAGAAAGTGGTGTCCTCAACACCCATTCTATCCATGCCTGACTTCAATGAATCTTTTGAGATTCATATTGATGCCAGTGACTATGGAATTGGTGCGGTGCTAACTCAAAAGGGTCCGCCTATAGCTTACCTTAGTAAGGCCTTGGGACCAAAGAAAAAAAATTGGTCAGTTTACGCAAAAGAGATGTTAGCAATCATTGAAGCGGTGCCCTTATGGAGATCTTACCTATTTGGAGTTTGATTACATCGACATCTAGGAATGATGTAGCTACTCCGACATGTGTGGTAGAAGAGTACATGGATGTATTTTCGGATGAGTTACCCGAATTACATCGAAGAGGGAGAATGACTTTACCATTGAGTTGCATCCGAATGTTAAGGCAATTTCGATTCCACCATATCGGATGGCTCTGACAGAATTGAAGGAGTTGATGACCCAATTGGAAGAGTTGCAAGACTTGGGGTTTATTAGACCGAGTGTGTCCCCATGAGGAGCACCAATATTCTTCGTAAAGAAGAAAGATGGTTCGTTGAGGATGTGTATAGATTATCGACAATTAAACAAGGGGAGAAGTTTGGAAATAGCCCCTGTACTTTGATGAAAGGATCAATTTACCCCCTGAACTTCATTTAGGATCAATTTAGCCCCTCAACTTTCAAGACGATTGTCCGTTACCCCTTTCATCAAATTTCTATCAATTTTTGCTGATGTGGCACTTTTTTTCTTATGTGGCACCAAAATTAAGTTATTTGTAAATGAGGTGTAAAATCAAAAGTATTCCTGGGTTTGATTTTGACCAAACCCTAAAATCTTTTATTCAAAGCCAATCTTTTCTCTTATTCTCCTCCAAAACCCACAGACCCTCCCTCTTCAACAACCCCACCAAATAAAAATCAAGATATATCTGCCCCATATTCGCCGTTCATGCCGCCACGTACCTCTTCACCAACCCCACCAAATCAATTTCAAGATGTATCGCCTAAACTAGCTGCAACAACAACGACCCACAATGGGGTTCCTCGGAAATGGAACGTGGAGAGCTGAAACAATTTGTTCCCGTTACTGAGAGCCAAGTTTCTCATGTGGAAAAAGCTTTAATGGAAGCTTTTACTTTGCTTTAATGGAAGCTTTTACTTTCCTTTTACAATGATTGACACGTGCCAATTTTTTATTAGTCCACATCACCTATAATCCATGTCAGTCAGTCTGAAAATCAGATAACGAAAAAAAGCTACCATATCAACAAAAATTGACGGAAATTTGACGGAAGGGGTAACGGACAACAATCTTGAAAGTTCAGGGGCTAAATTGATCCTAAATGAAGTTCAGGGGCAAATTGATCCTTTCATCAAAGTATAGGGGCTATTTCAAAACTTCTCCCTTAAACAAGGTTACGGTAAAGAACAAGTATCTGTTGCCATGGATAAATGATTTGTTTGATCAGTTGAGAGGTGCTAGGCATTTCTCTAAGATTGACTTACGTTCAGGGTACCACCAATTAAGGATTAGAAATGAGGATATTTCGAAGACGGCATTTAGGACACGATATGGGCATTATGAATTTTTAGTGATGTCATTTGGGTTGACAAATGCTCCTGTAGTGTTTATGGATTTGATGCAAAGGGTCCTTCATCCATTTTTGGATAGATTTGTGGTTGTGTTCATTGATGGTATTTTGATTTATTCTTCGACAGTAGAGGAGCATGAGGAACACTTGAGGTTAGTGTTACAAACGTTGAAGGAGAATCAATTATATGCTAAGTTGAGCAAATGTGAGTTTTGGGCTACGGAAGTGAAATTCCTAGGTTATGTGATTAAGCAAGAGGACACTGCGGTAGATAACTCTAAGGTCGAATCCGTGTTGAATTGGGAGAGGCCTAAGAATGTTTTGAAGATTAGGAGTTCCTTGAGATTAGCGGGGTATTATAGGAGGTTTATCCAAGACTTTTCGTGTGTTGCTGCACCTATGATACAACTCATGCGGAAAGGTACATAGTTTGTGTGATCGAATGAGTGTGAGAAAGCTTTTGAGGAGTTGAAGGGTAGGTTGACATCTCCACCGGTATTAGTGGTTCCGGAGAAGAGTGTAGGATACCAAGTGTATTGTGATGCTTCCGGAGTGGATTTGGGTTATGTGTTGATGCAAAGAGATAGGGTAGTGGAGTATGGTTCTAGATTGTTGAAAATACATGAGAAAAACTATCCGGTTCATGATTTGGAGTTAGCGGCAATTGTTTTTGCTTTGAAACAATGGAGGTATTATCTTTTTGGAGAGAAATTTAAGGTCTTTTCGGATCACAAAAGTCTTAAGTATTTATTCACCCAAAGAGAGTTGAATTTGCGACAAAGGAGGTGGATGGAGTATTTAGAGGACTATGATTTTAGTTTACAATATCACCTGGATAAGGCAAATGTGGTTATAGATGTATTGAATAGAAAGCATAGAGTTGCTAGTTTGTTTATACATTAGTGGGGAATTGTAGAAACAATAAGTCAATTTGGTTTGGGGTTGCAAAGTGTAGAGGAAAAAGTGTATTTGGGTAGTATGACTTCTAGACTGATGTTGATTCAAAAGGTGATGGATGCACAAAATGGGGACATGATTTTTGATTCATTTGAGGAGGACTCCGGATGGGTTCGGGGTAACGATGGAGGTTTGAGGTTCGTAGGGAGATTGATAGTACTCGATACAAGAAGTTACAAGAGGAGATCTTGAAAGACGCACACCATTCTCGGTTTGCTATGCATCTGGGAGGTACGAAAATGGGGTTAAGTGCATATAGATCACTGAAAGATACCTTAGTTTGCAATTGGGTCACTAAAAGAAAAAATTTCAAATTAAGTCATTCAATGTTTCTAATTTTAGCAATTAGGTCACTTCGGCCTGATTTCGATCAATTTCACGACGAGAATTGTTGATCTAGCATTTAAATGTCACATGTCAACTAATTTTGATGATCTGGCCTACACAAACCATTTACAAAAATGACATGTAATATATTTATATTTAGAATAAAAAAACTCAAAAACCCCAAAATCCTCAAACCTTTTTCTTTCTTCATCGTTCTAAATCAAATCTCTTCCTCCTCTCTCTTTCTTTATCGTTCTTCATCTTCTCCTATAAGCCACTCTCTCTCTCCCTAACCTAAGTTTCAGATGCATCAACCAATCTTTGGTGTTAGTTGCAAAACCCAATCGATACGATTTCCTGGTACGATTTGAATCTCAGGCTACGAATCTTTGACAAGATCTCGACTCGTTATCGACTTCCTGGATGATTTATGGACAAATCTGATACTCAAGTGTTTCTTTTGGGCATATTCTTGCCTTTTACCACTTGTTTCTTCTGGGCATATCCTTGGAATTTGTTGGGTTTTGTTGGATCTTGAAGAGCTTTACTTGCTTGGGGTTTTGTTGGATCTTGAAGAGCTTTACTTTCTTGGAAATTGTTGGGTTTTGTTGGATCTTGAAGAGCTTTTCTTGCTTGAAATTTGTTGGGTTTTGTTGGTTGTTGGAGGAGGAGACGGGTGACCTCAATGTTGGATTAGATTTTCCTTTTTTTAGTTTTTCAAACTTTTTTTTTTGTTGATAATACTTGATATATGCCACATCATTTTTTTGATTATTTTGTTAACTTTTTTCAAAATTATTTGGAAAAACACGTTATTCAAAAAGCCATGTCATCGGGTCCACATAGGCAATAAACTGACACCTCATCAAATTCCAATGACCAACTGGTTGGAAATTGACCCTCATGACCTAATTGCTTACAATTAGAACATTGAGTGACCCAATTTGAAATTTTTTCTTTGGATGACCAAATTGCAAACGAGGGTATCTTCTAGTAACCTATTTGCACTAAACCCTACGAAAATGTACCAAGATTTGAGAAGAAACTTTTGGTGGAGAGCCATGAAGGCCGGTGTAGCTAGATTTGTGGAAAGATGATTGACATGTCAACAAATGAAGACGGAACACCAAAAGCTAGTGGGTTTGCTACAAGCCCTACCGGTGGCACAATGGAAATGGGAGATGATCACTATGGACTTTGTGATGGCACAATGGAAATGGGAGATGATCACTATGGACTTTGTGCCGATGACACCTAAGCAAAATGATACCGTTTGGGTAATAGTCGATAGATTGACCAAATCATCTCACTTTCTATCGGTGAATAAGACGGACACCTTAGAGTCATTGAGCACATTGTATGTGCAAGAGATAGTGCGACTCCACGGAGTGCCACTATCCATTGTGTCAGATCGAGACCCGTGATTCACAGGTAGATTTTGGAGCAGTTTGTAGGAGGGCTTAGGGACACAGCTAGATTTCACTACGTCATATCACCCACAGAGTGATGTGCAGAGTGAGAGGACTATCCAGATTTTAGAAGATATGTTACATGCTTGTGTGGTAGATTTTGGTGGTAATTGGGAGAAATACCTACGTTTGGCAGAGTTTGTGTATAACAACTTATACCAGAGTAGCATTGGGATGGAACCATTTGAAGCGTTTTATGGGAGGCCTTGTAGGCACCATTGTGTTGGGCAGAGGTTGGAGAGAAAGCGGTATCGAGACCCAAAATGGTGAAGGAGGTGAAAGATGGAATTGAGAAGATTAGAAAAAGGTTAATCACGGCTCAAAGTAGGCAAAAGTCCTATACGGATAAGAGGAGGAGGCCCCTGGAATTTGTGGTTGGTGACAAGGTTTTTTTGAAGGTTAGTCCATGACATGGCATTCAAAGGTACATCAAGCAAGGGAAGTTAGCACCGCAATTTGTATGTCCTTTTGAAATCCTTGAGCTAGTTGGACCAATAGCCTATCGTTTGGCACTTCCACCAAAATTGGCTAAAGTTCATAATGTGTTTCATGTTTCTATGCTACGAAAATATGAGCCTGATCCATCACATGTTTTAGAATAGACCACATTGGAAGTGGAGAAAGATGGAAGCTACACTCTTCAACCGATGAGGATTTTGGATTGAAAGGACAAGGTCACATGGCCAAGTGTGATACCGTTGGTTAAAGTCTTGTGGATGTATCACGACATGGAAGAGGCGACTTGGGAGCTTGAGTCAAAGATGAAGGAGAAATATCCGCATTTATTCGCAAGTCTATGTACATTTTTAAATTTCGAGGACGAAATTTCTTTAAGGGGGAAAGGATGTAATACCCCAAACTTCATTTTTTTTTAGAAATTATGTTGGACCAACATGTGTTAAGTACATATATCCATTTGAGCCGGTTAGACACGTTTGAAGTCTAATATAAGGGTAAAAGTCATTAGAAATTAATACCGTGGGAATCGGGGGTGTACTGAAGGTTTTCAAAACTGAGTATATGTGAAAAGTAGTGCAAATAGGTGCAGGTGGCCAGTTCCGATCGATTGAAAATTGACACTAGAAAAATGGACAGTGGCCAATTCCAATTGATCGAGAGAGGGTCCGATAGATCGGACATGCCTAGTACGTGTAGGTTCAGTTTTTAAAACACCCATTTCACGATTGCTCTCAACAATAACCCGACCTAAATGAACCCTAACCCCATTTTCTCTCAAAATCTCTCATTTTCATCACCCAAGATCATCAACCAAGGTAAGGTTCTTCACTTTCAAATTGTTTCAAGTTGGATTCATGACTTCTCTCTCTAGCTTACATATTCTTAAATTCCTCTCTTTGTCATAATCTTTCAAGGTTCGAACCCAAACTCAAATCCATGAATTCCTACATGATTTGAGGCCTAAAGGAAGCTTGAACCCCTTTCTTTTACTTGTTTCTACAACCTTGGTAAGTTTCCTAAATCTAAAAGCTAGTATTTAGAGATTGGGGCATTTTGGATTCTAGGGTTTTATGGGTTTGGGGGATAATCTTCGAATTAGATGAAATTATTGATTTAATAGGTTGATTTAGACTTGTTTATGATTGTGTTTCTAGATTCTATTGTTGATTGGAGTAGCAAACTTGAATAGGTGAAGTCCAAGAACTTGGAAAGTCTTGGGTAAGAAAAGGTAATGGTTTCTTGAGTTATTGGGTTAGTTTGGGTTAGTTTGTGTTAGATATATGAAATTGAAGTTGTTGTATATTGATTGGAGGATAGACTTACCGAATAATAGGTTGATTTGAGGCCAAAGAATTCAAGGTTGAGTATTGGTTTGCATAACTATATTTTGGAGTGCGAGGTAGGGAAATTTCACCCCTTTTCTGTTCTCTTTGAATATGTCCTCCCATTAAGAACGTTTATCTTTTCCCATTGCTCACTATGATTTCGTTCTCGCCTTAATTTTCACTATGAGAGAACAACCCCATTGTATTACTTTGTTGTATGACTTGAATTATATTGCATACCCTACATGTTAAGTCTTTTATTGAGCATGAATTATTCTTGAACATGCATCATGTAGTAGTATATATATATATGTAGGTTGTATGTATACTTCATTGCATACCATGTTGGACATGCATTGTAATTGCACTGTAGATGTTGGGTATGGACCCGTACATCTCCTAGGTTTGATTGATGTGAAATGTGGAATGTCGGTGGGCTGTTTAGGGTTCCTATGAGTATGGGAACGTCGGTGGGCCGAGTCAGGAATTCACATGTACTTGAGGCACCATGCGATGATGCAATCTGGCGGTTTAGGCTCCCGATGAGTATAAGGATGCTAGTGGGCCAAGTGAGGATCCCGTATGGTGTTGTTATCTACTTGTGTTTTGGGTGTACATGATGTAAGTTATCATATTGTTGCATTTGTGCTTTTCTATAATATTTTAGCCTTATTATTGATTACTCATTCGTTATTATTCCCTACTGGGCCTTTCGCTCACCCTTTCCTTTCCTTATTCCCTCCTCGCAGGTGAGTCTAGTTCTGATACCAGGGTTGCGGATCAGGAGGAGCGTGCGTGACATGGATAGACCCCTGGAGAGTAATAGGACTAGATGGTTCTAGAATTTGATTTTGTTATTAGTTATTTGTCGTACTTGTTTTCTTGGTTGAGACATGTTATGTGATTCCTCAATTCGATGGTTGGTCGGACGGTTGGAATGGTGCTCCGTGTGATTGGGACTCCCAGACTGGGTTGTGGACTTCGTGTCCTAATGATTGATTATGCAAGCAGGATTGCTCCTTGTGTTGGTTGCTTGATTCCATATGTTATTGTTATGGAGAATTTAAATGTGATTGTTCGGTGGCTTGAGGCCCTGCTTAGATTTGAGAATTTATTGATGATATGATTTGTTAGGTGGCCTGAGGCCCTGCTTAGACTTGAGAACTTATCTATGATATGAATTGTTAGATGGCCTAAGGTCCTGCCTAGGTTGTGAATATATTTGTGATATTGATGTGCGTTTACTCCAGGTTGGCATAGAAGGTGCTGTCGAAGTTTTCGGTGGTTTGATGATTGAATTAATTAGTGGTTTGATTAAAATGGTACCAAAAGTAACGCATTATGAGTCAGGGCGTTACATGCACCCAGCTAAAAAGCCCCTTTTAAGAGCATCTAGGCAGACATAACGCCTTTGAAAGTTGGTTGGTATGTTTCCATAAACCCGTCGTCACTATGCATGTTGAGCCCATGTTGGTATTTATAACCTCTTGACAGTAATCTCTGATCCTGGCATATTGCTCTATGTGACTTCCCTAGCATATTTCCTTACTCTATAAGCTTTTGTCTTAGTGATATCAATCATCAACTTATCTTTCACGCATTGCATCAAAACCTGTAACCTAACATGTGGCTCAGATCTGACCTTATCAACAACTTTGGTAGCCAATCATCTTGAAGAAGCTTGTGAAAGCTTATAAGATCTACCACAAGAATGGTTGTTAGCATAAGTTTTAATATGGTAGGTGGCTTCTTTAGCAATCTTTGAACACCAAATCTTCCATTTGCATCCCATCTGGCATAATACATGACATCATCTAATGGAGTCATTAGTGATAAATCCCTTTCAACCTAAACCTAGCAAGAATGGAGATGGAAAAACAAAGAAGAAATACAGAGAAACATAGAGAGAACACTCACTAAGAAAGCTCTTCATTTGATATCATTTTCATAAAAATTGTTTGATACAAAGCTACTGAGACTAATATTATAACAGCCGCCCCCTTAAGTCCAGTAACACTTTGTCCGCTTTGGGCCTAACTGACCCTCACGACTTTGTCTTCTCAGGAGGTAACTCATCCCAATATTGTTCTTGCAGAAGCATGCTTAACTACGAAGTTTTTATGGAATTTAGTGCCACCACTCCAAGGAAAACCTGTAGTTACTAGTTTGAGAGTTTGGCCTATTATATTTGCACTTCCCCTCAAACATGTTGAATTGGGGATAGTGGACATGCCTCTTGTGCCATGTGCTATACCCCCCCAAGAGCCGCACAAACGTGCTGACATACAGAGCCCACTTCCACCCCTCTTAAAAGGCTCACGTCCCCTTGAGCGCACCCACACAGGACCATGAGTACCATATCGACCCAACTCATCGACTCCGATACCAACTATAACAGCCCGCCCACATAAGTCCAGTAACACTTTGTCCGCTTTAGGCGCAACTGGCCCTCACGGTTTTGTTTTCCCAGGGGAAATGTCATGCCCCGAACCACGGAGCGTGAAAGAAATGACAATTCTAATGAGCACCTCACATGCTATATCACAAGTCATTATGATCACACTCAAAGTTTTGACAGCATCTCCCCAGAAATTAGGGAACCCAACCAATAAACAAAACACATAAGCCAAATAGCATCTGACATTAGCAAAAGTCAACCGACCCTCAGGGTCCATAATCAAGCATGTGTCCATCATAGTCATCAGACACATAGTAGTCATAAGACACCAGTCCCAGCTAACCAAACATAATCCACATCCAAAGCATAAACAGAACTCCCCGTACAATAACTTATTCACACAATTGTGGCATGCAACCAACAAGTCATACATATACATCCATATTTATATATATATATATATATATATATATATATATATATACATATTCAGATACACACATCAAAATAGTAATCCGGGCCACCACTATTACTCGCCCTTCTGTTGATCTGCATCATGTCCACTAGATCCTGTCTTACCTGTGGGGACGGAAAGTAGATAGGGTGAGTAGAAGGCTCAGTAGGGACAAAACAGTAGAGGGCAAGTAAAGATTAATAAGGCTGAAAGAGTAACAACATGTAATCGATGCAACAATATGTAATACAATATAACAAATACTCGATCAACCTAACCGAACCTCCATACACGCCTCCAATGACACCCAAACTGACGCATTAGATTCTCGCCCGTGATGATAAGCCAATGAGAATCCACCCGCTCTACCTCTCTTTATAGCATCCAACCAAATACCAAGAAACAAACACCAATCATCCCATCAACATCAATCTCAAATCGCTAGAAAGAAGGTCGGCACATATGTGGTCGCAACCACTCACTGTTGACCCAACAGTGATATATCAGCCTGTCACGCCAGGCCTAGCATCAGATAACTAGCCAGCATGCAGAAATAAATATCGCTATGGGAATCCTATGGACTAGGACCATCACAAGGCTCATATCCATCATCCACGCACGTGCCCAAATAACATGCATCACCTAACGTGAGCCCGGGTCCATCGTCAGGTTCCATCTAATGTAAATTCTTAAAATTCATGTCATTCATTCAATATACATATACAGAAACACCTATTCATCATGATGCATAAAGAATCAGACAATGCCTGATTTATGACCAAGCATTTCAAGTGTTATATATTCACCAAATTAAATCACCAATAACATTGTCATTGACAAGAATACAAAGAAACAATGGTAAGCCTTCAAGACTTGTTTCCCCTCAGAAAGGATCAAGACGGAAACCAAAGCTTACCATTCAAGCAATTTGGTGGCTTGAAAGTGTTTCAAAATAAAAAGGGTAAGAAATCCTTACCTCGAAGTGAGCTCACAATTTTCACCAAGAAAACAACGTCTACTCTCCAACAATTCACTAACCTATTCAATAAAATAAACTCCATTAAATGTCCATACTCAACAATATACCCGTTTCCACAAAATCCATATTCTACCTTAATTCTCTAAGGTTAAACAATCAAAATCCTATCACAATATTATTTTTCATCCCAACCCAACCTTAATTATAATAATTTGAGTCAATAAACCTTACCTTGAAACTTGCTAGTACCACCAAATCAAGAAAGCAAAGTCTCCTCTTTGATTGGTTCAAGAACCACACTAGAATCTAATAATATAAGAATATTAGAACCTAATTTTGAGTTATTGGACAAATAAAACTCTCCTTGAATCAAAATCCCCAAAACCCATTTAACTTCTAACCCTAGAGCCAAGAATTTATCTTAATCCTTTTTTTTCTTTAAGCAAATGAAGTGGGGGTGTAGGCTCCAACTAAAGAAGAAGACCTTTGGCCGGCCGGAATGCCATTTCAGGTGAAGGTATGCATCAAACCTTCACCCACTTTACTATCTCTCTTTTTTAAATTTTTTTTTAAGAATCCTAATCTTTCTTTATTCTATACCTTTAGCCCCACAACTATTCAAACATTCCTCTAAGCCATTCTAAGTTTTTTTATTCTTCTTTTATAGAGACGGGGTATTACAAATATGTGAGAGTTAACCCCTAGTTAACCAACTTAACCCTATATTATAATAGAATTTACCACGTCAGATAGGTAGGTTTCTATCAAGTACCCTCCCTTCAACATAATCTTTGTTCTCAAGGTTCAAAGAATCATAATTTTCCCAAATTGACTACATAACAAGCAAGATAAATTTCCCACTTGAGTAGTGACGAGGTGCTTTCCTCTAGTCTGTTCCAGTCAAACTACTACTAGCCAACATCTTTAACAAAGGAACAAAATTTCTTGATATAAGTGGCAGTCCCACTACTCTAAACCATGATACTAATTCTGCATGCCTGAAACCCAATTGACTTGCAATGTACTTGCCAACCATATTCATCTTTGGAGTTAAGATCTCTCTAACAGGAGATGGATTGTTGTGTAGATCATAGGAAAGCAAAACCTCCATTTCAATTGCCATTTTTAGCAAAGTATATATGGCCACAAGATAAAGAATACTCATATGCCATTCCTTTCCATTCCAAGCCATGGAAAGCTCGGCACCACTTCCAGTCAATTCAAGTGACTCGACAGAAAGAGAAAAGTTACTTGCAGATTTATACAATACCCACACAAGACAATTCACCCGATTATTTTTTGTTTTAATACCATAAGCTCTGACGACATAAGCTTCATTACTCTTGCCTAGTTGGAAGAAAATAGATAGCCTAAAATCAGTGACTTTCAAAGGTGAATTCTCCTTCTTGTTTGCCTCAATAATATGTAGCTCCTTCATCTTCTTCACTATAACACACACAGGATCTGATGGTGAATAAATTACAGGTTTAGTATGCACATCAATTTTTGTTGACAATGAAGGCTTGAACATCCACTCCCTCAAGGTCTCCATGAAGGCATAACAAGCAGAAAAAATTTCTTCCCCATTGGTGTACCCCTTCAACTACAGCAACAATGACATTACCCTACTCAGTAGCCTTCTCCATTTTGGATATAGCATTATAGAGGCAATTTGTGATATCAAGCAATGCAATAACTTCACCATTCTCCATCATAAGAAGATGTTTGAATTTTACTTGGACTATCTTCTGGAGAGCTTTAATGGCTAAGGAATCTGAAGTAACAAAAAATAAGATTTTGAGTCATGACTTTCGACACTATCGCATGTTCTGGTCTCAATCCCTCTGCTATCATCCTAGTGATAATGTCCTTGTCAATAATAATCTCATAAAGCAAAGCATTGGCATAAGTCAACAACACAACATTTATACCAGATAGTTGTTGTAAAGAAAAGAGGGTTGATTATATAAAACAACTCGTAATTTCGTAAATGGCAACCATGAAATAGTTTTAAGAACTTCACATGTAATGCCCCTAACAACCTATCAAATTCAGCTTCAACTTCAAAACTACTACCTCTCTTATGTAGCCAATGTGGACTCCCAACAGAAAATATAATGACAAGAGCAAGCACTACATCAAGAATTATGAAAGCCCTAAAACAAATGTACCACCACCCTGAAATTTCTTAACAATGATGCTGACAAACATAGCCCCACGAATCTAAGACACGTAGCAATCTAGACAAAGCCTTCATAAATGCCTCTCATTGAAGAAGGATAAAACTCTATTATGCAAAGAGCCATAACAGGTGGTCAAGACCCATTCCAGTCCCAACTAACATTCTTCCCAGAAGCATACAAACGAGGTTTTTGGTTATTGCACTATAAAGCACCATCACCGTGTTATTATCGGCATTCCTGGGTTTTTTTTTGGAAATCCAATAGCAATATATTGAACAATAAGGCTCACCTAATCGGTTATGTCCTTCCCAGTCAGAAACCAAAAAACCCTCAAAACCTAGCTTATCTTGCAAAAATTTTGTCAAGAAAGAATGATCGCCTTGCAGTTTTCATCCATAATAGCTAGAATATGATGCCATAAAATTGGAAACATGCCAAAATAAGCAGTCCATCTTACTCAATTTCTTACAATTAAAATTCTTTCCCAATGACTTGTAGCCACCAGGATCAAACATGACGAGTACAAATCGCCTTTCGCCCTCTTGTTGTACAGATGTGATAAAGAAGATTGTAAAAGATGCCATTCCTAGTTATGGATATACAACAAACATCATGTGTGCACCTGCTTGAGGAATTTCCTCAAACACTTTGATGACAATATACTTCTGCCACTCTTGTTTCGTTACGCTTATGAGATAGCTCGAGAATTGTTGATTGTGAATCAAATGGTCGATATCCTATCTTCTATGTCTCATAAACTCAACAGTCTCCTCTGTCATGATTCTTTTTATAATTGCGTCGACCGCGTGCCCTATCACAAAAATCTTCTTCATGCTCTTCCTCACTAGAAATCCTCTAAACACCTTTTGAATCGTCAACTCTGAATCAAATCTGAGTTATTGTGACTCCATGAATTGGACCAGATTTGAAATTACATTCGGATTCGGAGACCACGATTGTCGTGCTTCACCGATAACAATTTCTTGTTTTCTTGGTAAATTGGAAATCTTGGCTATGGATCTTGATCATTTCGCACCAAATCACAACACACTAGTTCACATCGAATTTTTGCAAAACCAGCAGCCAAACGCATATCTATTTTTTATTCCAAAGAAGCTGATAAATTTATGATAAGAACATGATGCTTTCCTTTAAATTCATCACCAAACTTCTCAACATCGACAATAAGTTTTCTAACTTTTGCTTCAAGAACTGAAACTCTATTTTCAAGATTTGATTCTTGATTGTCCATGGCTGTAAAATGGGTGAAGATAATTATGCAAGAAGGGAATAGTAATAATATCAAATGAAATCAAGATCAAATCAACCTTCTTTCGACCTTAACGTATCTTCGAAAGGGAAACGTAGGAATCACATGAATCTATCAAATGAAAACCTCTTTTGAACCTTAACCTATCATAGGAAGGGGAAACATAGCAATCACTAGCTCTAATAACAATTGATAAACCCCTTTCAACCTAAACCTAGCAAGAATGGGGATGGAAGAACAAAGAAGAAATACATAGAGATGCAAAGAGAATACACACTGAGGAAAGCTCTTCATTTGATATCATTTTCGTAAAAATTGTTTGATACAAAACTACTAAAACTAATATATCAGAGCTAACCCTTAGTTAACCAACTTAACCCTATATTATAATAGAATTTTCCATGTTAGATAGGTAGGTTCTTATCAACTAGTGGTTGGTATACGAATGTATAGGCCTGTTAGGTGTGTGTATGGACGCGCACCTGCCTAGTTCTTAACAATGGTATCAGAGCTGTTCGATCTCTACATATGTAGGTATTTGGATCTCCCTTTGTCCAGGTATAAGACGAGACTAGGCCGCCACGAAAAGGGCTACCATTGGATCTTATGGTACGGGTAAGCACCTACCCAGTGAAAGACCCCCATTGAGTGCAGCCAACATGGGCATCGACTTCGTCTGGGTGTGGGACTGAATTGGGTCACCACGGAAAGGCTACTAATGGATTTGGTGGTGCGTGTAAGGGCCAGCCCAGTGAAAGACCCCCACTGAGTACAGCCGACGTGAGCGTCGGCTCAGTAAAGCGGGGATATTGATACGAATGTCCCACATTGCTTAGATATGAGACTTGTGATCTATTGATAAGGAGGAAAAATGTCTTCCTCAATCAGCCAACAAGTTTTCTAAGGTAGTGGCTTATTGGGCTAATTGGGTTACAACCAGCCCATGTGTGGATAGTGGTTGGGCTTTGGTTGAGGAGTGTATGGCCCTGCTGAGTGTGTGTGTGAGTGTGCACCTGGCCGGGTTCTTGACAATTAGTTACATACCTAAATTGGTAACCTCCATCCATAGGTAGTCTTTAATTGCTTGCTTGAACACCTTCAATATAGCAAATTTCATCCTCACCTCAAATTGAACATCATTCATGGCAGCATTAGTGTTAAATTGAGGCTAAGGTCCATCCCTCCTATTATTTTGCCTCACTGAATATCTTTCCCCATCAAAACCATCAGTTTCAGTATTACCAAGATCTTCTAATATTTCTCATTCCAATCAGGGTCATTGTTATGAATATTCATCTCCAGATTATCTTGTACTCCTACATCAATATGGATTTCTGGCACATTTCCTTCAAGGTTTTCTGGATTTTCTTCTATGCTCTCATATAAAATTTCTGTGTTTACTTCTTCATCCTTATCAAAATTATCCTCTATTATAGAAACCTCATAATAGTCATCATCATTCTGAACTGCATTATCCTTTAAATCTACTACGGTAAACCCAATACTAGGTAGTACTGGAACTTCTACCAATTTAGGTTGTTGGTCATCATGATCCGTCTAAAAAAACAATCTCAAAATTAATACGAGTCGAGCACAATAACCAGATCGAGTCACAAGTTAAGTGAAGCCAAAGAAATTGTGCAAGATTTGTAGTGAAGCAAAGTGAAGCTAGAGAGTATCGAATCGAAGCCACAACAACCAGATCGAACACTATGCAAGATTTATAAATAGCCTCCAAAACCCTACTTCCAAGAGATTTGTGCGAGGGAATAAGACTCTTAAAAAATGATTTGTGACTTCTCAATTTAGGTATGACTTTTTTTGTTATTTTTTAATTTTAATTATATTACATGTTAAAAATTTTATCCACGTCAGATATGCCACGTAAGCCAAATTGGTCAAAATTGAAAGTCAAATGCCACATAAGCAATTTCCGGTAGGTGTCTCATCGAAATTGACCAATTGAAACTAATATGAAAACTGAGTGATGAAATTGAAAATTTTCAAAATGCAGTCACTAAATTGACTTGAGCATGATATTAGAAAGTGTAGGACCTCGATATTAAAGAGGTTGGTAGTTTCTAAACCTTCTTGATGCCATGTTTGTGTGCTTGATAGTTTTAATATTGTTTAGATATAAACTTAGAAGCATGCTAAGATTATTTACAAAAGATTAAAACTTGATCTTGTATGTTTGTATTCCATGTTAAAGTATTGTTTGTAATCAAATAAATTTTTAGACGCATTCTAGGCAAACATACTTGGGTCGTGGTTAAATAGGTGTTGTAGAGCATCGTTCCATTAAATTTTTGATTTGTACCTATGCTAAACCGAACCAAGGACGAATCCACTGCGCGTCTAAAATTGTTTTTCATAACCAACATTATAGTGTATGTGTTTTGATTCATCAATGAGTGAAACACGCACTATTGTTGATATACTCGATCGATTGGGTGTATGCCACTAGGGTGTGGGAGGACACCTATAATATGGTCATTCATGTACTTTCAGGTTACGGAAGTGTAAGCATCCACCTGAGAGGTTTAAATTAATCCACCAAGAAACTATGCATAGTGATCCTTATGGATCAAGCGTTGGTATTTAGTTTGATTGACAGGTCAATCTAATAAGCGTAGTGGATAGATACAAATGAATCGAGAGCATAGAGGAAACATGGACTTTGGAGTGTTTGATAGTACACAAAATCTCTCTCCAACTTATCGGGTGTTGCATGGAGGATATATTCATACACATCTCACAGGCCAGGGACAAGTTTCTAAATAAGAAAAGCCTCGATGTAAGTATGGTACATCTCTGGGAGTTCATCCATAGTTTAGGTGGTGTCAGACGAACATTGGATTGAAATATTATTCTTAGTTATAGGGTTTCGTGGTAAACGATAATATTTTGAGAGCCCAAATTTTTATGTCCTGTGGAGTCCCCTTGGTAGCCCCGCTTTAGTCTCACGTAACGAAAGATCGAGAAGAATCTCAAAGTCACTATTTGCTATGCTCAAAAACTCAAGGAAAGGTTTTGTATAATAAGTTTAATTTTATGGATTTTTGGTTTACCAAAGAAAGCCCAAGAATAAAATTAATTTTGGGCCAAGCGCAAGTGTACTAATAGGGCTATGCATTGGGCCGCACGACCCAACACCAAGTTGTGTTCAGCGGCCCAACTAGTGAGCACGAAAAGCAGCCCCGACTCTCCCTTCCCTTGTTTTCTCTTCTCCTAATTCTAACCCTATTTCAATTACTAATTCTAATTTAGGGATGATTCCTCTAAACCATAGTTTTCTCTATGAAAAATAACGATTATTCTCAAGCTCCAAAAGCTGAAAAAATAGAGTTTTCTAGAGATAAAAAAGAGAGCTTGCTTGAGTGAGTTATGCTCACCCCCTAGAAGATTTTTGTTTTCGTTTGTAGTGAGGCTAATGGGAATACCAAGGAAACAATGTAGGCATTCTTGTAGTGGTGGTTAGTGCGTTCAAGAAAAGAACAAAGTTAAGGACCTCGATATTGAAGAGGTTGGTTATTTTCTAAACACCTTTCATGCCATGATTATGTGCTTGAATGATCTAGATTTAATTTTGTATATTTATAAACCTAGAAACATACTAGAATTATTTATAAGATTAAAAGTAGATATGATGTGTTTGTATGCTATGTTAAAAATATTATTTGTAACCAAATAAATTTTTAGAAGCATACGAGGCAAACCTAGAATAGGTTATGGCCTATACATGGGTTGTAGGGTATCGTTCATTAAAATTTTTATTTGTACCTATGCTTAGACAATCCTAGATAGCTCCTGTCAAATCATTTTTAGTAAGCAACAGTGCGCTCACACGTGTCATCACAACACATAAGCGCCTATTAAGTCACCATCAATTGATATTTATAGACGCAATTAAACGTCTGACAGTTAAGGCGTGACCCACTTATTTATTAGAGACTCATAAGGATCCGAGAGTCCTATTATATGTGAGGAACATTTTAAGCACCCCACAACATCCATTCAAAAAGATTAGTTACAATCCAAAATCTAGGAAGTTTTGAGTTCTATCGCTATTGCAAGAACAATATGTATGTATGTACAATATAGTAAGCATAAAGGGAAAGGGAAAGGAGTCAGTAGAACCAATGTTCCATTCGCAGCCTGTACGACTTTATGTAGAGAGTTCACGTGGCTTTCAAGTAGTGGCACAAAGCCTTTGCTGTAGAAAGTTATTTCGGTATGAGATGTATGCATGATGAGGATGATGGCAGGAGATGAAAATGCGATGTAGGCATAATAAAAGAACCATGAAAGAGTGTTGGTCTCATGAAACACTACATATTCTCGAGTGGGTGAATAAGGGACACAGATGCATGCAATGCTTGTTAGATTTTGTCCACCATAGTGATGTTATGTGTGTGATGTGTAAAGATAGATGATAAGTGCATGAACGATAGAGAAGTCATGAGAAAATGCTAGACTCATGAGACACTGCCTATTTCCAAGTGTAGGATGATTAGGGGGCATTAGTGTTTCAATGATACCATGGCAACATTTATCGTAATGGGAATATGTAACAGGCTGAACAAAATAAAGGTACTATAGTTGCCTCGCTTTGCTCGCCTGTTTTGAAAAAAGAGGCGAGCAAAAGAGTAGTACCGGTTTTTGACGAGAGGAAGGGAAGAATGAAAGAATTTTACTATAGTCACATAAGGTTGCACTATGATCTCATGAGTAAGAATTGGATCGGGCCGAAGAGGTGCCGTAATCATGGATGTGGGGATTGGGGGATATTGGCAATGATTGTTACCGAGTAAAGGACTACCAGGAAGGAGAGTGAAGAGGATAGAGTAGGACTTACGATTTTTGGAGTGTCGAGGGATACTGGTAAAGAAATTAAACGAGTAATGCACTAGCCAAGGGATAAATATCGAGGACACGAGTGGATTGTGTGATACACTTCCCAGACTTTGTTCGAGTGTTTGAACTCAGATTTATGGAGATTAATTCAAGGGATACTGGTAAAGAATTTTATCGAGTAAACCACTGCCTAAAATAAAAGGATATGGGCGACAATAGTGACACTCGTGATGCTCTTCCTATATTTTTCTCATCGATGGATACTGGCAAGGGATTTTACCAAGTAATACGTTGCCCGAGAAATGAGTAGATATAAGGGATACAAGTGAGACTCATGATGCTTTTCCCACACTTTTTCTTTGGGTTTAACTATGGAATTTGTTCTTTGAAAGGAAAACAAGGGATATGAGTTGGACTCGTAATACACTGCATGTTTTTTCCTTAAATTTTGGATTTGAGATGAAAGGAATATGAAGGAGATCAGAGGGATACGAGTGGGATTCGGAATGCACTTCCCAACTTTCATCGAATTTTTCTAAGTTTTCTTGTAAGGAGTTGGAGAGAAGTGTGGTCACATGAGGGTTCATTAGAGCGATACCCACAAGCACCACGTTGGCAGGTCATTTCACTAATAGAGATATGCAAGCATATTATTGTTTTCAAATCCACACCAATGAACCAACTGTCAGGGCAACAATTTCTAATACAAGCATTTATTCTCAAATTTTATCTTTTCCAACGTGTTGATTGGAATGGGATATGATACTTGTATAAGGAGTTTCGAAAGCAACTCAACATGAGTACTATAGCATGTTAGGAACCCTTAGCAAAAGAAAAGCAAGCATCGCGGGATTTTTTTGTGACTCGTGCTATGCTTTGCCTTTTTAATCTTTCTAATTGACCTATGTAACAAGCTTTCGACCAATGACTCCCAATCCAGTTGGTTTAGGGCATTAGGTGTGAAGACACCTCAATGGATCCAATAACTCAAGTCAAAAAGGCTACGCGGCTAGGCGAGTTACCATGGAAGTTTTCTATGGTCTACTTTTTTACGCGAAACTCATTGCTTACCAAGCAAGAGGTCCAATTACTCAATAGAAAACCATGATAAAAATTAAAAAAGAATTGGGCATGCCATTTGAGGAAGTCATTGTGCCTGACATACCATGAGTGCAATACAAGTGTTTGAATTATTGGATCACGCCAGATAAAACCAAATTTGAGATAGAAACACTCAATTGGGTATGAGTCCTTAGCAAAATTCATCAGCACTTCAATTAATCACAACAACACATTCATATTTTCATTCACGAAGCTCATAAGGCATTGTGGTTGGAAATAAAGTGTGGGCCGAAATCTCAGAGAGTTGGTTTTGAGAGAGAAAGGGACAAATGGACTGGGCAATAATGAGTCTGATTGGGGACAGAAGTCCTTTTTATAAAGGAGATGGATGATAACATGGTGACATAGGGGACACTAACAAAGACATACCGAGTGAAAAACTACCTACTCTACGTATGTGAATGAGATACACGGACTGAAGAAGGTCTAGTGAAAACAACCATAGCTAGCAAGACCAGAGTAAAAGGAACAACTCCAGGAACCACCAACAAAGAAAACAACCATATAAACCCATAAAACCCAGCTTCAGTAGCCAGCTCCACAAGAAACCCCATCAATCAATCATAGCAAACAACTGAAACCAGAGTAGAAAACCTAAAAGACAGGCTAGAGCAGAAGAACAAGCAGCCAATAAGACAGGCAACAAGCTCAACCAACTCCCTCAGTAAGCACAAAATCAGCAAACTAAGTATTGGAATGGAAACTGAGGCTAGCAATCCAAGCTGAAGAGTATTCAAGATCTTTAACATGGAAATAAAGAATGGAGAAAAACAATATCTTGAATCTATAAAGGAGAGCTTCCACAGATTTGCTAGCTTTCTCAAAAATTCTTTTATTTCTCTCCTGCCAGACCAGGTAAACCACCAAGCTCAAGGCAACCGTCATCATTCTAGCATCAAGGCTCTTATACCTCTTATTGAATTTCCTAAGAGCAATCTGAGAGTGCTCAAGGAATCAGTGATTTGCAGCCACTCCTTAATCCTTCTCCAGAAATAAAAAATCCAAAGGCATTTGAAGAATAAATGCCTCTGAGTTTCCTCCTCCCTACTACAAAAAATGCAGAAAGTGTTGGTTGGGATGAATCTCAATCTGTCCATAGTCCTTAGCCTTCCTTTCACAACAAACCAGAGAATAAAAGAACATTGATGTGCCGAATATATACATACATTTGTGCATCCTTTACATATAAGTTCATCCCATTTTGAGTTGATTAGGAGTTGATATTTCCTAAGAAAGCTATATTTGCATATTGTAGGTGCCAAGGCAAGAAAGGGAGGAAAAGAGTGCAAAATGAAGATTTGGACTCCAGAAGTGATTTCCAATCGATCGGACCTGCCAAAATAATCTTGAATTCTTGGAGACAGATTTTATTTCCGATCAATCGTAGCAGTGTCCAATCGATCAGAGTTACTATTCACAACACGCGTGTTTCGCGAAAAAGTTTCGGATTCAAGTATTTTTGAGCCAAAACGACCCTAACTTGTTTGGGAAATGATATAAGAGTTTGGGAAAGTATAAAAGGGCATAAAATAGGATTTTGGGGGCGTTCTTGGAGCTAGGATTCATTCTCTACCTTGGAGGCCACCATTGGAGCTTGGAGAAGAAGAGGGTTCACAAGGGGGTTTTCTCTCTCCTCTTTTATCTTAGTTTTTATGGTTGATTTCCATTGTTTGATGATATATCTTGACTCTATGAGTGGCTAGATTTCTTTTCTAGGATCTTAATGTAACAAAATCTTGAAGATTCAATAAACTTGGTTTCCTTATTTCTTGATTTCTCTCTCTTATTGATTGTCTATGAATGTGCTTAATGCTTTTGGATGTTTGATCACCATTTAAATGTTTTGTTGCCTAGATTGAGACCGGAAGGAGATATCTAGGGTTTGCCTCAAGCCATAGATGACATAAGGTGCATGAACCATAGGTATATAGGTTTGTAACTTATGCAATCGCTAAATGATTTCCATAGTTCTTAATGGGTTTTCAATATATTAATTCGATTGTTAGGAATAACAGGGAATTATATTGAAAATATGTTTGATGTATCTAGGAATATAACATTGAATAGGTTGGGAAATTGATTGTCATTATTGAGAGATGAATTAGGGATTAAGGGACCAAGGGAGTTGAATTGGATAGGTTAGGTGAAATTAAGTATCATAGTGCTTCCCATCTTTGATTAGATTTGTGATTACTGATTTGCTCTTTTGTTCTTTGCTTTGGTTTAGTTTAAAAACAAAACCAATCACGAATCCTTTTCCCCAATTTACATAGTTGTTACTTGATTTGACATTGATTTCTATTGCCAACATATCCTCATGGGAATGATAATTTACTCATCTCTTTATTACTTGTGCGATTTGTGCACTTGTAATTAAATCCATATCAAGTTTTTGGTGCCGTTGTCGGGGATTGAGGCAATTGTTTTTTTTTTGTGTCAAATTTGGTTTTCAATTGTGTTAATTGGTTTTTATTTTTCTGCAGAATTCTTTCTCTTGTATGAGCTTGGGAAGACATTCTTTTAATCTGGAATTAAGTGCTATTTATTTGGAGATTGAAAGGACTATTCTCAATCTTAGACGCGAGCGTATTAATAATCAAAGAAGGCGTTGGAGACAATCAAGGAAGAGGGAATGTTGGTGAGCTAGGTGGTGGTTTAAATGCTAATGTTGGTAATGGTAAAGGTGGAGGTGCTAATGGAAGAAATGGTAGTGACGAGGTTGAAGGCCCTCCTAGGCAATTTGATCCTCACTCTCTTGAGGATTGTGCTAGGCCTATTTGGGATACAAATCCTTCAAGCATTCGCTATCCTCCTATCAATGCTACTAATTTTGAGATCAAGCCGGCTATCATCAACATTATCTCTAACTCGATGAATTTCTATGGTCTTCCTAATGAAGAGCCCAATGTCCATCTTCGCTCTTTCTTGCATGTTTGCACGACTTTTGGGATTAACAGAGCTTCTAAGGATGCTATCTTGTTGAGGTTATTCCCATTTTCTTTGAGGGACAAAGCTAAGGGATGGTTGATGTCCTTCCTCCCAATTCTATCACCACTTGGGAGGAGATGACAGAGCAATTCTTGGCAAAATTCTTTCCTTCAACCAAGGTGGTGCAAATTAGGGCAGATATCAAGTCTTTTGCCCAAAAGGATCTTGAATCATTTTATGAGGCGTAGGAGTGCTTTAAAGGAATTATTTAAAGTTGTCCAAATCATGGCCTTCCAGAATGGGTGGTATATCAAGCCTTTTATAATGGGTTGAGCATGCATAATAAGGAGACTTTTGATGCGGCTGCGGGAGGTTCTTTTATGACCAAAAATCAAGAGGAGGCTCGGGAATTACTTGATAAAGTGGCCAAGACCACTAACTCTTGGTCCTCGGTGAGGGGGAATCCAAAGCAAGGGGGAAGTTATAGAGATGATGAGGTTATGTCTACCTTGGCTATCATGGTGAAGAAGATTGATGCATTGACACTAAATCAAGCTCAAGGGGCACATGCTATGCAAAACACACCTTCCAATATGTCTTATGATTATTGTTGTGGACGTCATCCTATGGGGGAGTGTCTTATTGCTTCTTCTTCTAACTCTTTTGAGCAAGTGAATGCCATTGGTGGAGGTAATTTCAATAAACCCCGCAATGATCCTTATTCCAACTTCTACAATCCGGGATTTAGGAATCACCCCAACTTCTCTTGGAACAATACTCAAAATGTGGAAAATCCTCAACATCTAGTGCAACCCCAAGAGAAGAAAAGGGATATTGATGAAATGTTCACAAAGCCTGTTGGAGGCCTAGATACACTCACAACTCATACCTTCCAATTTTTGACAAGGACGGAGCAATACATGAGGAAAACCGATGCCACTCTACAAGCTCAAGCAAATTTGATGCAAAACTATGGAGCTTCCATCCGGAATCTTGAGGCACAAATGGGGCAAATAGCTAACACCTTGTCATATAGAGAAAGAGATACATTGTCAAGCCAATTGGAGGTGAATCCAAAAGGGAAGGAGAAGGAGCAATGCATGGCAATCACTCTTCGGATGGGTAAGGTGATTAAAAATGCTTTTGATCTAGATGCTGAAAAGGCGAAAATTTTGCAGGAGGAGGAGAAGTGCAGAAAAGAAGCTGAAAACTGTCCATGGGACATTTTCGATCGATCGGAGGGGGTTCCCGATCGACGAACCTCTTTGGTGAAAATTTACCCGAGGCAAATTCTGATCAATGGGACCCATCCCAATTGATCGGCCAGCTACAGTAAATGATAAAAAGTTCAAAAATGAGAAAATGTGCCGACGTGGTATGCTGTGGAGCTAGATTGGCCCGATAGTTCTCTTCCTGCACCTCCAGTCAAAGCTTATGTGCCTCCAATTCCATTTCCTCAAAGGTTAAAGAGCAACAAGAAAAAGGATGATCAATTCTCTAAGTTCTTGGAGGTATTCAAAAAGCTTCAAGTGAACATCCCCTTTGCCGAAGCTTTAGAGCAAATTCCCTACTATGCCAAATTCATGAAGGAGATCTTATCCAAGAAGCGGAGATTGAAGGAGCATGAAAAGATTCAACTAACCGAAGAGTGTAGTGTCATTGTGCAAAAGAAGCTCCCAATTAAACAAGACGATCCAGGAAGTTTCACAATCCCGCACACCATTGGAAACACCTTGATTGAGAGATCCTTGTGTGATCTTGGAGCAAGCATAAATTTGATGCTATTGTCGGTTGCAAAGCAAATTAGGATGAAGGAGATTAGTCCAACCACGGTGTCTTTGGAAATGACGAATAGATCTATAAAGTACCCTCTTGACATAGTGGAGAATGTGTTAGTGAAGGTGGGTGAGCTCATGTTCCCTATGGATTTTCTTATCTTGGATATGGAGGCCAACCCTACTAGTCCCATAATCTTGGGAAGGCCAATCTTGAGCACCGGAAGAGCTTTGATAGATGTTGAAAAAGGGAAGCTTACTTTGAGAGGTGCGGGAGGTGACCAAATCACTTTTAAAGTATTTGGCAATAGAAGGCAAGAGGAGGTTTCTCAACAATGCCTCCAAGTGGAGCATATTGACATGGTCATCCCCGACACTCTTGAGAAGGAAGCTCCATATATTCTGATGGAAGTTTTCCTATGCCAAAATTCAAAAGTTGAAGATGAAGTTCCTAAGGCAACGTCCCAAGTTGAAATTAAAGTTCAAAAGTCTCAAGTTGAAGATCCCAAGGAGAAGAAAACGAAGACCAAGAAAATGAAGAAGACCAAGACCAAGAAAATGAAGAAAAATATCTTTTCTAAGGAAACAGTGGTGATGAAAGCTTGTGCTCCTTGCATGGCACCTAAGAAATCAAATGTCATTCTCAAGAAGCCATTAAGGGGAGTCTACACCACAACCCTCAATGATCCCGATTGAATTCACAAAGGGAAGTCGGATTGAAGACTTTAAACCAAGCGCTTTTGGGATGCAACCCAGGTTTTATTGTTCTATCTCTATCTCTTTATTTCTATTTTCACCTATTCTATGCAATGAGGACATTGCATAGTTTAAGTGTGAGGGTGAGAGTTTAGGTTTTTCTAGTTTTTGCTTGAAATAACAAAATTTTGACTTCAGATACCTTATGCCATGTCATTCTTGAGTATATTTGGATGAATTTTGTGATCTTTGAAGCATAGATGGATCTTGCTATGGACATTCTTCCCAATTGAGTTTTCCTATCTTGAAAATTGTTTTGTCCGTTGTGTTTTTGTGATATGGAACACTTGATTGTGGGGTATGAAATATGACTTGACTTTGGCATTTGTGGTTGTTTGAGATCAATTTGATTCTAAGTAGCACTACTTGAGCATTGAAAAGAAAAATATATATATATATGAAAGAAAAGAATAGAAAAGAGAAAAAAATTTATTTTCATGAATAAATGATTTCTTTCATAAGTTTTCTGCTGAGTAACTGGGCCTCTTGCCTAGCAAGCAATGAGTTTCACGTAAAACGGTAGGAAATAAATGTTAGAGTACCTTGGTGACTAGTTTAACCTCGTAGCCTTTTTGACTCGGATAATTAGATCCGTTGGGGTGTCTTAACACCTAGTGCCCTAAGCCAACTGGATTGAGAGTCATTGGTCGAAAGCTCATTACATGGGTCATTTAAAAAGCTTAAGACATTGCACAAGTCACCTTTGAAAAGAAAAGAGAATAAGGAAAAGGAAAAAAATGTGAATAAGAATGAAGTTTGAATAAATGCTCATTGTATTTGCTATTTGATTCTTATTGTTCTTGGAAGACTTCATGGCCTTTGTTTATATTTCTTTGAAGCCAAATATCAAGTGAAATCCATTATGTGCATCAATTTTTGAATTGTTAAGCAAGGTGGATAAGATAAGATTCTTGAAGGAATGCTTTTATTGATTTGATTGCCCTAATGCTTGATTTGTTAGTGTGGATAAGGTTGCAATTGAGAATCCATTTTATACTTTTGTTGATGACATGAATTTTGGCATTGAAGTTGTTTAATGTTTGTGGGTATCATTATGGTAAACCCTCAGGAGACACAACTCCTCCTACTAGGGGCATCTAGGGGTTTAAAGGCTTGTGACACATGCTAAGTGTCATCGTGAGTCCTACGAAAGTGGCATAGATTAGTTTCTTATTTAGAGTTGGTCTTAGCTGTTTTATTTTTCATTTGAATTTAACGAAAAATACTCTTTCCTTCCTTTATTCATTCTCAATTTGCTCGAGGACAAGCAAAGGTTAAGTGTGGAGGTGTTTGATGTGCCAAATATATACATACATTTGTGCATCCTTTACACATAAGTTCATCCCATTTTGAGTTGATTAGGAGTTGACATTGCCTAAGAAAGCTATATTTGCATATTGTAGGTGCCAAGGCAAGAAAGGAAGGAAAAGAGTGCAAAATGAAGATTTGGACTCCAGAAGCAATTTCTAATCGATCGGAGTCATTCTCGATTGATTGGACCTGCCAAAACAACCTTGAATTCGTGGAGACAGATTGCATTTCCGATTGATCGAAACAGTGTCCGATCAATCGGAGTTAGTATTCACATCAGGTGTAGTTTCGAGAAAAATTTTCAAATTCAAGTGTTTTTGTGCCAAACCGACCCCAACTTGTTTAGGAAACGACATAAGAATATGGGGAAGTATAAAAGGACATATAATAGGATTTTGGGGGTGTTTTTGGAGCTGAGATTCATTCTCTACCTTGGAGACTACCATTGGAGCTTGGAGAATAAAAGGGTTCATAAGGGGGTTTTCTCTCTCCTCTTTTATCTTAGATTTTATGATTGATTTCCATTGCTTGATGATGTATCTTGACTCTATGAGTGGCTAGATTACTTTTCTGGGGTCTTAATGTAACCAAACTTTGAAGATTCAAGAAACTTGGTTTCCTTATTTCTTGATTTCTCTCTCTTATTGATTGTCTATGGGTGTGCTTAATGCTTTTGGACGCTTGATCACCATCTTAATGCTTTGTTGCCTAGATTGAAACCAGAAAGAGATATCTAGGGTTTGCCTCAAGCCATAGATGATATAGAGTGCATAAACCATAGGAATATAGGTTTGTGACTTATGCAATCGTTACATGATTTCCATAGTTCTTCATAGGTTTTCGATATATTAATCTGATTGTTAGGAATAACAAGGAATTATATTGAAAATATGTTTGATGTATCTAGGAATAGAACATTGAATAGGTTGGGAAATCGATTGTCATTATTGAGAGATGAATTAGGGATTAAGGGACCAAGGGAGTTGAATTGGATATGTGAGATGAAATTAAGTACCCTAGTGCTTCCCATCTTTGATTAGATTTGTGATTACTTAATTGCTCTTTTATTCTTTGCTTTGATTTAGTTTAAAAACAAAACCAATCATGAATCATTTTCCCCAATTTACATAGTTGTTACTTGATTACACATTGATTTCTATTGCCAACATATGAGCGAGATGCAGACTGGATATGTCAATGAATAGGAGAAAAGTTTTTTGTGTGAGACACTACCTACCTCTGAATAGATGGATAAGGGACATGAATAGTTGACTAGATGGAATAACCCTTTTGAAAGATTTCATCAGAGGGAGTTTGAGGTACGACTCAAATCGTCTAGACGAAGGAAGTGGGCTAAGACTTATACGAAGATGAAGCTCGAACTAGTGTATAAGCGAAGGGGCATATGGCTAGGATTCAACCAGCAATCGAAACGACAAATAAATAAATGACTTGGACAATTTATGGCAACAACACGGTATGCATTTGTAAGTGTGTGAATGCAAATGTGTGTGTGAATGATCGTACCTAATAAGCGTCAAGGACATTCCTCTTCTTGGTGGTAGAAATGGGGGCAACACATCAGTAAGATTCCTTTTGACTTTTTGACTGAAGTCTCCAACCATTGCTCAAGTTTATCGGGTGTTGTCCCAGTTGAGTTCATTTGCGCACATGGCCTAGAAATTGCAACTTCATCCTCATCTTCAAGGACTACCCCAATTTAGAGTTATTATGGAAAGGGATGCCCTAGTTGTGATAATGACAGTGTAACAATATGTGGATACAAATGTATAAAGAATGTGTATGAACAATCTAACAAAAATTAGGAACACTATAAAAGGAAGAGATATTATTTACATGAAATAAAGCAAATAGCAACGGAACATGGAACTCCCCATTTCTCATGGTATGACGGCTTGACCCTTTCGAGAAAGGCAAGGTATTTCCTTGGTCGTCCTTAGTGTCGCAACTATGCGATCCAGCCTGGCGGTCGGGGGCGTGTGCTCACACGTTTCATCACAACACATACAAGTGCATATGCAGTCGTCACCAACTGATATTTATGGACGCAATTCGACGTCTAATAGTTATGGAGTGGCTCACTTATTTACCAAAGACTCGTAATGGTTCGGGAGTTTGATTATGAATGGGGAAGGTGTTAAGTACACTACAACATCCATTCGAATAGAATGGTTGCCATCCTAAATCTAGGAAGTTTTGAGTGCTACCACTGTTGCGAGAACAATATGTATGTATGTACAATATGGTATGCATAAAAGGAAAGAAGTCGGGAGTCAATCAGACAAATATTCCACTCGCAGCATATACAACTCTATGTAAAGAGTGCATGTGGCTTCTAAGTGGTTACACAAAGCCTTTATTGTCGGGGGATATTTTGATATGAGATGTATGCATGATGAGGATGATGGCGGGAGATGAAAATGAGATGTAGGCATGATAGAAGAACCATGAAAGAGTGTTGGTCTTGTGAAACACTACCTATTCTTGAGTGGGTGAATAAGGGACACAGACATGCTTGTGAGATTTTATCCACCATGGTGATGATATGTGTGTGATGTGTAAAGATAGATGATGAGTGCATGAATGATAGAGAAGTCATGAAAGAATGTTGGACTCATGAGACACATTTTGTTTTTGATTGT
Organism: Tripterygium wilfordii; assembly: GCF_013401445.1. NCBI lineage: Eukaryota > Viridiplantae > Streptophyta > Magnoliopsida > Celastrales > Celastraceae > Tripterygium > Tripterygium wilfordii. The sequence goes on from NC_052247.1 coordinate 7,321,931, forward strand.
AGACTAAATAAAGGACACAAGTGTTTGCAATGCTACCATAACAACGTCTATCGTAATGTGAATGTGTAAGATATGGGTAAATAATGATGCGTGAGATATGATTGAATGATTTATGCATGGTGTGATGATGTGTGAAGCATGAGAGGTAGAGAAGACATGAAAGAAAGTCAGGCATGAGACACTGTCTATTTTCGAGTGGATAAACAAAGGACACAGGCATATGTAGTTCATGTGATACGTTATCAATCATGATGCAGATGGCGATGCAGGCAGATATGAGCCCTTACCTCTTATTCTTTGTTTTTGTCATTTTCTTTTAAGATCTCACTTCACTCCCTGGTATGCTTTTTATGCAAGTGGAGATGTAGGACCAGATGATTTCTAAAACAAGATGACCTAAGACGCCTATGGTTCTCCCTGACTTTGGGAGGATCGAGTGAGGATCTTTACAGTAACATATTATCTACCACTGAAAATGATGGTAACCAAGGTATTTGATAAAAAAAATTTCATTGCTTTTGTGATTCATGTTGTTGTTTCAGTGTTACAGTTTAATGTTATTGGCTCCGTTTGGTAGAACGGTTGGGGTGATTTTCAATGCTAGCGCCTAACGGAAAAACTGTGGAAAAAACCTTGAGCTTAAAGGTATAAAATATGTTGTGTGGTGTTTGGTGAACTAAAAGCTGACACTAGTGGAAAAGTTGTTGAATTAAAGTATTATCTTAAATTTTATTACATTAGATTTTATAAAAATTTTTGTTATTAAATTAAATTTAATAAACATAATTAATTTTAAGTATAAATTATGAATATTTTTAAATTATAAATTTTTTTATGTTATATGAGTTTAAAAAATGTTAAGTAAAAAACTAATATAAATATTTTAAATTAAAATTAACGAGGAAATGTTAATAAAATTTTTTAAAGTAAAATAATAATATAAATATTTTTCAAAGTAAAATTAATAAAGAAATTAATATATGCAATAAAAGTATTTTTTAAACTTTATAATATTATATTTTATGATTTTTATAATCAATTTTTTAATAATACTTAGTATAAAGTAAAGTACATGAAAGACCCTCTAAGTGTATAGTAATTTCCAAAAAAAACCCTTTTAAATTTGTTCCACACAAGTTCTTAGCCCTTGGATCCCCAAATACTATTACTAACCATTGGACTTGTTTACCAAAAATAAGGTTAATTGACCAAAATCAATCTCTCCTCTTTAGTCTTCTACATCCTTCGCACGGCAAGGAGCCTCGAAAATCGAAATGGGGGAAGCACCGAGAACGTCACTAATCTTTCTCTGAGTCGATCGATATGATTTGTTCATATACCCCGTTGCTTCTGTCTTGTTCTCCTTGTAGATTTAGGTATGTGATATGCCATGTTTGACATTTGCTTATGGTTGGGGTTAGGGTTATCAGTTATGGGTTTTTTTGTAACCATCTATCCATCTTATTGTTGGCATAGATAGAATCAATTATCAAATTGGTTTTTGTGTTTGAGTTGATTCTGCTGTAAAGCTAATCAACCACTTTTTGACAAATAGTAGTTTAATTTTAGTGACCAAGTGGCAAGTATAGATTCTAAATTATTTTTATGTTGCTTGTTTACTTGTTTTTATTTGGTTATACATTGTCCACTGATTAGCCTTTTTTCTTGGGGTTTTGTATTTTTACAATTATAGGTATTGAGTCTTTGGACACCTATACTTCATAGTTCACAGTATTTAAGTAGATAAGAGAAAATATATTTAAATAAATTCCCTAAAACTTGTATTATTGTGTATCTTTAATTCTCTGAAGTGATAAAATACCGATTAAATTTTGTGCACAATATTTTTAATTTGTCAAGATTGATAAGTTTATCAATGGATAAATTTGTCACCAAAGTTAAGCGTATAATGGATGATCCATCTTCATCCATGACATCAAAGAAATGTAGTGTAACGGTCCATCCCGCAGGATCTAACTGGGCCCATGGACCGCTACCCCCAACCCATCGCCAAGTCCGTTAGGCAGGTTGTTGATGAGAGTCGAACACGCTACCTCTCACCCTTTAACATAGTGTCATGGCTTAGTTGGTGACATAGGTTGCCATGGGCACTATGTTAAAGGGTGAGAGGTCGTGTGTTTGACTCTCATCAACAACCTGCCTAACGGACTTGGCGATGGGTTGGGGGTAGCGGTCCATGGGCCCGGTTGGATCCTGCGGGATGGGTCGTTACAGGGTGGATAAGTGATAACTACCCTCTTTCTTTCTTTAAACCTTATAAATAATATTTATAAGATTAATAATATTATAATATTGATAATATCAAATTATTTTTCCTTTTTTTCTTAAAAGGGTGGATAAGTGATAACTACCCTCTTTCTTTCTTTTAACCTTATAAATAATATTTATAAGATTAATAATATTATAATATTGATAATATCAAAAGTGATCCATTATCTACTTCGTAATAATAAAACAATATTGATATGGATAAATTGATAACATTGAAACAAATGACAAGTGAAAAGTAAAAATTCTACTAACTTTCGACTTATCAATTTATCATTTGTTTTGAATAATAAAATAATGTAATTTATTTATGTTTACAAAGCTGTGCCGTTTCACTCATTAGACCAATTGGGCTACATGAAATAATATTGCTTAATGAGCCCAATCTGAGAGATCCAGTAACAAGCTAAGGCTGCGACAATCCAAAGCCCACCAAAGAAGCCTCATATTATTCAATCACTACTGCACGAGATAGGGCTTTGAAGAACAGAAGCTTCTCGAAGAAACTCCAAACCAAAGCGAAGAAATCAAATCTGACGAAGACAACCAGGCTGCTGAAGACGACGACCTGACGACCTTCAAGCCTTCATAGCTTAACAAGTCAATTTCTTCACTTGAGTCGAGGTACACGAAACATCCCAAAATATCCTGACCAGGTCAAAGCCAAATACAGTGACGACGAAGAACCAGCAAAGGCATGGCGAAGACCCATCAGACGCGAAGCTACTGAAAAATAATGGCGGAGATGCAGCGAAGCTCGTAACTCCTACAACGTCGTCTCAACCGCAGCCGTGTCCAGATGAATTTTGCCGGATCGGACACAGATCCCATACCAGCACCAGAGTCGTGTCGTGTCGACATCCGTACGGCAAGGTGAGATGAAGAGTCCGGGTAACGTAGTGCATGAGGGGACATTGGAGGGATCAAACTCAATTAGTAACTCCACCAAAAAAGATCTGGGTTTGAAGTTTTGTATAGAAGAAATGCAAGGGTGGAGATCCACATTGAGATTAACGACTCTTATAGCTATTACGCTGTGGATCGGCCTTGTTGGGTTGTATGGTTTGTTAAAGCCCATTTCAAATGGATGCATCATGACATATATGTATCCAACCTATATTCCGATTCCCACTACAGATGGTGTATCATATGCAAAGTATGGATTATATTTGTATCATGAAGGATGGAAAAAGATTGATTTCAAGGATCACCTTAAGAAGCTTGCTGGTGTTCCAATTCTCTTCATACCAGGCAATGGTGGTAGCTACAAGCAGGCAAAGTCCTCCTTATTCTTTATCATCACGTTCTATATGAATGTGTTTGTAGCTTTGTTGAATTTCTTAGCTTTCTTTTTTGTTTTCTCCTTTTTTTGTGTTTATTATTTTGTGTTGGGAAATTAAGAATTGCTATGGCTAACAAGTAGAGTGATGGAAGAATAAAAAAATCTCTCACACAAGAAAGACACTGCATTTGAGCTGTCCAAAAACAATGCTTACTTCGGTACTTCGCTTGGAAAGGAAACTGGGAGATTCAAAGACAACTTCAATGGGTGTTAAAGTTATAAATGACTAAATTCAGTCAGGCTGGAAACACTGGAGTTGGAGTTGGATTTGGAACAAATTTTTTTAATGGAAAAGATATTTATTTGTGCACCACGGTGGTGAAGAAAGGAGAGTTACAACTAGGCTAACCTAAAAGCTTTAAAAATACGGTTACAAAGACCTGAGCGACTTAGAACAACTTAAATAGAACATTCTAATAAAACATTTGTAGTTTTCATTCAGTTTTATTTGCAAAAGTGAGAATATATATATTTTTCCATTAAAGTTTAAGGAAAAGAAAATGTAAGACATGCTTTTCTTAACTTTTGATAAAAATAGACATAAGATGTATTCATTTAATTCTTACTCCATTATCTAGTTTTTTTTTTTTTGTTTGTTTCTCATTTAAAGGAAGCACAAAAAGATTTTTGGCCAATGGCTTTGTGGATCAACATTTGAACTTAATTGAATTCTGATCTCAGTTCAAGTAACACCAGTTCGTATATTCGATATGATATTTAGGCTCCATTTGGGACTTTGTATAAGATAGTATAATATTGATATCTATGTATAAGTTAATCACTATATAGGTTGGTGTATAATTTAATCTTATCCAATGTTTTGAAAGAACCTGGTATTAGGCCTGTATAGTAAATTTCTTAGACGATACATTGTTTAGTTTGTTGTTGGAACAAAATGATAATATAAGATTTATAGTAGACTAGTAGTATGTCTGAATTACCCCTAGCTAAAACAATAATTATTTTTTAATCATTTTATTCTTATTGGTGTTTCTATGGTAATCTAGTGTTTCTATGGTAATCTAATAATAAAAAATACCAAACCTCATCCTTACATAATATCATTACAAATAAACTAATACATATAAAACTTATCAATATCCTTTTCTCTCGATATATAAAATGAGGGTGATTTTTTTTTTGTTATTTTACATGTTACCCTCTTATCCTAAGTGCTTCGTATAAATAAAAATTGGAGGTTTTTTTTTAAAAAAATATTATACGGCCTGCAGTATATAAGAGCCCATTTTTTGCATATAGTTGTACTATCTTGAGTTTTTTTAAAAATCAATCAAACATACAATAACATCATTAAATGATAATTTTATACTATACGGAGTTTATCCTCTCCTCCAAACGGACCCTTAAAGTAAAAAATTAATGATGGATAAACTTTATATGTATCCAGATATATACGTGTTTAGAGTACTCTAACTTCAAATTGTGTCCTACTTAATTCTTGTTTCATTTATATTGTAACAGGTGCGATCATTGGCCGCAGAATCTGATAGGGCATATCAACAAGGGCCACTTGAACATACATTTTATGAGGAAGCTTCGTTTACTATTGAGGAGGGAGGGGCAGATATGGATGTAGCTAGTTTTCGATTACCCAGTCAATATACTAGTATGCTGGATTGGTTTGCGGTGGACCTTGAAGGCGAACATTCTGCTATGGATGGCCGTATACTTGAAGAACACACTGAATATGTTGTAGATGCCATTCACAGGGTATCACTTCTATTATATTCATTTTATTGTAACAACATACTCAAAATTGGATGATGATATCAGTTGTATCTCAAATGTTATATCTCAAATCTTGTAGCACTTCAGCTTCCATCATTCCACATGTTATATCTCAAATCTTGTACTTCATGTTCAACCTCCAAGTTTCAGACATTATTTTATTGACACCTTACAGGCTTGTGACTAACTCTCAATTATTGTACTCCATTTTTACCTTGAGTTTCGTCAGAAACATTTAGTGCTAAGATTTTTTACTTTGAAAGAGCTTTTGTCCTTCATTCTCATTGTTTCAATTTGATACTATAACCTATTCTGCTAATTATTGCAGATTCTTGATCAATATAAGGAATCTCGTGATGCTAGAGAAACTGAAGGTGCTGCAGTCTCTTGGAGTTTGCCGAAAAGTGTCATACTGGTTGGTCACTCTATGGGTGGTTTTGTTGGGAGAGCTGTGGTTATCCACCCTCGGTTGAGGAAGTCAGCTGTTGAGACTATTCTTACGCTTTCAAGCCCACATCAGTGAGCCCCATGGATTTTTTCTTTAAATCTCAAATTTTATGCTGATTGGGCTCTTATAAAATTCACCTCATTGTATCCAGATTGCCTCCTTTGGCATTGCAGCCATCCTTAGGTAACTATTTTGCACATGTGAATCGGGAATGGAGAAACGGATATGAAGTTCAAACCTCTCGGATCGGTCATCATGTTTCTGATCCATTCCTCTCGCATGTTGTCGTTGTTTCGATTTCTGGTGGTTATAATGATTATCAGGTATTTTTTTGGCTTTTGAATTTTGTGCTGCAGAATATGGTAGATCTTCTTCAAGAATGTTTGGTTGTGTCAAACAAGACAACTAGAGTTAGCTGTCTGCCTGTCTTATGCCTACATTTGTGCAGATTTGGCTTGAAAGTAGTTTCTCTGTGTCAGTGATAATGCATTGAACATAGTGAAATGAACAGTAATTCACTCCACTTTGGCTTGGATGATTCCATGTGATGTAGCCTTCTATACTAAAATATTAGCCTTTCAAGCTCAATTAGTGTCTAGCAGAAGACGTCAATATTTATTCAGTTACTTTTTGTTGAGGAGTTGAACTCCTATTTTATTAGTAGAATGAATGCTATGGAATCTAAAGTAAACATTAGATTTCTGAAATTTTATTATCTGTAGAATCAAGTAAACTCTTACTTAGGAGTCAAATCTCTCACTGTGATGTGTTGTTTAGGATGGATTATTGCTTATACCTTTGAGTTTAAACATTTGATGTGTTATAGGGTTGGTTATTCTTTCATTCAATCAAGCATTTGGCGTGAAGTGCCTGGTTTGTTCTTTGTTTACAATTGAAGAAAATTGATACCACCGTTTTTTGGTGGGTTAAGAAAATAGTACCACCTCCTGTTAAGAAATTATGGACAATTTATGCACATTGTCAGTACTTTACTCACAGAGCAACCAGTCTTTAATTGTTAATCTGTACCACAAAATTTTTTGTCTGTAGTTACTTTATACAATTCCTTCAAGTCCTTGTAGTTCTTATGATCACCCTATGATACTCTTAGATTTTTGCTTCTAGTTAGAATGTTGAGAATTTAACTAAATGGTTGTAACCTGTCTTGCTTCTTGATGTCGGAATTCGGTTGGTCAAGGAGCATTGCCTATTTCAATGGCGGTAGCTGAGTTGAGGCTCTGGAGAAATATGGTGATGAGCTGAGAGGATAAATGTAATAGAACTAGCTAGTTAACTATCAGGATATTTTTAAGGCTATGAAAGTCTTCTCTACTCCAGAGTTGCCGTTTGTTTTCTTTCTTTTATCTTTTTACAATGCATTCTATTTATGTGTCTTATTATAATCGACCCAGTGAATCATTGTTGATTCTCCCTTAAAAATGAGTTTTACCACATTTTGCAGCAAGAGCTAAGAAATCCAAATTTGCATTCTCTTGTTATCTTACAATTTGTATTGTTCTTGTTGTTTCATTAGTCACTCCCTTTTGCTTTGTTGTTGTTAAAGTTGTTTAGTATTTCTTATATGTCCTGTCTTTCCGCTTTTACTTAATATATGCTAGTTCTTATCTAGATGTTACATATTTTTCATTGCCTGTTTAGGTACGGTCAAAGTTAGAATCCCTTGATGGTATTGTGCCTCCAACTCATGGCTTTATGATTAGTAGCACTGGGATGAAAAATGTTTGGCTGTCAATGGAACATCAGGCTATTTTATGGTGTAATCAATTAGTTGTCCAGGTAGGTTTATTCTCTCCTTTGGAACCCTTGTGTGGTGCTGCTATAACCAGTTCTAATTGCGTTTATTCTATGTAGGTGTCGCATACTCTCCTTAGTTTGATTGACTCAAGAACAGGTCATCCGTTTGTTGAATCCAAAAGAAGACTTGCAATATTTACAAAGATGCTACGTAGTGCAGCACCGCAGAATTTCAATTGGATGACACAATTGCGCTTATTGCCCGGATCCAGTCATGTTCCCGCAAAGTATACGAAAAATGTTCCAGGTATTGATATGTTTTCATAATTATTTTCTATTGGCTGAATCGTATGGTAGATTCCTCTTTTGATTTTGTGGAAGTTGAGGTAGCTTAAAATAATTGAATTTGATGGTAAATTGGCTGTCGGGTAATCTTCACTTAGTTTTGATATGTATGTGTCAAATTGGTGGGAGGTTACTTGGGAAGCCATTTTCTATGTTGTTTAATTTCTAGAATAACCATTTCTTTGAATATCAATTGGGAGACATACTTTGTGATTGTTAGGAATCTAGAATAACTGTCTCTCTAAGAGCTGCAAACTATGTATGGATCGTAAGTTTCATATTTATTCCTCTTATGGTATATGTGAACTAACTTACAAAAATTTGTTGGAAGGTCGTTTATATCCCCCCATCCCGATATACACACACTCCTCCCCTGAATTCCCTAAAAAGAAACCGAAAAAGAAAATCATTCTATGTGATATATTCAAAAACAGGTGCTTTGAGATCAAAGCTCATGATGTGTACTGTAAAACTCTTCAAACAAGTAATATACCTTTGAATTTGTGAAAGAAGACTGAGGAGTAACTGAATATTCATGTGTGATTTCCAAATGAATAATGGAATTTGATAGTAAAATTTCTATAGCTGTTTCATTAAATGTTGTATATGGTAAAAAAAAAAAGTAAACAACTCCCGTGCACATGGCTCCCGTAGTGGGCAAGGTCGGGACAAAAAAGATATACGCAGACCTTATCCCCAATATAATTTGTGGAGAGGCTGTTTCAAGAAATTGAAGCTGTGACCTCTAGGTTAAATGATGAATATGGTGTCAACAATTTTATGCTCCCTAATTCCGTAATGAGATACATGCTTGGTCTCTTACTCATGAACCAAGAGTGTGCTAGCGTCATTGGCAATTGACTCTGAAGGGGCTTGGAGGTTGCAACTATGCTTCCCAAAATGGCTTATATGTCCAGTTGACCTGGGCAGATTGTAGTATTACATTGGATACTTAAAAGACAAAATGACGGTGAGATGAATTAATGTTCTTGTTGCGATGAGAGAGAGGGAGAGATGTTTATTAGTTATGGACATATACTAATTATAGTTCTTATGGAATTTCTTTTTGGGAACACTTGACTTCATTAGTTACTATAGCAGAGCATTGTGTTCTTGTGTATCATGCATTCATACTTGCAGGTTTTGAAGGGTATACTTTGTCTGGTTGTCCCAACAATATTCAGTGGAATGATGATGGTCTTGAGAGGGATCTGTACATTCAGACAACTACAGTGACTGTTTTGGCCATGGATGGGAGGAGGCGTTGGTTGGACATACAGAAATTGGTTAGTGTAGCAAACTAGCTTCCCCCTTATATTTTTGAGTGATATTATGATTGATTGTTTTATATTCAATATCATTCTTCATAATGCTTGGACTGCTATTTTTTGAAATTCACTTTAGACTTATTTTCTATTTTTACTTGCTTTTAGAGAACCGTGATGTATTTCCAACTGAATTTAGTGTATAAGGAAATGTGAACCTTGTTTAGGCTAATCCTGGCCTTCCTTGCAAGTGGATCTAGTTATTGAACTTTGCTGTTCTTTATCTTTTAACCTCTGATTATTCAATCTTGTTGGGATTTAGAATCTTGGCAGATTAGTTTTACCAGTGGTGTGTTTAAGATCCGTTTGCTTTGGTTTTTATGTTTATATTTTCACATTTACTTTCTTTTTATTGATATGATTAAAATAATGATTCTATCTGTATGCGTAGGGATCAAATGGGAAAAGCCATTTCATATTTGTGACAAATCTTGCTCCTTGTTCTGGGGTTAGACTTCATCTATGGCCTGGAAAGGGAAAACCTGTTTTAGATTTTCCTGCAAGGGATGGGGTTCTGGAAGTGACATCAAAGATGGTGAACATTCCATCGGGACCAGCACCAAGTCAGGTATTACATGTGGTCAGATGATCTTACAAATCTGTTCATATCATTGACATTTTGGTTTTTATTATGGTTGTTTTTCTCACCTTTACGTGGTTTCCCAACTTCATGTTTATAGCTTGAACCTGGCAGTCAGACTGAACAAGCACCTCCTTCTGCAGTGTTACGGTTGGATTCGAAGGATATGCACGGTTACAGATTCCTAACAATCTCGGTTGCACCTCGACAGGTGCTACTACACGCTATTTCTCATGGTCATTTTTCCAATCTCTTTTTTATATTCATCTCATAAGAGTCACTTTCATGACATACAGCCGGAACCTATTCATGCCAGTTTTTGCCTCATTTTAGTTTGCTTTGCAATTTGTAAATTTTCTGTAAAATTGATGCTGTAAAGGGTACAGAAGAGAAAACTGAATGCCTCTAGTTGCATATGACTTCAGCTGTTCAAGAGCCACTCTGCCTTGCAACTACAAATTAAAGAGAGCAATGTTGTGGGAAGAAAAATTAAGAAAATTTAAGCAAGGGATAGAAAAAAGAGGAGGGACTGAATACTTGGATAAAAGCAATAGAAAAGGATTGGTGGATTAGTGTGATAGAGTCCCACATCGGTTAGGAGAGGGGAGGAAGTGCTGTATATAGGTGAGAGGTATTCCCTCTCCTTAGTAACCAAGCTTTTCCCATAGAAGGGCTTGGCCACAACCCCCTTGGGCCTTGGACTGCATGGTATGGGCCAGGCCCAATGGCCTGTGGATGGGTTGGGGCTTGGTTATTGAGTGATGGTCCTCTTGTTCTATCATTGGTATCGGAGCCCTCGTTCCCACCCTGTGGGGAGCTTTGGTATTCATGGGCCTTGTGCCCCTGGCCCTTGGGGCCGCGTCTGCGGAGTGGCCGGCCTTGGTGTTCTGTTATATGGGGCCGAAAGGATAGGGATAGGGAAGGGTCCCGAGTCCTGAGTCTGAGTACCCTGCCATGGCAAACCAAGGTGGTCGACCAACGTGGACGTTGGTCTTGAAGGGGGGTGGGTATTGATAGAGTCCCACATTGGTTAGGAGAGGGGAGGAAGTGCTGTATATAGGTGAGAGGTATTCCCTCTCCTTAGTAACCAAGCTTTTCCCATAGAAGGGCTTGGCCACAACCCCCTTGGGCCTTGGACTGCATGGTATGGGCCAGGCCCAATGGCCTGTGGATGGGTTGGGGCTTGGTTATTGAGTGATGGTCCTCTTGTTCTATCATAGTGGAGAGTAGGTCTAGATAGGAATGCATGGAGAAAGAGATTTCACAATCAATTCCAATTATGGATTCATGTAGCGACCCCAAAATGTTTGGGAAAGGTTTTGACAATGATGATAAGACTGATAAGTGATAACAACTTGTGGTTGTCGCTTTGATAGTTGTGATTGACTTGTTGGTCATTATTTGCCAATATCTTATTCTCTGTTTGAGGAGCTGGAGTGTTTCATCTTTATTGCAAGTATCATCTATTGAATAAAAAACCAGGTTCATATTTTTTTTCCTCGGGTTCATATTGTTTACTTGCTGTGACTTTCGTTTGAGTATAAATAAACCAATCAGTTAGATAACTGAATATTAATTTTATGTTAACGAGTTACTTGCTTATCAAAAAAGAAAGTTGGGGTGTTTCAACACAGTGTGTCTTTGCTTTTTGGTTTCTCTATACTTTAAATATATAGCCTTGCTCTATTGATGCCTTTTGAAACCGTTAAAATAAATGATGCCATGATGGCTTTTTTGTTTCAGACTGTTTCAGGTAGACCTCCACCAGCAGCTTCCATGGCAGTTGGGCAGTTCTTTAATTCGGATGAGGGAGAGATAAACTTCTCTGCTCAGTCAATGCTTTTGTCTATCTATTCTCAGAAGGTTAGTTTGCGCATGAAGCAGTTGACTTAGTTTCTTGGGTTTCGATAATATTCGAATACCTATAATTGTGTAAAAATAATTTCCCCTAACGTGAATTCTGCTTTTTCTGGTTGCATAGGACATATTATTGAAGGAAGATCATTCCCTTGCTCTTAATCTGTCATTTTCTATTAGCTTGGGCCTGTTGCCTGTTACGTTGTCTTTGGAAACTACAGGGTGTGGAATAAAAAAGTCTGGGCTTCCAGCTGAAGAGGCTGGGGACATGGCAGGCGATAGTAAGTGTTACATCTTTTCTCTTTGAGTCAGTCTATCCTACATAGACTGCGATGGCATTATTCTGATTACCATGCATGCTCTTGTGGAGTAAGAGAACATAAATAAGACTTCCGGTCATTGCAATGCTGGCAATGGTCCTGGAATTTTTTTATGGTGATTTTTTTGCTTTAAAATACTTTTATTTTTGTAATAGTAGTTTTTAGAGTAACCATGCACAGAGTAGATTTCTCATTGTTGTTGTGCTGTCTGACTTGGCTAGAAATGATAATGAATAATTTATTGTTTTATTTTTAATCTTCACTTAATTATCTTAAAGTTTTCTTTCCTTCCTATTCTATGTGAAGCTGTCATTCCTGGCATGTCTGGGCTTTGCAAATTGCGATGTTTCCCTCCTGTGGCACTTGTTTGGGATCCTACATCAGGACTTCATGTATTTCCCAATTTGTACCATGAGACAATTATTGTCGATTCTTTGCCGGCTATCTGGAGTTCTACTCAGGGTTCTGAGAAAACCACTCTTCTTCTGTTGGTACGGAGTTATATACCTTAATCAGCAAAATGCACCACCACTACACTGCCTAACTCCAGCATTGTGGAGAGGCTGTTTGTATCACAGCTTATTATTTGCATAATTTACTTACTCCACTTTCAAAACTCAAGGTCTTATGAATACTCTGCAGATTGATCCACACTGTTCATATAGAACGAGTGTATCGACTTCAGTAACCACAGCTGCCGGCAGATTTTTGCTCTTGTATAATTCACAGGTTAGAAAATCCAACGGTTCTGGGGGGGAACAATTTTGTATATCAATGTTATGATTGTTTGCAGGCATGCATGTGTTGCTCTCTAGTACCCAGCCCATTTGACCAGTTCTTGATATAGCAACTGCATTTGAAGCATATTTAAACTTAGCTTGTCCATATAAGCATTGGTCAACTCCTAAGAGAGTTAACTGAAGTGCATGTGGAATAATTTTGGAAAACTTCATGCTGCAATGATATTACCTTACTTTTGGAGAATTGAAGAGCTAAAACGCTATCATTCATTACTTTTGGAGAACTAAAGAGCCAAAACGCTATCATTCACCTAGTGAATACAAATGTAAATGCATATTCCTGTTTTTTTTCTTTTCCTTTTTCTTTTTCCACTCTAGAACATAAACTTATGGGAAAATGGTACTTGGCAGCACATGCTTGCAATCAATGACATACTGTAGACGAACATATGCCAAGCATTTTTAAAGATTTTCTATCACGTGCAAAATGGTGTCACGTTGGGTATCCAATTGAAGTCATTGACTGTAAACTTTTGTTCTAAAATGATTGTAGCCACTATCCATGATTTCTGAAATTTACTGGTACAAATAACGGTTGCAGCAAAAATAATTTTCAAATGGATCTAAACCATGATGAACTGCATGATACTCATTACCCACAGAGTGATATTTTATGATTATCCATCTGGCAAAATAGTTACATATTATGATTTGTCTGATTAATTGCACTTCTGCATCCATGTCGTTTTCTCTTAAAATTATATTTCCAAATGAAGACATTATTATTTTCGCTTCATAATGCATATAAGGTTTTTTTTTTTGGTGCAGATTGTTGGTTTTTCTGTTGCTGTTGTATTTTTTGCTTTGATGCGGCAAGCATATGCATGGGATCATGATCTCCCAATACCTTCTGTTTTAGCAGCTGTGGAATCCAATCTGAGAATGCCATTTCCTTTTTTCCTTTTGGCATTTGTACCGATTTTATTATTGCTATTCCTTTCCTTGTTGATGTCTCAACCGTTTCCTCCATTTGCAAGTTTCGCCATCGTCTCAATTATTTGCTATCTATTTGCAAATGGGTCCATAATTCTAGTAGTATTGGTTTCCCACATGGTCCTTTATGCGGCTGCCATCATGCATGTTTTCATCAAGACAAGGTTTGGAAGTTTCTTTCACGTTGAGTTGTGACTTTTGTACCCATGGTGCACTGAAGATATTTGGGAAAAGTAGGCATTGAAGATAGAATGAAAAAAAGTTTTTTTATATATTAAATTTGTGATAAACCTCTGAAGTTGCGGTGATTAGTGTAGAATCTCCTTGTATGCTTTCAAGAAGTGTTTGATAAATCAAGGTATTTTTCAAAGAAGCTGGAAAGTACCAAATGTTGATGAATAGATTAAGTACCAGTAACTTTTCGAATTTAAATCGACTAATATTATTGTTGTTTCCAATTTTTTAAAGAACTATGGTCTGTAGGTTTTAGGTTGCCTTCCTTTCTTGATCTTAAAGATGAACATGGGAAATGCTAGTCATAGTCTTAAATTGAAAACTATTAATTTTCCCTTGATGAGTTACATTTAATATCATTTACTGTTGTCCTTGGGGTTTTATCTAGCATTGCCTTGTGGATTATACTAGCCATTCATTTGGTGGTATATATTATTGAAGAAGCTTAGTTATTTCTTTGCAGGTGGCAAGCTAGGGATGTATGTTTTGGCATTACATTTGTCCGTTGGTTTTGCAGTCTTCTGTCCAGTTTCTTTGTGCTAAAGGTAAAACTCTTTTCTTGGCTAAGAGTGTAAGGGTTACTGCTTAGGAATCGTATATGGAGTTGGAATTGTCGTGTAATATGGTTGATCCAATTTGGGATTAGACATAAGACTGTTTGCCTCGCTCTATTCTCTTCACCCCATAAGTTAAATAATGAACTTGTCCTTTTTGATGGGGCACTTATGGCTTTAGTGGCATTTCGATTACAGTTTATTTGTTTTCATATCATTGGGAGACTTCTTTTGTTCACTTTTTTATTTTGATATTTTTTAACCTTTTTTTTTTTAATTTCCAAATGCTCGGGGGTCTGGGCAAATGTTGACTGCATTGATTTTCTTTTTACTTGATCATGTCTCTTAATTATTATTAATATTATTTTCTTAATTAAAAACAGGTGCCAAGGGCTTTGAGAGACAATCCTTTACTTGTTACAGCACTAATTGCAATTACCTTAGCATGCTTTGTTCATCCAGCATTGGGTCTATTCATACTCCTCTTGTCTCATGCTTTTTGCTGTCACAATGCTCTATGCAGGTATGTTTTTTGGCCTGATAGATCCCATGATTACCTGTCTCTTGCTTTTTCTTTCACAAACCATTAGATTAAATCCATTGACTGGTTAATGTTGTGGCTTAGTGGGGCTTAGTGTGGTTGCCGTACCTGCATTCTGCTATTCTGTAGGGGTGCACTTCAGTTCACTGCATTTTGTATATACATTTGCGTCATAACAGGATCACCGACAGTAAGGAGATTCAACTGTTGCTGTACCTTTGTATGTGGGAAAATATCAGATGGAGTTGCTTATAGCATAAATTTTTAAGTTCCTTAATAATAACTTTAGTTTGTGATGACAAATTCTTGAAAAGCCTCATTATTTTATGCTATTGAGTGATCAAGCTGATCCTAAGAGTTGCTCTATGTTTCTGTAACAGTTTTTTGACGGCTTCCTTTCGCAGCCATGCAAGGAAGAAGGATGTTTTTGATTATAAAAGTGACGGCAGTAATGGATCTGAAGAATTAGCATTCAAACGGCAATGTATAATCAACCAGAATTTTCCTTCAGCTGATAGCAGCTCATCCAGTCCGGACACTTCCAAAAGTTTTGTCGACACTCAGTTGGAGATTTTTCATTATCAGCATGGTTTGCTGATTTTGCATTTTCTTACAGCACTCATGTTCGTCCCATCAATGGTGGCTTGGTTGCAGGTACGATGATATCCTCACGTCTTTTTTTTGGAATGAAAAACTGCATTATGTCATTATGATTATTGGATGCTCTGTGTATATTGAAAACTGTCTATTCCTGCAAATTTCCTTCAGAGATGTAAAACCCTTCAATGTTGGTCTGATTGGTCTTGTATTACTGAAGGAATATGTTTGGGATCGTCATTCTATAACCACTTCCTGGTCGGACAACTAATAGGGACACGTTTGACTTTGCCCTTATAATGCATATATGCAACAGATCCATGGACTGCAAATTGGTAATTTACATGCATGAACGACATTAAAACTTGCAGCTTTAGGGTTTTCCATCTCTTAGATCCAGATGCAAATATATATGTGAACTCCTAAACAAAATATCATTATTGGTCTTCCATGCATACATTTGAGTAAACGGCTTGCCTTTATCTTGAACTCATTTGATTGCAGAGAATCAGAACGTGTCATAGCTTTCCATGGTTCGTAGATTCATGTCTCTGTATTGGTGTCATCTTCCACGGCATCATTATTTCAAAGCCCGAGCTCACTTCCATGTTTTCCTTCCTTGGCATCTGGGGCCATGTGGCGAGACTGAACGTCATCTATCTGATTGCTGGATACTATTCCTATCTCTCTGGTCTGTCCCTGGTTCCATACAGAATATTTTATGCTGTGGCTGCTATAGGGGCAGTCTCATTTGGCTTGTCGATCTTAGAGAGGAATAGGGAGAAGGGCGATCCTCGTTTTGGTGGCAGAAAGCATTCTCATAGACACTAAGATTATTTTGAAGGTTTTAGATACACAGTTTCAAAGATTTTGAAGGGCATCAAATAATCTGACTGGTCAGAGATTCACAGCTGCCATTGACCCTTTAAGCTGCTATGGTTTGTGATATCCCTTATTTCCCTTTTTAAGCAATTATGCATTGCGGATGATGCAATATGGATGTTGCTGTGGAAAATCTGCGGGGTTCTCTTATGTGGCATTGCAGGTGATCAAGGATTTATGTGCGTCCTGTGTTGATATCAATGAGAGAAGCAAGAGTTGAGGCGAGGGATTAGCTGTTCTCACATATTGGAGGTACTGTCATAACGGATCATGATCAGAATTAGATGAAACTGACTTTGTATTATTTGATGTTATACATGGAAACGTCGAAGTATCTTTGTCGATATTATTTGTTATTCCATGGTTTTGGCCACTGGCCGACATTTTTGTACCAGTTGAGGTGAACTAGTTTAAATCCCCAACCCTGTTGAAGGGTTAAAAAAGTAATTTACTTGATGAAGTTATCACATGCATTGATGGAAACTAGCATAAACAATCACAGTTATACTAGAAAATACAAAATGCAAAAGTGGACAATGAGAGTTAATGAGAATCACTCTTGGATTTATATTTATGGAATCACTCTTGAAAGAGATCAAAATAACATGTCATGACTTCCACTAATGCAATACTTACAAAGATGTAATAGTCTTATATTGAGATTGTGTATTTTGGTGTAGTTTTGTTGGGGACAACATGGAAGCATGTAATGTTGTTGGCTTCCATGTTGGGTGGGAAGGGATAATGTATAAAAATTTGTGTTTTGTTGATGTGACTGTATTGGGAGATATGTTTTGCTGATGTGACTGTATTGGAATATGTGATTAGCTTATTTTTTGTGTAATAGATGTGAGATCGAGTTAACATTTTTGTTGGTCTAGCAAATAGGACACCATTACAGTTGCCCTAACTAACTGTCATAATAGCTAAACTTCAGCCACTAAGAGTGTCCTCATTCTTCAAATTAACTTGCTATGGACGTGTGTTGGCTGGCACATCACTAAGCTTTTATTAGGGGCTACCTTCTTGTTAATGACCACAAAATTACGTGGGAATTGTGTGAGCCCATCGTGTATCCACATATCGATGGGCTGGATTTCGGATCCCCAATTGCTTGCCCCGTTCTTTGCACCAATTTCCGCCCGCAACAAAAGATTAGCCTATGGGGAATGTTGTTGACAATACTGCCCGAGCAGACTATGTTTTATCCATGCCAATTCTTCAGCAATAACCACGAATCCTCAGACGTGGGCTTGCCCGCAAAGTGAACAAGAAACTTATGGTACCCACCTCTTCTGGTAGAGACCAACTGATGATCTAGAATGCTGTCAACTAAGTCATTCACTTCTGGAGTTGGGGGAACACTGGGGTTTGTCTCTGGACCATCAGCACCATTACTGTCAAGGTCAGCATTGTACCTGATTAAATCAGTGACATTTAATACAAGATGTAGTCGCATAGTGGGGGTAGTAAAAGGTGGTATGCGTTGACCCAATACGCTCACACCAACCCTCCGATCGTGCAGTTTATGATAACTTCCTGGTGGAAAACGTTCAGCTCGCAGACGCACCAGTACCATATCTTTGACAACGAATGTTTCTTCCCTTCTATGTTGATTGGCCGCTCTGCGATAAATATCATTTTGCATAGCAATCCGTATGCAAACTTCTTAGTCAATGCTCTTAAGTTGATCTACTGTTTCAATAGCCTCTGCGCTATAGTGTTTTGGAAGTGGTAAATGAATCAAATCAATAGGTGCTGCAGGTTGCTTGCCAAACACAATATCAAACAGAGTTCATCTAGTGGCACGGTTGACAGACGAATTGAATGCAAACTCCACTTGAGGCATAGTTGATCCCAAGTTGAAACATGAACTCGTACTAGGCAACGGAGGAGATTGCCCAAGCTGTGGTTGGTCACCACCGTAAGACCATCTGTTTGCTGACGAAAAGTTGTTGACTGCAGCTTGGCACCCAATTGTGCCCACGAGGATCGCCATAAATGACTTACAAATCACGGATCCCGGTCTGATGTCAGGGAGTGGGGAACACCGTGGAGTCTTACTACCTCACGAAGGAAGAGAATTGCCACATGTGAGGCATCATTTGTTTTGTGACAGGGAATAAAGTGTGCCATTCTAGAGAATCTGTCAACTACATCTAATACAACATCATTCCCTCTCACGGTTTTCGGCAAGCCCAGGACGAAGTCCCAAGTGAGCTCCTCCCAAGGGTTTGCTGAATTGGATGTGGGGTGTACAGCCCAGTGTTCCTTTGGGTACCCTTCCCTAACTGACATACAATGGTCGATTGCGCGATATACATCGCGTCGTAGTTTTGCCCAATAGAAACGGGTGCTAACAAGATGAACTGTTCTCTCCGTTCTGAAATGACCTCTGATATGCCAATTATATTCATATAATTGTGCATCATTTTACATGAAATCTTGCATTGTTTTATAGTTATTTTGGATTATTTATGCCTAAAGAGTGTTTAATTGTATAATTCAGGTGTAAGGGCGAATATGGAAAAAAAAGGAGCAAGTTGGAGAGAAAAGAGCCAAGAAGTGAAGACAGAGAGAAAATCCGATCAATCGGCCTGATGGTCCGATCGATCGGACGTCAAGAAAACAGAATCAGACAGAAGAGAAGTCCGATCGATCGGACCTCTGTCCGATCGATCGGCCAGAATCGCGCAAGGATTCTGAAGATTTGCAAAATGACGATCTCTCTCTAAATCCAAATGGTCCCACTCAAAACGGCATAGACTTATTAAATAGAACGACTGAAGAGTTATGAGGGTATATAAGCTTAGATTTCTAGGGTTTTTGGGGACTTTTTGACCTTTGGAGCAAAACCTAGGGTTTTGGGGAGAGCTCTCTACAGCAGCCATTGTTGCAAGCGCAGGGGGGTTAAGGGGTTTTTCCTTCTTTTCTCTTTATTCTTGTATTTAATGACTGCCATTTCTGATTTTGTATTGTATTCCTTAGTTATGAGGAACTAATCCTCTAACTAAGGGTCCTAATGGAACCCTTCTTTGAAGATTAAATGAAATTGGTTTCTTGTTCTTGAATCTCTTTTTATGTTGTTGATTTTCTGTGGATATGCTTATTGCTTTCAAATGCTTGATCACCATTTGAATGATGTCTAGTCTAGGTTGAAACCGGAAGGATAAACCTAGGGTTGCAAGAGTCCATAGAAGACATAGGTTGTATGAACCATAGGAATATAGGTTCAAGACTTATGCAATCATTAATTGATTTCCATTATGCTTAAGGGATTTTTGATATGAAACCGAATGTTAGGAATAACAGGGATTCTATTGAAAATACTTTCAGTGTATCTAGGAATAGAACATTGGATAATTTGGGAAATCTATTGTCAACAACTAAATTGAGAAGTGAGAATTAATGAACCAATGGAGTTTAGTTGGATAAGAAGTGGTGAAATTAGGAACCTTAGTGTTTACTTTGCTTGAAACAAAATTTTTGGTTTGTTGCTTTGTTAATCATTTAAGTGTCATTTTCTTAGTACTCTTTCAATTTACTTGTTTAGCATTAGGTAAAAACCAAATCAACAATTCGCTTGCCATTTTAGTGTGTTAATTGCTTATTTTGTCATTGATTTGAAATTGCCAAAACATCCTTGTGGGACGATACTCTATTCACTCTTTATTACTTGTGCGATTTTGTCCGCTTGCGAATATTTCACAACAAGTTTTTGGCGCCGTTGCCGGGGATTGAGGCAATTTTATTTTTGGTGTCAATCTAGGTAATTTTTGTGCTAATTTGGTTTTAATTTTCTGCAGAAATTCTTTCTCTTGTATGAGCTTAGGAAGATGTGCTCTTAGCTCGGATGTGATTGATTTTGATCCGGAGATTGAGAGAACGTTTCGTATGCTTAGACGGGAACAACATAATAACCAAATCGAAGGCATGGGAGACAACTTGGAGGGAAGAAATGGTGGGGTGTCATTGGTGGAAATGGTTTGAATGAAAGAAATGATAATGGCGGAGGTGCTTATAATGTAAATGGTGGAAATGGAGTCAATGAGGTGGATGGTCCCCCAAGGCAAATTGATCCTCGTTCTTTGGAGGAATGTGCTAGACCAACTTGGGATACCACTCCCTCTAGTATCCGATATCCGCCTATCAACTCCACTCACTTTGAAATCAAGTCGGCTATTATCACTATGATCTCTAACTCCGTTGTGTTCCATGGCTTTCCTCATGAAGAACCAAATGTGCACATTGCTTCATTCTTGCACATTTGCGCTACATTTGATATTCATGGTGCTTCACGTGACGCAATTCTCTTGAGGTTATTTCCATTCTCATTGCGGGATAAAGCTAAGGCGTGGTTGATGTCACTTCCTCCGAACTCCATCACTACATGGGATGAGCTTTCGGAGCAATTTCTATCTAAATTTTTCCCTCCGACAAAAGCGGTTCAAATCCGGAATGATATCATGACTTTCTCTCAATTCGATCTTGAGTCTTTCCATGAAGCTTGGGAGCGTTTCAAAGCCATCTTGAGGAGTTGTCCCAATCATGGACTTGCGGAGTGGATTGTTTATCAAGCTTTTTATTCCGGATTGAGTATGTCAACGAGGCAAATGTTAGATGCCGCCGCGGGTGGTTCTTTTATGACTAAATCTCAACAGGATGCTCGAAATTTGCTTGAGAAGGTTGCTAAGACGAATACTTCTTGGCCTACGGAGAGGCTACCACAAAGGCAAGGTAATCCAAGAGATGCCGATGTGATGTCCGCCTTGGCTGCTATGGCGAAAAAGATTGATGCTTTGACGGTGAATTCTTCTCAAGGAGTGCATGCAGTTCAAGGAATGCCTTTCGTATCTTGTGATTATTGTGGTGCTAGCCATCAAACCGGAGAATGCTTGATTACTAATGCATCTTCCTCTCAAAGTGAGCAAGCTAATGCTATTGGAGGTGGGCACTATAATCGGCCAAGAAATGATCCATACTCAAATTTCTACAATCCAGGATTTAGAAATCATCCAAATTTCTCTTGGAGCAACAATCAAAACGTGCAAAACCCTCCTCCTCAACAAATGCAGCCCCAAGAGAAGAAGAGGGACATTGATGAAATGTTTGCTAAGATGGCCGGGAGTATGGAGGCATTAGCCAACAACACAAACAACTTCATTAGCAAGACTGATTCTGCATTACAAACCCAAGCATCACTGATTCACAATCAAGGGGCTTCCATTAGAAATCTTGAGATACAAGTGGGACAACTAGCTAATGCTTTATCTTCTAGATAAAAAGGGGGACTTCCTAGCCAAACAGAAGTGAATCCGAAAGGGAAGGATCATTGTTATGCTATTACTCTACGGAATGGTAATCTTGTGAAAACTGCTTCTGATCTAGATGCTGAAAAAGCGAAAAAACTGAAAGATGAAGAATTGCAGAAAAATGCAGTTGAGGAGGGACAGAGCCCAACTCCGATCGATCGGACCTCAGCCCCGATCGATTGGACCACTATTCCAACAGAAATTGAAAATGGGACAGAGCCCAACTCCGATCGATCGGCCCCAATTCCGATCGATCGGACCACTGTAGACCAGAATGAAAAAGTTGAAAAAATACAGAAAAGCAAGGATGTGCAGTCTCGATATGCAATTGAAATGGATTGGCCCGATAGTTCATTGCCAGCACCTCCAGTTAAAGCGTATGTGCCTCCAATTCCTTTTCCACAAAGGTTGAAAAACGCCAAAAATGATTCTCAATTCTCAAAATTCCTTGAGGTGTTCAAGAAATTGCAGATCAACATACCTTTTGCAGAAGCTTTGGAGCAAATGCCTAGCTATGCCAAGTTTATGAAGGAAATTCTTTCTAAGAAGCGGAGGTTGAAGGATTATGAGAGTGTCCAATTAACGGAGGAGTGTAGTGCCATCGTGCAGCAAAAGCTTCCAATTAAGAAGAAAGATCCAGGAAGTTTCACCAATCCTTGCACCATTGGTAGTACGGTAATTGAAAGGGCGCTATGTGATTTGGGAGCTAGTATCAATTTGATGCCACTATCAATAGCCAAGCTCATTGGTTTGCATGAAATCAGCCCCACTACAATGTCTCTTGTCATGGCGGATCGGTCAGTTAAATATCCCCGTGGTATCATTGAGGATGTTCTTGTCAAGGTGGACAAATTGGTATTTCCAGTGGACTTTGTTATTCTTGATATGGAGGAAGATGCCAATACTCCAATTATTTTGGGGAGACCTTTCTTGCGTACGGGGAGAACTCTTATTGATGTTGAGAAGGGAACTTTGGTGTTGAGAATTGCGGATGAGCAAGTCACATTCAAAATCCTTGAAACTACCAAGTATCCGGAGGATGGGGAATCTTGTTTTCGTATAGACACGGTGGATCATATAGTAGCACATACTTTTGCCATAACTTCTTGCAAAGATCCTCTTGAGTCTTGCTTGGTGAATGAGGATGCTATAGAATGTGATGATGATGATGTGGTGGAATTCATGAATTGTTTAGAATCTATGAAAGACTCTAAACCAAGAAGGTTCCAGAAATTTGAGCCTCTTGGTGTCTTACCTTCTAGACCACAACCAAGTATTGTGGAAGCTCCAACACTTACTTTGAAACCTCTTCCATCTCATCTTCGCTACGCTTATTTGGGAAACTCTAATACCTTGCCGGTTATTATCTCTTTGAATTTGAATATGGAGGAAGAGGACAAGCTTTTAAGAGTGTTGAGGGAGCATAAAATGGCTTTAGGGTGGACAATAGCGGACATTCGGGGAATTAGCCCCACTATGTGCATGCATCGTATTTTGATGGAGGAGGATTACAAGTCTTCGGTGGAACATCAACGCCGACTCAATCCTAATATGAAAGAGGTGGTGAAAGCTGAAATTTTAAAACTTCTGGATGCAGGAATTATTTACCCTATCTCGGATAGTTCTTGGGTAAGTCCGGTGCAAGTAGTTCCCAAAAAGGGTGGAATCACGGTGGTGAAGAATGAGAAGAATGAATTGATTCCCACCCGAACTACTACCGGTTGGCGAGTTTGCATTGATTATAGGAAGCTCAACAATGCCACTAGGAAGGATCACTTTCCTTTGCCCTTTATTGATCAAATGCTAGAGAGGCTTGCGGGGCATTCTTACTATTGTTTCTTGGATGGTTATTCGGGGTACAATCAAATCCCCATTGCTCCGGAAGATCAAGAAAAGACTACTTTCACTTGTCCTTTTGACACTTTTGCCCTTTCGGTTTATGCAATGCACCGGCCACCTTTCAACGG
The DNA here is from genome assembly GCF_013401445.1 of Tripterygium wilfordii. Taxonomy (NCBI): domain Eukaryota; kingdom Viridiplantae; phylum Streptophyta; class Magnoliopsida; order Celastrales; family Celastraceae; genus Tripterygium; species Tripterygium wilfordii. The sequence continues at coordinate 7,345,761 of NC_052247.1, forward strand.
TGTATGATGAGTATTTTCAGTGATATGGTGGAGCACACAATTGAGGTATTCATGGATGACTTTTCTGTTTTTGGCTCATCATTTGATTCTTGTTTGAAAAATCTATATATGGTACTTCAAAGATGTGAAGAGACCAATCTAGTGCTTAATTGGGAGAAATGCCATTTTATGGTGCAAGAAGGAATAGTCTTGGGGCATCGGATTTCTCAAAAGGGCATTGAAGTGGATAGAGCTAAGATTGAACTTATTGAGAAACTCCCTCCACCAACTTCGGTTAAAGAGGTGCGAAGTTTCTTGGGGCATGCGGGTTTCTATCGGCATTTCATAAAGGATTTCTCTAAAATCACCAAACCTTTGTGTGAGCTATTGTTGAAGGATGTCAAGTTTCATTTCACAAAGGAATGCTTGGAAGCCTATACCACTCTCAAGCAAAGGCTTACTACAGCCCCTATTATTACTTCTCCGGATTGGAACATTCCATTTGAGCTCATGTGTGATGCTAGTGATTATGCTATGGGAGCGGTTCTTGGTCAAAGGAAGAATAAAATTCTGTATGTTATCTACTATGCTAGCCGCACTCTCAATGATGCTCAACTTAATTACACAACAACGGAGAAAGAACTTTTGGCGGTTGTCTTTCCTCTTGACAAGTTCCGCTCATACTTGATTGGCTCCAAAGTCATTGTGTATACCGATCATGCAGCCTTGCGGTACTTATTGACGAAAAAGGAAGCCAAGCCAAGGTTGATTCGATGGATTCTTCTTCTACAAGAATTTGATTTGGAAATTCGAGACAAAAGGGGATCTGAGAATGTGGTGGCGGATCATTTGTCTAGATTGTTGGAGGGTCGGGAGGAAGCCAACATCCCTATCAAAGAAACATTTCCGGATGAACAATTATTTGCTATTCACTCATCTACAACTCCTTGGTATGCTGATTTTGTCAATTATTTGGCCAAGGAGATCCTTCCTCCGGACTTATCTCACTCACAAAGAAAAAGATTTCTTTATCTTGTTCGGTTCTATTATTGGGAGGAGCCTTTCTTGTGGAAGCAATGTGCGGATCAAATTATTCGTCGGTGTGTTCCGGAGGAAGAGATGGTTAGTATCTTGAGACATTGCCACTCATTTCAATGTGGTGGTCATTTTGGGGGAAACAAGACAGCGGCTAAGGTCTTGCAATCCGGTTTCTATTGGCCTACTTTATTCAAGGATGCCCACTCATTTGTTCTTGCTTGTGATGAATGTCAACGTACGGGGAACATTTCCAATCGAAATTAAATGCCCTTGACCAATATTCTTGAGGTGGAACTTTTTGATGTGTGGGGGATAGATTTTATGGGGCCATTCCCTAACTCTTTGGGCAATTACTATATCCTTGTGGCTGTTGACTATGTTTCTAAATGGGTGGAGGCTATGGCATTGCCCACCAATGATTCCAAAGGGGTGTTGAAGTTTTTGAAGAAGAACATTTTTACAAGATTTGGTACCCCGGGGGCGATTATTAGTGATGGGGGTACCCGCTTTTGCAACCGGCAATTCAATTCCTTGCTTGCCAAATATGGCATTACTCACAAGGTGGTCACTCCCTACCATCCTCAAACAAGTGGCCAAGTGGAGATTTCTAATAGAGAGTTGAAGAAAATTCTCGAAAAAACGGTCAATGCCTCAAGGAAGGATTGGTCTTTGAAGCTAGATGATGCTTTGTGGGCTTACCGTACAGCTTTCAAAACTCCTATTGGCATGTCTCCCTTCCGCTTGGTATTTGGGAAAGCTTGCCATCTCCTGGTTGAATTGGAGCACAAAGCCTTTTGGGCTATTAAATTTCTGAATTTTGACATGGCTAGTGCGGGAGAGCAACGGTTATTGCAATTGAATGAGCTTGATGAAATTTGCCTTGATGCTTATGAAAATGCAAAAATCTACAAGGAACGGACCAAGAAATGGCATGATAGTCACATTGTTCGGAAGGAGTTCAAAGTCGGGCAACAAGTGCTGTTTATTCAATTCAAGACTCCGTCTATTTCCAGGCAAGCTCAAATCAAGATGGTCGGGTCCTTTTCTAGTTATCGCGGTGTTTCCCCATTGCGCCGTTGAGATAAAGCATGGAGCAATGGGAACTACTTTCAAGGTGAATGGGTAGAGATTGAAGCCTTATTATGAAGCTGCATTTTCTGGAGGGAAGGTCACTCTTCCTCTCCAAAATCCACAACAATGAGCAAGCAAGAGTCGGGCCATCGACTATAAACTAGGCGCTTGTTGGGAGGCAACCCAACCGGGGTACTTTCGTTCCCTATTTTCTTTTGCATTGCTTTATTTTATGTATATATTTGTTTTGCTTGTTTTTTAAAACTGTCTGGGTTGGTTTGGAAGTGTTTTGGTGCAGGATATGCAGGTTTATGAAAAATTTGGACAGAGGCAAAGTCCGATCGATCGGACCTAAAATCTGATCGATCGGAACAGGTATATTTCATGTGGATATAGTAGAAATCCGATCGATCGGATGTGTATCCGATCGATCGGAGCAGCTGGGTCACAAAATGACCCGAGAGCAAGGCCGATCGATCGGGACTACAGTCCGATCGATCAGACGCGCGGGCCAGGGTTTTTAAAGACCTAGCCCGCGCCGCGCCCCCTCCTCCTTTCATTTTTTTTTTCTCTCTTCTATTTGGTATTTCACGCGAGTCCGGCCACTCCTCACCCATTCTTCTTCCATTCGCTTCCATTTCACTTGCATTTTCTTACTCTCCTCAATTGGGTTACTCTACATCTCAGGTATGAATCTTTTTCCCTTCCCTCGCATTTTAATTTTGATATTGTGTGCTACCAATGTTGATTTTTCTTGATAATTGGAGATTTGTTGGAGATTGGCTGTGTGGGTTGATGGAGAATGGCTTAGAAGTGTATGAATGTTTTTGTTTGATCTCATTCAGTCTTTCTTTATACCATATAAGGGAAGCCATGGAGATTTTACATTCTTTACTTGAATTGTATTCAATGTGCACACAACGTGTTCGATGAAATGTCTCAACCATGTGTGAGTGCTTGGAACTATCACGTTTAAATTCTAATAAGCTCTCGTGACTTGTATGATTGTTTTCTGGCCAATTTGAATAGTTCTTTCACTATTGAAATATGCCCGCACTCAAATTCTCATTCTCATGCATAACGTGTTTGGAAAATGCCTCACCCAACGTTCTTTGTTTGAAATTGCAAACTCACACACGTTTCTTTGTACGCTCGCATCCATAGTCCCATTATATACATATCTATCATGTTGGGTCGTGCATTGAGTGATTTTGGTGTTTATTTGCCAATTCTTAAATTTTGCGCAAAAATGCTATTGCGTGGGGTATTTGGTGAGGTCATGTCCTGAAAATTTACGTGTGGGGGTTTAATTGAATGCTATTACTACTTTGGAAATGGGTACCTGTGGGGACTTAAGCATGCTGAATGTGTCGGACCTTGTTGTCTTTGTGTTTTCTCTATTTTTGCATTATGCTCTCAATTGTTTTCGTTTCTTTTACAGAATGGGACGACGCAAGGCAGCTGAGGCATCCGGTTCCACTACACCCCCACCATCACCCAAGAGAGCGTGGGGCACTAAGAAAAAAATGCTGGCACCTCCGCGTCCTCGGCCTTCGGAGGATAACTTTGCTTCTGCCCGCATTGAGCCAGATTGGCGGATCGATGTTGTTATCATGATCCAGTAGCTGAACTTGTGGGCCAGAAATTATTTACATCGTGCCCAGTTGGATTTCTTATGGGACATCAACCATCTTGCCCTTGATGTCTATTCTACCTTGGTCCGTGCCTTTTACCGCACTCTGCGCACGGTTGATTCCACCGAGGGCGATGATGGTCCCGCAAGTTATACTGTGAGAGTACCTATGATCGACCGAGGAGCAATTTAATATACATTCACTACTGCTGATATTTGTGATGCTCTTGGCTATCCCGCTTCTTATTCAGAGGATCTTCCAGTCGGCCCTCCGGTAGACGTGGACCACACCACCATGTTCCACACATTGGTTCCTGATCCAGCAGTCCGGTAAAAGAATAGACATGCTGCCACGAGGGGTTCCATACCCTCTCGTCTATGGATCATTGACAGTATGGTGAAGAAAAATTTATGGCCCCATGGCCATAAATCTGAGCGGCGCGGTCCCGCCTTGGAGTTACTCTATTTCTTCCATCAGGAGTGCTGGTTTGATGTTGGTTATTATTTTGTACGCGCCATGCTGCAATGCTCTTTAGAAGTGCGCAAAGGGAAGAAGATGCGGTTGTTCTTTCTCCGGTTGATCACTCGGTTGCTCAAACATTTGGGCCACCAGCTACCAGCCACCGGAGATGCTGATCCTTTTATTGCTGAGCTTTCAAAGGCCGACTGGAATTTGCGTACTGGCCACCTGCCTCCAGCTGATGATTCTGATGTTGAGCCAAAAAACCCTGGTGCTCCATCCAGTCCTGCGGCTCCACCTCATATTCGTTCTACTGAGGAGCGTTTGGAGGCTATTGAGTTGTTTCAGATAGAAACCCGTGACCAGCTGGCTGCTATTCGTGCTCAGCAGTCAGAGATGATAGATCTTTTGCGCCAGCTGTCCATGCAGTCTACTTCCACCCAACCTGCTCCTGCTTCTGCACCTGCTTCTACTGCGCCTTCCAGAGATCCTCTTCCATCCAGGCGCCGTTCTTTTTGAGCTCTCCCAGGTTGTGTTGTTCCTCTCTTCCCTACTGTGTAGTCATCGTTTGAAACACTGAGGACAGTGTTCACATCCAGTGTGGGGGTGGGAAGGAAACCTTTTATTAGATTATGTTTTCCTTTTATTTTCTTTTCTTTTGGAACTTTTGAATTTTATGGTAGTGTAACTTTTTCTTTGAAATTTTTAGTGTTGCTTTCCCCTTCTATGATGCTTACTATTGATGTGTTCATTGCATTGGAGATGAATTGATGAATTGTGGCTTAGTAAATTGATATTGTTGCTTTTCAAAAACTTTTGGCCAAAGGATCAAATTGAAAACTTTTTGGTAGTGCACATCCATTATTTAGCAAAATGTGGAGACTTGAACCAATGTGAGTTTTGAGCCATTCGTTTCTCAATGAGTGATATAAATCAATTCTATTGTTTTTATTCTGCTCACTATAATATTTGCTTGATCTCATTATTCTTCATCTTGGTTGCTTGCTAAGTACTCATTACATGACATTACATCCAAATCACTTTCATGTGGGAAATTCAATAGTGTTCTTGAAAGATGAGAGTAAGGCCATCTTTGGATCTATAAATACATTTCTCATCATATCTTATACATGCTATCCATTGCACCCTTTTTGAAGCCAAACACTAGCCTTTTATTCATAGCCAATTTCCCTGCTTCTTATTGTGGAGAAAGAATTATTTATGTTAAATGAGAAATTGGGATGATATATGTTGAATTTCTTTTGGTCATTGAGGGAGTGTGGATGTATGTTATAGTTTTCTTTTGGAAGAAATGTGGGGGGTATTGACTGATAGAAAAGTGGAAAAAGGAGCATGCAATTGAATTGGTTTCTTGAAAAAAAAAAAGAAAAAAAGAGACCAATTGCATTTGCATGTGACCCTATATTTTGAGTTGATTGTAAAGGAGAAGGAATGATGAAAGAATGGAAAGATAGTGAAGAATGGAGAAAAGTTGAATGACATTTCTTTATATAATGGTTCTCCACTTATTCAAAATTCCATACCCTTTGCCCTTCTCTTCTAGCCTTTACCCTACATTACAAGCTTAAAAAGTCCCACTTGATTTTGAGAATACTTTGGATTTGTACACAAGTTTGTGAATGAGGATGTTGGTCAATTGCTTGGTTAAGTGACATCCATTCATGAGATCATTTCATTTGTTTCTTAAGCTTTCATTGCATTATTGCATGTGGGAATTCTGAATTCTTGTTTACAAAATTCCGCCCACATGCACTTGAGAGAAACACTTAGCCACTTCAGTGTGATTGTGCTTGTGAGTGAATATCTGTGAGGCTTGAAGTTGAAGCTAAGAACTTTGGAATGTGCTGTGTTTTCTGCTGGAGTTTGATTTATGATCCTAAGGCTGCTTGACATTTTATAAAGATTACTGAGCTACAATTTTGTTGATGATTCTCCTTTGTCTTTGAATGACTTTCATTCCTGAGATTGTGGGAAAGTTTTTAAAATTCCTGTTCTTCTTGACTCTAGAGTTACTCGAGGACGAGCAAAGATTAAGTGTGGGGGTGTTTGATATGCCAATTATATTCATATAATTGTGCATCATTTTACATGAAATCTTGCATTATTTTAGAGTTATTTTGGATTATTTATGCCTAAAGAGTGTTTAATTGTATAATTCAGGTGTAAGGGCGAATATGGAAAAAAAGGAGCAAGTTGGAGAGAAAAGAGCCAAGAAGTGAAGACAGAGAGAAAATCCGATCGATCGGCCTGATGGTCTTATCGATCGGACGTCAAGAAAACAGAATCAGACAGAAGAGAAGTCTGATCGATCGGACCTCTGTCCGATCGATCGGCCAGAATCGCGCAAGGATTCTGAAGATTTGCAAAATGACGATCTCTCTCTAAATCCAAATGGTCCCACTCAAAATGGCACAGACTTATTAGATAGAACGACTGAAGAGTTATGAGGGTATATAAGCTTAGATTTCTAGGGTTTTTGGGGACTTTTTGACCTTTGGAGCAAAACCTAGGGTTTTGGGGAGAGCTCTCTACAGCAGCCATTGTTGCAAGCGCAAGGGGGTTAAGGGGTTTTTCCTTCTTTTCTCTTTATTCTTGTATTTAATGACTGCCATTTCTGATTTTGTATTGTATTCCTTAGTTATGAGGAACTAATCCTCTAACTAAGGGTCCTAATGGAACCCTTCTTTGAAGATTAAATGAAATTGGTTTCTTGTTCTTGAATCTCTTTTTATGTTGTTGATTTTCTGTGGATATGCTTATTGCTTTCAAATGCTTGATCACCATTTGAATGATGTCTAGTCTAGGTTGAAACCGGAAGGATAAACCTAGGGTTGCAAGAGTCCATAGAAGACATAGGTTGTATGAACCATAGGAATATAGGTTCAAGACTTATGCAATCATTAATTGATTTCCATTATGCTTAAGGGATTTTTGATATGAAACCGAATGTTAGGAATAACAGGGATTCTATTGAAAATACTTTCAGTGTATCTAGGAATAGAACAATGGATAATTTGGGAAATCTATTGTCAACAACTAAATTGAGAAGTGAGAATTAATGAACCAATGGAGTTTAGTTGGATAAGAAATGGTGAAATTAGGAACCTTAGTGTTTACTTTGCTTGAAACAAAATTTTTGGTTTGTTGCTTTGTTAATCATTTAAGTGTCATTTACTTAGTACTCTTTCAATTTACTTGTTTAGCATTAGGTAAAAACCAAATCAACAATTCGCTTGCCATTTTAGTGTGTTAATTGCTTATTTTGTCATTGATTTGAAATTGCCAAAACATCCTTGTGGGACGATACTCTATTCACTCTTTATTACTTGTGCGATTTTGTCCGCTTGCGAATATTTCACAACAACCTCCCAGGCCGCTTGCGTGTATCTCTTTGATTACCAAATCCCGCAAGGACCCACGTGGTAAACACAATTGTACTCCTCTGAAGAGATAGCCATCATACAGAGTATAAGGAGTTGAGGGACCTACTTCATTGTTAATCAATTTTTGCCAGACATCTTTGAACTCTTCATTAGCAGCATATTGGTCTCGCTCGCAATCAAAGCCCACCACACTAACCACCAAATTAGTCAACAAGTGCGCGCGATGGCTTAGAGCTTCAGCGACCTTGTTTTTAATACCCTTGCGGTGTCGTATTACGACAGTAAACTATTGTAGGGCTGCTATCCACCTAGCATGCCTGAAATTGAGCTATTGCTGGGAGTTCAGATGGTGCAAGGAATCATGATTGGTCACCAAAATGAACTCGTTGTGAACCAAATATGGCCTCCAATGTTTGATCACTTGTACCACTGCATAGAACTCCAAATTATAGGCAGAATACCTACGACGCGCCTCATTTAGTTTTTCGCTATGGAATGCAATTGGCTTCCCTTCTTGGCTCAAGACTCCTTCTATTCCAACCTGCTAAGCATTACAAGACAATTCAAATACTTTATTAAAATCGGGTAACCACGGGATAGGGGTTATTGTGAGTGCTCTTTTCAACAATTGGAAGGCCGCATCTGCTTCTTTCATCCAAATGAAACCAGTAGCTTGGAGACATTCATATGGGGGACATAATGGTGTTAAAACTCATATATCACTTTTTTTTTGACAGGGACTTGTTCCTACAATAAAACTTTACTGCCAAGAGTTGAACACATATTTTGCGCTAGGCACATTTATTGCAATTTTAGTCAAAAGTTTAAAGGCAAGCAATACAAGTAGATCTTGTATAGATGTGTGCAAGCTACAACCATGGCTGAATTTGAAGAAGAGATAGAAAATTTGAAACAGTTCAACACAGAGGCTTGGGAATACCTCAACAAAATATCACTAAGACAATGGTCTAGGGCTCTATTCTAGACTCATTCCAAAAATCCTGCCCTTTTGAACAACATGTGTGAGAGTTACAACTCAAAGATACTACAATACATAGACAAGCCCATCCTCTCATTACATGAGGGTTTGAGAACTGAAAGTATGAGCAGGGTTGTTAGGATGAGAATGAAGATGCTAGAAGGCGTGGTGTACTGGTTACTAGGGCAGATAAGTTAGAACATGGGAGGAAGGCTTCTAGAGATTGCATAGCTCGATAGACTGGTGATAGACAACATTCTTTGTTTGAGGTAATAAAGATGCCAAATCAATACATAGTTGATGTAGATCAAGAAGCCCTCCTCTTCATGGAGAAATATGAACGAGATAATATTTGATCTGTAGCTTCTTCCTTTTGTATGTTTGTAATCTTGTTGTTTTGGGCCTTTAGGCCTTTAGCTGTTGTCTTTTGTTTATTTTATTTGGGCTGAATTTCTTTTAGTTTGGGGTCTGTGTCTTTGTGGCAGCCCATGTCAATAGGGTTATGTGGTATGTTTATCGTGTTGTTCATCAGTTGAATGAAAATAGAAGAGAAAGTTTTCTTTGCCGCCGTTCATCTCTTGGCATTCTGTGTGAATCAACAAGATTTGAGGGTTGAGTTTACATCAGTTGGTATCAGAGGTAGGTTCGCTCTTGAAATACCTCTTGTGATCTCACATCTATCCACAATATGCCACCCCGAAAACGTAGCAGTAAAGACTCTGTTGAAGGAGAATCCAGCAGCCGTGGAAACGTAGCGCGTTTGACTGAACAAGTCGCGGTGCTAACAAAACAAATGGCCGGAATTTCGACAGCCTTATAGGAGTTACAGTTGAATCAGCCTCCAGATTTAGAAGAGACTTTGACTGAAGGTTCAGAAGATGATCTTGACAATCCATTTGCCCCAGTAAGGCCTAAGGGACAAATTAGAGGACACAATCGGGTGGTTAATACAAATCGTTGGGAAGCCGAGTTACGGTGGATATCCCAGAGTTTGTAGGAGGCTTACGAGCAGAGGAGTTCATGGATTGGTTATATGCTGTGGATGAAGTCTTAGAATTCAAAAAGGTGTCGTTACACAAGAGAGTGCCGCCGGTGGCCACACGGCTTCGAGGTCGCGCCGTGGCTTGTTGGCAACAATTTAAAGTGAATCGAGCACGACAGGGAAAGCAGAAGATTGATTCTTGGGAGAAAATGAAGAAATACATGCGAACGACCTTCCTACCCCATAATTATGTTCGGACCCTCTATCAACAATTACAGAATCTTCGCATGGGGACTCGTGGGGTTGATGACTATACAACTGATTTCTATCAACTAATTGCTCGAAATGATTTAGCGGAGACTGAAGAACAACTAGTATCGAGATATATTGGCCGAATGCGAGTGCAATTTCAAGATGTCTTAAACATGTTTGATTTGTTTACTGTTGCAGAAGCATATCAACGAGCCAAACAGTTGGAGGCAAGATTCAATAGGAAGGGAACTGACTCTGTTTGGGGTAGTGGTAACGTGGGGCGAGGAATAGGTGGTAACACTGGGGGTAAGGGGGAACCCCCTAGTTTGGGCAACCCAGTTCAACCCGCGTCGTCTAATCGCACAGTTGGTTCGAATGTGAAGTGCTACGAATGTGAAGTGCTACGAATGTGGAGAGCCAGGACATCGCGCCTTTGAATGTCGTAAAAGCGACCGTGGGGGAAAGGCTCTGTTAGTGGAAGCTGATGAAATCCATCAAAATGTGGCAGAAGAGGATGATGAACATGACTCTGGAGGTGAAGTTGCACCAATTGAAGAATTTGTTGAAGGTGACCAGGGCACATCCTTAGTAGTACGGAGGTCATGTTACACTCCTCGAATAATTGAAGGAGAAAGCTGGTTGCGCAGTGCTGTGTTCCAGTCCACTTGTACCATTGGTGGTAAGGTTTGTCGCTTTATCATCGACTTGGGGAGTTGTGAGAATGTGGTTGCCGAAGAGGTTATAAAAAAATTGAAGTTGCAAACAATAGACCATCCGAAGCTTTATCGATTGGCAAGGATCCAAAAAGGGGTAGAGGTGCGTGTGTCCAAGAGATGCTTGATTTGTTTTTCAGTCGGATTGAAGTACCGGGATCAAATTTGGTGTGACGTCGTTAACATGGATGCGTGCCATTTATTGTTAGGAAGGCCTTGGCAATTCGACCGGCATGCCGTACATGATGGGCAGCAAAATACATATAGTTTCGTGTTTGATTCTCTCAAGATTGTTCTACTGCCAAGCCCGGAGCGGGGTCCTACGGGGGTTGGGGGTTCAACTGAACACCCAAATTTGTTGTCTTTGAGTCGTTTTGAAGAGGAAATGGGTGAGACAGGTGTGGTGTACATTCTGGTGGCAAAAGAAATTACAAAGGGCAGTGGTATTCCAAGGGTGGTGCAAGAAATTTTAAATGAGTTTAATGATGTTTTTCCAGATCAGTTGCCCGCTGGCTTACCTCCTTTACGGGACATTCAACATCGAATCGATTTGGTGCCAGGAAGTATTCTCCCTAACCGACCACACTATCGGATGAGTCCCGAGGAACACGAGGAACTCCGTCGACAAGTTGAAGAATTATTGGAGAAGGGGTATATTCGTGAAAGTCTTAGTCCGTGCGCGGTCCCAGCATTGTTAACATCGAAGAAAGACGGTTCTTGGCGTATGTGTATTGATAGTAGAGCGATCAACAAAATTACGACTCGCTATCGATTTCCCATTCCAAGGTTGGATGATCTCTTGGACCAACTTTCTGGTGCTACAACTTTTAGCAAGTTGGATCTCAAGAGTGGGTATCACCAAATCCGCATTCACCCCGGTGATGAATGGAAGACGGCTTTCAAAACACGCGAGGGCCTTTATGAATGGCTTGTAATGCCATTTGGGCTATCGAATGCCCCAAGCACCTTCATGCGGTTCATGAACCAGATATTGCGCCCCTTTATTGGCAAGTGTGTCGTCGTTTATTTCGATGACATCCTGGTTTATAGTACGGGACCTGAACAACACCTTCACCATCTTCGGGAGGTATTATCTGTTCTTCGGAAAGAGCGGTTGTTTGGGGTATTCAAAAATGCTCTTTTATGGAAACTGAAGTTTTATTTCTTGGGTATGTGGTCTCTGCACAGGGGCTTGCTGTAGGTGAAGCCAAAGTGGCTGCCATTCAGAGTTGGCCTTAACCAAAGTCTCTCTTTGAGGTGCGTAGTTTCCACGGATTGGCTTCGTTCTATCGCCGATTTATTACCCACTTTAGCTCTATTATGGCACCAATTACTGAATGTATGAAAGGGAAGGTCTTCAAGTGGACTACAGCCGCTGCTATTGCTTTTAAAAGGATGAAAACTGTGCTGACCAACGCACATTTGTTGGTCCTCCCAAACTTCTCTCAACCATTTGCACTTCACTGTGACGCTTCCAAGGTAGGGATCGGGGCTGTTCTCAGTCAATCCAACCGGCGGTTACCTTTTTTAGTGAGAAGTTATCTGGAGCTAAACTCAACTATAGCGTATATGATGTGGAATTTTATGCAATTGTGAGAGCATTGCGGCATTGGTATTGTTACCTTATCCATGATGAATTTATTCTGTATTCTGACCATGAGGCTTTGAAACATATTAATAGCCAATCCAAGTTGTCCTCCCGCCACGCGCATTGGGCCAATTATCTGCAGCGCTTTACGTTCACAGTCAAACATATGGCGGGAACTTTGAATCGCGTTGCCGACGCCTTGAGTCGCCGTACATCTTTGCTCAATGTTTTACAAGCCTAGGTTCTTGGTTTTGACAATATTCGTGACTTGTACACTTCTGATACTTATTTTGCTGCTGTCTTAGAAGTCATTCTGGCCAAGGAACCTTCAGAATTCCATCTTCAGGATGGGTTTATTTTCCGTGGCAACCAGCTATGCATACCCGAGTCTAGTTTACGACTCCAAATTATACGAGAGGCACACAATAGCAGCCATATGGGCCAACTGAAAACATTTCCTGCCGTGTCTAGCTCCTATTTTTGGCCCAGCATGCGCCGTGAGGTCTATCGATTTGTTGAGGGGTGTCGTACTTGCCAGATTTCAAAGGGAGCCTCCTCTAATGCTGGGTTGTATATGCCACTGCCAATTCCTTCCCAACCTTGGACGGACGTCAGTATGGATTTTGTCCTAGGACTTCCGCGTACCCAACGGGGGTTTGATGCAATCTATGTGGTGGTTGACCGCTTTTCTAAGATGGCCCATTTCGTGCCTTGTAAGAAAACCACAGATGCCAGCCGTGTTGCTGATTTATACTTTCGCGAAGTGTTTCGTCTTCATGGTCTCCCTCTTACCATTGTGTCCGACCGAGATACACGCTTCCTCTCCCATTTCTGGCGGAGTTTATGGAAGCTCACAAGGACTGAACTTAAATTTAGCAGTGCATATCATCCCCAAACGGATGGACAAACCGAAGTCATTAACAGAACCTTGGGCAATTTATTGAGAAGTTTGGTAGGGGATCACTTGAAGTCTTGGGACCAATGCTTGTGTCATGCAGAATTTGCCCTTAACAACGCTGTTAACCGCAGTACTGGCTTCACTCCATTCTATATTGTCTATGGGCAATCTCCTAAGACCCCCTTGGACTTTCTTCCCACACCAGTTCTACAGCGTGTGCATGGTAAAGCAGAGGCTTTTGTTGATCAGCTTCAGCAGGTCCATCGGGTCACACAAACAACGCCTCCTTGAGTCAACCAGTAAGTACAAGCACGCAGCTGATAAGAAACGTCATCACCGTGAGTTTGACGTTGGCGATTTTGTGTGAGCTATTCTCACCAAGGATAGCTTTTCTTCGGGAGAGTATAACAAGCTTTCTGCCAGAAAGGTTGGTCCGTTGGAAATCATTGCCAAAATCAATCCTAATGCTTACCGCCTCAAACTTCCTAGCCATCTTCGCACCAGTGACGTTTTCAATATCAAACACCTCCTTCCTTTTGTGAGCAATTCATCTGACGACGAGGATCATCATTCGAGGATGAATTTCTCTTCACCTGGGGAGGATGATGTAGATCAAGAAGCCCTCCTCTTCATGGAGAAATATGAACAAGATAATATTTGATCTGTAGCTTCTTCCTTTTGTATGTTTGTAATCTTGTTGTTTTGGGCCTTTAGGCCTTTAGCTGTTGTCTTCTGTTTATTTTATTTGGGCTGAATTTCTTTTAGTTTGGGGTCTGTGTCTTTGTGGAAGCCCATGTCAGTAGGGTTATGTGGTATGTTTATCGTGTTGTTCATTAGTTGAATGAAAATAGAAGAGAAAGTTTTCTCTGCCGCCGTTCATCTCTTGGCATTCTCTGTGAATCAACAAGATTTGAGGGTTGAGTTTACATCAATAGTAGACATTTACAAAGAAACATGCACATGTAGGAGGTGGGATCTAGCATGGATACCATGCTGCCATGCTATTGCTGCCATTGGTTACAATCATTTGTTGTTGGTATAGTTTGTAGATAAGTGTTTTACAAGAACAAGATTCTTCAAGTATAATTGACACACTGTCCAACCTATCAACAACAGGAAGTTGTGGCCAAAGATAAATAAATATCCAATAAAACCACCAGTGATCAAGACAAAGCCTGGTATACCAAAGCAAAAAAAGGAGACAACATGATGAGCCAATGACGCAAACAGGGCTAAAGAGAAGGTACCCACATGTGAGATATTGCAAATACAGAGGGGAGAAACACAATAGAATATCTTGCAAATTTGTCCCCATTGGAGAGGTAAACATGTAAATATTGTTATAGTGTAACTACTACAGGCTGGGCCAAGCTCTAGAGCAGGACATGGGAGCTCTGCTGGTATCAACCAAGAGACTAATAACCATGCTATTGGAGATAAAATATGTGTCACAGGGAGTACAAATTCTGGAGTGGGTAACAGGTCAATTGACAAGGGTAAAAGGAAAGTTTGTACAAGATACAATCAAATGGTGTCCAATTAGATTCTAATGGTTGGTGGACCTGCCAAGAGGACAAGATATGCATCAATGGTGCATCAAAGTCAGGAATCCAACAACATAGGACGTCCTAGTGCAGCCTGATGACCCGATATATGCCATGATGGAACTTAATCTCACTACCTAATTTTGTACCCACTCAAATGTAGGGTATTTAGTAGTATGGTTATGTCATGACGTATTTTTAAAGATATGTTATGTAATAGATTATTTTGGATGCTATTTTATGGTACAAAATAAGGTGTTGTTATGTTATGAAAATTTGTCCAGGTTATATGCCATTTTAGATGCTATGTTATTTTGGATATTATGTTATGCTATAATATCAGGTGTTGAAGTCTCAAGCACATAGGACATGGAGTAATTTTCACAACTTTGAATAGGGACATGCATTGAGTTTGACATTAACACAAACTGGACAATACATTAGCACAAACTGACAACCATTAACATGGGTAGTTTACATGCTTCAAGTAGTTAACAAAATCATACTGCTTCAAGATTCTATACCAAAATACCCTATGCACTACTTCACCTGATTCAATATATAGCAAAATACGATATTCACATCCATAATTCCATCATCCTTCAACGGATCCATCATCACCTGCTTCAACATCAATTAGCTCTATGTTAGCTCAACATAGAGCTCATTCGGAGCAACACTTCTTGGTTCAGTATGCCTTATGTATATGTGAAGCTTTGATTGATCTTTCACAACAAACATCATGTCATGAACATCATCATTAGTGCACATCTTCTTTAGCCCATTCTCTAAGTCATTACTAGGCAAAACATAGTAGCGTTGGTGCCCACCTTGATGCCCCAACTGCTTCACAAATTTTGCCACCACAAGAACCGACATAAAATCTGGGTCATAGCCCTTCCATTCGTCAGCATAGCCACCCACGTACTTTACCCTGGGTGTCAAAAAAGGGAATAATTGAAGACTTTCGGAGTGATGGATCATGAGATTGAATTTGTCGATATGCCTTTTCTCAGTGTCGACCTCCCTCCCATCAATCTTCGGATCCATATGCAACCTTAATTGATATGCCTTTTCTGAGATATCGAACTCGCAGACACTGTTTGCCAAGAAGAAAGCTCAATCAGTCGTCAAAGTCGAGCCAACAACCTCCCTTCTCAGGTGAAAGACATATGCAACCCTAATTTCTCTGAAGTCTGAACTTTGCGTGTATATATGTGCAAATTTCCACCTTTTTTAATTTTTTTTAAAAAATTGACACGTCAGTTAGTGGCTGAATTAAATAATATACGTAGCGCTCTGGCGGCCATGCCGCAACTTTTGGTGATTGAGTGACCTGTTGTGAGAAAAAAACAAACGATCAGCGACAGATTTGAGAAATTTAAAAATTTGGTGATTGATTTGAAACGAGTCATATCCTTCGATGACCTAGTTGGCTAATTACTCTATGGGTGGTTGTTTGCATAGACTATATACTATGGATAGGCTGGTAAGCTTTGGTCTTAATGTTTCAGCTATATGTTATTGTTTATCGTCTTATGCTCTGGACAGGAGACATCACAATACTTATTGCTTCTGATACTCACGTCCCACTAGGTGTGCGAAAAATATGTTTTCTATCTTCTACTCTAGACAAAAGACCTCACAATTATGGCTGTTGGGAACAAGAGTTTTGTGGATTTGGATGTTGGATTTGTAGTTGTGCTAGGGTTTGCTGTCAGGCCAAAGAATTTGATAGGATGGTTTTGTTGGGAGTGTATACTAAAAGCCCGGATTTTATGTATACATTAACTATTTGATTTTATGAATAACATGTTTAGCTATAATTTTCAATTGAGAAAGATGAATGGCATATGCGTCTATTAATATAGTATATGAATTAGTATGTAGAGCTATATGCGTGCATACAGAAGATCAATTCATAGGTTCTTATTAAATATGAGATTAGGTCACAACCTAGATGGAGTTGGACACACCATCGGTATAGTTGTGGTGCGATAGTGTAGTCGGCTTATCTTGGTGACAAAAAGCGAGAAATGCTTTACCCTATCATACTAGCACACTTTGCATGTATTGACAGGACCAAATACAAATCAATTGTTTTAGCTGACTTTATGAGCAATTGTACATTTGTATATTTGTTATTGAATTGTTTACGCTCTTCCATTTATTGTTGATTATCATTACGTGTGCACATGGTGTATGAGATTTTGATTTTACCAAAGGATGAGGTCTAGATTAAAGGCCAATAATTCCAAGGAAGTTGGGTCACTGCATTGTATGTATGATAGAAGATAATCAGTCGATAGAATTCACGTCCCTATCAGGATTACAAATACCCTCTTGAGGTGGCTTATAAGGTTTGGATTTGTGCCTAAGTCTTGCAAGCAGATTTTAATTAATCTGGCACAAGCAAACAAGTTAAGCGGATGATGTCAGTGACATGTATTTAATTGATGGGTATTTGATACTTAATGTGAGGAGGCGAATTAAACAATTATTACTTGAGGGACTCAAATTGTAATTTGAGCTAATATGGGGAGTTATTCAATATTAATTTTTTTTGGTGAAAAATATTAATATTCATATTTAAAAGTAAAACCTTGTAGGATGGGTTTGAACTTTTGAATATGGTGTATCCCATATATTATTTCCCTTGTAAGTCCCCTACTTAGCCCAAATAAGAACTGAGTTAGACCAAATGGGTTATGAACTATACAACAGATAATTGGGCTTGTTGTAATAAACAAGCACATAACCGGGGTCGGCCAAGGGTGTTATAAAACACCAAGCTTGGCCGGCCATACGAAAGAGATAAAAAAAAATTATTCCAAGGTATTCTCTCGTTCTTAGTTCATTAATTTGGTGCTGACGATCTTTGTTGTAGAGACCACTCTCCACATCAAGAATTGATTCTAGGGAATAAGGAGGAAGATTTACAAGTTGTAGAAGTCCGAATATCACCTACAACACACGGCTAGTGAAGTTTTTCGGATTTGGAATCAAGTTTTCAAGGGTTACAATCAATAGATTATTGAACTCTCCTTGTGGATCTTCATCCGGAAAATCCAAAAGGTATTTTTCTAATCACATAACTAGTATTCTGCAACTTGCTTCTATTGGGATGACATGAAAAACAATGCATTGCGGGAATGCATCAAGATCTTCATTAAAATGAGATGCATCCTGGGATGTAGGCATGCTTTACAAGCTTAAACTAAAAACATAGCCGCTGAGGCTTTTAGAAAAGTAAATCTAAATAGTAGTTGGCGTGGAGCCATGCTAAATAAAAAGATAAATAGCTGGAGCCATGCCTAAGAAAGCAAATAAAGGATTGAAGATGTTGGGTCTGTGTTTGATGCGGGGTAGTTGTTGCCTAAGATTTCCAGCGAGGTTCATTTGAATGCTCCTAGTAACTTACTGGACTTTATGTTTTTATGTTTTGGGCTTCTTGGCGGTGCATTTTTGGATATTTTCTGACTTTTTCTGAATGGTGATGGTAGAATAATTTGGATTTTGGCTTGGTCTTCTGAATGAAAGGATTTTATTATTGATAGGGTAGAATGGATGGAATTTTATTCTAGGTAAAGGTACTTTTTCGCTTTTTCTGCAGGGAAGAAGGTTAGCACAAAACAGACTTATCCATAGCTTCTCATAGAGTAGGATAATACCTCTTGAGATACTTTTCATTTATAGGATGTTTGTGTTGGGTCCCATCAAGATCTTGTAACCAGTAGACGCCTCATTTCTTCACCTTTGTCACCTGATAGGGTCCCTCAGAAGATGATGACTATTTGCCATATGTTGAATCTCTTTGACCAATGGGGAGAACAACTTTCCAAACCAGATCAGCAACAACAAATGTCTTCTTTCATACTCTCATGTTGTAAGCCTTCATGACCTTCTACTTTTGAATTTGAAGATGGTCATAAGCAATGTCACGCCCCTCTCTCCTAAGGTACACCGAAGAGTACTTATACCCTCAAGGATGTGACCGGTAGGGGACCCCATCCCCCGAACCGATTCGCAACCCAATAAATAAACTAAATGTAATAAATATAGTAATAATAACTCCTGAAACACAATATGGAAACAATCTCTCCAAAATACCATATATATACACCCATCGAAACCATCGGAGTATCTATACAACAGCGGAGATAGGAAAACATATCTACTCGAGATCAGACTGAGTAAATAAGTAATATATACAAAGTACGATACCAAAATCCCTATGTCCTGCTAAAGAGTCAGCCCGAGGCTACCTACCAGCTCATGCGTCCCGTCGCTGACCATCGTCACAAATAACCAACTCACCTGAAAGGGGAAATAGGAAGAGGGGTGAGCCAAAAAGCTCAGTAGGGCATAAAAAGGGAACACCGATATCCAAAATAAAGAAATCAAGGAATATGATAAAGAATATGAAGTACGATAACAATACAATAACCAGTAATCAAACCAAGTAACATGGTAGTCGATCAGGCTATACAGCACCGTAACCACAAACACCGGTCTCTAGTAATCCATAATCCATACACCATAATCCATGATCCACAATCAGAAATACATGATCCATAATCTACCCCTAGACCCACCCTAATCCCCGTAGGGTGTCTCCCAGTCCAGGTTCACACCGAAACTGGATGAGGATAATATATTTTGATAGCATAGCCTACACCAAAGGGCGTCCCCTATGATGCACCTCATCTCAGACGGTCTACAGGTACATACCCGATCTACATATATTATCCATCATAAATCCATATCAAATGGATTGGGCTCCTATATGGGCCCCACAGTCTACATCAACCACATCCAATCACCCCACTCCTAAAAACATACCAACAATGATAATCAATAGGGAATATAAATAAAACATGCAGACAGCCCATATTTTCACCCCTGAAAATCGAAACTTTAGAATCACGTGCAAGAGACAAGGAAACCCCTACCTGGAAATCAGCATGCGAATACCAAGTGTGGTCAACCATATACGTTTAAAATACATCTGGTCAACTATGGTCAATGGTCAACCAATGAATAGTGCTAATCCTTGTCAAACCAGGTCAGACCTATCAAACAGTGTCAAATCGGGTTAGACTAGTCGAACCGGTCAACACACCAATCAACTGAGTCAACTCGCCCAGACTCGATCAACTCGGCCAAACGATGTCACCGGCGATCCGACTAACTCACACACCAAATTGAAGAGCTCGAAGAGAAGAACTCATACATACCAAAATTAGGTCACATCGTTGCTAGTATCGGCCAAATAGACCAAGAAAACCCACGGTGGTCGAAACTTCAATCTCTGATTTTTCCCTAATCGTAGCTTCTTTTGGTACAAGTTGTGATCTTCACCGGCGTCGAGATCGAAAATCGCCATGAGAGAGAAACACCCACGTGAGAGAGAGAAAACCATGTGAGGGTATTTTTATAAATAGTGAAAAATCTGGGTATTTGACTTATTAATTTAAGATTTCACTGTAGTCCTTGCGGTTTTACGAAAATGCTACTCGTAGAATTTTTTTTCCACCAAAAATCCTTATAATTCTGAAAATTCATATTAAATCCAATTTAAATCCGATTTGAATGATTTTTGAGCAAAAAATTTTCTTTTAAAATCCTCTATTTATTTAAAATATTCATATTTTTATCTTAATTTAATTTTTAATATCTCCAAATCCCCATTCGCGATTATCGAGGTTCACCCCACCTTGATCAACGCATCATAATACTGTGTATAATGTAAAAATCAGGTCAGGATATTAGAAGCAGCAAGTTTGACTTCATCAAGGCCTTCCAGCTCTGTCATCATAGCTTGATAATAGTCTATAGGAGATAATCGATTTTGCAAGGCTACCCTTGTTGATCTAACCACCATCTCCATAGGAAGAATTGCATCCTGGCAAGTCAGCATAAAAGGTGTAGCTCTTGTTGCTGTCCGTTTTGATGTCCTGTAGGCCCAAAGAGCTTCATGCCAAGCCCTTGGCTTATTCTCCACCATTATTTTGATAATGTTCTTCAAAACTTTGTGAGTAAACCCTGCTTGACCATTGCCTTGAGCATAATATGGTGTAGAATGTGAAATTTCAAATCCATATTTCAATGTAAAAGCTTATACCTGATCTCCAAAGAAAATTGGGCCTCGGTCTGCCATAATGTGTTAGGGCAGACCGAATCTGTGAATGATATTCTTCTTGATAACCTTTATCACAACCTGTAGAGTTACTGATTTTAGTGGAAAGGCCTCCACCCATTTTGTGAACTAGTATGTGGTTACTATGATGAAATGATGTCCTTTGTTAGAAAGTGGGAAGATCTTCCCAATGAGATCCATACCCCATCCTCTGAATGGCCATGGCTTCACAACTGTTTGCATGACACTAGCTGGCACATGTTAAATCTGCTCGTGTATCTAACAAGGCTGGCATCCCTTGGAGTATTGGATATAATCTGCCAGGATAGAAGGCCAAAAGTATCCATACCTTTTGATGAGCCACCTCATTTTTCTGCCTGCTTGATGAGCTCCCCAAACTCCTTCATATACTTCCGCCATTATCTTTATAGATCCCACCTAGCTCAGACATCTCAATAGCAAATCATCTTCTGGACTCTTCTTGTAAAGTTCTCCGTCCATCAGGACGTAGTTGAGTGCTCTTCTTGTGGTCTTCTGGTCTGCCTTCAAATTTGGATACTTTAGGAACTAGATCAGAGGATACCTCCAATCTGACTCTTAGATATCCACATGAAACCCGTCTAGAACAGCAAGTGTCCTCCTTTTTGACATAAGACAGAAGCTTCTTGTGTACTGTAATGGTTCTGTCATAGGCTCTTTAGGGAATTTTGACTCTTGTGGCCACCTGTGCAAGCTCGTTTGCTTCTGCATTGAATCTCCTTGGGACATGATATACAATTGCATCATCAAAGTCTTCTAGAAGCTACTTGGCCGCCATGTAGTATGGTGCAAGGTCTAGACTATGACATTTGTATGCGCCTCCCAAGTGGATGATCACCAATTAGGAATCCCCAAAGATTTTAATGTTTTACACGCCTTGCTTTCTGATGATCTCCAGTCCAATGATATGTGCTTTATACTCTTCCTGGTTGTTAATACAATCAAAATCAAACTGAAAGGATAGAAGAGTTTTCTGACCTTTAGGATAAATGATAATGATACCGCATTTTGGCACATAGTCTGTTCTGGATCTGTCAAACAATAGCATCCATGGAGTATAGTATATTAGGTATGTCCTCAACTTTTGGACTCTCTTTCTTTAATGGCTAGACAAGGATGATTAGTAAGAAAGTCTACATGTGCCCGTCTCTTCACCGTCTTCTGAGGTACATATTGGAAAGAAAACTCTGACCATTTGCCAATTCTTCCCCTTATAATCAGTATGGACATCAAGTATTTGATGAGGTCAATATAAGTAGCAAAACTATGATTGACACCATATGGTGTATGAGCTTGGTAGCAGCAAAGAACAAGCTTAAACAAAGCTTCTCAATAGGAGAATATCTCTATTCTATAGGAGATAGGAGTCTGCTGAGATAATAGACCGCCTGCTCTTTCCCGTTCTCATTTTCTTGAGCTAGGAGATAACCAATAGAACCTTCAGCTGTTGAGATGTAAAGTTTCAATGCCTTCTTGGGTAGAGGAAGAGTAAGGCTATGAGGTCTTGCTGGATACTCCTTGATCTTCTAGAATGCTTGTTGATGTCTCTCCTCCCAGATGAATCCTTCTTCTTGTTTCAGTTTTAGGAGCTCAGAGAATACTTGGACTTTCCCAACAAGATTGGAGATGAATCTTATAAGGAAGTTGATTTATTCCAGAAATCTTTGAAGTTCCTTTTTGTTGCTAGGAGGTAATGCTTCGAGAATATCTCTGGCTTGCTTGTCCATGCCTGTAACTCTAAGGTTGCCAATGTCTTCGTCATAAAGCCTGATATAGTAGCATTAGTAGAAATGAATTCAGACATTTGCCTACGAATTTTGTGCACGGTAGACCAAGGCATAAGATTTGCTGCTAATCCATTATCCACAAAGAGTCTTTTGACCATCATTCCATCCACATGTCCTAAAAGGTAGATAGGCCGCAGGTGCTGAATCATGTTGAGTGTTGGCTTTTCAAACATGACGCCCGATGCTGTCTCATCTTCTGAATTTACAGAAGCTTCCTCTTGAATGATCACCACTGGCTGGTTCCCTCAAGACTTTTCTGGAGAATGTCTCTGGGATTCATCTTTGATGGATTTCTAGCTTTGCTTTTTGATTAGTTGTTTCAAAATAGTAGCAATTGCTGGCTGCTCTGTGATAGATATCCTTGTTACTGGTATTGCTTCAACATTTGTAATATCTCTAGGCAGAATATAAGTCATATTGCATGAGAGATCTTCGAAATACCTTGAGTGTAACGCCCCAACCCGGAATGCGTTACTTTTGGTATCCTCTTAATCAATCTCCTAATTAATTCAATCATTAGATCACCCAAAAATTTAGACAGCACCTCCTCATAATACGGAGGATGCCAACCTGGAGTAACACGCAGCAATCTTAGAGAAATGTCTAGCACCTCTCAATTCA
The DNA here is from genome assembly GCF_013401445.1 of Tripterygium wilfordii. Lineage (NCBI taxonomy): Eukaryota > Viridiplantae > Streptophyta > Magnoliopsida > Celastrales > Celastraceae > Tripterygium > Tripterygium wilfordii. Next base: position 7,368,888 of record NC_052247.1, read on the forward strand.
TCAAACAAATCATTTATCCATGGCAACAGATACTTGTTCTTTACCGTAACCTTATTTAATTGCCGATAATCTATACACATCCATAACGAGACATCTCTCTTCTTTACGAACAATATCGGTGCTCCGCACGGGGACACACTCGGTCTAATAAACCCCAAATCTTGCAACTCTTCCAACTAAGTCATCAATTCCTTCAATTCTGCCAGAGCCATCTGATATGGTGGAATCGAAATTGGTTTAACATTTGGATGCAACTCAATGGTAAAGTCAATCTCCCTCTTCGGTGGTAATCCAGGTAACTCATCCGAAAATACATCCATGTACTCTTCTACCACACCTGTCGGAGTAGCTACATCACCCCTAGGTGCCGATGTAATCAAACTCGTGATTTTACAATTTTGATATGAAGGGTTGTCCATGAAGTGAGGACATGGAACACCCTTTGACCCGTGTAACTGTATCACCCCTTTTTCCGGTACATTAAGAGTGACCTTCCTCTCCCAAAAGTCCATCAACGCATAATGCTTTGTTAACCAATCTACTCCAAGGATTACATCAAAATCCTTGAAGTCTAAGACATACAAATCAGCCTTTAGGGCTATACTACCAAACCGGCACACACAATCAAGAACTACACCCTCCAATGAGGTGAAATGCCCAAAAAGAGTGTCTACCGTAAACATTCGCCTCATTGGAGAGATTTTCAAACTCAATGCATGTGTAAGGGACGTAGAAATGAATGATGTTGTAGTTTTTGAATCAAATAACACCTTTGCCCAACAATTTGAAATGAGAAAGGTACCTCAAATAAAGTTAGGATGCTCAGATGCCTCATGGTGTCCTAATGCAAATGCTCTCCCCTGAGTCAATGCTGTATGCTGCTTAGCCCCACCTTGCCCCCTTCCTCCTGACGGAACAATAGAAGGAAGAGCTGGAGTAGGAGCTGGTGGTGGTAAACCCGGTGCCTGTGACTGCTCTGAAGCTCTGCCACCCTGTGGACACTCATGCTTCCTATGACCGACCATACCACACCCATAACACTTGACTCCCATGACGGTGCACTGATTCTTCTTATGGCTCTCTTGACCGCACTTGTAACACACAATCTTGCCATCCCTTGGCCCCGAAGCTTTGCCTTGCTCAACCTTCTAGCCCCTCAAGCCCTGAAACTCAGTACTCGGTTTCTTCTGGCTACCTCCTCCACTGCCACTAATTGTTGAACCTTTATGACCTTTCTGCACATCCCAATACTGGCGGGAGTTGCGCTCTCCTCGCTCTAACTCTAGTGCCATATCCACCGTCCCCTCATAAGTCTTCACCCTAGAAGCAATCACCATCCTGCCAATGCTCGGAAGTAGACCATCTTGGTATTTCTCAGCTTTGCTTTCATCATCCGGAGCATACTTCTTGCCATACTTATAAAACTCCTCATACTTCTTGGTATACTGTGACACTATCATCTCGGGTGTCTGCACCAAATCAAGATACTGTTTGGCCTTATCCGCCTGGAAAGACCGTGGCACGAACCGCTACATGAATAGTAACTCAAAGGACACCCAAGTCAAATCATTATTCCTTTGATCCAAGGAATCCCACCACTCAAAAGCTGTTCCCCTCAAATAATATGAGATCAACATCATCCTCCTATTGTCCGGTATAGCCAAAGTCTCCAATCGCCTGCTCATTTGGCGCAACCACTCCCCAGCCTCAAAACCCTCCCCCTCTCCAGAAAACTCCGGGGGATTTGTCTTACGTAGCTGCTCCATCTCATATAACTCTCATCCAGACCACGGCACAACTCTATCCTTAATATCAGCTCTTGAAATCTGCCCCTCACTACGGTCCACTGGTGCCCTAACCATCTGAGTCTGTACCACCTGAGCTAGTGACCTTACTATCTCCACAATGTCCCTCATGGATGTTGGTGGCTCCTCAATAGTAGGAAGGGTCACCTACACTCCTGGGGTCTCCCGCGCCTGCCCTAGTGGAACAATCGTGGTCATCGCATGCTAGCCGCTCCCTGTATGTGGGTCATCCTATACAATCCCCTCCTCCCATGTCCTAGTATCAGAATCAGGTACTGACTCCTGTGTACTGGAAGTACCCCTACTAGTACGTGTCGTCCTACCACCCTCAACTCGGCCTCTCGGTCTCCCTCGCCTGCCCTCAACACTAGGGGCCTCCGTAGTACGAGAAGATCGAGTCGTCCTACGAGTATCGATCTGCATCACCACAGATTGTGCAATTCAACAACAAACTCAAACAAGAGTTTATAGAGAAAGAATACATACCGAATAAGTGGAGGTCGTGACATGGCCTGGAGACTCACTAACATTCTACACACACTTCCCTGGACCCATACACTGATCTGTAACGCCCCGACCCGGAATGCGTTACTTTTGGTATCCTCTTAATCAATCTTCTAATTAATTCAATTATTAGATCACCCAAAAATTTTGACAGAACCCCCCATAATACGGAGGATGCCCACCTGGAGTAACACGCAGCAATTTCATAAATATATTCACAACCTAGGTAGGGCCTCCGACCATTTAACAATTCATATCATATTTTAAATTCTCAATTTTAAGCAGGGCCTCAGGCCACCTAACAATCATAGAATCAATCAATTCTCACATCTAAGTAGGGCCTTAGGCCACCTAACAGTCACACATAATTTATCCGCACAACAACATATATAATTAACATCCAACACAAATAGCAATCTAGCAAACATAAGAAGTCATTAGGACACAAAGTCCACAAACCCGGTTCGGGAGTCCCGATCACACGGAGTACCCTCCCTACCGTCCATCCCACAGTCAAGAATGGGGATATCACACAACGTCTCAACTAAGAAATATAGATACGACCAAAATAGTAATAACATAAATAAAGTTTAGAACTATCTAGTCCTATCACTCTCCAGGGGTCCATCCATGTCACGCACCCTCTTCCTGATCCGTGACCCTGGTACTGGAACTAGACTCACCTGTGAGAAGGGAATAGGAGAAAGAAAAGGGTGAGTGAAAGGCCCTGTAGGGAATAATAAAGAGTAAGTGAATAATATAAGGTTGAAATATCAAAGAAAGGTACAAATGCAACAATATGATAGCTAACATCATGTACACCAAACACAAGTAGATAACCACACCATACGAGATCCTAACTTGGCCCACCTGTATCCCTACACATATCGAGACCCTGAACAGCCCAACGGCATTATCGCATGGTGTTTCAAGCACATATGGAATTTTGATCCGGCCCACCGGCATTCCCGTAGTCATGGGAACCCTGAACAGCCCAACGACATTCCACATTTCACATCAATCACAACTAGGAGATATACGGGTCCATACCCGACATCTACCATGCAATTACAATGCATGTCCAACATGGTTTTGCAATCGGGTATTTATACATTCCAGATATATACATATATATATACTACTACTACATGATGCATGTTCAAGAGTAATTCATGCTCAATGCAAGATTGAACAAGTAGGGTATGCAATATAATTCAAATCATACAATAAGGATATCACAAAGTGGGGTTGTTCTCCCTTAGGTACAATTAAGGCGAGAACCAATTTATAATGAACATTGGGAAAGATAAATATTCTCAATAGGAAGACACATTCAAAGAGAATAACAAAGGGTGGAATTTCCCTACCTCGCACTCCAAAAATTAGCTATGTAAATCAATACTCAACCTTGACTTTTCCCGGCCTTAACCAACCTATTATTCGGTAAACCCATCCTCCAATCAATATACAAGCAACTTCAGTTGCGCATATCTAACACAAATTAATCCAATAAATCAAGAACTCATTACCTTCTCTTACCCAAAACTTCCCAAATTCTTGAACTTCACCTACTCAAGCTTGCTACTCCAATCCACAATAGAATCTAGCAATACAACCATAAACAAGTCTAAATCAACCTATTAGATCACTAATTTCATCTAATTAAAAGAATTTCCCCCAAATCTACAAAACCCATAAAACCCTAGAATCCCAAATCACCCAATCTTTAAATACTAGCTGTTAGGTTTAAGAAACTTACCAAGGTTGTAGAAACAAGTAGAGGGAAGGGATTCAAGCTTCCTTTAGGCCTCAAATGATGTAGGAACCCATGGATTTGAGTTTGGGTTCAAACCTTGAAAGATTAGAACAAAGAGAGGGATTTAAGAATATGTTAGCTAGAGAGAGAAGTTAGGAATCAAACTTGAAACAACTTGAAAGAGGGTAATCTTACCTTGGTTGATGATCTTAGGTTGATGGGAGGGAGGAAATTTGAGAGAAAATGAGGTTTAGGGTTTGTTTAGGTCGGGTATTTTGAAAGAAATCGTGAAAATGGTTGTTTTAAACCAATTTCGGGTGCAGATTTTTGGGAGGTGTCCGGACACCTTTACCTGAAAATGCCCTGTTCCCGTTTCTTCAGTAGCTGTCCGGACGGCTTTTAAAAACTGTCTGGACTGTTATCTCTGTAGTCAAAATTTTCAATTTTAAAACTACTCGTACACCCCCCAAATCACCCGGTAATAATTTCTAATGACTTTATATCTATATACATACTCAACACGTGTTTGTCATACCAAATTTCTAAAAGAAATGAAGTTCGGGGTATTACATCCTCTCCCCCTTAAAGAAATTTCATCCCCGAAATTAAACGTACCTAGACTTGTGAATAAATGTGGGTATTTCTCCTTCATCTTCGACTCAAGCTCCCAAGTCGCTTCTTCCGTGTCATGATGCATCCACAAGACCTTTACCAACGGTATGGTACTTGATCGTGTGACCTTGTCCTTTCGATCCAAAATCCTCATCGGTTGAAGAGTGTAGCTTCCATCTTCCTCTACTTCTAATGTAGTCCAATCTAAAACATGTGATGGATCCGGCTCATACTTTCATAACATGGAAACGTGAAATACATTATGAACCTTAGCCAATTTTGGTGGAAGTGCTAACCGATAGGCTACCGGTCTGACTAGCTCAAGAATTTCAAAAGAACCTACAAGCCGCGGTGCCAACTTCCCTTACTTGTTATACCTTTGAATGCCACGTCGTGGACTAACCTTCAAAAATACCTTGTCCCCAACCGCAAATTCCAATGGCCTTCTCCTCTTATCCGCATAGGACTTTTGCCTACTTTGAGCCTGATCAACCTTTTTCTAATCTTTTCAATTCCGTCCCTCGCCTCCTTCACCATTTCGGGTCCCGATACTACTTTCTCTCCAACCTCCGCCCAACACAATAGTGATGTACAAGGCCTCCCATAAAGTGCTTCAAATGGTGCCATCCCGATGCTACTCTGATATGAGTTGTTGTACACAAACTCTGTCAAACGTAGGTATTTCTCCCAATTACCTCCAAAATCTACCACACAAGCGCGCAACATATCCTCTAAAATCTGGATAGTCATCTCACTTTGCCCATCACTCTGCGGGTGATATGGTGTAGTGAAATCCAGCTGTGTTCCTAAGGCCTCCTACAAACTACCCCAAAATCTACCCGCGAATCGCGGGTCTCGATCCGACACGATGGATAGTGGCACTTCGTGGAGTCGCACTATCTCCTGCACGTACAATGTACTCAATGACTCCAAAGTGTTCGTCTTGTTCACCTGTAGGAAGTGAGCTGATTTGGTTAATCTATCGACTATCACCCAAACGGTATCATTTTGCTTAGGTGTCATCGGCAACGCTGTCACAAAGTCCATAGTGATCATCTCCCATTTCCATTGTGCCACCGGTAGGGGTTGTAACAAACCCGCCAGCCTTTGGTGTTCCGCCTTCACTTGTTGACATGTCAAGCATCTTGCAACAAATCTAGCTACATCGACCTTCATGCCTCTCCACCAAAAGTTTCTTCTCAAGTCTTGATACATCTTCATGCCTCCGGGATGCATAGCAAATTGAGAATGGTGTGCTTCTTTCAGGATCTCCTCTTGTAGCTCCTTGTCATCGGGTACTATCAATCTCCCCGCAAACCTCACACCTCTATCATCACCCCGAACCCATCCGGAGTCTTCCTCAAATGTATCAAAAATCGGGTCCCCATTTTGTGCATCCATCACCTTTTGAATCAACATTGGTCTAGAAGTCATACTACACAAATACACCCTTTCCTCTACACTTTGCAACTCCAAACCAAATTGGCTCATTGTCTCAACAATTCCCCACTCATGTATAAAAAAACTAGCAACTCTATGCTTTCTACTTAATGCATCCGCAACCACATTTGCCTTACCCGGGTGATATTGTAAACTAAAGTCATAGTTCTTTAAATACTCCATCCACCTCCTTTGTCGCAAATTTAACTCTCTTTGGGTGAATAGATACTTAAGACTCTTATGATCTGAAAAGACCTCAAATTTCTCCCCATAAAGATAATACCTCCATTGCTTCAAGGCAAATACAATTGCCGCCAACTCCAAACCGTGAACTGGATAGTTTTTCTCATGTATCTTCAACAATCTAGAACCATACTCCACTACCCTATCTCTTTGCATCAACACACAACCCAACCCCACTCCGGAAGCATCACAATACACTTGGTATCCTACACTCCTCTCCGGAACCACTAATACCGGTGGAGATGTCAACCTACCCTTCAAATCCTTAAAAGCTTTCTCACACTCATCCGACCACACAAATGGTGTACCTTTCCGTGTAAGTTGCATCATAGGTGCGGCCACGCGTGAAAAGTCTTGGATAAACCTCCCGCTAATCCCAAAAAGCTCCTAATCTCTAAAATATTCTTAGGTCTCTCCCAATTCAACACGGATTCAACCTTAGAGTCATCTACCACAATGCCTCTTACTTAATTACATGGCCTAAGAATTTCACTTTCGTAGCCCAAAACTCACATTTACTCAAGTTAGCATATAATTGATTCTCCCTCAACATTTACAACACTAACCTCAAGTGTTCCTCATGATCCTCTACCGTTGGAGAATAAATCAAAATATCATCAATGAACACAACCACAAATCTATCCAAAAACGGACGAAGGACCCTTTGCATCAAATCCATAAACACCACCGGAGCATTTGTCAACCCAAATGGCATTACTAAAAACTCATAGTGCCCATATCGTGTCCTAAATGTCGTCTTTGAAATATCCTCATTTCTAATCCTCAATTGTACCCCGAACGTAAATCAATCTTAGAGAAATGTCTAGCACCTCTCAATTGCTCAAACAAATCATTTATCCGTGGCATTGTACCCCGAACGTAAATCAATCTTAGAGAAATGTCTAGCACCTCTCAATTGCTCAAACAAATCATTTATCCATGGCAACGGATGCTTGTTCTTTACCGTAACCTTATTTAATTGCCGATAATCTATACATATCCGTAACGAGCCATCTTTCTTCTTTACGAACAATACCGGTGCTCCCCACGGGGACACACTCGGTCTAAAAAACCCCAAATCTTGCAACTCTTCCAACTGAGTCATCAATTCCTTCAATTCAGTCTGAGCCATCTGATATGGTGGAATCGAAATTGGTTAAACATTTGGATGCAACTCAACGGTAAAGGCAATCTCCCTCTTCGGTGGTAATCCAGGTAACTCATCCGGAAATACATCCATGTACTCTTCTACCACACGTGTCAGAGTAGCTACATTACCCGTAGGTGCCGATGTAATCAAATTCGTGATTCTACAATTTTGATATGAAGGGTTGTCCATGAAGTGAGGACATGGAACACCCTTTGACCCGTGTAACTGTATCACCCCTCCTTCCGGTACATTAAGAGTGACTTTCCTCTCCCAAAAAGTCCATCAACGCGTGATGCTTTGTTAACCAATCTACTCCAAGGATTACATCAAAATCCTTGAAGTCTAAGACATACAAATCAGCCGTTAGGGCTATACTACCAAACCGGCACACACAATCAAGAACTACACCCTCTAATGAGGTGGAATGCCCAAAAGGAGTGTCTACCGTAAACATTAGCCTAATTGGAGAGATTTTCAAACTCAATGCATGTGTAAGGGACGTAGAAATGAATGATGTCATAGCTCCTGAATCAAATAACACCTTTGCCCAACAATTTGAAATGAGAAAGCTACCTCCAATGAAGTTAGGATGCTCAGATGCCTCACGGTGTCCTAATGCAAATGCTCTCCCCTGAGTCAATGCTGTCTACTGCTTAGCCCCACCTTGCCCCCTTCCTCTTGATGGAACAGTAGAAGGAAGAGCGGGAGTAGGAGCTGATGGTGGTAAACCCGGTGCCTGTGACTGCTCTGAAGCCCTGCCACCCCATGGACGCTCATGCTTCCTATGGCCGACCATACCACACCCATAACACTTGACTCCCATGACGGTGCACTGATTCTTCTTATGGCCCTCCCGACCGCACTTGTAACACACAATCTTGCCATCCCTTGGCCCCGAACCTTTGCCTTGCTCAACCTTCTGGCCCCTCAAGCCCTGAAACTCAGTCCTCGATTTCTTCTGGCTACCTCCTCCACTGCCACTAATTGTTGAACCTTTACGACCTTTCTGCACATCCCAATACTGGCGGGAGTTACGCTCTCCTCGCTCTAACTCTAGTTCCATATCCACCGTCTCCTCATAAGTCTTCACCATAGAAGCAATCACCATCCTGCCAATGCTCGGGAGTAGACCATCTCGGTATTTCTCAGCTTTGCTTTCATCATCCGGAGCATAATTCTTCCCATACTTTTACAACTCCTCATACTTCTTGGTATACTGTGACACTGTCATCTCGAGTGTCTGCACCAAATCAAGATATTGTTTGTCCTTATCCTCCTGGAAAGACCGTGGCACGAACCGCTGTATGAATAGTAACTCAAAGGACACCCAAGTCAAATCATTCTTCCTTTGATCCAAGGAATCCCACCACTCAAAAGCTGTCCCCCTCAAATAATATGAGATCAACATCATCCTCCTATTGTCCGGTATAGCCAAAGTCTCCAATCGTCTGCTCATTTGGCGCAACCACTCCCCAGCCTCAAAACCCTCCCCCTCTCCAAAAAACTCCGGGGGATTTGTCTTACGTAGCTGCTCCATCTGATATAACTCTCATCCAGGCCTCGGCACAACTCTATCCTCAATATCAGCTCCTGAAATCTGCCCCTCACTACGGTCCACTGGTGCCCTAACCATCTGAGTATGTACCACCTGAGCTAGTGACCTCACTATCTCCACAATGTCCCTCATGGATGCTGGTGGCTCCTCAATAGTAGGAAGGGTCACCTGCACTCTTGGGGTCTCCCGCGCCTGCCCTGGTGGAACAACCGTGGTCCTCGCATGCTGGCCACTCCCTGTATGTGGCCCATCATGTACAATCTCCTCCTCCCGTGTCCCTGTATCAGAATCAGGTGCTGACTTCTGTGTACTGGAAGTAGGCATAGTAGTACGTGTCGTCCTACCACCTCGGCCCTTAACTCGGCCTCTCGGTCTCCCTCGCATGCCCTCAACATTAGTGGCCTCCGTAGTACGAGAACATCGAGTCATCCTACGAGTATCGATCTGCATCACCACAGATTGTGCAATTCAACAACAAACTCAAACAAGAGTTTATAGAGAAAGAATACATACCGAATCAGTGGAGATCGTGACATGGCCTGGAGACTCACTATCATACTACTCACACTTCCCTGGACCCATACACAGATCCTATAATTTCGTAACCTGACTCCGATACCAAAATGTAACGCCCCAACCCGGAATGCGTTACTTTTGGTATCCTCTTAATCAATCTTCTAATTAATTCAATCATTAGATCAGCCAAAAATTTCGACAGCACCTCCCCATAATACGGAGGATGCCAACCTGGAGTAACACGCAGCAATTTCACAAATATATTCACAACCTAGGTAGGGCCTCCGGCCATCTAACAATTCATATCATATTTTAAATTCTCAATTTTAAGCAGGGCCTCAGACCACCTAACAATCATAGCATCAATCAATTTTCACATCTAAGCAGGGCCTTAGGCCATCTAACAGTCACACATAATTTCTCCGCACAACAACATGTACAATCAACATCCAGCACAAATAGCAATCTAGCAAACATAAGAAGTCTTCAGGACACAAAGTTCACAGACCCGGTTCGAGAGTCCCGATCACATGGAGTACCCTCCCTACCGTCCATCCCACAGTCAAGAATGGGGATATCACACAACATCTCAACTAAGAAATATAGATACGACCAAAATAGTAATAACATAAATAAAGTTTAGAACTATCTACTCCTATCACTCCCCAGGGGTCCATCCATGTCACGCACCCTCCTTCTTATCAGCGACCCTGGTATCGGAACTAGACTCACCTGCGAGGAGGGAATAGGAGAAAGAAAAGGGTGAGCGAAAGGCCCAGTAGGAAATAATAAAGAGTAAGTGAATAATATAAGGCTGAAATATCAAAGAAAGGCACAAATGCAACAATATGATAGCTAACATCATGTACACCAAACACAAGTAGATAACCACACCATACGAGATCCACACTTGGCCCATCGGCATCCCTACACATATCGGGACCCTGAATAGCCCAACGGCAACATCGCATGGTGTTTCAAGCACTTATGGAATCCTGATCCGGCCCACCGGCAATCCCATAATCATGGGAACCCTGAACATCCCAACGACATTCCACATTTCACATCAATCACAACTAGGAGATATACGGGTCCATACCCGACATCTACCATGCAACTACAATGCATGTCCAACATGGTTATGCAATCGGGTATTTATACATTCTAGATATATACATATATATATATACTACTGTATGATGCATGTTCAAGAGTAATTCATGCTCAATGGAAGATTGAACAAGTAGGGTATGCAATATAATTCAAATCATACTATAAGGATATCACAAAATGGGGTTGTTCTCCCTTAGGTACAATTAAGGCGAGAACCAATTTATAATGAACATTGGGAAAGATAAATATTCTCAATAGGAAGACACATTCAAAGAGAATAACAAAGGGTGGAATTTCCCCACCTCGCACTCCAAAAATTAGCTATGTAAATCAATACTCAACCTTGACTTTTCCCGGCCTCAACCAACCTATTATTCGGTAAACCCATCCTCCAATCAATATACAAGCAACTTCAATTGCGCATATCTAACACAAATTAATCCAATAAATCAAGAACTCATTACCTTCTCTTACCCAAAACTTCCCAAATTCTTGAACTTCACCTACTCAAGCTTGCTACTCCAATCCACAATAGAATCTAGCAATACAACCATAAACAAGTCTAAATCAACATATTAAATCACTAATTTCTTCTAATTTAAAAAATTTCCCCCAAATCTACAAAACCCATAAAACCCTAGAATCCCAAATCACCCAATCTTTAAATACTAGCTGTTAGGTTTAAAAAACTTACCAAGGTTGTAGAAATAAGTAGAGGGAAGGGATTCAAGCTTCCTTTAGGCCTCAAATGATGTAGGAACCCATGGATTTGAGTTTGGGTTCAAACCTTGAAAGATTAGAACAAAGAGAGGGATTTAAGAATATGTAAGCTAGAGAGAGAAGTTAGGAATCAAACTTGAAACAACTTGAAAGAGGGTAATCTTACCTTGGTTGATGATCTTAGATTGATGGGAGGGAGGAAATTTGAGAGAAAATGAGGTCTAGGGTTTGTTTAGGTCGGGTATTTTGAAAGAAATCGCGAAAATGGGTGTTTTAAACCAATTTCGGGTGTAGATTTTTGGGAGGTGTCCGGACACCTCTGCCTGGAAATGCCCTGTTCCCGTTTCTTCAGTAGCTGTCCGGACTGCTTTTAAAAACTGTCCAGATGGTTACCTCTGTAGTCAAAAATTTCAGTTTTAAAACTACTCGTACACCCCCTAAATCACCCGGTATTAATTTCTAATGACTTTATATATATATATACATACTCAACATGTGTTTGTCATACTTAATTTCTAAAAGAAATGAAGTTTGGGGTATTACATTGAGTCTGTAGAAGAGTTTCCATTCTTGCTCCCCGAGTCCTATTCATGTTGTACAGTAGGCTGACGCCACAACAATATTATCTTCTTTGAGTCAAGAGTGTTTGTCTTCTGAGTTTTCTGTTGGTACGAATTCCTTTGGTGAACATGCATTTCTTCCACTGGTTATTGTGTCGCTTGCCTGAAAAGTGAATGGCAATTGATAGCAATTTTCGATCGCTTAAAATAAGCAAACAAAAATCCCAAATTAAATTACTCGCAAGCGCACAAGTTCGTAGTAGAATAAATTACGCAAGTACGAGGTCGTACCACAAGGATTAACTATTCAACGCAATTAATCATTGTACTTATTGAAATAATTCAGAATGATGATTGTTTGTGATTTCAAAAAGCATAGAAAATAAGAAAATCGTAACTTGTCAAGCTGGGTTGTAAACAATGTGATGAAAGCACTAGGACGATGAATCCATCTTAATAATCCTCTCTAGTTGTTTCTCACCTTACTCTTAATTCACTCAATTGATGTCGTTGACAGATTCACTAAGACGTGAACTACCTATGGTATCTAGGCTAGTTCGTTTATCTTAACATGCAACTTGGTTATGGTATCTAACTCAAATATGACCATGCAAGACGTCCTTAAGTGCAAGAATCCCTTAATATGCCATGTAAACCCTAGGAGTATGGTATCTACCCTGAGTGTTTCCAATTTCTAATCACTAGAAGCTGGTCTCAAATCCCGTATGGTATCTACGTGAATTTGCAACAGATTACTTATTTGAAAACCTAGTTGGTGATCAGTCATCTATGCATTCAAACAGTATAACATGGTGATTAAAAATCCAACATCAAAAGAGTAATTAAGAATAAAAGCAATAACAACTAGAGTATGATATTAAAATTTCATCATGCCCTAGCAAACGTATTTAGTTACACATCACCATAGAAGAAAACTCAAGGAAAAACATGAAAAGTCTAAGATTGCACCAAGGTAGAACTGCCGGCTGTCGTCAAAGAAGTCCTCCAAAAATCCCTCTTAAATATCTTTTCTCCCCGTTACCGACCTTCTAGGAAATTCTTCCATCAACTTTAGTTTCCTTACTAACAACAGCTAATGGGAGATCTCAATCCTTCATTCAACGAGATTGGTAACAGCTGTTTTTATTTCCAATTTTGATCATGTTTCATTAATTGGAAAAATCCCTAAAAATATGCAATTTGAAGCTTGACATCCTGGCTTTCCAAAGCTATATCCCGTGCCTTTAACAAAAATCTGAGGAATCTTCTAGACCCAATTCTTTGCAGGCAGCACAGTCTTGGTGATTTTGCACTTCAGCTCAACTTTTCTTCAAAATCTGAGTTAATTGGTTCCACGAAAATTTCTGAAAATATTCTCCAAGAAACTTCAAGGTCTTCACTTTGTTTTCCAATTGACGGTTCTTCAAAATACTCCACATTGGCTGTTTTTCACCAAAAACCATCCAATTGCTCCAAAAAGCTGAAAATGCGAAAAACAAAGTATTAAGCCCTTTTTAAAACCAATTTCCCAGCAAAGACATGTTTAAAAGGTATTAAAATGTAAGAAAATATGAGCTTATCAGCAATCGATTCATCCCAAGGCTAAGGATAGAAAGTCACCATAAATGAACTGAACGTCCTCTTTAATAGACTACCTAAATGGTAATTAGGCAGGTTCTTCAAATGGCTGTTGAGGATGCTTGGCATCAATTCTCTCCTTCTGTCATTTCTTCTGCAACCTTCTTTTTTGAGTCTTAGTGAGTGTGGTTTATCCTTTGGATACTGGACTTTTATCCAAAAATCTAGAGAAGAAGCTGGAGGTTTGATCATCCTAGACATGGATTGAGATGAACAATGTTGGATTAGCCTGCCACCAAACCTTCTGGCTCCCTGGATCCCTTTTCCACTGTTACCCTGCTGAAATCATTTAGAACCATCTGAATTTGCCTTCCCTGTATTGAGCTTCTCCCCTGAGCCTAGGCCCAAGCTTGAAGCTTTTGACTTCTGAAAAGGAGCCGTCAGTCCTTTCCCCTAATGAAATCATTTTGAACCTCCCGAATTTGCCTTTCCTACATTGAACTTGCCCTCCGAGCCTTGACCCGAGCTTGAAGCTTCTGACTTTTGGAAATGAACCTTCAGTCTCTTCCCTAGTGTTTGGATGAATCTTCCTTTTTTATGCAAAGGTTGTCTCCTATTGAATATATGTTTTCCGTATTTTGGATAAAACGTCAGCCTTCTAGAGGGTCTCATTGGTTGCCGCCTCTGTGAAAACTTCTGATTGGACCATAACTCCTCAGGATTTTGTGTCTGGACAGGAGGTTTATGGAGTTTGCTAGGTGGTATGGCCTTCTAAATATCTTCCAGGTTCACCTTCTATCTTGTAGTTGATCTAGGCATATGACTTATATTGACTGAAACCATGTTAGCTCCCATCTCCAGAGGAAATTGATCAAAATCCACTCCCATAGCTGTTTCTGGAAAAATAAAGTCTCCTCTCTCTATCATTGCTTGAATTTCATTCTTGAAAGGTACACAATCATTGGTAAAGTGACTTTAGGAATTGTGATACTTACAGTAAGTTTTCTTCTAGATTTTTTCAAGAGGAGGAATTCTATGTCTGGGAGGTAGCTTGATCATCTTGTCTGCCAGAAGGCAATCAAAGATCTTCTCTATTTTGGATACGTCATAAGTATAGAATTTGGCTGACATGGATGATCCTGCAATTGGCTGCTTAGGAGGTTCTGACTTGATGATATCTTTGCAAATGTAGGACTTTTTGCTCAAAATATTTGCTACGACCACCTCTTGGTTAAGATCATCATCGACATTGGCCGCCATGTAGTTTGAGTTCCTATAGTAGGTTCCTTGGGATGAATTGGCCATGTCTTGCTCTTCCTTCAGGACTCTTTCATAGCTGATAAACCTGGTAGTCAGGTGATAGAAGTCTTGGAACTCCAAATCATCAAACTTCTTCCTGAATTGACCGAGCATCCCTTTCACTACCAATTGCACTACTTCTCCTTTCGGAATCTCAATGTTACATCAAAGCCTGCTTTCCTTGAATCTGGTAAGAAATGACTCAATTGGCACTCTTGAAAATTGAGTGATTCTTGACAAATCTACCACCGTGACTTCTGATTCTTAGTTGTAGAATTGCTTATGGAAAGCCTCCTCCATTTCTATCAATGTACTAATGGAGTTACCTAGTAACTTGATATACCAAGAGAAGACTATACCCGCGAGAGAGTTCCCAAACAATTTGACCTTGTAGTTGTCCTTGGAGCCAACTTCAGCACACTGAATAGTAATGCGAGCTATGTGCTCCACGATTGACTGGGCATCTTTGCCAGAGAGCAAAGAGAAATCATGAAGCTAAAATCCTCAGGGAAGTGCAACACGATCTTCTTTCGCAGTGAAAGGCCAGAGGTACATGGGTCTCCCTAAGCGCCTAGGGCCTAGCATGTCCTAAACTATGTTCACAACCTGATCCCTGTTGATCACCTGCTAAGGTTGTCGTTGAATCATCTTCGGCTGGCGATAATGTTGCGATAGCCAAATGTACCTTGCCCCTAATCTCTACTTGGAGTTAAGGTTGGTGTTTCTACTGTTGTGGTTGAAAATACTATTCTCCCCAAAGATTTGTTGGAGGTGTCACCTGAGGAAGCCTTCGGTTTGTCTCTTCATATCCCTCTGCTCATTCACCATTATTCCCAAGGGAACGATTATACTGCCAATGATAGGAACGATAGTAAGTGGAGTTAAAGAAGTTGAGGCAAAAGGTATCGCCTAAAAACTCCTTTCTTACGTTCCAAGATTCTGAATATTCTACACTGAAGCTGGAGGAATAGCCACAGAAACTAGAGCTATGTTGGCACAACATGGTGGCTATTGCTGCTACTACTAGGATTTGATGTCTATGAGTTAACCTTCAGCATAGTCGCTAGCTCTGTTAGGAATTGTTGCGACGACTGAGGTAGAGCTAGTTGTTCAATAGTCTGTATCGACTGTTGAGGAACAAGTGTTGAAAATGTAACTTGTTGTGATCCTTACTGCATTGATTGAACAACTTACCGAAACTTCTCGAAATTCTGTTGAAGAGCTTCACGATTTTGCTGGAGAGTCTGTTGACAAGATTGTTGTATGTTATTGGCTATTTGCTCCATGGTCTGTATCAAATTGTGGTTTACAAAGGAGATTACCCTGCACAGAAGTTTGTCAAGTACAGGACTCACATTACCTTCTCCTTCGCCTTCACCGAAACAAGTAGGCTGGAAATTGTTGCATGATTCCCTTGGTGAAGGCGGTGGGTGGAGACGGGTCTCCAACTAGTTCACCTATTACTACTTTTCCAATTCTCTTTGTCATAACTACAAGTTACTAACACTTTAGGTCCCACCAGGTGTGTCAGAAATATGTTTATCTTCTTCTACTCTGGATAGGAGACGTAACAATACTAATTGCTTTTGATACTCACGTCTCATCAGGTGTGCCAAAAATATGTTTACTGTCTCCTCCTTTGGACAGAAGACCTCTCAATTTTGGCTACTGGGAACAAGAGTTCTTTGATATGGATGTTAGATTTTCAGGTGTGTCAGGGCTTATTTTCAACCCAAAGGATTTGATAGGATGGTTTGTGACTGCACTAGTGGATCTTGTAACTGCAACTTTCTCCTGAAAGTGGGAATAATGGCAGCGTTCTCCTTGTCATGCTGCTTCTTTATGGAGGAAAAAACCTCTCTTTGATGTCGTAGAAGGCTCTTCTTCTCGAGTCTTTAGGCTTCATGGGGAAAAACATAGGAATATGACTCATGGTGATTATCTGGCTACTTCTTCTGCATGAAAAGTCATGTGAAAATGGATACTTCTGAGTGGTGCATGACGAACGTGGCTTCCGTAGTGTAAAGACGTGTTTCAGCTGAAAATGTTTTCGAGAGGAAACCGGGTTGTTCAGCTAACAAAACTCCGTTTCTCTAGGTCCCTATATGATGTCATCTTGCTAAAATCTTGGTCATAATCCAACAAATCACGTTTGAGAAGAATCTATTTGTTAGGACCAAAACATCCTACATTGTAGCTCTTTGGACAACTAATTTTGTGCAACCCTGATTTCTGGGAACGAATCCCTGGATTTCAGGGCAGTAATCAATCAAAAACCTATAAAATGAACAACAATTAATATAAAAATCTCCTTGCCTCCGCCACTATCACCAGGAGAATGGAAGTCTTTTGTGCATTATGGGTCCCTCTTTGCCATGTGTCAACTAACTTGTAGGATTTAATTTTGGTACAAACAATGCCCCCTTCAAACCTTTCTCTTGGGATAAGAGAAGGATTTGAATTTTTTATTTTTGATCCTCCATTTATTGTGCCACTGGCGTGATCTATTGGCCTTATTCTTCACCAATCAACTGAGGCAACAAGATTTTCACCTCCACCCAAAGACTAACAGAGGAAATACTCTTTCTACCATCTTCTCACTTCTTCGTCTCCCTTCTCTGTATAAAACTCCTTCTTCCATAAAATTTCCTATGCTATCTTTCACCATGGCCGCCATTGGAACTTCATCTCTTTCTTCTGACCCAGGTGTTGAAGTTCAAGAAATCATTCTTGCTGGTTTCTACTCCTGCTTTTGGATCGGAGAGTTTCGGACTCGCCCCTTCTATTGTTGGTTCTTTTCCAAAATCTTTGAACTCTTTCTACCCTATTTGTGGCTTCAAGCTTCCTTTCACCCATGGGCTACTTATTTTAAGTCCTCCCCAATCTGCCTATAGCCCACAGAGGGCCCATGGTATGGCAATCGGCTAGGTTACCTTTACCCTTACCTGGAACATTTGTGGAAGAGACTTGGGATCCATGACTTCCTCTTGATTAGTGAACAAAAAGTTCATGTTGACAAAGCTCTCTTGTGTGCTGCTACTCAATTTTGGGACGTGGGGACACCCTCCAGGATCTTGCCTTCCTTCCTTCTTCTAATTTTCTGGCTCGACAAGTTAGTCTTTTGCATCAGCTCCTAAAAAATAACCCAAGATTTCACCAGACTTGCCCTCTACTGGGCTCAAAGGGTATTGTACTCCTTTACTCCTATGGTCCTGACACTAGTGTATCGGGCTATGAGATCTTTCATTGAGTCTAGTTTTGAGAGTTGCCCTGGCCCTCTATGGATAATGCAGCTCCAGTTATGGGCCAACTTCAAGCCCCTGTGCCCTAAATGAAATCATGCCTCCTCAGACTTGGACTGCTTTGGTCTGTAATTAAAAGAAGTTGAGCCTCTAGATCAAAGCTTTAAAGATTGCTTCTCTTACTTCTACCAGGATTTCTCCCAGTCTACTAATTTTGCTTGGTTCCCCTTTGACCATACATAAGCTCCTGATTGGTTAAGTACTGATCCAAGTGTCATGGAGATTGTTGAAGATACTGAGGCCGTTGTGCCATTATGGATCAACTTCTTGTCTTCTAGGGATCTTCCATATTATTTCAGCGAGTATCCCCATAACAACAAGTGTAGAGTAGAGTATTGTAATGCATCTCAACTGGCCCGACAGTTTGGACTCGTCCAAACGGATCCTCTGCCATCATATATTTCAGAGAACAAATCTTTTTCTGGCAGGAGCGTGTAGTCAGCTGAAGCTCTCATCAGCATCTACTTTGTGTCTGCTTCAATCCTGTCTTCAACCAAGATTTTTGCCTTCATTGAATGACATCAAACTACTCTGGAATTCACCCACTGGTGGATTGAATATGTGAACCAAAAATTCTTCCATAATCTGGATGAACTTCTAGTCGTTGCTACTCCTTACCCAGAGTTGAATTGTTCTGGTGACTCTGGTAAGCTCTTGAATTTTGTTGCTACTGAATGTTGTCTGCTGCAAGTATTAAATATTGTTGTTGCTTGCAGATTTTGTTCAAGCTTCCTTAAAAGACAATGATAGCCATGAGGTGGATTTTGCTGTGTCTACAAAAACTACGTCAACCCTCCAAAAGTTTGGAAAGATCGTGGCTATTGTAAGAAAAATCGTTTGTAAAATAGAGTTTTAGGTTTCAAAATTTTTGTTTATGCAACGAAAGCTTTCTAAAACTTCAGACATGTTCATAATCCTTTTAGAACTACATTCAATCAACCCAATTTTGCAGAATCCTAGTTATGCGATTTAGAAAAATACCTTTTGGATTTTTCAGATGAAGATCCACAAGGAGAGTTGAACAATCTATTAATTGTAACCCTTGAAAACTTGATTCCAAATCCGGTGTGTTGTAGATGAGATTCGGACTTCTATGACTTGCAAATCTTACTCCTTATTCCCTAGAATCAATCCTTGATGCAGAGAGTGATCTCTACAACAAAGATCGTTAGCACCAAACTAATGAACTAAAACGAGAGAATACCTTGGAAGAACTTTTCTCCTTTTTTTTTGTCTCTCTTATGGCCGGCAAAGCTTGGTATTTATAATACCTTTGGCTGACCCCCACTCCAGGGTTTCCTAGAGTGGGTCGGTTATAAGCTTGCGCAATACAACAAGCCTAATTCTCTCTTATTTAGTTCATAACCTATTGGTCAAACTCAATTCTTATTTGGGTGAAGCAGGGGACCTACAAGGGAACAATATATGGGCTACACCATATTTAAAAGTCCAAACCCATCATACAAGGTTTTACTTTTAAATATGAATATTAAAAATTTTCACCAAAAAATTAATATTGAATAACTCCCTATATTATCTCAAATTACAATTTGAGTCTCTCAAGTTATAATTGTTTAATTCGCCTCCTCACGTTAAGTACCAAATATCCATCAATTAAATACATGTCACTGATATCATATATTTAATCGATACATCTATAATCCTTGAGCAAATTCGCTTAACTCGTTTGCTAGTGCCGAATTAATTAAAATCCGCTTGCAAGACTTAGGCACAAATCCAAACCCTATAAGCCACCTCAAGAGGGTATTTGCAAACCCAATAGGGACGTGAATTCTATTGACTAACTCTACCTTCCATCATACATACAATGCGGTGACCCAACTTTCCTGAAATTATTGGCCTTTAATTTAGACCTGATCCTTTGGTAAAATCAAAGTCCCATACACCATATGCACACGTAATGCTAATCATCAATAAATTAAGAGCATAAACAATTCAATAACAAATATACAAATGTACAATTGTTCATACTGTCAGCTAGAACAATTGATTTGTATTTGATCTGGTCAATACACACAAAGTGTACTAGTACAATAAGGTAAAGCAATTCTCGCTTTCTATCACCAAGATAAGCCGACTACAATATTGCACCACAACTATACCGATGGTGTGTCCAACTCTATCTAGGTTGGGACCTAATCTCACATTTAATAAGAACCTATGAATTTATCTTCTGTATGCACGGATATAGCTCTACATACCAATTCATATACTATATTAAATAATAAACACATATGCCATTCGTCATTGTCAATTGAAAATACAACTAAACATTTTATTCATAATATCAAATAGT
Source organism: Tripterygium wilfordii (assembly GCF_013401445.1). Lineage (NCBI taxonomy): Eukaryota > Viridiplantae > Streptophyta > Magnoliopsida > Celastrales > Celastraceae > Tripterygium > Tripterygium wilfordii. The sequence goes on from NC_052247.1 coordinate 7,389,358, forward strand.
TAATGTATACATAAAATCCAGGCTTTTAGTATATACTCTCAACTCCATCTGTCACTCCTCTATGGGCTGTTGACGTCCAAGGCTTTCTAGCTAAGTTGGCTAGCCAAACTTCAGTCTCAATTCCTCGAATTCCAGTCATTGGGGTTTCTAGTTCTGTGGGCTCTGAACCACTTTCTAAAGAAAAGATAACTGCAGCAAAGAAACTCCTAAAGACTCTTAGGGCCTGGAGCCTAGAAACAGATTGCACTATTCAATGTTTAATAACCTGAATATTGCCATAAAAGAAACTCTGTAGGTTTCAGATTTGTCTAACTCCGTACGTGGTAGGCTCCTGACTTTCTCCAAAGATCTCCCCATAAACAGACTCGTCTTGTTGGTGAAGTCTTCTCTGGCTGCTAAAGAAGATGAAAAGAAGACAATTGAAGAGTTGAAATAGTGAATAGTCACCCTTCAAACAGAAGAGAAGCTACATGAAAGGACTTTGAGGTTGTTTATGCTCAGGTGTCTAAGTTGGATGATCGTGTAGTGAATATTGCCAGTGAGAAGTCCTTCATTGAAGTGAACGCTATAGCTTCTATTGCCAAATGGGACCAGTTGAAGGACATATGTGCTGAGTTGAATATTCCTTCTAAGGAAGTCTCTCATTCTGCTGCTACCATGCCAGTTAATGAGCCGCTGGCTTGTGATAAAGCTGTTAAAGATCCCTCTGAAGGTTTTGCTTGATAACCCTAATAATGAATCATTGGAGCTTCCTTCTCCCTGTTTATGTTTTTCTCCGATTTCCAGCGAGGTTCACTTGAATGCTCCTAGTAACTTACTAGACTTTATGTTTTTCTGTTTTGGGCTTCTTGGTGGTGTATTTTTGGATATTTTCTAACTTTTTCTAAATGGTAATGGTAGAATAATTTGGATTTGGCTTGATATTCTGAATGAAAGATTTTATTGTGGATAGGGTAGAATGGATGGAATTTATTCTGGGTAAAGGTATTTTTTGGCTTTTTCTGCAGGGTAGAAGGTTAGCACAAACAGACTTATCCATAGCTTCCCATAGAGTAGGATAATACCTCTTGATATACTTTTCATTTATAGTATGCTTGTGTTGGGTCTCATCCAGATCCTGTAACTAGTAGACGCCTCATTTCTTCACCTTTGTCACCTGATAGGGTCCCTCCAAAGATAATGACCATTTGCCATATTTTGAATCTTTTTGACCAATGGGGAGAACAGCTTTCTAAACCATATCAGCAATAACAAATGTCTTCTCTCATACTCTCCTATTGTAAGCCTTCATGACCTTCTGCTTTTGAATCTGAAGATGGTCATAAGCAATAAGTTTGACTTCATCAAGGCCTTCCAGCTCTTTCATCATAGCTTGATAAATAGTCTGTAGAAGATAATTGATTCTGTAAGGCTACCCTTGTTGATATAACTGCCATCTCCATAGGAATAATTGCATCCTGCCAAGTCAGCATAAAAGGTGTAGCTCCTACTGTTGTCCATTTTGATGTCCTGTAGGCCCAAAGAGCTTCATGCCAAGCCCTTGGCCTATTCTCCAACATTCTTTCGATAATGTTCTTCAAAACTTTTTTAGTAGACTTTGCTTGGCCATTTCCTTGAGCATAATATGATGTAGAATGTGAAATTTCGAAACCATATTTCAAGGCAAAAGCTTATACCCGATCTCCAAAGAAAATTATGCCTCGGTCTTCCATAATGTGTTGGGTAGACCGAATTTGTGAATGATATTCTCCTTGATGACCTTTATCACGTCATGCAGAGTTACGGATTTGAGTGGAAAGGCCTCCACCACTTTGTGAAGTAGTCTTGGCTACTACGATGAAATGATATCCTTCGTTAGAAGGTGGGAATATCTTCCCAATAAGATCCATAGCCCATCATCTGGATGGCCATGGCTTTACAACTACTTGCATGGCAATAGCTGGTACATGTTGAGTCAGCTTGTCTATTTAACAAGGTTAGCATCCCTTGGAATATTGGATACAATCTACCAGGATAGAAGGTCGAAAGTATCAAAACCTTCTGATGAGCCACCTCATTTTTTTGCCTGCTTGATGAGATCCGCGAACTCCTTCATATACTTCCGCCATTATCTTCATAAATTCCTCTTGGCTTAGGCATCTCAGTAGCAAATCATCTGCTGGACTCTTCTTGTAAAGTTCTCCATCCATCAATATGTAGTTAAACGCTCTTCTCCTGATCTTCTGGTCTGCCTTCAAATTTGGATACTTTAGGAACTAGATCAAAGGATGCCTCCAATCTGACTCTAAGATCTCCACATTAAACTCGTCTAGAACAGCAAGTGTCCTCCTTTTGATAGAAGGCGGAAGTTTCCTATGTATTGTGATGGTACTATCATAGGCTCATTGGGAAATTTTGACTCCTGTGGGCACCTGTGCAATCTCATTTGCTTCTGCATTGAATCTTCTTGAAACATGACATACAATTGCATCATCAAAGTATTCTTGAAGCTGCTTGGCCGCCATGTAGTATGGTGCAAGGTCTGGACTACGACATTTTTATGCGTCTCCCAAGTGGTTGATCACCATTAGGAATCCCCAAAGATTTCAATGTTTTACGCGCCTAGCTCTCTAATGATATCCAGTCCAACGATGAGTGCTTCATACTCCACTTGGTTGTTAGTACAATCAAAATCAAACTGAGAGGACATAAGAGTTTTCTGACCTTCAAGAGAAATGATAACGATACCAGATCTTGACACATATTCTGTTTTGGATCCATTAACTAGGAACGTCCATGGAGTATGGGATATTATGCATGTCCTCAACTTTGGGACTCTGTTTCTTCGATGTCTAAACAAGGATGAGCAAGAAAGTCTGCGAGTGCCTGTCTCTTCACCACCTTTTGAGATACATATTGGAAAGAAAACTCCATCAAAGAAATGGACCATTTGCCAATTCTTCCCCTAATAATCAGTCTGGACAGCAAGTATTTGATGAGGTCAGTCTTACATAGTAGTAAAACTTTGACTGACAACATATAGTGTCTGAGCTTGGTAGCAGTAAAGAACAAGCTTAAACAAAGCTTCTCAATAGAAGAATATCTATGTTCTGTAGGAGATAAAAGTCTGCTGAGCTTGGTAGCCTAAACCATTCTCGTTATCTTGAGCTAGGAGACAACCAATAAAACCTTTTGCTGTTGAAATGTAAAGTTTCAACGCCTTCTTGGGCAGAGGAGGAGTAAGGATAGGAGGTTTTGCTAGATACTCCTTGATCTTTTGGAATGCCTGCTGATGTCTCTCCTCCAAGATGAATCCTTCTTCATGTTTCAGTTTTAGGAGCTCAAAGAATCCCTGGACTTTCCTAGAAAGATTGGAGATGAATCTTCTGAGGAAGTTGATTTGTCCTAAAAATCTTTGAAGTTCCTTCTTGTTGCTAGGAGGTTGTGCTTCAAGAACAGCTCTGGCTTTGTTCTTGTCAACCTTAATGCCTCTTTGATGAACCAGAAACCCTAAGAAGTTCCCTGCCGAAACTCTAAAGGGATTCATCTTCAGCCCGTATTTCCACATTCTGTAGAGTGCTCGCCAGAGATCTGCAAGGTGTTCCCTGTGAGAAGGACACTTGACCACCACATCATCAATGTAGATTTCCATGAATCTGCAAATCATGTCATGGAAAATAGAATTCATAGCTCTTTGATATATAGCTCTTCTATTTTTCAGGTCGAATGACATCACCACCCATTCAAATGCTCTTACAGTACCTAGGCATCTGAACACCGTTTTGGGTGTGTCTTCTGCTACAATAAAAATATGGTTGTAGCCTAAGTGTCTTTCCATGAAGGATAGAACTTGGTACTCGTCCTTTGGTGTAGCAAGATTCAGATTTTGATCTTCCCATTCTTCTCACTATAGGAAAGATGTTAGATAACCATTCCACGTACCTTGCAGTTCTAATGAACCCGACCTTGAGAAGTGTAACACTCCGTCCCGGAATGCGCTACTTTTGGTACCATCTTAATCAATCTACTAATTAATTTAATCATTAAATCACCAAAAATTTTGACATTACCTCCCCTATTACGGAGAATGCCAACCTGGAGTCAATGCGCAGCAAATATCACAAATACATCCTCAACCCTAGGCAGGGCCTCAGGCTATCTAACAATTCATATCACAAAAAATTCTCAAATCTAAGCAAGGCCTCAGGCCACCTAAACAATACATCAATAATCACATAAAATCCATACATAAGACTATATAGTCGATACCACCAACGCAAGGGAGTAATCCTGCAAGTACAATCAAAATCAGGACAAATAGTCCACAACCCGGTATGTGAGTCCCGATCACACGGAGCACCCTCCCAACCGTCTAACCATCCATCGACTTGGTGTATCAATTAACAGGTCTCAAACATAGAGGTTCGAATACAACAAATACTAATATCATAGTCAATCACTCAAATCATCTAGATTCTAATAATCTCCAGGGCCTATCCATGTCACGCACGCTTTTCCTGATCTGTAACCCGGGTACCAGAACTAGACTCACCTGCGAGGATGGAATAAGAAAAGAAAGGGTGAGCGAAAAGCCCAATAGGGAATAATAACGGATGAATAATCAATATCAAGGCTGAAATATCAATGAAAGGCACAGATGCAACAATATGATAGCTAACATCATGAACAACAATACAAAAATAGATAACAACACCATATGGGATCCTGATCCGGCCCATCCGTCATCCCTATACTCAATGAGACCCTGAACAGCCCAACGACAAACCGCATGGTGTTCCAAGCACATATGGAATCCTGATCCGACCCACCGACATTCCTATACTCACTGGAACCCTGAACAGCCCAACGACAATCCACATGGCATTCAATCACATTTAATATCAAACAAACCTAGGAGATGTATGGGTCCATACCCGACATCTACCATGCAACTAGAATGCATGTCCAACATGGCTATGCAATAAGGTATACATACAACTTACATATATATACTACTACATGATGCATGTTCAAGAATAATTCATGCTTAATAGAAGATTGAACAAGTAAGGTATGCAATATAACTCAAGTCCTAAAGCAAATAAATCACAAAGTGGGGTTGCTCTCCCTTAGGTGTAATTAAGGCAAGAAAAAATTATAATGAACAATGGGAAAAGATAAACGTTCTTAATAGGAGGACATATTCAAAGGAAATAGCAAAGGGGTGAAATTTCCCTACCTCACACTCTAAAAATTAGCTATGTAAACCAATACTCAACCTTGAATTCTCCGGCCTTAATCAACCTATTATTCGGCAAGCCCATCCTCCAATCAATATACAAACAACTTTAATCTCACATATCTAACACAAATTAGCCCAATACATCAAGAAACCATTACCTTCTCTTACCCAAAAATTTCAAGTTCTTGAACTTCACCTACTCAAGCTTGCTACTTCAATCAATAATAGAATCTAGAAATACAACCATAAACAAGTCTAAATCAACCTATTAAATCACTAGTTTCATCTAATTGAAAGATTTTCCTCCAAATCTACAAAACCTGTAAACCCTAGAATCCCAAATCACCCAATTTCTAAATACTAGCTTTTAGGTTTGAAGAGAGTTACCAGGGTTGTAGAAACAAGTAAAAGGAAGGGATTCAAGCTTCCTTTAGGCCTCAAATGATGTAGGAACTTATGGATTTACGTTTGGGTTCAAACCTTGAAAATTGGAACAAAAGAGGGGTTGAAGAATATGAAATCTAGAGAAAGAGAATCCGTAACCCAACTTGAAATAACTTGAAAGAGAAGAATCTTACCTTGGTTGATGATCTTGGGTGATGGAAACGAGAGATCTTCAGAGAAAATGGAGTTTAGGGTTTGTTTAGGTCGGGTGTTTTTTAGAAGAATCATGAAAATGGGTGTTTTAAAATCCAGTCACACGTGCAGGACACTGTCCGATCGATCAGGACTGCTCCCGATCGATCAGAATTTCTCACTGGTCATTATTATAGATTCAATTTCCGATTGATCAGAGCTCAATTCCGATCCATCGGAATGATACACCTACACTACATTTGACATATTCTCAGCTTAAAACCCTCAGTATACCCCCCGATTCACTCAGTATAAATTTTTAATGATTTTTACACTTAAATTTGACTTCAAACATGTCTACCCGACTCAAATGGATATATACTCGATACGTGTCATTCATACTAGGACTCTAAAGGTATGGGGCGTTCCATCTCTCCAACTCATTTTTTACCACCAATGTCACCTTGTTTGACATTCTTCTAGGAGGCTGCTTGTGTGATCTGTAGCCTTCCTTGATAGAAAATTGATGCTTCACCAACTCTTTTGAGAGGCCTAGCATCTACCCCATACAAAATAATCTTGAAATTCTTCAAGTAATTTAATCATCTCTTCTCTGATGTCTGGAGGCAGGAGTTGACTGATGAACAACGGTCTTGGAGACTCTTCAGGTCCAAAATTGATTTTGTTTAAGGGATCTTGAATGTCATCTTTCAGGTTATCTAGCTTTGCTGGAGTTGCTTCAAGTTCCTCTATCTAAATAGCATAATCTTCTGGTTGGTTCTCTTCAAAGACCAATTCTACTGTATTTACTGTGAGTCAGTCTGAAACAAACTCTCCAACCATTTCTCTGCTAAGTAGAAGGTCATCTTCTGCATGGTGACCTTCAAGGCCTGAGCCTGATCAACTTCTGTTGGTGGTCTCGACATCATTGATCTCTTGGATGATAGGGGTAATTGGCCTACAAATTCTGGTCATTTGGAGGCAAAAACCTGAGTGCAGATAGATTTTACCTTGCTAAAGGTAAATGATTTGGGTCTGCCTTGCTTGTCCAGGCTTGTAACTCTGAGGTTGCTAATGTCTTCATCATAAAGTCTGGCTTCTGCATAGTTTACCGACGCCAAAATGAATTATTGTCTGCCTTGATTACTTCTATGTCATTCTCGTTCCAGAACAACACACATTGATGTAAAGAGGATAGAACTACCATGTAGGAGTGTGTCCAGTCTCTTCCCAATAGGAGGTTGTACGAAGAACGTGAGTTCATCACAAAGAATGGAGTGATCATAGTCTTGTTGCCAATAGTGAGGTTTACAACCATAATACCCTGAGCTGCAAATATACCTCTTGCAAAGTCTGATTTAGTAGCATTAGTAGAAACCAACAACGAATTGTGTTGCTTGCCTGAAAAAGTGAATGGTAGTCGATTCCCGCCAAGGCTAAGGATAGAAAGTCACCAACAACGAATTGAACGCCCTCTTCAATAGATTGCCTAGATGGAAACTAGCCAGGTTCTTCAAGTGGCTATTGAGGACGCTTGGCAATATTCCTCTATTTCTGTCGTTTCTTCTGTAACCTTTTTTTTGAGATTTGGTAAATGTGGGCTTATCCTTTGGATGCTGAACTTTTACCCAAACATTGAGAGGAGAAGCTGGAGGTTTGATCATCCAGTACGTGGGTTAAGATGAACGATGTTAGATTAGCCTGCCACTAAACATTTTGGCTCCTTGGATCGCTTTTCCACTATTACCCTACTAAAATTGGTTAGAACCTTTTCAATTTGCCTTCCCTGCATAGAGTTTGCCCCACGAGCTTGAAGCTTCTGACTTCTAGAAAGGAGCCTTCAGTCCCTTCCCCTGCTAAAATCATTTTGAACTTCCTAAATTTTCCTTTCCTGTATTGAACTTGTCCTCCGAGCCTTGACCCGAGCTTAAAGCTTTTGACTTCTGGAAATGAGCCTTCAGTCTTTTTCTTGGGGTTGGGATAAATCTTCCTTTTTTCTGCAAAGGTTGTCTCTAATTGAATATCTAGTGTCCTTATTGTGGACAAAACGTCAGCCTTCCAGAGGGTCTCATTGGTTTCCGCCTCTATGAAAACTTCTGATTGGACCAGAACTCCTTAGGATTTGGTGTTTGGACAGGAGGTTTCTAGTATATGTTAGGAGGTATGGCGTTCTAAACATCTTCCAAGTTCACCTTCTTTCTTGGGGTTGGTCTAGGCATGTCGCTTATATTGACTGAAACCATGTGAGCTCCCATCTCTGGAGGAAATGGATTAGAATCCATTCACATAGCTGTTTCGGGGAAAATAAAGTCTCCTCTCTCTATCCTTGCTTGAATTTCATTCTTGAAAGCTATACAATCATTGGTAAATGAATCTAAGAATTCTTATACTTACAATAAGTTTTCTTCTGGATTTCTTTAGGAGGAGGAATTATATGCCCAGGAGGTAGCTTGATCATCTTGTCTGCTGTTGGGTCTAAATTAACCTTACTAGCAAGTGTACTAGTCGGCGACTACAGCACAATGATAAGCAAGGGTCGAATCCACAGGGACGGTGTTATGTCTAATCCAAATGTATATTTGTATGTATGTATGGACAATGCAATCAAAAGTAAAGTTCAACTCAAGATTGTTTGGTTTGGTAATTAAACTAAAACAGGCAAAGTGTTTTTGGTATTTTCTTAGAATAAGGATGCAACTAATGCAAATGAGATTAGTTAACGAATATGAGATGAACACCAAGGCTTTGGAATCCCCCTTGGGAAATGACTTGCAATAACACAAATTCACACACATATTTGCTAATTCGGGCATAACGAATCCGTACCTAAGTCGGTTTTAGCGCACTTAAGCCAAATCTCCCTAAAATCGATTACTAGCCATCTTATTGGTCTAGGTCGGATATTCCTAAATACATTCTAGCCATCTTATTGGTCTAAACATGCATAGGAATTCATGGAGTTCTATGGAGATTAGAATTCATACAAATTGTCACCTAATTAAAGGGAGACACATTCATAATCAAGTGTTTCAAGAAGCATAATCTACTTGACATATTATTGTCTAAGCAAATTCTCCAAACAATTTCATCCAAAAACCTAAAGTGTTGGCCAAACACCACAAGCATGAAGAAATTGCAATCAAACATAGAAACACAAGATTTATACCCAAATCAACTCATATATATGTAAATCAAGTCATAAACAAAGTCATCAAACCCAAGGCTTCAACCTAGCCTTGGCAAAGAGGTTTAGTTACACATAATGAGAAAAAAACACAAGAAGAGAGATGAGAAAATCATGAATAAACCCAATTAGTTGAGTAAATCCAAGTTGAGCTGAAGAATCTCTCATCCTAGCTCCAAGAGTCGCCTTCCCCCTCTGGTTTCGCTCTCCAGAAAATCAGTTCGGAGTCAAAAGTCCCCCTGCGGCTCGGGCAATTCGCGAATTAAAACATCCCAGAAAATTGCTTTTTGCGCCTAGGCGTGTTGAATTCACGCCTAGGCGCAATCCTAGGCGTGGTATATATTTTCAATCATCTTCACATCAAATGCTCTCTGGACTGGGCGTGCATAAATGATTCTGGGCGTGCACAATGGTGCGCCTAGGCGCAAACACGCCTAGTCCCACAATTAAAATGACCATAACTTCTCCATATGACCTCAGATTTGCCTGATTTTAGCTTCTACGGAAATCTTGAGATGTCTAGTTTCCAATGCCATTTATTTCACGCGATTCCAATAACATGACAGAAAGTTATGACTATTTGAACATACGAAGGTCGGTGGACATTTCCTTCAATTCAGCCCATTTTCCGTCGCTTTTCATCCAAACCGCAATCAACCTATCAAAATACAAATCAACACATAAATACACTCATTATTTATCAAAAGAAAGCTTAAGAGGGGGATATTTCTACCAAAAACAATAGGTATTATCATACCTATCAAACACCCACACTTAAACCTTACTTGTCCTCAAGTAAAACTAAACTAAGTACATCTACCAACTACCATCCTAACTCACTAACGCAGGAATCGCGATTGCATTTAGCGTATGCAACAAGCCTTTAACCCCTAGGTGTCCCTAGTGGAGGAGTTTTGTCTCCTGAGTGCTTACAAGAACGACACCCACAAACGTTTCAAGATAACTCAAATCAAACATATGGGAGGGAAATCTCTAGAATCGAAACAACATACATCAATGCCATCCAATCAAAAATATGTGGAGACCCCACACTTCATCCAAACCATATACTCAGTGAAGATTATCCTTCTACTCTATTACTTCATCTACATTAAGTGCGTGCAAAGAAGAAATGTATAAATATTTGGCTTCCAAGAGTTCATAGGCGCCAAACATAGTCACATTCCAAGAATTCCAAGAACAGTCAAGTAGTAATACCAAGGCACTTTTATTTATATACATACTTCTCTTCTTCTTCTTCTTCTTCTCTTTTTTTTTTTATTTTTTTTTTATTTTCATCTTACTAGGACTGTGCAATGCTCACTCCTTTAAGCTTTCTAGTCAACCCATGTAACGAGTTCTCAACCAATGACTCCCAACCAGTTGGTTTAGGGCATTATGTGATAAAGCACGCCTCGGATCAATCACTCGAGTTGAAAAGGCTTCGAAGTTAAGCTAGCCTAGTATGTTCATCATGATTGCCTCACCTTTTTACACGAAACTCGAGTTGGTTAGACAAGAGCCCCGGTTACTCAGCAACAACACATGAGCGGAACATGCTTTTGATCATCATCATTTTTTTTTTCATTTTTTTTAACATGCATATAATTAACTAGTGCCAAGAATATCACTAACATGGTGCTCTAGATCATCTCAGAGAAAGTCCACATTCAACATCTATTCACCTAAGTCATACCCCACAAGCACACATTCTCGTGCAAGTGAATTCAAGTGATTATCCAATAGAGTAGACGTCAAGCATATAGAAGGATAAGATGGGTTCCACAAACCAAGATCAGCTGCATTTCAGTATTGCACTCAATTCAACAGAAAACTCCCATCAATATGCAAGATTCAAGCACTGAAAATTTTCAATTTTTTCAATTTTTTTTTTTAAAAAAAAAAAAAATTCAGCTACTACAAAAATCATGTGAAATTTCGCACAAGATAATCCATACCACCCCACACTTTAAAGAATGCATTGTCCTCAATGCAAAACATAACAATGTAATAATGTACTAAAAAGAGGACAAGCTGAAACAATACAACCTGGGGGTTGGAGTCATGCATCGAGTGGACTGGGGTACTGGCCTGGCCACAATTCTTCAAGGTCTTTATGCACCCTCTCTTGTCTTCAGCTAGACGAGATCCACCACTTTGCAGTGGCTCAAGAAATGGGGCACAAACATCCTTCTTTGATGTGCCCTTCAAAAAGATTCTATCTCTAAATTCCTTTGGCCCTCTTGGTTGAAACTGTTGTCTTCCATGCCAATGGAAGAGATATTTTGAGTAGAGGGGAAGCTTCTTCAATGATCTTGCAATGTAGCTCTCCATGTTTTGTTGAAGCTTCCATTTTTTCTTTGTTGGCAAAATTTCCTCCAGGATTTGCAATATGAAAGCACTGAGATTTACATTAGGCTCCTCAACTCCAACAAAGTCAATGAATTGTGCTTCAAATGGTGATAGCACCTGATTGTGGAGTGTGTCATCCTCATGCCTTTCTGCAAAGTTATCACATTCTTCCTCCACCACATTATCATACTTGTTCTCCAAATCTTCAACTTTCAAATTTTTTTCAGAATCGACAAGAGCTTTCTCTTCTATATCTTCCTCAACCCATGTAGGTCCATTAATTTCTTGTTCGATTGAAACTATCTCACATTCTGCAGCTGATGGAGAATTTGCTGATTCTTCTAAATCCATACCCTCCTTCATTGGTGGATCCATCTCCGAAAATGAAGTGAGAAGCATTATCTCATACTCCTCATCATCCACATAATTATACTCAACTTTTCCTCTAAGCTCCAACTCTTTGCCACTGCTTAATGTAACTGCTTGAGTTGTCTCACATATATCTTCCCCTTCACTTGTTTTCGTTGTAGGCTGGCAAGGTTGATTCTTGCTTGATACCATCCTATGCGTTGCCTCTTCTAAAGTTTGGGTACTCGCATTTAAGGAGTCGAGTAGGTCATCCAAAGATGACTCATGTCTTTGCTCAAGCGGTGGTGGTGAAGCCCATTGACACATCTCCTCTCTACAAGCTTGAGTGTTTGCATCCAACTTTTGGGTACTTGTAACCAATGCATTTAGTACGTCTTCTAGAGATGAGTCTTGTGCTTGCTCAAGCAATGGTGGTGGTGCTGCTTGTTTAGGAACAAATTGATGCTGGTAGTTGTTCCATAGGAATTGAGGTCGTTCGCACCTTCCAGAGTTATAAGTGTTGGAGAAGGGGTTGCATGGTGGATATGGGGCATAGTTTGGTGGAGTTGTCCTTGCACTATATTCTTGCAAATATGAGCTTGACCCATAAAAACCTGCTCCTTGATAAGCACATGGTGGAGGATATCCCATCTCAAAGCATATGCCAACAAAAGCAAAATTAGTAAAAAAAATTTATGTACAAGTATTATGTACAAACAAAGAAAAAAATTATGGACAAATAACAAAAATGGATCAAACGTAAGCTACCATCCCCGGCAACGGCGCCATAAACTTGTTGGGTCTAAATTAACCTTACTAGCAAGTGTACTAGTCGGCGACTACAGCACAATGATAAGCAAGGGTCGAATCCACAGGGACGGTGTTATGTCTAATCCAAATGTATATTTGTAAGTATGTATGGACAATGCAATCAAAAGTAAAGTTCAACTCAAGATTGTTTGGTTTGGTAATTAAACTAAAACAAGCAAATAGCAAAGTGTTTTTGGTATCTTCTTAGAATAAGGATGCAACTAATGCAAATGATATTAGTTAACGAATATGAGATGAACACCAAGGCTTTGGAATCCCCCTTGGGAAGTGAATTGCAATGACACAAATTCACACACATATTTGCTAATTCGGGCATAACGAATCCGTACCTAAGTCGGTTTTAGCGCACTTAAGCCAAATCTCCCTAAAATCGATTACTAGCCATCTTATTGGCCTAGGTCGGATATTCCTAAATAAATTCTAGCCATCTTATTGGTCTAAACATGCATAGGAATTCATGGAGTTCTATGGAGATTAGAATTCATACAAATTGTCACCTAATTAAAGGGAGACACATTCATAATCAAGTGTTTCAAGAAGCATAATCTACTTGACATATTATTGTCTAAGCAAATTCTCCAAACAATTTCATCCAAAAACCTAAAGTGTTGGCCAAACACCACAAGCATGAAGAAATTGCAATCAAACATAGAAACACAAGATTTATACCCAAATCAACTCATATATATGTAAATCAAGTCATAAACAAAGTCATCAAACCCAAGGCTTCAACCTAGCCTTGGCAAAGAGGTTTAGTTACACATAATGAGAGAAAAACACAAGAAGAGAGGTGAGAAAATCATGAATAAACCCAATTAGTTGAGTAAATCCAAGTTGAGCTGAAGAATCTCTCCTCCTAGCTCCAAGAGTCGCCTTCCCCCTATGGTTTCGCTATCCAGAAAATCAGTTCGGAGTCAAAAGTCCCCCTGCGGCTCGGGCAATTCGCGAATTAAAACATCCCAGAAAATTGTTTTTTGCGCCTAAGCGTGTTGAATTCACGCCTAGGCGCAATCCTAGGCATGGTATATATTTTCAATCATCTTCACATCAAATGCTCTCCGGACTAGGCGTGCATAAATGATTCTGGGCGTGCACAATGGTGCGCCTAGGCGCAAACACGCCTAGGCGCGTTACGCCTAGTCCCACAATTCAAATGACCATAACTTCTCTATATGACCTCCGATTTGCCTGATTTTAGCTTCTACGGAAATCATGAGATGTCTAGTTTCCAATGCCTTTTATGTCACGCGATTCCAATAAGATGACAGAAAGTTATGACTATTTGAACACACGAAGGTCGGTGGACATTTCCTTCAATTCAGCCCATTTTCCGTCGCTTTTCATCCAAACCGCAATCAACCTATCAAAATACAAATCAACACATAAATACACTCATTATTTATCAAAAGAAAGCTTAAGAGGGGGATATTTCTACCAAAAACAATAGGTATTATCATACCTATCAAACACCCACACTTAAACCTTACTTGTCCTCAAGTAAAACTAAACTAAGTACATCTACCAACTAACATCCTAACTCACTAACGCAGGAATCGCGATTGCATTTAGCGTATGCAACAAGCCTTTAACCCCTAGGTGTCCCTAGTGGAGGAGTTTTGTCTCCTGAGTGCTTACAAGAACGACACCCACAAACATTTCAAGATAACTCAAATCAAACATATGGGAGGGAAATCTCTAGAATCGAAACAACATACATCAATGCCATCCAATCAAAAATATGTGGAGACCCCACACTTCATCCAAACCATATACTCAGTGAAGATTATCCTTCTACTCTATTACCTCATCTACATTAAGTGCGTGCAAAGAAGAAATGTATAAATATTTGGCTTCCAAGAGTTCATAGGCGCCAAACATAGTCACATTCCAAGAATTCCAAGAACAGTCAAGTAGTAATACCAAGGCACTTTTATTTATATACATACTTCTCTTCTTCTTCTTCTTCTTCTCTTTTTTTTTTATTTTATTTTTATTTTCATCTTACTAGGACTGTGCAATGCTCACTCCTTTAAGCTTTCTAGTCAACCCATGTAACGAGTTCTCAACCAATGACTCCCAACCAGTTGGTTTAGGGCATTATGTGATAAAGCACGCCTCGGATCAATCACTCGAGTTGAAAAGGCTTCGAAGTTAAGCTAGCCTAGTATGTTCATCATGATTGCCTCACCTTTTTACACGAAACTCGAGTTGGTTAGACAAGAGCCCCGGTTACTCAGCAACAACACATGAGCGGAACATGCTTTTGATCATCATCATTTTTTTTTTTTCATTTTTTTTAACAGTCATATAATTAACTAGTGCCAAGAATATCACTAACATGGTGCTCTAGATCATCTCAGAGAAAGTCCACATTCAACATCTATTCACCTAAGTCATACCCCACAAGCACACATTCTCGTGCAAGTGAATTCAAGTGATTATCCAATAGAGTAGACGTCAAGCATATAGAAGGATAAGATGGGTTCCACAAACCAAGATCAGCTGCATTTCAGTATAGCACTCAATTCAACAGAAAACTCCCATCAATATGCAAGATTCAAGCACTGAAAATTTTCAAATTTTTCAAATTTTTTTTTTTTAAAAAAAAAAAATTCGGCTACTACAAAAATCATGTGAAATTTCGCACAAGATAATCCATACCACCCCACACTTTAAAGAATGCATTGTCCTCAATGCAAAACATAACAATGTAATAATGTACTAAAAAGAGGATAAGCTGAAACAATACAACCTGGGGGTTGGAGTCATGCATCGAGTGGACTGGGGTACTGGCCTGGCCACAATTCTTCAAGGTCTTTATGCACCCTCTCTTGTCTTCAGCTAGACGAGATCCACCACTTTGCAGTGGCTCAAGAAATGGGGCACAAACATCCTTCTTTGATGTGCCCTTCAAAAAGATTCTATCTCTAAATTCCTTTGGCCCTCTTGGTTGAAACTGTTGTCTTCCATGCCAATGGAAGAGATATTTTGAGTAGAGGGGAAGCTTCTTCAATGATCTTGCAATGTAGCTCTCCATGTTTTGTTGAAGCTTCCATTTTTTCTTTGTTGGCAAAATTTCCTCCAGGATTTGCAATATGAAAGCACTGAGATTTACATTAGGCTCCTAAACTCCAACAAAGTCAATGAATTGTGCTTCAAATGGTGATAGCACCTGATTGTGGAGTGTGTCATCCTCATGCCTTTCTGCAAAGTTATCACATTCTTCCTCTACCACATTATCATACTTGTTCTCCAAATCTTCAACTTTCAAATTTTTTTCAAAATCGACAAGAGCTTTCTCTTCTATATCTTCCTCAACCCATGTAGGTCCATTAATTGCTTGTTCGATTGAAACTATCTCACATTCTACAGCTGATGGAGAATTTGCTGATTCTTCTAAATCCATACCCTCCTTCATTGGTGGATCCATCTCCGAAAATGAAGTGAGAAGCATTATCTCATACTCCTCTTCATCCACATAATTATACTCAACTTTTCCTCTAAGCTCCAACTCTTTGCCACTGCTTAATGTAACTGCTTGAGTTGTCTCACATATATCTTCCCCTTCACTTGTTTCGTTGTAGGCTGGCAAGGTTGATTCTTGCTTGATACCATCCTATGCGTTGCCTCTTCTAAAGTTTGGGTACTCGCATTTAAGGAATCGAGTAGGTCATCCAAAGATGACTCATGTATTTGCTCAAGCGGTGGTGGTGAAGCCCATTGACACATCTCCTCTCTACAAGCTTGAGTGTTTGCATCCAACTTTTGGGTACTTGTAACCAATGCATTTTGTACGTCTTCTAGAGATGAGTCTTGTGCTTGCTCAAGCAATGGTGGTGGTGCTGCTTGTTTAGGAACAAATTGATGCTGGTAGTTGTTCCATAGGAATTGAGGTCGTTCGCACCTTCCAGAGTTATAAGTGTTGGAGAAGGGGTTGCATGGGGGATATGGGGCATTGTTTGGTGGAGTTGTCCTTGCACTATATTCTTGCAAATATGAGCTTGACCCATAAAAACCTGCTCCTTGATAAGCACATGGTGGAGGATATCCCATCTCAAAGCATATGCCAACAAAAGCAAAATTAGTAAAAAACATTTATGTACAAGTATTATGTACAAACAAAGAAAAAAATTATGGACAAATAACAAAAATGGATCAAACGTAAGCTACCATCCCCGGCAACGGCGCCATAAACTTGTTGGGTCTAAATTAACCTTACTAGCAAGTGTACTAGTCGGCGACTACAGCACAATGATAAGCAAGGGTCGAATCCACAGGGACGGTGTTATGTCTAATCCAAATGTATATTTGTATGTATGTATGGACAATGCAATCAAAAGTAAAGTTCAACTCAAGATTGTTTGGTTTGGTAATTAAACTAAAACAAGCAAATAGCAAAGTGTTTTTGGTATCTTCTTAGAATAAGGATGCAACTAATGCAAATGAGATTAGTTAACGAATATGAGATGAACACCAAGGCTTTGGAATCCCCCTTGGGAAATGATTACTAGCCATCTTATTGGCCTAGGTCGGATATTCCTAAATACATTCTAGCCATCTTATTGGTCTAAACATGCATAGGAATTCATGGAGTTCTTTGGAGATTAGAATTCATACAAATTGTCACCTAATTAAAGGGAGACGCATTCATAATCAAGTGTTTCAAGAAGCATAATCTACTTGACATATTATTGTCTAAGCAAATTCTCCAAACAATTGCATCCAAAAACCTGAAGTGTTGGCCAAACACCCCAAGCATGAAGAAATTGCAATCAAACATAGAAACACAAGATTTATACCCAAATCAACTCATATATATGTAAATCAAGTCATAAACAAAGTCATCAAACCCAAGGCTTCAACCTAGCCTTGGCAAAGAGGTTTAGTTACACATAATGAGAGAAAAACACAAGAAGAGAGATGAGAAAATCATGAATATACCCAATTAGTTGAGTAAATCCAAGTTGAGCTGAAGAATCTCTCCTCCTAGCTCCAAGAGTCGCCTTCCCCCTCTGGTTTCGCTCTCCAGAAAATCAGTTCGGAGTCAAAAGTCCCCCTGCGGCTCGGGCAATTCGCGAATTAAAACATCCCAGAAAATTGCTTTTTGCGCCTAGGCGTGTTGAATTCACGCCTAGGCGTACCACGCCTAGGAGCACGCCTAGACGCAATCCTAGGCGTGGTATATATTTTCAATCATCTTCACATCAAATGCTCTCTGGACTGGGCGTGCATAAATGATTCTGGGCGTGCACAATGGTGCGCCTAGGCGCAAAAACGCCTAGGCGCATGCCTAGGCGCGTTACGCCTAGTCCCACAATTCAAATGACCATAACTTCTCCATATGACCTCCGATTTGCCTGATTTTAGCTTCTACGGAAATCTTGAGATGTCTAGTTTCCAATGCCTTTTATTTCACGCGATTCCAATAACATGACAGAAAGTTATGACTATTTGAACACACGAAGGTCGGTGGACATTTCCTTCAATTCAGCCCATTTTCCGTCGCTTTTCATCCAAACCGCAATCAACCTATCAAAATACAAATCAACACATAAATACACTCATTATTTATCAAAAGAAAGCTTAAGAGGGGGATATTTCTACCAAAAACAATAGGTATTATCATACCTATCATCTGCCAGGAGAAAATCAAAGATCTTCTCTGTTTTGGATACGTCATAAGCATAGAATTTGGCTAACATGGATTATCCTATAGCTGGCTACTTAGGAGGTTCTGACTTGACGATATCTTTGCAAATGTTGGACTTTTTGCTTAGAATTCTGCTACGATCACCTCCTGATTAAGTCATCATCGAAATTGACCACCATGTAGTTCGTGTCCATGTAGTAGGTTCCTTTGGATGAATTGACCATGTCTTGTTCTTACATCAAGACTTTTTCGTAGTAGACAAACCTGGTAGTTAGGTGAGAGAAGTCTTGGAAGTCCAAATCATCAAACTTCTTCTTGAATTGAACGAGCATCGCTTTCATTGCCAAATCCACTACTTCTCATTTTGGAATCTCAGTGTTACGTCAAAACCTGGCTTTCTTGAATCTGGTAAGAAATGACTCAATTGGCTCTCTTGAAAATTTAGTGGTTCTTGACAAATCTACCACCGTGACTTCTGGTTCTTCTTTGTAGAATTGCCTATGGAAAGCCTCCTCCATTTCTGTCCATGTATCAATAGAGTTAGCGGGTAACTTGATATACCAAGAAAAGGCTATACCCTTGAGAGAGTTCCCAAACAATTTGAGCTTGTAGTCGTCCTTCGAGCCAACTTCACCATACTGAATAGTAAAACGAGCTATGTGCTCCATGGTTGACTAGGAGTCTTTGCCAGAGAACAAAGAGAAATCAGGAGGCTAAAATCCTTAGGGAAGTGGAATACAGTCTTCTCTCTTAGTGAAAGGCCAGCGGTACATGGGTCTCTCCAAGTGCCTAAGGCCTAGCATGTCCTGAACTATGTTCACGACTTGATCCCTGTTCACTACCTGCTGAGGTTGTCATTGAATCATCTACGATTGGCGATAATGTTGTTGATAGCCAAACAGAACCTGCCCCCTATCTCTGCTTGGAGGTAAGGTTGGTGTTGCTGCTATTGTGGTTGAAAATATTGCTCTCTCCAAAGATTTGTAGGAGGTGTCACCTAAGGAAGCTTCTAATTTGTCTCGTTCATATCCCTCTACTCATTCACCATTATTCCCAAGGGAACGGTTGTGCTGCCAATGATAGGAATGGTAGTAAATGGAGTTAAACAAGTTGAGGCAGAAGACATCACCCAAAAACTCCTTTCTTGCGTTCCAAGATTCTGAATATTCTACACTGAAGCTAGAGGAAAAGCCATAGAAACTAGAGCTATGTTGGCCACAACAGGGTGGCCATTGTTGCTACTACTAGGATTTGATGTCGATGAGCTGACCTTCAGCATGGTGGCTAACGGCTGAGGTAGAGTAGGCTGCTCACTAGTATGCATCGACTGTTGAGGAACAAGTGCTAAAATGCAACTTGTTGTGATCCTTACTACATTGATTGAACAACTTGTCAGAACTCCTGGGAATTCCCTTGAAGAGCTTTATGATTCTGCAGGAGAGCTCTATGGAGGTTTGGCGCAGTATTAATGCTCGTTCATTATATGGCATGTTCTTCCTTGGGTGGATTTAATGGGCTTGGCTAGTGCTCGTTTGAAGAGTAAGAGTTTCATCCACACAATTACTAGACTTTATTATCAGTGGCTGTGTATGGATTGTGGTATTAAAGGAACAAACAGTTTCATGATTCAACCCCTAGGAAAATCATTTTTGTTGTTGAATTTATTTTAGAAAAGGTGAAGATGAAGCTCTCTAGTATGCTGCAAAATACAGATAGGCGGAGATATTCACTATTTTGCACTCGTGGTGTCTGCATGAAGTGGAGTTTCTTGTGTATGATTTTGGTATCTTGTTGTGACTATGATAATAAAGTCTTTTATGCATACCTTCTTATTTCTGGGAGGGTATTCCCATTTTCTAGGGGTCTTGATGGGCTGAACTGGCCTAAGTGAGACACTTCGATCCTGATTTAGACTTGGAATTTTTACAAGTCTTTTTAGGCCGAACTGGCTTTGGTGGGATGCTTCAATCCTCTTTTGGACTTGGAATTTTTCGCAAGTCTCTTGGGCCAAACTGGCCTCAGTGGGACGCTTCGATCCTATTTTGGACTTGGAATTTTTTCCAAGTCTTTTGGGCCGAACTGGCCTTGACGAGACCTATCTGGTCCTTTGATTTGGATTTGAGGTGCAGAGTGTGTTCCACACATATGCCCTCGGACCAAGGTAGAGTATGCCAGCTCCGATTCTATGTTGGTAAGAGTAGTTATTCGTTGACACTTGAATTTTTCTTTTCAAAATTTACTAAAGTGGTTTCTCCTGTCTAAAAATTCACTAAGGAAGAGTTTTTTCGAGGACCTAGGTCTTCTCCCTCATGTTCAGCAATTTGCCGAGGAAGAGTTGGTTCATGCTGAGGAGGTCTCCTTCCCGTATTGGAGCAAGTTGAACTGGGAGGACAAACTAGAATGTGCTTTATCGGGTGGCCGAACTATTATGAATTGAACTGAGAGGCCAAACTGGTGCGTGCTCTATCAGGTGGCCGCATCTGACAATTTATTGATGAAGTTTTTTTTTCAAAGAGGTAAGTCTTCTTCTTCCTATTTGGTAATTTTATTGAGGTAGATTTTTTTGGGAGGAAGTGTTAATTTTTCTTTAAGAAGATCTTCCCTGTATGAGGAGATTCTCCTTCTTCTTTAAGAAGACCTTCCTTATCTAAGAAATTCTTCATTCTCTTCTGATGAGGTCTTCATTCTTCCGAGGAAACTTTCATTCTTTTCTGAGAAGGTGTTCCTTCTTCTGAGGAGACCTTATTTCTTCTCTGAGAAGGTCTTTCTTCTTCTGAGAAGACATTCCTTCTTCTCTGAGAATGTCTTCCTTCTTTTGAGGAGATCTTCCTTCGTTTATGAGGATGTCTTCCTTCCTCTAAGGAGACCATCCTTCTTATAAGGAGACCTTCATTCTCTTCTGAGGAGGTCTTCTTTCCTCTGAGAAGACTTTCATTCTTCTCTGAGGAGGTCTTCCTTCTTTTGAGAAGACCTTCATTCTTCTCGGAGGAAGTCTTCATTCTTCTGAGGAGGTCTTCTGTGATGCTCTGCTCTGCGTACATTGAGGTGTGGGGGTTACTGTTCTGTGATGAAATACCACATCGGCCAAGGAAAATCTTTGGGTGCAGAATATAACACGCTGCAGACCTTAAACTATTGTCCAATCTTTTCTGGTATGGGCCAGAGGGATTGGGAACTGCCAGGCTGGACGTGTTGTGGGCCGTCCAGTGGTTGGTGGGGAGATTGGGTGGTAGTGGGTCGGGCTGTTACAGTTGGTATCGAAGCCGACCTTGGTTTGGTATGTGGGTTTCGTCCCTTGCGTCTAGCCGGGGCGCGGTGCCCGTGTCTGGCGCGACCCACGGGGACATGGGCTCCTAAGGGGGGTGGACTGTGATGCTCTGCTCTGCGTACATTGAGGTACGAGGTGTTACAGTTGGTATCGAAGCCGACCTTGGTTTGGTATGTGGGTTTCGTCCCTTGCGTCTAGCCGGGGGGCGGTGCCCGTGTCTGGCGTGACCCACGGAGACGTGGGCTCCTAAGGGGGGTGGACTGTGATGCTCTGCTCTGCGTACATTGAGGTGCGAGGTGTGGGGGTTATTGTTCTGTGATGAAATACCACATCGGCCAAGGAAGATCTTTGGGTGCAGAATATAACACGCTGCAGACCTTAAACTATTGTCCAATCTTTTCTGGTATGGGCCAGAGGGATTGGGAACTGCCAGGCTGGGCGTGTTGTGGGCCGTCCAGTGGTTGGTGGGGAGATTGGGCCGTAGTGGGTCGAGCTGTTACAGTTGGTATCGGAGCCGACCTTGGTTTGGTATGTGGGTTTCGTCCCTTGCGTCTAGCCGGGGCGCGGTGCCCGTGTCTAGTGCGACCCACGGGGACGTGGGCTCCTAAGGGGGGTGGACTGTGATGCTCTGCTCTGCGTACATTGAGGTGCAAGGTGTGGGGGTTACTGTTCTGTGATGAAATACCACATCGGCCAAGGAAGATCTTTGGGTGCAGAATATAACACGCTGCAGACCTTAAACTATTGTCCAATCTTTTCTGGTATGGGCCAGAGGGATTGGAACTGCCAGGCTGGCATGTTGTGGGCCGTCCAGTGGTTGGTGGGGAGATTGGGCCGTAGTGGGTCGGGCTGTTACATCTTCATTCTTTTATGAGGAGGTATTCCTTTTTCCTAGGAAGTCTTCATTCTTCTAAGGAGACCATCCTTCTTCTGAGGAGACCTTCCTTCTTCTAAGAAGATCTTCCTTCTTTGAGGAGACCTTCCTTTTTCTCTGAGGAGATCTATCTTCTTCCGAGGAGACCTTTCTTCTTCTGAGGAGATCTTCCTTCTTTGAGGAGACCTTTCTCATTCTTTGAGGGGGTCTTCCTTCTTCTGAAGTAGCGTTGTTTCTTCTTGGTCTGACCTTTGTGAGTATTTTTCAGGAAGTTTACTTTCCTTCCCATATACGGCGCCAACCTGATGACGTCTAAAATAGGACCAACCCTAATGGATGAATCAGTTAATCATACCAAGTCCTTCCTTACTGATCGGATACCTTCTTTCCTGCACAAGAAGCGAACATAAGCTTTGATAGGGCCCCGAGGATGTTCTTGGGGGGACCTCTCCGACGCTCAAGTCAGTACGGTACTAAACTTGGGAGCATGGCTCACTATTCGGAGCTCTGCCTCTTGCTCAGTAAGTAAATTTGAGTGCAGGAGTTAGAATCCTTACATGAGAGTGGAGGTCCCCTTTTTATATGTGCTTGAGCGGTTTGAGTTGTAGTAGGAGTTGGACTCTCTCTTATTGGTTTGTTAGAGGGTTTTTTGGAGGGAAAATTCCCTCCGTATCCCTCTCCGAAGGGGAGTAGGACTTTGCTTGGGAGTTAGTGTCCTGTTCGGACTCTTCATTGGTAGATCTAACCTTAGTAAGGTATGGTCGAACCAAACTACCTAGGTCGGACGGGACGAACCACCTTGGTTGGAAAGAGTGTACTAGGAAGGTTGGTCATGACCTTCCTATCATGTGGTCTAGACTTCTTACTTCGGTGAACGACCGAAGTAGTGCCTTCAATCCTGTAGTTCGGCCTCTTCTTGGTCATACCGAAGTAGGAACTTCGACTGTTGACTGGTCTTGGCATAGCTGTCACTTATGTGTCATTGTCCAACTTTTGTTGGTATTATCACAACATATTCCCACCTTCCGGCAAGCCCAACTCCAAAATAAAAGCTCTTCCTATACGAAGACACAATCCCATGAAGGAAAGAGTTTGTGAGTGTGGGGCCTTATTGCCGTTGGCGGGGTTCTCACCTATACGGGGATAAAAATCCCATGAAGAATGAGAACCCAAAAAATCAGGCTAATGCTCCCAAACCCAAGAACAAATTCAACAAAAACAATATATGAAAGATTCAAGTCTGAATGTAAATATGGGAAAGTTAAAGAAAGAAAGAAAGAAAGATGGTTTTGTAAGAACTAGGTTTGTTTCTTTGTTGAGAAAAATACCTTAATTCTAATTCCCTTTTTCTTATTTACCTTCTTTCTACCCAAAACCAAACACTCTTTTTCTATCTCTGTTATCCGAAATTCCCTCCTCTCTTTTCTTCTTTCCTTCCTCCCTCCTTTTTAACTTCTTTTCTCCTCTCCCTTGCTGCGACTTTCTATTCTCTAATCTGCCTCTAAGCACTCTCTTTTTTCTCTCCACCAAAGACCTCTCTTTTGCTGTCACTTCCTTCTATAATCTTCAACTTTTTGCTCTCTCAAAACCAAACCCTTCCTTCCACTTTTTTTTGTTATCTCTGCCGCCTCCCTCTCTCCCTTTTTTTGTGTTCTTTTTCTCTCCCTTATTGCCGATTTCCTACCCTATATTTTTCTCCCTATTTTCATTTTCTTCTCTCCCTTTGTTGCCTTTCTTTCTCTCTTCTTTCTCTTCTTTCTTTTAGTCTGTCCCGTCCCAATGTAGCCTCTCTCCCTTAGTGTTTTGACCGAAACCCTCTTTTGATTCCCCTCTCTTTTTGTTGTTACTTCTCTTCCCCAAACCTCCTCCTCTCTCTGCCGATTTTTTCCCTTTCTAAGACCAGTCCCCACTTTTTGCTCTCCCTCCTTTTTGTGCGACCCAACACCACCCTTTTATTTGGTGAACATTATTTGTACCCCGTTTTACTAAGTACACCCCATTAACCATTTAAAAATATACTAGAATGGGGTGTACTTAGTAAAAAATAGGGTACAAATAATGTTCATCAACATTTTGCTTTTATTTAGGTACAACAACATTTTTCTAGGGTTTCTTTTTTGTGGGCTTGACTTGTGTAGGTTTGACTTGTGGGCCTTGAGTCATGAACTTGTGGGTTTTATTTGTTGGCATTTGGATCATAGTTTTTAAACCCGACCCGCGCATCGAACCGTCAAGGCTGAAGGGTCAAGGGTTTTGAGGTTCAACCGTTATGAAGGAGGTTGAACCGCGGGTTTTTAATAAATAATAAAATAATAAATATTTATAGTTTAATAGTTATATACTATATAACTATATATTATATAGCAAATTAGAGGAGCATACATGTACAATTCAGTCTTAATTCTAGGCATCTAGCTAAACACGTTATGTGCATCAATTCTTGTTCACAAGCCTGTATGGAGTCCATGGGCTTTTCAAATCAATTTTGTTTTGTTCTAAGATATGGGCTTGGAAATCGAGCCGACGTTTGGCCCTGTTACCAACTACCAAGTAGGTTCACTATTTTATTATTCAATGTGATTGTGGGACCAGTGACGTGATTGCTAAAGACTAAAGTGTTGAACTTTGACGCCTTACATGAATCCCACATCGCTTAAGAATGTGGAAGGTGGTCAAGGTGGAGCCTATAAAAGGCAAAGAGAAGACAAAATCTTGAAACCTGTTTACGTGTAAACAAATGGAGTGCTGATGCTGCTTGCAGAACTCACTCTTTGGTGTATAAAATAGACATTTTGTCAAATAGCCGGTTTTTAAATAAATCGGCGGTTCACGATTTTTTGAAAAACCGTCGGTTCAACCTATTTTTTGTCGGTTTAATGCTTATACGGTCTTTTGTAAATAACGGACCGTGAAAGTTGCCGGTTCACGGGTTTGACGGTCAGACCGACGGGCCGGTCCGAGTTTAAAAACTATGATTTAGATAGCTTTGAGAATTGCCTTTTTACTGGCCTTATGACAAGCTCTTACATTGCCTGACCTATCGGCTATATGACATTTGAGCCGATAGATGCCTCTGGACATAACTTTTGAATAGAACTTGCATTTGATTTTATCTAATGCACTAGCATCAACAAGTTCGCCAAACTCCCAACCAATATCACCGGATGCACGTTTCAATGCATTTTGAATGTTCACATCACTTGTGGCTTCACCAGCATTGGAATTAGAAGCGGCTAATGAACTAGCCATATCCGTAAAAATACACAACCAGAATAGCAATATATGTATGCATCCAATAATGTCTTCTAGGGCGCAAATCAGTGCAATATGAAAGAAGCCACAAAATCAATACAACAAAGACAAGCCTACCTAACCAACTAGGTTACTACAGAAATTCAAACAACAGTGTGAAGGAAAAAATAAAACAAGGATATATTCAATTGGTAGTCACAGAAACAAGAAAATTCATAATTGTCAACCCATAAAATATGTTCAATATGGCAGAAACAACCTTATTCAATTATTCGTGATTCTTATTTCACATTCCGCAACTCAAAGTCTCAAACAGATTATGCCCAACAATCCAGCATGAGCAGCCAATAGCACAAGAGAACCAACTAGAATCTTAGTTGTTCTAGAAATTTAAAGTTTCACGATAATGGCAAAGCAAACAAGTACAATCAAGTACCAACTATAAGCACAACTACGACAATCTGAACTACCATCTATAATAGCTTTAGCCTACTCTAGAAGCTAGCTGGAACTTCCTAAGGGCTGAAAGTGTATAAAAGGGAAACCAGAGCTAAGAAGTGAAAGCACCGACATAACTTTCAAATGCACAAACCTCAAATAAGACCAAATTACGCGGCTACAAGAGAGAAAGAGTACTAAACTAGAGCTTAACAGTAAATTTGGGGAGAGAGAGAGATAATTACCCTGGATTTGAGAAATTCGCGAGTGCTATGGAGATCTGTAGGATCATACGTCTTAGGAGGGTATTGATTCGGTAGAGACGATAAGGTTCGACGAAAGAGAGCAAGTCCTAAGTAGCCCTTTAAAGGATCCTCAAGATCTTAGCCCTGTGTTAGGGTATCCATTAATCGATTTTTCCTCGTCAAATTCACAAAAGCAAAACCCAAGAAAAGGGAACCATAACGACGTCGTTTTGGATGGAACGTGGGCAAAAAAGACGACTTGCCCCGACTAAACTGACTAGTCGGGGCTTAATCGGGTCACCGATTAAGTGACCCGATTACCCTCTAGTCGCATCGACAAGCACCGACTATCGACTAGAAGGATTTTTACAACATTGCCCAAAATCTAAACCTTTGTAAAACTTTCAGCTTTTGAAACTTTACCTCCCAAGAAAATTTTTTGACTCCTAAAATGAACCTTCACCTCAATCGATGTCGAGGTTAAAGCTCAAGGAAAAGGCATTAGCTCTAAAAAATAGCAAACGTCTCTCTTGAGGGGCATAATATGTAATATCCCGTCCCAAAATAAAAATAAATAAAATATACAATAATAAAAATAAAATGAATAAATTGGATTTAGTTATAAAAAGAATAAATTGTAGGGTAAAAAGAATTATTGGGAGGGTTAAAAGAATATTAGAGTTAAAGTTAGGGTGAAATGAGTAAAAGAATAAAATGGAATGATTTAAAATATATATATAAATAAATAGATAAACAACTAACTTAAAGTATTGAAAAAAAATAAAATATTTAAGTGGGTGAAGGTCTGCGCGGAAGTAAAAAGAGAAAAAAAAAAAAAAAACGAAAGGGCAACTCACTCTTTTGAAATCCTCCCACCAGCACCGCCTCTGGTCAGCCACTTCCGGCGACTCTCCGGTGAAGTTCCGGCCGGCAAGAGTCATTCATAGGTGGACACACACACTTGCTTTGATTTTCTATAAGAAAGAGAAGGATTAAGGTAATTTTGAACCTAGGGTTGTGGGTTTAAATGGGTTTTGGGGATGGTGATTCAAATGGAGTTTTCTTTGTTCACTAACTCGAAATTAGGCTCTAATTTTCTTATATTATTAGGTACAAGTGTGGTTCTTGAATCAATTCAAGAGAAAGCTTGAAATTCTTGAGTTGGTGGAACTAACAAGGTTCAGGGTTAGTGACTCAAAGTGCTTTAATTAAGGTTGGGTTAAGATGAAAAATAATATTGTGATATGAATTTAATTGTTTAACCTTAGAGAATTAAGGTAGAAGATGAATTTAGTGAAATTGGGGATATTGTGTGGTATGGAATGTGGGATTTGAATGGGTTGATGAATATGGAAACTAAGTGGAGTTCATTTCATTAAATAGGTTTGTGAATTGGCGTGGAGTGTACGTTGCTTGTTGGTGAGAATTTCGAGTCCACTCCGAGGTAGGGATTTCTTACTCTTTTTATTTCAAAACATTTTCAAGCCACCGAATTGCTTGAATGGTAAGTTTTGGTTTCCGTCTCGATCCTTCCCGAGGGGTGACAAGCCTTTGCATGCTTACCATTGTTTCTTTGCATTATTGTCAATTTATTGGTGATTTAATTTGATGAATATATAACCTTGGAATGCTTGGTAATAAATCGGGCATTATGTAAATCTTCATGCATCACGATGAATGAATGTTTTTTTTTATATATGCGTTGCACGAATGACATGAATTATAAGAATTTACATTAGATGCATGGTGGGTTCCGAGGGTGGTCCCGGGCTCACGTTAGGTGTTGAATGTTATTTGGGCACGTGGTGGATGATGGATAGGAGCCTTGTGATGGTCCTAGTCCATAGGATTCCCGTAGCGGTATTTATGAGGAGATGCTGCCGAAACTTTCGGAAAATTTTATGTTGATTTGGGATGTAACGCGTGAGATGCACGTGGTTGTGTTTGGTGTGGTGGTTTTTGTGTATTTGTCCTTTTCCTCACGCTCTGCGGATCGGGGCGTGAC
Organism: Tripterygium wilfordii; assembly: GCF_013401445.1. Lineage (NCBI taxonomy): Eukaryota > Viridiplantae > Streptophyta > Magnoliopsida > Celastrales > Celastraceae > Tripterygium > Tripterygium wilfordii. The sequence goes on from NC_052247.1 coordinate 7,417,602, forward strand.
ATAATATCTAGTCTCGAAGAAGTGGAAGAAAGACTAATGTTGATGGCCAAAGAGAGATCAGGGCTCGAAGCTGGCATTGCTGAGGAATAACGACAACGAGCGCTCTTGTAGGGTCCCACAAAGGCCTAAGTTGAAACAGAGGAAGAACTTCTGAAGATGGCAATGGAAACATCCAAGAAAGACTATGAACGTGTTAAGGCTCTACCACCAATAAAGATTGGAGGACAAAAAAAACAAAAGAGCCCAAGGCAATCAGAAAAAGAAAACACCCTTTGGCCCCCTTCAAGAAGAAAAGATAACTCTTTGAAGAAGAATGAATGCCAGCCAAGCACGCCACAAGCAATAGTTCTTGTTGTGGAACCAATTGCAACAATGGCACATCCATCACCCAGAAACAGAACCAAGGAGTCATCGTGACAAGGTTCTAAAGGACAAAGAGCCCGGAGGTCCGGAGCAATGTAGAGGAGACCAAAGGCAATCATGTTGCAACCTCTTAGGATCCCAAAATCGAGGATTGGGACCTTTCCCGAATTAAAAATATCTACAAGGTGAATGCATCAATCTTAAATGAGTTTCGAATTTCAAATATACAATCCTGGCATTCCAGAAGTTGATAAGGACTTTGGCCAAAGAAAATAAGACATTAACGAAAAACGATGGAAAAAACAATTGTAGGTGATAAGCTCATATATTCTCTCATTTTAGTACTCTTTAAACTTGGTTTTTGTTAGACGATTGACTATAAAAAGGATTTATTAGTTTCTTTTCCTCATTTTCAGTTTTCTCGAGCACTTGGATGGTTTTTGAAGGAAAATGGTCTATTTTGAGTATTTTGAAGAATTGTCAATTGAATAATAAAGCTAATAAGACCTTGAAGAATGTTGGAGAATATTTTGAGAATTTTCTGTGAAGCCAATTAACCAAGAATTGGAAGACAAGTTGACCTGAAATATGATCTCGGTAGAACTGCGCTACCTGTGAAGAAGTGGGTCTAGAAGATTCCACAGAATTTTGCTAGAGCTGTGTGAGATAGCCCTGAAAAGCTAAGACATCAAGCTTCAATTTACATATTTTTGGAGATTTTTATGAAGGACAGAACATGTGAAAAACGTTTGACACATCCAGCAGTCCAGTTTCCCAATCAAAGAAGAAGTCAACCTCTTCCCTTTTTGTTGGGTTTGTTGTTTTGGAAACCAAGGGTAGGTGATAGCATGATATTTTACATATTTTTATACTTCACTTTACACTTGTTTTTGTCTCTTTTAGTTGAACTAAGCATGGTTTCTACATAACTTTTCATTATTCTGATTTTCAGAATATTTATGAGGAAAGTGATGAAAAAGACTCTTTAGACCCAAGTTCAATACTTGCTTTGAGATGAATCAATACAATTAAGGAATGAAGAATACTTGCAGATCAAGAAAGATAGAAGAAAGGAAATAAGTACAAGAACATAATAAAAAGTCAAGGCTTGCTAGTGTCTACTCGTGTGAAATTGTCAAGGAAGGTGAATCTTGGAAGGTTTTGAAGAGTGAAAGAAGTGGGGCCACCTCTTGACAATAAAAAGCAAAGAAACGTGAGAGGAAGGAAGGCAAAAGGAAGCTTTGATATGAAGGACTCTTGAAGGAAATACTCTGGCAAGAAAGAAGGAAACAAAGAGACCGAGTCATACAAGGAATTGGACTTGAATTTTGACATTAATTGAATGAAGCTTTTGTCACTATAAAAGGGAGTCCTCTAGCACAATAGAACACGAATTGGAGAGCCACATTCTCTAGCTTTTGTTCTTCTTCTTGTCTCTAGCTTTTCTCTTTGTTTTTGTTCTTGGTCATGGCGTTCCCATATTTAGTTTCTTTGTGTTCTTATAACATGAGTAGCTAAACTCCTTTGCTAGGGCTTCATGTAGCCTAGTATGATTATTGCAAGTACTTCAATTAATTGAATGCATAATTTTGGTTGATGATTCTTGTCTTTAATTTCTGTGTTTATAATCTATTGTTTGTTTGGTTGATTGGCCACCAATTGAATGCTCAATTAGATTCATCTGGCTAGGACTAAGTAACGAACCGAATTCACGTGTCTTAGTGGAACTGAACTTAAGGAAATCAATTGTCGACTGCCATGAACAAGGTTTAGGGGATTGATTGGTTGTTATAGCTCTTTAGATCATAATGAGTTGTTAGCCTTGGGTTAAAAACTACGAACCGAACATGATTAATCCATTGTTAATAATATTTGTTGGCACCGCGAACGAACGAACCAACATATTTAAGAAAGAATCAACCCTTGAATCGAAACCATAATTGTGTGTTTGTTAATTGGATGCTTGTGATAGGATTACTAGGTGAAATCATTGCCCTAGTGTTCTTCTCTTATTGGATACAAAATCTGAATTTTATTTCTTTGTTTTTATTTTATTTTATTTACATCAATCGTCCTTCCTTTTTTCCCAAATCTCAATCATTCATCAACTTAGGTACATTAATTAGATTAACTAGTTTCTGTGGGATCGACCTCGTACTTGCATACACTGTACTATTCGTAGACTCTTGTGCACTTGCGAGAATTATTACATCAAGTTTTTGGCGTCGTTGCCGGGGATTAGTTTAGTTTAATTGTGTACTTAATTTTTTTATTTTAATTTTTTTAGGTTTATGCAAGGTAGATGCTCTTTGAAAGGAGAGCTACAACCTTACATAGATGACATTGAAAGTTTGTTGAGGAACAAGAATCAAGGAAGTGAAAGTAACGAAGAATCCTCAATCGAAGACACGAAGATGGCGGCAATAGTTCCAGCTGAAACGATGGGTGATCTTGACATCCCCACTATTCCGGAATCTCCATCTTGCATTGTACTTTCGACGGCAGCTAGGAACTACGAGCTTAAGACCATACACTTTAACATGATGCCTTCTTTTCATGGTCTAAGTTCGAAAGATCCACTTAGTCACATTCGTGAAATTTTTAATATGGTTTCTAGCATGTCTTTGTCTAGGAGTTACTGAGGAGCACTTAAGGTTGAAGATCTTCCCTTACACCATGAAGGATAAAGCAAGGACATGGCTTAATGGTTTGAGGCCGGGTTCACTGGCGACATGGACTGAGGTACAAAATAAATTTTTAGAAAAATTTTTCTCAACTCAGAAAACTGATGCTCTCAGGGACAAAATCATGCAATTCGAACAACAACTTGATGAGTCATTTTCTGAGGCGTGGGAGAGGTTTAATAACTTGTTAACTCAGTGTCCCCATCATGCTTTGCCTTTATTAGTGTTGATGCGCATTTTTTATAAAGCACTGACAGTGCCTAGTAAGGCTGTAGTTAATAATTACGCAGGGGGATCTATCCGGAATAAGACTCCAGCAGAATGTCAAAATTTGTTTGATAATCTAGCAGTTGAGACCCAACATTTAGAGACGCGAGGTAAGTGAGCTGGTGTTTATGAACTTAATAATTCTAATATTTTTGCACCAAGATCGCAGGTTGACGCTATTGCTAGTAAGTTAGACATGCTTCTAGCAATGAATGGGCATACAATTCAACAAGAGCTCTGTGCCATATGTCATGTTCCTGGCCATGCCACCATCACATGCCCTCAAGGAGTGGATTTTCCAGAGTTTGTACAAGAACAAGCAAACATGATGAACTCTTATAACCGGAATCCAAGGTTTGATCCCTACTCTAATTCCTACAATCCAGGTTTTCGGGCACATCCAAACTTTTCTTCGAAGAACACCCAAAATCAAGCCAATCCACCTACCACTACATTAGAGGATATGGTGCGACAGTTGGCAATTAACCATTAGAAATTGGAGGCACAAGTGGGTCAAATCGCTGAAGCATTGAGTCAAAGGGAGGCTGGAAAGTTTCCAAGCCAAACTGAGATAAATCCGAACAATAGGGAGCATGCCATGGCTATCACACTTTGTGATGAGCAACAAAACCGAGTTGGTAGAAAGTTGGAAGAGCAGGAAGTTCAAGCACAAGAGCAGCCGTTTCAACAGTCACGTCGTGCAATCATGTATGGGTTGCCTGACCCCAATAAACCTGCTCCACCTGTGAGACCTTATGTTCCTCCAATCCCGTTTCCTGGGCGTCTTAGGAGAAATAAAGAAGAAGTATCATCATTGCAAAAGACAATCCCGAAGATGGACGTGGAACCTTCTTGTAATATCCTGGTCTAATTTTACACTATTCATAGTATCTTCTCGTGGTGATTGTGGTGGAGGGAACCTCTGTGTTGGTGAACCGGTGTTTGAAGAGAATAAAAATTAAATTGTGATAAAACTATAAAAATATTTTTAATAAATGGGGAATTTTAAAAGAAAATTTTTGGAGTAAGAATTATTTAAGTCAGATTTAAATTGGGTTTATTATGAATTTTTGAAGTTAATTATAACAATTTCGTTAGGGGTGTTTTTGGAGAGGTTGGAGTTTTTGTAAGTGAAAAATATTATAAATAAAAAAAAAAAAAAAAAAACATCTCACGCGATTTTTTCTTCTTTTTCTCTCTCCCACATTTCTTTTCTCTCCTTCACGGTTACCGGTGATTTTCCGATTCCGGTGACGGTGAGCGACACCACCGGTATCAAAAGAAGCGTATTGACGAAACGAGTATAACCCAACTTGAATCACGTCGATCGGAGTTGTGGTTAGGGAGATATCGGAGTTTGAAGTTCCGATTTCCTCTGATTTCTTTTGGTCGATCCGGCCGATTCCGGCGACGGTTTGACGTGTTTCAGGTACCTATGAGTTTATCTAATCGAGTTCTTCAATTTGATATAAGATTTGACAGGTTTGGGTGGTCGGATCGCCGGCGATGGGGTTAAATGGGTTTCCGGCGAGTTGACCGAGTTAGGCCGAGTTGACTCGATTGACCGGCGAGTTGACTCTGTTGACCGGCGAGTTGACTCGGCTGGGTACTATTGGACCCGGTTTGACCCGGTTGGGTACTATTTGACCCGGTACTATTGGACTGTTGACTTTGACCGTCACTATTTGGATGTTGACTTCGACCGTTACTATTTGGCTGTTGACTTAGTTGACCGACCGTATTTTTACAGTATTTTCATATATCGTGTTTTTCGGTGTAGACGGTGGTCACGATTGAGATTCGAAGCGGGTTAACTTTTGGAGTTAGGGGTTTGTCAAGGACGCGTGCTTGGTTTTAGCACTCTGATTTCCAGGTAGGGGTTTCCTTACTCTTGCATGTGACTTTAGAGTTCCGGTTTACGGACTATGGTGATATTATGGTTTTGTCGATTTCCGGGGGTGGAAATACGACCTGTTTGCATGTTGATTTATATTCCCTGTTATATATATCACTGTTGGTATGTTTTCTGAGAGTGAGGTGATTGGATGTGTTGGATGTGGATGTGGCTGTGGATGTGGATATGGATGTGGATGTGGATGTGGATTGTGGGCCCATATAGGAGCCCAAGTGATCAGATATGAATTTCTGATGGATGATATATGTACATATACAGACAGGATATATATATACCGGTGGACCGTCTGAGATGGGGTGCATCACAGGGGACGCCCTCTGGTGTAGGCTATGCTATCGGGATACCCGATCCTCATCCAGTTTCGGTGTGGACCTGGATTGAGACACCCTACGGGGATTAGGGTGGGTCCAGGGGTGATTTATAGTTGCTGGATTATGGGAGTTGGTGGGGTGGTTACGGTGTTGGATAGCCTTATCGGCTACCATTTTACTTGATTGGATTGGTGTATGGATTTCTGGAGACCAGTGTGGGTGGTTCCAGTGTTGTTTAGCCTTATCGGCTATTGTGCTATTTGGTTGGCTACTGATGGATGTATATTTACTGTATTGCATATTATGCATTATATTTCTGGATTTATTAATTATGGATATTGACGTTTCCTCTCTACGCCCTACTGATCTTTGTGGCTCACCCCTCTTCTTTATCCCCTTTCAGGTGAGTTGGATGTAGGTGATGGCGGTCAGCAGCGGGATGCGTGAGCTGGTGTGTAGCCTTAGGCTGACTCTTTAGTGGGTGTGGAAACTTTTTGTATTGTATTTGTATATACTATACGGTTTGGTATCGGGTAGATATATTTTATTATTTTGCTGTTGTATATGTACATAGGTGGATGTACTTTGTGGATATTATGGTAGTTCTTATTATTATTATTATTATGTCTGTTGGGTTAGTTGTAGATTTGGGATCTGGTTCGGGGGATGGGGTGTCCCCTGCCGGTCAGGTTCCTGTGGTATAGGTATACTTCGGTATATCTTAGGAGAGAGGGGCGTGACAGTTTGGTATCGGAGCTGTAGGTTTAGAAACTGACAGTGGTTAGGTTACCTAGGTTATTTTGTTGGCTACACATCATGCGTTTCCCGGCTGACATGGTGAGTCTTTATTTTTTGGCGTTTCCTGCTTTAGATTTATGTATACGTGTGTTATATTTTCCAGATATGGTTGACACACGTAGTACTCGGGTGCGAGGACATGGACGGGGTAGAGGAGAACATGAGGCGGATGAGCCTCAGGGGGTAGATGAGGTAGGTATGCCTGAGGTGGCTCCATTAGAGCGGGGGCGAGGACGGAGAAGTAGAGGTGCGAGACGTGGTAGGGGCGGAAGACGTGGGAGAGGTGGCGGCAGGCGGCGAGTGTATATAGACCCAGTAAATGATATTAGGGAGGATCAGGAGGGATATTTAGCACCACAGGGGGTAGAGGCTGTCGTTACTACTTTACGACAGGAGGTTCACGATGTTACTGAGTTGGTACGAGCTCTTGGGCAGACTGTTACAGGACTTGTGACACAAATGACTACTCCAGTCCCAGCTACATTACAGGCTCCTGTTGAGGTTCCAGAGCAGGTTCTGACTTTGGGTGAGTTACAGGAGGGTGCAGGACAGATTATGGAGGCACAAGTAGCTCCTTTGGCGATTGATACGTCGATCAAAGAGCTAGCCGAGTTACGGAAGACGAATCCTCCGGTATATAGGGGAGTGATAGATCCAGTGGCAGCAGAGGAGTGGGTTCGCCAGTTACGCAGGAAGATGACTTCCTTACGGATTCCTGAGGAGAGGAGGGCTTTATTAGCTGCTGAGTTTCTGGAGGGGGAGGCTTTTACATGGTGGGAGGTGATGACAGTTAGTCGGGGCAGAGAGGGCATGCCCTGGGCAGAGTTTGAGACTGCTTTTCTGGCACAGTATGTACCACAGACAGTGCGTGTTGCTAAAGCTAAAGAGTTTCTTGAGTTGATTCAGTATCCGGACATGACAGTGACACAGTATCAGGCTTGTTTTGAGGAGTTAGGGCGATATGGAGAGGAGTATATTTGCACAGAAGAAAAGAAGATACTGAGATTCAGGAGAGGGTTGTCACCAAAGATTTCACCTCATTTGGCGGCCCAGACTATCACCACCTATCGCGAGTGTATTGATAAAGCACTCGGAGTGGAGAGGACTCTAGTAGAGATTAAGGATTACTGGGAGATTCACAAGAGGAAGCTTGAGAGTTCTGCATCTGCTTCTGGCGAGAGCAGTCAGCACAGACAGAGGATTGAGACTCGGGGGCAGCAGCAGAGTCGGGGGCAACAGCAGAGCCAGGGGCAGGGTTATCAGAGTCGGGGACAGGGTTATTTGGGACCTAGGCAGGGACAGCAGGGTCCTAGACAGGTTCAGCAGTGGCAGAGACCAGTTCAGCAGGGGCAGAGACAGGGTCAGCAGAGGCAGAGATTGGATCAGCAGGGTCAGGTTACGAGACGGTATCAGCAGTCCCAGCATTGTTATGCTTGTGGTCAGGTGGGCCATATGAGTTGGGATTGTCCTAGGGTAAACAATCTGTTATGTTTCTAGTGTGGATTGCCAGGACATTTCAGGAGAGATTGTCCACAGGGTGGAGGATTTGCACCGCCAGTATCTGGAGGTCAGAGAGCTCTAGCTCCAGCACCAGTTCCGATACAGAGGGGTCCTGCAGGACGGAGTAGGCCACTAGTTCAGCAGCAGCAGCGACAGCAGAGGTGGAGTGTATGCACTTAGGCCTGATGTGGTTCCAGCAGACTTGGGAGGTAGGCTTCTCTTATTCAGTTCTTGGACACGTGTTTTGTTTGACACTGGTGCTACGCATTCATTTATTTCTGCATCATTTGCTGAGACATTGGGTTTGGAGATTACGGGAGTGGCGAGGAGATTTATAGTTGATTCACCACTAGGACCAGGTACCGTGATTAGTGGTATCTGTAGGGACTGTGTATTTAGTTTCTCAGACCATGAGTTTAGAGCGGATCTGTTTGTGATGTCATTTACTGATTTTGATGTTATTCTTGGATTGGATTGGTTGACTGAGTATGAGGCGATTATAGAGTGTGCTGAGAGGAGGATTACACTGACCACACCTACGGGGAGGGTTAGATTTCATGGGACGAGATTGCTTCCGTGTCCACATTTTCTAGATAATCCTCAGTACACCGATTGTGTTATAGCGGGTTTGATTACTTCAGCGTCTAAGGAGGATTCTTCGAACCCTATACCGGTTGTGGAGCATTATATGGATGTTTTTCCCGATGATTTACGGGGGTTGCCACCGCAGAGGGAGATTGAGTTTGTGAATGAGTTGTACCCTGGTACAGATCCGATTTCTATACCACCGTATAGGATGGCACCAGCAGAGCTGAAGGAGTTGAACACTCAGTTGACAGATTTACAGAAGTTGAAATTTATCAGACCGAGCACTTCACCTTGGGGAGCACCTGTTTTGTTTGTGAAAAAGAAGGATGGTACGATGCGTATGTGTGTGGACTACCGGCAGCTGAATAGGGTGACTGTAAAGAACAAATATCCATTGCCAAGGATTAATGATTTGTTTGATCAGTTGAGAGGTAGTCATTATTACTCCAAGATTGATCTCAGATCGGGGTACCATCAGTTGAGGATCAGAGAGGAGGATATTTCAAAGACAGCATTTCGCACACGGTTTGGCCATTATGAGTACTTGGTTATGCCATTTGGGTTAACCAATGCACCTGCAGCGTTTATGGATTTGATGCACAGGGTGTTTAGACCGTATCTGGATCAGTTTGTAATTGTGTTCATTGATGATATATTGGTTTATTCAGCCACTGAGGAGGATCACATTAGACACTTGGAGATTGTGTTGCAGACGCTCAGAGAGCATAGATTGTATGCCAAGCTGAGTAAATGTGAATTTTGGGTGACTCAGGTGAGATTTTTAGGGCATGTGATTTCTCAGGAGGGTATAGCGGTGGATCCAGCGAAAGTAGAGGCAGTGGTGGCATGGAGGAGACCGAAGAATGTAGGAGAGATTCGTAGTTTTCTGGGATTAGCAGGTTACTATCGGCGTTTTATTGAGGAGTTCTCGCGGATTGCAGCACCGATGACACAGTTGACTCGGAAGGATACTCCATTTGTGTGGACAGATGTGTGTGAGCGGGCTTTCCAGGAGTTGAAGACTCGACTCACTTCACCTCCAGTGTTGGTGATACCCGACAGGGGTATTGGTTATCAAGTATATTGTGATGCTTCAGGAGTTGGTTTGAGTTGTGTGTTGATGCAGCAGGAGGGAGTGGTTGAGTATGCTTCACGTTTGTTGAAGCCGCACGAGAGGAATTATCCTGTGCATGATTTGGAGTTGGCTGCAGTAGTGTTCGCACTTAAGCAGTGGAGATATTATCTTTATGGAGAGAGGTTTGAGGTATTCTCGGATCACAGGAGTCTTCGGTACTTGTTTACTCAGAGAGATTTAAACCAAAGACAACGTAGATGGATGGAGTATCTTGAGGACTTTGATTTTACCTTACAGTATCATCCAGGCAAGGCCAATGTGGTGGCTGACGCCTTGAGTAGGAGATTGATTGCAGCTCGGTTGGCTATTTAGGAGTTTGGGTTGGTGGATACACTTAGTCAGTATCGACTAGATGTGGAGGAGCGTAGAGATGTACTGAGTTTACGGAGTTTGATTGCTCGTCCGACCCTGGTACAGAGGGTGTTGGATGCACAGTTGGGGGATGCATTATTTGATGACATTGAGGATATGGAGGGATAGGTTAGAGGCACTGATGGTGGAGTCAGATTCAGGGGCAAATTAGTGGTTCCAGAGGACACTGAGTTACGCGAGGAGATACTTCAGGAGGCACATTACTCACGATTTGCGATGCATCCTGGTGCTACTAAGATGTATCGAGATTTACGGAGGCAGTATTGGTGGAGTGGCATGAAGAGAGATGTGGCACAGACTGTGACTCGATGTCTTACCTGTCAGCAGGTAAAGCAGAGCATCGACGACCTGCTGGATTATTGCAACCGCTTCCATTACCAGAATGGAAGTGGGAGCATATCACTATGGATTTTGTGATAGGTTTACCTATGACTCCGCGGAGACATGATGCGGTTTGGGTTGTCGTGGATCGGTTGACAAAGACAGCTCATTTTATGTCTATTTGTCAGACAGATTCGATTGAGTCATTGACGAGATTATATGTACGAGAGATAGTCCAATTGCATGGGGTACCGTTGAGTATTGTATCTGATCGAGATCCCAGATTTACTTCACGGTTTTGGGGCAGTTTTCAGGATACTCTGGGGACGAAACTGAACTTCGGTACAGCTTTTCATCCTCAGACGGATGGGCAGAGTGAGCGGACTATTCAGATTCTGGAGGATATGCTTCGGGCTTGTGCGATAGACTTTCGAGGAGATTGGGACTCATATTTCTTTAGTGGAGTTTGTGTACAACAATAGCTATCAGAGTAGTATTCAGATGGCACCGTTTGAGGCATTATATGGGAGACCTTGTAGATCACCGTTGTGTTGGTCAGAGGTTGGAGATAGACCATTATTGGGTCCAGAGATGGTGCAGCAGACTACTGAGGTGGTGACAGTGATTCGACAGCGGCTTCTGACAGCTCAGTCACGTCAGAAGAGTTATGCGGATAAGAGACGTAGACCTCTAGAGTTTCAGGTGGGGGATCATGTTTTCCTGAGGGTTAGTCCTCGTAGAGGAGTACAAAGGTTTGGGAGAGCGGGGAAGTTAGCCCCTAGATTTATAGGGCCATTTGAGATTTTGGAAAGGGTGGGGACGGTAGCTTATCGATTAGCATTACCCCCACAGTTGTCAGGAGTACATGGGGTATTTCATGTGTCTATGTTACGGAGGTACCATAGGGACCCTTCTCATATATTAGATTGGTCTACCTTGGAGATTGGTGAGGATGCTACTTTTGAGACACGTCCTATTAGGATTGCGGATAGACAGGAGAGGCGACTACGGTCGAAGACCATACCCTTGGTTAAGGTGATATGGCAACATTATGGAGTGGAGGAGACGACTTGGGAGTTGGAGTTGGATATGCGGACTAGATTTCCGGATTTATTTACTACCTACGTATGATTTAATTTCGGGGACGAAATTCTCTTAAGGGGGGAAGGATGTAATATCCTGGTCTAATTTTACACTATTCATAGTATCTTCTCGTGGTGATTGTGGTGGAGGGAACCTCTGTGTTGGTGAACCGGTGTTTGAAGAGAATAAAAATTAAATTGTGATAAAACTATAAAAATATTTTTAATAAATGGGGAATTTTAAAAGAAAATTTTTGGAGTAAGAATTATTTAAGTCAGATTTAAATTGGGTTTATTATGAATTTTTGAAGTTAATTATAACAATTTCGTTAGGGGTGTTTTTGGAGAGGTTGGAGTTTTTGTAAGTGAAAAATATTATAAATAAAAAAAAAAAAAAAAAAACATCTCACGCGATTTTTTCTTCTTTTTCCCTCTCCCACATTTCTTTTCTCTCCTTCACGGTTACCGGCGATTTTCCGATTCCGGTGACGGTGAGCGACACCACCGGTATCAAAAGAAGCGTATTGACGAGACGAGTATAACCCAACTTGAATCACGTCGATCGGAGTTGTGGTTAGGGAGATATCGGAGTTTGAAGTTCCGATTTCCTCTGATTTCTTTTGGTCGATCCGGCCGATTCCGGCGACGGTTTAACGTGTTTCAGGTACCTATGAGTTTATCTCATCGAGTTCTTCAATTTGATATAAGATTTGACAGGTTTGGGTGGTCGGATCGCCGGCGATGGGGTTAAATGGGTTTCCGGCGAGTTGACCGAGTCAGGCCGAGTTGACTCGATTGACCGGTGAGTTGACTCTGTTGACCGGCGAGTTGACTCGGCTGCGTACTATTGGACCCGGTTTGACCCGGTTGGGTACTATTTGACCCGGTTGGGTACTATTTGACTCGGTACTATTGGACTGTTGACTTTGACCGTCACTATTTGGATGTTGACTTAGTTGACCGACCGTATTTTTACAGTATTTTCATATATCGTGTTTTTCGGTGTAGACGGTGGTCACGATTGAGATTCGAAGCGGGTTAACTTTTGGAGTTAGGGGTTTGTCAAGGACGCGTGCTTGGTTTTAGCACTCTGATTTCCAGGTAGGGGTTTCCTTACTCTTGCATGTGACTTTAGAGTTCCGGTTTACGGACTCTGGTGATATTATGGTTTTGTCGATTTTCGGGGGTGGAAATACGACCTGTTTGCATGTTGATTTATATTCCCTGTTATATATATCACTGTCGATATGTTTTCTGAGAGTGAGGTGATTGGAGGTGTTGGATGTGGATGTGGCTGTGGCTGTGGATGTGGATGTGGATGTGGATGTGGATTATGGGCCCATATAGGAGCCCAAGTGATCAGATATGGATTTTTGATGGATGATATATGTACATATACAGACCGGATATATATATACCGGTGGACCATCTGAGATGGGGTGCATCACAGGGGACGCCCTCTGGTGTAGGCTATGCTATCGGGATACCCGATCCTCATCCAGTTTTGGTGTGGACCTGGATTGAGACACCCTACGGGGATTAGGGTGGGTCCAGGGGTGATTTATTGTTGCTGGATTATGGGAGTTGGTGTGGTGGTTACGGTGTTGGATAGCCTTATCGGCTACCATTTTACTTGATTGGATTGGTGTATGGATTTCTGGAGACCAGTGTGGGTGGTTCCAGTGTTGTTTAGCCTTATCGGCTATTGTGCTATTTGGTTGGCTACTGATGGATGTATATTTACTGTATTGCATATTATGCATTATATTTCTGGATTTATTAATTATGGATATTGACGTTTCCTCTCTACGCCCTACTGAGCTTTGTGGCTCACCCCTCTTCTTTATCCCCTTTCAGGTGAGTTGGATGTAGGTGATGGCGGTCAGCAGCGGGATGCGTGAGCTGGTGTGTAGCCTTGGGCTGACTCTTTAGTGGGTGTGGGAACTTTTTGTATTGTATTTGTATATACTATACGGTTTGGTATCGGGTAGATATATTTTATTATTCTGCTGTTGTATATGTACATAGGTGGATGTACTTTGGGGATATTATGGTAGTTCTTATTATTATTATTATTATGTCTGTTGGGTTAGTTGTAGATTTGGGATCTGGTTGGGATCTGGTTCGGGGGATGGGGTGTCCCCTGCCGGTCACGTTCCTGTGGTATAGGTATACTTCGGTATATCTTAGGAGAGAGGGGCGTGACACTTCTGTTGTGCAAGAAAAGAAGAAAGTAGATGAGAATAAGGTGGTTCAACTAACTGAAGAGTGTAGTGCCATATCACAGAAGAAGTTGCCGCCAAAGCTTAAGGATCTAGGGAGTTTCAATATACCTTGTTGCATAGCCAACAAAAATTTTGAACATGCTTTATTGGATTTGGGTGCATCAATTAATCTAATGTCTCTTTCTGTTTTTGAATCTTTGAATGTAGGAGCACTCAAAGAGAGCTCCGTGGGCATCCAATTGGCTGATCGATCTATTCGATATCCTAAGGGAGTACTAGAAGATGTTTTGGTTAAGGTACATGGACTAATATTTCCAATTGACTTTCTGGTGCTTGATATGCAGGATTGCCAAGATCAAGGAGAAGAACTTCCATTGATTCTGGGGCGACCATTCATGAGAACTGCAAGGATGACAATTGATGTGTATGGAGGCACGCTAACAATGACTAACAATGAAGAAACAGTGACCTTCAAGCCCAATGCAGCACAAGGTGAGAAATCAATGGAGAAAGTGCTCACTATTACAGATTACATTGTGGAGAAAGGACATCCAACTGAGGTTGAGTCTATGAATCTACCTAGAGTCATGCCATATGAGAGAGGTAAGCATACTCCCGTCTTTGAGTCCCTTCCTTTATCAACTAACATGTTCTCCTCCATTGTGAAAGCGCCACAAGCTAATATTTTGCAACAAGTTATTTTCGGAAAAAGGGAAAAAGGATATTCAGATCCTTTTGAGGAATCGACTGCTCCTACAATTCTGAGTAATGAAAGGCATACTTTGGATGTTGAACTAGGTGTGGCTAGAGGAAGGCGATTGCTACAACCCAATGAACTGAAAGTGGGCTTCAAAGTTCACTAATTTAGCTACCTGAAGAGTTACGTCTCGCCTAGACGTTAAATAAAGCGCTTGGTGGGAGGCAACCCATCCGGTAAATTCGTTCCTTTTATTGTATATTATTTTAGTTCATTAGAGAAGAGCACTCAGCCCACACTGAATTGACTTGCTATTTGTGCATCAAACGCAAAAAGAAAAGTTGTGCCAAAGCACTGGATTGAAACGATTTTCTGGAGCAACTCAGAACGAACCAGAATGCAAGCCATATATGTACAGAAAGCTATGGATGTCTAGTTTCTACAGAATTTTACGGTTCATGAATCCGAGCTCAGATGAAGGAGAAATTGATGATTTTATGACAGCTGTGCAGTGCAGAATTCTACGTGGGAATTACTTCCCGAATGTTTTCGCAGTTAGGTTGTATCGCTCTAACTCAGTACTTTTTCTTCGTGTTATTTTTCACATTATTTCATGCACTGAGGACATTGCATAATTTAAGTGTGGGGGTGAGAATAGCTTGTTTTGAAAACAAAATTTTAGTTCCTTCCAATGCGATGATGAGACATAAATTGTTTAGGTCTAAAATTAGTTTGTTAGTAAAGAGAATTTCCACTAGAATTGAGCTTGAATTACAATTTTTATATATGGGCCAATGTTAACATGATATGTTGATTAAGAAAGAAGCATGTTTGGATTTGATTTAGACTTGCATAGTTACCCTTGTGAGTTTTGAGCCTATATGATTGATACATTATGCATATCAATCCAATTTCTTTCTTGTGTGCTCTCATGATTATATGTTTCTCTAGAACTTGCTTTAAACTTTTTTGAGACTATATTGATACATGTGATGACATGAATATGATTGAGGCATTAGGATGATACCATTATAGCCAAATTGCCTATATCCTAATGTATTTATCCACTAGAAAGCCCTTTGAGCCTAAATAAGTCTTTTTATTCATGAAACTTATCTACTTGACTCTTTAACCCGAAAAACAATTACTTACCTAATTCTAAGGGATTAGTAGAGCATACCATGAGATTTTTCAAGTATTGATGGTGTTCAAGTATGTTGAGTTTGATGATGAAAAGAATTAAGTGTGGGGGAGTTCTTATTTGTTTTGGGATGTTATTTGGTTGAGAATAAATGTGATGTCGAACACATGTGCATTAATGTATTGAAAAAGAAAAAAAGAAGAAGAAGAAGAAGAAGAAAGATATGTAGTATGATTCGACATTGTCTGAAAAAAAAAATGAATGAAAAAAAAAGAATAAAAAAAAGAAGAAAGAAAAAAAAGAGAAGTTTATGTGCATAGTGAAAGAAATCTTGAAGTTGTGAAGAATTGATGGAGCATTGAATATTGAGATTGAAGATTGGGCCAGCAAGATGATATACGCCCTAATTTTTGTGCTCTACTAGTTCTTTAGAAATTTTGTGATTTCCTATACCACTTTTTCTTTTTACCTTCACCCTTGGGCCCATTACAACCTTGAATAAAGACCTCTTGATTCATGAAGTTACATGTTTTTAATAGTGTAGAATAGGTGGACAAGCAAGCATATGGTAGGACTGTTTTCATGAGATTAATTGAGTGCAAACACTTTACTACCTCTAAATTGAGTGAATCTTGAGAGTATTCCTTGTGAGAAGTTGAAATTGAGTTTGAATGTGCACTATTTCGATTGAGATATGTTATGTGATGTTGGCCTAATTCAAATCATATATATTCGAGTATGATTCTTTGTGAAATTCTTTAACTAATGACTAGTTTATAAGACATCTTTGATGCTTGAGCGAGAATGGAAGGACTATTTTAAATGTTTGTGGGTGTCGTTCTGGTAAACCCTCACGAGACTATAACTCATCCACTAGGGACACCTAGGGGTTTAAAGGCTTGTGTCACATGCTGAGTGTCACCGCGATTCCTGCGAAAGTGAGTTAGGTTTTTTATTTTTATTTTATTTTATTTTACTCGGGGACGAGCAAAAGCTAAGTGTGAGAGTATTTGATAGCATGATATTTTACATATTTTTATACTTCACTTTACATTTGTTTTTGTCTCTTTTAGTTGAACTAAGCATGGATTCTACATAACTTTTCATTATTCTGATTTTCAGAATATTTATGAGGAAAGTGATGAAATAGACTCTTTAGACCCAAGTTCAATACTTGCTTTGAGATGAATCAATACAATTAAGGAATGAAGAATACTTGCAGATCAAGAAAGATAGAAGAAAGGAAATAAGTACAAGAACATAATAAAAAGTCAAGGCTTGCTAGTGTCTACTCGTGTGAAATTGTCAAGGAAAGTGAATCTTGGAAGGTTTTGAAGAGTGAAAGAAGTGGGGCCACCTCTTGACAATAAAAAGCAAAGAAACGTGAGAGGAAGGAAGGCAAAAGGAAGCTTTGATATGAAGGAATCTTGAAGGAAATACTCTGGCAAGAAAGAAGGAAACAAAGAGACTGAGTCATACAAGGAATTGGACTTGAATTTTGACATTAATTGAAGGAAGCTTTTGTCACTATAAAAGGGAGTCGTCTAGCACAATAGAACACGAATTGGAGAGCCACATTCTCTAGCTTTTGTTCTTCTTCTTGTCTCTAGCTTTTCTCTTTGTTTTTGTTCTTGGTCATGGCGTTCCCATATTTAGTTTCTTTGTGTTCTTGTAACATGAGTAGCTAAACTCCTTTGCTAGGGCTTGATGTAGCCTAGTATGATTATTCCAAGTACTTCAATTAATTGAATGCATAATTTTGGTTGATGATTCTTGTCTTTAATTTCTATGTTTATAATCTATTGTTTGTTTGGTTGATTGGCCACCAATTGAATGCTCAATTAGATTCATCTAGCTAGGACTAAGGAACGAACCGAATTCACGTGTCTTAGTGGAACTGAAATTAAGGAAATCAATTGTCGACTGCCATGAACAAGGTTTAGGGGATTGATTGGTTGTTATAGTTCTTTAGATCGTAATGAGTTGTTAGCCTTGGGTTAAAAACTGCGAATCGATCAGGATTAATCCATTGTTAATAATATTTGTTGGCACCGCGAACGAACGAACCAACATATTTAAGAAAGAATCAACCCTTGAATCGAAACCATAATTGTGTGTTTGTTAATTGGATGCTTGTGATAGGATTACTAGGTGAAATCATTGCCCTAGTGTTCTTCTCTTATTGGATACAAAATCTGAATTTTATTTCTTTGTTTTTATTTTATTTTATTTACATCAATCATCCTTCCTTTTTTCCCAAATCTCAATCATTCATCAAGTTAGGTACATTAATTAGATTAACTAGTCTCCGTAGGATTGACCTCGTACTTGCATACACTGTACTATTCGTAGACTCTTGTGCACTTGCGAGAATTATTACATAAGTAGGTTTCCTTGGAGTTTTAGTAATTGTTGTATAGGAAGTCTAGGGTTTGAGAGAGCTATTTAAGGAGGACTTTTAGAGGTTCAGACACGGAGATATTCAGCCGACTTTTCTAGGGTGTTCTCTAACCTTTCTTGTGGTTTTCATTCATGACTATGTGTAACTAAATACTTTTGCTAGGGCGTGATGAAATCTTAATATGATTCTCTAGTTTGTTTATTGTTCTTATCTTTGATTGCTCTTTTGATGTTGGATTTCTAATCATTGTGCTATATACTTGTTTGATTTCTTGGATGATTGGCCACCAACTAAGTTTTCAATTAAGTAATTTGATGCAAGCTCACGTAGATACCATACGGGGTTTGAGACCAGCTTCTTGTGATTAGGAATCGGGAACGCCTAGGGTAGATACCATACTCCTAGGGTTTACATGGCATGTTAATGAATTCTTGCACTTAAGGACATCTTGCATGTTCATATTTGAGTTAGATACCATAACCAAATTGCATGTTAAGATAAACGAATTAGCCTAGATACCATAGGTAATTCACGCCTTAGTGGATTCGCCAACAACATCGATTGAGTGGATTAAAGGTGAGGTAATCAACAACTAGAGAGGATTATTAAGATGGATTCATTGTCCTAGTGCTTTCATAAATTTGCTTTCACAACCAAAATCAACAAGTTTGTGTTTTCTTTAATTCGTTACTTTAATTTCGTCACTTGCTATCTAAAATCAATCATCTCCCAATAATTGTTTTTTTTGCTAGGTTTAGTATAGTAGTTAATCGTATTGTTTATCCAATCCTTGTGGTTCGACCTCGTTTTTGCATAACCTATTCTACTATGGTCTTGTGCGCTTGCAAGTATTTCAATTTGAGATTTTTGTTTGCTTATTTTAAGGGATCAAAAATTACTATCAAGTTTTTGGCGCCGTTGCCGGGATTGTGTTATTCATTTCGATTAATTATTTGTGCTTTACTTAGTTTTAATTTTGTTCAATTTTTGTTTGCAGGTTGCAGAATCAGTGCGTTTTAACTCGAGGAAAGTTTCTGTAGCTCGAGCCAAATCAACCAATGAACAAATTTTTGTGGTTGATTGGTATTAGACCGAGAGGAAACGATCTTATTTGAGTTTTGACTTGCGGTTGAGCTTAAACTTCATGACATAAGAAAAAAAGGCTAAGGGAAGAAAAGAGAAGAAACTTTTGGGAAAGGTACAATGACTTGTTTCTATGAGATTAATTCTACTTCAGCTTTAGAAGTAGAAGTGGCAAAATTGAGACATGAGCTGAAGCTACTGACTGGAAAGAAAGAGGTATATGCTATGTGTTCTAGCACTATGCATACTATTGAAACGTGTCCACACAATCCCATATGGCAAGAGGAGACTGCATCCCGAATATATTCACAAAATATAGTTCGGTACAATCCCTACTCTAACATGTACAATCCGGGTTGGAGAGATCACGCAAAATTTTCATGGACAAATAAGTTAGGACAGTCCTCAATGATTCCACAGTTTGAGCAACCATCGAGCCGAAGAAGCCTTGCCTTGAAGATATGTTTACCCAATTCATGCACGTTACGCAAGCTTCAATTCAGAAATTATGTATACACTTGGGACAGCTAGCTAATGTGGTGAATGAGAGGAGTCAAACCGAAGCTAATTCAAGAGGTATGGAGCATGCAAAGGCAATTAGAACTCTACGAAGCGGCAAGTCATATGGCAGAGAAGATGAGGATGTGATTTTGGGGGATAAGAGAGTTAAAGATACATCAGTTGTGCCTCCATCTTCACAAGAGGAAAGTGACCAATTAATTCCTCCTAGTGCACCATCGGTTGCCCCATTGAAGGAGAGAGTTTACATACCTCCTCTACCTTTTCCTCAACAATTTCAGAAGCAAAAGAAAGACAGACACATGCTGGATATCATGGAATTGTTCAAGAAAGTTCACATCAACATTCCGCTATTGGATGCAATTAAACAAGTTCCCTCATATGCCAAGTTCCTCAAGGATGTTTGCACTAATAAAAGGAAGTTTACGGAGCATGAGAGGGTGATGCTAAACGAAGAGTGCAGTGCTGTTCTACTTAATAAATTATCACCAAAGTTGAAAGATCCAGGGAGTTTTACAATCCCTTGTGTTATTGGCAATTTACGATTTGAAAAACTTTGATTGATTTTGGTGAGACGAGTTTTTCCCTCCATACAAGAAGCTCCTAAATTGAAACTTAAATTGCTGCCCACTCATGACATGCCAATTGGACCGAAAGACTTCTCTTCGGGCCAAAAATTCCTTTTGAACACCTCTACACTCAAGCTATTTCCATGGAAATTACATTCAAGAATACACGGTCCTTTTCAAGTTGCTCAAGTATACCCCAATAGAGCTGTTGATAATCAAAACTTTCAGAGGGACAAAGAGTTTAAAGTTGACGTGCATGGCCTCAAACCATATCTTGAAGTTGGTTATGATGCTGCCAAGTCTATCACTTGAATGAATGCATTGCCCTACGTCTTTCCTAGACGTTAAATAAAGCGCTTCTTGGGAGGCAACCCAAGTTCTTTTTCATTCTATTTTTTTTTATTTCTTTACTTAGTTCTTAGATATAAATCCTGATATTTCGATTTTCTTTCCTGTAGGATCTATTGGACAGGGGTAAAATTAGCTCGAGCTACGAAATTTCCACTTGATGGTTCATTGAGACAGTTGCAGATTTAGCTCAAGCTAAACATTTTCGACTGGGATGATTGAATGGGAAGCTTGTCCAAAGACCCTCAATATCATGTTGTATCTTTTCCTTCCCTTCTTATTGTGTGGTTGTGATTTTATTGTGATCAATTGCATTGAGGACAATGCACAATTTAAGCTTGGGGGTCGGATACATTATGCGTGAGAAAATTTTCAAAAAAAACGAAGAAAAATTTATTGTCATGTGTCATCTCTTTTGCAAGTACATATGAAGTAATTTAGTTTTGTTATCACACATAAGAATTTGAGTTAAGAACACACAATCTTATCCAGGTTTCTTTAAACTGAGTCTTGTTTCATCTACTCTTTTTAGTAAACAATTACACTTGCACATTACACATGTTTGTGGGGGTATGTGAAGCAACCGGCTTGAAAAAAACAATGAAGTCGCCACCAATTGATTTTTAGGATGCAATTGGACATCCGTTCTGGTCTACGAGAAAAATGGGCAAGGGGGTCTATTGAGCATGGGGAAGGTGTTAGGCACCCCACAACTCCCGAAAACGGTTACCTTTGAATGTTTTCCTATTTGGCTCTAATTTGTTTTTGAAAATCCCATTTTGATGGGTTTTATTGGGATGTAAATGAAAAATCCACTTGGAGTGGTTTGGAGAACAAGGTGCACGGGATCATTGGGGTCATTCCCGGCTTGGCCAAGGATTGGAGAAAACACCACTTGGTGTGGGTTTGGGGGTTTTGAAAAAAAGGTGTGCACGAGATCATCGAGGTCATTCCCGGCTTGGCCAAAGATTGGATAAGGTAGCACTTGGAGTGGGTTTGGATATTTGGGAAGAAGGGACTCTTGAGGACTTGGTTGATGTACCAAAAGGGCCCACAATCAAGGAATATTCAATTTAAGTCTTACTCACAATTATGTTCTTCATGAGAAAAGAAAGAATCTATTTATGGCTCATTGAATGGGTCAAATATCTTTAAACCCACCGTTGAGTCCGTAAATAAATTCTCCTAATCCCTAAAAACACATTTGCTTTCAGGATCCACGAAATCCAAATGTTTTCAATGAATGCCAATGGAACCCCAATATCTTGAAGGCTCTTTGGTATTTAAAGAAAACATAAGGATTCCATAATTTAATCTTGATGTGTTTTATTAATGTGAGACGGCTTGGATTAATCCAATGACTAACGCGTTGCATTTATTTTCATGGCATTTAAACAATCCTAACATGCATCTAAGACATGGCATAATGTGAGAAATCAAAGTCCTAAGCATGCATTCTAATGCAATCATCATTCACAAAATCATCTCCTAATATCTATATGCTTCTAACACCCTAACATATTTATGTATGCATTTCTATTTTTACATCCACTATTTTTTATCCAATTACAAGGCTTACTCTTTACAATTATGTACACAAGACAAATATAAAATATTATACAACAATTGGGATGTTGCCCACGAGACCCATTGCTCAAATCCGGCCCAAATCCTCTAAGTCGCCCTTCGGCCCATGCGGTCACAAGCCCGATCCAAGCCCAACAAACACAAACACAAACACAAGAATGGTCAAATGGGATCCAACGTCATAGAAACTCAAATCAAATTAAGTCCATATACATTATAAATATGCATACATAAACACATATATACAAATATACAAACTAGAATATATACATATACGAACACATATACAATCTATATATATATACACACACGCCGCATGCATGCATGCGCACACTCACCATATAATACACATATACATGCTCACAATATATATATACACAACACTGTATACATATATATATACATATATATATACACACGAACACACATGCCATAATATATACACATCATATATATATACATATATAAATGTATGGACACAAACAAACTCATATATATATATATATATCTACCATATAAACATGTACATGACAGACCCATATCCATATGCAAACACATATACACTAGTTGCATATAATAGATATACAAATTGAGCATAAGCAAATGTTTGTACAGACTGGATCTTTATGCAATTCCTATATGCACCTATAACCCACATACAGACATCAACCTTAACAATATGTTTAAACCGGACATCAACAACAAAGAACAAATAAACATCCTTCAAATCCAAAACGTATTATAGATCCTACACATTGGAATAGAACCAGGAGGAACATATCCGAAAGCTTTACAAAACCACAACCATGAAATCGAACCAACGATATTGAAACAGGATCCGGTATGACACGATTCACACTGGTATTGGTCAAAGAAATGAATCCGGCTTAAGCATGGGGGTAGGGAGCAACATATGGGTTTAGCAAATAGATATCCGAAAATTTGCAGAGATTGAAACACACACACAAACAAAAATCATAGCTAAAATTAAAAGTGTGTGTGAATCATCACCTTTTCGATCCCAAGCTAGAAAAGACTGAATCCTTTTCTTCTCCTTGCTGTTTCTCTCGACCTCCCGCTACTCTTCCTTCCTCCCCGTTGCTCTTGCTTCTTTCTTGCCTTCCCCGTTTTCTTTTTTCTCTTCCTCTTTCCTTCCTCTCTTTTCCTCTCCTTCTTCTTCTTTTTTTTTTTGCCCCCTTAAATCCTGCCACTTCTTCTCTCCTCTTCTTTCTTTTTGTTTTTTTTTCCTTCTTTTTTTCCTCTTTTTTCTCCACTCTCTCACGCCACCTCTCTCTAATTTATTTTTTTCTCTTTCTTTTCTCCTACTCTGCCCCACGTCTCCCCTTTTTTCTTCTTTCTCCCCCTTTTCTTCTTTTCCACCGATTTCACTCCCCTTTTTCTCTTCTTTTCTTTTTACCACTTTATCATTTTGTTTTTTTTTGTTTTTTTTTTTATTTTTGTTTCTTCTTTTTATTTTTGTTTCTTCTATTTTTTATTTTTGTATTTTTTGTTTTGGCCGGACGAAAACCGGTTACTACACCTGCCCCCCTTTGTATGTCTTTTATGCAGTAAAAGGCAGACAAAGGTGTAGCTAACCGAATTTCGTACGGAAAGGATAAGGAAAGATGCTCGGGATCACTGTAGCCATTCCCGGCTTGGCTGAAAAAGTGCTCAGGATCATTTGTGCACGGGATCATAGGGCCATCCCCGGCTTGGCCAATGCTTGAATGAAATCCCACTTGGAGTGGGTTTTGTAAATTGAAAAAGACAATGGGCACGGGATCATAGGGCCATCCCCGGCTTGGCCAATGCTTGAATGAAATCCCACTTGGAGTGGGTGTTGTAAATTGAAGAAGACAATGTGCACGGGATCATAGGGCCATCCCCGGCTTGGCCAATGCTTGAATGAAATCCCACTTGGAGTGGGTTTTGTAAATTGAAAAAGACAATGTGCACGGGATCATAGGGCCATCCCCGGCTTGGCCAATGCTTGAATGAAATCCCACTTGGAGTGGGTGTTGTAAATTGAAGAAGACAATGTGCACGGGATCATAGGGCCATCCCCGGCTTGGCCAATGCTTGAATGAAATCCCACTTGGAGTGGGTGTTGTAAATTGAAGAAGACAATGTGCACGGGATCATAGGGCCATCCCCGGCTTGGCCAATGTTTGAATGAAATCCCACTTGGAGTGGTTTTTGTAAATTGAAAAAGACAATGTGCACGGGATCATAGGGCCATCCCCGGCTTGGCCAATGCTTGAATGAAATCCCACTTGGAGTGGGTTTTGTAAATTGAAAAAGACAATGTGCACGGGATCATAGGGCCATCCCTGGCTTGGCCAATGCTTTTTTGTTTGAGAAAAATTGCTCGGGATCACTGGAGCCATTCCCGACTTGGCTGAAAACAGATTTTTTTGTTTTTTGTTTTTTTTGTTTTGTTTTTTGTTTTTTGTTTTTTGTTTTGTTTTTGTTTTTTTTTTTGTTGTTTTTTTTTTTTGTTGTTGCTGTTTTTTTTTGTTTTGTTTTGTTTTTTTTTTTTGAGAAAAGCTGCTCGGGAGTTTTTTGTAATCTCACCTTGACAGAAAGATGTTTCGAGCAGATGATATGCTTTGATTTGAGGAGAATGACTACGTCCAAGCGGTATCTTCTGCATAAACCTGCCATAATACAAAGAGGACAAACCATATGCAAAAATGATGCATGTAATGACCTATTTTGCTCAAATATGGCTGTCTCATTAACGAGTGAATGCATGCTCTCTCAAGGCTCTGCCGTCCTCAGTCACGCGTACAGTTGCGAATTGCTAGAACAAATCTGCTTCTTTGTAGGGTTTGATTCTCTGACTCTGGATTTTCAATGTATCTTCTCTATGCCGATTAGCAAAGGCTCTCGCTCATTCCCAAACTCAACCCTTCAGCTATCTCTTTTCTTCTTCTATGCTTATTTGCATGTGTGCCCACTTTTGAGTTCAAGGCTGCCAATTCATCTGGATTTATTTTCATTTCGTTGTGCGCGTCACATGATTATGATCTTCCCTTTCCTGCTAATGCTTACCTCGGCTTCAAGTCTTTTATTCAAATCCTTTCCAGCTTAAGATGCCAAAATCCAATCAAATTCCTAGCAAGAGTAATGTCCTAATGCATATTCCACATTTCCTGTTCAAAACTTTATCAGTGATAAATTCAATAGTATAGCCATGCATGTCAATTAATGAATGCAGGTGATAAACTTTTTGGAACATGGATTGAGAATGGAGTTGGGGTATGGAAAACAGATGCCACAAGTGACAAAACTATAGAAATGAATTTCTTCACCATTTTTATTGAAAGGACGAGTGCCGATTGACAAAGGTATGTACAAGAATGTAGAGAAGTCAAAGGAAGAAGGGACAAACCCAACTTCTCCAAGATGAAATATGTAATAATTCAAAGATTCCACCAAAACTGCCCCAGTTTTGGTGTGCACCCAATTAACAATGATCAAATCTGACTCGTCTGAGATTGTCTCTGAGCCCTCCATTTCTGCCAACAAACTTCTCGCTCTGTTTAATGAACAAACCAATGATAGCATAAAGAGCATCCCAAAAACTGCCCCAGTTTTGGGTGCGTGCTCAAATAACTGTCATCTGATCAGGCAACTACGAAGCCGATTTTGTACTCCGCACCAATGTCAATGAAAGACAACTTAACAACCAACATACTCATGTCTCAACCTCCTTTCTTCAAACAATCTTCAACCGAAATTTGCAGCCATAATTAAAGTACCCGTAAGGGTTTTCACTTCAATAAAATTTCTTATTGTCCCTAATTTTTGCCTAGAGCGCCCTTTCAGGTTTTCACTCTAGCGGGATTTTTTTTTTTTTTCTAATTTTTGCCTAGAGCGCCTTTTCGGGTTTTCACTCTAGCGGGATTTTTTTTTTTTACGCATAATACCGCCTGAGAACATCGGCATTTACTGGGTGAGGCAAATCATCTCCGTCCATCTTTGTCAAAATTACCGCTCCACCGGAGAATGCTTTCTTCACCACATATGGTCCCTCGTAGGTAGGAGTCCATTTTCCACGGTGATCTCTTTGAGGTGGCTGAATCATCTTTAGTACTAAATCCCCTCCTCTGAAACAACGAGGACGCACTCTCTTGTGATGTGCTCTTATCATTCGTCTTTGATAAAGTTGTCCTCTACAAAGTGCTCCCAATCTTCTTCCCTCAATAAAATTTAGATGTTCGTACCGGGCTCGGACCCACTCCGTCTCCTCCAAGTTGGCCTCCATCACTACTCTTAGCGACGGGATTTCTACTTCAATGGGAAGGACCGCCTCTGTCCCATATACTAAAGCAAAAGGACTTTCACCAGTGGATGTACGCACCGAAGTTCGGTACCCATATAAAGCGAAAGGAAGCTTTTCATGCCAATCTTTGTAATTCTCTGTCATCTTCTGGATGATTTTCTTGATATTTTTGTTAGCCGCCTCAACAGCCCCGTTCATCTTGGGACGATAAGGAGATGAATTATGATGCTTGATCTTGAACTGATCGCATAAATCATTTACTATCTTGCTGGTGAAATTCGTGCCATTGTCAGTAATGATCCTTTCGGGAACCCCATAGCGACATACAATATCTTTTCTCAAGAATCGGGCGATAACGTTACTTGTCACTTTAGCATAAGAATTTGCTTCCACCCACTTTGTAAAATAATCAATTGCAACCAGGATGAAACGATGTCCGTTGGAAGCTTTGGGCTCGATAGGGCCAATAACATCGATACCCCACATTGAAAAAGGCCAAGGTGCTGCTAATACCCGCAGAGGGTTCACTGGGACATGAGTTTTATCAGCATAAATCTGGCACTTATGGCATCTGATCGCATATCTAATACAATCTCTTTCCATGGTAAGCCAATAGTAACCGGCTCGCAATATCTTCCTTGCCATCGAATATCCACTCGAATGAGTACCACATATTCCTTCATGAATCTCTTCCATAATCTGCTTGGCTTCATCAGTATCCATGCATCGAAGAAGCACAAATCCCGAGCTTCTCTTATACAATACATTTTTATCCAAGAAAAAAGAGCTTAAGAGCCTTCGGATGGTGCGTTTGTCATTATCTGAGGCCTCTGGAGGGTATTCTCCTTTCTCCAAATACTGCTTCACATCATAATACCAGGGTTTACCATCAGGTTCTGCTACTACATTCAAACAATGTGCCTGAATTTCACGTTTCTCAATCTTGATAACCTCCACTTCTCCTCGAGGGTCCAAACCAAACATGGCTGCCAAAGTGGCCAAAGCATCTGCCATCTGGTTTTCTTCTCTTGGAATTGATCAAATTCCACACAGTCAAAAAATTTGATCAACTTTTTGATGTGTTGATAATACGGGACTAACTTGGCATCCCTGGTTTCCCATTCGTCACACAATTGCCTGATCACCAATTGAGAGTCACCATAAACCTGAAGCTTTTTAATCCCAACATCAATAGCAGCTTGAATTCCCATGGCACAGGCCTCATACTCAGACACATTATTGGTACAGTTGAAATAAAGCTTAGCAGTAAACGGGGTAACTTTTCCTTCTGGAGAAATAAGCACAGCCCCAATCCCATTACCAACTATATTAGAAGCGCCATCAAACAACATAACCCATCCGTCCATATCTTTCCGGCTCTCCATTTCTAAGGACAAGATTTCTCCATCTGGGAACCCTGGATTCATAGGCTGAGAGTCATCAATCGCCTGTTCTGCTAAGTAATCTGCTATTGCACTTCCCTTCACTGCCTTCTGAGCAACATACAAAATATCGTATTCTGACAACAACATCTGCCATTTTGCAATCCTCCTTGAAAGAGATGGTTTTTCAAAAATATACTTGATTGGGTCCATCCTCGAGATCAACCAAGTAGTGTGATACAACATATATTGCCTGAGCCTAAGCGCAACCCATGCCAATGAACAACAAGCCTTCTCCAACATGGAGTAGTTTGTCTCACAACTAGTGAATTTCTTGCTCAAGTAGTAGATTGCATGCTCTATCCTCCCGGATGAATCATGTTGCCCTAACATACACCCCATCGAATTGTCCGACACAGTCAAGTAGAGAATAAGCGGGCTCCCAGCAATCGGAGGCATCAAGACCGGTGGATTTTGTAAATACTGTTTAATTCTCTCAAAGGCACTTTGACATTCATCATTCCATTCTGATGGGTTATTCTTCCGAAGTAACTTAAAAATTGGCTCACACGTAGTTGTCAACTGTGAAATGAACCTTGCAATGTAATTGAGTTTCCCTAAGAAACCTCTGACTTCTTTCTCGGTGCGAGGGGCCGGCATCTCTATAATCGCCTTCACTTTATCCGGGTCTACTTCAATACCTCTCCTACTGACAATAAAACCCAACAACTTCCCTGAGGTTGCCCCAAATGTGCATTTCGAGGGATTCAACTTCAATTGGTGCTTTCTCAACCTCTTGAACAACTTCTCCAGGTTAATCACGTGATCTTCATCCTCCTTTGACTTAGCAATCATGTCATCCACATACACCTCAATCTCTTTATGCATCATATCATGAAACAGAGTAACCATGGCTCGCTGATAAGTAGCTCCCGCATTTTTGAGACCAAATGGCATGACTTTGTAACAAAAGGTACCCCATAAAGTGATGAAAGTAGTTTTCTCCTGATCTTCCGGTGCCATCTTGATCTGGTTATATCCTGAGAATCCATCCATGAAGGAGAACGCAAAATGTTTAGCAGTATTGTCTACTAATATGTCAATTTGGGGTAAAGGAAAGTCATCTTTCGGGCTCGCCCGATTAAGATCCCTGTAATCCACGCACATCCGAACCTTACCGTCTTTCTTCGGGACTGGTACGATATTTGCAACCCAATCAGGGTATTTTGCTACAGCAAGGAATCCTGCATCAAATTGCTTTTTTACTTCATCTCTAATCTTCAAAAGCATTTCCGGCTTCAATCTTCTCAACTTTTGCTTCACCGGCAGACAATCTGGTTTTAATGGCAATTTATGGACCACTATGTTGGTATCAAGTCCTGGCATATCTTGATATGACCATGCAAAAACGTCCTGATATTCATGCAGCAAACCTATCAATCTTTTTCTATCTCCTCCTTCAAAAGCTGCACCAATCCTAACCTCCTTTTTCTGATCTTCAGTTCCCAAGTTAACAACCTCAGTTATTTCTTTATGCGGCTGAACTATCTTCTCCTCTTGGTTAACTTGCCTTAACATTTCTGGCGACATCTCAAATTCATCCTCAGTGTCGGAATCAGATTCAACATTGTTAATGGGTGCCCCAAAATCTGGTTCATTCGGTTCATCTTTTTTATTATCATCAATTTCAGTCCTGTTAAAATGGAATGTGTGAGATTTGGATTTTTTAGAAGTGATGCGTGAAATAAGGTGAATAGATGTGAGAATTTTGAGCAAAGATTTTTATTTATGATAAGCATAGCAGAATCATCAGAAACATGAGAACATGCAAAGGCCATACTATGCGAATTCATCAAAAGATAAAGTAGAGACATGCTCATTACAAAAACCCAATCAGTGGCCGTGAGCTAGACCACAGATCATAGTGCATATGGAGATTACTCTTGAAGGCTGTTGATCGAGACTGGCAACTCAAAACTGGTCCAGTTGTTGAGCTCAAAACCTGGAGGCCGAGGGATGACATAATAAGATTTAGCAGCAAAGTTCTGACCCTCTTCTATAAAAGCAACATGAAAACCTTCCAACTGCTCACACAGCTCTCCAAAATTTGCCCCAGTTCGACTCATTTCCACTTGATCAACAGGAAGATTAAGGATCAATTTCCCTGGAATTGCCCCTGCATTGAGAGGATTGACCTTTTCCAGGAAATCTCCAAACACGAAACTGTCATAAAGCCAGGGGATTGAATTTTTCGGAACATCCTGCTCTCGACCCTCAAAACGAGCGATCCGTTTTGCCTGTTTCTCAGCCTGGATCTGTGTCTTATCAGCTCTACTTGGCTTAAACCCAAGACCCCAGCGCTCAGCTTGTTTCAATGCAACTATTGGCTTCTTTATCCCCTACTCCTCTTTGCCTAAACCTCCCCCTGGTCGGAATCCCATCTTTAGCATAATTCTTCCAATAAACTTAGCCACTTTTGATAAACGGGGCTGCACCAGAAGCTGCTCCTCCTTCACAAAACTGGCAGTAGCAATTTCAAAGGACTGGAAGGAGCTTTCAATCCCCTGCAGGGGCGCATCAATATGGAGTGAGTTTGAAACGCTAGCCACCATCCATTCCGACTGGCCCTTAACAATATAAACTCTTCCTCTGTGAGCAAATTTGAGATTTTGATGTAAAGACGATGGTACAGCACCAGCAGTATGGATCCACGGTCTACCTAATAGGCAACTGTAAGTCGGCGATATATCCATCACCATAAAGGGGACATTGAATGTAACATTTGCGATCTCCAAAGGGACCTCGATCTCCCCCATTATGTCCTTCTTGGTTCCATCGAAGGCTTTAGCCACCACTAGTACTTGCTTCAAATATGATCTGTCAATTGGCAGCCTATCAAAAGTCTCCTTTGGTAGGATATTCAACGACGATCCATTGTCGATCAAAATACTTGCCACTTCAAAACCCCTACACATGGCCGAAATATGCAACGCTTTGTTATGGCCCATCCCTTCATCTGGAATTTCCTCTTCAGTAAATGATAATAAGTGAGTTGCGAGCACATTTCCGACAATCCCGTCAAAAGATTCTGTCGGTATCTTTTCTGACACATAGGCCTGATTCAACATTCTCAACAACACTTTACAGTGTGGCTCCGAACTCATGAATAATTCTAAGATGGAAATCTTTGCCGGGGTCTTTTTCAACTGGTCTACAATCATATACTCGCTTTGACGGACAATCTTCAGAAACTCCTGAATTTCTACATCAGTCACTGCTTTCTTAATTTCCTCACATACAATATGATCTTTCTTCAAATCTTTCAAATTCTCTTCCGCTCCTACAACGTCCTTGCCCTTCCTTTTCCTTTCAGCTTCCGCTCCTGACATTGGGTCACCTGACTCCTCTCGAGAATAAACCCGTCCAGTTCGGGTTATCCTACTCACCCCTGAGATATTATCCACAGCAACCTCAAGATCATTTTTCTCGTATACCCACGGAACAGCCTTATCACTTACGTAAGAAGGCTTTGAAGGATGTGGACCTTTGACAAACGGTTGATCTTCTAAAAAGTACTGCAAAACAATTGGCTTCGTCCTCCCACCAGGCCTTGGTCCTTTATAGAATTCATCCCCAATAACATTGACTGCATTCAGGCACCCTGACTTCACACCAAATACTACTTTCTTGCTATCAATCAAATCCTGCACCTTTGCTTGAAATTGAAAACAATTCTCCAGAGAATGTCCCTCAACTCCTTTGTGAAATTCACAAGTCTTCAACTCATCATAACCATCGTATCTCAACGTCAAGTCCAACTCCTCTCTTTTAATAAGTCCTTCATTTTCCAAAGCACCCAACACCAAACTCAAAGACATAGTTACCTCTGCAATTTTCCTCCTAAACTCACCTGAACCCTCAACAGCATTGGTACCTCCATTGCCATGATCCGGCAAAGGGTTAGTGGTCACATCGGGCTTCCTGATCCCATCAAAATTCAACCATCCAGAATTGACCATATTTTGCACAATTCTCTTGAAGGTCAGACAATTTTCAATTGAATGTCCAGGTGAATCCCCGTGATAGGCACACGTCACCTCAGGGTTGTACCAATGAGGATAAGGTGGATTCTGGGGTCCTCCTCCCGGGATAGGTGCAATAGCTGAATTAGACAATAACTTGTCATAACATTGGGCATAAGTCATGGGTATCGGAGCGAACTGCTCTATCTGCCTTCGGGATCTAGGGTTATTTTCAAAGTTTTGGTAATTTTGGCGGGGTGGTTGGTAAGCTTGCTGAGGTGGCTGGTAATTTTGCAGAGGTGGTCGATAAGCTTGCTGAGGTGGTTGGTAAGTCTGTTGAGGTGGTCGATAAGATTGCTGAGGTGGTGGGTAGGAATTTGAGTTTAGATGGTGGTTATATGGACTAGACAGCCTGGGAGCATTGCTTCGCGGCCTGTAATTAGAAGTGGGAGACCCATAAGTGGGATTGCTACTATAATTAACGGTATGCACCTCGTTTTCCTTCTTCTTCATCTTCCCTCCCTTCTGATACTCTGGCTTCTCAAGCATCGGGACGCTAATGCTAATATTTCCTCTTTGCATGCATCTTTCAATACGTTCCCCTGCTCGGATCATTTCTCCTAAACCTGCATGCCCCCCTCCAGCAATTTTTGAAGTATAAGGCTCTCGAAGTGCGTCAATGAATGCATTAACCAGATCTTGTTCCGCCAATGGAGGGTGCATCTGGGATGCTAAGTCTCTCCATCTATGGGCCCAATCCCGAAAACTTTCTCCTTCCTTCATGACAGTACACTGAAGATCATAGATGGTAGGGACCTTCTCCATGTTATGCTCATACTTCTTAAGGAATAAGTTAGCCAAATCCTCCCAGGTCTCAACAGTAGACGGATCTAAGCTTGTAAACCACCGAGTTGCACTCCCCGTCAAACTTTCCTGGAAAAAGTGAATCAATATCTTTTCATCATGAACATATGGCTGCATCCTTCGACAATACATGGTCAGATGATCTAGAGGGATTCCAGTACCATCAAAGAGAGTAAAAGCCGGAAGCTTGAAATCAGGAGGAATGATCAAATCCTTCACCAGACATAACTTATAGGGACTTAAAGCGCCAACAGGCCCAAATCCTTCCATTGAATTCATCCATTTTTCCATCTTTTTGTATTGCTCCATAGTAAGACCTCTTCCTTGCTCCCCTTTAGCCTCTACGGGCATGACATATGTTTTCTGCTGGCAATCCAGTGATGGAAATCCACCATCCCGGGCTGGCCCAACTACCGGCGCACTTCCTGAGAAGTTCATTGCCGCGTTGTCATAAAGCTGAAGCATGGGCTCTCCTTTCTGTGCTGAACTTTCTGCAACTGCTTTTCCTTTCATAAGCTGCGACATCTGAGTAATCAACATAGCCATTTGTTCTTTCAGATCTGTAATTTCCTGGCTCTGCTTCTGGATCAGCTCTTTCTGCTGTTCGTTCTCCATCGTTCTAGCAATTCGCAACTGTAGTCTGGTACGATAAGGATGATGGTGATATGAATGAATTGGTGCTTTTTCTTTTTTATGTGCCACCTTCAGGATGAAAGAAACATTTATTAGTTAATCAGATCTGTTAACTATGCATATGCATGATTGTGGGTTTATGTGCTTCCTAGATTTCTTTGTAATTGGACAAGAGGATTAAAACAAGGTTGTCTTCTTTTATTCATTTCATTCATTAAAAGCATACAAGAAGAAACATTTGATTCAGTCCACTCGAACAACCGGAATTTCAACCATAACAGCACCTCCTGCTTGGATTGCATCCAACCTCCTCTGAAGCTCCTGTAAGTCACTTTTCAAATTTTCCAAAAATGTCCATATCTGTGTCAACTCTGGCATTTCCAAAATAGGATTGGAACTCAACTTCTGCAGACGTCGTTCATAAACCTCAGCCCATTCTGATAGGGTCATCAAGCGACTCATCATCAACCTTACTTTGAATTTGGTACTTGTCTGCTCCTGTTGGACCTCCTCCAGCATTGAATGAAAATAATCATTCTGTTCCCTTAAAGTTGTGATCCCTTCCATCTGTTGCTGGTTCTCTTCAAGCATCTCATTCATCTGGTCTGTCAATCTATTCTTCTCAGCTTCTATTCTTCTTTGCTCTTCTTTGTCTAGATACATCTGCAATTGCAGTTGATAAGCGTCCTCCTTCCGAGATGCAAGTTCTTCATTTAGCCTCTGAATATGCTCCTGCATTTCTTGAAGTTCTGCTTGTGTCCTACAATGTTTTGCTGCATCCTTCTCTTTTCTTTTCTTCATCTTCTTCTGTAGCTTCGAGAACTTTTCCTTCAGTGCATCAAACTGTCCTTTTTCTACTTCTCGGGCTTCCCTCTCCCCATGGACCTTCTTTTTCAGTTTTTTGCATTTGTTCTTATATCTGTTATACTTTTCTCTCCAGGAATTCTGAGCTGTTTCTACCTCTTCAGCAATCAAGGTGTCTACTGCTTCCTCAAGCTTATTTGATGGTATTTCCAGACCTGAATTTTCATTTCCACCAGGTATCGTCTCTTTCTTTTTCATGCTAACAAAGCTATGACACTGGGTGATAGTCTTCTTCCTTCCTTGGAGCCATTGCACGTATCGATACTTCCCTTCCGGGTCTGCAGTAAGCCTTCCGCGCTCCATTATGTGGGTCCTTTTCCATGCTTCTAACACTTGGTGAGACAGATATTTCGCCTTCTCATCTCCATGCGCGAATTCAAACTCCCACAAGCCATGTGTAATTGGCGTGCATAAATTGCCAGCCTCTTGACGCAAGAACATTGCAGGTGCTTGACTGGTACCTCCCCATGGTCCCACCAAAGGCACCCAGTTGTAGTTACCACATCTGTAAAGTAAACCTTTGGGCTTGTACCATGTTGCTCGATCAAATGTCTCCTTCGGTTCTAATTCCTCTAGGAATTGTCTCCACACGTCAACAGCTGGTACATTAGATTGTATCTCGGCCATCTTGAAATTCTGAATGGGATCTCTAAGCATCCGGGTATGATCTTCAAATACAATCATCGGAGCTCCAATTCTTTTTGGGTACTTTAAGTGACTCACCAACCAGAGTCCTAATAATTGCGAACACCCCCGAAAGCTGCCTTCTCCTTGAATGCGACAATGATTAAGGGACCGGATTGTCTCGCATAACATTGCAGGTATTGGATTGGTACCATACTTGACAAGGTGAACCAATTTAATCACATTCTTTTCTACATATCCTCCTGCACAAGGAAATAATACTGCTCCATACACTGCAAGGGCAAAAGCCATCTGCCCTTCCGGAGTTGCAAACCTCCCCTGAGCGAAACCCACAAGCCTGTCAATTGGAAACACCCAAATATTACCTTTATCCTTTCCAGGAGTCCTGGTATGCTCTATCTGTAAAAGACGGTGAACAATCTTCCTCCCATCAGTAACTTCCTCCGGATTATAAACCTTGTTCACATGTGGATCATATCCCAACAACTGCCCATATTCTTCTAATAAAGGAGACAAATCTGTTGTATTGAAAGTAAAGCAGCGATATGCAGGGTCCCAGAAATGCATAGCAGCCTGAAGAAGAGTTACCGGTGTTTTGACAGTTAATAGATGCCCAATACGTCCATAAATTTTCCCAA
This sequence comes from Tripterygium wilfordii, assembly GCF_013401445.1. Classification (NCBI taxonomy): domain Eukaryota; kingdom Viridiplantae; phylum Streptophyta; class Magnoliopsida; order Celastrales; family Celastraceae; genus Tripterygium; species Tripterygium wilfordii. The sequence goes on from NC_052247.1 coordinate 7,452,844, forward strand.
AATTACTGCGTGCTTCATCACTTTGTGCCTCCCAAAACTGTGCTAACCCTGGTGGTGCTTGTTCTTGAAACTGTGTCTTCCGAACAATTCCCAATGGTAAATCGTCTTTTAAACTATCTCCGAGTTCTGCCTACAATTTCTCCAACACAACTCTAGTTTCCCACGGGTTGTCTCGTCTTATGTCACTGGTTCCTATCACTGCTCCCGCAAACATCGTCTTGTCCAATTGCAAAGAATGTGCCTAGTGAATGCATGGGGGCATGAAAAGGATGAATATAAGATATGTATGAACATGTATGAGTGATTAACAAACATGCAAGCATATATGGACACGTATGGCAAGTATCATAACCTAGGCTAACATATTCATGGCAAGTGTATAAGGCATGTACATGTATGGTTTGATGAATATATACATACAGGTATGTATCAAATACATATAAACATGTAAATGAGGAATAAAGGTACATGGTATTTAAATGTACAGGAAATAAATGGAGTTAAGGATAGGAGAATCCCCCATTGTTCCTAACAAAATCAGGTTCCTACCAATTTCTGAAGGTCTCGAACCGGATCTAGGGTTATGTAATGAGCATATGGGTGGCATTTCTAACTATAACGCGGCTACGCGAGAGGCCACTGGATCAGGTTAGTTCACACCCCATATCTGGAAGTGGAACCCATCCCCCAATATCTTGAAGGGACGTCAATCCAGGAGGATGTCTTTCCTTGCTTGCGTGAGGACAAAATCCATCAAAAGCAAAGATCAACCCTCACTAATCACTGGTAGGACCCGGTTTTTATGGGCCATTTGTGTGCATGTGAATAGTGATGTGTGTGCGGGAGAATCATACCATATCCTCAACAAACACCCAATTTTTATGAAACACAAAAAAAACCTGTTATTTTATCTACAATCATGAACAAACACATTAGATTCCTTAAAATGTAAAAAAAACATGTACAAAAATAAACAAATCAACCAAATAGGAAAACGCCAAGACAACAAGGCCTGACCCCTTTGGTACAATAACCCATGTCCCCAGTGAAGTCGCCAGCTGAAGCAACCGGCTTGAAAAAAACAATGAAGTCGCCACCAATTGATTTTTAGGATGCAATTGGACATCCGTTCTGGTCTACGAGAAAAATGGGCAAGGGGGTCTATTGAGCATGGGGAAGGTGTTAGGCACCCCACAACTCCCGAAAACGGTTACCTTTGAATGTTTTCCTATTTGGCTCTAATTTGTTTTTGAAAATCCCATTTTGATGGGTTTTATTGGGATGTAAATGAAAAATCCACTTGGAGTGGTTTGGAGAACAAGGTGCACGGGATCATTGGGGCCATTCCCGGCTTGGCCAAGGATTGGAGAAAACACCACTTGGTGTGGGTTTGGGGGTTTTGAAAAAAAGGTGTGCACGAGATCATCGAGGTCATTCCCGGCTTGGCCAAAGATTGGATAAGGTAGCACTTGGAGTGGGTTTGGATATTTGGGAAGAAGGGACTCTTGAGGACTTGGTTGATGTACCAAAAGGGCCCACAATCAAGGAATATTCAATTTAAGTCTTACTCACAATTATGTTCTTCATGAGAAAAGAAAGAATCTATTTATGGCTCATTGAATGGGTCAAATATCTTTAAACCCACCGTTGAGTCCGTAAATAAATTCTCCTAATCCCTAAAAACACATTTGCTTTCAGGATCCACGAAATCCAAATGTTTTCAATGAATGCCAATGGAACCCCAATATCTTGAAGGCTCTTTGGTATTTAAAGAAAACATAAGGATTCCATAATTTAATCTTGATGTGTTTTATTAATGTGAGACGGCTTGGATTAATCCAATGACTAACGCGTTGCATTTATTTTCATGGCATTTAAACAATCCTAACATGCATCTAAGACATGGCATAATGTGAGAAATCAAAGTCCTAAGCATGCATTCTAATGCAATCATCATTCACAAAATCATCTCCTAATATCTATATGCTTCTAACACCCTAACATATTTATGTATGCATTTCTATTTTTACATCCACTATTTTTTATCCAATTACAAGGCTTACTCTTTACAATTATGTACACAAGACAAATATAAAATATTATACAACAATTGGGATGTTGCCCACGAGACCCATTGCTCAAATCCGGCCCAAATCCTCTAAGTCGCCCTTCGGCCCATGCGGTCACAAGCCCGATCCAAGCCCAACAAACACAAACACAAACACAAGAATGGTCAAATGGGATCCAACGTCATAGAAACTCAAATCAAATTAAGTCCATATACATTATAAATATGCATACATAAACACATATATACAAATATACAAACTAGAATATATACATATACGAACACATATACAATCTATATATATATACACACACGCCGCATGCATGCATGCGCACACTCACCATATAATACACATATACATGCTCACAATATATATATACACAACACTGTATACATATATATATACATATATATATACATATATATATACACACGAACACACATGCCATAATATATACACATCATATATATATACATATATAAATGTATGGACACAAACAAACTCATATATATATATATATCTACCATATAAACATGTACATGACAGACCCATATCCATATGCAAACACATATACACTAGTTGCATATAATAGATATACAAATTGAGCGTAAGCAAATGTTTGTACAGACTGGATCTTTATGCAATTCCTATATGCACCTATAACCCACATACAGACATCAACCTTAACAATATGTTTAAACCGGACATCAACAACAAAGAACAAATAAACATCCTTCAAATCCAAAACGTATTATAGATCCTACACATTGGAATAGAACCAGGAGGAACATATCCGAAAGCTTTACAAAACCACAACCATGAAATCGAACCAACGATATTGAAACAGGATCCGGTATGACACGATTCACACTGGTATTGGTCAAAGAAATGAATCCGGCTTAAGCATGGGGGTAGGGAGCAACATATGGGTTTAGCAAATAGATATCCGAAAATTTGCAGAGATTGAAACACACACACAAACAAAAATCATAGCTAAAATTAAAAGTGTGTGTGAATCATCACCTTTTCGATCCCAAGCTAGAAAAGACTGAATCCTTTTCTTCTCCTTGCTGTTTCTCTCGACCTCCCGCTACTCTTCCTTCCTCCCCGTTGCTCTTGCTTCTTTCTTGCCTTCCCCGTTTTCTTTTTTCTCTTCCTCTTTCCTTCCTCTCTTTTCCTCTCCTTCTTCTTCTTTTTTTTTGCCCCCTTAAATCCTGCCACTTCTTCTCTCCTCTTCTTTCTTTTTGTTTTTTTTTCCTTCTTTTTTTCCTCTTTTTTCTCCACTCTCTCACGCCACCTCTCTCTAATTTATTTTTTTCTCTTTCTTTTCTCCTACTCTGCCCCACGTCTCCCCTTTTTTCTTCTTTCTCCCCCTTTTCTTCTTTTCCACCGATTTCACTCCCCTTTTTCTCTTCTTTTCTTTTTACCACTTTATCATTTTGTTTTTTTTGTTTTTTTTTTATTTTTGTTTCTTCTTTTTATTTTTGTTTCTTCTATTTTTTATTTTTGTATTTTTTGTTTTGGCCGGACGAAAACCGGTTACTACAGTATGCTATTTGAGATTAATCATGAATGTTGCTGGTGTTTTAAAAGGAGTTGAAATTTGTTGAGTTAGATACCTTGGCATGAAAAAGAAAAATGAGATAAAGAAAAGAAAAGAAAAGAAAAATCAATAAATATATGCAAAATAATGGTGTGTTTGTCTTTGGTTTTCTCTGCTGAGTAATCGGGCCTCTTGCCTAGCAAGCAATGAGTTTCACGTAAAAAGGTAGAGAGATCAAGATGAATACTTGCATGACTAGCGAAGCCTCGTAGCCTTTTTGACTCGAGTCATTAAACTCGTAGAGGTGTCTCTACACCTAATGCCCTAAGCCAACTGGTTGGGAGTCATTGGTTGAAAGCTCGTTACATGGGTCAAATAGAAAGCTTAATGAGATTTAGCATTCCACAAGTCATGAGGAAAAAAAATATGAAAAAAAAGTGAAAAAAAATAAATGCCTTGGTATTTCACTTGATGGTTCCAAAGATTCTTGTGATACTACAATATTTGTGTTATGATCAATTGAAAGTCAAACATTCATGTGTGATTCATGCACAAAATACATAATGAAATACTAATGGAATAGATGGTATGAGAACTTGGTTGAAATGGCTGAAGATGTGAATTGTGGAGTTTGAATGCTTGAACTAATTTGTGTGAATACAACTCTAAATTCTCTTTTCTTGCTACTTCTGGATGATGACATATGATAATTTGTGTAAATAAATGTTTGTGGATATCGTTATGGTAAACCCTCACGAGACTATAACTCGTCCACTAGGGACACCTAGGGGTTTAAAGGCTTGTTGCATACGCTGAATGTAACCGTGATTCCTACGAAAGTGAGTTAGGTTTTTTTTTTTTATTTTCTTTGCTCGAGGACTAGCAAAAACTAGGTTTGGGGGTATTTGATAAGCTCATATATTCTCTCATTTTAGTACTCTCTAAACTTGGTTTTTGTTAGACGATTGACTTTAAAAAGGATTAATTACTCTGTTTTCCTCATTTTCAGTTTTCTCGAGCACTTGGATGGTTTTGATGAAAAAGGGTCTATTTTGAGTGTTTTGAAGAATCTTCAATTGAAAAATAAAGCTAAGACCTTGAAGAATGTTGGAGAATATTTTGAGAATTTTCTGTGAAGCCAATTGACCCATAATTGGAAGACAAGTTGACCTGAAATATGATCTATGCAGAACCGCGCTACCTGTGAAGAAGTGGGTCTAGAAGATTCCATAGAATTTTTCTAGAGCCGTGTAAGATAGCCCTGGAAAGCTAAGAAATCAAGCTTAAATTTACATATTTTTGGAGATTTTTATGAAGGGCAGAACATGGGAAAAACGTTTGACACATCCAGCAGTCTAGTTTCCTAATCGAAGAAGAAGTCAACCTCTTCCCTTTTTGTTGGGTTTATTGTTTTGGAAACCAAGGGTAAGTTTCCTTGGAGTTTTAGTAATTGTTGTATAGGAAGTCTAGGGTTTGAGAGAGTTATTTAAGGAGGACTTTCGGAGGTTTAGACATGGAGATATTCAGCCGAGTTTTCTAGGGTGTTCTCCAACCTTTCTTGTGGGTTTCATTCATGACTATGTGTAACTAAATGCTTTTGCTAGGGCGTGATGAAATCTTAATATGATTCTCTAGTTTGTTTATGTTCTTATCTTTAATTGCTCTTTTGATGTTGGATTTTATAATCATTGTGCTATATACTTGTTTGATTGCTTGGATGATTGGCCACCAACTAAGTTTTCAATTAAGTAATTTGATGCGAGCTCACATAGATACCATACGGGGTTTGGGACCAGCTTCTTGTGATTAGGAATTGGGAACGCCTAGGGTAGATACCATACTCCTAGGGTTTACATGACATGTTAATGAATTCTTGCACTTAAGGACATCTTGCCTGTTCATATTTGAGTTAGATACCATAACCATATTGCATGTTAAGATAAAGAATTAGCCTAGATACCATAGGTAATTCACGCCTTCGTGGATTCACCGACAACATCGATTGAGTGGATTAAAGATGAGGTCATCAACAACTAGAGAGGATTATTAAGATGGATTTATTGTCCTAGTGCTTTAATAAATTTGCTTTCACAACCAATATCAACAAGTTTGTGTTTTCTTTAATTCGTTACTTTAATTTCGTTAGTTGCTATCTAAAATCAATCATCTCACAATAATTGTTTCTTTTGCTAGGTTTAGTATAGTAGTTAATCGTATTGTTTATCTAATCGTTGTGGTTCGACCTCGTTTTTGCATAACCTATTCTACTACGGTCTTGTACGCTTACGAGTATTTTAATTTGGGATTTTTGTTTGCTTATTTTAAGCGATCGAAAATTACTATCAGTAGAACGTGGAAAGGCAGCATGACAAAGAGATTTATGGGATACGACACCACATTAGAATCTTGGAACACAAGACCTAAGACAAGATAGAAGAGCCAGAATATGTTGTTCTAGCTCCTTGTACTCCACTCTTTTAATTATGAGTAAACCTCATTAGTTTTTTTTTTCTTTTTCCTAAATAATCTCAACTCATCTTCCTCGATTTCCTTTCGAAGGTTCAAAAACTTCACAAATAAGAGTCATGCATCACGTCCCACTCATGTCCCTCTAATGCCTTCAAAATCACATTGTAAGTAATATTTGAGCAGTGCCTTATGAGTATGATTCATGTCCCTCAATTTCCTTTTCTAAACCTCTGAGGTTCAAAAACTTGGCAAATCACAGCAATTTGTCATGAGCCCCACTCGTGTCCCTCTAATACCTTCAAAATCACATTCAATGGAACCTCCGAGTAATGTCTCGTGAGTCCGACTCATATCCCTTTATTTTCTTTTCAAAACCTCTAAGGTTAAACAACTTGGAAAATTAGAGACGTGCATCACGAGTCCCACTCGTGTCCCTCTAATGCCTTCAAAATCACATTCCAATGAATATCTGAATAGTGCCTCATGAGTCCGACTCATGTCTCTCCATTTCCTTTTCAAAACCTTTGAGGTTCAAAAACTTGAAGAATAGCTAGGAATTTCTCTTTCATGAATATGGAAAGTACCTTCAGATTGCCTTGAACTTAATCTTCATGAATTAGAAAATAAAATCCTCTTTTTGAGTTGATGTCAGCTTACTTGATAGAGAATAATAAAGAAGAGGGTAAACGGCTCAACTATATATGCACTATTTCTTTTCTTCTTCTTACTCTATGAGACATCTATGTAGATTAGGCAAACAAAGTGGTGATAGGAATAGTATGCTAAAGGCCATTATTTTATGTAATATTCAAACTCGATTTATTTATTTGAATAAAATATATTTAGCATTTAAAATGAGACAAGACATATTGGCATCAGTGTCTTTTATTCTATATGGTATATAAATTGATATGTAGAGTCAAAGCTTGCACACAGAAGATCAATTCATAAGTTCCTATCGAATATAAGTAAGCGATCACAGCTAAGACGGAATTGGACAAACCGTCGGCTTGGCTGTGGTATAGTATTTTAGTATACCTATCTTGGTTACGGAGAGCGGAAAAACTTGAACTTACTATACCAGTACACTCAGAGTGTATTGATCAGGACTACGTGTGAGTCAATTTTCTCAGTCTGACTGTATGAAAAATTATACACTCACACAGACGTTATAGAATTGTTCATATTCTTAACTTATTAAAGATTATTAGTACATTTGATTTACTAAATGATGAGGTCTTTTTGTACAGGCCAACAAACGCCAAGTGAGTTGGGTCACCGTATTAAATGTAAGATGAAAAATAATCTGTTAATAAAATTCACGTCCACTTACGGATTGATGATATTCTCTTGAGAATGCTTATAGGATTTGAAATTGTGTCAAAACCCTGCAGGTGGATTTTAATTAATCCAACACATTCAAATAAGTTAAGCGGTAAGCTCAAGGACATATTTAAAAATGTCAATTAAATATTATATGTCAGTGGCATATTTAATTGACGAGTATCTGTAACTTAACATGAGGAATTTTATGAACAAGTATAACGAAGGGCTTAGATTTAATTTGAGATAAAACGGGAATGCAATTATAATATTTTAGTGGAATATATTATAATTTATGAATTATAATTATGTCCATGAGTTTGGACTGATAATTAAATTCATAGGAAGACCATGTTTTATTTTTCCTAGTTGGTCCCCACTATAGCCCAGAAGCCCAGTACTAGAAGATATAGGAAAATCAAAATGGACCGAAATTAGGAAAAGGAGAGGCTTGGGGGCCGGCCCACCTAGGGAGAAAACCCTAGGTGTGGTCGGCCCTATAAATACACACAGTGTGTGTTTTGTTAACACAAGTTTTGAGACACCAGTTGGCCTCTCTACTCTCTAATCATTTTCACTAGTTTTGGTTGTGTTCTTTATGCTATGGTGATTAGTTTTGATAAGAAAATTTTGAAACTTGTCTAGCTATCGTTTATGTCTATGAGGTTCTTATACGCTTCCGCGAGTTGCATGTTTCCAACAAATGTGAGTCCCTCAATTATCTCCACTTTAATTTTGGCAATTTTGACTCCTCTTTTATTCTTTTATCGGTAATTTCCCTCATAATTTGTCTTCCACATAGTAAGAAACATTAATTCCTTATACAGTCTTGATTCCTTTCATCAAAGTTGAAATCGTCTCTTATTGACTTGTTTAAAAATTGGCTTCTTTGATCTCACGCGACAACATCTTCATAAAAATGGAAACTCCACATCTTTTTTGAGATCTCAATTTCGAACCACATATATAAGAAAATCAGTCTTTCACAAGCTAGAATTACTCCATGCACAAACAACGGATCGGACCAATCTTGATTCTTTCTACTTTGACTCCATATTCTTTTTCCATTTTAGTGTGGCTCCAATGACATCTTCAAGAGAACAACATTTGAAATGTTGACGCATCACACATCATCTAGACAACTCTATATATGGCCACGTCACTTGTCAAAATGGCAATATCCAAATTTGTATCCATTTGCTTCTAGTGGATTGTCAAGGGTACTTAAGAATATCTTAACAAGCTCAAGGTCTTCCAAGACCATTCTTGGACTGCCTGAAAGTTTAGACGAAAACTGAATCTTTAGATCTAACATGAAAAACTTCAAACTGTGCTTGTAAGCTCATGCTAGCTTCATGCTTGAATAGTAGGTTATTTTAGTTCAAATAATCAATTTTTGCACATAGAGCATTATAAGCATAAGCATTTAATTAACACATGAATCATTGAATCATGTATTCAAAATATGATTTAAGAAATAATTGACGCACAAACAAGTCAAAACATTCAACATGTATCTTGACAAGCAATCATCAAAACACACTTTTCCACATTTTAAGAAATATTATGCTCATAGGTATTTTGGCACACGATAATCAAAAACACAGTATTGACCTAGACACTAAGTCTTGGTCCAACAAGAATCGTGAGATTAACTCACATGTTAAGAGATGACTCGAGATAAATGACATAGCATGGATTAGATCGAATAAGAATCACAACACTCAAGTGATTGGGGTTGGGGGCCATGAGAATTTATTTATTTTGGAACATGATACTCTATAACTTATATACAAAAGTTAGACGATTACGTCTCGGTGAAGGAGACGTTAATGCAATTCATAGTTATTTTCTGAAGATGCAATCACATAATGATGACTTTTTCCTCGATTTATTAGGATGAGAAATGATGACTTAAAAATATTTTGTAGGCAGATCCATGGAGCATGGCAACATATAGGAAATTTGGGGATATCATTATTTTCAACACGACTTATCTCACAAATAAGTATGATATGTCATTTGCTCCCTTTGTCGGTGTCAATCACGGTGGACAATCAATTCTACTTGGATGTGGGCTGATTTCCAATGAAGACAACAACACTCTCATTTGGTTATTTAAGACCTGGCTCGCATGTATGTATAATGTTGCTTCAGCTGGGATAATAACTGATCAAGATAGGCAATGAAGAATGCTATTGTTGTTGTTTCTATGAGGCTAGACTAGATTATGTTTATTGCACATATTGAAGAGGGTGCTCGAGAAGTTGGATATGTACAAGAAATACAAACACATAGTTTATGTATTTGGCGAATCTATCTATTAATCACATAGCAGATTTAAGTTTGAAAGTGAGTGGAAGGTGATGGTCGATAAATTTTAACTGCAAGATAATGTTTTGTTAGGAATAATGTATGAGGAGAGGGAATGTGAGTTCCGATATATGTAAAAACTTCTTTTGGGATGGTATGTCAACAACTCAGAGAAGTGAGGGGATGAATGTATTTTTTGATGGTTATCTAAACTCCAAAACTACAATGAAACAGTTTGTGAAGCAGTATAATAATGCTTAAAAGAAAAAAGTTGAGAAAGAAAGTCAAGTTGATTTCAACACCTCATGATTACTTACAAATATTTGAGATAAATCTCGTATGAGTAGCGTTGAATTGTAATCAACATCTCATGAACTTTTTCTTCTGAACCACATCCTTGACAGTGTAGACTTAAAGAGCTATGATATTTGAACATAAAATTGCGAAGATTATCCAAACTCGAGTAAAGCAGTGCTAGTGTCCTCTCGTGATACATAATGATACCTCTAAGGAAAATGAAGTTGTGTAGAGATTAAGGCTCAAACAAATTTACTTTTATTTATAGATGTTGGAAAGAATATACATACACATATGTATCAATATGCAGCGGAATACCTGTTGTAGCATAGATTCACGGATTGAGCTGCTTGGTTCCACGTTGCTTACCTTTGGCACATCGGTGATTAACACGGATCTACAAACACGTCTGGACTCGGGGATCGCTACCAGAGTCCTCCCACTATTGACACCCTAACTAGTCTTGATCACGTAGGCGGAAGATTGGAATTTGAGAGAGAGAGAGAGTTTACGTATATTATTTTGGTGTGTCAAATACAAAGGAATGACCCTCTATTTATAGGCTCATAAGGGAAAAAAATTGATGTCTTCTAATTTGATTAGAAGTCTATCAAATCTCCCAGGATAATACCATTCAAAATCAAATACTTATCCAACATTATCCTTAATTATTGATTAAAGAAATTAATTAATTATGTGGACGTTTATTTGCATCTCCCACTCGTCCACATAGGACTCTCTCTCAAACGTTGTACAGGTAGTAAGGCGTGCGACCAAACGAAGAAAATTCAACCCTCGGTTGAACAGTTACACTAAGTTACCACCTAACTACCGTAACATATCATATAGATATAGTTCGTCTATGCTCTAGATAGTTTAACCACTCCAAACCAAAACACTCTCAACACCTTTTGAGAATAATCTCTGAACAATGCTTGATTTCCACACAGGTACAAGTACTCATCCATGATCACTTTGTTGCTAAAACAATTTGTGATCGCCCGGGCTATGGACTTGTACAATTAAGGCATGTTATCAAACGATCTTCCTTAATGAATCATATCAATTCGTCTTTGTTTTAATATTTTCTAGCTATGCCTCATTCAACCGTAACAATATTCATGGCCATGTATGACACAACTAAGAAAACACTTCAAACTCCAACTACATGATATAGTCTTAAGTTGTAAGAGCATAAATAATTTTCAAGGCTCACACAGTGACAGATAAGGTGTTTTTCATGTCACTCCTTAAGTGGTCGACTTAGCACATATAAAAACATGTTACATGCTACGATGAAGCTCCCACTTGATGGGACGTCACTTGCTTAAACATCATACGGATTTTTCATAGATGCTACACAATCATCCAACTTAAAATGTCAACTCATGCATTTTGTCCGGCTTTCGTAAGGCTTATATGTGGTGATTAATCTCAGACTTACAGAGACGACGCATAAATTAAGCAACTTATGCAAAAATAACCACTCATGTCACTACTTAAGTGACAACTAGGTTTCTTGTCTTTTTCAGCCAACCACGTAGGTGACAGAATTATTCCCCGTGTGAGTAAGGAGATCGTAGCCTTGTGACATTAAATTGTGCCTAAATTTATGGTGTAATAAACATAAACATATTATGAATAATACTTCATTTTATTTCATAAAAAAAATGAGAATCCAATAAATACCCTTTACATAAATAGAGTCTACGTAGACCCATTGTTCTAACATGAAAAAAAAGCAAATCTCTAGGCATTGCTTTTGTTAATGGGTCAGCTACCATCTCTTTAGTCAAAATGTGTTTAAGGGTAACTTCTTTCTGGTTGATCATAAGTCGGATATTTTGATAACGAATATCAATATGCTTTGTCTTCCCATGATACTTGGGATTCTTTGCATACTCCAAGGCAGCCATGCTATCAGAGAAAATCTTGATAGGCTTTTCAATCTGAGAGGTAGCCTCGAGATGTCATAAAAAATGCCTTAACCAAACGGCCTCCTGGACTGCAGCTGAACATTTTACGTATTCAGCTTCGATTGTTGATAGAGCGATGCAGCTTTGCTTTTTGATACACCAAGATATTGCTCCTCCACCAAGGATAAACACATATCCAGAAGTGGATTTTCTTTCGTCTCTATAACTGGCCCAATCAGCGTCACTATATCCATACCTGTCAACAAAATGGCTTCATGGAACTTGAGATACCATTGTCTAGATGATTGTTTGAGACCATATATGGATTTTTTAAGACGGCACACTTAGCCTTCTTGTCCCTTTGGCTCAAAACCAAAAGGGTGATCCATATAGATCTCCTCATCCAGCTTCCCATTTAAGAAAGCTGTTTTAACATCCATATGGTGTAGCTTCAAATCTAAATGAGCTACTAGTGCTAGGATAGAGCGAATAGAGACAAATCTCACCACAGGAGGAAAAGTCTCTTCATAGTCTATACCCTCTATTTGGGTATAGCCTTTCGTTACAAGTCGGGCTTTATGCTCGTCAATTGAGCCATCGACCTTCCTTTTTACTTTTAAGACCCACTTATTGCCAATGGCCTTTCGGCCTGGTGGAAGGTCAACCAAGTCCCAAACTTGGTTCTTTGCCATTGACTCCATCTTATCGTTCATGGCAGCTAACCAATCATTGCAAGAAGGTGATTGAAGTGCTTATTTGTATAAAGCTGGCTCTCTACATCTGATAGATAGCATAACAATGCATGTCCTTCAACTCCAAAATGTCGACGAGGAATGTTTCCACGTTGACTTTTCCACAAGGAGTTTTCATTACTCCCACTATCTATGGCGATTGTCTGAGAAGGACGTTCTAATTCCCTCTCCTCGCCAGAGATAGTAGAAGATTCCATAGACTGTAATTATACAATTCTAATTCTTTGCGGATATCACCAATGCTTGGGAATTCATTCTATAAAAATTCCACATCTCTGGATTCTGTCTCTGTCATACCCCCATCAGGATGTTCACCATACATCACATACCCTTTTGAGTGTTCAGGATATTTGATGAACACCTTTTTGCTAGCCTTTGGGCCAAGCTTCCCATACTTATGGGAGGTGCTGTGAACATATCCTGCTGAGCCCCATGGGCGCAAATGATCTAACTCTGGTTTTCTTTTATTCTAGAGTTCATAAGGAGTAGTGGGCATGGACTTACTTGGAACACGATTAAGTATGTATACTGCCGTAAGCAGTGCATCGCCCCAAAAACTTATTGGGAGATTGGCTTGAGCCATCATTGACCTAGTCATGTCCAACAAAGTCCTGTTTTGACGTTCTGCTACACCATTTTGTTGCGGTGTCCCAGGAATTGTAAGTTGCCTATTAATTCCTTTAGTTTCACATAGAAGTTTAAAGGAATCGGACAGATATTCACGTCCCCTATCAGTTCGGAGAGTTTTCAACTTTCTCTCTTACTGAGTTTCGACTACCGCAACAAAGCGTTCGAAGCATTCTAATGTTTCATGTCGATGGGAAAGCAGGTACACATACCCGAATCGTGAATAATCATCTATAAATGTTATGAAGTACGACGCTCCATGTCGGGCTTTAACATTCATAGGCCCACAGATGTCTGAGTGAACTAACTCCAATGGATGAGAGACCCTAAGAGCCTTACCAAAAGGCTTTCTTGATGCCTTTCCCATTAGACAATTCTCACACACAGGGATATTGACTTTTTCAAGCGAGCCCAATAGGCCCGCTTTGGCTAATCTAGCCATTCTTTCTTGACCAATATGGCCAAGTCTAGCATGCCATAACATACCATCTATTTTAGGGAAAGTAACAAGTGCAGAAGAAGAAGAAGAAGAAGCATTATAAAAATCCAAATTTAACTTAAAGAAACCATTGACAAGTTATCCATTAAAGAAAATTTATTATCAAAAAACATGTAAACAACATTGTTCTCAAAATGAAAAGAATAACCTAAAGGAAATAAAGCTAGCACAGAGCAAAGGTTACACCGAAAAATTAGACAATACAGAACATCATGTAGGATTAAACTGCGACTCCCTAACAATCTAAGTTGATAGGAACAGCATCCCAAAATCTCCACTTGTCCATTATTTCTCAGATAGACGTATTGAGTTCCAACTGGGATTCTGTGAAAATCCACAAAGCCATGTCTATCAAAAACTATGTGTTTGTTTGCTCTTGTATCCAAAATCCAATCAGGAATGGAGTTAGCAACTAATGCATAAGAACAAACATTGACAGAAATCAATTGAGAAACTACCTTCTTACGCTCAGAACAGTTTCTGGCCAGGTGTCCCTTTTGCCCACAGTTGTAGCACTTCATCTTAGCTACATTCTTCTTAGGCTTTGGCTTCTCAATCTTCTTGCCTTTAGCCCCGTGACCTTTCCATTGCTTCTTTTTCCCTCCTCCATTTCCCTTATACCCATTTCTGGGTTTGTTGGGAGCAAAAGCCAGTAAGGCCACTTTCTTGGTAGTAGCTTTGCAATCAGCTTTTAGCTCAAGGTGACGGGAAATATCATCGAAGGTCTTGATGTTCTCTGAGTGAGTCATAAATTGCTTCATGTGGGTCCACTCAGGGTCAGACAAGGAAAGGATCACGGCCAACACCTGTTGCTCATCACTGAGCTCAACACCAGCATTTCTCAAATCCTTAATCCTTCATTGCATGAAGATGCTCGGGCATTGTGTGATTTGGGAGCAACATATTCTCATTGAATTTGAGGTTCAAGGCACGAAGCCTAGTGACATTGGTTTGCCCAAACTTGATTTTGAGCTCATTCCACATGGCCTGAGCCGTAGTGCAATCCTCAAAATCACCAATTAGGTCATTTTGCATTGCACTAAGCATTGTGAACCGTGCACAACGGTCCTTTTTGACCCAATTGTCATAGGCTTCCTTGTCACGGTGGTGCTGGGCAGTGTTACCTTCTTCGGATAGCACCATAGCCATCTCCAAGGTCTCGAGCACTTCTTGCTCATTAAGAAGATACTGAATCTTCCTCCTCCACACATCATAATTTTCAGATCCAGTTAACTTTTCTCCTTTATTAAGGTCAGCAATCACATTTTTCGAGGCCATTACTACAAAAGTAAATGAAGGTTGGATTTCAATTAGGCATAATTTATCAACTTAAAACATAAAAATCAAATAATTTTCCTAAAAATGCGAGATTGAAAAATCGCTATGCTCAAGTCATCACCCACAATCAAAGGAAAAATCATTTAACCTTCATATTTCATCAATCAATAATCCAAGAACGAATCTTTATGATCCAACATATTAACAACATAATATGTAAGCAATAATGCACATAAATTTATTATTATAAGCAATAAGCATATAATAGACATATTATGAGGATTATTATGCACATAGCACCAAAAAAAATTTGTTGGCTTTCTAAGTTAGGGACTAACAAATTTAACAACTACATCGTTCCCAGGAAAGAGGGGGCCTTCCGTTTAATACAACGCACAATTAAGTAACCCCTTTCTTCGACAGAACTTTCTAGACATTGGTTTTTTATTGTTAATCACTAAAAAAGATTATCAAAATATTTGCATTAACATATATGCAAATGATAATTCAATAAATGAATTTAAACACATTAATCATAATCAAATCCTCATAACAATTCAACGAATGAATTAATAATCATAAAAATTGCATAAATAATTTTAGGCACATTTTACACACATGTCACACAACAATGTTGATTTTTTGCGGCGACCACTGTTGCCACAAAACATAAGAAATGTCGCCACAATAGACTTTTATGGCGACAAAAACCCATCGCCGTTTATTTGCTGTAAAAGGTCGTGTCGCAAAAGGTTTTCGTGGCGACATTTACGGTTGCCATAAATAGTTTAGTGTTTTGTGGCGACATTGTAGTTGCCACAAATGATGTTTTCCCTTTTGTGGCAACAGGTATGTTGCCGCAAAAGGATAATTTTTTTTAAAAAAGAAAAGAAATTTGCTTTCATTAAATCCAAAATCCTGTCACACCAACTCATTTAAGCAGCCAAAGTTACAAAATTCAATTCTCAAATGATTCCAAGAGTACCAAAACTACTGTTAGATACTACAAGCTCTCTGACAGTCAGAGCCCATTGGCACAAAAAAGATTTAAGAGAAATTTGTAAACCCATCAAAGCTTGTCCTGCAAAACCAAATAGAAATTAGACCATCAGATGAGACATGAAAAAAGAAGTTGATGCTTACATGGTCACACTTGGTGAACGAGAGTTCAATTAATCCGCCTATTACTGAACCATGTTTGCGCCAACAATCCTTTGGTAAATACATCTCATAACAAAAATAAGGTACAATGACTTCAATTACCATAGGCCTTCATATACAACTGATTCATTTCAGCTTGAGAACAGTGATTTCAGCTATGGCTAATCCCCATCTGCAGGAAGGATACAAGAAATGAGATTCTTTCTCAGTTTCAATGAGGAAAGAACAAGAACAATGCATTCACAAGACATATTAATAGCTGACTCCTTGCAAAACTCAAATGTCAACACGTTTTCAAGAATTCAAATCACCTTTTCGTGAATCATGCGATATCATCTTTTCTCAGTCAATCTTCATGCTCATCTTCCCTTTCAGAATCTGCGTAGTAGAAAAGGGTAATCGGATAAGAATCAAAACAGAGAAAATATTAAGAATATCATCACTAATCTGACAAAGGAAAATACTCCAAAACAGAAGAACAGAAATCCGTATTTGACAATATAATATGTAGGCCAAAGTTTATCAATGGGAAGGCTTCGTGCCTAAGCCTTCCCATTGATACTTTGAAGAAAAAATTTATGTTGAAAGAATAGACCAAATATAAAGCTCCCCCTTCCCAGGACTTTTACATTTTACAGTAACAAAGACCATCTATGGAATTCTTATATCAATCAGTGACAAGTAACCAAAACAAACTAAGACCATCTTTGGCATACAATATTAAAAGGGTGAGAGATGCAGAGAATAATAATTCTTATATGCCACATTAGGAGTAACCACAGGTCTATCCAGTAAATCAGAATCTTTTTTTGTTTATCATAACATAGTATCACAACCATAGCCTCTCAAGGTAAGTCCAGAAACATGAAATAGAGTGCACATATAGTGAAATACCTGGTAAATATTCTAGTCTAGTTCCTTGTTCAAATAGTAAAATACCTGGTATATTTTGAAATAAATGATTATTATGTGCTTCAAGTTTGTTGGCCTGCACCTGTAAGAACAAAAAAATTCGTAGCTAATAAGAGGAGTACTTAATGCCATAACTAGCTAATACAGTTGCATACTTACATTAGCAAACCATCAGCAAAGACAAAGGAAAAATAATGCTGCCAAATAACACAAATAATGCTGCCAAATTACACAAATAATGCTGCTAAATAACACAAATCTGAGAAAAACACCAACCTTCAGATACTTTAGTTGGCTGTGAGTGAAGCTAGTGGTGTAAATTGAAGGCAAGAGATATTTATAAAGTCATTGCTACAAAATATCATCATCACTAGTGACTTTGCCAAATACTGGCTCAAATCCTTGTCATTCAACACCAGCAATTTCTGTAATTGCGATAGTTTACTAAAATTGGTCAAAATTTTGACCTAAAAGAAACGAAATCAACACCAAACCTAACATGAAAGACCAGATGGAGAATAAATTACCAACAATTTCTTAATTGCGACAGTATTCGAAAATTGACATTGTTGGAAATTGGGTTTTAAATATGGGCCGCCCATGAGGGCTTGACCCAACCGAACCCATATTAGGTTGGTTATTGAGCCAACTACTGGTACCTTAAGTTAGTTACAAAGATGTAACTGACGTTGTTTTCTCTTTAAAAGAGAGAACATAGTACTGAGAAAATATCTCTGTCAAATCTTCCTTACCTTTTGATTTTGGAGAACTAAAAGTTCACAAGCAAACAAAGGTGTTCGTATTGTGGGATCATTCTTGGTTCTAGTAATCAAGTTACAAATCGATCCTCGTTTATTCGTACCGATTAGGAAATTAGTAAGTTTTTCAATTTCTCCTTAGAAACACTATAAACACTACATTGGTATCGGAGCCAAGGTTGTTTCTATAATGTTGAATATGAATTGCATGATTAAAACATATATACATGGCTGAAAATTATGTCAATCAGGTTTATGTTCTTCAAAATTCATGTATAAAACTGAAACTTTGAGCTCAAAATCGAGTATCATATATAATTTTGCTATGAACGAGTTTGGTATGTTGAAAAGCTCTTAAAACAAGCTTTCTAACGGATATTTTTATGAAATTTTTGGAGAACTATGTGAATTGATATGATTTCTCAAAAATTTGAATCGAAACTGGATTGAATTTTCTGGTTTTATGCTTTTATTGACGAATTACAGTCGCGAGTTTAAAGTTTGAACATCAAACACCAATTCAGAATACTTTAATGGTAAATATAAGGTCAGAAATGAAATTGGGCCACCCTATTTGTTCTGATCAGAAACAAACTTTGGCCCAAAAAAGCCGCCTAAGGCGGCGCGTGTCGATCACGCGCCACACGGAGCGCACACGCGCCTGTTGACTCTACCCAGTCAAGTAGCGGGTCGGATAGACGGGTACGGATTGGGTTTGACCCCCGGTCCATAACAGTGATACACTACCCTATACCACGCGCGCTAGTGGTGCGTGGAACACACCATCTCTCATCAGATCATCAATTTTGTTTGGGTGCGTGAGGGAGCGTGTACCATCCGATTTTCATTATGTTTTTTCCAGATTAATTAAAATAATAATTTCTATTTTTCTATTATTTTTTTGGAATTTTTTTTGGTAACAGAAAATCATTACATATGATAATTAAATAGTTAAAAGTTTAATTGTTAATGTGATTTAACTATTTGTGTTTGTAGTGGCCACAAGAGCACAAATAATACACTTATTGGGATATAGAAAAAATCCTAGTCACACCATGCATCTATACATAAATCATATGTATAATTGGATGAAAAATTTGTGGATTCGGGATGTTCATGAGTTCTACATCGAGCAACAAATTCAGATTGTTCTTGATTCTCTACTGGAAGAGTGGAACATAGTTCGAGACTCATTGAAGCAAAGGTTGAGCATGTTGAGTTTCAAACCTCTTGCAGATGAGTTGTTGCTAGTGAGGGAACGTCAGTATGCTAATATGGGTATACGACGCACTGGTCGTAGCGCAAATCATTTGGATTCTGCTGCTCGATTTGTTCCATGGTATGAGGTGTATGAACTTGGTTAACATAACGAAGAAGATGAAGATGACATGGAAAAGGATCCTGATTATGTTCCTAACATGTGATTTATGTTGTATTTATTTTATTTGTACATCTTTCTTATGTATATACATATTTATGTATTTGATGTACATATTGGTTATTTTCATTAATTACATGTTTATTTTATGTAATTTCTTTGTTTAATTACAATAAATGTCATTAAATAGTGAGAGTTATTAGATGAACTAATAACTAGCATATTTTACACTTGTTTGAAACAAAAAAATACTTATTGGACTATGCTCATGGGAATTGATTGAATGTTTACATTATTATTCATTTCTGTGGCATATGTTAGATTAATATTATTGATTTGAAACGAAGTGGCAAAATTATTTGAAAATTTAAATTGTACTAGATTCTAATGTTAGCAATTTTCTTTGTATAGTTGAAATGGCTACAACAAAAAGCATTGTCGCTGACTTGAACCAAGGAGACAAACTGAATGAAACGAACTATGATGTTTGGCATTGTAAGATTCAGTATCTCCTAGAAGAGCAAGACATGCTGGAAATAATCACTCAACCAATGGCTGAACCTGAGCATGGGAACACTGCTCAACATAGGCGTGATATGGAAGCATAGCAGGCCTATAAGCGCAAAGATCGTATGGCTCGTACATTGATGTTGAGCAGCATGAAGAATGACATAATGCAGTGCTTTGAGAAGCACCGTACAGCTCAAGCAGTTTGGGATGCTGTAAAGGTTCAATATGGGGGAACCTCGACTACTAGACTTCGTCAGTTAACCCTCAAATTTGATGGTTATAAGAAGCGCCAGAATCACACGATGAGGCAGCATCTAACGGTCATCTCAAACATGATCATTGAATTGAGGGCTACTGGGCATGAAATGACTGACAAGCAGCAAGTCCAAGCTGTTATTCGCTCTTTATCGAGTACTTGGGAACACATGCGTGTTAACCTTACCCATAATGACAACATCAAGACATTTGATGAGGTCGCTCGCCATGTTGAGCTTGAAGAAGATCATCTTCTAGCTGAAAAACCTGCTAAAGAGGTTTTTATGGCTGATTCACGAAGAGCATCAAACTCTGGTCATAAAAAGGGAAAAGGTAAAGGTCCCAATAAAGGCAAAAAGGGGAATGAAGCTAGTTTTAGTGGACACAAGCGCAAGCGTGGAAAACGCGGAGTCAAGAAAGGTAAAAACAACAACTGTTTCAATTGTGACAAACCAGGTAACTTTGCTCGTGATTGCACTGAGCCAAAGGTAATGTTTGACCACTTTAGTCCCTCTAACTTGTATGTTAGTAGTTGTGTAATGCTTGCTGAATCTGTGTCATATTGGACCGTAGACTCAGCAGCAATCGACCACGTAGCAAGGGACCGAACAACTTTTGTAGATTTTCGTCGGATTCCAAAGGGGAGTAGATGTATATACATAGGGAACAATGCTTCCGCTGATGTGTATGGGATGGGTACCTATAAGCTAGAGCTACGGGGAGGTCGGGCACTCTATCTCCATGATATGCCCTATGCTCCAGAAGTTCGACGAAATCTAGTTTTTGTTCTTGTATTGCTAGAACTAGGTTTTTATCTTGTTTTTAATAAAGGTTGTGTGAAAATATTTCTGGACAACATATATTATGGTTCTAGCTATGTGTTGGATGGTTTTATGGTGTTAGACACCGTTAATATTATACTTAATGACAATGCATCTATCTTTGTTGTTGGAAATTCCAGTTCTATTCCCAATACTGATAGTGTATTATGGCATGCTAGATTAGGACACATTGGGCAAGATCGATTAAATAGATTGGCTCGAGCAGGTCTCTTAGGATCTCTTGCGAAAGTAGAATTGCCCACTTGTGAGCATTGCCTAGCTGGAAAAGCAACTAGATTACCATTTGGCAAAGCCAAGAGAGCTAATAGTCCATTACAGCTTATTCATTCTGACATATGTGGACCAATGAATGTAAGGACTAGGCATGGTGCCGTATATTTCATCACTTTTATAAATGATTTCACACGTTTTGGTCATGTTTATCTGATTTCACACGAGTCTGAAGGATTGGACTACTTCAAACAATACACCAATTTGGTGGAGAATCAATTAAACACAAAGATCAAAGCTTTAAGGACCAATCGAGGTCATGAATATCTGCCTGACCAATTCAAAAATTTTTGTGATGAAAAGGGTATAGCTTGATAGCTAACTATTCCTTATACTCTGTAACAAAATGGCATAGCAAAAAGAAGGAATAGGACCCTATCAAACATGGTTAGGTCAATGATGGCGCAAGCCAATTTACCAATTTCCTTTTGGGGAGATGCAATATTGACCGCTGCCTACATTCTTAATCGTGTGCCCTCTAAATCTATCCCCTCCACCCCATATGAGCTATGGAATAGTGAAAAACCTAATTTAGGAAATTTGCATCCTTGGGGGTATGCAGCTTATATTCACAATAATTCTCATCACCATGGGAAACTTGGTCCTAGCGGGAAAAAATGTATCTTCATTCAATACTCTTCTCACTCTAAAGGATTCGTATTTATTGTTGAAGAAGCTGATGGGAAGGTGACATAAATTGAGTCCAGTGATGTTGTATTCTTAGAAGAGGACTTTCCTGTGAGAGGTGAGATTGACAAAGATTTCCAATTTTACAAAATGGAAAATCTAGAAAATGGCGCATCTATACCAACAGAGGGATTAGAGGAAACTCTTAATTCTCCTGGGGAAAGTGGGAGTGACATAGTGCCTGATCAAACCCCCATGGAGCAAGATCAAGAGCAATCTCAACCTCGTCGAAGTATTCGTGAACGAATCCCACGTCGTCGATTTGAGATTGAGGGGGAAATATTCATTATTACTGTAATATCTTGTCCCAAAATAAAAAAATGAATAGAATATATAATAATAAAAGTAAAATGAATAAAGTGGATTTAGTTATAAAAAGAATAAATTGTAGGGTAAAAAGAATTATTGGGAGGGCTAAAAGAATATTAGAGTTAAAGTTAGGGTGAAGTGAGTAAAAGAATAAAAGGAAATGATTGAAAAAATATATATATATATAAACAACTAAAAGTAATATTAAAAAAAAAAGATTAAAGGGGGTGAAGGGTCCATGAGTTTAAAAAAAAAAAAAACAGAGAAGAAGGGCAGCCACTTTTCCTCACTTCACCACCTTTGGTCAGCCATTCCGGCGACTCTCCGGCGAAGCTCCGGCCGGCAAGAGTCATTCTTAGGTGGACACACACATTTGCTTTGCTTTTCTACAAGAAAGAGAAGGATTAAGGTAATTTTGAACCTAGGGTTGTGGGTTTAAATGGGTTTTGGGGATGTTGGCTCAAATGGAGTTTTCTATGTTCACTAACTTGAAATTACACTCTAATTTTCTTATGTTATTAGGTACAAGTGTGGTTCTTGAATCAATTCAAGGGAAAGCTTGAAATTCTTGAGTTAGTAAAACTAACAAGGTGCAAGGTAAGGGTTAGTGACTCAAATTGTTTTAATTATGGTTGGAATAAGATGAAAAATAATATTGTGATATGAATTTAATTGTTTAACCTTAGAGAATTAAGGTTGGAAATGAATTTAGTGAAAATGGGGGTATTGTGTAGCATGGAATGTGAGACTTGAAAGGATTGGTGAATATGGAAAATTAATGGAGATTATTTTAATGAATAGGTTAGGGAATTGGCGTGACGTGTACTTTGCTTTCTTGGTGAGGATTGCGTGTTTACTTCGAGATAGGGATTTCTTATCCTTTTTATTTCAAAACATTTTCAAGACACCGAATTGCTTGAATGGTAAGTTTTGGTTTCCGTCTCGATCCTTCCCGAGGGGAAACAAGCCCTTGCATGCTTACCATTGTTCCTTTGCATTATTGTAAATTTATTGGTGATATAATTTGACGAATATATAATCCTTGAAATGCTTGATTATAAATCGGGCATTATGTATATCTTCATGCATCACGACGAATGAATGTTTTTATATATATGTATTGCACGAATGACATGAATTGAAAGAATTTACATTAGATGCATGGTGGGTTCCGAGGGTGGTCCCGGACTCACGTTAGCTGTTGGATGTTATTTGGGCACATGCGTGGATGATGGATAGGAGCCTTGTGATGGTCCTAGTCCATAGGATTCCCGTAGCGGTATTTGTTACTGCACGCTGTCTAGATATTTGATGCTAGGCCAGGCGTGGCAGACTGAGATATCACCGTGGGGCCAACGGCGAGTGGTTGCGACCACATGCTGCGGATCAGTAGGAGGACGCGTGACGGAGGTGGCCTGGACTTTTGTGGTTGTGTGACACGTGTGTGTGGATTTTTACATATGTATGGTGTGATGTTTGTACGTTTTAGTAGTTTAAGTACATGGATGTACTATGGTTATGGTTGGATTGATGTATGGTGTTGTTTTGTTGGCCGGGAGTGGTGGCTATGACTAGCATGTGTTTGATGATGATGATGGGGTATGTGTTTGATGGTGGACCTACGGGTCGGTTGATTTTGATGATAATAGAAGTGTTTTTTCTTGTATGTGATCTGATTACAGGTGGGTTTCCTCAATTTATGGGGAGATGCTGTCGAAATTTTTGGTAAAGTTTATACTGGGTTGGGACGTACCACTTGAGATGCACGTGATTGTGTTTGGAATGAGGGTTTTTGTGTATTTGTCGTTTTCTTCACGCTCCGCGGATCGGGGCGTGATAATTTGGTATCGGAGCCAGGTTGGCTCTTTTTGGGACCTAGAGAGTGGGGTCGGTATGCATGTGTGAGTGTGTTGTTTGTTGTGTTGTGATTATATATGGTTCTCCAGGCCACGTCACGACCTCTGCTGATCCGGTATGTTTTCTTTAATCCTGTAAATCCTCGAATCGTATTTGTATTGACGGAAAGTTGTGTCTTCTGTGCTACAGATGGACACACGTAGGACTATTCATTCTCACGATGGGGGACGTGGGGGAGAGCAGGGACGCGTGTCTTTCGAGGACCCAATAATCACGGGATTATCGGGGATCGGAACAGCCGAGTCGATTAGGCTGGACACATATTTATTTCCAGAGTTGAGTGTGATGGATCCTCCCGTGGAGGAGGAGGATTTAGGCCAGGAGCTTGGAGATGAGCCGACACTCGTACATGAGATAGGTGAGGAGATCCCAGCACCTACCCAGCCTGCAATAGCAGGGCAGCTTGCTTCACTATTGGCAGCGCTGGAACAGTCCATGAGGAGAATGTCAGAGATGATAGGGGTTGTTACTCGACTAGTGCAGACTCAGACTGCACAAGTACCAGAGGTCCGCAGTGAGGGACAGACTTCAGGGGTACGGGGAGATGAGTAGTGTGTGCAGAGACCTAGACGAGAGTTGACAGAGTTGGATCAGCTACGCAAGACTGATCCACCCACTTTTACAGGTGATAGGATGTGGCACGTGCATATGAGTGGATTCGGCAGATGTCACGTCGGTTTGAGACTCTGGGGATTCTGGATGAGAGGCGAGCATTGCTGGCCTCATATTATCTGAGGGAGGCAGCTTATGAGTGGTGGGATTCATTGGATCAGAGGAGAGAGACTGTGACATGGCTATCATTTGATGAGTTATTCATGCAGCATTCTGTGCCGCAGTCTTATCGTACGGATAAAGCTCGTGAGTTCTTGACATGTCAGTAGACTCCGGATATGACTGTGAGTCAGTCTGAGAGGAAGTTTGAGGAGCTATACAAGTTTGGTAGGAGGTATGCGCCAGATGAGGCGAGCAAGGCAGAGCAGTTCAGATAGGGATTGCTTCCTGCTATAGCTACACATTTAGTGGGATTGAGGTTGCAGACTTATGCTGATATGGTGGAGACGGCCTTACAGTATGAGATGAGTTTCAGGGAGTCCCGGAGGTACTAGGATGCGCATAGAGGCCGAACAGCATCTGTGGCAGGTTCTTCTTCTAGAGGAGGTGAGAAGAGACAAAGGGCCGATGGGCAGAGACATGAGGGACAGAGTGAGGTCGAGGTAGAGATCAAAGGCCACGAGGTGGCAGAGGTACACATCAGGGGCAGAGGATTTGTCATCGATGTGGACGTCCTTGACATTTGAGAGCAGAGTGTACAGTTCAGGGGGTGGAGTGTTTTCGATGTCGTAGGGTTGGCCACCGGATGGCAGATTGTCCTCAACCTGAGCAAGGAGGACAGCAGGGTCAGTATTTGCCAGCACCACCAGTTCGTCTGGCCTTCCCTGCACCCCCTATTACATCTGCACCATCAGGGAGGGGACGACCACCGATTAGGCAGCCGCAGCAGCAGACTTTGACTCAGGGACGAGCATTTGCTCTTACTCACCAGACAGCACCAGAGCATCCGAACTTTGTTGGGGGTACGTTTCTTGTTTCTAATTGTTGGGCTAGAGTTTTATTTGATTCGGGTGCCACTAGTTCCTTTATCACATCTTCATTTGCATTGGCTTTGGGGTTAGAGGTGAGACCGATGAGGTGAACGATAGTGGTAGACTCACCATTCGGACAGTTCACTCGTATTCAGGGCTATTGCATTTGCATGTGTCGGTTTGGTGATATCGAGTTGACCGCTAATTTGTACGTTCTTGACTTCCAAGATTTTGATGTAATCTTGGAAGTAGATTGGTTGACGGAGCAAAAAGCAGTTTTAGACTTTTGGGAGAGGAGGATTACTTTAAATGCGCCTGGTGGGGTGGTGATTCAATAGAGGGGATCGAGGGGTGTTCCTTGTCCACATTTTTTGGACAACCCCTCCTACGTCGATTGTTGTGTAGTGAGTTTGACTACTTCTACACCTAGTGGCGAGGTGATTGCCCCGACACTTGTAGTGGAGGAGTTTATGGATGTGTTTCCAGAGGATTTGCCAGGTCTACCTCCACAGAGGGAGACAGATTTTGTCATAGATTTGCTTCCGGATAAGAAGCCAATTTCGATTGCTCCGTATCAGATGGCTCCAGCAGAGTTGAGGGAGTTGAAGGTACAGTTAGAGGATTTGGAGAAAAATAAATTTATTAGACCGAGTGTTTCACCGTGGGGAGCACCGGTGTTATTTGTGAAGAAGAAAGATGGCACATTGCGTATGTACATTGATTATCGACAGTTGAATCGGGTGACCGTGAAGAACAAGTATCCGTTGCCGAGAATCAATGACTTGTTTGATCAGTTGAGAGGAGCACGACACTTTTCAAAGATTGATTTGCGATCGAGTTTTCATCAGTTGAGGATTCGGGAGGGGGGTGTTTCAAAAACAGCATTTAGAACTCAATATGGACACGATGAGTTCTTGGTGATGCCATTTGGGCTCACGAATTCCCCGGCAGCGTTCATGGACTTGATGCAGCGGGTTCTTCACCCATTTCTGGATCGTTTTGTGATTGTATTCATAGATGACATTCTGATTTATTCACCTACTGTAGATGAGCATGAGCAGCATTTAAGAATAATATTGCAGACCTTGAGAGAACATCAGTTGTGTGTAAAACTGAGCAAGTGTGAATTCTGGGTGACAGAGGTGAAATTCTTGGGCCATGTGATTACTTAGGAGGGAGTGGCAGTTGATGCATCGAAAGTGGAGGCGGTAGTGAAGTGGGAGCGGCCTAAGAATGTTACGGAGATACGGAGTTTCTTGGGGCTAGCTGGTTATTATAGGAGATTTATTCAGGATTTCTCCCGTGTTCCTTCATCATTGACTCGCCTTACGTGAAAGGGAGTTCCGTTTGTGTGGTCGGAGGAGTGTGAGGTGGCTTTTCAGGAGTTGAAACAAAAACTCACATCTTCACCGGTGTTGATTGTTCCGGAGAGAGATGTGGGGTATCAGGTGTATTGCGATGCTTCCAAAGTAGGACTAGGATGTGTATTGATGCAGCATGGAAGAGTTATAGAGTATGGTTCGCTATTGTTGAAGACACACGAACATAATTACCCAGTGCATGACCTAGAGTTGGCAGCGGTAGTATTTGCATTGAAGCAGTGGAGATATTACTTGTATGGAGAGAGATTTGAGATGTTTTCAGATCACATGAGCCTCAAGTATCTCTTCACGCAAAAGGAGTTGAATCAGAGGCAACGAAGGTGGATGGAGTATTTGGAGGATTATGATTTTTCATTGAATTACCAACCAAGGAAGGCGAATGTAATTGCGGATGCCTTGAGTAGGAAGAACCGAGTCGCAAGATTGGCGGTGCCAGAGTGGGAGATGTTGGAGACGGTTGATAGTTTTGGGTTGAAGCTACAAGAGCAGGGTAGCCAGATGTACTTGGGGAGCATTGTTACTCGTCCTTTATTGATCCAGAGAGTAATAGATGCTCAAATTGGAGATGCTACATTTGATACTTTTGAAGAGGAGAGTTTGGATTAGAGGCACAGATGGAGGAGTATGATGTGCGGTAGATTGATAGTACCCAAAGATGAGGAGTTACGTGAGGAGATTTTGAGAGAGGCGCAATATTCGAGATTTTCTATGCATCCAGGGGGTACCAAGATGTATAGGGATTTGCATAGGCAGTTTTGGTGGAAAGGTATGAAGGCAGATGTGGCAAGGTATATTGCGAAGTGTCTTACTTGTCAACAGGTGAAGGCGGAGCACCAGAGACCGGCGAGGTTGTTACAGCCACTTTCGGTAGCAGAGTGGAAATGGGAACATATCACGATGGATTTTTTGACAGCATTACTGAGATCTCTTCATGGGCATGATGCGATATGGGTGATTGTGGATAGATTGACGAAATCGACACATTTTCTTCCTATTAGCAAGACGGGCACATTGGAGTCCTTGAGCCGATTATACATTCAGGAGATTGTGAGGTTGCATGGAGAGCCATTTTCTATAGTATCGGATAGAGATCCACGATTTACTAGTAGGTTTTAGGAGAGCTTGCAGGAAGCATTGGGGACAAAATTGTGTTTCTCTACTGCGTTTCACCCGGAGAGTGATGGTCAGAGTGAGCGGACTATTCAAATATTGGAGAACATGCTTCGGGCATGCATTATGGATTTCGGGGGTAGCTGGGAGGATCATATGCCTTTGATGGAGTTTGTATACAACAACTCCTACCAAAGTAGTATTGAAATGGCGCCGTATGAAGCTTTGTATGGGAGACCTTGTAGATCACCATTGTGTTGGCCGGAGGTAGGAGAAACGACATTATCAGGTCCGGATTTGGTGAAAGAGACTCAAGAGAAGGTGGAGGGAATATGAAAGCATTTACTTACGGCTCAAAGTAGACAAAAGTCCTACGCCGACCGAAGAAGAAGACCATTGGAGTTTGTGGTGGGTGATAAAGTGTTCTTAAAGGTGAGTCCATGTAGGGGAATTCAGAGATTTAGCAAGCAAGGGAAGCTAGCTCCGAGGTATATTGGACCATTTGAGATTTTAGAGCAGATTGGACCGGTGGCATATCGGTTGGCTCTTCCGCCACGATTGTCCAAGGTTCATAACGTGTTTCATGTATCGGTGTTGAGGAAATATGAACCGGATCCTTCACATGTGTTGGATTGGTCCGCTTTAGAGGTGGAAGAAGATGAAACATATATTTTACAACCATTGCGAATCTTGGATAGACGGGAAAAAGTTACTAGATCAAGTGTAATTCCATTGGTAAAGGTGCTATGGTTGCATCACGGGACGGAGGAAGCGACGTGGGAGTTGGAGTCCAAGATGAGGGAAAAGTATCCCAATTTATTTATATCCACGGGTACGTATGTAAATTTCGAGGGTGAAATTTTTATAAGAAGGGGAGGATGTAATATCTTGTCCCAAAATAAAAAATGAATAGAATATATAATAATAAAAATAAAATGAATAAAGTGGATTTAGTTATAAAAAGAATAAATTGTAGGGTAAAAAGAATTATTGGGAGGGCTAAAAGAATATTAGAGTTAAAGTTAGGGTGAAATGAGTAAAAGAATAAAAGGAAATGATTTAAAATATATATATATATATAAACAACTAAAAGTAACATTAAAAAAAAAAAAGATTAAAGGGGGTCTCCGTGAGTTTAAAAAAAAAAAACAGAGAAGAAGGGCAGCCACTTTTCCTCACTTCACCACCTTTGGTCAGCCATTCCGGCGACTCTCAGGCGAAGCTCCGGCCGGCAAGAGTCATTCTTAGGTGGACACACACATTTGCTTTGATTTTCTACAAGAAAGAGAAGGATTAAGGTAATTTTGAACCAAGGGTTGTGGGTTTGAATGGGTTTTGGGAATGTTGGCTCAAATGGAGTTTTCTATGTTCACTAACTCGAAATTACACTCTAATTTTCTTATGTTATTAGGTACAAGTGTGGTTCTTGAATTAATTCAAGGGAAAGCTTGAAATTCTTGAGTTAGTGAAACTAACAAGGTGCAAGGTAAGGGTTAGTGACTCAAATTGTTTTAATTATGGTTGGAATAAGATGAAAAATAATATTGTGATATGAATTTAATTGTTTAACCTTAGAGAATTAAGGTAGGAAATGAATTTAGTGAAAATGGGGGTATTGTGTAGCATGGAATGTGAGACTTGAAAGGATTGGTGAATATGGAAAATTAATGGAGATCATTTTAATGAATAGGTTAGGGAATTGGCGTGACGTGTACTTTGCTTTCTTGGTGAGGATTGCGTGTTTACTTTGAGGTAGGGATTTCTTACCCTTTTTATTTCAAAACATTTTCAAGACACCGAATTGCTTGAATGGTAAGTTTTGGTTTCCATCTCGATCCTTCTCGAGGGGAAACAAGCCCTTGCATGCTTACCATTGTTCCTTTGCATTATTGTAAATTGTCGCAACCAGGGTCACGACGCGGACCGGCGATGAAAGGATGAAAAATGATTTAGAGTCGCCACCAATTGATTTAAGTGCAATTGGACACTAAAAATGGTCTACGAACCAAAGAATAGGTAAGGGGGTCTATTGAGTGTGGGGAAGGTGTTAGGCACCCCACAACTCCCTAAAAGGTTACCTACATTGATCTATGTGCTTTTTCTTGAAAAGTTGTTTGTCCAATATAAATGATGTTTTGTTTTGAAAAGATAACATTATTAAAGCATAGGCAGGAGCTGAATGTCATCAAGTCCTCCTCCTAATTAACTTCAATTTAGTTACCATTATTTTCGAGTACAAATGATATCCTAATTTGAAGAGATAACATAATTAAAGCCTGGCAGGAGCTGAATGTCATCAAATCCTCCTCCTAATGAACTTTAATTTAGGTATCTAGTAAATTAATTTATCATTATGTTTAGAAATACAAATGACACTTTAATTTGAAAAGATAACATAATTAAAGCCTAGGCAGGAGCTGAATGTCATCAAGTCCTCCTCCTAATGAACTTTAATTTAGCTATCTAGTAAATTAATTTATC
This sequence comes from Tripterygium wilfordii, assembly GCF_013401445.1. NCBI lineage: Eukaryota > Viridiplantae > Streptophyta > Magnoliopsida > Celastrales > Celastraceae > Tripterygium > Tripterygium wilfordii. Next base: position 7,483,485 of record NC_052247.1, read on the forward strand.
ATTATGTTTAGAAATACAAATGACACTTTAATTTGAAAAGATAACATAATTAAAGCCTAGGCAGGAGCTGAATGTCATCAAGTCCTGCTCCTAATGAACTTTAATTTAGGTATCTAGTAAATTAAATTACCATTTACATTTTGTTTAAATAAAAATAACACAATTAAAGTCTAGGTAGGAGCTGAATGTCATCAAGTCGTCCTCTTAATGAACTTTAATTTAGTATCCATTAAGTTGTTTTTATGAAGAGTTGGTAAAAACGCGACTATTGAATTGATGAATTGGAAAAACTAAACCCCTAAGCATGCATACTAATCACGTTAAACATGAGTAAAACTAAACTACACTACTCTACACTACTTTTCATTATTTTCATTACCCTATTACATGGCTTACATTTACAAAAATAGACATATACAAATAAAAACAAGATAAAACTATATATAAAATAACAAATAATAAAGAATACGAATACAAATACAAATATGGCCACGGAGCCCGGTCCATTACTCAAGCCCAATCCAATCTCCAAATATAAGTTCCGGCCCAAATGAAGTCAAGTCCGGTCCAAGTAGAGTCGAGCCCGGTCCACATTCAAAAATCAACAAGAGAAAGGTGAAAATTGAATTCTCAAGTAATATCAAGATGCAATTTAAATCAAACCCATACATATAAACACCATATAAACACATATGCTAAGGTCATATAAACCTTATTTTTACAAACCAAGTCAAACCGGTTCAAACAAACAAATTCAAATCAAATCCATCTTAAATCTAAACCAAACCAAATCCAAGTAAGCTCGATCTAAATCAAACCCAAGTAATACAAACCAATACCAACTAAATCCATTTTTAAATCAAATCCAAGAAGCTCGACTTAATCAAACCGGATATGTATTCCACAAACCGAATGCAAACTATCTCAATACCATCTTAATACAGATAACAAAACTTCTAACCCAATACAGACGTATCCGATCAATCAAAACAAATGCATTACTTAGAAGAACAACACCAGATATGAATACACCAACTAACACTTTAAAACCAGATATCAACTCCAGTTATTATTTTCAGTAAAATGTCATCAGAAACCAGCATCAATACTCCATCAGATATCAACACAGTAGGCATACACAGATCCGAACAAATTGAATATCAGCGAGCTCCATGTATCAAATCCAAGGACCAATATCGAGCACCAAAACAACAAGTAAAACCAGACATTTGGACCATGCATTCTTATTGTGAAGAAACAGGTATATCAAAGTCAGATGTTAAAACAAGGGAATAGGCACACACAGTCCACGTTTCATTCAAAACAAACCATCAAATAGGTTATAGAATACGAGCAAACATTTTTCTTGAATCTGTGCAAACCACATATGAATTACAGAATGGAAATAGGAAGACATACACAAAGAAGCAAGAAACAAGTTTAGATTGAAATATGGCACACCATTACCTTTCCAATGGACGGGAAGCAAAGGCAATGGAAACAGAGGCGATGAACTGGTGACAGAGGCAATGATCGGAGTAGTGGTTCTCGTCCTTTCCTCCACCCCGATTCTATTCTCACTACTGCTCTCCCTTTCTCTCCCGATTTCTTCTCTATTTTCCTTTCTTTCCTCCTCTTTCTTTTCTTCTCTCCCGATTTCCTCTTCCCTTTTCTCTCAACTCTGCCTTCCGATTTTTCTTTTTCTTCTCCTTTTCTATTCTCCGGCGCCTCTCTTCTCTTACTTTTTCTCTTTTTTTTAAAATCCCAAAATGCCCCCAAAAACCCTATTTTTCTCTCATTCTCTAAAACCCTCAAGACTTACATTTTTGTCTTTTCCTTAATTTTGTGAAACCCTAATAAGGGAACCACCTTTCTCTCTTAAGGATTTTCTTTTGTTTATTATTTATTTAATTGTCCTATTTTTTAGATATTTTATAGGGTTTAGATCTTTTGGGTTTAGGTTTGAATTTTTATGGGCTTACGGTCCAAGAGGTGGGCCTTAGGATTTTTGTATGCTTATGGGTCCAAGAAACAAGTTTTGAATTTTTTGTAAGCATATGGGCCTATGAAACGGGCTCTTGAATTTTGAATTTCTGCATTATTATTATTCTTCTTTTTTTTTCTTGGTTTTTTTTTTGTTTTGTTTGGCCGGACGAAAACCGGGTACTACATAAATTTATTGGTGATCTAATTTGATGAATATATAATCCTTGAAATGCTTGGTCATAAATCGGGCATTATGTATATCTTCATGCATCACGACGAATGAATGTTTTTATATATATGCATTGCATGAATGACATGAATTGTAAGAATTTACATTAGATGCATGGTGAGTTCCGAGGGTGGTCCCGGGCTTACGTTAGGTGTTGGATGTTATTTGGACACGTGCGTGGATGATGGATAGGAGCCTTGTGATGGTCCTAGTCCATGGGATTCCCGTAGCGGTATTTGTTACTGCACGCTGGCTAGATATTTGATGCTAGGCCAGGCGTGGCAGACTTAGATATCACCGTGGGGCCAGCGGTGAGTGGTTGCGACCATATGCGTGCCAACCTTCTCTCTAGTGGTTTGAGATTGATGAATATGCGATTGTGGTATTGATTGGATGCTAGAGAGAGAGGTAGTGCGGTGGATTTTCTCTTCCGCTTATCGCCGCAGGGCGGGAATCCGATTCGTCGGCTTTGGTGTCATTGGTGGAGGATATGGAGGTTCATTTGGGTTGATCGGGTGCATTAGTTTGCATTGCATTTTGTTGCATTAATTAAACGATGTTTCTTCTCCGACCTTACTATTCTTTACTTGTCTTCTAGTATTTATCCCTACTGAGCCTTCTGCTCACCCTATCTACTTTCCCTCCCCACAGGTGAGACAGGATCTAGTGCACAGGCTACGGATCAGCAGGAGGATGCGTGACGGAGGTGGCCTGGGCTTTTGTGGTTGTGTGACACGTGTGTGTCGATTTTTACATATGTATGGTGTGGTGTCGGTACGTTTTAGTAGTTTAAGTACATGGATGTACTATGGTTATGGTTGGATTGATGTATGGTGTTGTTTTGTTGGCCGAGAGTGGTGGCTATGACTAGCGTGTGTTTGATGATGATGATGGGGTATGTGTTTGATGGTGGACCTACGGGTTAGTTGATTTTGATGATAATAGAAGTGTTTTTTCTTGTATGTGATCTGATTACAGGTGGGTTTCCTCAATTTATGGGGAGATGCTGCCGAAATTTTTGGTAAAGTTTATACTGGGTTGGGATGTACCACGTGAGATGCACGTGATTGTGTTTGCATTGAGGGTTTTTGTGTATTTGTCATTTTCTTCATGCTCCGCGGATCGGGGCGTGACAATTACTCTATAGGATGATGAAGAGCCTAAAACAGTCAATGAGGCTTTATCTGGTCCTAAAGCTAAGGAATGGATTAAAGCTATGGAAGAAGAGATGGAGTCTATGAAAACTAATCAAGTCTGGGACTTGGTTGATTTACCGCCAGGTCGAAAATCCATTGGAAATAAATGGATACTAAAAATTAAACGAAAGGCGGATGGGGCAATAGAACGGTATAAGGCTCGGTTAGTAGCAGAAGGATACACTCAAGAAGAAGGAATTGATTATGAAGATACTTTCTCACCAGTTGTGAGAATAACTTCAGTTCGTCTCGTCCTAGCAATAGTCGCACACATGGACTTAGAATTATACCAGATGGACGTGAAAACTGCATTTCTCAATGGGGAACTAAATGAGGAAATCTATATGGATCAACCTTTATGCTTTGAATCTAAAGGACAAGAGTGCAAAGTTTGCAAGCTAAATAGATCCATATATGGTCTTAAACAAGCATCTAGGCAATGGAACATCAAGTTTCATCAACCAATCCAAAGGGATGGCTTTAGGATGATGGAAGAAGACCATTGCGTGTATTTAAAACGTTCAAGTAATGGTTTCATAATTTTGTCCTTGTATATCGACGATAATTTGTTGGCTGGGAATAACAAAGAATTGATTGATGCCACTAAGAAATGGTTATCATCTAACTTTGAAATGAAAGACATGGGTGAGGCTAGCTATGTGCTAGGTGTGAAGATCATAAGAGATCGCGCTAGAAAGCTTTTGGGAATTTCTCAAGAGACTTACATCAAAAAGATGTTAGAGCGCTATCACATGCAAGATAGCAAGCCGATGGATACCCCTGTTGATAAGAACTTGAGCCTAAGTCGTGATATGTGTCCCAAGACTTAGAAGAAATAGGGAAAATGTACAGAGTACCATATGCCAGTGTTGTCGGTAGTTTGATGTATGCATGATATGTACACGTCCCGACATTTGTTACGTTGTTGGGTTGGTTAGTCGATTTCAATCGAACCCTGGTCAAAAGCACTGGATAGCAGTCAAAAGGATTCTGTGATATCTGAAAGGGACATCAGATTACATGCTATGTTACCAAGGAAAGGAGGATTTGCGACTGATCGGTTATTCTGATACTGATTGGGGAGGAGAAATAGATCAGTCTAAATCAACTTCAGGATATACTTTCTTGCTTAATGGTAGTGCAATACTATGGAGTAGCAAGAAGCAATCCTGTGTAGCCCTATCCATGATGGAGGCTGAGTACGTAGCTTGTTCCGCAGTAACACAAGATACAGTTTGGTTAAGGAGTTTCCTACAACATTTAGAAATTATCAAATCAACGTCAGAACCTGTGACAATTTTCTGTGATAACACTGTTGCATTGGCTGTAGCCAAGGATCCCAAATACCATGGAAAGACCAAACACATCAGGATGAGATATCACTATATTAGAGACGCAATTGCTGAACAGGAAGTGGTCCTCAAATCAGCGTCAGAACCTGTGACAATTTTCTGTGATAACACTGTTACATTGGCTGTAGCCAAGGATCCCAAATACCATGGAAAGACCAAACACATCAGGATGAGATATCACTATATTAGAGACCCAATTGCTGAACAGGAAGTGGTCCTCAAACACATTTCTACACATGATATGGTGGCTGCCCCACTTACCAAACCAATAACTAGGAACGCATTTGTTAAACATGTGAGATCCCTAGGCTTACGTAGAATGTTATATGTTATGTGGACCATGTAAATACTTGCAACTGTTGAATAATATTTGAATGCCATTAAATTATTCAATATTTATTTATGGCATACACTGTGAGTATTGATAGTACAATTTATGAAGTATGTCAATAGACATTGATTGACTCACTCACACGAGCAATCGCCTCTAGCGTTAGGAGGGCGAGTAGAGATGAGACTATTTGAATTAGAACGCTCAGAGCGCGACTTAGGTGCAGTGGGAGTGAGTATAATTCAATATTATGGAGTCGCCTTGGTTAGGGCCAAGATGAGTTTTTTAGAATAAGAAGAACCGACGTGAATGAATCCTCACCATTCATGAGTCTATTTGTAGAATGTCGAGTGTGAAATTAGTCATCTGGCATTGTTGATAGTGAGTAGATGAGAATTTCAAGTATGACGCCTGTGAATTGGTGACAAGACTCAGACTCGTATGGTGTATTCCTCTTACGAGGAGAGCAATTACATACACTCTTTATCTGAGGATAAGAAAAGAGAAGCTCCACCATAGCATGTATTTCATACTACATGTGCTAGCGACCATTCAGGAAGTAAAGAATGGATCCCTGCTTCTTTACTGTGTGAGCCCTAGAGATCTTAAAATACATCTCAAATTTTTATTACCCTTTGCAACTTTTGACTATGTCATGATGTGATGAATTAATGTTTGCAACTTTAAGGGTGTCACCTATGGTCATGGAATGACTTGACATAAGGGAACACTCCTAGGAAAATATGTTGATTCAGATCTGAGTGATATGAAGGCGAAAAGAAAAGTATTTATTGGTTTTACACCTGTTACTGGTATTCACCGGCCGAAATCATCTCATTCAAAAGGGTTTGATTTGATTTAGAATACTTGTAATTGTAAAGATGGATTGAGTATAGAATTCGTGAGGAATTGGATAATACTCAATCATGTGTAGTTGAAAATACTTGGGGTATAAAGGTATATATTCGGGAGTAATAATTTTTTCAAAGAGGTTGATGTCTCCTATATGGCCTATGGTAGGTTTCTATATTGGAGCTCCCATTGTTCGTGTACTTCAAGTCACACGATCCGTTCACTTGTATGAATTTGCTTGTACAAATTTGAAATTTACATTAAAAGGGGTTCAGTCCTACATGGGCGAGTGAGAGATGTTGGAAATTGGGTTTTAAATATGGGCCGCCCATGAGGCCTTGACCCAACCCATCCCATATTAAGTTGGTTATTGAGCAGTTGTCTTGGAGACAACTGCTGGTAACCTACGTCAGTTACAAAGATGTAACTGACGTTGTTTTCTCTTTAAAAGAGAGAATATAGTACAGAGAAAATATCTCTGTCAAATCTTCCATACCTTTTGATTTTGGAGAGCTAAAGGTTCACAAGCAAACAAAGGTGTACGTACTATGAAATCATTCTTAGTTCTAGTAATCAAGTTATAAATCAATCCTCGTTTATTCGTACCGATCAGGAAATTAGTAAGTTTTTCGATTTCTCCTTAGAAACACTATAAACACTACATACATAATAGGAAATTAAACAAAAATCAAACTCTTCTGTATTTCTAGAAAGAAAATCGACAGTATATAAAGACGAAAGGAACAAGAAAAAGAATAAATTACCAGCAATTTCTTTGAGCGTTCGTGCATTCTTCGAGTCCTGAGGTTGGTAGCTCACTCGATCGACTAAAACAGAGGTTCCAGAGGTGTGTCGACGACGGTGGAACCTTGAAATTCTTTTCGCCCCTGACAAAGCACAAAGGAATCTGATTATGGGGAGAAAAGGATTTTGGTGTTTTGGGTTTCAATTTTTTACTTCGCGGGCTTTTTTTGAGTTTGGCGGACTTTTTTGCTAGGTTCAATTGTGGCGACATATTTATTTGTGCCACAAAAGTTATAACATATGTGGCGATATTGGATATCGCCGCATTTGGTAACCTATATTGAGGCCGTTACATAATCATGTTTTGCGGCGACCATAGTGGTCGCCGCAAACATCGCCACAAAATAGTATTATTGTTGTAGTGTGTAAAAACACATTCAATCATTTATTTAATTATAATCACTAAGATATAATTAAAAGCATAAGAAAAACACATTAAATTTATAATATTTAATTATTTGAGCTACAATTGAAAAACACATTAAACATTTAACACCCAAAACTTTAAACTCACTAATGATAATCGGGCCTAGACCACTAGATTACTCAAAAACAAGGCCGGGCCAAAGAACTATATTATTCAAAGTCAATTCTAACCAAAAAAAATTGTTTGCTTACGTAGAAATTGACAACTCTTGTTCATAATCAAATTCCAAAAAGAAAGTGTACAAAAAAAAACAAACATTAAGAAAATGAACACAACTTGAATGTACCACGAGTCAACAAAATAAATAAGTAAATAAAAAACAAATCTTTTTCATAACAAACCATTCCAGTAACCTTATCATTCTCAAATGGCAGAATAGCTGGATAAACACACCCTTTGATACTAAACCAGTGACTAAACGTACACAATAAAAAAATTTCAAAGCAAAAGAAATCGTAGCTTGCAAGCATAATGTTCACAAGGAATCTACACAAGATTCGACGTTAGTTAAAACTGATTTGAAAAAAAAACGGGAACCGACCATCAAAAGCTCCGATACCAATGTTGGAAATAATATACATACACATATGTATCAGTAAGTAGTAGAATACCTGTTGTAGCACAGATTCACCGATCGAGCTGCGTGGTTCCACGTTGCTTACCGTTGGCACGTCGGTGACTAACACAGATCTACGAACGCTCTGGACTCAAGGATCGCTACCAGAGTCCTCCCACTATTCACACCCTAACTAGTCTTGATCACGTAGGCGGAAGATCAGAGTTTGAGAGAGAGAGAGTTTACGTATATTATTTTGGTGTGTCAAATACAAAGGATTGACCTTCTATTTATAGGCTCATAAGAGATAAGAATTGATGTCTTCTAATTTGATGAGAAGTCTATCAAATCTCCCAGGATAATACCATTCAAAATCAAATACTTAATTTTGATTAATTCCAACTAGATATTATCCTTAATTATTAATTAAACAAATTAATTAATTATGTGGACGTTTATCCACAATAGAAAATTCGAATGTACGCACTCTTAACTTAGCACTCACTTACTCACTCTTGACACCCTACAACTCTATGCTTCACTCTTTCTCACTCTTAACTTGCTTCCCTCACTTGCACACACATCCTAGTTATACTAGATTATAGTCGGTGCTTTGCCGACTAAATTTTATAGACAACACATGAGAGTCAATGATAACACCATCTTCGATGTACCACTTCCAATCGAGGCTTCTTAAGCATTGACTCGCATCTTCTGTTCCAAATGAGTAGTCAGACTGAGTTGTCTTCTAAATTCAATAATCTTTGTGGCACTGAGTCTTTTGGTAAATAAGTCTAATATTTGATCATCTGTTCTGATTGCCTTCATTTCAATCTTTCCTTAAAGTACCTTCTCCCTATTGAAGTGATACTGGACCTCCACATGCTTTGTCCTTGCATGAAATATAGGATTTCCAGCCAAGGGTATAGCTAACGGATTCTCACAATATAATGGTATTCCATTGTCAATTGGCTGATAAAGATCCTCCATCAACTATACTAGCCACGTGATTTCCTTAGCTGCCATAGATGTCGCTCTATATTCAATCTCAATTGTAGATAGCGATATTGTAGGTTGTCTCTTACTACACCAAGAGATTGCTCCTGAACCAAGTTGAACACATACCCGATAGTTGATCGTAGAGTATCATGATCTCCGGCGTAATCAGCATCGCAATAGCCAACTATTTTGCATGCTTCACCTTTCTTATATAATAAATCATAATCAATTGTTCCATTGACATGCCTTAAAATTCGATGTACCACTTCCAATCGAGGCTTCTTAGGCTTCTGCATAAAGTGGCTTACTACACTAGCAGCAAATGCAATATTAGGCATTGTTTAGAGTGAGGTAGATTATACTACCTACCAGCTGCCAATACATGGCCTCCATTGGTATAGATATTGCCTTGTAGTCAAGCATCCCATATTTCTGTAACACGTCTTTTGCATATTTATGATGGCAAAGGAATAAGCCATCCTTGCTTCGATCTACCTCCAGTCCAAGAAAATGCTTCAATTCTTTAAATCCTTCATTTGAAATCAAGTACATAAATTTGCTCTAGTTCTCTATATCTAATCTACACTGTCTCCTTTGATGATCAAATCATTAACAAAGACTAGAACAACTGTCAATTTTTTTCCTTGATTTTTGATGAATGGGCTCAAGTTAGCTAGTGCAACTAAATAGCCGTTTTGGACTAAAAATTATGCAATACTGTCGTATCATGCTCTGAGTGCTTGTTTTAATCCATATAAGACTTTCTTCAACTTGCATACATGAGTAGGATGCACTTTGCTCTTGAATCCCCTTGGTTGCACCATATATATTTCTCGAACTAACTCACCATGAAGGAAAAAATTCATTACGTTCATCTGCCAAAGTTTCCATGACTTGTTAACTACAAGAGCTATCAATACTCGCATTGATGTAATTTTTACCATTGGACTAAATAATTCATCATAGTCTAATCCATACTACTGCAAGAATCCTCGAGCCACCAATCGTGCCTTATATCTTTTCACTGATCCATCAAGACGAGTGTTTACTTTATAAAACCATTTGCATGATTTTGGTTTGACATCCTTGCAGGGGCGAGGTAAGGATTTCAGACAAATGGAGCAAAAAAATTGTGCATAATTTTTTTCCAGACTAACCGCAAACCGCTACACCAAACGTTGAGTACCCGTCAACGGATCTGCTGACATAAACAGATCCGCTTAACAAAAGAACCTTCGGCTTATAGCGGGTGATCTTTTTTTTAAAATTTTTTTGTTAAAAATGTATGTGGGACCCACATCAATCATGATAAAGTTTATAAGTTTTTTAAATATTTTTGAAAACAGTGGGACCACGTTAAGGTTTATGTGCACAAGTTTATATTTTACTTAATAAATAATTGATTGTTATTATTGATAATATAATTATTCATTAAATTAATTTTACATAAAATAATGTTTATATTATATTAAGATTAAGATAAATATTATTATTAGATAGATTAGATTAAGACTAAAATAAAATAATAATGAAAAACTGAATTTATCTATAATAAAATACTTAAAATAACATAATATAAAATAAAATATTATTAACATTAAGATGATCATTTTATTTATAATTTATACTTAAAATTAATATTAATAATAAATTACAATTATTAAATTAAATTTATTGTAAAATTACAAAAATCATAAAATCTCGCTAGCGTAAGCTTTTAGTTCGTCAAACACCTCACAGCTTTAAGCTCAGTTTTTCCGCTAGCATTGAAAATTAATCCAACCGCTTTACCAAACGCATCGTAAGTGTTGTTTTGACAAACTTACAATTAACCTGTCATGCAATTAGGTTGTTACCGTCATTTGACTCACTTAGTCAGATTGTTATATTTGAGACTTGAGTGCTCAGAATCGAGATACGAAAAAGGGTAGAGAGCAATTCAACCAAGTTAAATGAGTCAGGGCTTTTGGTTTTTACGGATTTTGTAGGGAGGTTAAAGTGGGTTTTAAGAGTAAATTTAACAGACTTAGAACAAAATAAATTTAATGAGACAGATTTGGAAAAATAAAATAAAGGTGAAAGATTGAACGATAGATAGTATAAACGATATGTTTTAAAAACAATTAAGGGGGACAAAGTAGAAAAAAATGGTAATACAATGGTCTTTTCAGAGAAAAACTAATGGGGACCACTGCCCCCTTATAACACACATACCTCCGCCCCAGCGTCCTTGAGCTTAGGTACTAAATCCCATGTTTGATTTTGCTTTAGCTTCCAATTTCTTCTTCCACAGCCTTCTCCCATTTGATACCTTGGGATGCTTCTTCAAATGTTGCAGGCTCTCTTATGCTTTCTTCTTCGGCTAGAGCAACATTAATATACTTCGGATTAGGTTTTCTTGGCCTGCTACATTTTCTAGCTTACGGTTGAACTTCAACCTCTTCCAATTGGCTCGTGCAAACTTCTTTAGACATTCTGAGACTCGGCGATGACACCATCTTCAATAGGCTGTTGGCAGCCATACCTTGTTTCAAGGTACAGTTTGGACGAAGGTAAAATAGACAACAACAATTTGAATAACAAGTCCAATTAGATGCCTAAGCCACAGCTCATTGTCTTTAAGAGAGAAAGCAGTTATATATAGTGTTTGGGCCACCGAGTTGTAACAAGAGAAATCGAGCCCAAAATGTCAGAAATTCGGCTTTGTCTGAATCCGCGGCACGGTCTGAGTCATTAGATATGAGTCCAGCAGCAAAGTCTGGAGCTCATTCAAGGATAAAGTAAGTTAACCATATCAACGAGGTGGCAGAACAACATTTGGTTCGGCTCCTAAAGGGAGCGAACAATGCCCTTGATATTCCATAAATTTCAGAGCCTTTTAACGCCGTTAGGAAAGTGTACCATGTCTTATCAAGTGTCTTCTGATTGCGAGGCTGCATGCTTCGGCAGCGGAACCATGCTAACATTGTCTTGATTCTAAAAGTGGCAGGGGCTTCTCAGGTTGGTCAGTTGAGACCTATAAATTTGTGTAATGTCATATATCGTGTAATCTCAAGAATATTGGCGGATCGTTTGAAGATAATTATAGATAACTTTATTAGTCCTAATCAAGCAGCATTTATGCTAGGTTGAATTATATAGGAAAATGTGGTGCTTGCCCATGAGTTATTTCATACAATGAAGCAAAAAGGGCAAATGGAAGTCTAATGGCTATGGAGTTGGATATGTCCAAAGCTTATGACAAGATGGAATGGGCTTCATTGAAAGAAATGTTCATTTCATTTTACGGTATATTTCCACAATGTCTTTTTTCTTTTTTTCTGAATGGCAGCCCTTTAGGCTGGTTTTAGGCGCGTCGATGATATCGCAAGTGTGGAAAGCTAATATGATATCGCAAGTGTAGTAACCGATTTTTGTTCGGCTAAATTTTAAAAATTATAATAATTAAAAAAAAGAGATCAAAAAAGAAAGAACACAAAAACAAAAATAAAAAATTCAAACTCAAAAACTCGTTTCTTTGTTTAAAACCTATGAGTGTACAAACTTACAAAAAATTCAAGGCCTTTACATCCAAATAAGTCTAAATCTTGGCCCAACTACCCATCCAAGTCAAAACCCTAAAAAATATCTAGGGAATAAAAGAAATAAAAAAAAAATTAACATAATAGAAATAGGAGATGTGTGGTGTGGATCAAAAGGTAAGAAAAAGACGAAAAGGTAGGGTTTGTGGTTTCATTTGGTTTTATATAAAAGAGAAAGAGGAGGAATTTTTGGTTGAAAAAAGAAAAAGAGAGAGAGGGTCGCCGACAGAGGAGAAAAAAGAGAGAAGGGGAGGAGAGAGAAAAGAAAGGAGGAAAAGGGGAGGAGAAAAAAGAAAGAAGAAGAGAAAAAGGGCAGAGGAAAAAAAGAGAGTGAGTATTGTGGAGATTTGATTTTCATATTTGGGTCTTTAACTCCATTGTAAAGAGCTGGTAATTTCTTGTTCTCCTTTTTCTTCGTCTCTACTTTTTGTTTATCCTTTTTATTTCTATTGCTTTTGCTTGACTATGATTTAAGGTTTAGGTTTAGTTATTCAAGTATTCCATTTCAATTTCCATTCAATTTTGGTTTTGTTTCTAGATTCTTTTATTTGTATATTCCTTTGCTTGTGCTTTTGTTGTTTTTATTTGAGGTTTGGAAGGAAGAAAGTTGATGATTCTTGAAGGAGAAGGAAAAAGGTAGCTTAGGGATATTGGGTTTAGGGAAAAAGGAGAGAGTGGGCCGGGTAGTAGGATAATGATATTGGGCTTTAGGTTTAAGTGTGTTTTAGGCCGACAATGATTTTGTGTTGTATATTTATGGATCTTTGTTATATTATTGGGGTTTTGTATTAGGGTCTTTTTGTATATTTGTTTAGGACTTTTAAGTAGTTTGAGCTTTTTGGTTTTTGTTTTATTTCACATGTATTGGGCTCAACCCCATGTAAACTTTGTAATAGAGGATGTAAAATAGTAAAAATGCATACATAATACTTTTAGGGTGTTAGAAGCATATAAGCATTTAGGGTTTGATTTCGTGGATGATGAATGCATAGATTGCATGCGTAGGATTTTAATTTTCATATTATGTCATGATTGATAGATATATGTTAAGATTGTTTGTATATTGCTTGTCATACGTCATGAAAATAAAAATGCAACGCGCTAGTTTTAGGATTAATCCAAGCTGTCTAATCCTAATAAATGCACCAAGATTAATTATGCAATCCTTGTATTATGTTTAAATACCAAATAACCTTCAAGATATTGAGGTTCCATTGTGATTCATTCAGAATACTTGATTTTTGTGGAACCAAAACACAAACATGTTTTTAGGGATTAGGAGAATTTATTTGGGGTTCCAAAGGAGGGTTTAAAGATATTTGACTCATCCAATGGGTCCTAAATGAATTTTTTCTTTTCTCATAAAGAATTTGGTTGTAAGTATGGCTTGAAATGGATTTCTTCATTGATTGTGGATTCCTTTGGTGCATCAACTGAATCCCCAAAGTTCACGTTGATATCCCCTTTCAAAATTATCAAAACCCACTCCAAGTGGGATTTTTTATCCATTTCTAAACATTTTTCAACCAAGCCGGGAATGGCTTCAATGATCCCGTGCATCCCTTTTCAAAATCATCAAAATCCACTCCAAGTCGGCATTTTTTTATCCATTTCTAATCATTTTTGGCCAAGCCAGGAATGACCCCAATGATCCCGTGCATCCCTTTTCAAAATTATCAAAACACACTCCAAGTGGGATTTTTTTATCCATTTCTAAACATTTTTTGGCCAAGCCGGGAATGGCCCCAATGATCCCGTGCATCCTTTTTCAAAATTATCAAAAACACTCCAAGTGAGATTTTTTATCCACTCCTAAACATTTTTGCCCAAGCCAGGAATGACCTCAATAATCCCATGCATCCTTTTTCAAAATTATCAAAAACCACTCCAAGTGGGATTTTTCATCTACTCCCAAACATTTTTGGCCAAGCTGTGAATGACCCTAATGATCCCGTGCATCCATTTTCAAAATTATCAAGAACCACTCCAAGTGAAATTTTTCATCGATTCCTAAACATTTTGAGCAAGTTGGGAAAGCCCCAATGATCCTGTGCATTCTTTTTCAAAATTATCAAGAACCACTCCAAGTGGGATTTTTATCCATTTCTAAACACATTTTTGGTCAAGCCTAGAATGGCCCCAATGATCTCATGCATCCTTTTTCAAAATTATCAAAAACCACTCCAAGTGGGATTTTTCATCTATTCCTAAATATTTTTGGCCGAGCCGGGAATGACTCCAATGATCCCGTGCACCCTTTTTTTATTATCAAAACCACTCCCAGTAGGACATTTCATCCACTCCTAAATATTTTTGGCCAAACCGTGAATAACCCCAATAATCCCGTGCACCACTACTTTTTCAAAATCCAATTGTCACACCATTAATGGGTCAAGTCTCACTCAATTGAAGCATTGACTTCTAGCAAATATAGAAGCTCATTAAAATAATTGAGACATACAATCATTTTCTTAAAACAAATTAGAGCCAAATAGGAAAACATTTTTAAGGTAACCATTTACGGGAGTTATGGGGTGTTGATAAATTCTAGCTCCTAAAGAAGGAACAAGAAGGTTTGAGACTAAATCTCGTTTGATAAATTTTTATTTCGTACCTTCGAAATAATACTAGCTAGCTTATATAGCCTTCACTCTAGCAACATGCAACTAATTAGGAAACCAAATACTTAAAGGAATTCATACGTAATTATAGTAGCCTAATTACAAGGCTATCTTTTATTGGAAAGAACTACTATGCTAATTAATAGGTAATAACGAATTGGCTTCCTTGAATGGAAAGTCTTCCTTCAATGCAAAGTCCATGCTTCCATCAATTACTTGATTTGCGACAACCTCAGAATCTGTCAATTATTCTCTTCCTTGGGCAATATTCATGGCCTCATAACTATCCCCTACATGAATTGTCTGTCCACGTAATTCTTTGATCTTAAGTCTGCGAGCATGATTGTAAGCATTTTTCAAAAGCGTACCTTGATTCTCATCATTCCTCCCTCCATCAAGATTTTCCTTGTCCTCAAGGCTAAAAGTTGGAAACTGCAGCTTGATCATGGCAACATCTTCTCAAGTAGCCTCTTCATTTGCCAACGCATTCCACTGGATAGACACTTCCCACCTCATACGATTTCCATGCTTAATCTTCCGGTATTCTCAAGCTTTGTAAGGAGTTAGTATGATTCGCCCTTCTTGATCAACAGGTGGGAGAATTGGATCACTAATAATACCATCTCCTATGCGATGCTTCAACTGAGACACATGGAAAACCGGATGTATGTGTGCATCACTAGGTAAATCTAGCTAATAAGCTACTTCTCCTATTTTTTTAGGACCTGGTAAGGACCATAATATCTGCTACTCAACTTATGCAATGCTCGCTGAGATAGGGATTTTTGTCGATGTGGCTGAATCTTCAAATATACCTAATTTCCTGGCTCAAACTTTTCCTCACGCCTATGCTAATCGGCAAAGGTTTTCATCCTATTATTTGACTTCACTAAATTACTCTTAAGCTCTTTAAGCAATTCATCTCGTTCTTGAAGGTCTCTATCAACCTTATCATTAGGAGAGGACCCTTCGGTATAGCTAACCAGGACCGGTGGGGATTGGCCATATGATATGCCAATTATATTCATATAAGTGTGCATCCTTTTACATGAAATCTTGCATTGTTTAAGAGTTAATTCGAATTATATGCTGCTTAAAGAGTGTTATTTGCACATTTCAGGTTCCGGAGCATAAATGGAAGAAAAGCAGCTTAACGGATAGGAATGAGCAAGAAATTGGACTTGGAGGCAAAATCCGATCGATCGGCCCAAACTTCCGATCGATCGGACATTAACTGAGCTGAATTGGACAGTGGAAAATTCCGATCGATCGGGCCAAAAAACCGATCGATCGGCCAGAGCAGTCTCGCGAATTTTTAGGCCTTTAATTGTCCGAAATTAACCTAAAGTCAAGGAAGACCAGCTCAAAACGACATAATCCTGTGAGATAAACGACTCTGGGTCGTGGGGAGTATAAAAGGAATAAGTTGCTAGGTTTTGGGAGAGTTGGAACTTTGGAGGACATTCTCTCAAGCTTGGACGGCAGCACTTGGGAGCTCAAGCTGGAATTTCAGGGGTTTCATCTAATTTCTTCTCATTTCTTGTATTAAATGACTGCTAGTATGGATTTCAAGTTGTATTTCGTGATTATGAGGAACTAATCCTCTAACTAGGGGTCCTAATGGAACCCCTCTTTGAATGTTGAATGAACTTGATTGTTAGTCTTTAATCTCTCTTATTGTTGTTGATTTTCTATGGATACACTTATTGCTTTCAAATGCTTGATCACCATTTGAATGATTTTTAGCTTGGGTTGAGACCGGAAGGATAGGCCTAAGGTTGCAAGAATCCATAGAAAACATAAGTTGAATGAACCATAGAAATATAGGTTTATGACTTATGCAATTGTTAAGTGATTTTCATTGATCTTAATGGGTTTACAATGTACTAATCCGAGTGTTAGGAATAACCCGGATTTATATTGAAAACACATTCGATGTATCTAGGAATAGAACATTGAATAGAGTGGGAAATTGATTGTCAACAACTAATTTGAGAATTGAGAGTTAATGAATCAATGGAGTTCAATTGGATGAGAGGTGGTGAAATTAGGAACCCTAGTGCTTAACTTTCTTGGAAACTAAATTGTTAATTGTGGTTGGTTGATTGTTAAAATTGTTACTTACTTAGTCATCTTTTAATTACTTGTTAGCATTGCATAAACTATAATCAACAATTCGCATTGCCAATTAGTGTAATAATTATTTGAATCGACTTTAAATTGAAATTGCCAAAATATCCTCGTGGGAACGATACTCTACTCATTCTTTATTACTTGTGCGATTTGTCCGCTTGCGAATAATTTCACAACAAGTTTTTGGCGCCGTTGCGAATAATTGCACTTTGTTCTTGACTTGTATTCATTATGCACACAACGTGTTCGATGAAATGTCTCAACCATGTTTGAGTGCTTGCAATCATCACGTTCCACTTTTGATATGCTCTAGTGACCTGTATGAGTGTGTTCTTACCAATTTGAACTGTTCTTCACTATTGCAATATGCCCGCGCTCAAGTTCTCATTTTCATGCATAATGTGTTTAGTAAAATGTCTCACCAACCTTTCTTTGCTTGAAATTGCAAATTCACACACGTTTCTTTGTATGCTCACGTCCATTGCTCCATTATATACATATATATCATGTTGGGTCGTGCATTGAGGAATTTTGGTGTTTATTTGCCCATTATTGATTTTTGCGCACAGTTTCTGATGCGTGTGGTATTGGGTGAGATTATGTCTTCCACATTTGAGGTGCAGGGTTTGTTTGAATGATATTACTATTTTGAAATGGATGCCTGTGGGAACTTGAGCTTGTTAGCTGTATTCGACCTTGTTGTCCTTGTGTTCTCCATATTTTTGCATTGTGCTCTCATTTGTTTTCGTTTTTTGTAGAATGGGACGACGCAAGGCAGCTGAGGCGTCCGGTTCCACCACACCACCACCCTCCCCCAAGAGGGCGCGGGGCACTAAGAAGAAAACTTTGGCACCTCCGCGTCTGCGGCCATTGGAGGATAACTTTGCTTCTGCCCGTATTGAGCCAGATTGGAGGATTGATATTGCTATCATGATGCAGCAGCTGAACTTGTGGGCCAGGAATTATTTACATCGCGCCCGGTTAGATTTCTTATGGGACTATGCTCCGACCGCGATTGTTGCTTATCCCACCTTGATCCGGGCATTTTACCGTACTTTGCGCACGGTTGATTCCCGCGAGGGCGACGACGGCACCGAGCATTACACTGTGAGAATACCCAAGATAGACAGAGGAGCGGTTTCTTATACGTTCACTACTGCTGATATTTGTGCTGCTCTTGGCTATCCTGCTTCTTATTCAGAGGATCTTCCAGTCGGCCCTCCGGTAGAGGTGGATCACACTACCATGTTCCACACTTTAGTTCCCGATCTAGCGGTACGTCAGCGAAATAGGCATGCTGCCACGAGAGGCTCCATCCCCTCCCGCCTATGGGTTATTGACAGTATGATGAAGAAAAATTTAAGGCCCCATGGCCATAAATCTGAGAGACGCGGCCCAGCCTTGGAGTTCCTTTATTTCTTCCATCAGGAGTGCTGGTTTGATATTGGCTATTATTTTGTGCGCGCCATGCTGCAATGCACCACGGAGGTGCGTGAGGGGAAGAAGATGCAGTTGTTCTTTCCCCGGTTGATCACTCGTTTGCTCGGCCATTTGGGCCACCAGCTACCAGCCACCGGCGATGCTGCTCCTTTTCTTTCTGAGCTCTCCCCCGCCGACTGGAATCTGCGTACTGGTCATCTCCCTCCAGCTGTTGATCCGGCTGCTGAGCCGGCTGATTCCAGTCCCCCGTCCAGTCCGGCTGATCCATCACATGTTCGCTCTACTGAGGAGCGGTTAGAGGCCATTGAGATGTTTCAGATAGAGACACGTGACCAGCTGGCTGCTATTCGTGCTCAGCAGTCGGAGATGGTTGCTCTTTTACGCCAGCTGTCCATGCAGCCTTCTTCCGCGCCAGCTGCTCCTGCACCTGCTTCTGCTGGGCCATCCACTGTTTCTTTTCCATCCAGGCGTCGTTCCTTCTGAGATCGCCCAGGTTGTTTTGTTCCTCTCTTCCCTACTGTGTAGTCATAGTTTGAAACACTGAGGACAGTGTTCACATCCAGTGTGGGGGTGGGAAGGGAAAACTTTTATTAGATTATGTTAGTCCTTTTATTGTGTTTTTCTTCTCTTTTAGAACCTTTGAATTTTATGGTAGTGTAACTTTTTCTTTGGAAACTTTTAGTGTTTCTTTTCCCCTCTATGATGCTTACTATTGATGTGTTCATTGCATTGGAGATGAATTGATGAATTGTGGCTTAGAAAGTTGATATTGTTGCTTTTCAAAAACTTGTGGCCAAAGGATCAAATTGAAAACTTTTTGGTAGTGCACATCCATTATTTAGCAAATTGTGGAGACTTGAACCAATGTGAGTTTTTGAGCCATTCGTTTCTCAATGAGTGATATAAATCAACTCTATTGTTTTTATTCCGCTCACTATAATATTTGCTTGATCTCATTATTCTTCATCTCGGTTGCTTGCTAAGTACTCACTACATGACATTACATCCAAATCACTTTCATGTGGGAAATTCAATAGTGTTCTTGAAAGATGAGAGTAAGGCCATTTTTGGATCTATAAATATTTTTTTCCTTTCATCATATTTTATACATGCTATCCATTGCACCCTTTTTGAAGCCAAACACTGACCTTTTATTCATAACCAATTTCCCTGCTTCTTATTGTGGAGAAAGAATTATTTATGTTAAATGAAAAATTGGGATGATATATGCTGAATTTATTTTGGTCATCAAGGGAGTGTGGATGGATGTTGTAGTTTCTTTTGGAAGAAGTGTGGGGGGGTATTGACTGATAAAAAATAAGAAACAGGAGCATGCAATTTTATTGCTTTCAAAAAAAAAAAAAAAAAAAAAAAAAAAACCAATTGCAATTGCATGTGACTCTATATTTGTGAATTGATTGTGAATGTGAATTGATTGTGAAGGAAAGGGAATGATGGAAGAATGGAAAGATAGTGAAGTATGGAGAAAAATTTGAATGACATTTCTTTGTATAATGATCCTCCACTAATTCAAAATTCTATACCCTTTGCCCTTCTCATCTAGCCTTTACCCTACATTACAAGCTTTAAAAGTCCCACTTGATTTTGAGAATGCTTTGGGTTTGAACACAAGTTGGTGAATAAGGATGTTGGTCAATTGCTTGGTTAAGTGACATCTATTCATGAGATCATTTCAATTGTTTCTTAAGCTTTCATTGCATTATCGCATGTGGGAATTCTGATTTCTTGTTTACAATATTCTGCCCACATGCACTTGAGAGAAACACTTAGCCACTTCAGTGCGATTTTGCTTGCGAGTGAATATCTGTGAGGCTTGAAGTTGAAGCTAAGAACTTTGTAATGTGCTGTGTTTTCTGCTAGAGTTTGAATTATGATCCTAAGGCCACTTGACATTTTATAAAGATTATTGAGCTACAATTTTGTTGATGACACTCCTGTGGCTTTGAGCAACTTTCAATCCTGAGATTTTGGGGGGGGGGGAGTTTTAAAATTCCTTTTCTTCTTGACTCTAGAGTTACTCGAGGACGAGCAAAGATTAAGTGTGGGAGTGTTTGATATGCCAATTATATTCATATAAGTGTGCATCCTTTTACATGAAATCTTGCATTGTTTAAGAGTTAATTCGAATTATATGCTGCTTAAAGAGTGTTATTTGCACATTTCAGGTTCCGGAGCATAAATGGAAGAAAAGCAGCTTAACGGATAGGAATGAGCAAGAAATTGGACTTGGAGGCAAAATCCGATCGATCGGCTCAAACTTCCGATCGATCGGACATTAACTGAGCTGAATTGGACAGTGGAAAATTCCGATCGATCGGGCCAAAAAACCGATCGATCGGCCAGAGCAGTCTCGCGAATTTTTAGGCCTTTAATTGTCCGAAATTAACCTAAAGTCAAGGAAGACCAGCTCAAAACGACATAATCCTGTGAGATAAACGACTCTGGGTCGTGGGGAGTATAAAAGGAATAAGTTGCTAGGTTTTGGGAGAGTTGGAACTTTGGAGGACATTCTCTCAAGCTTGGACGGCAGCACTTGGGAGCTCAAGCTGGAATTTCAGGGGTTTCATCTAATTTCTTCTCATTTCTTGTATTAAATGACTGCTAGTATGGATTTCAAGTTGTATTTCATGATTATGAGGAACTAATCCTCTAACTAGGGGTCCTAATGGAACCCCTCTTTGAATGTTGAATGAACTTGATTGTTAGTCTTTAATCTCTCTTATTGTTGTTGATTTTCTATGGATACACTTATTGCTTTCAAATGCTTGATCACCATTTGAATGATTTTTAGCTTGGGTTGAGACCGGAAGGATAGGCCTAAGGTTGCAAGAATCCATAGAAAACATAAGTTGAATGAACCATAGAAATATAGGTTTATGACTTATGCAATTGTTAAGTGATTTCCATTGATCTTAATGGGTTTACAATGTACTAATTCCAGTGTTAGGAATAACCCGGATTTATATTGAAAACACATTCGATGTATCTAGGAATAGAACATTGAATAGAGTGAGAAATTGATTGTCAA
Source organism: Tripterygium wilfordii (assembly GCF_013401445.1). Lineage (NCBI taxonomy): Eukaryota > Viridiplantae > Streptophyta > Magnoliopsida > Celastrales > Celastraceae > Tripterygium > Tripterygium wilfordii. Next base: position 7,505,041 of record NC_052247.1, read on the forward strand.
CAACTAATTTGAGAATTGAGAGTTAATGAATCAATGGAGTTCAATTGGATGAGAGGTGGTGAAATTAGGAACCCTAGTGCTTAACTTTCTTGGAAACTAAATTGTTATTTGTGGTTGGTTGATTGTTAAAATTGTTACTTACTTAGTCATTTTTTTTATTTACTTGTTAGCATTGCATAAACTATAATCAACAATTCGCATTGCCAATTAGTGTAATAATTATTTGAATCGACTTTAAATTGAAATTGCCAAAATATCCTCGTGGGAACGATACTCTACTCATTCTTTATTACTTGTGCGATTTGTCCGCTTGCGAATAATTTCACAACACCATACAAGTACTCAAATGGAGATCTTTTAGTAGAAGCATGAAAGGTCGTGTTGTACCAATACTCTGCCCAAGCCAAAAATCCTTCCCACTTCCGTGGGTTTTGATGAGTGAGTGCTCGTAAATATTGCTCGAGAGATCGGTTAGTAACCTCGTCTGACCGTCCGTTTGGGGATGGTAGGCCAAACTCATAGACATCTTTAACCCTTGTAATTTGAACAATTCACTCCAAAAATTACTAAGAAATATTCTATCTCTGTCAGTGATGATTGACCTTGGTATATCATGGAGCTTGATGATATGAGCCACGAACAACTGAGCCATTGATTTTACCGTATATGGATGCACCAAGGCCAAAAAGCGGGCATACTTTGTCAAACGATCCACCACCATCATGATTCCATCGAACCCATTAGAACGAGGCAATCCTACAATGAAATCTATCGTGATGTCTTCCCATACTCGTTTCGAAATAGGTAATGGTTGAAGAAGACCACTTGGCCTTCGCGAGTCGCTTTTTATCCGCTGACAGATATCACACGCTGATACATATCTCTACACATCCCGTTTTAACCCCTACCAGTAGAATACATGCGCGAACCATGCCCAAGTTCTATAAACTCCTGAATGTCCGCCTATGGTGGAGTAATGGAAATGGTGAAGGATTTTAGTTCGTAGCTCCTCCACCTCAGGAACTAAGACTCTACCTTTGAACTTAATCAACCCGTGTTGAAGCTCATAATCCAACATTTCCATGGGTTGGGCTTCCAATTTTGGTGAGAACTTCACACAATGATTACAGATGCGCGTGTGGTCCCGGATTTCGCTCCAAATAAGCCAATTAGGTCTAGTTATTGCATATAAAATGGGCCTGTCTTCTCTAGTGAAAGTGCATTTGCCACATGATTCTCTTTTCCAGATCTATAAAAGATCTCAAATTCATAACCTAGTAGTTTGGCAACAAATTTCTGCTGTTCTGGGGTGATAATTCGTTGCTCCAGTAGGTGCTTTTAATGGCACTGATCTGTCAGAATTTTGAGTTTCTGCCCAATTAAGTAAGGCCGCCATAATCGTACTGTCTCAATAATAGCCAACATCTCTTTAGCGTAGATCGACCAACCCTTCTTCTTGGGACCTAGTGCTTTACTGAAATATGCTAATGGTCTTTCTTCTTGGGTTAGCACCGCTCCTATTCCAAATTAGGTCCAGTTATTGCATATAAAATGGGACTGTCTTCTCTATGTGAAAGTGCATCAACCACATGATTCTCTTTTACATATCTATAAAAGATCTCAAATTCATAACCTAGTAGTTTGGCAACAAATTTCTACTGTTATGGGGTGATAATTCGTTGCTCCAGCAGGTGCTTTAATGTCACTGATCTGTCACAATTTTGAATTTCTGCCCAATTAAGTAAGGCCGCCATAATCGTACTACCTCAATAATAGCCAACATCTCCTTAGCATAGACCGACCAACCCTTCTTCTTGGGACCTAGGGCTTTACTCAAATATGCTAATGGTCTTCCTTCTTGGGTTAGCACCGCTCCTATTCCAAATTCACTAGCATCCGTGTGGACCTCGAAAGTAACTGTAAAATTTGGCATATCTAGAATGGGGGTTTGAGTCACAGCTTCCTTGAGTCTCTCGAATGCCCTTCCCCTTTTTTGGTCCAATGAAATCCTCCATTTTTTAACATCTCCGTGAGTGGCCGTGCAATGATCCCATAATGTTCTATGAATTTTTGATAATATTTGATTAGACCAAGGAAACTTGGTAGTGGTGAGATGCAATTTGGTTTTGGCCAAGATGTCATAGCCTTGATCTTCTTTTTATCTACTTGTACCCCCTGACGTGACATAACGTGGCCAAGGTATTCTGTCTCTTCTTGGGCAAAAGTACATTTGGATGGTTTGATATGAAATATGTGGAAATCCAAAATACCAAGGACTATGCGCAGATGTGCCATATGATCATCCCAAGTCTTTGAATAAATAAGGATATCATCCAAAAACACTAGTATAAATTTGCGAAGATGCTTACCAAAGATGGAGTTCATAGCAAATTGGAATGTAGATGGGGCATTGCATAACCCAAACGGCATTACCAAGTATTCGTAATGGTCGTGATATGTCCAAAATACGGTTTTATGGATATCCTTCTCATGGACTCGGATCTGATGATAGCTGGCGCATAGGTCTAATTTAGAGAATAACGAGCTCCACCCAATTCGTCTAGCATATCATCAATAGTTGGAATAGGAAATCGATCTTGTATTGTCGCTTCATTCAATGCCCTATAATCGTTATAGAACCTCCATGTTCTGTCTTTCCTTTTTACCAATAGTACGGGCGAGGAGAATGGGCTATTGCCTGGCCAAATAAGCCCATTACGCAACATCTCTGAAACCTGCTTCTCTATCCCATTCTTTTGGAAGTGTGCATATTGATACGGGGCCACGTTAACCGGTGTAGCTTCGTCTTTGAGTGGTATTTTGTGATCAAAAGCTCTTCCTGGTGGTAGAGTGTTTAGTTCCTTCAATACTGCCATAAATTCTTCTAATAATAACTGTATTGCCACGGGTACAAGTAAATCATATGCTATAGATTCGACGGTGTTGGTCGATGATGCTTCATGAATTGAGAAGCAGTGCCCGCCACCCTTGCATAATTTCTCCATAGCTTTGGCCTACACTGTTTTGGATTTACTTGGCAACTGCATCGTCAACTTAGCCCATCCATCTCCCCATACAAACTCCATGGTCATGTGATGATAATCGAAAATGACTCTTCCCAAACTTTCCAGCCATTGTATCCCCCAATATGATATCCAAACCTACCAGGGTGAGAACGAATAAATCCACAAAGTTGGATACCTTGTATCTTAATTTGCACGGTGTGACAAACTTCATCGCATACTAAGTGCTCTCCGTTAGCGACACGCACGTCAAATGCCTCAATTAAGTTAATTGGAAGATGGAACTTCCTGGCTACTGTCCCACTAATAAAATTATGTGATGATCCATTATCATTAAGAACGGACACGGGATGATTCTGAATGAATGCTTGGAACCTCATAGTTCTTGGCTCTTTTACACCCGTCAATGCATGCACCAATATCATGTGATTCATCTCTTGTTGATCTTGCTCTTGAGTTTTGTGATGCTCTCCTTCGTTTGCCATTATATCTGCTATCATTAGGTGTACTGATCATAAAAACTTAGGGTGTTTTGCACTTGTGTCCTGGAGTAAACTTCTCGGAGCAATTAAAACATAACCCCCTTTCTTTACGCTGTTGTATATCTTCCCATGAAAGCCTTTTAACTCCTGTTGGTAGCGGTTTGGTGATTGTACCAGTAGGTTTTGGGTATACAGACTTTGTTGTCTTTGAGGACTCTGGTGTAGTCATCATGGGCTTTCGTGGGTCGCTTCGTCCGTTTCTCTTCAAGTCAGTTAGATAGTTATCTTCTAATAGTGCTCGATCCATGGCCTTTCTCATTGTGCGGGGCTTACTTGCCTTGACTCCCCTAGCTAACTCAGGTTTCAAACCTCCCATAAAGGTCCTTAATAGAGCATTCTCAGACCAGTCATGAACCTAGTATGATAGCCGCTCAAACTCCTTCAGATATTCACGTAGTTCACCTGTTCGAACCCTTGCCAGCGTAACACCCTACCCTTCTTTTGGTAAATTCGTGTTACCCATTACCACCATAAATTGGCTTCTCCTTCAAGAAAAAAACGTGACATATTCCACCTTATCATCCTTAGGAATATCATGGAATTTGAAGTATTGATTGGCGCAGCTGAGCCACGAGATTGGGTCTTCTCCTTTGAAGGTTGGAAAAATCATTCTCGGTGTGCTATTGATGGGCAGTTTTATCGAATTACTTGTGGCAGTATGTCCTTCTTCCTTAGATGAACCCTCTCCTTGAGATCTAGACGAGGACCCAGGGTTGCTACCAGACGAGCGACTTGGAGTTCTTTGGGCAGTTTTTGTACTTTGGTTACTTCTGCTTCTTGACCCTAACCTCTTCATGATCGCCTCCTCGAGACGAGCCATCCGCTATTGGACATCATGAATTCCTGCTTGTACTCCTTGGTTGGGGTGCTGATAAATTCTAGCTCCTAAAGAAGGAACAAGAAGGTTTGAGAGTAAATCTTGTTTGATAAATTTTATTTCATACCTTCGAAATAATACTAGCTGGCTTATATAGCCTTCACTCTAGCAACATGCAACTAATTAGGAAACCAAATACTTAAAGGAATTCATACGTAATTATAGTAGCCTAATTACAAGGCTGTCTTTTATTGAAAAGAACTACTATGCTAATTAATAGGTAATAACGAATTGGCTTCCTTGAATGCAAAAGCTTCCTTCAATGCAAAGTCCATGCTTCCATCAATTACTTGATTTGCGGCAACCTCATAATCTGTCAACGATTCTCTTCCTTGGGCAATATTCATGGCCTCAAAACTATCCCCTACATGAACTGTCTGTCCACGTAATTCTTTGATCTTAAGCCTACGAGCCCGATTGTAAGCATTCTTCAAAAGCCTAGCTTGATTCCCATCAGGTGCCTAACACCTTCCCCATTCTCAATACACCCGCTTACCCATTTCCTTTTCTATGGAACAAAACGGGTGTCCAATTGCATCCTAAAAATCAATTGGTTGCGACTTCATCTTTTCGTGCCGGTTGCTTCAGCTGGCAACTTCACTGGGGACTTGGTTGTTGTACCAAAGGGTTTGAGCCTTTTTGTTTTGATGTTTTCTTATTTTGGTTCATTTGTTTACTTTGTTGTATAATTTTCTTTCAACATTGTGAGGAATTTAATGTGTTTGTTCATGATTGTAGATAAAAAGACAGGTTTATTGGTTTCATAAAAATTTAAATGTTTAAGTGTTGTTGAGGATATGGTATGATTCCTCTACACACACATCACTATTCACATGCACACAAATGGCCCGTAAAACCGGGTCCTACTAGTGATTAGTGAGGGTTGATCTTTGCTTTTGATGGATTTTGTCCTCACGTAAGCAAAGAAAGATATCCTCCTGGATTAACTTCCCTTTAAGATATTGGGGGATGGGCTCCACTTTTAGATATGGGGTGTGAGCTAACCTGATCCAGTGGTCTCTCGCATAGTCGCGTGGTAGTTAGACATGCCACCCATATGCACACTAGATAACCCCTAGATCTGGTTCGAGACCTTCAGAAGTTTGTAAGGACTTGACCCTGTTTAGGAACAATGGGAAACTCTCCTATCCTTAACTTTATTTACTTCCAGTACATTTATATACCTTTACCCTTACCCATCATTTACATGTTTATATATACTTGATCCATTAGTTAAATGGTACCTGTATAAATACATTCACTAAATCACACATGTTCATATATATCTTTTATGTACTTACCATGTATATATTAACTTAGGTTATACTCATGTGCATACTTGTTAATCGCCTATACATGTCCATATATACCTTTCATATACATTATTCATTACCTTTGCATATAAAATAATTCAATTATTTATGTACAATATTTCTTGCCCTTTTTCTAACATTGCTTGCATTTATACATCTATACTCATTCTTTTCATACTTTTATTCGTGCTTCCATGCATTCATACTTTTATTCGTGCTTCCATGCATTCACTAGGCACAATCTTTACAATTCAACAAGATGATGTTTACAGAAGCAGTGGGCTTTGGAAGATTAAAAAAGATGCACGGTTGCAATTTGACAAGATGATGTTTCCCCGTTGTTCAAGTATATTAAACTTAATTTTTTTGTATGCTTTGAATGAAATGAATAAAAGAATGAGGTTCTGCTTTTAATCATCTTGTCAAATTACAAAGATATTTAGGGTACACATAAATTCACAGTCATGCATAAGCATAAATAATAAAATTGGCCAACTAATAAAGATTGCTCTCATCGTTTAGGTGACAAGGAAGAAAGGGATAACACCAATTCACTCACATCAACGCCATCCTTATCACACAAGGTTACAATCGCGAATTGCTAGGACAATGAAAAATGATTAGTAAAAGGAGTTGATCCAGAGATAGAGTCAGGAAATTGTATATTTGAAAGAGCATATGGCCATGTTAATTAGCCAAATGTCATAGTTTATGAAGGGAAAGGCTACAGCTGAAAGTTCTTCATAGAAGGAGGATCCCATGTTCCTATCTTATGACAGCATGGTTATAAATTTGTCAGGGTGTGTACTAGCAGCTAACATCGGACTGACCTAGGATAGTGGTCTCCCATAATTTGATCCCCAACAGAAGATGTATGTTGTGCCCACAGTTGATGTAGAGGAAGAAGGGAAGGGTCTTACCTTAGAATAGTACAAGAAGATGGAGAAGTGGATGAATTCTAGGGAAGGATTCGAGCTGCTAGTGCTCTAAGACTTCAGAAGTTATGCATGGTGAAAGATTTGATCATTCCCCTCGATTTTAAGCTTTCTGCTTTCACTCTTTTTGATGGTACTGGGGTCACTCTCGATCACTTGACTATGTATTATCCAAGGATGCATCTGTTGGACAGGAATTTTATTCTAGGGTATAAAGAACACTGTCTATTCCATCTGCAACAGATCCAAGTTGTACTGTGATCTCAGTGATTGCTTCGTGCAATTTATCTGGGTCATGAGTACTTGCTTGTCTGCCCCATGACATATATCGAACACCTTGTATGGCATACTTTGAAACCATAAGTTGCCTTTTGTAGTTTTGAACTTTGTCGGTTGCTTTTTTAAGTCTCCTTTTGGTTTCCCTCAAAGCTTCTTGTAGAGATTCGATGGTTTTCTGGGGATCGTCTTCGTATACGTCTTCCCTTATAGGGGAGAGGTTGAATCTGGGATCATCTCCACCTTCTTCTTCTTTAGAAGTAGAACCTTCATCAGTTCTAGACCTTTTTGCAGGTGGAGAGTTAGGAGTATCCATCCTTGAAGATTTCTTGAGGAAGATATTGGTTTATGCTGATTCTTAGTTTTGAATATTTATACGAATGAAATATGAAGTGTTGGACTAAGACTCAGTGTCTAGGTCAACATTGTGTTTTTGATGATTGTGTATGATTGTATACTAAAATGTGTGTGAGCATGCTTGACTTGAACATATCCTAAAATGCTAGAAAACATGCTTAAATGGTTACTTGGTTAATTGTTTAATATCTTAATTGTGCATATACAAATGAAGGCTTATGTATATCTCTATGTGAATTTGGTATCTATATATTTTTGAGATAGTGCTGGAAATTAAGTTTTGGAAACAAACATACATGGACTAAGTTAGGGCATTAATCTTCTAATGATCATAATTTATCTTACTTAGGTCCAAATGACTTGAAACTTGAACCACATGCACACGAAGGTCTAATATATGTTCTAGGACTATAATCATGATAAATTAAGTGCATCACATATATATTTGGTCATATGCTTAAATTCCGCCAAAACTAGGTTTTACCTAATTTTGTGCATATGTGTTCTTTGTGAACGTGGAGAACCAAATGAACTCCGATTTAAATGAAATTTCGTGTGCATCTTAGTTTCATCACTATGAACATATTTGATTTAGTAAAGTTCAAGAGAAAAGGTCATTTACACTGAGTTTGTAAAATGACTTTGAATTTACACTTAGAATTTATCGGTTTCACTATTAGTGATCTAATTGCTTGGTTGAGTGACCAAACGATTTCCGATTGTTATGAAATTTTACCTGGACATTCTAATACATATAAAATGATTTATCATGCAGTAATATGAATTTTCTGGGTTGTTTTTCTAATGTAATTAATCTATGCGCTCCATATGAAGCTCCTTGAGCTTACATGCAATTGGGGAGTTCTACCTCCTATTTCTTTGTAGGTTAATCATCATTGTGGTCTCATATGACTCAGAATTCAGTATGCTCAAGTGAATTGAAGTCCGGTTTTCGAGTATGAGCTTGGATCTCTAGAAAACCAAGAAAAACCTATGTTCGTCAACCTTCCACTAAGGCATTTTGATTGATGATTGGAACTAGCCTTAGGGCTATATAATATGGATATATTGGTGCTGCCAAATTCAGAGTTTGAAGTCAAGATTGGAGGGGCATGTTTGGTCATGTGAAGGATCTCTTATCTTCATCAAACAAGATCTTGCACATGCTTCCTTTATTGAGGTCAATGATCAGATTTTTGTGAGAAGACAATTGATGAAGCTAAAGGACAAATGCAATGGTTGAAATTTGTAAGAGATGAGAAAGTATATTTTGCTACTAGATAAGACTTAGATTATGAAGATATTCTTGAAGACTACAAGCTCCAATGGTACACTAATCTATGGCTGAGATTGAATTGTTTTGAATTATGAATGGATCAGATTACAGAAGACTTGAAGGGTTAAGATGACCATTTAAAAGGTGAATCCAATGGTTGTGCATAAGACCATATTCTTGCTTGCAATTTTTGACTTAAAAGAAGATCTTACTTGATTTTTGGAGTCAAAGATGGTTGCAAGTTGCTACACATTTTGTAAGAAATCATTGGAGATACCAAGGCCAAGATTTGGTGTAAGTTTGATCACATGGTCAAAGATGACAAAATTGTTGGAGATACCAAGGTCAAGATTTGGTGCAAGTTTGATCAAATTGTCAAAGATGGCTGCAAGTGCACATGACAACTCAAATCTTGGAAAGCTAGACTTGGAAAATAATGCAAGTGCAACGGCTACATATTGTAAGGTCAAGATTTAATGATCTATTCATTAAATGGCCAAGATTTGCACATGTAATTGAAGGTCGAGATTTGAAGATGGAAAAAGATCCAATGGTGGAAATCACAAGAGCTTGGTAAATTATAAAGAGGGGTTCTTCCTCATTCCAACTTGGAGAAGCCAAAATTACATTGAAGAAATTCTTGTTCTCAAAGCTTCCAAGCTAGTTTGTGCCATTGAATCCAAGCTTCTACCCAAGCCACTCTAAAGGCTTCCTTACTATTTTGCTTTTGCAAAGAGGGAGTGCTTCTCATTTGGCTTCTTATTTTCAGATTCGAAAATCCTCATTATTCTTCATTTTCTATCCAACCCGTGAGGTGATATTGTGATTCTTGAGTGTTCCTCAACCCCATTGCTTAGTGCAAACCTTGAGTGAACCATTTATACCGAACACTTGTAAAAGTCCCTTCATTGGGCAAAAACCTTGTTGAGGTTGAGTTTAAGAGAGTGCTTGAAACCCTTGGTTGTAAAGTTTGAAGATTGTCTTGAAATCTTCAGTTTTAAGGGTGACCTAAAAACCCTTGTGAGTTTTGTGGAGCTCTTGAGAAAACCACATCCTTAGTGGAGGTTGAAAAATCCTAGGTTGGTGAACCTAGGTAGTAGATGTAGGAGAAGAGTCTCCGAACTACTATAAATTGCTGTGTGGACTTTCTTGATTGCATTGCTTGCTTGTTGATTGATTAAGTGTTTTGATTGCAGAATTTTCTGAACCACTAGTCTGTCCGTGCACTGTTCACATAGCTAAACTTTGAATTTTAATATGAATTTTTTATATAGTATTCATTAGGGTATTGTGATACTGCATACCAAATTTCATTGAATTCTGACTTGATTTGCTAGGTGAAATTTGAGTTGTAAAATCTGTGTGCAGTGTGTTGTTTGAAAAAATCTGTTTTTGCAATTCCTTGATTATTTGATAATTGATCATTCACCATATTGTATCACATCTTGCATTGAAATGAATATTGATTAGGATAATCATTAGAGTTCAAATTTGTGTGCTAATTGTTAATTGACATTGATTTCCTTTTAAATTATAAAAAGAGATTCCTATCAGAATTTGGGGACACAATTCACCCCCCTCTTGTGTTAAGTACGATCCATCAGCATCCATACGTACATTATGAGAAGATGTTAATTCACTTTTTCCAAGAGAGCCTAACAAGGGGTACGACTCGTTGGTTCACAAGTTTAGATCCGTCCTCCGTTGTGACCTGGGAAGATCTAACTAACCTATTTCTTAAAAAGTATGAGCACATTGTGGAGAAGGTCCCTACCATTTATGACCTTCAAGGTACTACCATGAAAGAAGGAGAGAGGTTTTGAGATTAGGCCCATCGCTGGAGGGACCTAGCATCTCAGATGCATCCCCCACTTGTAGAACAAGATCTGGTCAACGCATTCACCGATGTGCTTCGGGAACAATACACTTCAAAGATCGCTAGAGGGGGCATACAGGTTTAGGAGAAATGATTCGAGCCGAGGAACATATTGAACGGTGTATGTAGAGAGGAAATATCAGCATTAGTGTCCCAACTTTTGAAAAACCAGAATCCCAGAAGGGAGGAAAGATTAAAAAGAAAGAAAATGATGTGCACACCATCAATTATGGTTTCAATCCCATTTATAGCTCTCCTACTTCCGATTACAGACCATGAAACAATGCTCCCAGATTGTCTAGTCCATATAATCATTATTCGAGCCCAAATACTTACCAGTAGTCACACCAAAATTACCAGCCACCTCACCAGAATTACCAACCACCTCGCTAGAATTACCAAAACTTTGAAACCAACCCAGACCTCGAAGGCAACCTGAGCAATTTATCCCTATACCCATGACTTATGCCCAGTGTTACGCCAAGTTATTAGCCCAGTCAGTAATTGCACCTATTCCAGGAAGAGGACCCCAAAATCCACCTTATCCTCCTTGGTAAGACCTGGAGGCGACATGTGTCTATCATGGAGATTTGCCAGGACATTCAATTGAAGGTTGTTTGACCTTTAAAAGGATTGTGCAAAATATTATCAATTTTGGATGGTTGAATTTTGATGGGGTCAAGAAGCCCAATGTGACCCACAATCCTCTGCCTGATCATAGGAATGGAGGCACCAATGTTGTTGAGGATTCGGGTGAGTTTAAGAGGGCAATTGCTAAGGTAACCATGCCTTTGGGTTTGGTGTTGAATGCCTTGGAAAAGGAGGGATTTATCAAAAGAGAAGAATTGGACTTGATACTAAGGTATGATGGTTATGATGAGTCTAAGACCTACGAATTTCATAAGGGCATATGAGGACACTCTCTAGAAGGTTGTTTGCAATTTCAAAAAAGGTTACAAGTTTTGATTGATGGCAAGAAGATAGTGTTTGGGGTGACGTCAGGTCATTTAGAGACTGTCAATGTCATTAGGGATGAATTCTATAAAGGACTGAGGCCTAATGGGGCGCGCAAAGCTGATTGTTTTGTAATACTTTTTAGAAGAATGATCGATTGTCGAAAGTTCACTTCCTCTAAAGCATGCTTGTGCAGGTGACAAGGCTATTCCATGGATATATGAGAAAAAAGATCTTGAGGGTGTCGTGGATAACATTTCAGGAGTTAGTGGAATGACCCGAAGTGGACGTCTCTATTCTTGAGAAGAATCAAATAGTAACCCAGTGTTAGGAGCAGAAGATGAAAGAAAAAGGAAAGGAAAAGAAGTTGTTGGAGTAGATGAAATTTTGAAAGGTTCAAAGAATGATCTAATCGTATGTGAAGAAGTGAAGAAAGCAGTGACAAATGGTGAAATTCAAGAGTTTTTGAAGATTGTCCATCAAAGCGAGTATATGATTATAGATCAACTGAAAAAGACCCCTGCTAAGATTTCCATTTTGGAGCTAATTATGAGTTCAGAGCCACACCATAAGGTATTGTTTAAAATGTTGAATCAGGCTTATGTGTCGGAGAAGATATCGATAGAATCTTTTGATGGGATAGTGCGAAATGTGCTTATAGCTCACCTGTTGTCATTTATTGAAGAGGAGCTCCCAGATGAGGGGATGGGACATAACAAGGCACTGCACATTTTTGTCATGTGTAGGGGATTCGAAGTGGCAAGTATTTTGGTTGATAATGGGTCTTCGCTGGATGTCTTACCAAAAGAGACTTTTGATAGGTTGTTAATTGATAGATCCTATCTGAAGCAAGTACCAGAAGTGGTTAAGGCCTTTGACGGAACCGAAAAAGAGAAAATGGGGGAGATTGAGATCCCGCTAGAGATTGCAAAGGTGACCTTCAATGTTCCTTTCATGGTGATGGATATATCACCTACTTACAATTGTCTGTTAGGGAGACCATGGATCCATACCGCCGGCGCGGTCCCATCGTCTTTGCACTAAAGTCTCAAATTTGCTAATGAAGGAAGGGTCTACATTATTGAAGGTCAGTCTGAATGGATGGTAGCTAGCGTATCAAATTCACTCCACATTGATACACCATCGCAAAGGGATTGAAAGCTCATTTCAATCCTTTGAAATTGCCACTACTAGCTTTGTAAAGGAAGAGCAGCCTCTAATGCAGCCCCGATTGTCAAAGGTGGCTAAATTTATTGGTAGAATTATGTTGAAGATGGGATTTCGAGTAGGAGGAGGTCTGGGCAAAAAAGAGCAAGGGATAAAGAAGCCAATAACCATATTGAAACATGCTAAGCGCTGGGGCTGGGGTATAAGCCAAGTAGAGCTAACAAGATGCAGGCACAGGCTGAGAAACAGGCAAAGGGGACCGCTCATCTTGAGGGGCGAGAACTGGATGTTTAGAAAAAGCTGATCCACTCAATACTGGGGTAGTTTTGGGGGACTTGACTCTTAATCTTCATATGGATCAAGTTGGAATGGATCAAGCTGGGCCAACTTTTCGAGAGTTGTTCGAGCAGTTTAAGGAATTCCATGTTGTTGTTATAGAAGAGGATCGAAACTTTGCTGCTAAACCCTACCATGTGATCCCTCGTCCTCCAGGTTTTGAGCTCAACAACTAGACCAATTTGGAATTGCCAATTTCTATCAACAGTCTTCGAGAGTTATCTTCGTATGCACTACCATCTGTGGTCTAGCTCACGGCCACTGATTGAGTTTTTGTAATGAGCATGTCTTTACTTTACTTCGATGAATTTTCATAGTACGGCTTTTGCATGTTCATTATTTCTATGTTCCCATATTTTTGGTATTCTTGTTATGCTCATCATGAATAAAAGTCTTCATTCAGAATTCCCATATTTATTCACCTTTATTTGTCAATCACTTCGAAATTCCAAATCTCACACATTCCATTTTACAGGATTGAAATTGATGATAATGAAGAAGATAAACCTAATGAACCAGATTTTGGTGCACTCATTAACAATGTCGAATCTGACTCTGACGTCGAGGATGAATTTGAGACATCACCAGAAAAGTTGAGACAAATTAATCAAGAAGAAAAGATAATTCAACCGCACAAGGAAACGATTGAGGTTGTTAATTAAGGAATTGAAGCTCAGAAAAAAGAGGTTAGAATAGGTGTAGCTTTTGAAGGAGAAAATAGAAAAAGATTGATAGGTTTGTTACATGAATACCATGATATTTTTGCATGGTCATATCAGGATATGCCAAGACTCGACACGAACATAGTGGTTGATGTGCCAAATATATACATACATTTGTACATCCTTTACACATGAGTTCATCCCATTTTGAGTTGATTAAGAGTTGATATTGCCTAAGAAAACTATATTTGCATATTGTAGGTGCCAAGGCAAGAAAGGGAGGAAAAGAGTGCAAAATGAAGATTTGGACGAAACATTGCACGAAGGCTAAACTAGCGTGTTAGACTTCAAAGGACACTAAATAGAGTACAACGGTCTACTTTGAAGCTTTGGAATTGCTCAACTCTCTCTATAGACGAGCTTTTTACTTTTTGTGCAATTTCAACATAACTTGGTCTATTCGCATCTTTACCTCACGAAACCTTGCACGAAGCCTAAACTAGCATGTTAGACTTCTAAGAACACTAAATAGAGTACAATGGTCCAATTTGATGTTTTGGAATAGCTTAACTCTCTCCATGGACGAGCAATTCACGTTTTTGTGCAATTTCAAACATAACTTGGTCTATTTGCATCTTTACCTCGCGAAACCTGGCACGAAGGCTAAACTAGCATGTTAGACTTCTAGGAACAACAAATAGAGTACAACGGTCCACTTTGATGCTTTCGAATTGCTCAACACCCTCCATAGACGAGATTTACATGTTTTTGTGCAATTTCAACATAACTTGGTCTATTCGCATCTTTACCTCACGAAACCTTGCACGAAGACTAAACTATCATGTTAGACTTCTAAGAAAGCCAAATAGACTACAACTGTCCACTTTGATGCTTTGGAATTGCTCAATTCTCTCCATAGACGAGCTTTATAAGTTTTTGTGCAAAAATACCAAAAACATCGGGGAGGCAGATTGTATTTCCGATCGATCGGAGGTACTATTCACAGCACGCGTAGCTTCGTGAAAAATTTCCGAATTCATGTGTTTTTAAGCCAAAACGACCCCAACTTGTTTTGGAAACGACATAAGAGTTTGGGGAAGTATAAAAGGGCATAAAATAGGGTTTTGGGGGAGTTCTTGGAGCTGGGTTTCATTCTACCACCATTGGAGAGCTTGGAGCCACCATTGGAGCTTGGAGAAGAAGAGGGTCTACAAGGGGGTTTTCTTTCTCCTTTTCTATCCTAGTTTCTATGGTTGATTTCCTTTGTTTAATGATGTATTTTGCTTCCATGAGTGGCTAGATTTCTTACTAGGGTCTTAATGTAACCAAACCTTGAAGATTCAATAAACTCGGTTTCCTTATTTCTTGATTTCTCTCTCTCTCTTGATTGTCTATGGGTGTGATTAATGCTTTTGAAAGTTTGACCATCATTCAATTGATTTGTTGCCTAGATTGAGACCGGAAGCAGATATCTAGGGTTTGCCTCAAGCCATAGATGACATAGGGTGCATGAACCATAGGAATATAGGTTTGTGACTTATGCAATCGTTAAATGATTTTCATAGTTCTTAATGGGTTTTCGATATATTAATCCGATTGTTAGGTATAACAGGGATTTAAATTGAAAATACGTTTGATGTATCTAGGAATAGAACATTGAATAGGTTGAAAAATCAATTGTCATTAATAGAGGAATTAGGGATTAAGGGACCAAGGGAATTGAATTGGATAAGTGACGTGACGTTAAGTACCCTAGTGCTTTCCATCCTTGATTTCATACTTGTGTTTGATTTGTCTTTGTTCTTTTTAATTAGTTTAGTTAAAAATCAAAACAAACCAATCTCGAAACCTCTTCCCCAATTTGCATAATTGTTGCTTGTTTGACATTGATTTTTATTGCCAACACATCCCTAGTGGAAACGATAATTTACTCACCTCTTTATTACTTGTGCGATTTGTGCGCTTGCAACTAAATCCATATCAAGTTTTTGGCGCCGTTGCCGAGGATTGAGGCAATTGTTTTTTTGTGTCAAATTACGTTTTCAATTGTGTTAATTGGTTTTTATTTTTCTACAGAAATTACTTCTCTTGTATGAGCTTGGGAAGACGTTTTATTAATCCGGAATTAATTGCTATTGATTTGGAGATTGAAAGGACTCTTCTCAATCTTAGACGGGAGCTTATTAATAATCAAATGGAAGGGGTTGGATACAATCAAGGGCAATGTTGGTGATCTTGGTGGAGGCATGAATGCTAATGATGGCAATGGTAATGGTGGAGGTGCTAATGGAAGAAATGGTGGTGAAGCGGTTGAAAACCCTCCTAGGCAATTTGATCCTCGCTCTCTTGAGGATTGTGCTAGGCCTACTTGGGACACAAATCCTTCAAGCATCCGCTATCGTCCTATCGATGCTACTAATTTTGAGATCAAGCCGGCTATCATCAACATTATCTCTAACTCAGTGAATTTCTATGGTCTTCCCATTAAAGAGCCCAATGTCCATCTTCGCTCTTTCTTGCATGTGTGCACTACTTTTGGGATTAACGGAGACTCTAAGGATGCTATCTTGTTGAGGTTATTCCCGTTTTCTTTGAGGGACAAGGCTAAGGGATGGTTGATGTCTTTGCCTCCCAATTCTATCACCACTTGGGATGAGATGGCGGAGCAATTCTTGATGAAATTCTTTCCTCCGGGCAAGGTGATGCAAATTAGGGCGAATATCATGTCCTTTGCCCAAAAGGATCTTGAATCATTTTATGAGGCTTGGGAGCGCTTTAAAGGAATTATTCGAAGTTGCCCAGATCATGGTCTTCCGGAATGGGTGGTGTACCAAGCTTTCTATAATGGGTTGTGCATGCATACTAAGGAGACTATTGATGCGGCTGCGGGAGGTTCTTTTATGACCAAAAATCAAGAGGAGGCTCGGGAATTACTTGATAAAGTGGCCAAGACTACTAACTCTTGGTCCTCGGTGAGGGGGAATCAATGCAAGGGGGAAGTTGTAGAGATGATGAAGTTATGTCTACCTTGGCTATTACGGCAAAGAAGATTGATGCATTGACGCTAAATCAAGCTCAAGGGGTACATGCTATGCAAAGCACACCTTCCTACATTTCTTGTGATTATTGTTGTGGACACCATCCTACGGGGGAGTGTCTTATTGCTTCTTCTTCTAACTCTAGTGAGCAAGTGAATGCGATTGGTGGAGGTAATTTCAATCAACCCCGCAATGATCCTTATTCTAACTTCTACAATCCAGGATTTAGGAATCACCCCAACTTCTCTTGGAGCAATACTCAAAAATGTGTAAAATCCTCAACATCTAGTGCAGCCCCAAGAGAAGAAGAGGGATATTGATGAGATGTTCTCAAAGCTAGCCGGAGGCCTAGATACACTTACAACTCATTCCTCCCAATTTCTGACAAGAACGGAGCAATACATGAGCAAAACCGATGCCACTCTACAAGCTCAAGCAACTTTGATGCAAGACTATGGAACTTCTATCTGGAATCTTGAGGTACAAACGGGGCAAATAGCTAACACTTTGTCATATAGAGAAAGAGGTACATTGCCAAGCCAATCGGAGGTGAATCCAAAAGGGAAGGAGAAAGAGCAATCCATGGCAATCACTCTCCTGACTGGTAAGGTGGTTAAAAATGCTTCTGATCTAGATGCCGAAAAGGCAAAAATTTTGCAGAAGGAGGAGAACTACAGAAAAGAAGCTGAAAACTATCCAGGGGACATTTCTGATCGATCGGACCCCATCCCGATTGATCGGCCAGATGCAGAAAAGGGTGAAAAGTTGAAAAATATACAGCCATGATATGCAGTTGAGCCCGATTGGCCTGATAGTTCTCTTCCTGCACCTCCAGTCAAACCTTATGTGCCTCCAATTCCATTTCCTCAAAGGCTAAAGAGCAATAAGAAAAAGGATGATCAATTCTCTAAATTTTTAGAGGTATTCAAGAAGCTTCAAATGAACATCCCCTTTGTCAAAGCTTTAGAGCAAATTCCTTGCTATGCCAAGTTTATGAAGGAGATCTTATCCAAGAAACGGAGATTGAAGGACCATGAAAAGATACAGTTGACCGAAGAGTGTAGTGCCATTGTGCAAAGGAAGCTCCTAATTAAGCAAGAAGATCCGGGAAGTTTCACAATCCCGTGCACCATTGGAAACACCTTGATTGAAAGATCTTTATGTGATCTTGGAGCTAGCATCAATTTGATGCCATTGTCGGTTGCGAAGCAAATTGGAGTGAAAGAGATTAATCCAACCACAGTGTCCTTAGAAATGACGGATAGATCAATTAAATACCCTCTTGGCATAGTAGAGGATATCTTAGTGAAGGTGGGTGATCTTATGTTCCCGGTGGATTTTCTTATCTTGGATATGGAGGTCAATCCTACTACTCCCATAATCTTGGGAAGGCCATTCTTGAGCACCGGAAGAGCTTTGATTGATGTTGAAAAAGGGAAGCTTACTTTAAGAGGTGCGGGAGGTGACCAAATCACTTTTAAAGTATTTGACAGTAGAAGGCAAGAGGAGGTTTCTCAACAATGCCTCCAAGTGGAGCATATTGACATGGTCATTCCCGACACTATTGAGAAGGAAGCTCATTATATTCTGATAGAAGTTCTCCTAGGCCAAGACTCCAAAGTCAAGCATGAAGTTCCCAAGGCAGCCACCCAAGCTGAAATTGAAGTTCAAAAGTCTCAAGTTGAAGATCCCAAGGAGAAGAAAAAGTAGAGCAAGAAAAAGAAGAAGAGGAATACCAAGAAAATGAAGAAAAATGTCTTTCCTAAGGAAACGGTGGTGATGAAAGCTTATGCTCCTTACATGACACCTAAGCAATCAAATGTCAATCTCAAGAAGCCATCAAGGGGAGTCTACACCACAACCCTCAAGGATCCCGGTTGAATCCAAAAGGGAAGTCGGGCTGAAGACTTTAAATCAAGCGCTTTTGGGAGGCAACCCAGGTTTTATTACTCTATCTCTATCTTTTTATTTCTATTTTCACCTATTCCATGCATTGAGGACATTGCATATTTTAAGTGTGGGGGTGGGAATTTAGGTTTCTAGTTTTTGTAAAAAAATAAATTTTTTGACTTCAAATGCCTTATGCCATGTCATTCTTGAGTGTATTTGGATGAATTTTGTGATATTTGAAGCATTGATGGATCTTGCTATGGACATTTTTTCCAATTGAGTTTTCCTATCTTGAAAATTGTTTTGTCCATTGTGCTTTTGTGAATATGGAACACTTGATTGTGGGGTATGAAATATGACTTGACTTTGACATTTGTGGTTGTTTGAGATCAATTTGATTCTAAGTAGCACTACTTGAGCAATGAAAAAAAATATATAGAAAAGAATAGAAAAGAGAAAAAAAATTGTGTTTATGAATAAATGGTTTCTTTCATAAGTTTTCTGCTGAGTAACCGGGCCTCTTTCCTAGCAAGCAATGAGTTTCGCGTAAAAAGGTAGGAAATGAATGTTAGAGTGCCTTGGTGACTAGTTTAACCTCGTAGCCTTTTTGACTCGGGTAATTAGATCCGTTGGGATGTCTTAACACCTAGTGCCCTAAGCCAATTGGATTGGGAGTCATTGGTCGAAAGCTCATTACATGAGTCATTTAGAAAGCTTAAGGCGGTTGAGCATTGCACAAGTCACCTTTGAGAAGAAAAAGAAAAAAAATGTGAATAAGAATGAAGTTTGAATAAATGCTCAATGTATTTGCTTTTTGATTCTTATTGTTCTTGGAAGACTACATGGCCATTGTTTATGTCACTTTGAAGCCAAATATCAAGTGAAATCTATTATGTGCATCATATCTTGAATTTATAAGCAAAGTGGATGAGATAAGATTCTTGAAGGAATGCTTTTATTGGTTTGAATGCCCTAATGTTTGGTTTGTTAGTGTGGATAGGGTTGCCATTGTGAGTTCATTTTATACTCTTGTTGATGGCATGAATTTTGGCATTGAAGTTGTTTAATGTTTGTGGGTATCATTCTGGTAAACCCTCAGGAGACACAACTCCTCCTACTAGGGTTACCTAGGGGTTTAAAGGCTTGTGACACATGCTAAGTGTCATCGTGAGCCCTACGAAAGTGGCATAGATTAGTTACTTATTTAGAGTAGATCTTAGTTATTTTCTTTTTCATTTGAGCTTAACGAAAAATACTCTTTCCTTCCTCTATTCATTCTCAATTTGCGCGAGGACGAGCAAAGGTTAAGTGTGGGGGTTTTTGATGTGCCAAATATATACATACATTTGTACATCCTTTACACATGAGTTCATCCCATTTTGAGTTGATTAAGAGTTGATATTGCCTAAGAAAACTATATTTGCATATTGTAGGTGTCAAGGCAAGAAAGGGAGAAAAAGAGTGCAAAATGAAGATTTGGAGTCCATAACAGATTTCCGATCGATCGGAGCCATTCCCGATCGATCGGACCTGCCAAAATACCAAAAAACTCGGGGAGGCAGATTGTATTTCTGATCGATCGGAGGTACAATTCACAGCACGCGCAGTTTCACGAAAAAGTTCCTAATTCACGTGTTTTTAAGCCAAAACGACTCCAACTTGTTTTGGAAACGACATAAGAGTTTGCGGAAGTATAAAAGGGCATAAAATAGGGTTTTGGGGGAGTTCTTGGAGCTGGGTTTCATTCTACCACCATTGGAGAGCTTGGAGCCACCATTGGAGCTTGGAGAAGAAGAGGGTCTACAAGGGGGTTTTCTCTCTCCTTTTCTATCCTAGTTTCTATGGTTGATTTCCTTTGTTTAATGATGTATTTTGCTTCCATGAGTGGCTAGATTTCTTACTAGGGTCTTAATGTAACCAAACCTTGAAGATTCAATAAACTTGGTTTCCTAATTTCTTGATTTCTCTCTCTCTTGATTGTCTATGGGTGTGATTAATGCTTTTGAAAGTTTGACCATCATTCAATTGATTTGTTGCCTAGATTGAGACCGGAAGGAGATATCTAGGGTTTGCCTCAAGCCATAGATGACATAGGGTGCATGAACCATAGGAATATAGGTTTGTGACTTATGCAATCGTTAAATGATTTTCATAGTTCTTAATGGGCTTTTGATATATTAATCCGATTGTTAGGAATAACAGGGATTTATATTGAGAATACGTCTGATGTATCTAGGAATAGAACATTGAATAGGTTGGAAAATCGATTGTCATTATATATAGAGGAATTAGGGATTAAGGGACCAAGGGAATTGAATTGGATAGGTGACGTGACGTTAAGTACCCTAGTGCTTTCCATCCTTGATTTTAGGGGTGTTCGCGGTCGGTTTCAGTCTGTTTTTTGGGGTTTTTTTGACATAAAAGTAACCGATTAAACGGTCAGTTTTGATCGATTTTGTCAATTTTTTCGGTTTTTTATCCGTTCGGTTCGGTTTTTAGTAGAGAAATGTGTAACTTTGTATTATAAAAAACCGACCAAACATTTCGGTTTCCGTTTTTGCGGTCTTGTTTGAACAGCCCTACTTGATTTCATTCTTGTGTTTGATTTGTCTTTGTTCTTTTTAATTAGTTTAGTTAAAAATCAAAACAAACCAATCCCGAATCCTCTTCCCCAATTTGTATAATTGTTCCTTGTTTGACATTGATTTCTATTGCCAACACATCCCTAGTGGAAACGATAATTTACTCTCCTATTTATTACTTGTGCGATTTGTGCGCTTGCAACTAAATCCATATCAGTGATTCACAGATTGCCATTAAAGCCAGATTGTCCTCCGGTGAAGCAAAAGTTGAGGAGATTGAAGCTGGGGATGCTTTTGAAAACTAGAGATGAAGTAAAGAAGCAGTTTAATGCAGGATTCATTACCGTGGCAAGATACCCCGAATGGGTTGCAAATATCGTACCAATTTTGAAAAAGGATGGTAAGGTCCGGATGTGCGTGGATTACAGGGATCTTAATCGAGCGAGTAAGAAAGATGACTTTCCTTTACCCAAATTGACTAACTGGTAGACAACACTGCTAAGCATTTCGTGTTCTCCTTTATGGATGGATTTTCAGGTTATAATTAGATCAAAATGGCGTCAGAAGATTGAGAGGAAACCACTTTCATCACTTTGTGGGGTACCTTTTGCTACAAAGACATGCCATTTGATCTAAAAAATACAGGAGCCATCTATCAGCTGACCATGGTCACTCTGTTTCATGATATGATGCATAAAGAGATTGAAGTGTATGTAGATGACATTATTAAGTCAAAGTAAGATGAAGATCACATGATTAACCTTGAGAAGTTGTTCAAGAGGTTGAGAAGGCACCAGTTGAAGTTGAACCCGTCAAAATGCACATTCGGGGCAACCTTAGGGAAGTTGTCGGGTTTTATTGTAAGCAGAATGGTTATCGAAGTGGATCCAGACAAGGTGAAGGCGATTTTGGAAATGTCACCTTCTCGCATCGAGAAAGAACATGCTAGGGGCAACATGATTCATCTGGGAGGATAGAACATGCAATTTACTACTTAAGCAAGAAGTTCACCGGTTGTGGGACTAACTACTCCATGTTGGAGAAGACTTGCTGTTCATTGGCATGGGTGAAATATCGGCTCAGGCAATATATGTTGTATCACACTACTTGGTTGATCTTGAGGATGGACCCGATCAAGTACATTTTTGAAAAACCATCTCTTTCGGGGAGGATTGCGAAATGACAGATGTTATTGTTAGAATATGACATTTTGTATGTTACCCAGAAGGCGGTGAAGGGAAGTGCAATAGCGGACTACTTGGCAGAACAAGCAATTGATGATTTTCAGCCGATGAGTGCAGGGTTCCCAGATGGAGAAGTCTTGTCCTTAGAAATGGATAATCAGAAGAACCTGGGTAGATGGGTCATGTTGTTTGATGGTGCCTCTAATATCGTCGGTGGTGGGATTGGGGCTGTACTTATTTCTCCAAAGGGCAAAGTTACCTCGTTCACCGCTAAACTTTATTTTGAATGTACCAACAATGTGTTCGAGTATGAGGCATGTACCATGGGAATTCAGACTACTATTGATGTCGGGATTAAAAAGCTTCAGGTTTATGGTGACTCTCAGCTAGTGATCAGGTAGTTGACTGATGAATGGGAAACCAGGGATGTCAAGCTAGTCCCATACTATCAGCATTTCAAGGAGTTGATCAAGTTTTTCGATTGTATGGAATTTGATCATATTCCAAGGGAATAAAACCATATGACAGATGCTTTGGCCACTCTAGCAGCCATGTCTGATTTAGACGCCCGTGGTGAAGTTGAGGTTATCAAGATTGAGAAATATGAGGTTCAAGCACATTGTTTGAATATAGCCTGATGGAAAACCATGGTATTATGACATAAGGCAGTATTTTGAGAAAAGATAATACCCCCCAGATGCCTCGGATACTGACGAACACACCATGCGGAGGCTCTCAAGTTCCATTTTCTTGGATAAAAATGTGTTATATAAAAGAAGCCCCGGATTTATACTCCTTCGATGTGTGGACACGGATGAAGCCAAATAGATTATGGAGGAGATTCATGAGGGAATATGTGGTACTCATTCAAGTGGATATTCGATGGCAAGGAAGATACTGCAATTAGGCTACTATTGGCTAACCATGGAAAGGGATTCACTACAAGAACTGGATACTATTACAACGCTTTTTCAGAAGTGCAGACACTTGTTTATTATTACGGTGATTTTTTACGCAAGCATCGTAAAATTACAAAACAAATGCGATGCTTAGGAAAAACGTCATTACAATATTGATATATCAGCGCTTATATGAAAAGCGTCGTCGTATCAAAAAATAACGGCACTTGAAAACAAAACGCCGTAATAGCTATTCCATATAGCGATAACGATATGAAGCACCGTAACATTAACAATATTAACGGCGCTTAATTTCAAAAGCGTCATTTTTTGTAGTTAAATAAAATTTAATTTATAACACTTCAGATTAATTCTACTTCTATATATGTACAAATAAAAATCAGTATGAAACAATGAATACGATAGACTTTAAATCATACCAAAATATACACTTATTATATACGTTAGCCTTTTATTTACACACTAATAAGAGATAGATACATATAAAAATTTAGGGCTAACTTCGCACTATATAAGAGTAACTATGTACTTTATTTGTGCTATTTTGCAATGATAGATGCATTAGATCAATATTGATGTACAAAAATTAATAAGAGTTCTTAGTTTACGTCTAGGTCAAAGTCTACATAAGGGTTTGCGGTTTAATTAACGTAAGGGCTATGTTTAGGGTTTAGGATATTTGACATTCAAAGTTTAGGGTTTATGGTTTGGGTACTATAAGAGTTGTTTGTTTTCAGTATCTATATGTTTACATAAGGGTTTGTTTTAATTTCTTGTATAGCACTAAGGTTGTAATGTTCAGGTTTTAGGATTTAGGGATTGACATTTAGGGTTTGAGATATGAGTACATAGTACATGTACTAATTTAATAATTTAGAAACAATATATATAATATTTCTTAAAATATCAATGATAACAAAATTTATTATTACCTAATAGTTAAAATTTAAAACCTAATTAATCAAGAATTCAAGATTAAATGAAAAATAAGTTGATGTTAATATTAAACGACGCTTCTGTTGTAAAGGTCGTCGAGATTCACCTATAACCTACCTGTTTGGGTTTAGAACCTAACCAAAAACATGTTGAGCCTAATGGTTTTAGAACATGTGCAAGGCCCATTGTGCGACCTATTATGATTCGGATTGTTATGGCCCATAAGCCCATATTATTGAAGAAGAGAAGCCCATTTGATGAGTAACTACCAGGTAGAGTAGTGCTGAGAGTGGCCCATGAAAAGTGGAGGAAGTTATGGCAGTTAACATAAGGTGGTCCAGGTGGCAGCACATGAGAGAAATGAGGAAAATTGTTGTGAGAAGATGGTAGTAACTTCCAACTTACAAAACATGGAGTAAATCAAGGATAACTGCAACAAGATCATGGTTTATGGAGGAGGATTTCGTGCAAAGTAGATAGTATAAAAGCTGGTAGACAGACAGAGATAAAGGACACACAAACAACCAATCAAACAAACAAACTACTCAAGCTCAAAGACAATTTCAACTTTCAAGCTTCCTAGCATTCTAGCATTTCAATTAAATCTCCAAATCCTTGTCAATTTCAAGCTATGTCGTTCATTCCAAATTTTCTTGTATTTATTTCCTGTCAAGTTTCAATGCCAACCATCGTTGTGTAAATTGTTCTTGGTGTCTATCTATTTTTCTTCATTCCAATCTCAACAAAGCGCACTTCAGTGGAGTTAGGGAACCTAGAACTATTGAGGTCCCAAGATAGTTCGTTCAATTGTCTAGATAGAAGTCTTATTTACATTCGGTTCATTTCATTCACATTAGTGTAGGAAACTATAAGCCTTGGCACACCTGCAAATCATCATCACCTTGGGCCACATTTTGGTGACAACAACCTTTTTTGACACACCCAGTGCGACTAGAGAAGCAAAATCTCAAACTACCATGTCATCGCGCACTCGTTTGTCAGGAAAAGAACCAATTGCTGGGGAGAATCTGCAGGAGGAAAACCCACTGGTAGAAATGGAAGAGGTTGCCAATGATGGTAGCACTGAAGAAAAGCAAGAGCTCATTGAACGACCAGCTGGCTTATATGATGAAGCCGCCATTTTGTTTGAACATTTGGTCAAAACCATCAAAAATCTGAAGGTACGTTCTAACCAAACAATTGAAGATGCTATGAAACAGGTGGAGCGAAAATTGGAGCAGAAGTTTGAAGATATGACTATGGGGGGGCAATTCCTATCACAGAAAGGAGCAAACTACCAGGCTGATGGTGGCTATAGCAAGTACACTCCTCCCCCAATGCGCTCTCCATCTAGTAATGGTCAGAATTTCAACGTATGGGAATACTAATCCTATGAATAATCCAACTGCCTATGCAACCACTGAACCTGCTGGACCAGGAGGCAACGTTGCTGCAGGAGTGGATACTGCTCGTAGGATTCAACCTATTATTCCACCACAAAAACCACCTGTTGATCTGGAGATTCTCAGACAGTTAGTTTAAGATTTATATGGCCACAGCCATAGACAGGTTGGTCAGCCAGAGTATCACAAACCTTATCCAACTGTTGTGGATAGGGAGAATCCTTACCCAAGAGGATTTAGAGTACCTGATTTCACTTTATTCTCTTGAGAAGAAAGACTGTCCACCGTGGAGCATATTGGTCGTTTCACTGTGCAATGTGGCGAATTGACGAACTATGGCAACTTTAACAACCTTCGTCTCAGGTTATTTCCAAACTCTTTGACAGAAGCTGCTTTTACTTGGTATTCCACAATACCAAGAAATTCGATCCACACATGGTGGGAGATGGAACGGTCATTTCATACTCAGTTCTTTAGAGCCGAACCAGAGGTGTCTGTGGCTGAATTATCCAGATTGGTGCAGAAGGCAGTTGAAACCACCGATGCTTATATTGCTCGTTTTAAAAGGCTGAGAAATAGATGTCGCATCTATCTGTCTGAGTCAGAATTTGTCAAGATGGCCCAGCGAGGATTGGACATTAAATTGCGCAAAAAGTTCCAAGGTATGGAATTTTATGACTTTTATGAGATGGCAGCAAAGGTAGCAGAGTATGAAGAATTGTTGAAAGAAGAAAGTAGAAGAAAGAAATCTTCTATGGGAACTTATTACCAAGAGATGGAGATGGCTACTGCAGAGGTGACTTCAGAAAAGAAAGTGTGGGTTTGTCCCGCATTATCCAAACCAAAAGCAACTGAGCCAACAAAGAAGCATCCCATGGGTGGTAACATCAATTACACTTTTGATGTTACGAAAACGAAGGAGATTTTTGATTTTTTATGGCAAGAAAAGTTTGTTACATTTCTAGCTGGACACAAAATACCGTCTCAGGAGGATATGAAAGGGAAGGAATATTGCAAATACCATGACCGATGGTCCCATACCACCAACAACTGCTGGACTCTGAAGAACATGATTCAGGAGAAAATAAACAAAGGTGTCCTACGATTCCCTAATAAGGAGTCAATGCTGGTAGATGAAGATCTATTCCCTCCGGTGGCAACCACAATGCATGCAATTGATGTAGATCTTTGTGACTACCTGGAGCTTAAAAGGAAATTGAAGGAGAAATCTCAGGTATGGGAACCAAAAGCTCATAATTCTCAAAATTTTCAGGTCCACAAGGAGAAGAAGGGATGGAAACCGCTCTATGTGCAACCACCAGCTAGCACCATTACCAACAGATGACAATTGGTGAAACATAAGAAGTTTCCAGCACCTCTAACCAGAACTCAGTTGAGGAGAAAGCAGAGGCAGTATGCTGCATATATGAGGAGTTATTACAAGTCTCCAGTGGTTCAATGTAGAAACTGAACATGGATTCGCAAAGAAAAGAAACAAGAGGATAATCATCAAGTGAAAAAAGATCAACCACCTGCAAAGGAATTCATGGTGGGAGCAATTCAGGTACCATATGAATGTTCTACTACTACTTTAGTTTTGCCAGCTGCTTGGCAGACTAAGAAGCACATAAAGGAAAATCAAATGCCAAAGCTTGACCGGCTAGGGAAGGGTGATCAACCTCTCAGTTCAGTGATGGTACAGATAGTGGATGAAGAGACCCCCAAAAGGGTTATCTTGGAGAAACCTTCAATCCAAATGTCACAGCACATCAAGCCACTGTATGTCAGGCAAACCAATTGACAGAGTCTTAGTTGACAACGGTTCTGCAGTCAATACCATTCCACGATCGGTTCTCAAGATGCTAGGTAAGAAAGAAGATGATTTAATTCCAACTGACGTGACTATGGTAGGCTTTACAGGTGAAGTTACTAAGGCAGTTGGTATACTGCCAGTGGAGCTGACTGTCGGGCAAAAATCTTCCATGACTGCCTTCTTTGTCATTGACAGTCAGGCCAAATATCAAGCTCTATTGGGAAGAGATTGGATTCAGTCCAATTTGTGCATTCCATCTTCACTACATCAGCTCTTGGTGTGCTGGAGAGGAAATGATGTAGAAATCATTTGGGCAGACAACCAGTCATTCAAGACTACATCAGACCAGGTGGAAGCTCGCTATTACCATGCCCAATGTGGACCAATCCAGTTCGAAACCAAGAAAGAAGAGATGCAGAAAATTACAAGACAATTATTGCAACCAACGACCATTGTTCCTTATAGGCCGAGGGGGTTAGAACCAATCATTGAAGAAGATCCATGATGTGGTCGAAGGAAGAAGAGAAGATAGTGGCGGCTGCAATAAATAAGATTGTAGTACAAGCTGTCATTGATAGAATTGTAACAGAAGAAATTAGTGAAAAAGAGATGATATTAGAAAATGATGGCTGTTTAGCCACGAATAATAAAGGGGAGTTGAATTGGAATGATTTGCAAATAGCACCGACCAAATTAGATGATTTGAAAGCCGAAACCCAAGATCCTTTGGAAGAAGTGAACTTAGGGGGGCAAGAAGAGTCCAAAGTTACCTACATTAGTTCTACCTTGGATCCATCTATCAAGGTAAAACTAATAGCTTTACTTCACGAGATTCGTGATTGTTTTGCTTGGGATTACCAGGAAATGCCAGGATTGAATAGAAAGGCGGTAGAACACAGACTGCCTATCAAGCCAGGATACAAACCATACCAGCAACCATCTAGAAGAATGTCTTCAGAAGTGGAGTTGCATGTCAAAGAAGAAATACAAAAGTTGGTTAAGGCCCGCTTCATACGGCCAACCAGGTATGCTGAATGGTTATCTAATATTGTACCGGTAGTCAAGAAAAATGGCAAAATTCGTATCTGTGTCGATTTTCGTGATTTAGACACTGCTACACCTAAAGATGTGTATGTTATGCGAATTGCTGATATGCTGATAGATAGTGTGTCTCAACACAAGTTATTATCTATGATGGATGGTTACTCTGGATACAACCAGATATTTATTGCAGAAGAAGATATTTCAAAAACGACATTTAGATGTCCAGGAGCATTAGGGACATATGAATGGGTAATGATGCCCTTTGGCCTAAAAAATGCCGGAGCAACCTACCAACGGGCAATGAATGCTATCTTCCATGACATGATAGGCACGAAACTGGAAGTTTATATTGATGATATCATTGTCAAGTCAATCAAGGCCAATGACCATGTGGCCGATCTCAAACTTGCATTTGAAAGGACGAGGCAGTACCAACTAAAGCTCAATCCTTTGAAATGTGCCTTTGGAGTTAAAGCTGGAAACTTCTTGGGATTTTTGGTCCATCAAAGAGGCATTGAGGTTGACCAAAACAAAACCAAAGCTATATGCCAAGCTCAACCACCGAAGAACAAACAACAGCTCCAAAGTTTCCTTGGTCAGGTAAATTACCTTAGAATATTTATTTCTAATCTTGCAGGTAAGACCAAGGTATTCTCAGAGTTGTTTAATTTAAAGAAGGAGGAGGCATTCAGATGGGAGTCAAAACACGAAGAGGCCTTTCAAACCATCAAGGCCTACCTAAGAAAACCTCCAGTTCTCTTGCCACCCACCAGGCACAAACCATTGAAGTTGTATATATCAGCCACTGAATTAGGTGCCTACTAGCCCAAGATGATGATGGTGGAAGAGAAAGAGCAGTCTACTACCTGAGTAGATTATTGACAGATACTGAAGGATGATACTCTGTGGTGGAGAAGCTCTGCCTTGCATTATATTTTGCATGTACCAAGTTGAGGCATTACTTGCTTCAAACTAAGGTGTACGTGATCTCAAAGATGGATTTGATCAAGCACATGCTAACCAAGCCATTGTTGACAGGAAGGATAGGTCGATGGTCACTGGCCTTGACAGAATTCAACCTCAAATGGAGACCACAACAGGCAGTCAAAGGACAAGTACTTGCTGATTTCCTTACGGACCACCTATGTCTGGAAATTCCTGAGACCTTACAAGGCATGATAGACGCGCACACTACACCAAACTTTGAAGATGAAGGTGAATGGGTGCTAAAATTCGATGGGTCTAGTACAGAGATGGCTACTGGAGCTGGGGTAGTCATTCAATCTCCAAGAGGTACAAAAACCACCTTAGCTTTTAATTTGGATTTTGATTGCACTAATAACCAGGCAGAATATGAAGCA
Organism: Tripterygium wilfordii; assembly: GCF_013401445.1. NCBI lineage: Eukaryota > Viridiplantae > Streptophyta > Magnoliopsida > Celastrales > Celastraceae > Tripterygium > Tripterygium wilfordii. Next base: position 7,534,806 of record NC_052247.1, read on the forward strand.
CTCATCATTGGCTTGGAGATTTTGCTTGAACTAAAAGCCAAAAATATTCTGGTGGTTAGAGATTCTCAATTGGTGTTAAAACAACTGGCTGGAGAATTCAAATGTGCTAGTTTTACATTGGCACCATACTACAGTACAGCCTTGCAATTGCTTGATGACTTCCAGGAGGTGGAGTTGAAGTACATTCCACAAGATCAAAATCATGAGGCCAAGGGATTGGCCCAACTAGCTTCTGGTGGAAAGACGATCTCATCCATCTATCAGAGAAAGAGGCATGGCAGTTGAATGCCTAGCTCTTGACGATCAGATGGAAGATTGGAGGAGAGATATCATTAACCATCTGTCATATCCCAATGATCCAGCATCCAGAAAGGTCAAAGTGATGGCATAGAGCTATGTCATGATCGAGGGTGAACTCTTCAAAAAAGGAGCTGATGGTTTGTTACTTCGATGCCCTAGTTTTATTGAAAGTATGAAAATAATGCAACAGGTACATGAAGGTATATGTGGTGCACATCAAACCGGTCCAAAGATGAGATGGTTAATCAGGAGGCACGGCTATTATTGGCTGACCATTCTGGAAGATTGCATTAAATATGCAAAAGGCTGTCAACAATGCCAAAAGTTTGGCAACATTCAAAAAGCACCAGCAGCGGATATGCATCCTATCATTAAACCAAGGCCACTCAGAGGGTGGGCACTTGATATCTTTGGAAAAATCTTTCCTGCCTCATCTAAAGGTCATCATTTTATTTTGGTGGCTACTGACTATTTCACAAAATGGGTAGAGGCAGTACCCCCTGAAAAAGGTCGAGCAAGCAGAGGTAGTAGATTTCATCAAAGAACACCTTATTTTCAGATTTGGTATTCCAGAAACCATCACAACTGACCAGGGGACAATGTTCACTGGAGGGGAGGTCAACGCATTTCTGGAAGACTATGGAGTCAAATTGCTCACATCTACTCCATATTATACTCAGGCCAATGGGCAGGCAGAGGCTTCAAATAAGGTGATCATTTCTATCTTACAGAAAACTATCAAGGATAATCCCAACGCATGGCACAAGATACTACCAGAGACTTTATGGGCCTGTCGCATATCCAAGAGAACAACTACTACAACTAGTCCTTTTGCCCTCACTTATGGGCATGATGCACCTATGGAGCTGGTAGTTCCATCTTTGAGGATCATGAAACAACATGGTCTATCTGCTGGAGAATATTCAGAAGCAATGAACATGGAGCTGGAACAGTTAGATGAAAGTAGGATGGAGGCTCTAAACAGGATGATAGTCCAAAAGAAGAAGATAGCAAAGGCCTACGACAAGAAAGTGAAGAAGAAAGTGTTCCATGAAGGCCAAATGGTGTGGAAGGTGATCCTACCACCAGGAATCAAGGATAGAGAGTTGGGCAAATGGTCCCCAAACTGGGAAGGACCCTTCAAAGTCCATAGAATTCTCAAAGGCAATGCATACTGGTTGCAGACATAGATGGTCAGTCACATAAGAGATTTATCAATGGCAAATACTTAAAGCCATATTTCCCAAGCATTTAGGAATTCACATCTGTAATGGCATAAAGAATGTAAAAACAGGCTATTTAGCCACAGCCATGAGTTGGCCTTAGTGGCCGCATATTCTGAATAAAGAGATTAGATGGCCATGGGCCACACAAAAGAAATTGCAAATAAATAGTTAGCAATTTTAAAAAAGAAAATATCCAAAAAAAAAAGGCCAAACAATGGCCAAAACTAAGTACCAGCGGAATAAATAAGCTAAATTATTTCAAAGAAAACAACCAAGGCCAAATAGTGGCTAAAATCCATAAATTAACTCAGCATATGCTTTAAGGCCGACCAGGTATTCTGATGAGCTTGAAGACGAGCTTGAGTTAGATGCAAATCTGAAGACCAAGCTTGAGCATTAGGTAGTCGTGACTTGATAGAAGAACCCAGAGTATTGAGGCTTTGTTGAGCCTCTTGGAATTTTTCCTGCACCTGGCTTCTTGCATCATATTGCTGCAAAATCTTACCTTTCAAACCTTGGATTTTGAGCTCCAAAGCTTCAATTTCTTCTTGAGCAGCAATAATGTCCTTCTGAATCCCAAGGTCTTCAGCAGCCAGACTTTTAGAATTGGCAAGTAAAATTTCATAAGCAGCTCGGTCTTTAGATAAACCTTCCAACTTACTAGATAAAGTCTGTTCCAGAGAATAGTCTTGATGAAAAGTAGTGGGTAGATGATGCAAATCATGCTCCAAACGTATAAGCCTGCTTTTACTCTCTGGAGCTATCTGAGGATCTGTCAGCAAAGTCTTCACATGCTTCAAAGCTTCCTTACCATCTGATTCTTGAACATCTAGAAGGTTTGTCTCAAAAAGCTGGACCAATCTATTGGTTGCATGCTGCAGTTCTTCCTCAGTTGGCATTTTACTAGCAAGAGGAGGTGGAGTCAGGAAGGAGAAATCCAGACCTGCTAATGGATTTATCACATTGGTTGGAATGATGGAGGTAAGTACTTTGAATGATGTCGCTGCCTGCATAAAGTACTGTTATAAGTATCAAAAAATTGTTCGTGGTAGTGGAATAAAGAAAGTGAAAGATATCAACTTGAGAAGAGAGAGGAGTAATTGAGCCAGAAGGTTGGTTAGAAATTTTGGGAGTGATAATTGGCTAATCTGATGAGGGAACTCCTACATAGCTGGTGAAAATCTTTTCACTCTCATCTCCAGAAGCTTCACTATCATCATCTCCTAAAATAGTAACAGGCTCTGAACTGGATTGAGTTGTCTTCTTGATTCTAGTAGAAGATCGTTGAGATCTTCTCATAGCCATCACCCTCTTATGAGTTTTTGGCTTCTTCTTGGGGGAAATTGGCTCATTTTTAATGTTCAATTTTCTAGAAGAAATTGGAATAGCAGGAATAGCTGCATAGCATATTGCCAGATCAAAATTTCATAGACAGACAAGCAAATGAAAAGGAGGTAAAGAAACATACCAGGTGTAACATCTGCAATGTCTGCCTCAGATTCAGTATTGAGAGTAGGAAGTGGATCAAGTGGAAGTAGACTTGTGTAATATCTTTCCCTCCAGGATAGATAGTCAGAAGTACTATCAAGACTGAATGGTGGCAGCAGTTGGAACACAAATCTCCTCAAAGCGTTATAATTGGCAGCCACCTGGTTTTCAATCCTTTCTCTGGACTGAACACTAGTCCTCTCTTCTCCAGGAGGGTTGTAATGGAAAAGACGGTTAAGAGGCACATTTTGGGTATAACCCAACTGCCTAGCACAAAGTTGAGGATTGTAGGTCTCAAAGCCACAAGTAGGGTTCATAGGATTATCAATATTGGCATCTTTATAGAGATACCTAGGTGTAACAAGACTGGCCCAGAAATCAAGAAGGAGATGGTCCATTACCATAGAGATGGTAACTTTTGAAGACAACAATGGCATCAAAGGACCACCGGGCAAAGTATCAGTAAACAAGAAATATTCAGAATCAGGTCGATCTGAAGGCAAGGATAAGAAGAAATTGAAGACTTCTACAAAAGATCTATCACTAGTGTAAGCTAAGACAAATTGTCCATAGGAAGTGAATTTGGCAGGTAGTTGATAACCAGGAGAACGTAGAACAGGGAAATAAGTGAACAGTCAAGGCTGAAGAATCCAATGGCTGCTAGAAAAACGATGGTAAAAGGGTTTCTCAAAGGTGAGCAAAGAAAGACAGTGATAGATACAGCCTAGCCAAATACTACCCAAAACTACATTCTGACCTTCCGCTAGGGCACATGCAAGGGGAAGATAATCTTTGGCAGGTTGATTTGCAAAGGTACCAAAGACATACCTGCATAGCAAACACCACAAGAACAGAGCATGCTCTTTGAAGGTAGGTTCCCCAAGATGTTTTGAGGAGCTTAAACTCTGGTAGGAAAAAGTTTTCTTTTCCTCCGTTAGTCCTACCTCGACAATCCAGTTAGGGCATATATATCCCTCAACGTGATGGTCATATGACCACCGGGAAAGACAAAAGAGTTTGTCGAACGAGACCAGAAACAGCAGGCCGCTGAAATCAAAGATGGGTCGAAAGGAATTGGCTCAAAGGTCATGTCAATAAGCCGATCAAGTCCCTGCTTCATCCATTGCACACCGAAGGTGGTTCGAAGTCGATTGACCCAGTCTCTCCATCCCAGAGGCAGTTTGGGCCAGGAACGATGTCGTTTCAATAGAGGTAACTCTTTTGCATGATTGGCAAGGAGTTCTTCACGAGAAGGTGATGAAAAGCTTGTCAGTTTTTTGGGTGAAAGATGGGAGTCAATAGGAGCAGTATTTGGAAGGAAAGAAGCCATTGTTTATAGAAGAAGAAAGGAGAAAGTTAGGGATTTCTCAAACAAATCAGGAGGTAAAGAGGCGTGTTGGAGTAAGGGATTAAGAAGCAGCAGCTCAAATTAAATGAGGTAAGTGAAGAGTTTGAATTTTAAATGAATTTTATTTGGTGGTAACTAGCATATGAGAAGGAGGCACGAAAAATCAGCTTGGAATCCAACTTTGAACAGTTGAATTCAGGCTGGGGGGGCAATTGTTGGCACGAAAAATATGTTGAGCCTAATGGGTTTAGAACATGTGCAAGGCCCATTGTGCGACCTATTATGATTCGGATTGTTATGGCCCATAAGCCCATATTATTGAAGAAAAGAAGCCCATTTGATGAGTAACTGCCAAGTAGAGTAGTGCTGAGAGTAGCCCATGAAAAGTGGAGGAAGTTATGGCAGTTACCATAAGGTGGTCCAGGTGGCAGCACATGAAAGAAATGAGGAAAATTGTTGTGGGAAGATGGTAGTAACTTCCAACTTACAGAATATGGAGTAAATCAAGGATAACTACAACAAGATCATGGTTTATGGAGGAGGATTTCGTGCAAAGCAGATAGTATAAAAACTGGTAGACAGACAGAGATAAAGGACACACAAACAACCAATCAAAGAAACAAACTACTCAAGCCCAGAGACAATTTCAACTTTCAATCTTCCTAGCATTCTAGCATTTCAATTACATTTCCAAATCCTTGTCAATTTCAAGCTATGTATTTATTTCCTGTCAAGTTTCAATGCCAACCATCGTTGTGTAAATTGTTCTTGGTGTCTATCTATTTTTCTTCATTCCAATCTCAACAAAGCGCACTTCAGTGAAGTTGGGGAACCTAGAACTATTGAGGTCCCAAGATAGTTCCTTCAATTGTCTAGATAGAAGTCTTATTTATATTCGGTGCATTTCATTCACATTAGTATAGGAAACTATAAGCCTTGGCACACCTGCAAATCATCATCACCTTGGGTCACATTTTGGTGACAGCAGAATCATTATTCGATTTGTTTCAATTTTTCTCCATTGATGTCCTGTTTGGTTGCCGAGGGAACACTGGATTGAGTTTCCCTGTCACTTTTGTATCTCAAGAAACAATAAACGCCTACTCGCTTTCGTGCTGGAATGGAGCTATCTAGATTCGTGTAATTATTAACTTTGTGAAGGGGGGTTTGGGAAATCTTTTGGTGTCTTTGTTTAGCTGTTTATTGCGATGAGCATTTATGGATTCGAATTTCGAGGTCTTTTGGCTAGTGTGGCATTTGGCTTATGCAACTATTGACGACCATAACGTCTGCCTGGTTGGGCATTTGTTGATTTAGTTTGATCTCCACAGTTGTACCTTTAACTTCGTTTGATTTTGCCTGTCTTTATGAAAATTTATGTAGTGACGGATTGTATTGATGTTTTTGTGTTTGGTGTTCGTTTGGGAGACTGTGTTTGCACTATGGGATTACTTTTTTATAATTGACAGCTTTATTTTGCTTAACCAGAGCAATAAGGTCTATAAGGATCTAATTACCTTTTTCCGTCTTGTAGATCTTTCTTCACTCCTGAAGCTAAAAGGAGATCGTGTTTTGCCTCCACTTGCATTTGAAGATTTTTGATATCTGGCATAGCATTAGAAGTGAGTATATTTTGATTTCTGATCAACATCATTGTGAGCGTATTGTCGTTCAAATGGACTAATCCAAGTTGTTTGAGTTCATTGAAACTGTGCCTTCAATTCCAAATTTTCAGTGGGCATATTTGGTTATCGCAAACCTTTTTGTTTCTCTATCACAGTCTGATTGTTATTCATGGCTATAGGGTATATGTATCCAGAAAGCCAAAAGCCAGCCTTTAAGTCGTAAAAGAAAGTTTTTTTGCAGTGTTAAAAGGACATTAAAAACAGGAATAGAACTACATTTGTAAGGAAACTAGACTATGATGATTTATGCTACTTCATCTGTTAAAATGGGAAGTGCATCTTTTGCTCTTGTACTAAATTGAAATGAAATGTCCATGGATAAATCATGAATATCCTGTGACGTTCTTTGCAATTTGCATGTTTGTGAGGTTCTTTGCATTCTTCAATTACTGCCTAAATTTTAAGAATAGTGTTAAATGGCATGGTGGACTTTTGATATAGTATTGTTTTGGATGTAACTTCAGGAATCAAGGGAGAGTGAATTGGACTTTTATTCTTTAGCATATGAGAAATTGCTTCCACTACCAAGCTTAATCATCAAAAGCTACTCTCTGGGTTTCATTTCTCATTCTTGCTGTTGCCATTAACTGGTGTTCTTGCTCAATCATCCATGCTCTGAGTTGTAATTTGGTATGCTTTAAATGATTTAAATTCCCTCTATTGCAGTTCCAATATTTTTTTACTCATTAAGGCACAAAGGTGGTTATTTTTTAGCATAGTTAGGTGCTTTTCTACTGGTGCTTGGTTGGTCTGGTAGTTTTGGCAACTATGAAGAGGTTAATAAATTGAATTCAAATCTCAGTTCTTATTAGAGTTTCTTGTGCAGGTTTTGTTTTTGTTCTCTTTTAATGATCTCTAATATGTTTATGTATGATTTCAGCTGACTTTTAAAAAGATTTACAGGCATGACGTCACTGCGATCAAGATCAGTTGATAACGGATCGCCTTCCTCGCATTCAGAACAAGCTTCTCTGCCTAATACTGGAGCAAGCTCTTCTAACCCAAGTTGTTGATATCAATTTTGGCACTTGTAAGTTTTATATATGGATTTTGAAAACTTGTAAGTTTTTCTATGTAGATTTTGGGACATTATAAGTTATGGAGAATTGAAGCATTTGATTGTGTAAATCTATGATTGTTTTTCTGTGGAAATCTATGTTGGAAGCATCTTTCAATTGTTCATTTCAACTGTATATAACAATGAATTAAATAGGGTGTTCAAAGAGCTTTAATAGGGTGACCACCCAGCAAATTCTATATTTTTTTTGTATAGGAAAAATAATAACGGCGCTTTGAAAACGTTGTTATATAATAAAATAAAATTTTAATAAAACGATTCACGGTGCTTACGAAGCGTCGTAAAATAAAAAATAAAAATACATATGCGGCGTTTGTTAAGCGCCGTAATAGAGTAAAATAACAGCGCTTACCTCACCAAGGAATACCAATACTAGCATTTAATTCACGACACTTTTTGTTGCTTTTACGGCGAATTTGTAAGCGTCGTTATTTCTTTCTTAAACGGCGTTTCTAGAAAAGCATCGTAATAACATTAACGACGCAGTTATTAACGACGCTTATTCGGCGTTTCACAAAGCATCGAAGTATATCATTTACGATGCTTTTGTAACTTTTGCGGCGCTTTAAAAGCGCCTATGTTGTCCCTACTGTTGTAGTGATTGTATCAACTATGTGGTCAGATGCCACAAGTGCCAAATTTCTGCTGATAAGACTCATGTTCCAGTAAACCCTTTACATGTATTAGCGGCCCCATGGCCATTTTCGATGTGGCGTATAGATGTTATTGGCCCCATCGAGCCCAAGGCTTCCAACGGACACCGTTTCATTCTAGTTGCAATTGATTATTTCACGAAGTGGTGGAAGTAAATTCTTATGCTAATGTGACAAGTAGTGTTATCGTTAGATTTTTGAGAAAAGATATTGTATGTCGTTATGAGGTTTCTGAAAGGATCATTACTGACAATGACACGAATTTCAATAGCAAGATAGTAAATGACTTTTGTGAGTAGTTCAAGATCAAACACCATAATTCGTCTCCTTACCACCCCAAGATGAACAAGGCTGCTAAGGCAGCTAACAAAAATATTAAGAAGATTATTCAGAAGATGACGGAGAATTACAAAGATTTGCTTGAAAAGCTTCCTTTGCTTTATATAGGTACCGGACTTCTGTACGCACTTCCACTGGCGAAAGTCTTTTTTGGAACAGAGGCGGCTCTTCCCATTGAAGTGGAAATTCCCTCACTAAGAGTTGTGGTAGAGGACAATTTGGAGGAGACTGTTAGGATGTTCCTAAGATGTCCATTTTAGACCACATGTTTAGTCTCACGTGACTTGCTCTTTAGGAATTATATTAGTTGTGGGAGTTATATTACCCCTCTTATGTCTTTTGTGGAGAACAATAAAAAATCTATTATACTATTTTACTTTCACTGGCCTGTATTTGAGAGAAGATCTTGAATCCAAGAAGCAGTTTTGTATCATCTGGTATCAGAGGCAGGTTCATGCCGTCGCATGGTATTAACTCGCAAACAGAGGAGGAACATGGAATAAAATCTAGTCAAGATGATGGAGACAATCGATCAGTGCTTTCACAAGTTGGAGCAACAAGTTGATTTGTGCTTTTAAAAGTCAGAACAACAGATCTAGCAGTTGATTGCCCTGGTTTTGGGGTTGGATGCCAAACTAGGTAAGGATTCAGTGTGTTCCCAAGAGTTTCAAGCAGAGGATGACGTGAAGAAATCGGTGTTCAACTGGGACCGACCTTCGAACTTAGTGTCTGATCTGAACCATCACTCAGATGGTGCTACGATTCCAAAGGGAACTCATATGGATTTTCTGAAGTTTGAAACTGGTGATCCATTTGAGTGAATCTATTGTGCAGAGCAGTACTTTGATTTCAACTTAACACAGGTAGATCTTCGGATAAGGTTCTCATCCTTCAATCTCGAGGAGAGGCCCTACAGTGGTTTAAGTGGATGAGCAAGGTGGTCAAATGAAACTATTGGGGAGACTTCACACAGGTGATTTTGACTGGTTTCGGTCCCAGTCAGTACGAAGATTATGCTAAAATCTTGGCAAAGCTGCAATAGACAGGCTCAGTGAGGGATTATCAAAAGGAATTTGGGAAGTACTCAAACATGGTGGAAGGTTTGCCTGAGTCCTTTCTAATAAGTTGATTTGTAGGAGAACTCGTGGATGAAATAAGGGTTGAGGTCAAGGTGTTGAGACCTACCAGCTTAATTTCCGCCATTGGGTTGGCTCGATTTGATAAAAGACAAGCTCAATTCGAAGAAGGGGAAAGAACCCAACAACACTGCCTCCGATCAAGCTCTTATCATCGACAAAAATGGCTAAAAGAAAGAAGAAGCAACTGTGTTACAACTGTGATAAGAAATGGGTAGCGGGACACAAATGTAAGCAAAAAACGTTGTTCTTGTTGGAGGAATGCAGTCAGGAAGTGGGGGTAGATAGTTAAGGGTCTTTGCCGCCGATAGTATTGGAAGAGTCTACTCAGGAAGGTGTTCTAGAGGCGCTGCACATATCGGTTGACGCCTTGGGGGGTTATGTGACTCCGCAAACCATGCGAGTCACAATCCTTATTAAAAATCAACCTTTCACAGCCTCAATCTATTCTGGCAGTACGCATAAATTCCTTCATCCACGCTGGTTAACCAGGCTTGGTTGGAAGTTGGAGAAGGTTACTAACATGGAACTTCAGATCGCTAATGGTGGAAGTATGCTCAGTTCAGGGTATTGCCTGGCCTTATCCTTGCACATCCAACAGTATGAGGGTACCGTTGATTTTTATCTTCTGAAACTAGGAGGATGTGATGCTATTTTAGGAATGGCATGGTTGAGAACTCTTGGCCCAGTGTTGTGGTATTTTGATAATATTCAGTTGCAGTTCACATGTGAAGGGAGGAAGGTGAGCATCACATGCCTCAATTCTAAACCGATTAAGTTGATAGAGGCTCACCAGATGGAACAAATCCTAAGGGGTCCTGAACCTTTGGGTTTCATGGTAGCATCTGTCATTACAAGCTGGCATACCATGAATCAGTTCAAGGGTGCTCAGCAATTTCAGTTGGATACTGACGATTCATTAGAGCCTTCTCTTCAAGACTTGATCTAGAGGTTCAAGGGGATTTTTGAAGAACCTACAGAGTTGCCCCCAGTAAGAGCTATTAACCATCCGATTCCCACCTTATCAAGGAGTTCATCGGTGAATATGTGCCCTTATCGTTATGCTCACTTTCAAAAGGTAGAGATAAAGCGTTTGGTTAGTGAAATTCTCAAATCAGGGATCATTCGATCTTCTAGCAGTCCCTTTTCGTCTCCAGCACTCTTGGTGCATAAGAAGGATGGTACGTGGTGATTTTGTGTCGACTACAGAGCTCTTAACAACATTACGATCAAAGGGACATTCATAAGAAGGTGGTGATTCTGTGTTTTCTAAATTGGATCTCCGGGCGGGTTACCACCAAATCAGGGTGGATGAAACAGACATTCATAAAATAGCTTTTCGAACTCATGATGGTCACTTCAAATTTTTGGTGATGCCATTTGGCTTGACAAATGCTCCGTGTACCTTTCAACATCTCATGAATTCAGTTTTCTTGCCTTATCTTAGACACTTTGTGGTTGTGTTTCTGGATGACATTTTGATACATAGTTTCTCATGGGAGCAACATTTGCATCATTTGGAATTGGTGTTTATGAGATTGCAGGAGCATAAATTGTCTGTGAAGGCTTCCAAATGTTGTTTTAGTGTTACTCGGGTGGAGTATTTGGGCCATGTGATTTCGACGAAAAGGGTCACTGCGGACCCAGTAAAAATACTAAACATGATAGATTGGCCAACTCCAAAGTCTCTAACTGCGTTGTGAGGTTTTCTCGGACTCACTGGGTACTATAGAAAATTTGTGAACAACTATGGCAAGATTAGTGCCCCTCTCAATGCCCTGCTGAAGAAAGGGGGTTTTATCTAGTTTGAGGAGGCGGATCAAGCCTTTGAGGCCTTGAAATAGGCAGTGAGCACCACCCCAGTGTTGGCTTTGCCCGACTTTACGAAGCCCTTTGTTTTGGAAACAAACACTAGCGGGCAGGGTTTAGGTGTCGTTTTGTCTCAAGGAGAGAAACCAATTACCTTTGCCAGTAAACATCTAGCCCCGAAGCACTTGGGACTGTCCACTTATGAAAAGGAACTTATGGCAGTGATCTTTGCAGTTAACAAGTGGAGGCCATATCTGATTGGGCATAAGTTCATTATCAAGATGGATCATGAAAGCATCAAACACCTTCTGGGGTCCCGAGCTCACACTCCACTTCAGCAAAAGTGGATCACCAAACTTTTGGGGTATTATTTTGAAATTGTGTATCAAAGGGGAATGGAAAATATAGCAGTAGATGCGTTATCTCGAAAAATGGACTCTAACATCACCCTAAATGCTTTGTCTTATGCTTTACCTACGTGGTTGGAGGAACTGAATAGAGACCTGGATACAAATTCGTGGATTATAGAAAGGAAAGATAAGCTCCAACAGTCTACCTTCATGGATAAAAATTACTCAGTCAATGATGGGTTCTTGAGGTATAATGGACGTCTGGTGCTCATCCCTACTTCTATGTGGCGATAAAAATTATTAAATGAGCTACATGATAGCCCAGTCGTGGGTCATGAAGGTTACAACAAGACCATTAATAGGGTGCTCTAAACTTTTTATTGGCCGGGGGTTTGATCATTTGTGAAACAGTACATAGCTGAATGTGATGTTTGTCAGAGACAGAAGTATGAAACCCTCAATTCTCCTGGGCTATTGCAGCCTCTACCCGTACCTGATCAGATATGGACGGAGCTCACGTTAGATTTTGTGGAGGCCTTGCCAAATTCTCATGATTACACGGTTATAATGGTAGTTGTTGATCGCCTCTCAAAGGCAGCTCATTTTGCAGCACTGGGACACCCATTTACTGTGGTATCCGTGGCACAGGCGTTTATAGATACCGTCATTAAACTCCATGGAATGCCCAAATCTATTATCAACGACCGGGACAAGGTATTTGTGAGCAAATTTTGGGCGGAACTTTTTATGTTACAAAGCACCCAGTTGAAATTTAGTTCAAGGTATCATCCGCAAACTGATGGTAAGTTGGAGGTGGTTAATCGCTGCCTCGAAACATATCTGCGATGTTTGTCGGGTCAATACCCAAGGAAATCAATTCGTTGGTTGTTGTGGGTGGAGTACTGGTTTAATACCTCGTTTCACAGCGGTACTAAGATGACTCCTTACGAGGCTATGTACGGAGGCCTCCTCCCACCTTATTGTCATATGAACTTGGTACTGCTAAGGTAGTGGTAGTGGAGAGTGAGTTGAAGGATCATGATCAGTTGTTAAGGCATCTAAAGTCTAATTTAGTGGAGGCCCAAAATAGGATGAAATAGCTGGTCGACAAACACCGTACGGAGAGGAGATTTGAAGTGGGGGATTTTTTGTTCCTCAAGTTACAACCTTATCGACAGCAGACAGTAATTCAACGTGGCAACATGAAGTTGGCTCCAAGGTATTATGGCCCCTATGAAGTGTTAAGCAAAATTAGTGTTGTAGCTTACAAACTCAAGCTGCCCACTAGTTCTCGAGTACATCCGATGTTTCATGTCTCTTGTTTGAAGAAGATGGTTGGCCAGAAGGTTCTCAAAATGCAAGATCTACCCAAGTTTACTGAAGAGGCCAAACTGACGCTTGAACCTATGCGCGTTTTGGAACAACGAAAGGTCAAGAAAAGAGGTCGAGAGCTGAGAGAGTGATTAGTTCAATGGCCAGGCTTGGCTGCGGAAGATGCTACTTGGGAAGAGGCAAACAAGGTGGGTGAGTTATTTCCCCATACACAATCTTGGGGACAAGATTGCTCTTCCAAGGAGGTGGGAATGTTAGGATGTTCATGAGATGTCCTTTTTAGACCATATGTTTAGTCTCACGTGACTTGCTCGTTAGGAATTGTATTAGTTGTGGGAGTTATATTACCCCTCTTATGTCTTTTGTGGAGAACAAGAAAAACCTATTGTACTATTTTACTTTCACTGGCTTGTATTTGAGAGAAGATCTTGAATCCAAGAAGCAGTTTCGTATCAGAGACAAAATGGGTCTGAACTCGATATGAACATTTAAATTTTATTCAGGAGAGAAGATTGGGGGGACTTTGTAGAGGATAATTTTATCAAAGACAAATGATAAGAGCACACTACAAGAAAGTGCGTCCTCATTGTTTCAGAGAGGAGGATTTAGTACTAAAGATGATTCAACCGCCTCAAAAAGATTTTCGCGGAAAATGGACTCCCACCTTTAAGGGACCATATGTTGTAAAGAAAGCATTCTCTGGTGGATCAGTAATTTTGACAAAGAGCGATGGCAATGATTTGCCTTACCCAGTGAATGTCGATGTTCTCAGGCAGTATTACATGTTAAAAAAATCCTGCTAGAGTGAAAACACTCACGGGCGCTTCAATTCTGGCTACAAATTCATGTTGCGGATTGTTTGAAGAAAGATGGTTGGGACATGGGTCTATTGAATTGGTGAACGGTGTCTGAGTTGGTTGTTAACTTGTCTCACATTAAGATAGGTAGGGGTGCAGAATCGACTTCATAGTTGTCAGATTTAAGGAAGATCAATTGGACGCGCGCCCAAAACTGAGGCAGTTTTTGGTGCGCTCTTTATGTTATCTTGTATTTCACCCTGCGAAGGTTTTAGTCCGTTAAACAGAGGGAGAAGTTTGTTGGCAGATATGGGAGTTTCAGATTTGATCATTGTTAAGTGGGTGTGTACACTAAAATTGGGACAGTTTTTGGTGCAATCTTTGAATTATCACATATTTCATCTTGGAGAAGTTTGATTTGTCTTTCTTTTCTTTGACCTCTCTATATTCTTGTACATATCTTAGCCGGGAATGACTCCAGTGATCCCGAACAATTTTTATAAAAAATCTCTTTCCAAAATTTAGCCAAGCTGGGAATGGCTCCAGTGATCCCGAACACTTTATATAAAAAATATCTTTCCAAAATTCAGCCAAGCTGGGAATGGCTCAAGTGATCCTGAGCACTTTTTATAAAAAGTCTTTTTCCAAAATTCAGCTAAGCCGGGTGTTGTGCTAATTATATACATATAATTACACACCCTTTACATTGTATTTCATGGTTCTTTGAGTAAATTGAGGAACAATATTACCTAAGAATTGTATATTTGCACATTGCAGGTGCCTAGGAGCATATCAGACGGAAACGAGTCAAATCGGATCAAAGATTGAAGAAAGGAGAAAATAACAGCAGAGGCAAATCCCGATCGATCGGAATTGGATCACGATCGATAGGGCCATGTAAAGTTCAAAAATTCCAAATTGTATTTCCGATCGATCGGAGTTACTATTCATAGCACAGCAAATTTCGTGAAAAAACTCCGAATTCAAGTGGGTCCGAACCAAAACGACCTCAAATTGTATAAGAAACGACATAGGAGTTTAGGGAGGTATAAATAGGTAGTTTTTAGGGTTTTAGAGGACTCTCTCACACATTCTACCACAATTGGAGAGCTTGGAGAAGAAGAGGGTCTACAAGGGGGTTTTCTCTCTCCTTTTCTATCCTAGTTTCTATAGTTGATTTCCTTTGTTTAATGATGTATTTTTCTTCCATGAGTGGCTAGATTTCTTACTAGGGTCTTAATGTAACCAAACCTTGAAGATTCAAGAAACTTGGTTTCCTTATTTCTTGATTTCTCTCTCTCTCTTGATTATCTATGGGTGTGATGAATGCTTTTGAATGTTTGGCCATCATTCAATTGATTTGTTGCCTAGATTGAGACTGAAAGGAAATATCTAGGATTTGCCTCAAGCCATAGATGACATAGGGTGCATGAACCATAGGAATATAGGTTTGTGACTTATGCAATCGTTAAATGATTTTCATAGTTCTTAATGGGTTTTTATTTATTAATCCAATTGTTAGGAATAACAGGGATTTATATTGAAAATACGTTTGATGTTTCTTGGAATAGAACGTTGAATAGGTTGGAAAATCGATTGTCATCATAGAGAGATGAATTAGGGATTAAGGGACCAAGGGAATTGAATTGGATAGGTGAGGTGACGTTAAGTACCTTAGTGCTTTCCATCATTGATTGCATACTTGTGTTTGAATTGTCTTTGTTCTTTTGCTTTAGTTTAGTTTGAAAACAAAACCAATCTTGAATCCTTTTCCCTAATTTGCATAGTTGTTACTAGTTTGACATTGATCTTGATTGCCATTATATCCTCGTTGGGAACGATAATTTACTCATCTCTTATTACTTGTGCGATTTGTGCGCTTGCAATTAAATCCATATCAAGTTTTTGGCACCGTTGCCGGGGATTGAGGCAATTGGTTTTTTGTGTCAAATTAGGTTTTCAATTGTGTTAATTGGTTTTATTTTTCTGCGGAATTTATTTCTCTTGTATGAGTTTGGGAAGGCATGCTCTTAACTCGGAGTTGATTGATATCGATTTGAAAATTGAGAGGACTTTTCGCAATCTTAGACGGGAGCTTATTAATAATCACATGGAAGGCATGGGAGACAATCAAGGAAGGGGGAATGTTGGTGAGCTAGGTGGTGGTTTAAATGCTAATGATGGCAATGGTAATGTTGGAGGCGCTAATGGAAGAAATGGTGGTGAAGAGGTTGAAAACCCTCCTAGGTAATTTGATCCTCGCTCTCTTGAGGATTGTGCTAGGCCTACTTGGGATACAAATCCTTCAAGAATCCACTATCCTCCTATCAATGCTACTAATTTTGAGATCAAGCCGGCTATCATCAACATTATCTCTAATTCGGTGAATTTCTATGGTCTTCTTAATGAAGAGCCCATTGTACATCTTCGCTCTTTCTTGCATGTGTGCACTACTTTTGGGATTAATGGAGCTTCTAAGGATGCTATCTTGTTGAGGTTATTCCCATTTTCTTTGAGGGACAAGGCTAAGGGATGGTTGATGTCCTTGCCTCCCAATTCTATCACCACTTGGGATGAGATGGCGGAGCAATTCTTGACGAAATTATTTCCTCCGGCCAAAGAGGTGCAAATTAGGGCGGATATCATGTCCTTTGTCCAAAAGGATCTTGAATCATCCTATGAGGCTTGGGAGCGCTTTAAAGGAATTATTCGAAGTTGCCCAAATCATGGTCTTCCGGAATGGGTGGTGTACCAAGCTTTCTATAATGGGATGAGCATGCATACTAAGGAGACTATTGATGCGGCAGCAGGAGGTTCTTTTATGACCAAAAATCAAGAGAAGGCTCGTGAATTACTTGATAAAGTGGCCAAGACCACTATCTCTTGGTCCTCGGTGAGGGGGAATCCAAAGTAAGGGGGAAGTTGTAGAGATGATGAAGTTATGTCTACCTTGGCTATTATGGCAAAGAAGATTGAGGCATTGACGCTAAATCAAGCTCAAGGAGTGCATGCTATGCAAAGCACACCTTCCCATACGTCTTGTGATTATTGTTGTAGGCGTCATCCTATGGGGGAGTGACTTATTGATTCTTCTTCTAACTCTAGTGAGCAAGAGAATGTCATTGGTGGAGGCAACTTCAATCAACCCCGCAATGATCCTTATTCCAACTTCTACAATCCGGGATTTAGGAATCACCCCAACTTCTCTTGGAGTAATACTCAAAATGTGCAAAATCCTCAACATCTAATGCAGCCCCAAGAGAAGAAGATGGATATTGATGAAATGTTCTCAAAGCTAGCCGGAGGCCTAGATGCACTTACAACTCATACCACCCAATTTATGACAAGGACGGAGCAATACATGAGCAAAACCGATGCCACTCTACAAGCTCAAGCAAATTTGATGCAAAATTATGGAGCTTCCATCCAGAATCTTGAGGCACGAATGGGGCAAATAGCTAACACTTTGTCATATAGAGAAAGAGGTACATTGCCAAGCCAATCAGAGGTGAATCCAAAAGGGAAGGAGAAGGAGTAATGCATGACAATCACTCTCCGGACTGGTAAGGTGCTTAAAAATGCTTCTGATCTAGTTGCCGAAAAGGTGAAAATTTTGCAGGAGGAGGAGAAGTGGAGAAAAGAAGCTGAAAAATATCCAGAGACAATTTTCGAACGATAGGGCCTTTTTGGTGAAACTTTACCCAAGGCTAATTCCGATCGATCGAAGCCCCAACCGATCGATCGGCCTGTTCCAGTTCCTGTGAAAGTGAAAGATGCACAACCACGATATGCAGTTGAGCCTGATTGGCCCGATCTCTCTTCCTGCACCTCCAGTCAAGGCTTATGTGCCTCCAATTCTGTTTGCTCAAAGGTTAAAAAGCAACAAGAAAAAGGATGATCAAAGTTCTTGGAGGTATTCAAAAAGTTTCAAGTGAACATCCCCTTTGTCGAGGACTTAGAGCAAATTCCTTGCTAAGCAAATTCCTTGCTATGTCAAATTCATGAAGAAGATCTTGTCCAAAAAGAGGAGATTGAAGGAGCATGAAAAGATACAACTAACCAAAGAGTGTAGTGCCATTGTACAAAGGAAGCTCCCAATCAAACAAGAAGATCTAGGAAGTTTCACAATCCCATGTACTATAGGTAACACTTGATTGATAGATCCTTGTGTGATCTTGGAGCTAGCATAAATTTGATGCCATCGTCAGTTGCTAAGCAAATTGGGATGAAAGAGATTAGTCCAACCATGGTGTCTTTGCAAATGGTGGATAGATCTATCAAATACCCACTTGGCATAGTGGAGGATGTCCTAGTGAAGGTGGGTGATCTTATGTTCCCGACAGATTTTCTTATCTTGGATATGGAGGCCAACCCTACTACTCCCATAATCTTGGGAAGGCCATTCTTGAGCATCGGGAGAGCTTTGATAGATGTTGAAAAAGGGAGGCTTACTTTGAGAGGTGCGGGAGGTGACCAAATCACTTTTAAAGTATTTGGCAATAGATGGCAAGAAGAGGTTTCTCAACAAT
Source organism: Tripterygium wilfordii (assembly GCF_013401445.1). Taxonomy (NCBI): domain Eukaryota; kingdom Viridiplantae; phylum Streptophyta; class Magnoliopsida; order Celastrales; family Celastraceae; genus Tripterygium; species Tripterygium wilfordii. Next base: position 7,552,876 of record NC_052247.1, read on the forward strand.
GCCTTCAAGTGGAGCATATTGACATGGTCATCCCCGACATTCTTGAGAAGGAAGCTCCATATATTCCGGTGGAAGTTCTTCTACGCAAAAATTCCAAGGTTGAGCATGAAGTTCTTAAGGCAGCCTCCCAAGCTGAAATTGAAGTTCAAAAGTCTCAAGTTGAAGATCCCAAGGAGATGAAAAAGAAGAAGAGGAAGACCAAGAAAATGAAGAAAAATGTCTATCCTAAGGAAACGGTGGTGATGAAAGCTTATGCTCCTTGCATGACATCTAAGCAATCAAATGTCAATCTCAAGACTTTAAACCAAGCGCTTTTGGAAGGCAATCCATGTTTTATTATTCTATCTCTATCTCTTTATTTCTATTTTCACCTATTCCTTGCATTGAGGACATTGCATATTTTAAGTGTGGGGGTGGGAATTTAGGTTTTTCTAGTTTTTGCTTGAAATAAAAATTTTGACTTCAAATGTCTTATGCCATGTCATTCTTGAGTGTATTTGGATTTGTGAGCTTTGAAGCATGGATGGATCTTGCTATGGACATTCTTTCCAAGTGAGTCTTCCTATCTTGAAAATTGTTTTGACCATTGTGCTTTTGTGAATATGGAACACTTGATTGTGGGGTATGAAATATGACTTGACTTTGGCATTTATGGTTGTTTGATATCAATTTGATTCTAAGTAGCACTACTTGAGCAATGAAAAAGAAAAAAATATATAGAATAGAAAAGAAAAAAAATTTGTGTTTATGAATAAATGGTTTCTTAAATAAGTTTTATGCTGAGTAACCGGGCCTCTTGCCTAGCAAGCAATGAGTTTCGCGTAAAAACGTAGGAAATGAATGTTAGAGTACCTTGGTGACTAGTTTAACCTTGTAGCCTTTTTGACTCGGGTAATTAGATCCGTTGGGGTGTCTTAACACCTAGTGTCCTAAGCCAACTGGATTGGGTGTAATTGGTCAAAAGCTCGTTACATGGCTCATTTAGAAAGCTTAAGGAGGTTGAACATTGCACAAGTCACCTTTGAGAAGAAAAAAAAAGAAAAAAAAATGTGAATAAGAATGAAGTTTGAATAAATGCTCATTGTATTTGCTCTTTGATTCTTATTATTCTTGGAAGACTACATGACCATTGTTTATGTCACTTTGAAGCCAAATATCAAGTGAAATCCATTATGTGCATCATTTCTTGAAATTATAAGCAAAGTGGATGAGATAAGATTCTTGAAGGAATGCTTTTATTGATTTGAATGCCCTAATGCTTGGTTTGTTAGTGTGGATAAGTTTGGAATTGAGAATCCATTTTATACTCTTGTTGATGACATGAATTTTGGCATTCAAGTTGTTTAATGTTTGTGGATATCATTCTGGTAAACCCTCAGGAGACACGACTCCTCCTACTAGGGGCACCTAGGGGTTTAAAGGCATGTGGCACATGCTAAGTGCCATCGTGAGCCCTACGAAAGTGGTGTAATTTAGTTCCTTACTTTTGCATTAGTGTTAGTTGTTTTGTTTTTCATTTGAGCTGAATTGAGAACTCCTGTCCTTTGATCCTTAGTTTGCTCGAGAATGAGCAAATGTTAAATGTGGGGGTGATTATTATGCTAATTATATATATATATATATATATATATATATATATATATAATTACACACCCTTTACATTGTATTTCATGGTTCTTTGAGTAAATTGAGGATCGATATTACCTAAGAATTGTATATTTGCACATTGCAGGTGCCTAGGAGCATATCGGACGTAAAGAAGTCAAATCGGATCAAAGATTGAAGAAAGGAGAAAATAATAGCAGAGGCAAATCCCAATCGATCGGAATTGGATCCCGATCGATCGGAATTGGATCCCGATCGATCGGGCCATGTAAAGTTCAAAAATTCCGGATTGTATTTTTTGATCGATTGGAAATATTTCCGATCGATAGGAGTTACTATTCACAGCACAGTAAATTTCGTGAAAGAACTCCGAATTCAAGTGGGTCCGAACCAAAACGACCCCAACTTGTATGAGAAACGACATAGGAGTTTAGGGAGGTATAAATAGGTAATTTTTAGGGTTTTAGAGGACTCTCTCACACATTCTTACACATTCTACCACCATTGGAGAGCTTGCAGACACCATTGAAGCTTGGAGAAGAAGAGGGTCTACAAGGGGGTTTTCTCTCTCCTTTTCTATCCTAGTTTCTATGGTTGATTTCCTTTGTTTGATGATGTATTTTGCTTTCATGAGTGGCTAGATTTCTTACTAGGGTCTTAATGTAACCAAACCATGAAGATTCAATAAACTTGCTTTCCTTATTTCTTGATTTCTCTCTCTCTCTCTTGATTGTCTATGGGAGTGATTAATGCTTTTGAATGTTTGGCCATCATTCAATTGATTTGTTGCCTAGATTGAGACCAAAAGGAAATATCTAGGGTTTGCCTCAAGCCATAAATAACATAGGATGCATGAACCATAGGAATATAGGTTTGTGACTTATGCAATCGTTAAATGATTTTCATAGTTCTTAATGGGTTTTCGATATATTAATCCGATTGTTAGGAATAACAAGGATTTATATTGAAAATACTTTTGATGTATCTAGGAATAGAACATTGAATAGGTTGGGAGATCAATTGTCATTATACAGAGAGGAATTAGGGATTAAGAGACCAAGGGAATTGAATTGGATAGGTGAGGTGACGTTAAGTATCCTAGTGCTTTGCATCATTGATTACATTCTTGTATTTGATTTGTCTTTGTTCTTTTGCTTTAGTTTAGTTTAAAAACAAAACCAATCTCGAATCCGTTTCCCTAATTTGCATAGTTGTTACTAGTTTGACATTGATCTTGATTGCCATTATATCCTCATTGGGAACGATAATTTACTCATCTCTCTATTACTTGTGTGATTTGTGAGCTTGCAATTAAATCCATATCACCGGGAATGGCTCCAGTGATCCCGAGCACTTTTTATAAAAAATCTCTTTCTGAATTTTAGCCAAGCCAGGAATGGCTCTAGTGATCCCGAACACTTTTTTATGAAAAATCTCTTTCCAAATTTCAGCCAAGCCGGGAATGGCTCTAGTGATCCCGAGCACTTTTTATCAAAATCTTTTCAAATTTCAGCCAAGTCGGGAATGGCTCCAGTGATCCCGAACACTTTTTATCAAAATCTTTACAAATGTCAGGCAAGCCGGGAATGGCTCCAGTGATCTCGAGCACTTTTTATCAAAATCTTTCCAAATTTCAGCCAAGTCGGGAATGGCTCCAGTGATCCCGAGCGCTCTTTATAAAAAATATTTTTCAAAATTCAACCAAGCCAGGAATGGCTCCAGTGATCCCTAGTACTTTTATAAAAATTCTCTTTCCAAAATTTAGCCAAGCCGGGAATGACTCCAGTTAACCCGAACACTTTTTATAAAAAATCTCTTTTCGAATTTCGGCCAAGCCAGGAGTGGCTCCAGTGATCCCGAACACTTTTTAGCAAAGTCTTTTTAAATTTTAGCCAAGCCGGGAATAACTCCAGTGATCCTGAGCACTTTTTAACAAAATCTTTCCAAATTTCAGCATAGCCATTCGGTGATCCCCAGCACTTTTTTTCAAAATCTTTCTAAATTTCAACCAAGCCAGGAATGACTCCGTTGATCCCGAGCGCTTTTTATACAAAATCTTTTTCAAAATTCAACCATGCTGGGAATGACTCTAGTGATCCCGAGCACTTTTTATCAAAATCTTTTCAAATTTCAGCCAAGCTGGGACTGGCTGCAGTGATCCCAAGCACCTTTTATAAAAAAAAAAACTTTTTCCAAAATTCAGCCAAGCCGGGAATGGCTCAAGTGATCTCAGGCACCTGTTTTGAAAATCGAAGGTCAAAATCTTTGAAATAAAAGCATTCTCTCTCATGTTTCAGTTTTTCCGTAAGAAACTCGGTTGACTACACCATTGTCTGTCTTTTATTCCATAAAAGACATACAAAGGGGGGAAGTTGTAGTAATCGATTTTCGTTTGGCTGAATTTTAAAAATTATAATAATTAAAAAAAAGAAATTAAAAAAGAAAGAACACAAAAAAATAAAAAAAAAATCCAAACCTAAAAACTCTATTCTGTGTTTAACACCTATGAGCCCACAAACTTACAAAAAATTCACGGTCTTTATACCCAAATAAGCCCAAATCTTGGCCCAACTACCCACCCATGTCAAAACCCTAGAAAGTCAAAACCCTAGAAAATATATAGGGAATAAAAGAAATAAAAAAAGAAAAAGAATTAACATAATAGAAATAGGAGATGTGTGGTGTGGATTAAAAGGTAGGAAAAAGACGAAAAAGACAAAAAAGGTAGGGTTTTTGGTTTCATTTGGTTTTATATCAAAGAGAAAGAGGAGGAATTTTTTGGTTGAAGAAAAGAAAAAGAGAGAGAGCCGCCTACAGAGGAGAAAAAGGAGAGAGAAAGGAGAGAAAGGGATGAGAGAAAAAAGAAAGGAGAAGAGGAAAAGGGAAGAGGAAAAAAGGAGAGAGTGAGTATTGAGGAGATTTGATTTTCATATTTGGGTCTTCATCTCCATTGTTAATAGGTGGTAATTTCTTGTTCTCTTTTTTCTTCATCTCTACTTTTTGCTTATCCTTTTTATTTCCATTGCTTTTGCTTGACTATAATTTAGAGTTTAGGTTTAGTTATTCGAGTATTCTATTTCGATTTCCATTCAATTTTGGTTTTGTTTCTCGATTCTTTTATTTGTATATTCTTTTGCTTGTGCTTTTGTTGTTTTTATTTGAGGTTTGGAAGGAAGAAAGTTGATGATTCTTGAAGGAGAAGGAAAAAGGTAGCTTAGGGATATTTGGTTTAGGGAAGAATGAGAGAGTGGGCTGGGTTTTAGGATAATGATATTGGGCTTTAGGTTTAAATGTGTTTTAGGCTAACAATGATTTTGTGTTGTATATTTATGGGTCTTTGTTATATTATTGGGATTTTGTATTTGGGTCTTTTTGTATATTAGGTTAGGACTTTTAAGTAGTTTGGGCTTGTCAGTTTTTTTTTTTATTTCACATGTATTGGGTTCAACCCCATGTAAACTTTGTAATAGTGGATGTAAAATAGTACAAATGCATACATAATACTTTTAGGTGTTAGAAGCATATAGGCATTTAGGGTTTGATTTCGTGGATGATGAATGCATAGATTGCATGCTTACAATTTCAGGAATGGAAAGTTTCTCTCTGAAGGCCACATCCGCTGCTTGCAGGCGATTGTAGCCCTTAAATCTGGAGCTTGAGGCCAGGTCAAGTGAGTTTGAACTCGAGTGTTTTCTGGAGGTGGAGGTGAATCTATCTGTTTCAATCTTGGTCGGTGTTTTTAGGTTGGTGCTTTTGGCTACTATTGTTGGTGAGTACAAACTCAAAATAAATAGACACAATGATAAAGCAGAAAGCTAGAGGTAGAGAGGAAGGAAGGGATAGAACTGAGGTTGTTAGAATTATTTTTTTGGGTGTAATTAATATAATTAATACATTCATTATCAATGATTAATATAATTAATATATTAATTCAATATAATTAGCTCTTTTTGTAGAGGCCATTGAAAATTTCTGTATAATGAACTATGTTTGAAACTTTAAAAATTTTGTCAAAATACAACACGTTCCCTTTTGTGGTGCTATAATTTCAACGTATTTTAATAAAAATATTCTTACGATGGATATAATAATATACAAGAAAATCAAATTTTGAGAGGATATTTTTATAAAGGTATAAAGCCCAAGAACTCATTTGATGAGAACAAATGGTATACATAGCACCACGTTTGTTAGTTAACAGTCTGCAAAATTACAAACCCACGAAGAATTTTCTTAGAAAATGTATAAAGCCCAACAACTCATTCTGTGAGAATAAACAGTACACATAGCACCATGTTTGTTAGTTAGCAGCCTAGAAAGTACAAACTCAAGAATAACATATTTTAAAAAAGTATAAAGCTCAACAACTCATTCAATGAGAATAATTGGTACACATAGCGCCTCGTTCATTAGTTAGCAGTCTAGAAAATTAAAAAATTCAAGAATAACATCTTTAGAAAAAGGTATAAAGCCCAGAAACTCATTCGGTGAGAACAAATGGCACACATAGCACCACGTTCGTTAGTTAGCATCCAAGAAAATTATGAAGTCAATAATAACATCTCCAGAAATATAACTCCCAGGAACTCGTCAAGATTTACACTTCTCTTTTTTACGAGAAACCCTTATTCTTCCATACTTTCTCATCCCTCTCTCGTCCTTTTGAAAATCTACCATAACGTAGAGCGTTGGCATGAGGTCATTTCATTAGATGAGGGTTCTCTTTCGTGTCATCAAAGTGGGAAGAAGACGACCATAGGAAAAGGACTTCAAGAACGGGAATAATCAATCAATAGAATCACTAGATGAGAGTATCCAATATGCCCAAAAGGTGGACAACTTTATTTGCAGAATGATATGTATGTGATACAATCCATGAATCGAAATCAGTTAGCTGATTTGGGATTTCTCCCAGAATGGATAGCCAAAGAGGTAAGTATCCCTCATTAATTTGAATTGATTTCACAAGAGCATGATATTACCATTTAAAAAACTAATAAAATTAATATATGCAATCCCTTGACTAAAACAAATTTTTTAGAAGATTAGTTGATCCATCTACAATAATTTTCACTTTAATTCTTCTGATCTTCCACCGATATAGATAAAGAAATTGTTTAATTAGGGTATACTATTCATTAAGTTACTAATTCTTTGTTTTGTTTTAAGTTACAATTATTTTTTTGGGTCATAATTTTTTTAAACTTGGATGTAGGTTTCTTAATTTGTATAAGAATATATATAAATATAAGGCATTGTTTTTTGAGTTGGGGAATTAGGTTTTTCAATTTGATCAATGATGGCCATAGATTGCTTGATCTTTCCTTGTTTGGGCCAGGTTTGGAATTTGGGACAATTAAGCTAGGCCTAAACCATCTAGCCATAGCTTATCTGTCTAATACTATAGAATCAAATTTGTTAAGCCTGGCCCATCATGAAATTTGATCACCTTTGTTATTGGGGTAACAAAATGAATCAACACATACATTAAAAGGGTCAAAATGGACTAGAGCACATGAGTTACCCCAATAAATGGGGGAAACTTCATTATGGTGGACCACTTTTGGTAAATTAATGCTCTAACGGGTATACTAAAATGGTGATGGGGTAGTTACATACCCCAAAGTTGGGTTATGTACCTCCAACTCCTAAATCAAAAAATAAATTTATTCTCTCCCTTTTCTCTTTTATGTTATAATGTATTAAAATATTTGTCTTGGTGTTAAAATTGATGATATGATTTGAGTGGTGTTAGAATAGAGATCCCCTAAAATAATTTTTGGCTAAAATAGGGGAAAAAAAAACATACGGTTGGATTTGCTGTAACTTTTGACACTGATGATGATTATGGTTAAAAGGACACTTGTCATTACATGATTGGTCTAAATCCAAAATGCTTGATACTCCACTGCACTTCTGAAGAGAATTTTCCTATTGAACATGCTAGCGAAAAATGATAGAAAATTACTCCTACAGATCATGCAAGTAGAGAATTAGCTCGTTTGGTGGAGTTTATGAGTTAGTTTATAAGTATAGCATATAAATTAGTCATATAAGCTTAAAATAAACCCCTCATAGGAGGTTATATGTTTTGAATAATTCTTGAGACCCCGAAAATATTTTCTCCATTTTACCCCCAATCAATATGAAGTGTTAGATGTTAAGTGGGTCATTCACGTGTGCTTATAATCAATAGTTATTTCACATGACACATACATTTGAGAGTAAATGGGGGTCTGTAACATTACTCACATGTTTTTATCCACGTATTGTAATTAATATAAACTATGTCAATTTTAAAATATATGCTCTACCGGACATTTTTGACAGCTTATAAACTGACTTTTTCTCCCAAATATATCCTTTGTCAAACATTTTTGAAAGCTTATAAATTGATTTATTTTTTCCAAATATACGCTCTACCTACCAAAAATTTATAACAGCTAGAAACTAACATGTTTTTCCAAATATATGCTCTACCAAGCATTTTTGACTTCTCATAGATTGATTTATTTTTTCGGAATATTATTGATAGGTTATGACATTTTTTTCTAAATATATGCTCTACCAAACATTTTTTACAGGTTATAAATAGACCTTTTTTTTTTCAAATGTATGTTCTACCAAACATTTTTGACAACTTATAAATTGACTTTGTTTCCAAATATATGATATACTAAACAATTTTGATAGCATTTCTTCCAAATATATTTCTACCAAACATTTTTGACAATTTATAAACTGACTTATTTTTCCAAATCTATCATATACCAAACATTTTTGACAGCCAAATAGTTTTGACAACTTATAAACTAACTTATGTTTTAAATATATGATCTACCAAACATTTTTGACATCTTATAAAATGACTTTTTTTTTCAAATATATACTCTACCAATAATTTTTTACAACTTACAAACTAACTTTTTTTTTTTCAAATATATACTCTACCAAACAACGCCATACTAGGAAATTAAATTGTCAAGACTACGTGTCATTCACTAAATTATAATTCCTTCTTTTTTTTATGAAAATAGTACAATTCAGGGAGACAATTATTTTTGGTAATGTTTGAAAATATCAGACAAATAGCCTGTATCATTTCTACAAACAGATTCATTTCCTCCTTCATTATTGTTCGTTGGAGGACTTGAATTCTGAATATTATTCAAGGTTCCATCGATATTCAAGCCCTCCATACCTGTCGTTTCACAGTATTTGATTTCCTTCTCTTTGGGCAGCTATAAGGAGGAAGTGTGTTGTGATGTACTCCCTATGACAGTATCAACTCCTTTTGGGCCGACCATGGCTATATGACTGCGAGTATCACTATCGCGCTAATACTTATAATTGTATAGACAAAGGAAGAAACATTGCTCTCAAACCAATGCGGCCTATCAATATCAACAACTCCTTCGAAGTCATGGGCCAAGAACCGCCCCTCGAAAAATCCTCAAGTCCTTACCATGACTCAATTTGAAGAGGCCTATAGTGAATCACAATGGTGCCTCTTCTAATAGTCCAACCATTTTATACCACTTTGGAGCCTTATGATATTCAACATCTAGAGCTACAAGGGCTTTTGGAAGAATTTACTGCTCTATTGTTGGATGACCCACTTGATCAGTTACCTCCCAATGAGGTCTATCTAGCACGCTATTGACCTTGTTCTAGGCTATGGTTTACCTAACCTCCCCTCATACAGAATGGGACCCCGAGAATATGAGGAATTGAGGCAACAAGTGGAGAGTCTCCACCAAAAGATTTTTATTAGGGAAAGTACCAGTCCTTGTACCATTCCAGCCCTCCTTACCCCGAAGAAGAATGGCACTTGGCGTATGTGTGTGGAAAATCGGGCCATCAACAAAATTACTATCAAGTATCGGTTTTCTATTCCCCGACTTGATGACCTTATTGACCAACTTGGTGGAGCTTGAATATTTTCTAAGTTGGACCTCAAAAGCAGGTATCACCAAGTGCGTATTCGCCCGGGGGATGAGTGGAAGACGACTTTCAAGACCCGAGATGAACTTTATGAGTGGTTGGTAATGCCCTTTCGGGTTATCTAACGCCTTGAGTATTTTCATACGGTTGATGAATCACTCCTTTCGAGCACACGTCGGAAAGTTCATTGTTATTTACGTTGATGATATTTTAGTTTTTAGCTAGACAGTTGAAGACCATATGATGCGCTTGCGGCTCAGCTTTCAAGTTTTACAAGGTGAAAACTATTTGTTAATAGGCAGAAGTGCTATTTCATTCAAAACCATGTGGCTTTCTTAGGTTTTATTGTCTCTGATCAGGGAGTTGAGGTAGATTTGGAAAAAATTCAAGCTATAGTTGATTGGCCTACTCCAACCAGCTTGCATGATGTAAGGAGTTTTCTTGGCTTGGCCATGTTCTACCGTCGGTTTATCCGCAGCTTCAGCTTTGTTGTGGCTCCCTAGCTGAGTGTCTCAAATCAGATACTTTCCTGTGGACTGCCACGAAAACTACAACATTCATGGATATCAAACAAATGATGACAAAGGCCTTTAATCTTCAAGTGTCCGATTTCAATCAGATCTTTGAAGTGTTTTGTGAAGCCTCACACATCGGGATTGGGGCGTTCTCAGTCAGGTGACCCCATCGCTTTCTTCAACGAAAAGCTCAATGAGTACCAAAAGCGCTATTAAGCTTATGACAATCGAATTATATGCTTTGATCTATACCATAAAACATTGAAAACATTATTTGGTTTATCGAGAGTTTGTCCTCTTCACGGATCATGATTCATTGAAGCACTTATAGTGGCAACGAAAACTTAATGCTCTATACGCTCGTTGGTTTGACTTCCTACAATAGTTTACTTTTGTCATTAAACACAAAGCGGGTAAGGAGAACCACATAGCAGATGCCCTCAGCCATTGTGCTCATATCTTGGTCACCTTTGAAGCCACTGGTACGTGTTTGATCATTTTCCCAACCAATACGCCTCAAACACTGACTTTGCTGAAGTTTGGGTGACTCTAAAAAATGGTGACACTACTCCAGGGAACATCTATGTTGCGTAGGATGGATTCTTGTTTTGCGGGTTGAGGTTGTGTGTACCGAGTGGTTCCATCCATGAATTTATGATCCATGAGTTACATGATAGTGGATTAGCTGGACATTTTGGAGTTGATAAGACTATTTTGCTGGTTGAGGATAGGTTTTATTAGTCATATCTCTGGCCATATGTCACCAAAGTGGTGAAGTAGTGCCGCACTTACCAACTCAACAAGAGAACCAAACGGAACACCGGGTTGTACACTCCTTTGTAGGTTCCGTATCATCTATGGGAGCATCTAAGTCTTGATTTTGTCCTAGGATAGCTGCTGGTTGTGTCTCTATTATGGTAGTGGTGCACCGATTTTCAAAGATGGTTCATTTCGTCGCATGGGACGTCTCCAGTGTAGCTTCTTTATTCCTAAAGGAAATTATGTGTCTTCATGGCCTTCCTTTGAGTCTAGTGTCTGATCGTGACAGCAAGTTCGTGAGTTATTATTGAAAGACCTTTTGAATTAAACTGGGAACAAAACTTAAATATTTAGAGGTCTTTCATCTAGAGTTCGATGGGCAAACGAAAGTGGTAAACTGTAGCCTCGATAATCTATTAAGTTTCTTGGTTAATGGGCAGGGTACTTCTTGGGATATTATACTTCCCATGGCTGAGTTTGCGTTTAAAAGTTCCTCCAATAGAACAATTGGTTGTTCCCCGTTTGAAGCAGCTTATGGCCTCCAACCAAAGGCACCAATTGACTTGCACCTCCTTCCAAGCAACCTTAGGCCGAGTGAGTTAGCTATAGAGTTTGTAGAGCATCTAAAATCCACACATGTTGAAGTCAAGCGACGTATTATGGTGAGCAATGATAAGTATAAACACCAGGCAAACTATCATCACCGTCGTGAAGAATTGCAAGAGGGTGATTGGGTACTCATTCGCCTACAGGCTGAATGTTTCTCCTCGAGCTCCTATCACAAGCTGCACACTCGAAGGTCTGGTCCGTTTCAACTTAGGAATAGGTTGGTGGATTTACCAGCACATTTGAAAATCTACCCCATCTTCAACATTGAAGACATTACTCCATGTGATCCTCCCACTGAGCCAAACTTGCCAGCCCAAACCTTCCCCAATCACAAACTCAGAGGATCTTTTGACAGCAATACTAGACCACCAATTTGTATCCATCCGACGAGGAGGTTACGATAAGTACTTGGTGTCATGGCGAGACAAACCATTAGGAGAAGCAACTTGGATGATAGACGACCAGTTACAGTTAGCTTGACCAAGGCCTTTGGAGTAGTTTCTTCAAGGTATATCGTCGGAGGTGAGTTCTCATAGCAAGGCAGGATTGACGTAGGACAAAGCCCACGACTCAAGTCCAGTAGGCCTTGACCATTGAAGCTCTGTGTGGCCTAGTTCCTTGGTGGGTTGTCACTATTTAAGTAGTGTCCTCGTAATCTTTCAGGGAACTTTTGGTGAATGTAAAAGCTTTATGTTATTTCCTCTATTAGGGATAGAGTTCTTGGTCCTGCCATCTACTGTTAGTGATTCCAGTTTGTTGGAGAGTGATTCTCCTCTCTTGAGAGGGATTCTCAGGTGTTTGTCTTATCTATTGTATCGAACTACTTCGGTGGTGTTATTATATAAAGATATCAGTTGTTATCGTATTTTTGGTTATCCTTCTATTTTGCTTGCATCACCCTTCCCTCTGATCCCACTATTAGTCCCTCATACTTCTCTAATGTGGGAAGCTTAAAATTGCGAGGCATCTCGGCCTTAAGAATCTCATATACCAGGGTGTCAATGAGCTTTCCCATACTCTTTCTAGGGTTTTGTCCTTTGACAGACTCTGGTCATCTTGTTCATTTCTTCCAAGTGGTTTCCATCATCATTATATGTACCTCGGGTGTTCTTTTTAGTATTTTCGCCAATGGTACCATCTCAATTATCCTTCTTAGTAGACTACTTCGACTATCGAGAGTGGGAACTTCTACCGAGGTATTATGTTAAATGGAGGAACTTGGTTTTCTCCGGCAGCTCGGTTCCTTTGTGATTGTTGGTTTGCCATCATCATCTCAGTCAAGAACTCCACTTGTTGAAAGAGCTATTGAATCTTCTCATCGGTAAATGGTATGTTAGGTTGCCCAGTCTGATGATTTGGTTGCCCGACTTGAGCATTGAGCAGCTTGGCCTAACTTTAACATTGGGCAGCTCGGCCTGGACATAGGGTTACTCGATACCTTCACTTGTGTTAGTTGTCTCATTCTGCTTGAGTCCGCCCGTTGCCCTTGGGTGTTAAGATTCTCAAGATCATTAGCATGGTGATTGGTTAGTGAAGTGGTGTTATTCCTTCTTGATTTGGCCATTGTCAGTTTCTTTTAGGAAGTTAACCTTCCTTCCCACAGACGACGCCAAACTGATGATGTCGTAAATAAGGCTGAACCTATTGGACGGATCAATTAGGCAGACCGGGCAAGACGTGCTGATTTCTTTTATTACTAGTGGATATTCTCCTTCCATCCTATATAGAGAATGAACATAATATAAGATATAGTAGGCTCTTGAGGGTGTGCTCGAGGGACCTCTCCGATGCTCAAGTCAACACATAACTTTGCAAAAGAGGGTGGCTCATTCCTCAGAGTTCTTCCTCTCAATAAAAGCTTTTGAAAGTGTAAGAGTCAAAATATCTACCTAATACTTGAGATCGCCTTTTTATATGAGCTGAAGTATTCTTATCGTAGTAGAAGTAGGACTATCTCTTCTTAGTCTTTAAGGATTTCTGATATTTTAGATTCTATATGTTTTCCTCTCCAAAGGGGAGTCAGACTATATCTAGAGTTGGTATTCTCTTTAGGACATTAATTTCTTTGTGCGGATGTATATCTACCTCGAGCGATGTCGAGGAGTCTAACTCAATCAGTACCGAGGTGTTTGTCTTGGTAAGTACTGGAGTGTTTATCTTGGTTAACACTGTACCGAGGTAACTCTATTGTCCCTCCTCCAAGATGGCCTTTAGATAATACGTGGTTGTGTCTTCTTGGTATTAGTATTTTGGTAATATCAAGATTCATAAACTTTAGGCATGACTTCCATTTTTTCTTTGTCTTGTATTCTTATAAATGTTGAATATATTTCACTCATACAAATTCACTTATATAATTACATTGATACCATTATGTATCCAGTAGATTGATCACATGAGGACTCCCTCGTGTAACTTTATATGAGAACTTTTAATCTCAACCATTAGACTCATTCAATGATTGAAATTAAAAATAAATTTTTAAATGATTTTACCAAAGTGCTCATATTTTCTTATTCTCTTTCTCACTCCTCTCCCTCTCTCTTCTCTGTCGCTTCTCTCTCTTCTCTGTCGCTTCTTTATTGACCCGTTTTCCTCCGGTTGTCTATTTGTATACGTCTACATAATTCGTACCCTACATTGCTTTGCTATTGATTTCTGGATTTTGTGTGAACTAGGTTTTTTGAATTAGAATGACGGCTAAACAGTGAACGCGGAGTTAAGCATGAGAATCGACAGCCCCTAGAGAGGGAAGAAGGGGTTCCGATTGCAGCAGCATATTATGGAGAGGTTTCCAATTGTAGACAAAGCAATTTGTGGAAGCAATAATGGAAACGGCAACAGTACCAGCAATGGGCTCAATTCGAAGTCTATAAAGATTCCAAAAACACAACTAAAGAAGAAAATTATAAAGAAGGTAAAAAGATTGGTTCATGTGAAGGTGGGAGTGTTGAAGAAGGGAGAGACAATTAGTGAGGGGCATTTTAGTGATGGTCAAAGAGAAAGTTACTTTTAATCACAACCATTGAATGATTCTAATGGTTGAGATTGAGGGAGTCTTCATGTGAAAAGCCCTATATGTATGCATATTACATTGGAGAAGAGGAATTGGAAGCTCGTGTCCTCATGTACACTTGATGAATTAGTTATGATTCCCGTATTATTATTTAGCACTCCCCCTCCCTAGCGTCCACCTAAATGAAAAATCTGGTCTCACCACTAAAGTGAGTTGTCTCGAACGTTCTACCACAATAGCTATTTAAAATGAATTAAGTATTCAATAAGATTAAGCTTAAAAGTATAATTTTTGTTAGGGCAAAAACTAATGAGCTCTTGGTATAGTGATAATCACTCTTTAGGATTTCGAATATGTTGAACATTTGAATATTTTACACACTAAAATTTAGAAATATTAAAGTAAAATATGTTCATAGAAAACTTATTTCACCTAGGGAAAAAATCCCACATTGTTAATGTAACCCCCCAAGTGATGGAATATACATTTAAAATGAGTATCATTGACTAAGAGATCTTTGAAAGCCACGAGGCCTACAAGTTGTGCACACTTGAGCTCCGTATGAGCTGCCTAGCTTTATGTGGAGTCATGTGTAGGTTTGGATCAGGCGCGGACAATATCGTACTTGTTAACGTGTGAATCATGTGTGGACTCATTCCCCGCGTCTAGAGGGATAAGGTTACTTAGACCCTTTTTTTTTTTATTGAGTATTTAGAGGACTAGGAATTTAACGAATCAACCCTAAAATTAATTTATTTTACGTTTATGTTTAAAGTATAAATGATCCTCACACATCTACTAACACTTGGCAACTTGGGCTCCACATTTCGCAATGAGCAACAAACCTCCAACTGACACGTGACAAGAGCACAAGAGCAGGATGATTTTATTCCTAATGTTGGTTCATTTTGCCAATTTTCAGGTGATTATTAACCTGAAATCTAGGAATCAGTTGCTGGAGATCAAGAGTGTCTAAAAATCAATGTCCAAAAGGTTACAAATGGGGAAATTATTGTCTAATGGTTTATCCTCTTTTAAATCAGCTTGTTAAAGTATAACCAAGTTTGTAGCATAATTATCTCAAAGGAATTCCAAGAGAAGTCCGAGTTTGTTAGCTCTACGTCCCTAAATTTTCCCAAACACGTTTTCAGTTGCTACAGAATACTAAGAAGCCAAGGACACGTTCGTCTTGTATTTCGAAGAATAAGACATTTTCCCATGACCTTTCATATAGGAGTATCAACAAAATGATGACTATTAGCCATGTCTCGATAATTTGAAGCACGAAGCTTGCAAACCAAGAAGGTGGAGCATACCACAACCTCCTAGAGCACCACATCCACCTTGAAGAAGGAGCACAACTAGAGATATGCTACCATCATCCCTATTTCTTGGAGTTGGTTATGGTTATTCAGAATTTTGACCTAGCAACTTAAGCAACAAGCAAGATGGCAGTTCCCCACGATTTCTCACGTTTGCACATGTCAATAACATGCATAGGGAACAGGAGTTGAAGGTCATCAAGGTCACCAATGGCACTATAAAAGAAGAAGGAAGAGAAGTCTATAGGCACCCCACGTTAAACACAGATTCCATGTCAAACACAGACTCTGCATCTACATATCTTTACTACTTTCTTAGGCAAACACTTCGGTCACTTATCTGTTCTATTAGCATGGCTCCGGTCAGCTAGTTTCTAACTTAACCCTTTACTTTTCAATGCCTCCACGGTTTTGTTTCGTTTTACCTTGTAAAACACGGTAGATACATTCCTGGATGTATTCCTTTCCAATGAGATGCGTTCCAGCAATGTGTTGTTTTCCATTTGTTTTCAATAGAATTTCTTTCATTCCGGTGATAGTCTTTTGTCTTATATTTTCCCAAATTGGCACGATACGAATTCTAAGTCCTTTTACTAGAAGGCAACCTCGAATCAGTAGACACTATATGTTGTCGATCACAGTTCTTCTCAAGTGCAAAACTAACCTCAATAATATTTGTTGTCCAGATCGATTATTAGAGCCAAGGTTGGTAAATGGTCCATCACCTTGATAGAGTTCTCTTTCGAGTATATACCTCAGAAAGTGGTGAAGGGACAAGCACTTGTAGACTTTCTTGTTGATCATCCTTGTCTAGACATTGAAGAAACAAAGTCTCTCGAGTTAAGGACATTCTATATATCCTACACTCCCTATGAAGATTATGGTAGAAATACATGAAGGCAGTTGTGGAGCTCATCAAGTAGGGAGAAAGATGAGGTGGCTTATAAGAATGTATGGATATTATTGGCTTTCTATCTTGGCAGATTGTATCCAATACTCCAAGGGATTCTAGCCTTGTCAAATACACGGGTAGATTGAACATGTACCAGCTATTGCCATGCAAGTAGTTGTGAAACCATGGCCATTCGAAGAATGAGCTATGGATCTCATTGGAAAATTTTCCGCACCTTCTAACAAAGGACATCATTTTATCATAGTAGCTATAGACTACTTCACAAAATGAGTGGAGGCCATTCCAACAGGATGTGATCAAGGTCATCAAGAAGAACATCATTCACAAATTTGGACTTCCCCAGCATGTTATGGCAGACCGAGGCACAGTCTTCTTCGGTGATCAGGATGCGGTCCTTCCTATGGAGATGGTAGTCAAATAAAACAGAGTAGCCTTGCAGAATCAATTATCTCTTGTTGATTATTTTCAGGCCATGATGGCAGAATTAGAAAGTGTAGATGAAGCCAAACTTGCAGCCTATGGCCATCTTTAAGTTCAGAAGCAGAAGGTTGTGAACGCTTACAACAGAGGAGTGCAAGAGAAGACATTTGCTATAACAGACTTGGTACGAAAAGTTGTTCTTCCAATTGGCCACAAGGATTCAACATATGACAAATGGTCACCCACTTAGGAGGGACCCTATCAGGTGACATAGGTGAAGAAAGGTGGAGTCTACTAATTACAAGATTTGGATAAGACCCAACAAAAGCACCCCATAAATGAAAAGTATCTTAAAATGTATTATCCTACTTTGTGGGAAGTTATGGATAAACCTGTTTTGAACTAACCTTTTATCCTGTAGAAAAGTCAAAAAATACTTTTATCAAGAATAAATTTCATTCCTTCAAGAATCCAAGCTAGTGCCAAATCTAGACTACCATTCCACATTTAGAAAATTCATACAAATATCCAAAAATAGAAAAACACAACCAGTAAACCTAGAAAATAGAACCAAGCATCCAAAAAGTTACCAGGATTGTTCCACCGAACACCACTGGAAACTTGGGAAAAAAAAGAAAAGCAATAAAACAATCCAAGACAAAAGAAGTCTCGAAATTATTCATGGGTTATCATAGGAAAGACCTGTACCTTCGACACGTTTCGGTGCAGTGGTGTCATCACTAGCAGGAGGAGCATCTTCAGTTAGTGTGTTAGTAATTGGAGAAGTAGTTTATTCAAGAGAGATTACCAATTCATCACAAACTTCATTTAGCAAATTCCACTAGGCAATAGAAGCTGTGGTATCGACCTCAATGTAGTTCTTCTCATTTGCAATGGAGAAGGCCATATCATCCAACTGGGATACCTTAGGGAAGACACTTTCATAGTTCATAAGAGTGGCAACATTCCTCAATGAAATAGCTACAGACACGGTTCTTTTTTATGACCTCAGCCATTGTCATACTCTTGATTTGACAAAAAGATTTGTTAGCCACATTTTTTCCAAACTTCTAAAGAATAGGAGGAGTTCTCAAAGAAAAGAAGTCATGGGAGGAGCTTGCAAAGAAAAGAAGCATTCAACACTTGCACCAAACAGTCAAGTAAAATGGTGTATTGCAGAAACTTATCAAAATCATTGTATCAATTTACTCTAGGGTCGGGAGTCACAACAACCAGAAGCTCCTCCAAGTCTTGTGCAAACTGTTGATTGATGTATTCCATCCACCAATGTTTGTACTCCAGATTGGCTTGGTCGCATTCAACAAAGGAGGAGGTTTTTGTAGAGGTTATGATAAAAGCAGAGATAAAGTAGATGTGTGTTAATATTTCAGCTGATCACAGGACCCTGCCCAAAAAAATATTCTCAGAAAAGGTTGGGGTCAGGGGAACCATCTAGACATGGCCAAACTATAGGGGCTTGCTGAGCAATATTGTAATTCTCCACCCCACATTTGTTGTTAGGGGGGATTCGATGAAGTAGTTGAGGAGGTCTCTAGAAGATAAAAAGTTAGTACATAGAGGAATGGCATTTTTAGCATCTTCATCAAATTCAAGGTCTATAGGGTTGACACTAAGACAACCAAGAGCCTAATTGTGGTCGATAGGGAACCAAGAAAAGTCGTTAGTGGCAGTAAAATCTTGATAGAAGTAAGAAAAATAATCCATGAACTCCTGATCCAGGGGAGATACACCTTTGTATTGAAGATCGAAATAGTCAAGGTCAAAAGAACTAGGATTACGCTCAGGCTAACAACACTTGAAATATGCCCAAAGTCGAGCTATATGATTCGAAGGAGATAGGACAACTTTCAAAGCTTGACTCAATGAAAGACCGCATAGCCATATAGACAAGAGCCAATACCATGGAAGTAAAGGAGTGTATAATACTATGAGCCTAACATAGGGCAAGCTGGGTGAAGTCCTGGGTTATTTTGGAGGAGCTGACGCATAAGACAAACTTGTGAAGCCAGAAAATTAGAAACCTATTGTGCACTTCTTCAGATGCAGTTTCCTTGTGCTCAGCATATGTCTTCAGCAAGTAGTAATAAGACGAATTTCATACCTTGGGATAGGAGAATGAGAAGGAGACAGTGTAAAGAGTTTCTATGGCATAGTATGACTATGGACCGTCAAAGCGTATACCCAAAATGAAGGCAAGGTCCTCTAGGATAGGACTCATGAATCCAACCCGAAAATGGAAGGAGTTGGTTTCCACGTCCCAAAAATGAGTTGCAACGCAAAGAAGTGCTTTATCCACATGGAATTTAATGAATAAAACCTAAAATTAATTTATTTTATTTTTGTGTTTGTACTGTAAATGATCCTCACACATTTGTAGACATGTGACAATTTGGGCCCTACATTTTACAAGGAGTAACCAACCTCTAGCTGACACATGGCAAAAGCAGGAAGATTTTATTTCTATTTTTTTCATTTTGTAGATTTTCTGGTGGTTATTAGCCTGAAATTCAGGAATCAGTTGCTGGAGATCGGGAGTGTCTAAAAATCAATGTCCAAAACGCTAGATATGGGGAAATCATTGTCTTAACGGTTTATCCTCTTTCAAATTAGTTTGTTAAAGGAGAACTAAGTTTGTAGCAAAATTTTCTCAAAAGAAGTCGAAGAGAAGTTGGAGTTTGTTAGCCTTATGTCCTTAAATTTTCTCAAACATGTTTTCAGCTGCTACACGACTCTAAGAAGCCAAGGTCATGTTCATCCTATATTCTAAAGAAGAAGACATTTTTCCACAGCCTTTTGTGCAAGAGTATCAACAGAATGTCGAGTGTTAGCCATGTTTCCATAATTTCAAGCACGAAGCCTACAAGCCAAGAAGGTGGAGTATACCACAACATCCTAGAGTGCCCACATTCACCCTAAAGAAGGAGCATGACTAGAGAGATACTACCATCATCGCCATTTGCAGGAGTTGATTGCGGTTATTCAGAATTCTAATCTAGCAACTTAAGTAACAAGCAAGACGGCAGTTCTCCATGGCTTTTCACGTTCGGACATGTCAAGAACATAACTAGGGAACAGAAGTTGAAGGTCACCATCAACACTATAAAAGGAGAATGAAGAGAAGACTATAGGCACCCCACATCTATATATCTTTACAGTTTTCTTAGGCAATGACTCTGGTCACTTATCTTTTCCATTAGCATGGTTTCGGTCAACTAGTTTCTAGCTTAGTCTTTTACTTTTCAAATTCTCTACGACTATGTTTCATTTTACCTTTTAAAGCACGCCAAATGCATTCCAAGATGTATTACTTTTCAATGAAATTCCTTATGCATATTAGCAATGTGTTGTTTTTCATTTCTTTCCAATAGAAGTTCTTTCATTCCGGTGAGAGTCTTATGTATCCTGTTTTTCCAGCTTGACACGATATGAATTTTAAGCCATTTTTCCAGAAGGCAATCTTGAACCAGTAGCCTTGTGTTCTTAGCATACATACAATCCATTTGTTGAAGATGTTAGATTTGGTGCAAACCCCTTATCAAAATCTTTGGACTAACAGTAAGTCCCTCGCACATCTGAACACACATCATCCATAAGCCAAACACTCATATCCTCAACAATCGGATTTAGGATATCTCTTGTCTAACACAGAATACATCGAACAATTTGATAGCCTGACATGATTTTAGATCCTAACACTATTATATTAAATTTGTTTGTTATTTTTACACAAGTTCTTTCTCACCCTTTAAAAAAAGAAAAAAAAAAAGAAAGGGTTTCTGTTACCACAACTGTTAACAATAAGTGTGTTGAGCTCATCTTGCATCCCCGATATTAAAATTTTGATGTAGGCGGTGGATTAATGTAATATAGTAATGTCACCTTAGAGTACCAAGCCATTATGTTGTTATCATAATGTGAGGGATTGGGATGAACAATCTTAAGCAGACAAAATATTAGGTAGATGTTGGTGGACTAACGCCTATTGTGACCTAATATTAATATTAATCCAATAGAATATACGTGGTCTTCCTGCACTTTTATTAGTTTAGACCAATAAAAGAAACTTTGATGTATCCATCATAGTTTCGTGATCATTTATATAAGCGTCAAATAAAAGAAAATTACTGTGCTTTGTAATTAATCAAAGTTAATATAAAGTAATGATTGTTTGCAAGTGTTTGACTGGTTCGTTTATTCATTATTAAAATTTGTTAACTTATTAAAACATGGTTAAGCCAATCTGAAACTAATAACTATTAATTCTTTACTTCAATTGGCTGCCATGGCAGTACCAATCTTTTACCAAGTCATCTTGATGCCATATAAAAAAAAAATATTTTCTTTGATGTCATCAAAGGTGATCTCGTAGCTAATCAGCCGACGGTTGAACGGCAAATGGTTAGTACGTAAGGGACGGTTCACCTACTAGAGTATGGGTTCAAGTCCTACCCCCTCTCAATTCCTCTTAAATAAAAAAAAATGGTGGTCTCGTAGGTTCTACCGGTAATGCTCATGAAAACCCAAAACTTCATTGTTATTTTTATTTTTTTGGCTCAGCAACCTAAAACAATATTTGGAGGCTCCGCAATTCGTTTGAAATTGTAGAGTCTACAATTAGAATATAATAATTTGGGAGGTGTGCCACATCAAATCATATTTTTATTTTTATATTTTTCATACTTGTCTGACTTTTTCTTCATCATTAGATGTGAGTGTGACCGAACCTCTATTTTGAGGTCCTAATACCATCTAATTAGGAGGTTCTAGTGTTTATAGTAATGCATTTGTGTTTAAATAAAGTAATTTTACCCTTATAGATGTTTCCCTTTGGTTTTGCAGGAAATCGGGCTTAAATGACTGAATTGAGAACTTTTGGAGCTGATTGAAGAAGCTGGAATTTTCTAAGTGTCCGGACACCTGTCTGGACAGTGGGTGTCCGGACACCTCGAGAGCCGTCCGGACACTTTCTTCACAAATCGAGACAGAGGCTCATAAAGTTGGAGTATGCATGAAGTGTCCGGACATCTGTTCGGACAGTGGGTGTCCGGACACCTAAGGAGCTGTCCGGACACTTATCGCGAATCTACAAGTTTCTGCATTGAAATTTCAGGGGTATTTGGGGAAAATCATGTATGTAACCAATGGGGAACGATTTTATAAGGGTAGTTAGGTATTTTCTATTGTAAAAGGAGGGGAAAACCCTAAGATTTGGGGGTCCTTTCTCATTCAAGGATTACATAACATCTAGCCTTCATAGTTTTTCTCTCTCTATCTCTCTCTAGAGTTTTACTTAGTTCTTGTGATTTTGATTGGCAAAATTGGTTTTCATCTATAAAATTGATGTTTCTTTTCATTATGATGAGTGGCTAAGTTCCCTTTCTAGTTTCTAGTCCCAAACGGTGGGTGCAAGGTTTCGATTACTCAAGGTATGTTCAAAGAATCGTAGCTTCGATTTTTCTCTTTTAATTTCGTGATAGTTGTGTGATTGGATACAGGAGAATGACATATTTGATTGTATTCTTGGATTGTCTAGTCTAGGGATTGCATCTAATATGTTTGATTGAGAATTATTAAATCCATTGCATGATTTCCTTAATTAATTGAGTTTTCCATTGCATAGCTATTAATTATGTGTATTGATGATGGGGTTTTGGGTTGGTTTAGGAATGTGCATGGGAGAGTTATGGTTAATTGATCTTTGAGTGTGAAACTAGGGTGTTAGCCAAGCCAAGCCCCAAGGGGGAACATTAATCCATAATATTAGGTGCTTATCCCTTTGTGTTCATCGTAGATTAAGAGACCCGATGGCCTGCATGTATGAATTGAAGTCTTATATCCTAATTCTCTTTGCATATGCATGATTGATAGTATCACGCAATGCATTGTGTATGGTTGTGTGTGTTTGCAATGATACCTTGAGTATGAGAACCGAGTAACCACCGGGACGGATTAGAGACTAGGTTTTTAATTAATTGTTTTAAATCCAAATCGTGCTTACTTTGATTACAAAATTGCTCATGCTACCGAGTCATTCGGCCCATTTCATTTACTCGCTTTTATTTGATATTCATTGCGTTTATTAGTGTTAACTATTCATTTGCATATCATTCACTTCAAATTTGCATTGCTTCCTCGTGGATCGATACTGGACTCACCGGTTTATTACTTGACGATACCCTACACTTGGGGTAAGTACACACACACTTTGGTGTCGGTCAGAGTGGTAGACTCTAAGAAATTACGGAACCCTCAAATCCAAAAAACAATGTTGTAAAGAACAATTGATCCTTAACCTTAAAAAGTTAAAACTAGTCTTCAAAGTCAAAAGTGACCTTATTCTGTTGAAGGAGTGGGGAAAATTTAATTTACTGCCTTATGAAAGAAGAAGCCAATTGATAGGAAGTGAAGTTAAAAACATGGGGCTTAGTCTTTACGTTGACCCCAAATGGGTGGTAACGGGTGCACATAGTTTCTTCGAAAGAGGTTCAGCCGTCTAGGTGTGTTGACGTTTTGCAATTCCGGGGAGGAGGCATGCATTCTTTTTATATTCTTGTATGCTCTAGAGACTTCCTGTGATGTAGAAAAGTCCATCCAGTTTGAGCCTCCGTCCAACAATATTCGTTGTATATTCTTCTTTTTATAATATTTGATTATAATATGATATTATTTCCTCCGTCCAATAATCATTCAACTCATTTTGACTGGTTCAGATGTTTGAGCCTCACAATTACATGAGTACATGACGTCATTGGTTAATGCGAATTGGGTGACTACTTTTATTGAACACCTCGTGTATTGATTAGTAGCTCTCAGTCTGACAAGAGTTGTCGAAACTCCCTAGGACCTAAAAAATCATTCACAAGTTCCACTGCATGAGAATAAATCTCGGAAACTCCATCCACAATAAAAAGAAATCTGGTTTGTTGATGACATGATGTTTTCCTTTTATTAAAATCTATGTCAAACAAATAATCATTCATCTTCCTTTTAACAGCTTCGAGATTGAGCCTGATAATCACATGAGTTCATTGGTTTATCGAACACTTGTGGTGCTCGTTTATGGCCACATATACATACACAAAAACAACCTTTATGAAACTCCAAATTAAATGACGTCAAAATCAAGCATCAGAAGAAATCTTGTCAATAAAGTAACAGCTGAAATGGGTTTTACCTAAAAATTTATCTGCGTTGCTTTCTCCAAAATGTATACAAACGTTTCTCACTTTCACACACCACATTGATGAACTATACAAAACCCAGCAATTGTTCTTCATTTCTTATCTACATCATCTAATCAACTAATATGTAGTCTCATGCACAATCAACAAATAACACAAGAATTTGGGTTTTCTTCATAAACCACAGGACGGGAATAGTAGGTCGTATAAGGATTATTGTATGATTGGTAGGCGTGATAGGCTTGGATTGCCTTAGCAAGCTCTTCTTCTTTCTTTTTGTCATCCTCCTTCTTCGCACCACCACCACCGCCGTCTTTCTTCCCCTCATCCTTCTTGTCAGTCTTCTTCTCCTCCTTTGCCGGCCCGACTGTCAGAATCTCTGTGTGCCATAATTTTCTCAATTTGTTCACCACATCAACCGGATCAACGAAGCCGACCACTGTCAACTTCTTGTCTTTCATGTCCATAGCGATTGAATCAATCCCTACAAGAATTCCAAATTTAATTTGAAACATGATGGTCAAAGTTTTTTTCCTTATGATAGGACAAGATTAGTCAATACTATATACCTGCGAGGCCGGAGACTGCTTTCATGGCTTTTTTCTTATCTTTGTCATCATGTAAATCCAATTTCAGTACCACTTTCTGCGACAAAGCAGTAGACAGACATTAATTAAAAAACAGAGGACTCTGTGAAGGCCTTGAAAGTCGAAATTCTCAAAGCAGAGACACCAATTGTTAGATTCTTTAACAGAGTTTTTGAGAAAAACCCCATCAAAATTTCTGGTCAAGAACTGATTACAAATCAAAAACACAGCTTAAACTGTTATGTACGGTTTAGGTCACAATTAATCAAAGATGGTTCTACCAGAGAGAATTGGATTCCAAAAACATGAAAGAAAAGTCTGTTAAAGCCATGAAAGTTGAAATTCCCATAGCAGAGTCACCAACTTTTAGATTATTTAACAGAGTTTTAAGAGAAACCCAATCAACATTTCCGGTTAATAATTCTTTAGAAGCAAAAAACATAACTCGAAACTAGTAAAAGATCTACCAAATAAAATAACAAATAAAAAAAAGAAGCAGAGAACTTTGGAGGAAAACACCCATCAGAATTAAATTACGAATTTAGAGGACAAACAAGTCAATTGATCACGAAATTGCAAGGAAACTGGGGCATACAAGAAATCGATTAGTTGAAGTGAAGAGAATTTCACCTTCATTTCCATTGTGTCAGAGCCTGTGACTGTGTCGCCTAAGAGCAAGAGACCAAGAGACAGAAATGTATGACGAAATACGAAAGACAATGGAAATGAGCAATAATTATTTATAAAGAAACAAGAGCGCGTTGAAAGGTCATAAATAGTAGAAAATTTGAGAAATGAAGAGAGAGAAAGAGAGAACATGTGGAGACTTCCGTGTTGTACACGATAACAATGTAAGGACAAAGTAGTAACTAATCAAGAAGGGTAAGGGGTAGACTAATGTTATAAACTCTTGGAAATAAGACCCTCATTTTATCAAAATTTATGTGACATATGAAATAATCATTGATTATAAAGTTGTTTGTACCAAAAATAAATCCTACAAGTCCGCTAACATGTGGCAAGATGGGACCCACAATACACAAAAAGCAACCAATCCCTTGATGACACGTGACGGAGACAAGGAGAATTTTATACTCACTGGTGTTCATTTTGCAAGTTTATGATTGGTCGCTGGTTTGAAATCCAGGGATTAGTTTTCAAAATCAGGGTTGTACAAGATTTGCTGACCAAAAGGCTACAATTCAAGGAGTATTGGTCCTAACGGAGAAATTCTTTTCAATCGTGGTTTGTTGGATTATTGTCTAGATTTTAGCAGGATTATATCAAAGATGGAATTGGAGAAATGGAATTTTGTTAGCTGAATAACACTTTTATCTCAAACATGTTTCCAGCTAAGGCACGACTCCACGAGGCTCAACCCATGTTCATCCTGCACAACTCAGAAATTCATATTTTTACATGATCTTTCGTGTAGAAGTAGCAACGAAATGATCGCCATGAGTCATGTTCCCATATTTTCGACCATGAAGCCTGAAGACTCGCGAAGCAGAAGCTACCACGACTTCCAGGAAAGCCCATTTCTTTTATAAAGAAGAAGCACGACTAGAGAAATGTTGCTTTCATTCCCACATTTAGAAGAAGGCTGCGATTACAAAGCCCACTAACCCAGTCACTCCAACAAGCAGCAAGATAGTAGTCTTACCACGATTCCCATGACATCCCACGACATATCCTTGAAGAAGAACAAAAGAAGTGCTCATCACTTGGCACTATAAAAGAAGAAGAGGAAGAAACAACAAACTACCCCCGCGTCTAACACAGACCCAACGTCTTCAATCCTTTATTTGCTTTCTTAGGCATGGCTCTGGCTACTTAATTTGTTATTTAGCATGGCTCCGCGTCAACTAGTTCTTAGATTTACATTGGAAAAAGCCCCCATGACAATGTTTTAGTTTAAGCTTGTAAAGCACGCCTACATCCCAGGATGTATCTCTTTTCAATGAAGATCCTAATGCATTCCAACAATGCGTTGTTTTTCATTTCATTCCAATATGAGCTCTTTTCATTCCGATTATTAGTCTTCTGTTTTCCTGCTTTTTTCCAGATTGACACTTTAGGCATTTTAAGTCATTTTCTCGGAAGGCACACCTCGAGCTAGCAGCTTGTGTTCTCTAACTGCGCATAGTTCGTTTGGTGCAAAAGTTAGATTCAGTGTAGAATCCTATAAACCATCCTATGAAATCCTTTGGACTGACAGCAAGCCCTGACACACATGCAAATCCAGCACCCATATCCACAAAACTCCTATTCCCAACAGCCAAAATTGTGAGGTCTCCTGTCCATAGTAGAAGACGACAAACAAAAGTATAAACACATATGTGAGATTCACTTAACATAACACTTCACATTGATTGAAGAAAAAATGGGAGTCATATTTTTAAAGTCTCAAGCATTATTCTAAGAGGTATCTCCAAATCTATCGAGAATATTATCATTTTGAGTCTAGACCCAAAAACTTTATTTTAACATACAAATACATACATTCAGATTTGCAATAATATATGTTACTATTATTTTTTAATCAGATCCGATATGAATATAGACCCTAAGTGGACGTAAACCTCGGACTGTCAAAACAGTCCACACCATGTTGACTACGAGTAAGACTAAGCCAAAGTCCATGCAAATAGGGATTCGAAAGTGGACAAGCCCATGGAACCAAGATTCCATATGAAAATTCCAGTTGATTGATTCGAACTTCCGACCTTAGGCAGCGCAAGCCCTAAATAGGCTATTGCAAAGTGATTTAAACCATAAAATCATAAAGTGTTTTTTGGTAAGTCCTAAAATCATAAACCCTAGGTCTTGAATCTTAAATCCTAAACCTTTTTGATAATCAAGACTTGTCCAGTCCAACATATCCATGTCTAAACCAACACATTAATAGAGCTATCCATGAATAGATAGGTAAATGGGTTAATAATGATAAAAGAAAAAAAAAACTGAAATTATTGGAGGTAGTCACCTAACCTTCAAAAAGTTTTATGTGAATTGGGAATCAAAGTTTTACTATGAACCCCTACCTTATTTAACTTTAAATTGCCCTCTAAAAGAAATAAGGAATAGAAGGGGCATTTCGTTGGTGTTTTGAGAGGGAATGAAGGTGAGATGAGGATGAGATTAGTATATTCTTTTATTTGGTTATTTTTGGAGGATGGAATCCCAAACTCATTCCACCCTCTATTCTCCCTTGTGGAGGATAGTCAAGCTCATCAAATTAGTGAGAATGACTATTTTCCACAAGGGAGAATGAGTTTTGATGTGTAAAAAAAATTTTTACACTTGTTATAAAATATTATTTTATTTTCTAAAAAGAAAAAAATGTTAATATGGAAATTGTACTATTGATATTCTCTCACCCATGCTCACTCATTATTTTATACCAAATATGATCATACTCATCTCACACTCACCTTGCACTATCTCCTCCTCATCTCATGCTCATCTCACACAATTATGAACTAACGGGGCATTTGGTTGGCATTTTAAGGGGGGAATGAGGCCAGTCGAGGGTGAGAACCACTCATTCTCTTGTTTGGTTGAGTTTGGGAGGGTGGAATTCCAAACTCGTCACACCCTCATTCCCTCCTTATGGAGATTAGCCAAGCTCACCAAAAGGGTGAGATTGGTTAATCTCCACAAAGGAGAATGAGTTTTGATACTCAAAATACTATTATACCTCTTATCAATAAGTAATCATAACCATTAAATTAATCTATTCTTATTTTTATGTACAAAAAATTGGGTAATATGGAAATTGTACAATTAAAATTCTAACACTTATACTCACTATTCATTTAATACCAAACATGGTAATGTTCATCTCACACTCACCTCACACTCATACTTATTGGATTAACAACCAGATGCCCCATAAAGATGTGCACTATTTGAATGTAATGACGCAAAACAAGAAGTCAAATTACTCGATATACAAAAGAGAGTCAAGTTAATCGCATAGGAAATGGCCTTTTTAAATAGAAAGTGACAACCAAATCTACCTGGACCAAGTCCTTCTGGTATGCTTGTTGCCAACAAGTCAATTCAGTCTTTTTCTTTGTCAAGAGATCCTATCTATTGACCTTCTAATAAATATTTTTTCGCAACTGGAGTCACGACGCAGACCGGCGATAGGCTCATTTAAAAAAGGAGATGGATAGAAAAATGATGAAAAATGTTTAGAGTCGACATCAATTGATATGAGTGCAATTGGACATTAAAAATGTGGTCTACAAACCAGAAAATGGGTAAGGGAGTCTATTGAGTATGGGGAAGGCGTTAGGCACTTCACAACTCTCTAAAAGGTTACTTAGATTGATCTATGTGTTTTTTCTTGAAAATTTGTTGTATGTCCCAATTTGTTTTAATGAATTTTTCATATACCCGAAAAATCATGTATTATCAAATGGGGTGGAATGTTTTCCATTAATGTTAGACCAAACCTTTATTTTGAAAATCCCATTTTGATGGGTTTTATTGGAAATTGATGAAAAACCCCACTTTGAATGGGTTTTGAAATTTTAAGAAAGGGTGCATGAGATCACTATGGTCATTCTCGGCTTGGCGAAAAATGTTGTTGTGATTTTGAAAAATATTTGGTGGAACTTGCAAAAGGGCATTAGGTTTTATACCAAGGGGACTTCCACAAATGGTATTTTAATTTAAAAAGATAACATAATTAAAGTCTAGGCAGGAGCTGAATGTCATCAAGTCCTCCTCCTAATTAACTTTAATTAAATTACCATTATTTTTACGAATACAAATGATACTTTAGTTTGAAGAGATAACATAATTAAAGCCTAGGCCAGAGCTGAATGTCATCAAATCATCATCCTAATTAACTTTAATTTAGGTATCTAATAAATTAAATTACCATTATTTTATGGATACAAGTGATACTTTAATTTGAAGAGATATCATAATTAAAGCCTATGCAGGAGCTGAATGTCATCAAGTCCTCCTTCTAATGAACTTTAATTTATGTATCTAATAAATTAAATTACCATTATTTTATGGGTACAAAGGATACTTTAATTTGAAGAGATAATATAATTAAAGCTCAGGCAGGAGCTGAATGTCATCAAGTCCTCCTCTTAATGAACTTTAATTTAGGTATCTAGTAAATTAATTTATCATTTGCTTTTCGTTTAGATGAATATATCATAATTAAAGGCTAGACAAGAGCTGAATGTCATCAAGTCCTCCTCCTAATTGACTTTAATTTAGGTATCTATTGTTTTTCGTTATTTTGTTAAAATGGAAATTTAGTGAAGATATGGTTGTTGAATGGACAAATTTGTAAAACTAAGCATACAACCTAACATATAATTAAGCATTGCATTCTACATAATTTATCAACTACTCCTACTCCTGCATATTTGATATTCTAAATTTACCAACCCCTAAACATGCATACTAATCACATTAAACATGCATAAAACTAAATTACACTACTTTACGCTACTTTTTAATTATTTTCACTACCCTATTACATATTTACATTTACAAAGATATACATGCAAAATAAAAAAGATAAAAATACATACAAATAAAATAAAAATACAAACATGGCCCATGGAGCCTATATATTGCTCAAACCCAATCCAATCTCCAAATAAGCTCTCCAGCCCCAAATGAGGTCAACCCGGCTCAAAGGAGTCAAGCCCGGTCCAAGCCCAACATGAAATATAAGATTGGGGTCAAAATTGGACATCCAAAAATCGAGATTTTAGTAACTCATTCTCATATTAAAGATTCACACATACAAACACAAATCTCAGATTGAACATAGCATAGCATTTCAAATCAGATTTGAATCATCAAAGTTCATAGTCGGATGGAAACATATTGGCCTCATTACAACATATCAAATAGCATAGTTCGTAGTGAATCATCAAAGTTCAAAGTTCAATAGCATAGCATAGCATATTGGCCTCATTACAACATATCAAATCCAAACATCACCGTAGTGAACCAGCAGGAAGCAAACAAACATGAATCATACTTCATTCAACTCAAACATGTACCACACATTACATACATAAGAACATAATCTAAAACACAATTGAACATATTCTAAGAACCCGAGTAAATTCATGCGGAACCTCAGATATTCAACCTCAACAAAACCGACTATGCGAATCATATTTAATACACCATGGAGTAAAGTAACAAACACAGCCACAGAGGAACCCTAAGTTAGAAATAGAACCGAAGGCATAGAAACAAAGAAAGACAAGAGTATGTACAAGCTTTTACCTTCTTAGATTAATAAAGACAGAGAACCCCAAGCTAAAGAAGACGAAATCCCCTTCTTCTCCTCTCTTTTACTCGGTTCCTTCCCCCGTTCTTTCTCTGTTTCACTCCCTCTCCCGATTTCCTTTACATGACCCTTCTCTCTCGGTTTTCTCCCCTAATTTCTTATGTGTTCCTCCCTTTCTTTCTCACCAAAAAACCTTTTTTCTTTCCTAGCTTTTTTGTGGTGTGTCGCCCCCTTCTTTCCCACACCAAAACCCTCTTTTTGGGTTAATAGCACTTTTGGTCACTGAAAGATTTTCAATGTTTCAATTTGCACACTGAAAGATATTTTGTGCCAATTCGATTCACGTAAGATTCAAATTGTGTCAAATTATAAAATCGCGCAGATTTGCAGAGTTTTGGGCAGTCAACGTGCCCATGTGGCATGTTGACCGTTAAATGGGCTTGACATGGCAAACGGTGTTAACGGAGTTAGAAAAATGATTAGCTGTATAGATTTTACGTGCCTAATATCCATTAACCCTAAAACACCCAAACCCAATATTTCACATTCACACTCTCCATCAACACTCTCTCGTGAGTCTCGTTAACCCTCAATGCAGAGATTCCCAAAAACTCGAATGCCACTCTAGATCACCACGCTCTCTTTCGACGATCTTTCTCCGTTTTAGGTAACTGGTTATCGTTTAATCGATTGATGTGGACGTGGTCGATTTTGTTGCTTTAGTTGTGTTCTATTTTGCTCGTTTTATGCCATTTTCCTCTGTTTTTTCCTCTAATTTTGGTACTGATTAGGTAAACCGGTGAGAATGTAGCCTGCTCTGAGAAGACCTATCACAAGGTCAACAAACAAGCTCAAAAGATTTGTGCAAAATCAGAGCGCTAGTGGAGTAGTTAATCTGAATGATAGTGATGATGAGGTTCGGAATATTGTAATGGAAAGTTTGGAAGGCAGCGGAGATGGTGCTGATACTGGGGTAGGGAGCGGTGATACTAATGCTGAGGGTTGTACTAATGATGGGGGTTCTGGAGATGTAGGTTTAGATGATGGGGTAGGGAGTGGTGATACTAATGTTGGGGGTTCTGGAGGTGTAGGTGTTGAGGATGGAGAGGAAACTGGAGTTGATGGTTCTAATGAGGAAGAGGGTATCAATGATGTTTATGTATATGATAATGAAGACATTTTATTATATGAATCAAATAGTGATGAGGAGGTTAGAAAGATTGGTCGTGCCAATCCAAAATATAATGACAAGGTAAGTGGGAAGGAGTTTGAATTTGAGCTTGGGATGGAATTCAACACACTGAAACAGTTCAAGGATGCTGTGAAAACATACTCAATTGAGGGTGGGTACCAAATAATTTTTGAAAGGAATGAGAAGGAGCGATGTAAGGCCAGATGTAATTTAGGTTGCCTTTGGATGATTTGGTGCTCTAAAATCAATGGGCAAGCCACTTATCAGATCAAGACTTATGTTAATGAACACAGGTGCAGTAGGACTCTGGACAACAAACATGCCAACAACTCATGGCTTGCTTTGAGGTTGGTTGATAAGATCCAGGATGAACCTAAAGTCAGTGCTGCAAATTTGGTTGTATATGTTAAGGAAAATCTTTCTTTGGATATTTCAAGACCCATGCTTACAGAGCAAAGAAGAAAGCCTTATAAATCATAGATGGTAACCATCAAGAACAATATGGCAAGCTAAGAAGTTATTTAGCAGAGGTTGTAAGGACCAATATAGGCAGTACATGCAACATTATTCTTGATAGGAACAACCCTGAGGATCCTGCAGTATTTAAGAGCGCTTATATGTGCTTGGCTCCATTGAGAGATGGATTTCTTGCAGGTTGTAGGCCATTAATTGGTTTGGATGGATGTTTTCTGAAGACATCATATGGGGGGCAGCTACTTACAGCAATATCTCAAGATGGGGCTAATGGAATATTTCCTATAGCATGGGTAGTGGTAGAAAGGGAAAATGCAGATTCATGGATTTGGTTTCTGAGGAACCTGCTGCAGGACATTGGAGGTTTCAATGTAGAGAGGTGGTGCTTCATTTCTGACAGACAAAAGGTAATGTTTTGAACATGCTTACATTGCATTTGAATAAATATGTAAGACACTCAATCTAGTTGTTTTTTTATAGGGCTTGGTGTGGGCTATAGAAACACTATCTACTGAAGCTCAGCAAGTAATAGAAGATAGGTTCTGTGTTAGGCATATTTATGCCAATTTTAGCAAGAAACGGCCAGGAGCTCATTTCAGAAAGCTTGTCTTCGAAAGTTACTAAAGGTAAGAGACAAACCCCTAACAACAATGCTGGAGTGGATAAGGGCAGAGGCAATGGATAGGCATGTTAAGAATCGGATTAAGATGAGAAGGAAACAAGGTAGGCTGGTACCAGAGGTACATGATAGATTGAATAAAGCATTCAACAAAAGCAGGACATGGACAGGAAAATGGAGTGGAGATGCTCAACACTCCATTTTTCAGGTTTCAAAAAAACTAGAGCAATATGTTGTTAATGTTGGGTAATCTTCATGAAGTTGTAGGGAGTGAGACTTAACAGGGATACCTTGCACACATGCCGTAGCTATAATTGGTTGGCTGAAAAAATCCAGTAGACTTTGTGCATGTTGCCTATACAAGGGAAACTTACATGAAGATTTATCAGCACAATGTAGTACCAACTAATGGACAGAACTTGTGGGTATTCGAAGGTGCTGACAAGATTATCCCTCCTCCAATGCAAGTTTCAGCTACTGGAAGACCAAAGAAAAAGAGACGACGAGAGCATGATGAGAATCAATCTGGCACTAGATTGAGGAGAAGGTACCACAAAGTAACATTCACTAAATGTGGAGGAATTGGGCACAACATCAGATCTTGTAAAAACCTACCATTGGAACAGGTGACTTCATTTACATACTATAACTCTGCTTGTTTTATAGATAAATTTATGATATATTTGATTTGCAGCAAGCCACTGAACATATGGGTCCTACTGATGTTGGGAGAGGAGCCACTGGTAGAGGAGGTACTGGTAGTGGAGCTGTTGTTAGAGGAAATGCTGGCAGAGGAGTTGCTGGTCGAGGAGCCACTGGTAGAGGAGTTACTGGTCGAGGAGAAGGGAGTTCTGGACTGAGTTCACAACCATCTACTGTTGGTAGAGGAGTAGGGAATTCTGGACTGAGTTCTAGATTGAGTTCACAAACATCTGCTGCTGCCAACAGTGTTAGTCCCAGTAAAGGGAAAAAAATTCATGCTATTAGGAGTAGTAAATATATAGTTTCAACCATGTAGGGAGCAACATCCATTCCAAGGTACACTTCGATGTTGAATCAAACTCAAGAATCGATCAATCATGAGAGAAAAAGTGCGTAGGGATTAACTATGTTTGTTTTGAACTATATGGCTTATGTAGCCCTCTTTTGATACACTATGCACTGATGCTTATCTACCCTTATTTAGGACTTTATGCTGCCAATTTGATGTCACTTATTTTGGACATTATATTGTATTGTGAACATCTGTATCTCTATTGCACTTATATATGTTTTCGATAATTTTGCTGTTTAAATATGTGATTTGAAACAAGAATGATCTTTCAGTGTTCGATTTGGTACATAAATTGACAGTTTGAATACATATAATGGTTACTTACAACAGGTGTCAGGTGGAGATTTGTCCACATTAGTTTTATATTTTATGTAATGCATTAATTCCACGTGGAATTAATTTTACCAGATTTAAAATAAAACTTAATGGTCAATATGTCACATGGGCACGTTGACTGCCCAAAACAGGACAAATCTGCCCGATTGTGTAATTTGACAAAATTTGAATCTTTCATGTGTCGAATTGGCACAAAAAATCTTTCAATGTACAAATTGAACATGGAAAATCTTTCAGTGTGCAAAAGTGCTATTAACCCCCCTCTTTTTCTATCTTCTTTTACCCTTTTACCCCTTAAACCCTAGTTTCTCTTTCTTTAGAAACCCTAAGAAACTAACTTTTTTTTTTTCTATTTTTCGTTCTTTTTGCAAAACCCTAGAAGGTGCCACCTTTTCCTTTTTAAGGTTTTATTTTTAAAATTTTAAATTCTCTTATTTTTAGATATTTTCTAGGGTTTAGTTGTATTGGGCTTGGGTTTAAATTTTTATGGGCTTATGGTCCGAGAAATGGGCTTTTGAATTTTTGAGGGCTTGTGGGCTTAAGAACGGGCTTTTGAATTTTTTTTGTGTTTTTCTATTTTTTCTATTTTGTATTTTTTGGCCAGGCGAAAATCGGTTACTACATATTTCTATTTCAACCACAAATTAGTCCTTTTTCATTTTCATTTTGGTTTTGTTTTTGTTGGTTATAGCTCATTTCGATAAGCATTGGAAAAGTTTTCGTGTGGTATTTGACATGTAGACTTCGGACTTATGTTCCGGAGACTAGTGTGTGAACTTGCGTGTTTTGTTGGGGGATTTTATTTGCCCATCGCTATGTATCTGTCCGATGTCTTCCTCGCTCTACATGAGATGTTAAGATTCTGTCAGTTGGGGATAACAGTGTTTGAGTTATGGACAATGCATGTGTTAAGGTGTATTAGGACTTGATGTCAGTCCAAAGATTAAGATATGGGATTGCACCAAATCTAACTTGTCACCAAACGATTTGTGTGCAGTCTGAGAACACAAGACTACTAGTTCGAGATTGCCTCACTAGAAAATGACTTAGAATTTGAAAAGTGTCAAGCGGAAAAAGTAGGAGATAGAAGAGTAATACCGAAATGAAAGACCTCATATTGAAATGAAATGAAAAATAACACATTGCTGGAATGTATCAAGAATTTCATTGATTGAGAATACATCATGTAATGTATTGACGCATGCTTTACAAGCTAAAACATAAAGATAGCCCTGAAGGCTTGAAAAGTATATGGCTAATAAAAAAAACTAGTTGACCTGAGCAATACTAATTGTAAAGATAAGTGATCAGAGTCATTGCCTAAGAAAGTAGTAAAGGTTTGTAGATGTGGGGTCTATGTTTGACGCGGGGTGAATGTAGACTTCTCTTCTTCCTCCTTTATAGTATTCATGGTGGTCTTTATCTCCTGTTTCCCTGGCACTTCCTTGACATGTTTTGTCGTGGGGAGTTGGAGAAAACAACCTTCCTACTTATTTCTTGAAATTGTTGGGTGAAAGTGCTTCATAACCGCAATCTCTTCTTAGTAATGGGGATCATGGAGAGAACCTTAGGGTCGTGCCCCTTCTTCAAGGTGGATGTGGGAGTGCTAACCTGCATCTTGCTCCATCTTCCTGAATTGTAGGCCTTATGCTTGTAATTGAGGAAAAATGGCTAACTGCCCATTTTGATAATGCTCTTGTACAATGGATTGTGAAAAAGTGTATTCTTCTTCGAAGTGTAGGACGAACATGACTTTGCACTCCGTTGACGTGCATTCATTGGAAACATTTTTTGAGAGTACTCAAGAACATCCAGGCTACAAACTCTGAAATCTCCTATACTTCCTTTGCGATTATCCAGCTAAAATCTTAGTTCTCTTTCAACAAACTGTTTTGAAATAGGATAAACCGTTATGACAATAAATCTCCTTATTTGTAGCCTTTTGGACACAACATTTTGGATAATCCTGATATCAACAATTAAACCCTGGATTGCAAGTCACATAACACTAGAATATTGACAAAATGAACAATTGTTAGAAACAAATTTTTCTGGTCCTTGCCACATGTCAGTTGGAGATTGGTTGATCCTTGTCAAGTGCAAGGTCCCACATTGCCACGTCTCATCAGGTGAATGAAGGTTATTTACAGTACAAACAATGTTCCCTTCAAACATTGTTCTTATTTAAGGAGAAGGATTTGAATTTTTTAATTTACGAAATCACCCCTAAAATGCGCAACCCTTTGAATTTCAAAAAAATCATCCTAAATGCCAACTAGTGAAGAAACATGTTGCCAACTTTTTTTACTGCAGACGATTCACCTCCATAATAAATATGACAACGTTAAACCATTTTATCTTCTCTCTTGCTTGTTTCCCTTCATTTTATCATGTGCACTATTGCAAACACACATCTCATCCCAACGTGCATAATGCCACAAATCATCCACGTCTAACCAACAACATATGACAATCTGGATTTATCCTCGAAGGTCGTGGCACTCAAATATCTTGAAATATCAAATGAGTAACATATAAGGGGATAAATCGCAGACAATGATACCTCATACTATCAAGTGGGTAACAGATAAGGGGATAAATTTCAAGCAGTGATACTACAAGAAAACATAAACAGAGAAGGATGAGAGACACGAAAGGTGAGATATAGAGATATAGGAATGGGTGCAATGATCAAGTTATATTTCTCTTGTATTACAAACGTATAGATAGACAAGTACATTAGTTAGACTTATTTACAAAAACAAAACAATATAAGGTATGTACAATTAATCTCATATATTACACACTTAATTGTCCCGTAGTACTAGCAGGTATGATGCTAATCTTGAATCCTCTAATGCTAAATAAGTGGAATGAGCGTGATTCTTGGAGTCAATGGTAATTGAATGTGATCAACTGATTTCATGGAGATAATGAGTTGATTGAACCTGTTGAATGGAGAGAATCATGAATCTCTTAAGGTCTCATGATTCTCTTTACCCTCCCTCAAGCGTGATGGAGCAGTGCGAAGATTAAGCTTGGACCTAAGAAGAGAAAACTGATCACGATTGAGACCTTTAGTGAAAATATCGACAAGTTGATGTGAGGAAGGAACATAGTAGGTACGGAGAGCCTTTTGAGCAATTAACTCACGAACAAAGTGATAGTCAATCTCAATGTGACGAGTGCGAGCATGAAAGATCGAATTGGTCACCATATAAATTTCTAAAATATTATCAACATATATACATGGTGCAGATTTGAGTGGAATACCAAGTTCACAGAATAAATACCCAAACCATCTAATTTCAATGATAGTGGTGACAAGAGCGTGATATTCGACTTCAGTACTAGACCGAGAAACAATAGATTGTTTCTTGGCAGTCCATGTGAGAAGATTAGGACCAAAAAAGACATAGGTGCTAGTTGTAGACTGATGTGTCAAATATATACATAAATTTGTGCATCCTTTACATATAATTTCATCCCATTTCGAGTTGATTAAGAGTTGATATTGCCTAAGAAAATTATATTTGCATATTGTAGGTGCCAAGGCAAGAAATGGAGGAAAAGAGTGCAAAATGAAGATTTGGACTCCAGAAGTGATTTCCGATCGATCAGAGCCATTCCTGATCGATCGAACCTGCCAAAACACCCAAAAATTCATGGAGACAGATTGCATTTCCGATCGATCGGAACAATGTCCGATCGATCAGAATTACTATTCACAGCACGCGTAGTTTCTGAAAAGTTTCGAATTCACGTGTTTTTGAGCCAAAACGACCCCAACTTGTTTAGGAAACGACATAAGGTTTGGGGAAGCATAAAAGGGGATAAAATAGGGTTTTGGGAGTGTTCTTGGAGCTGGGTTTCATTCTCTACCTTGGAGGCCACCGTTGAAGCTTGGAGAAGAAGAGGGTTCACAAGGGGGTTTTCTCTCTCCTCTTTTATCTTAGTTTTCATGGTTGATTTTCATTGCTTGATGATGTATCTTGACTCTATGAGTGACTAGATCTATTTTCTAGGGTCTTAATGTAACCAAACCTTGAAGATTCAATAAACTTGGTTTCCCTATTTCTTGATTTCTCTCTCTTATTGATTGTCTATGGGTGTGCTTAATGCTTTTGGATGCTTGATCACCATCTAAATGCTTTGTTGCCTAGATTGAAACCGGAAGGAGATATCTAGGGTTTGCCTCAAGCCATAGATGACATAAGGTGCATAAACCATAGGAATATAGGTTTGTGACTTATGCAATAGCTAAATGAGTTCCATAGTTCTTAATGGGTCTTTGATATATTAATCCAATTGTTAGGAATAACAGGGATTTATATTGAAAATACATTCGATGTATCTAGGAATAGAACATTGAATAGGTTGGAAAATCAATTGTCATTATTGAGAGATCACTTAGGGATTAAGGGACCAGGGGAATTGAATTGGATAGGTGAGGTGAAGTTAAGTACCCTAATGTTTTCCATCTTCGATTACATACTTGTGTTTCATTTGTTCTTTGTTCTTTTTAATTAGTTTAGTTAAAATCAAAACCAACCACTTATCCTTTTTACCCAATTTGCATAATTGTTGCTTGTTTGACATTGATTTCTATTGCCAACACATCCCTAGCGGAAACGATAATTTACTCATCTCTTTATTTCTTGTGCAATTTGTGCCCTTGCAATTAAATCCATATCAAGTTTTTGGCGCCGTTGCCGGGGATTGAGACAATTGTTTTTTATGTCAAATTAGGTTTTCAATTGTGTTAATTGGATTTTATTTTTCTGCAGAATTTATTTCTCTTGTATGAGCTTGGGAAGGCGTACTCTTAACTTGGAATTGATTAATATCGATTTGGAAATTGAGAAGACTTTTCGCAATCTTAGGCGGGAGTATACTAATAATATCATGGAAGGCATGGGAGACAATATAGCAAGGAGGAATGTTGGTGAGCCCGGTGGGGGCATGAATATGAATGATGACAATGGTAATGGTGGAGGTGCTAATGGAAGAAATGGTGGTGAAGAGGTTGAAAACCCTCCTAGGAATTTTGATCATCGCTCTCTTGAGGATTGTGCTAGGCCTACTTGGGATAAAAATCCTTCAAGCATCCGCTATCCTCTTATCAATGCTACTAATTTTGAGATCAAACCGGCTATCATCAAAATTATCTCTAACTCGATGAATTTCTATGGTATTCCTAATGAAGAGCCCAATGTCCATCTTCGCTCTTTCTTGCATGTGTGCACTACTTTTGGGATTAACGGAGCTTCTAAGGATGCTATCTTATTGAGGTTATTCCCATTTTCTTTGAGGGACAAGGCTAAGCGATGGTTGATGTCCTTGCCTCCCAATTCTATCACCATTTGGGATGAGATGGCGGAGCAATTCCTGGCGAAATTCTTTCCTCCGGCCAAGGCGGGGCAAATTAGGGCGGATATCATGTCTTTTGCCCAAAAGGATCTTGAATCATTTTATGAGGCTTGGGAGCGTTTTAAAGGAATTATTCGAAGTTGCCCAAATCATGGTCTTCTGGAATGGGTGGTGTACCAAGCTTTCTATAATGGGTTGAGCATGCATACTAAGGAGACTATTGAATCGGCCGTGGGAGGTTCTTTTATGACCAAAAATCAAGAGGAGGCTCGAGAATTACTTGATAAAGTGGCCAAGACCACTAACTCTTGGTCCTCGGTGAGGGGGAATCCAAAGCAAGGGGGAAGTTGTAGAGGTGATGAAGTTATGTCTACCTTGGCTATTATGGCAAAGAAAAGGAGTGCATGCTATGCAAAGCACACCTTCCTATATTTCTTGTGATTATTGTTGTGGACGCCATCCTACGGGGGAATGTTTTATTGCTTCTTCTTCTAACTCTTTTGAGCAAGCGAATTCCATTGGTGGAGGTAATTTCAATCAACTCCGCAATGATCCTTATTCCAACTTCTACAATTCGGGATTTAAGAATCACCCCAGCTTCTCTTAGAGCAATACTCAAAATGTGCAAAATCCTCAACATCTAGTGCAGCCCCAAGAGCAGAAGAGAGATATTGATGAGATGTTCTCAAAGGTAGCCGGAGGCCTAGATACATTTACAACTCAAATCTCCCAATTTATGACAAGGACGGAGCAATACATGAGCAAAATCGATGCCACTCTACAAGCTCAAGCAAATTTGATGCAAAATTATGGAGCTTCCATCTAGAATCTTGAGGTACAAATGGGGCAAATAGCTAATACTTTGTCATATAGAGAAAGAGGTACATTGCCGAGCCAATCGAAGGTGAATCCAAAAGGGAAGGATAAGGAGCAATGCATGGCAATCAATCTCCGGACAGGTAAGGTGGTTAAAAATGTTTCTGATCTAAATGTCGAAAAGGCAAAAATTTTACAGGAGAAGGAAGAGTGCAGCAAAACAGGGGAGACCCAAGTTGAAAACTGTCTAGTGGCCATCCCGATCAATCGGACCCCATCCCGATCGATCGGCCAGCTGCAGTACATGATGAAAAATGCATAAATGAGAAAGATGTGCAGACTCGATATGCTGTGGAGTTGGATTGGCTCAATAGTTCACTTCCTGCACCTCCAGTGAAACCATATGTGCCTCCAATTCCATTTCCTCAAAGGTTAAAGAGCAACAAGAAGAAGGATGATCAATTCTCTAA
The DNA here is from genome assembly GCF_013401445.1 of Tripterygium wilfordii. NCBI lineage: Eukaryota > Viridiplantae > Streptophyta > Magnoliopsida > Celastrales > Celastraceae > Tripterygium > Tripterygium wilfordii. Next base: position 7,594,382 of record NC_052247.1, read on the forward strand.
GTTCTTAGAGGTATTCAAGAAGCTTCAAGTGAACCTCCCCTTTGCCGAGACCTTAGAGCAAATTCCTTGCTATGCCAAATTCATGAGGGAGATCTTATCCAAGAAGTGGATATTGAAGGAGCATGAAAAGATACAATTAACCGAAGAGTGTAGTGCCATTGTGCAAAGGAAGCTCCCAATTAAGCAAGATGATCCGGGAAGTTTCACAATCCCGTGCCCTATAGGTAACACCTTGATTGAGAGATCCTTGTGTGATCTTGGAGCTAGTATCAATTTGATGCCATTGTCGGTTGCGAAGCAAATTGGAGTGAAAGAGATTAGTCCAACCTCAATGTCTTTGCAAATGGCGGATAGATCAATCAAATACCCACTTGGCATAGTGGAGGATGTCTTAGTGAAGGTGGGTGATCTTATGTTCCCGGTGGATTTTCTTATCTTGGATATGGAGGCCAATCCCACTACTCCCATAATCTTGGGAAGGCCATTCTTGAGCATCGGAAGAGCTTCGATTGATGTTGAAAAAGGGAAGCTTACTTTAAGAGGTGAGGGAGGTGACCAAATAACTTTTAAAGTATTTGCCAATAGAAGGCAAGAGGAGATTTCTCAACAATGCCTCCAAGTGGAGCATATTGATATGGTCATCCCCAACACTCTTGAGAAGGAAGCTCCATATATTCTGATGGAAGTTTTCCTATGCCAAGATTCAAAAGTTGAACATGAAGTTCTCAAGGAAGCCTCCCAAGCTGAAATTGAAGTTCAAAAGTCTCAAGTTGAAGATTTCAAGGAGAAGAAAAAGAAGACCAAGATAAAAAAGAAGAGGAAGACCAAGAAAATGAAGAAAAATGTCTTTCCTAAGGAAACAATGGTGATGAAAGCTTATGCTCCTTACATGACACCTAAGCAATCAAATGTCAATCTCAAGAAGTCATCAAGGGGAGTCTACACCACAACCCTCAAGGATCTCGGTTGAATTCACAAAGGGAAGTCGGGCTGAAGACTTTAAACCAAGCGCTTTTGGGAGGCAACTCAGGTTTTATTGTTCTATCTCTATCTTTTTATTTCTATTTTCACCTATTCCATGCATTGAGGACATTGCATATTTTAAGTGTGGGGGTGGAAATTTAGGTTTTTCTAGTTTTTGCTTGTAATAAAATAAAATAAAATGCCTTATGCCATGTCATTCTTGAGTATATTTGGATGAATTTTGTGATCTTTGAAGCATTAATGGATCTTGCAATGGACATTCTTTCCAATTGAGTTTTCCTATCTTGAAAATTGTTTTGTCCATTGTGTTTTTGTCATATGGAACACTTGATTGTAGGGTATGAAATATGACTTGACTTTGGCATTTGTGGTTGTTTGAAATCAATTTGATTCTAAGGAGCACTATTTGAGCAATGAAAAAGAAAATAATAGAAAAGAGAAAAAAAATTGTGTTTATGAATAAATGGTTTCTTTCACAAGTTTTCTGCTGAGTAATCGGGCCTCTTCCCTAGCAAGCAATGAGTTTCGCGTAAAAAGGTAGGAAATGAATGTTAGAGTACCTTGGTGACTAGTTTAACCTTGTAGCCTTTTTGACTCAAGTAATTCGATCCGTTGGGGTGTCTTAACACCTAGTGCCCTAAGCCAACTGGATTGGGAGTCATTAGTCGAAAACTCGTTACATGGGTCATTTAGAAAGCTTAAGGAGGTTGAGCATTACACAAGTCACCTTTGAGAAGAAAAAGAAAAAAAAATGTGAATAAGAATGAAGTTTGAATAAATGCTCATTGTATTTGCTCTTTGATTCTTATTGTTCTTGGAAGACTACATGGCCATTGTTTATGTCACTTTGAAGGCAAATATCAAGTGACATCCATTATGTGCATCAATTATTGAATTTGTAAGCAAAGTGACAGAGATAAGATTCTTGAAGGAATGCTTTTATTGGTTTGAATGCCCTAATGCTTGGTTTGTTAGTGTGCAATTGAGAATCCATTTTATACTCTTGTTGATGACATGAATTTTGGCATTGAAGTTGTTTAATGTTTGTGGGTATCATTCTGGTAAACCCTCAGGAGACACAACTCCTCCTACTAGGGGCACCTAGGAGTTTAAAGGCTTGTGACACATGCTAAGTGTCATCGTGAGCCCTACGAAAGTGGCATAGATTAGTTGCTTATTTAGGTTTGGTCTTAGTTGTTTTATTTTTCATTTGAGCTTAACGGAAAATACTTTTTCCCTCCTTTATTCATTTTCAATTTGCTCGAGGATAAGCAAAGGTTGAATGTAGGGGTGTTTGATGTGCCAAATATATAGATACATTTGTGCATCCTTTACACATAAATTCATCCCATTTTGAGTTGATTAAGAGTTGATATTGCCTAAGAAAATTATATTTGCATATTCTAGGTGCCAAGGCAAGAAATGGAGGAAAAGAGTGCAAAATGAAGATTTGGACTCTAGAAGTGATTTTCGATCGATCGGAGCCATTCCTGATCGATCGAACCTGCCAAAACACCCAAAAATTCATGGAGACAGATTGCATTTTCGATCGATCGATTAGAGTTACTATTCATAGCAAGCGCAGTTTCCGAAAAAGTTTCGAATTCACGTGTTTTTGAGCCAAAACGACCCCAACTTGTTTGGGAAACGACATAAGGTTTGGGGAAGCATAAAAGGGGATAAAATAGGGTTTTGGGAGTGTTCTTGGAGCTGGGTTTCATTCTCTACCTTGGAGGCCACCATTGAAGCTTGGAGAAGAAGAGAGTTCATAAGGGGGTTTTCTCTCTCCTCTTTTATCTTAGTTTTCATGGTTGATTTCCATTGCTTGATGATGTATCTTGACTCTATGAGTGGCTAGATTTATTTTTTAGGGTCTTAATGTAACCAAACCTTGAAGATTCAATAAACTTGGTTTCCTTATTTCTTGATTTCTCTCTCTTATTGATTGTCTATGGGTGTGCTTAATGCTTTTGGATGCTTGATCACCATCTAAATGCTTTGTTGCGTAGATTGAGACCGGAAGGAGATATCTAGTGTTTGCCTCGAGCCATAGATGACATAAGGTTTATGAACCATAGGAATATAGGTTTGTGACTTATGCAATTGCTAAATGAGTTCCATAGTTCTTAATGACTTTTTGATATATTAATCCGATTGTTAGGAATAACAGGGATTTATATTGAAAATACGTTCGATGTATCTAGGAATAGAACATTGAATAGGTTGGGAAATCAATTGTCATTATTAAGAGATGAATTAGGGATTAAGGGACCAAGGGAATTGAATTGGATAGGTGAGGTGAAGTTAAGTACCCTAGTGTTTTCCATCTTCGATTACATACTTGTGTTTGATTTGTTCTTTGTTCTTTTTAATTAGTTTAGTTAAAATCAAAACCAACCACTTATCCTTTTTACCCAATTTGCATAATTATTGCTTGTTTGACATTGATTTCTATTGCCAACAGATCCCTAGTGGAAACGATAATTTACTCATCTCTTTATTACTTGTGCGATTTGTGCGCTTGCAATTAAATCCATATCATAGACCTTCGATCATCGATAGACCCAGCCCAATCAGCATTGAAAAAGCTTCGTAAATCGAAGTCAGTAGTCTTATGGAAGACCAAACACTGAGTGATGGTGTCGTTAACATACCGAAGAATACATTTGACAACTTGAAAGTGAGATGTCCGAGGTTTTTGCATGAATTGACAGACTTGATTAATGGCAAAGGAAATATCAGGTCAAGACAAAGTTAGATACTGGAGGCCACCCACCATGCTTCTGTAGAGAGACAGATCAGACAGGGGATCACCATCCATGCACGAGAGTATCAGAAGGTAATAGTGTAGGACATGGTTTGCACTCAGCCATATTAAACCATGTCAATAAATCAACTGCATATCTTGTTTGAGAGAAGTACAATTTATTGGAAGATAGTTGGATTTCCATGCCAAGAAAAAAATTGAGTTCACCCATTCTGCAACTATCAAAAATAGATCATAACTGTTCAAGAAAGATGTCAATATTGCGTGAGTCAGATCCAGCCACAATAATATCATCTATATAGACCAAAACATATATGGTAGAAGATGATCAGCGACTAATAAATAGTGAAGCATCCGAGTGACTATGGGTAAAGTTTTGAGCATGAAGAAAAGAACTGAGGCATTGGAACCAAGCCCGAGATGCCTGCTTAAGGTGATAGAGAGCTTTATGAAGACAACAAACATACTGAGGCCATGGTGCATCATGAAAACCCGGGGGTTGTTTCATGTACACCTCTTCTTGTAAGTACCCATTCAAAAAAGCGTTGCGAACATCAAGATGTTGAAGTGGTCAATTATACGAAATAGCAAGAGCCAAAATTGTCTGGATAGTGGTTGGTTTAACTACCGGACTAAATGTTTCTACATAATCAAACCTTCTTTTTGATTGAATCCCTTGGCTACAAGGCGAGCCTTGTAACGGTCAATTGAACCATCTGCTTTTCGTTTAACTTTGAACACCCACTTGTATCCCACAACATTCATACGAGAAGTGGCAAAAACTAAGGACCAGGTGTTGTTGTGCATGAGGGCATCATATTCCTCTTGCATGACAGCTTGCCAGTGACCATATTTAGAGGTCTGAGTGTAGCTGGTGGGTTCAATGGACAAAGGATTAGATTGCTCGACAAAGAGTGCCTCTGATAAAGAATGAGGGCTGGTTGTGGAGTAGAGTGGCTTTCTTTTCGGGCCAAAGAGAATGATGGATTTGAGAGATTTGAATTTTTTTTGGAGGATTGGGTGTTTCTGGAGAATTTGGATAAAGAGATGGATCAATAGTTGTCGAAGTAGGACAAAATAGGAATAGAGGCAGAGGGTGAATTCAGGAATTGTGGTGGTGACTCTGGGTCTTGGAGATTTGGTAGTAGAGAAGAGGAGGTTGACACGTGTAGTGAGGAAGATGTTTGAGTTTCAGATGGAGGTAGTAACTCTGACAAGGGTAAGATGCTTTTGGATGCTTAATCACCATTTAAATGTTTCGTTGCCTAGATTGAAACCGAAAGGAGATTTCTATTGTTTGCCTCAAGCCATAGATGACATAGGGTGCATGAACCATAGAAATATAGGGGCGTGACCTATGCAATCGCCAAATGGTTTATCACAAATCTTAATGGATCTTTATCTCTTGAATCCGAATGTTAGACATAACAGGGATTAGGGATAGAGATACTTCCGATGTGACTAGACATAGAGCATTGGATAGGTTAGGGAGATCGATTGTTATTATTGAGAGAGGACTTGTGGAATAAGGGACCAAGGGAGTTATATTTGATAGGTGAGGTGAAATTAAGTACCCTAGTATTTTTCATATTTGATCTAAACTCGTGTTTGACTTGTGCTTGTTTTAATTGCTTTAGTTTAGTCAAAAATCAAAACCAACCATTAATCGTTCTCCCAATTTTGCATAGTTGTTGATTGTTTGACATTAATTTTGATTGCCAATACATCCTCGTGGGAACGATAATTTACTTATAATTTTATTACTTGTGTGATTTGTACGCTTGCAATTAAATCCATATCAACCACCACTACCGTTGGACTCCTCTCACTGAGACGCAAAATGCCCAGTCAGATATGCCCAACACGGGCACGAAATATGGTTTTTTAAAACAGTAACACTGGCCAACCAATGTTATTGTTTCAAAACAGTAACATTGGTCGACTAATGTTACTATTTTCAAAAAACTTCAGATCTATCTGATTCCGACGGCGGTTCGTCATACCACTATAACCGTTAGATTCCTCTCATTGAAGCACACAATGCTCAACCATATACGGTCCAAAACGGCCACCGAATATGTCCCTTTTAAAATAGTAACATTGGTCAGCTAATGTTACTATTTTAAAACAGCAATATTGGTCGGTCAATGTTATTGTTTTGAACAAACTTTAGATCCAGCCAATTTAGATGGCGGTTCGCCAAACCACCACCATTGGACTCCCCTTATAGAGATGCACAATGCTCAACCATATCTGGACCAAAACTACCACCAAAAAAGGAGATGAGAGAGAAAAAGATGTAGTAATAAGAGAGAGATGCAGTAAAAGAGAGAGAGATGCAATGATGAGAGAGATGCAGTAGAGAGAAGATTTAGTGAGATGAGAGAGAGATGTAACATAGAGAGAAAGTAACAAGAGAGATAAACCATATTAGATCTTAACCTCTTTGAAAAAAGGGCAAAAAAAGGAACTAGATAAAATTTAAATAATTATAAAAAATAAAAATATACTTATGAGGGATAAAGTTTTTTGGAGTTGACCTAGATATCTAACAATTTTGAAAGTGGTATTAATTTGTCATTTTCTACACTTGAAATAAATTTAACACGAACCTTTCCCCTTTAAATAAAAGATAATGTCATTTAAGTACTCACTTGACAAATGTTGGACACAGGTTCAATTAAAATTTTGTTTTTCATATAAGTACCTATTTTCCGCAGAAGTGTATCTTTTAAAAATTTATATTTACAAATCTCATATTTGCCATTCTTTTTCAATAGGCATGGATCTAAGAAAGACCTACATCTAAGACACCTCCCCTCCATTTTCACCACCACTACCATCCGCCTCCATCTCCACCATCGCCACCGTTGCACCTCCACCAATGTTGCACATCCACCATCATCTTCTTCCTTTTTTTGTTATTCTTCTTCTTATTTTTGTTCTTCTTCGTCTTCTTCTTCGTCTTCTTCTTCGTCTTCGTCTTCTTAGATATGAGATGTAATATGAGATCGTGATGTAATCTTAGTTCAGATCTGAGATCATACATATATGAGATCGTATAGTTATAAGTTATTGTTTTAATGTTGCTATTTTGAAAATGTAAGATTATACAATCAAATAATTCAACTTCTTTTCTTAATCCTCTTTATTTTGAAACTGTAACATTATAAAATCAAACTATTAGCAGTATATGATGTGGATGAGCTTTTTAATGTTAATGTTAATGTTTGAAACAGTAACATCACCATGTTACTATTTTGAAAAAAATAATATTAGACTAATATTTACCTACATTATAATGTTAATGTACTGACATCCTATTTTTTAGGGTCATTTGCTATGGTAAGAAATATGACAAGGGTAAAACAGTAACTTGAACAAGTTTGAACGATTTGGAAGACCTTGACAACTTTTTTTTTTCAAATCCAACACCTAAGAAAATCCTGAATTAAAATCTTATACCCAATATCTACGCCTAAATGAAAGTAATGAAGAATAGAAACAACAAATCTAAATCTTTTTAAGTTTTGAATTGTGAAACATAGATTTAAAGAGAGAAATACGAGAAGAAAGAGAAGAAGAAGAAGAAGAAGAAGAAGAAGAAGAAAGAGGAAAAAAAAGAAAGAGAAGTGAGAGAAGAAGAAGAAAGAAAGATGCGAAGAAGAAAGAAAAAAGAAGAAAGAAGAAAGAAGAAAAATAGATCAAGAGAGAGAGAGATGAGAAGAAAGAGAAGAAGTAGAAAGAGAAAAAGAGAAAACAGAGATAAGAAGAGAGAGAAGAAGAAATAAAGAGACAAAGAAGAAAAGAGGAAAAGAGGAAGAAAAATAAGAGAAAAATAGATCTATAGAGAGAGAGCGACGAAAAGAAAGATAAGAAGAAGAAGAAGGATAAAAAGAAGAGAGAGAATAAGAGGAAAGAAAGAGATTTGTAGGAGAAAGAATGATAGGGTTAGAAAGGTAATTGGACATTCAATGGGTACTTTTATGTCCATGTATTTTTTTTTTTGTTGGACCTAGATGCCCAACTCTAATGGGTATCGACTTGGCATTGTCCCTATAAATAATCCACTTTAATATCAAGTTTAAAACCTAGCCCAAAAGTTTAGTCTTCTTCTACCTTTCACCGAGTTTTCCCAACCAATTTCATCGAGTCACACCACCTATGACTCGGTAAGATGTAATCCTCCACCTGTGGTGTGGATCAAGGCCGCCTCCGATGGAGACAAGTCCAATCCAGGCTGGCGAACCATATTGAAGTGAGGCCCAACCATGGTAGGAAATTCTCAAGTGCCAAATCCTTGGTAACCGTAAAATACTCATACCCATATACAACAAGGTGAGTTTCTAACCTAAGTCAGATTCCTCTCCGATGATGCAATGGTGAGGCCACTCCAATTTCCTTAACTACCACTTGAATTCAGATCACAAAACAAGAAACCAAGAAAAATATCAACCCGTGTTCATCCGCAAATCACCCAAATCCCATATATATACGTATAATATTTGTGTGCTCACCTTAATTGTGAAATCCTCCTCTAAGAAAACTCTTTGATTCTAGTCCACCTCCACCCGAATCAATCCTCTTGGTTTTCCCTTGTTTCACATCAATATAAAAATGAATGTCATCAATTTTTCAACTGAAACTATCCAAAGTTACTATTCGTAAAGAGATAGAAAGGATCCAAGATTACCTCTCGTATTGTCCTATGCCGGTGAGACAAATCGACACCATGTGATTTTCAGCTGCTGCTATAGCCTATATGTATTTTCTTTAGATTTATCAATAAAGAGAGAATGAGACGTATATATATACGGTATACTAGGTTTTAAGTATTTCTCCTATATTATAAATTGACCCACTAGTTTCCTTACTTTAGCCATTCCCCCAAAGGTTTTTTTTGTTTCAATTAGCCTCCTATGGAAAGTTTGGGGTTTTACAAGTAATATCATTGTCTTAAGAACAATGAAATTTATTTAAACCGGTGAGATTTTCAATCATAACTTTAATTTCTTTAAGTTTCAATCATGATAAATCGTATTAACCGTGTACGATGTTCATATGAAATTTCATAGCAAACAGAGTACATATGATCACTCAAATAAGTAATATAATTGTTTTATACGAACAATGAAATTTTTATAATCAGTGAGATTTTCAATCACAATAGTGAAAGTTACTTAAGTTTCAATCATGATAAATCACAATAAGCATGTAAGAATATTCATATGAAATTTTCATAACAAATGGAGTACATATGATTGCTCAAACAAGGAATATCACTATTTTGATAAGAATAGTGAAATTTTATTGTTTCGTCTTATTTCCATAGTTTTCTAGAGCTTCCTGTCAAGATCTCTAATTTTCACACATATCGATTTCATAAGATTTTCTTTATTAACCACATAAAACGACTCATTCCCCTTAGAATTTGACAAAAATCGAGGTTTCAAATTTTTTCTTTATTTTTCTTCCACGACATCTCTAACAAATCAAATAATACATCCATACCTTCTATAATATTTTTAGATTCATCCAGAAGTACAAATCTAAAAAAATGAATTGAAAATTCAAAGAAAATAAAAAAATCAAAGAGAGACATATTCATGATTCGAAATAAAATAAAGATTGAAGAGAGAGAGAGAGAGAGTTCGATCTTGGAGAGGGAGAGAGAAGAGAGGCATGAGGTAGGAGATTAGAGAAAATTGTTTTAGAGTTATTTGTCTTATATAAGGGTTTTTTGTCCAAATAAATTTCAATAACTTATTGGAGTATTCAAAATTAAAATGGCTCTAGTGGTCTAGAACCTTTTAGTGACGGATTTCTTGGTAAATCTCCCAAAAAATCCTTAATGTGACTGAAAAAATTTGACAGAAATTGGGCATGCATGTGGCGATTCTTTGGACATCCCCGCCCCTCTTTAAATATGTATCAAGATGTCAAAATGTTGTACGGATTTGGTTTGCATTCTCTCGTATGGTTGCGTTTGGACTGTTGGTTGCGGAAATCAATTTTATACTTTAGTATAAGGATATTGGGACCATCTTAACAGAGGCATAAATAAAAAATTTTACGAAAATGTCCAAGCAAAACATATGACAAACAAACTATTCAGAGATACTTAGGGTGCGTTTGGTAGACAATTTTAATAGTAACATATATTGTAGCATATATTATAGATAATAAATGGTGGCATATATGGTTCCTAAAATGTTAGTAGGTGTTTGATGCTGCTTCTGTTTGTAGCATATATTGTGTTAAAATTGTTGTGCAAATTTCTTGCAGAGATATTATGCATTTAAGTTGTAATTTATCTAATATTAATAAAAATATTGAAATTAATTTTAAGATTTTTAATTTTTGAAAATTTGGTTCACTTTATCATTCAATTCAAACTAAAAAATATCTCATAATTCATTATTAATTTTCATTTTCAACAAAAATAGAAATCTCATTATCTCTTCAACTGACCCCTAGCATCCTCTGTATCCTCTACCGTCTCACATCCTCTTTCCTCTGCATCCGGTGTCATGTTGCTCGCTACTTTGGCTATACCAATGCTGGTCTGGTCCTTAACGACTCCAATCGCTTTCCGGATCGTGCTTGACGCCATCTCGACGATTGATCAAAATCAAACCCCAAGCTCAACTAATCAAGATTTGATCGGGGAAATAAAACCTGAAACCAAAATCAAGTCCGGTGATAGTAGGGAAGAGCGACGACGGTTGGAGGTTAAGGATCGAGCTCATGTATGGTGAGGACACTCGTGATCAAGGTTTGAGACAACGTCGTTGTGAAGATGGGTTGAAGGTGTTGTTGCCGATTATGTGTCAAGAAGGAAGAGAGAATAAGAGAGAAGGTGAAACAGACGAAAGACTTTTTGAGGGTATTTCGGTAATCTTGTTAACAAATGGTCCATTTGAGAATGCACAATATATTGTGCTGAAATTGTCTCAAAATTTGTGCAACGAAATTACTGTTTGATTGCCTAAAACCATAAATGGTTATTGTACAATATATAGTGCACCATTTGTACTAAGCAAAATTTATGGATCCGAGTAGTAATTTAAAATTTTAGAATTGATTATAAAAGAGTCTCTCGTCATTTCCGACGCTGTTTTGTTCTTTTATGGTTTCCATTCATGTCATTCAATAATATTCTTAATGGTACTTTTTGAAGGAAAAACACAAGGGACAACTACTAATAGTGAAAGATGGAAGCCAAGGTCTGCTGTTTATTTAATTTGTTATTGTTAAATTTGGAAGTTTCAATTATAAATTTCACTGTTCTATAGAAGAGTGAAATTTCTTGGTTTGCACAAATTTCTTTACTGTAACAAAACTGTGAATTTGAATGTCACAAAAAAGTTTCTCATGAATTCTGTCATCATATGAAACGCAAATTGAAGGATAAATTGATGGGGTCAATAAATGGATTTCGGGAGGGATGATGTTTAAATTTTGAGAATGTGCATATGCACCAATGGAGGAAATGTTTCATGTAAAATTATTTGAAATGAAGGAAGAATGTGGTAGAATGGTTACAGATTTCTTAAACGACATCCCGTCTAATCATAATGTGGCGATGTTGGCAACGTTGGAGTGACCATTGATGTGCCATTTATATACATGCAATTGTGCATCCCTTTAAGTCAATTGAACATTGATTTGGCCTAAATACTCATATTTGCACATTTCAAGTGTGAAGGCACAAACCAAAGAAAAGAGAGCCAAAATCAGAAGAAATTGAAGACAGAGACTTTTTTGATCGATCAAGGTTGGAGCCTGATCAATCGGACCATGTTGCTGAAGTTTGAAAAAGAATACCAAAGACTTTCCCAATTGATCGGACACCATTCAAAGCATTGCACAAATTTCACGAAAAAAGCCCCAAATTCAAGTGGGTCTGAACCAAAATGACACCAAATTATTTTATAAACAACAAATGGATTTTGGGAGTATAAAAGGGCATATGAGAGGGTTTTTGGGGATTCTTAGAGGCTAGGGTTTTGGAGCTCTCAAGGAAGAAGCCATTGAAAACTTGGGGAAGAAGGGGGTCTTTCTATTTCTCTCAATTTTCCTTATTTTGATGACTATAATTGATTCTCTTATGATGTATTTCCACTCTATGAGAAACTAACATTCTAACTAGGGTCCTAATGGAGCCCTACTTTGAATATTGAATGAACTTGGTTTGTTATTCTTGATTTCCTCTCTTACTGTTGATTATCTATGGATGTGTTTAACACTTTTGAATCGATTTGTGCGTTTGCAATCATTTTCCAACAAGTTTTTGGCGCTGTTGATGGGATTGAGGCAATTTTGATTGGTATTGATTTAGGTTAACTCTAGTGCTAATTTGAATTTAACTTTCTTGTTTTTGTAGGTGATTATTTCTCTTGTATGAGTTTGGGGAGAATAACTCTTAGTTTGAATTTGGCAATTCTAGATCCGGAGATTGAGAGGACTCTTCCCCAACTTAGACGTGAGCAAGCTAATAATTTAGTTGAAGGTATGAATGATAACTTGAATGGGCGCAATGGTGTTGAGCCCGAGGAGGGCTTGAATGGTGCTAATAGAGCTAATGAGGTTGATGGGCCTCCTATTGTTGAGAGAGTCGCTCCTAGGCAAGTCGACCCTCGTTCTCTTGAGGAATGTGCTAGGCCTACGTGGGACACAACTCCATCTAGCATTCGATGTCCTCCTATTAATGTCGCCAACTTTGAGATCAAACCAGCTATCATCACTATGATCTCTCACTCGGTTATCTTCCATGGTCTTCCTCATGAGGAGCCCACTCCTCATCTCTTTACATTCTTAGATATATGTGATACTTTCAATGTCAATGGGGCTTCTCGGGATGCTATTCTATCGAGACTCTTCCTCTTCTCACTGCGGAACAAGGAAAAAATATGGTTGAATTCATTGCCCCTCAACTCCATTACTACTTGGGATGAACTCTCCATCAATTCTTGAAAAAGTTCTTTCCTCCTCGAAGGGTACAAAAATTGGGAACGATATCATGGGTTTCTCCCAATATGATATGGAATCCTTTTGTGAGGTTTGAGAACGAATGGCTTGAACATGTCTACCAGGCAAATGCTTGATGCTATAGTAGGAGGTTCTTCTATGAAAAAGTCACAAGATGATGCCCAAGCATTACTTGACAAGATAGCCAAGACCAATAATGGTTGGCCAACGGATAGGCTTCCCCAAATGCCAGAGAATTCGAGGGACAATGATGTGATAACCACTTTGGCTGATATGGCAAGGAAGCTTGATGCATTGACGTTGAATTCAGCTCAAGGTGTGAATGCGATGCAAGGGATGTCTAGTTTGTGTTGTGACTATTGTAGTGGTAATCACCCAACCGGACAATGTTTGATTGCTTCTACTTCCTCCCATGCCAAACAAGATAATGCTATTGGGAGAGGGAACTTCAATTGGCCAATGAATGATCCCTACTAGAACTATTACAATTCGGGATACAAGAACCTTCCCAAACTCTCTTGGAGCAATACTCATAATATTTAGAATCCACCACAAAATTTTCAGCCTTAAGAGAAGAAGAGGGATGTTGATGAGATGTTTGCTCAATTGGCGAGTAGCTTGAATACCCTCTCCAATTACACCAAAAAATTCATAACCAACACCGATGCCGCACGACAAGTTCTAGCCTCCTTACTTCAAAACCAAGGGGATTCCATTCGAAATCTAGAGGTCCAAGTTTGACAATTGGTCAATGCTTTATTGGGTAGAGAGAAAGGTGGTTTACCGAGCCAAAACGAAGTCAATCCAAAAGGAAATGAGCAATACTTTGCCATCACTTTGAGAAATGGGAACTTGGTGGAGACTGCAATTGATCTAGATACTGAAAAAGCGTAGAAACTGAAAGATGTAGAGTTGCAGAAAATTGGAGCTAAGAAGGAGGTTTAGAGGCAAACTCTGATAGATTATACCCCAATTCCGATCGATAGGGCTAGTGCAGATAGTACAACAAAATTCTAAAAAGGGAAAAAATGGACAGATTCGATACATAGTTGAGCTTGATTGGCCCGATAGTTCATTAACTACTCCTTCTGTGAAGGGATATTTTCCTCCCATTACATTTTCACAGAGATTGAAGAATAACAAAGTGGTGTTGGGATTATGTCCTAAAAACATACCATGTATGATGACAGTTCTGAGATTTATTGATAAATATTTAATATTCCATTTTGTGTATTAGATGTCTTTTCATTTATGTATGAATGTTTCATCAACGTCTAGGGATGCTATTTGTAGTAATCTTGGATACTTAGGTACACTTTATGTGTGAGTATAGACAGACACAAGATTCACTATTACATCCAAAATAAATTAGTCACAACCAAATTAACAAAGCTAGACACTTTTTTGATATAGGTTGTAGTACATGGACATTTCCAAATAGGGGAGTGGTTTGTCTTGACTACTCAAGAGGATTCTCGAATTGGTGTACTAGTGTATGTAAGACAACATACATTGACAGAATTACATAGGAAATAACAACCAGAAAGTACTATCAATGAGTTGTTCATCATATAGCTGTGGGAGTACGATATCCCTTAAGCTTGAGTAGGTCAATACTTTCTGATGCAACAAGGCCCGCACACGCCCAAGGAAAGGTGGGTACACCACTAACAGAACACACAGGCCCACATGGACAGGGGCCAAATCCCTGGGCCCAAGCACCATCATAAGATTGGGCCTAACTAGCCACTAGAAAATCGGTTGACTAATGTTAGGTTTGCCCAACTTATAAACTAGACATTGAACCCCTTCACTTCTGATGTGGGATTCCTGCATCATTTCCTTCCACTTAGAATGTGCACACCCTCATGCACTTGACCCACTGGCGTGCCACACAAACCAATGCTAGCCCGTCACACAGACACAGGCACACTCTCGAACACAGGGGGCAAATCTCCGGGCCCAAGCACAGCAACAAGATTGGGCCTAAGTAGCCACTAGAAAACCGGTTGACTAATGTTAGGTTTGCCCAACTTATAAACTAGACATTGAACCCCTTCACTTCCGATGTGGGATTCTTGTACCACTTTCACACTTATAGCGTGTGCGTTTTGATTCATCAATGAGTGAGACACGTACTATTGTTGATATACTCGATGGATTGGATGTATGCCACTATGATATGGGAGCACACCTACAATATAGTCATTCATGTACTTTCAAGTTATGGAAGTGTAAGCACCCACTTGAAAGGTTCAAATTAATCTACTCAAAAACTGTGCACAGTGATCCTTATGGATCAAACTTTGATATTTAGATTGATTGAAGAGTCAATCTAATACGATTAGTGAATAGATACAAAGGAACCGAGAGCTCAGGGGAAATATGGACTTTGGAGTGTTTGATAGTACACAAACTTTCACTCCAACTTATTGGGTGTTGCATGGAGTATATATTCGTACACATCTCACAGATCAGGGACATGTTTCTAAATAAGAGAAGTCTCGATGTAAGTATCGTACATCTTTAGGAGTTCATCCATAGTTCAAGTGGTGTCAGATGAACAATGGATTGAAATATTATTACTAGTCATAGGGCTTGATGGTAAAAAATAATATTTTACGAGCCTAACTTTGTATGTCATACGGATTCTCCCTGGTAACCCCACTTTAATCTCTTGTCCTATTTAAGGAAGATCGGCAAAATTCACCATATCACAATGGTTATTGGGATATTTACAAGAATAGAATTTGTATAACAAATAGTTATAATTTTATTGGGTATTAGTTTTCCAAAGATAACCCTAAGATAAAATTATGTTTGTTAAGATGTACAAAATTATTGTAATTGTATTTATGATAAAATAATAAGTCTCGAAATTTCGATTTAGATTGTAAAATAAATATTTTACATAATCGAAATTAAAGTCAAGAATGGACTATGGACCAAGATAATATTTGAGCCTTGAATTCTTGAAGGATTAGCGAAGTTAGTGCCATACCATGCCTTGCGTTGCTTAATGAGAAAACATAAATCGGAGGCTCCGTTCAAGGTAGGTCTCTCTTTTTTGTCTTCTAATTCCAATAGGTTCGGGACGTACAAACCTAAGAGGCTTGTTAATTTTTTTTATATATATAGATATACTCTCTCATATATATATAGACAGAGACATATATGCTCAAATAGAGCTGCCACTTTTATATATAACCACGAGAGAGACAATCACTAGACCGTGAGAAAGAAAGACAAAATTCTAGTAGTGCCGAGTGACAAATCCCATGACAGTTGAGTGTTAGTTATGGTTCACCACCAATCGGTGATTCTTTGCTTTGCTCGTATGCAAGGAGACTAAAGGGAATATCAAAGAAACGGCGTAGGCATTCCAAGTTGGTAGAGATCAAGACGGTGATTCATGCGTTCAAGAAAAGAAGAAAGCGTAGGACCTAGGTATTGAAGAGGTTGGTAGTTTTCTAAACCTTTTTGATGCTATGTTTGTGTGATTAGATCTAGAATTAATTTTGTATGAATATAAACCTAGAAGCATGCTAGGATTATTTACTAAGATTAAAACGAGATCTAATATGTTTTTATGCCATGTTAAAAATATTATTTGTAACCAAATAAATTTTTAGAAGCATGCTAGGCAAACATGATGGGGTCGTGGGTTACATAAGGGTTGTGGAGCATCGTTCGTTAAATTTTTGATTTGTACCTATGCTAAGACGATCCTAGAAAGCTTCCGCTGCGTGTCTAAAATTAGTTTTAGCAACCAACAAATGGTATCTGAGCGAAACTTAGTATTTATTAACTCAAATTTAACACAAAGATTCATTAGAAAAATAATTACGAGCTAAAATGGTGCCTAGAGTGTGCGATTTATTTTATGAATGTTTGGATGTCAATAACACTTGTTTTACAGTCTTAAGATACTGTACTAAGCTGGTAATTAATTATATTAAGTTTTTTTGTTTTGGATTGTAACCTATAGGCTCATGTTTAGAGTCTATGGGATATTTTTTGTAAAGCTGTTTTTTTCAGATTTGTAGTTTCTTAACTTTGTAAATTCATTAGAATCACTTGTAAGCCTTAACCAAGGCATAGGACTTTTTATACTAGTACTTAGTGATGTTATGAATGGAATAGCACGAAGAAATCACGAAGAAACGCAGCTGAAAAATTGCAGCAACCAAAGCATGTTTCGCACGCAATAGATTTTCCAGATTTGTGCTTGGAGTGTTCCTATGGGGTAGTTCGGTTTGTAACTCAATTTTTGGGTAACCGAAATATTTTCTGGACTTGGGACACCCCTGGAAAGCCTCTGGAAGTCGCACACACAGAGTCATGGTGGAGATCGACGTGAAGAAAAAGCCTCAACCGTAGAGGAGGGCCACGACCCAACTTGGTGCACAAGGCTAGGGTTTTTCCGTAGTGTTCAAGTAGCGTTTGGAGATGGCTATCAACATGTCGAACATCATGAAGACCAGCTTAGATACAGTATCATGTGTGTTTATATTATGCTTGTTTATTTTGCTTTATTTAATTATGTTTTTACTTATGGGTGAATGGATGCCTAATTAAATTGGCATGTCATATAGACAAGCCTTGGCACCGGGCTTATTAGGAATCACATTGACATATAATAAGCTACATGTAATTACGTGATTGGACAAACTTACGTGACATAATTTAATAGATTAAAGATTTAGGTTAAACACTGATCGGACCTCTATTTTGAGGTCCTAATGGCCTTTAATTAGGATGTTCTAGTACTTAAATGATGTATTTATGTTTAATTTAGTTAGTTTTACTCTTATGATTGCCTCTCATTAGTTTTGCAGAAAATAAGATTAAACCGATAAAGTTGGAAATGTTCGAGACTGAAGAAAAATGCATAGAGATGAAGAATTGTTCGGACACCTTCATTGGATATCTGGACAGTTGATTCGAGGGGCAAAAAGGTCAAAAAAATTTGAAGCTACTGCCCAAAAATGGAAAGTTACACAAACTGTTCAGACACCTATTATCTGTCTGGACAGTTGGATCTAGAAGCTTTAATCATCCACACAGATTTCTGAACCGTCCGGACAATTTCCCAATTTATGCATTCCGATAATAGATAATTAAGCTGATTTTTTTGGTATTTCTAAAATATAACCAATAGGTGAAGTTTTGCAAGGGTAGATAGGTAATTGCAGTTGTAAAAATAGGAGAAAACCCTAAGATTTGGGTTTTTGCCTCATTCATTCACTCTTGAACATCTAGCCTCCATTGTAGTTTCTTTCTTTCTCTCTCTAGATTTTGTCAAGCTTCTTGTGATTTTGATTATAAACACAGATTTTCTTCTAAAAAATTGATTGTTTATCTTCATTAAGATGAGTGACCAATTTCCCTTTCTAATTTCTAGTCCCGAACAGTGGGTGTGAGGTTTCATTGCTCAAGGTATGTCTAAAGAGTCGTAGCTTCGATCTCTCTCTTTCGATTTTGTGATAGTTGTGTATTTGGGTGCATGAGAATAGCATGTTTTTTTGTGTTTTTGGATTCTATAATCTAGGGATTCAATTTAATATGTTTGATTAGGAATTGTTAATGCCCAATGCATGATTTCCCCAATTGATTGAGTTTTTATTGCATAGCTATTAATTGTATGTATTGACGATGAGATTTTGTGGAATTTATGGAATATGCTTGATAGAGTTATGGTTAATTGGTCATTGAGTGTGAAACTAGGGTGCTAGCAAAGTCGAGCCCCAAGGGGGAAGTTAATCCATAAAATAGGTGCCTACCCATTTGAAGTCTTCATGCCCAATTTCCTTTGCATATGCATAGTTAATAGTATCGCACAATGCATTGTCTATGGTTGTACGTGTTTGCAATGATACCTTGAGTATGATAACCGAATAGCCACTATGATAGATTAGGGACTAGGTTTTTAATTAATTGTTTCAAATCAAATCTTGTTTAATTTTGATTACAAATTGCCTATGCTACAGAGTCATTCGGCCTTCTTTCTTATTTGTGTTTATTTTGATATTCGTTGCGTTTATTAGTGTTAGCTAGTTGTTTGCATACCATTTACCACCATATCTACATTGCTTCCTTGTGGATACGATACCGAACTCATCGGTTTTATTAGTTGCAGATACCCTACACTTGGGGTAAGTACACACACTTTTGTGTCTGTCAAAGTCAAAGACGGAGCTGGGTGGCTTGTAGATGCTAGCTATATGCTATTAAACGCCATAAAATAAGGAAGGAGCACGGTCACGCTTCAAGGGTAACTTTGTTCCTCCCTTTTACTTGCTTTCTAGTGTAGTTGCTGAAAAGAGAGAAAAACATACCAAAAACAATGGTGAGGAGAACTTGACGGATGGGATTAACTTAGGTCCTGTGGGCGATGGATGCCACTTTGTTTGCTGCGTGATAGTGATACGTTGCTTGAGAGAGCTTTGTATACTTTTCTTTCTATCACTACTTGCTTACATCCTAGTGTGTTATTTCTCTTTGAGCTTATTGTTGTTCTACTCATATCTTTACTACTTTTCTTGCTTGATATTGCTCTTGGTTGTTAGTTGATTGAAAATCTTGTGTTACTCGACTTGGTTGATTGCTATCTTCTGTGCTACTTGCTATCTTTGTTTGTCATGATGTCTCAACCTAGACATAATGTTAGTGGGAGTGGATCAAGTAGAGATGGGAGAGATGGTGACATAAATGTGAGTGATGCAGGGAGTGTACATGGGGGTGATATGAATCTTGATGCATTATGTCGCCTTCTGCAACATTTGAATATTGATGAATCCAATGCCAGGGCAAGATGCCCAAAATGTGTCAAATGCTCAAGTTGTGCATGCTTTGTAAAATGCGGATCAACCACTCCAACAAGACTGCGGCACAATATGCCCCGCAAAATGTCTATCAACCTCTCAATGTGCCTCCTGCACATCATATGCCTCCTCCATACAATTATGTGCATCCCATGTATTATCAAATGCCACAAGTGCCACAATATGCTCACTTTGGGCAAAACATTCATGCCCAAACCCAAGAGCATCGCACTTTGTGGAAGCTCACACATCCCGCAAGGCAAACTCAACCTTCTTGCATCATCATGCCACCGAACCAACAAAATATGAGCCTTAAACCTTCCATGTTCCAAATGATTCCCAAATTCCCTGTAATGGAATCGAAACAACCATACTCACATGTGCGTGATTTTGAATCGGTGTGTATTACTTTTGGTGATGTCACATGCACACAAGAAATTTTAAGACTCAAATTTTGAGAACTTGCGCCCCCAATCCATTGCGACTTAGGTGGCAATACAAGAAGAATTTCTCAATAAATATTTTCCTTCCCACCTTACCATATCCTATCAAACACAAATCATGAATATGAAACCTTCTACCAAGCTTGGGAGATGTTTAAAGAATTGTTGTTTATGTGCCCTCATCATGGATTTCAAAAATTCCAAATTGTGAATTTCTTTCACAAATATTTGACTCCATCTTGGAAGAAATTGGTTTCAACTATAACCCAAGGTGGCTTTTTAAATAGGGATGTCAATGAGGCATTTACTTTCTTTGATGGGTAGGCGGAGGAATCCCGTTCTTGGGAAGCTCCTCCACTAACTCGACATGATGTTGTGCCAAGCTCTAGTGGCAAGTTTGTTTTGAATGACAATGATGATGTGCATGCTAAACTTGCTTTGTTGTCCAAGAAATTGGAATCCCTAGAGTCCCAAAAGGCCCCTATAAATGTGGTTGGTGTTGAGGAAAATATTGCATGTACTTTGTGTGAAAGTAGGGATCATAGAACGGATGAGTGTAGTGCCCTCCCGGCTTGCAAGGAAGTTCTATTTGGGCAAGGTTATAGTGGGAACAATTTGCAAAATTTTAGGAAGCCATACCCTACCAATAATCAAGGCACAATTCTTACAATGAGAATTACCTTGGAGGAATCATCAAAACTTTGGGTGGAGGAATGATGAGAATGTTCAATCCCAATCACTCCCCAATCCACCCCAACAACAATTGCCTCCTCCAAGTGTTACACAACCAACCCAACAACCTTACATTCCACCGCCTAAGAGGTCTCTTGAAGACACTCTTAACATTTTCATGCAAGCTCAAATAGGGGAGAATCAAACAGGTCAGCAAATGTCAAGAACAAACCAATGGTGTCATTGAGGATATTAAGAGTCAAATCACTAAGGTTACTCAAGCTCTCACCACAAATTAGAAGGGTAAATTCCCAGCTCAACCCTACCCCAATCCATCCAAACAAAGCCAATGTGGTAGAATCTACTATTGGGGGGGGGGGGTGAGTGGACATGAACAAGCCCAATCCATCCTCACTTTGAGGAATGGACGCATTGTGGATAGGCCCATACCAAATGAGAATATTGATCAAAGTGATGATGTGCAAGACCTTGGTGATAGTGTGGGGAAAAAAGACAAAGGAAATAGTGGAAATTAAGAGAAAAATATGCAGGAAAATGGCCCCTTTGATGCAAGTGTCCAGAAACCTAACTTGGACTGTTTGGACACTTCATCCAGAAATTCAGAAAAAAATGAGAGCATACCAAGAGAAGAAGAGTATATCCCAAAGTCACCCTTTCCTCACCGATTAAGGAAGAAAACTAATGAGGCTCTAAATAAAGAGAACATTCCTCTACTAAATCCAAGTTCCGTAAGGATTAGTGTACCGTGAAACATAAATTGAATGTGAAGGCGAAGGCTTTTCTTACGGAGCAAGCAAGCTCTATCTTACAAGCCACCACTCCACCTAAATATAAGGATCCCAGTTGCCGTACCATTCCAATGGTCATAAGGAACCATAGGATTGAGCAAGATTGTTGGATTTAGGTGCTAGTATTAATCTCCTTCCATACTCGGTCTATCAACAATTGGGACTAGGTGAGCTTAAACCTACAATAACTACCGTGCAATTAGCTGATAGATCGGTTAAGATTCCAAGGGGAATAGTTGAAGACGTACTAGTTCAAGTGGATGAATTCTACTTCCCGATTGACTTTGTGGTTTTAGATACTCAACCCCTCCCTAGCTTTAGCAAACCAATTTTGGTCCTTTTAGGAAGACCCTTCCTAGCAACCTCAAATGCTTTGATCAATTGTAGGAATGGAGTCATGGTGTAATCTTTTGGAAATATGACCATAGAGATGAACATTTTTAATGTGTCTAAGCAAATGGGAGAGTTTGAGGACATTAGGGAAGTAGATTGAATCCATTCATATGTTGAGGAGAACTTAGAGAAAACTCTTGCTAAGGATTCGGTAGAAGGTGTGCTAGCTTTGAGCGAAAAAGGTAGTCAATTCTTAATTGAGGAGGAGGAGATTAATGAGGTTTTGGAGTCTTTCTCTATTCATAGCATAGGACGATTCAACCCACCCATTGAGGAATTAGAACCTTTCAAGACTAAGCTTGGATCATCTCAAGAGCATCCATCGACACCGGTGTAGTAACCGGTTTCTGTCCGGTCGAAGAATAATTAATAAAAACAAAAATATACAAAAATGCAAATATTCAAAATTCAAGAGCCCGTGTCATAGGCCCACATGCTTACACAAAAATTCAAAGCCTATTTCATGGACCCACAAACACATAAAAATCCTAAGACCAATTTCTTGGACCATAAGCCCATAAAATTCAAACTCAAGCCCAATACAACAAAACCCTAGAAAATATCTAGAGAATAAAAATAAATAAATTAAATGGAAAATTAAAAGTGGAAAAGACTAAAAAGAATAGCCACCTTGGTTAAAAGGAAAGAAAAGGTAAGGACAAAAAGGACAAATTGAAAGAACTAGGGTTTTAGGAGATGGGGTCTCATTCTCTCTTAATATAAAAGGAAAGGTAGCATTCTTTGAGAGAGGGAGAAAAAAAGAGAGCAGCCGCATAACAAGGAAAAGGGGGAGGCGGCACAAAGAGCCAAACAAGAGAGAAGAAAAGAAAAAAAAGAAAAAAGGAGAAAATCGGGAGAGGAAAAAGAAGAAGAAAGAAGAGAGAGCAAAGCCACCGGAAGAGGAGAGAAACAGATAGAAAGGAGCCGCTGCACAAGGAATCTCGATAGAGAAACAGGGCTAGCAGAGGGAGCCGCACAATCAGAGCAAAAGAACATAGTGTAGAAGAAGAGCAAAATCAGGAGAAGGTAATCGGCATATTATTTCATTCTATTTTCTTCATTATCTCACTGGTTCCATTTCGGGGTTTTGCTCCCGATTTTGTTTCTTTGAATATTGTGTTGTCTGTTTCTGGTGTACTGCCGGCTTGAATTCTGAACCTTATGCTGTATATGGTTTAATTCCTCTGAAAGATACATGATTCCATCCTTGCATATTTTCAGTTTTGAAATGAGCTTTGTTTGCTTTCACTTTCCATACTAGAATCGGTATTGAAATAGTTTGCATTCGGTTTTGATTGAATGGAGATGTTGATTTTATTTAGATCCGTTTAGATCTTGTTTATTGCTTCGGTAAGTGACTGTATTCGGTTTGAAGGTTTGTGTGTTGCTATGAGTTATTGAAATGATTAAGAAGTTCTAAATGATTCACAAGTCTGAGTTGAAGCCAGTTTGTATTTGGTTTGGTTCACAAGTCTGAGGCTGTGTATGTTCTTGATGGTAACATTAATCTTGCATTTAGGATTGTACTCATGGTTTTGTGTTAATATGTTTACGGCTTGACGATTGTCCTTGGATTTATCTTACTTGGTGAATCAATTTAGGATCTGAGTGTTTTTGACATTAATCTTGGCGTATTTTATGGTCCTTTGCTTAATAATGTTGTTCGTGCAAACTTGATATGGAAGCCCCTCTCCTTTCCTTAGCTAATTTTGTTTGGATAATTATCTTGAAACTTTGAAATAAATTATTATGAAATGTGTGTTTGATTTAATTTGAATCTTGATGTACATATGAGAATCCCATTTGACCATTCTTATGTTTGATTTGTTGCGTTTGGATCGGGCTTGGGACCATTTGGGCCGGAGGACATACTTAGAAGATTTGGACCGGATTTGAGCAATGGGCCCCATGGGCAGTATTCCAATTGTTGTATAATATTTGTATTTCTCATTTTATATTTGTCATGCATAATTGTAAAGTGTAGGCCTTGTAATAGTGTAACAAAAATAGTGGATGTAAAATAGAAAATGCATACATGATATTCTAGAATGCTAGAAGCATATAGAAATTAAGAAATGATTTTGTGAATGATGATTGCATTAGAATGCATGCTTAGGACTTTTATTTCTCACACTATGCCATGATGCTTAGACGTATGTTAGGATTGTTTGAATGCCATGAAAATAAATGCAACGCGTTAGTCATTAGAATTAATCCAAGCGTCTCACTTTAATAAATACACCAAGATTAATTTACGGAACCTTTATGTTTTGTTTAAATACCAAGGAGCCTTCAAGATATTGGGGTTCCATTGGCATTCATCCAAAACATTTGGATTTCGTGGACCCGGAAAGCGAATATGTTTTTAGGGATTAGGAGAATTTATTTAAGGACCCAAGGGGGGGTTTAAATTTATTTGGTCCGTCCGATGGGCCTTAAATGGATTCTTTCTTTTCTCATGAAGAGCATAATTTTGAGTAAGGCTTGAATTGAACATTTCTCCTTGATTGTGGGCCCTTTTGGTACATCAACCAAGTCTTCAAGAGTCCCTTTTCCAAAAATATCAAAACTCACTCAGAGTGGAATTTTTCATCCAAACTAAGCAAAACAAACATTTTTGGCCAAGCCGGGAATGACCCCTATGATCCCGTGCACACCTTTTTTCAAATCATCCAAATCCACTCCAAGTGGAATTTTTATTCATCTTTGGCCAAGCCGGGAATGGCCCCAATGATCCCGTGCACCCTCTTTTCAAATCATCCAAATCCACTCCAAGTGGAATTTTTATTCATCTTTGGCCAAGCCGGGAATGGTCGCAGTGATCCCGTGCACCTTTTTTCTTTAAACCACTCCAAGTGGATTTTTCATCACATTCACAATGAGATTTTCAAAAACGAATTAGAGCCAAATAGAAAACCATTCAAAGGTAACCGTTTTCGGGAGTTGTGGGGTGCCTAACACCTTCCCCATGCTCAACGGACCCCCTTGCCCATTTTTCTCATAGACCAGAACGGATGTCCAATTGCATCCTAAAAATCAATTGGTGGCGACTTCATTGTTTTTCATGCCGGTTGCTTCAGCTGAAGTCCCTAGTGAAGTCGCCAGTTGAATCTATCAATCTTTCTCTATCTCCTCCTTCAAAAGTTGCACCAATCCTAACCTCCTTTTTCTGATCTTCAGTTCCCAAGTTAACAACCTCAGTAATTTCTTTGTGCGGCTGAATTATCTTTTCTTCTTGATTAACTTGTCTCAACATTTCTGGCGATATCTCAAATTCATCCTCAATGTCGGAGTCAGATTCAACATTGTTAATGGGTGCCCCAAAATCTGGTTCATTAGGTTCATCTTCTTTATTATCATCAATTTCAGTCCAGTTAAAATGGAATGTGTGAAATTTGGAATTTTGGAAGTGCTAGATGAAATGAAGTGAATAGATGTGAGAATTTTGAACAAAGATTTTTATTTATGATAAGCATAGCAGAATCATCTGAAACATGAGAACATGCAAAGGCCATACTATGTGAATTCATCAAAAGATAAAGTAAAGACATGCTCATTACAAAAACCCAATCAGTAGCCGTGAGTTGGACCACAGATTATAGTGCATATGGAGATTACTCTTGAAGGCTGTTGATAGGGACTGGCAATTCGAAACTGGTCCAGTTGTTGAGCTCAAAACCTAGAGGCCGAGGGACAACATAATAAGACTTAGCAGCAAAGTTCTGATCCTCCTCTATAACAGCAACATGAAAATCTTCAAACTGCTCACACAGCTCTCCAAAATTTGCCCCAGTTTGACTCTTTTCAACTTGATCAACAGGAAGATTAAGGATCAATTTCCCTAGAATTGCCTCTGCATTGAGTGGATTGACCTTTTCCAAGAATCTCCAAACACGAAACTGTCATAAAGCCAGGGGATTGACTTTTTCGGGACATCCAGCTCTCGACCCTCAAAACGAGCGATTTGCTGCATGAAAAACAATGAAATTACTAAGGTTGTTAACTTGGGAACTGAAGATCAGAAAAAGGAGGTTAGAATTGGTGCAGCATTTGAAGGAGGAGATAGAGAAAGATTGATAGATTTGCTGCATGAATACCAAGATGTTTTTGCATGGTCATATCAGGATATGGCAAGACTTGATACGAATGTAGTGGTCCATAGACTGCTATTAAAACCAAATTGTCTACCAGTGAAGCAAAAGTTGAGGAGATTGAAGCCGGAGATGCTTCTAAAGATTAGAGATGAAGTAAAAAAGCAATTTGATGCAGGATTCCTTGCTGTGGCAAAATACCCCGAATGGGTTGCTGTGGTAAGGTTCGGATGTGCGTGGATTATAGGGATCTTAATCGGGCGAGCCTGAAGGATGACTTTCCTTTACCCCAAATTGACATACTGGTAGACAACATGGCTAAACATTTTACGTTCTCCTTCATGGATGGATTCTCAGGATATAATCAGATCAAGATGGCACCGGAAGATCAAGAGAAAACTACTTTCATCACTTTATGGGGTACCTTTTGTTACAAAGTCATGCCATTTGGTCTAAAAAATGCGAGAGCTACTTACCAGCGAGCCATGGTCACTCTGTTTCATGATATGATGCATAAAGAGATTGAGGTGTATGTGGATGACATGATTGCTAAATCAAAGGAAGATGAAGATCACATGATTAACCTGGAGAAGTTGTTCAAGAGGTTGAGAATGCACCAACTGAAGTTGAACCCCTCGAAATGCACATTTGGGGCAACCTCAGGGAAGTTGTTGGGTTTCTTTGTCAGTAGAAGTGGTATTGAAGTAGATCCGGATAAAGTGAAGGCGATCATGGAGATGCCGCCTCCTCGCACCGAGAAAGAAGTTAGAGGTTTCTTGGGGAGACTCAATTATATTGCGAGGTTTATTTCACAGTTGACAATCATGTGTGAGCCAATTTTTAAGTTACTTCGGAAGAATAACCCGTCAGAATGGAATGATGAGTGTCAAAGTGCTTTTGAGAGAATCAAACAGTATTTACAAAATCCGCCAGTCTTGGTGCCTCCGGTTGCTAGAAAGCCGCTTATCCTCTACTTGACTGTATCGGACAATTCGATGGGGTGTATGTTAGGGCAACATGATTCATCTGGGAGGATAGAGCATGCGATCTACTACTTGAGCATGAAACTCACAAGTTGTGAGACAAACTACTCCATGTTGGAGAAAACTTGTTGTTCATTAGCATGGGCTGCGCATAGGCTCCGACAGTATATGTTGTATCACACTACTTGGTTGATCTCGACGATGGACCCGATCAAGTACATTTTTGAAAAACCATCTCTTTCGGGAAGGATTGCAAAATGACAGATGTTGTTGTCAGAATATGACATTTTGTATGTTACCCAAAAGGCAGTGAAAGGAAGTGCAATAGCGGATTGCTTAGCAGAGCAGGCAATTAATGAATCTCAGCCGATGAATCCAGGGTTCCCAGACGAAGAAATCTTGTCCTTAGAACTGGAGAGTCAGAAGGATCCGGGTAAATGGGTTATGTTATTTGATGGCGCTTCTAATGTTGTCGATAATGGGATTGGGGCTGTGCTTATTTCTCTAGAGGGCAAAGTTACCCCGTTTACTGCTAAGCTTTATTTCGAATGTTCCAACAATGTGTCCGAGTATGAGG
The DNA here is from genome assembly GCF_013401445.1 of Tripterygium wilfordii. Classification (NCBI taxonomy): domain Eukaryota; kingdom Viridiplantae; phylum Streptophyta; class Magnoliopsida; order Celastrales; family Celastraceae; genus Tripterygium; species Tripterygium wilfordii. Next base: position 7,621,916 of record NC_052247.1, read on the forward strand.
TCTGTGCCATGGGAATTCAAGCTGCTATTGATGTCGGGATTAAGAAGCTTCAGGTTTATGGTAACTCTCAACCGGTGATTAGGCAGTTGTGTGATGAATGGGAAACCAAGGATGCCAAGTTAGTCCCGTACTATCGACATATCAAACAGTTGACCAGGTTTTTTGACTATGTGGAATTTGATCATATTTCAAGAGAAGAAAACCAGATGGCAGATGCCTTGGCCACTCTGGCAGCCATGTTTGATCTAGACCCTCGAGGAGAAGTAGAGGTCATCAAGATTGAGAAGCGTGAAATTCAGGCACATTGTTTGAATGTAGTGGCAGAACCTGATGGAAAACTCTGGTATTATGATGTGAAGCAGTATTTGGAGAAAGGAGAATATCCTCCAGAGGCCTCAGATAATGACAAACGCACCATCCGAAGGCTCTCAAGCTCTTTTTTCTTGGATAAAAATGTGTTGTATAAGAGAAGCTCTGGATTTGTACTTCTTCGATGCGTGGATACAGATGGAGCCAAACAGATTATGGAAGAGATTCATGAAGGAATATGTGGTACTCATTCGAGTGGATATTCAACGGCAAGAAAGATATTGCGGGCAGGCTACTATTGGCTTACAATCGAAAGAGATTGTATCAACTATGCAATCAGATGCCATAAGTGCCAGATTTATGCTGATAAGACTCATGTTCCAATAAACCCTCTACGGGTATTAGCAGCACCATGGCCATTTTCGATGTGGGGTATAGATGTTATTGGCCCTATTGAGCCTAAAGCTTCCAACGGACACCGCTTCATTCTGGTTGCAATTGATTATTTTACAAAGTGGGTGGAAGCAAATTCTTATGCCAAAGTGACAAGTAACGTTATCGCCCAATTTTTGAGAAAAGATATTGTATGTCGTTATGGGGTTCCTGAAAGGATCATTACAGACAATGGCACGAATTTCAATAGCAAGATAGTGAATGATTTTTGTGAGCAGTTCAAGATCAAGCATCAAAATTCATCTCCTTATCGTCCCAAGATGAACGGGGCTGTTGAGGCGGCTAACAAAAATATCAAGAAGATTATTCTGAAGATGACGGAGAATTACAAAGATTGGCATGAAAAGCTTCCTTTTGCTTTATATGGGTACCGGACTTCTGTGTGTACATCTACGGGTGAAAGTCCTTTTGCTTTAGTATATGGGACTGACGCGGTTCTTCCCATTGAAGTGAAATTCCCTCGCTAAGAGTGGTGGTGGAGGCCAACTTGGAGGAGAGTGAGTGGGTCCGAACTCGTTATGAACATCTAAATTTTATTGAGGAGAGAAGATTGGGAGCACTTTGTATAGGGCAACTCTATCAAAGACGAATGATAAGAGCACATCACAAGAAAGTGCGTCCTTGTTGTTTCAGAGTGGGGGATTTAGTGTTAAAGATGATTCAGCCACCTCAAAAAGATCACCGTGGAAAATGGACTCCTACCTATGAGGGACCATATGTTGTGAAGAAAGCATTCTCCGGTGGAGCAGTAATTTTGACAAAGATGGATGGAGATGATTTGCCTCACCTAGTAAATGCCGATGTTCTCAGGCGGTATTATACGTAACCAAAAAAAAAAATCCCGCTAGTGTGAAAACCCGAAAGGGCGCTCTATGCAAAAAAAACAAATCCCGCTAGAGTGAAAACCCGAAAGGGCGCTCTAGGCAAAAATTAGGGACAAAAAGAAATTTTATTGGAGTGAAAACCCTCCCGGGCACTTTAATTATGGCCGCAAGTCCGATTCAGATTGTTTGAAGAAAGGAGATTGAGACATGAGTCTGTTGGTTGTTAACTTGTCTTGCATTGACATTGGTGCGGAGTACAGAATCGACTTCCTAATTGTTGGGTTGGAGGACAGTCAACTGGACATGCACCCAAAACTGGGGCAGTTTTTGGTGCGGTCCTTATGCTATCATATATTTCACCTCACGAAGGTGTTAGTCTGTTAAACAGAATGAAAAGTTTGTTGGCAGAAATGGAGGACCCAAAGGCAGCCTCATACGAGTCAGATTTGATCATTGTCAATTGGGTGCACACCAAAACTGGGGCAGTTTTGGTGAAATCTTTCAATTATCACATATTTCATCTTGGAGAAGCTTGGTTTGTCCTTTCTTCCTTTGACTTCTCTACATTCTTGTACATATTTTCGTCTAAAATGTTTTTCGATTGTCACCCATCCTTTTCAATAAAAATGGCGAAGAAATTCATTTATGCAGTTTTGTCACTTGTGACATCTTTTTTCATATCCCAATTCAATTCTCGTTCCATATTCCAAAAAATTTATCATTTGCATTCAGCAATTGACGTGCATGGCTATACTATTGAATTTATCATTGACAAAGTTTTGACAGAAAATATGAGGAGTGCATTAGGACATTACTTTTGACAGGAATTTGATTGGATTTTGGCATCCTAAGCTGGAAAGAATTTGAATGAAAAACTTGTAGCCGAGGTAAGCATTAGCAGGAAAGAGAAGATCATATTCATAAGATGTGCACAATAAAATGAATAAAGAAAATCCAAATGAACTGACAGCCTTGAACTCAAAAGTTGGCACACATGCAAATAGGCAAAGAAAAGGAAGAGAGATAGTTGAAGAGTTGGGTTTGGAATGAGTGACGGCCTTTACTAATCAGCATAGAGAAGATGCATTGACAATCCAGAGTCAGAAAGTCAAACCCTACAAAGAAGCAGATTTGTTCTAGCAATTCGCAACTGTACGCGTGATTGAGGATGGCAAAGCCTTGAGAGAACATGCATTCACTCATTACTGAGACATTCATATTTGAACAAAATCGGTCATTACATGCATCATTGTTGCATATGGTTTGTATTTTTTGTATTATGGCTAGTTTATGCAGAAGGTGCAGCTTGGACATAGTCATTTTCCTCAAATCAAAACATATCACTTGCTCGAAACATCTTTCTGTTAAGGTGAGATTACAAGAACTCCTGAATACATATCTTGAAAAAAAATCGTTTTCAGCCAAGTCGGGAATGGCTACATTGATCCCGAGCAACTATTCTCAAAACAAAAAAAAATCATTTTCAGCCATGCCGGGAATGGCTACAGTGATCCCGAGCACCTTTCAAAACAAAAAATCTTTTTAGCCAAGCCGGGAATGGCTCCAAATGATCCCGAGCACCATAGCCAAGCCGGGAATGGCTACAGTGATCCCGAGCACATATTTTAGCCAAGCCGGGAATGGCTACAGTGACCCCGAGCACAGATATCAGCCAAGCCGGGAATGACTATAGTGATCCCGAACACAGATTTCAACCAAGCTGGGAATGGCTACAGTGATCCCAAGCAATTTTTTCAGCCAAGCCGGGAATGGCTATAGTGATCCCGAGCACAGATTTCAGCCAAGCTGGGAATGGCTACAGTGATTCCAAGCACTTTTTTCAGCCAAGCCGGGAATGACTACGGTGATCCCGAGCACTTTTCATAGCCAAGCCGGGAGTGGCTACAATGATCCCGAGCACCTTTCCTCATCCTTCCCGTACGAAACTCGGTTAACTACACCTTTGTCTGCCTTTTATTTCATAAAAGACATACAAAGGGGGGCAGCTGTAGTAACCGGTTTCTGTCCGGTCGAAGAATAATTAATAAAAACAAAAATATACAAAAATGTAAATATTCAAAATTTAAGAGCTCGTGTCATAGGCCCACATGCTTACACAAAAATTCAAAGCCTATTTCATGGACCCACAAACACAAAAAAATCCTAAGACCCATTTCTTGGACCATAAGCCCATAAAATTCAAACTCAAGCCCAATACAACAAAACCCTAGAAAATCTCTGGAGAATAAAAATAAATAAATTAAATGGAAAATTAAAAGTGGAAAAGACCAAAAAGAATAGCCACCTTGGTTAAAAGGAAAGAAAAGGTAAGGACAAAAAGGACAAATTGAAAGAACTAGGGTTTTAGGAGATGGGTCTCATTCTCTCTTAATATAAAAGGAAAGGTAACATTCTTTGAGAGAGGGAGAAAAAAAGAGAGCAGCCGCATAACAAGGAAAAGGGGGAGGCGGCACAAAGAGCCAAACAACAGAGAAGAAAAGAAAAAAATGAAAAAAGGAGGAAATCGGGAGAGGAAAAAGAAGAAGAAAGAAGAGAGAGCAAAGCCGCCAGAAGTGGAGAGAAACAGATAGAAAGGAGCCGTTGCACAAGGAATCTGGATAGAGAAACAGGGCTAGCAGAGGAAGCCGCACAATCAGAGCAAAAGAACATAGTGTAGAAGAAGAGCAAAATCAGGAGAAGGTAATCGGCATATTATTTCATTCTATTTTCTTCATTATCTCACTGGTTCCATTTCGGGGTTTTGCTCCCGATTTTGTTTCTTTGAATATTGTGTTGTCTGTTTCTGGTGTACTGCCGGCTTGAATTCTGAACCTTATGCTGTATATGGTTTAATTCCTCTGAAAGATACATGATTCCATCCTTGCATATTTTCAGTTTTGAAATGAGCTTTGTTTGCTTTCACTTTCCATACTAGAATCGGTATTGAAATAGTTTGCATTCGGTTTTGCTTGGATGGAGATGTTGGTTTTATTTAGATCCGTTTAGATCTTGTTTATTGCTTCGGTAAGTGACTGTATTCGGTTTGAAGGTTTGTGTGTTGCTATGAGTTATTGAAATGATTAAGAAGTTCTAAATGATTCACAAGTCTGAGTTGAAGCCAGTTTGTATTTGGTTTGGTTCACAAGTCTGAGGCTGTCTATGTTCTTGATGGTAACATTAATCTTGCGTTTAGGATTGTACTCATGGTTTTGTGTTAATATGTTTACGGCTTGACGATTGTCCTTGGATTTATCTTACTTGGTGAATCAATTTAGGATCTGATTGTTTTTGACATTAATCTTGGCATATTTTATGGTTCTTTGCTTAATAATGTTGTTCGTGCAAACTTGATATGGAAGCCCCTCTCCTTTCCTTAGCTAATTTTGTTTGTATAATTATCTTGAAACTTTGAAATAAATTATTATGAAATGTGTGTTTGATTTAATTTGAATCTTTATGTACATATGAGAATCCCATTTGACCATTCTTATGTTTGATTTGTTGCGTTTGGATCAGGCTTGGGACCATTTGGGCCGGAGGACATACTTAGAAGATTTGGACCGGATTTGAGCAATGGGCCCCATGGGCAATATTCCAATTATTGTATAATATTTATATTTCTCATTTTATATTTGTCATGCATAATTGTAAAGTGTAGGCCTTGTAATAGTGTAACAAAAATAGTGGATGTAAAATAGAAAATGCATACATGATATTCTAGAATGCTAGAAGCATATAGAAATTAAGAAATGATTTTGTGAATGATGATTGCATTAGAATGCATGCTTAGGACTTTTATTTCTCACACTATGCCATGATGCTTAGACGTATGCTAGGATTGTTTGAATGCCATGAAAATAAATGCAACGCGTTAGTCATTAGAATTAATTCAAGCCTTCTCACTTTAATAAACACACCAAGATTAATTTACGGAACCTTTATGTTTTGTTTAAATACCAAGGAGCCTTCAAGATATTGGGGTTCCATTGGCATTCATCCAAAACATTTGGATTTCGTGGACCCGAAAAGCAAATATGTTTTTAGGGATTGGGAGAATTTATTTAAGGACCCAAAGGGGTGTTTAAAGATATTTGGCCCGTCCGATGGGCCTTAAATGAATTCTTTCTTTTCTCATGAAGAGCATAATTGTGAGTAAGGCTTGAATTGAACATTTCTCCTTGATTGTGGGCCCTTTTGGTACATCAACCAAGTTTTCAAGAGTCCCTTTTCCAAAATAGAAAATGCATACATGATATTCTAGAATGCTAGAAGCATATAGAAATTAAGAAATGATTTTGTGAATGATGATTGCATTAGAATGCATGCTTAGGACTTTTATTTCTCACACTATGCCATGATGCTTAGACGTATGCTAGGATTGTTTGAATGCCATGAAAATAAATGCAACGCGTTAGTCATTAGAATTAATCCAAGCCGTCTCACTTTAATAAACACACCAAGATTAATTTACGGAACCTTTATGTTTTGTTTAAATACCAAGGAGCCTTCAAGATATTGGGGTTCCATTGGCATTCATCCAAAACATTTGGATTTCGTGGACCCGAAAAGTGAATATGTTTTTAGGGATTAGGAGAATTTATTTAAGGACCCAAAGGGGTGTTTAAAGATATTTGGCCCGTCCGATGGGCCTTAAATGGATTCTTTCTTTTCTCATGAAGAGCATAATTGTGAGTAAGGCTTGAATTGAACATTTCTCCTTGATTGTGGGCCCTTTTGGTACATCAACCAAGTCTTCAAGAGTCCCTTTTCCAACAATATCAAAACTCACTCAGAGTGGAATTTTTCATCCAAACTAAGCAAAACAAACATTTTTGGCCAAGCCGGGAATGGCCCCAATGATCCCGTGCACACCTCTTTTCAAATCATCCAAATCCACTCCAAGTGAAATTTTTATTCATCTTTGGCCAAGTCGGGAATGGCCCCAATGATCCCGTGCACACCTCTTTTCAAATCATCCAAATCCACGCCAAGTGGAATTTTTATTCATCTTTGGCCAAGCCGGGAATGGCTCCAATGATCCCGTTCACCCTCTTTTCAAATCATCCAAATCCACTCCAAGTGGAATTTTTATTCGTCTTTGGCCAAGCCAGGAATGGCCGTAGTGATCCCGTGCACCTTTTTTCTTTAAACCACTCCAAGTGGATTTTTCATCACATTCACAATGAGATTTTCAAAAGCAAATTAGAGCCAAATAGGAAAACATTCAAAGGTAACCGTTTTCGGGAGTTGTGGGGTGCCTAACACCTTCCCCATGCTCAATAGAACCCCTTGCCCATTTTTCTCGTAGACCAGAACGGATGTCCAATTGCATCCTAAAAATCAATTGGTGGCGACTTCATTGTTTTTCATGCCGGTTGCTTCAGCTGGCGACCTCACTGGGGACCTTGGTTGTTGTACCAAAGGGGTCGAGCCTTTTTGTGTTAGTGTTTTCCTATTTTGGTTCATTTGTTTTTTTTGTTGTTCGTTTTTCTTTCAACATTTTGAGGAATCTAATGTGTTTGTTCATGATTGTAGATAAAATAATAGGTTTTTGGTTTCATAAAATTTGAGTGTTTGAGTGTTTGTTAAGGATACGGTATGATCCCTCGCACACACATCACTATTCACATGCACACAAATGGCCCATAAAAACCGGGTCCTACTAGTGATTAGTGAAGGTTGATATTTGCTTTTGATGGATGTTGTCCTCACGTAAGCAAGGAAAAACATCCTCCTGGATTGACGTCCCTTTAAGATATTGGGGGATGGGTTCCACTTCCAGATATGGGGTGTGAACTAACCTGATCCAGTAGCCTCTCGCGTAGCCGCGTTATAGTTAGATATGCCACCCATATGCACATTAGATAACCCTTAGATCTGGTTCGAGACCTTCAGAAGTTTGTAGGAACCTGATTTTGTTTAGGAACAATGGGGGATTCTCCTATCCTTAACTCTATTTATTTCCTGTACATTTAAATTCCCTATACCTTTATTCCTCATTTACATGCTTATATGTACTTGATGCATACCTGTACGTATACATTCATCAAAACACACATGTACATCTTTTATACATTTGTCATATATGTTAGCTTAGGTTATGATCATGCACAAGTATAATGACCCCTACATGTCCATATATACTTGTACATTTGTTAATTATCCATACATGTCCATATATACTTGTATATCTGTTAATCATCCATACATGTTCATATATACTTATACATTTGCTAATTATCCATACTTGTTCATATATACTTGTACATTTGTTAATCATCCATACATGTTCATATATACTTGTACACTTGTTAATTACCCATACATGTCCATATATACTTGCATAATTGTTAATTACACATACATGTTCATATACATCTTATACTCATTCTTTTCATACTCCTATGCATTCACTAGTCACATTCTTTGTCATTTGATAGACTAAGAAATTCACCTAAAATTCACAGTCATGCATGAGCATAAGTAATAAAACTGATTAATTAATAAAAAATTTCTTTCATCATTTAGGTGGCACATAAAAAAGGAAAAGCACATGTTCATTCATATCACCGTCATCCTTATCGCACCAGATTACAATTGCGAATTGCTAGAACAATAGAGAACGAACAGCAGAAGGAACTGATCCAAAGGCAAAGCCAAGAAATTGCAGATCTAAAAGAACAAATGGCTATGCTGGTTACTCAGATGTTGCAATTCATGAAAGGAAAAGCAGTTGCAGAAAGTTCAGCATAGAAAGGAGATCCCATGCATCAATTATATGACAACACGGCAATGAATTTCTCAGGATGTGCACCGATAGTCAGGCCAGCTCAGGATGGTGGATTTCCATCATTGGATTCCCAACAGAAAACATATGTCATGCTCGTAGAGGTTAAAGAGGAAGAAGGAAAAAGTCTTACTGTTGAGCAGTACAAAAAGATGGAAAAATGGATGAGTTCAATTGAAGGATTTGGGCCTGTTGGTGCTTTAAGCCCACATAAGCTTTGTTTGGTGAAAGATCTGATTATTCCTCCTGATTTCAAGCTTCCTGCTTTTACTCTCTTCAATGGTACTGGAATTCCTCTAGATCATCTGACCATGTATTGTCGGAGGATGCAGCCATATGTTCACGATGAGAAGATATTGATTCACTTTTTCCAAGAAAGTTTGACAGGGAGTGCAACTCGGTGGTTTACAAGCTTAGATCCGTCTTCTGTTGAGACCTGGGAGGATCTGGCTAATTTGTTTCTGAAGAAGTATGAGTATAACATGGAGAATGTCTCTACCATCTATGACCTTCAGTGTACTGTCATGAAGGAAGGAGAAAGTTTTTGGGATTGGGCCCATAGATGGAGAGACTTAGCATCCTAGATACACCCTCCGCTGGCCAAACAAGATCTGGTTAACGCATTCATCGACGCACTTCGAGAGCCTTATACTTCAAAAATTGCTGGAGGGGGACACGCAGGTTTAGGAGAAATGATCCGAGCAAGGGAACGTATTTAGAGATGCATGCAGAGAGGAAATATCAGCATTAGCGTCCCAATGCTTGAGAAACCAGAATATCAGAAGGGAGGGAAGATGAAAAAGAAGGAAAACGAGCTGCATACCGTTAATTATAGCGGCAATCCCACTTATGGGTCTCCCATTTCTGATTACAGGCCGCGAAGCAATGCTCCCAGGTTGTCCAGTCCATATAACCACTACCCAAACTCAAATTCATACCTGCCACCTCAGCCTTCTTATCGACCATCTCAGCCAACTTACCAACCACCTTATCAAGTTTATCAACCACCTCAGCAAAATTACCAATTACCTCAACAAGCTTACCAACCACCTCGCCAAAATTACCAAAACTTTGAAAATAACCCTAGACCCCGAAGGCAGCTTGAACAATTTACTCAAATACCCATGACCTATGCCCAATGTTATGAGAAGTTATTGTCTAATTCAGCTATTGCACTATCCCGGGAAGAGGACCCCATAATCCACCTTACCCTCCTTGGTATAACCCTGAGGTGACATGTGCTTATCACGGGGATGCGTCTGGACATTCAATTGAAAATTGTCTGACCTTCAAGAGGATTGTGCAAAATATGGTCAATTCTGGATGGTTGAATTTTGATGGGATCAGGAAGCCCAATGTGACCACTAATCCTCTACCGGATCATGCCAATGGAGATACTAATGCCATTGAGGGTTCTGGTGAATTTTGGAGGACAATTGCAGAGGTAATTATGCCTTTGAGTTTGGTGCTGGATGCTTTGGAAAAGGAGGGACTTATTAAAAGAGAGGAGCTGGACTTGACATTGAAATATGATGGCTATGATGAATTGAAGACTTGTGAATTTCACAAAGGCATTCGAGGACATTCTCTGGAGAGTTGTCTTCAATTTCAAGCAAGGGTGCAAGATTTGATTGATAGCAAGAAAGTAATATTTGGGGTAAAGTCAGGGTGCTCAAGTGCAGTCAATGTTATCAGGGATGAATTCCATAAGGGACCAAGGCCTGGTGGGCGGGCAAAGCCAATTGTCTTGCAGTACTTTTTAGAGGATCAAACGATTGTAAAAAGTCCACTTCTTTCAAAGCCTACTTACGTGAGTGATAAGGCTGTTCCGTGGGTATACGAGAAAAGTGATCCTGGGGTTGCTGTGGGTAACATCTCAGGAGTGAGCAGGATAACCCGAACTGGACGAGTTTACTCTCGAGAGGAGTCAAGTGACCCAGTGTCAAGAACAGAAGCCGAAAGGAAAAGGAAGGGAAAAGATGTCGTAGGAGCAGAAGAGAATTTGAAAGATTTGAAGAAAGATCAAATTGTATGTGAAGAAATTAAGAAAACAGTGACTGATGGAGAAATTCAGGAGTTTCTAAAGATTGTCCGTCAAAGTGAATATATGGTTGTAGACCAGCTGAAAAAGACCCCAGTAAAGATTTCCATCCTAGAATTAATCATGAGTTCGGAGCCACACCGTAAAGTGTTGTTGAGAATGCTGAATCAGGCCTATATGCCAGAAAAAATACCGACAGAATCTTTTGACGGGATCGTCGAAAATGTGCTCGCAACTCACTTCTTATCATTCACTGAAGAGGAGATTCCAGATGAAGGGATGGGCCATAACAAGGCGTTGCATATTTCTGCCATGTGTAGGGGTTTTGAGGTGGCGAGTATTTTGATCGACAATAGATCGTCGTTGAATATCTTGCCAAAGGAAACTTTTGATAGATTGCCAATTGATGGATCATATTTGAAGCAAGTACTAGTAGTAGCTAAAGCCTTTGATGGAACCAGGAAGGAGATAATGGGGGAGATCGAGGTCCCACTGGAGATTGCAAATGTGACCTTCAATGTGCCTTTTATGGTGATGGATATATCGCCTACTTACTGTTGCTTGTTAGGGAGGCTGTGGATCCATACTACTGGCGCGGTACCATAATCTTTACATCAGAATCTCAAATTTACTCACGGAGGAAGAGTTTACATTGTTAAGGGCCAGTCGGAATGGATGGTGGCTAGTGTCTCAAACTCACTCCATATTGACGCGCCCCTACAGGGGATTGAAAGCTCATTCCAGTCCTTTGAGATTGCTACCGCTAGTTTTGTGAAGGAAGAGTAGCTTTTGGTGCAGCCCCGTTTGTCAAAAGTGGCTAAGTTTATTGGAAGAATTATGTTGAAGATGGGATTCCAACCAGGAGGAGGTTTAGGCAAAGAGGAGTAGGGGATAAAGAAGCCGATAGCGGTATTGAAACAGGCTGAGCGCTGGGGGCTTGGGTATAAGTCAAGTAAAGCTGATAGGATATAGGTCCAGGCTGAGAAACAGGCAAAGCGAATCGCTCGTTTTGAGGGTCGAGAGCTGGATGTCCCAAAAAAGTCAATCCCCTGGCTTTATGACAGTTTTGTGTTTGCAGATTTCTTGGAAAAGGTCAATCCGCTCAATGCAGAGGCAATTCCAGGGACATTGATCCTTAATCTTCCTGTTGATCAAGTTGAAAAGAGTCAAACTGGGGCAAATTTTGGAGAGCTGTGTGAGCAGTTTGAAGATTTTCATGTAGCTGTTATAGAGGAGGATCAGAACTTTGCTGCTAAGTCTTATTATGTTGTCCCTCGGCCTCCAGGTTTTGAGCTCAACAACTGGACTAGTTTCGAATTGCCAGTCCCTATCAACAGCCTTCAAGAGTAATCTCCATATGCACTATAATCTGTGGTCCAGCTCACGGCTACTGATTGGGTTTTTGTAATGAGCATGTCTTTACTTTATCTTTTGATGAATTCACATACTATGGCCTTTGCATGTTCTCATGTTTCAGATGATTCTGCTATGCTTATCATAAATAAAATTCTTTGTTCAAAATTCTCACATCTATTCACTTCATTTCATCTAACACTTCCAAAATTCCAAATCTCACACATTCCATTTTAACAGGACTGAAATTGATGATAATGAAGAAGATGAACCTAATGAACCAGATTTTGGGGCACCCATTAACAATGTTGAATCTGACTCTGACATTGAGGATGAATTTGAGATATCGCCAGAAATGTTGAGATAAGTTAATCAAGAAGAAAAGATAATTCAGCCGCACAAAGAAATTACTGAGGTTGTTAACTTGGGAACTGAAGATCATAAAAAGGAGGTTAGGATTGGTGCAGCTTTTGAAGGAGGAGATAGAGAAAGATTGATAGATTTGCTGCATGAATACCAGGATGTTTTTGCATGGTCATATCAGGATATGCCAGGACTGGATACGAATGTAGTGGTCCATAGACTGCCAATAAAACCAGATTGTCTGCCAGTGAAGCAAAAGTTGAGGAGATTGAAGCCGGAGATGCTTTTAAAGATTAGAGATGAAGTAAAAAATCAGTTTGATGCAGGATTCCTTACTGTGGCAAAATACCCCGAATAGGTTGCAAATATTGTACCAGTCCCAAAGAAGGATGGTAAGGTTCGGATGTGCGTGGATTACAGGGATCTTAATCGGGTGAGCCCGAAGGATGACTTTCCTTTACCCCAAATTGACATACTGGTAGACAACACGGCTAAACATTTTGCGTTCTCCTTCATGGATGGATTCTCAGGATATAATCAGATCAAGATGGCACCGGAAAATCAAGAGAAAACTACTTTCATCACTTTATGGGGTACCTTTTGTTACAAAGTCAAGCCATTTGGTCTAAAAAATGCGGGAGCTACTTACCAGCGAGCCATGGTCACTTTGTTTCATGATATGATGCATAAAGAGATTGAGTGTATGTGGATGACATGATTGCTAAATCAAAGGAAGATGAAGATCACATGATTAACCTGGAGAAGTTGTTCAAGAGGTTGAGAAGACACCAACTGAAGTTGAACCCCTCGAAATGCACATTTGGGGCAACCTCAGGGAAGTTGTTGGGTTTCATTGTCAGCAGAAGAGGTATTGAAGTAGATCCGGATAAAGTGAAGGCGATCATGGAGATGCCGCCTCCTCGCACCGAGAAAGAAGTCAGAGGTTTCTTGGGGAGACTCAATTATATTGCCAGGTTTATTTCACAGTTGACAACCACGTGTGAGCCAATTTTTAAGTTACTTCGGAAGAATAACCCGTCAGAATGGAATGATGAGTGTCAAAGTGCTTTTGAGAGAATCAAATAGTATTTATAAAATCCGCCAGTCTTGATGCCTCCGGTTGCTAGGAAGCCGCTTATCCTCTACTTGACTGTATCAGACAATTCGATGGGGTGTATGTTAGGGCAACAAGATTCATCTGGGAGGATAGAGCATGCGATCTACTACTTGAGCAAGAAATTCACAAGTTGTGAGACAAACTACTCCATGTTGGAGAAAACTTGTTGTTCATTAGCATGGGTTGCGCATAGGCTCCGACAGTATATGTTGTATCACACTACTTGGTTGATCTCGAGGATGGACCCGATCAAGTACATTTTTGAAAAACCATCTCTTTTGGGAAGGATTGCAAAATGGCAGAAATTGTTGTCAGAATATGACATTTTGTATGTTACCCAAAAGACAGTGAAAGGAAATGCAATAGCGGATTGCTTAGCAGAGCAGGAAATTAATGAATCTCAGCGGATGAATCCAGGGTTCCCAGACGAAGAAATCTTATCCTTAGAGATGGAGAGTCAGAAGGATCCAGGTAAATGGGTTATGTTGTTTGATGGCGCTTCTAATGTTGTCGATAATGGGATTGGGGCTGTGCTTATTTCTCTAGAGGGCAAAGTTACCCCGTTTACTGCTAAGCTTTATTTTGAATGTACCAACAATGTGTCCGAGTATGAGGCCTGTACCATGGGAATTCAAGCTGCTATTGATGTCGGGATTAAGAAGCTTAAGGTTTATGGTGACTCTCAACTGGTGATTAGGCAGTTGTGTGATGAATGGGAAACCAAGGATGCCAAGTTAGTCCCGTACTATCGACATATCAAAGAGTTTACCAGGTTTTTTGACTGTGTGGAATTTGATCATATTTCAACAGAAGAAAACCAGATGGCAGATGCCTTGGCCACTTTGGCAGCCATGTTTGATCTAGACCCTCGAGGAGAAGTAGAGGTCATTAAGATTGAGAAGCGTGAAATTCAGGCACATTGTTTGAATGTAGTAGCAAAACCTGATGGCAAACCCTGGTATTATGATGTGAAGCAGTATTTGGAGAAAGGAGAATATCCTCCAGAGGCCTCAGATAATGACAAACGCACCATCCGAAGGCTTTCAAGCTCTTTTTTCTTAGATAAAAATGTGTTGTATAAGAGAAGCTCGGGATTTGTACTCCTTCGATGCGTGGATACAGATGGAGCCAAACAGATTATGGAAGAGATTCATGAAGGAATATGTGGTACTCATTCGAGTGGATATTCAATGACAAGAAAGATATTGCGGGTAGGCTACTATTGGCTTACAATGGAAAGAGATTGTATCAACTATGCAATCAGATGCCATAAGTGCCAGATTTATGCTGATAAGACTCATGTTCCAGTAAACCTTCTACGGGTATTAACAGCACCATGACCATTTTCGATGTGGGGTATAGATGTTATTGGCCCTATTGAGCCTAAAGCTTCCAACGGACACCGCTTCATTGTGGTTGCAATTGATTATTTTACAAAGTGGGTGGAAGCAAATTCTTATGCCAAAGTGACAAGTAACGTTATCGCCCGATTTTTGAGAAACGATATTGTATGTCGTTATGGGGTTCCTGAAAGGATCATTACAGACAATGGCACGAATTTCAATAGCAAGATAGTGAATGATTTATGTGAGTAGTTCAAGATCAAGCATCATAATTCATCTCCTTATCGTCCCAAGATGAACGGGGCTGTTGAGGCGGCTAACAAAAATATCAAGAAGATTATTCTGAAGATGACGGAGAATTACAAAGATTGGCATGAAAAGCTTCCTTTTGCTTTATATGGGTACCGGACTTCTGTGCGTACATCTACGGGTGAAAGTCCTTTTGCTTTAGTATATGGGACTGACGCGGTTCTTCCCATTGAAGTGGAAATTCCCTCGCTAAGAGTGGTGGTGGAGGCCAACTTGGAGGAGAGTGAGTGGGTCCGAACTCGTAATGGACATCTAAATTTTATTGAGGAGAGAAGATTGGGAGCACTTTGTAGAGGGCAACTCTATCAAAGACAAATGATAAGAGCACATCACAAGAAAGTGCGTCCTTGTTGTTTCAGAGTGGGGGATTTAGTGTTAAAGATGATTCAGCCACCTCAAAAAGATCACCGTGGAAAATGGACTCCTATCTATGGGGGACCATATGTTGTGAAGAAAGCATTCTCCGGTGGAGCAGTAATTTTGACAAAGATGGATGGAGATGATTTGCCTCACCCAGTAAATGCCGATGTTCTCAGGCGGTATTATGCGTAACCAAAAAAAAAATCCCGCTAGAGCGAAAACCCAAAAGGGCGCTCTAGGCAAAAATTAGGGACGAAAAATCCCGCTAGAGTGAAAACCCGAAAGGGCGCTCTAGGCAAAAACAAAAAATCCTGCTAGAGTGAAAACCCGAAAGGGCGCTCTAGGCAAAAAAAAAATCCCGCTAGAGTGAAAACCCGAAAGGGCGCTCTACGCAAAAATTAGGGACAAAAAATCCCGCTAGAGTGAAAACCCGAAAGGGCGCTCTAGGCAAAAATTAGGGACAAAATGAAATTTTATTGGAGTGAAAACCCTCACGGGCACTTTAATTATGGCCGCAAGTCCGATTGCAGATTGTTTGAAGAAAGGAGGTTGAGACATGAGTCTATTGGTTGTTAACTTGTCTTGCATTGACATTGGTGCGGAGTACAGAATCGACTTCCTAATTGTTGGGTTGGAGGACAATCAATTGGACATGCACCCAAAACTGGGGCAGTTTTTGGTGCGCTCCTTCTGCTATCATATATTTCACCTCGCGAAGGTGTTAGTCTGTTAAACAGAATGAGAAGTTTGTTGGCAGAAATGGAGGACCCAAGGCAGCCTCATACGAGTCAGATTTGATCATTGTTAATTGGGTGCAAACCAAAACTGGGGCAGTTTTGGTGAAATCTTTGAATTATCACATATTTCATCTTGGAGAAGCTTGGTTTGTCCTTTCTTCCCTTGACTTCTCTACATTCTTGTACATATTTTCGTCTAAAATATTTTTCGATTGTCACCCATCCTTTTCAATAAAAATGGTGAAGAAATTCATTTCTGCAGTTTTGTCACTTGTGACATCTTTTTTCATATCCCAATTCAATTCTCGTTCCATATTCCAAAAAGTTTATCATTTGCATTCAGAAATTGACGTGCATGGCTATACTATTGAATTTATCATTGACAAAGTTTTGACAGAAAATATGAGGAGTGCATTAGGACATTACTTTTGACAGGAATTTGATTGGATTTTGGCATCCTAAGCTGGAAAGGATTTGAATGAAAAACTTGTAGCCGAGGTAAGCATTAGCAGGAAAGAGAAGATCATATTCATAAGATGTGCACAATAAAATGAATAAAGAAAATCCAAATGAACTGGCAGCCTTGAACTCAAAAGTGGGCACACATGCAAATAGGCAAAGAAAAGGAAGAGAGATAGTTGAAGAGTTGGGTTTGGAATGAGTGACGACCTTTACAAATTAGCATAGAGAAGATGCTTTGACAATCCAGAGTCAGAAAGTCAAACCCTACAAAGAAGCAGATTTGTTCTAGCAATTCGCAACTGTACGCGTGATTGAGGATGACAAAGCCTTGAGAGAACATGCATTCACTCATTAATGAGACATTCATATTTGAACAAAATCGGTCATTACATGCATCATTGTTGCATATGGTTTGTATTTTTTGTATTATGGCAAGTTTATGCAAAAGGTACAGCTTGGACATAGTCATTTTCCTCAAATCAAAACATATCACTTGCTCGAAACATCTTTCTATTAAGGTGAGATTACAAGAACTCCTGAATACATATCTTGAAAAAAAATCATTTTCAGCCAAGCCGGGAATGGCTACAGTGATGTCGAGCACCTTTTCTCAAAACAAAGAATCGTTTTCAGCCGAGCCGGGAATGGCTATAGTGATCCCGAGCACAGATATCAACCAAGCCGGGAATGACTATAGTGATCCTGAGCACACATTTCAGCCAAGCTGGGAATGGCTACAGTGATCCCAAGCACTTTTTTCAGCCAAGCCCGGAATGGCTACAGTGATCCCGAGCACAGATTTCAACTAAACTGGGAATGGCTACAGTGATCCCAAGCACTTTTTTCAGCCAAGCCGGGAATTGCTACAGTGATCCCGAGCACTTTTCATAGCCAAGCCGGGAGTGGCTACAATGATCCCGAACACCTTTCCTCATCCTTCCCGTACGAAACTTGGTTAACTACACCTTTGTCTGCCTTTTATTTCATAAAAGACATACAAAGGGGGCAGCTGTAGTAACCGGTTTCTGTCCGGTCGAAGAATAATTAATAAAAACAAAAATATACAAAAATGCAAACATTCAAAATTCAAGAGCCCGTGTCATAGGCCCACATGTTTACACAAAAATTCAAAGCCTATTTCATGGACCCACAAACACACAAAAATCCTAAGACCCATTTCTTGGACCATAAGCCCATAAAATTCAAACTCATGCCCAATACAACAAAATCCTAGAAAATATCTAGAGAATAAATATAAATAAATTAAATGGAAAATTACAAGTGGAAAAGACCAAAAGGAATAGCCACCTTGGTTAAAAGGAAAGAAAAGGTAAGGACAAAAAGGACAAATTGAAAGAACTAGGGTTTTAGGAGATGGGGTCTCATTCTCTCTTAATATAAAAGGAAAGGTAGTATTCTTTGAGAGAGGGAGAAAAAAAAGAGCAGCCGCATAACAAGGAAAAGGGGGAGGCGGCACAAAGAGCCAAACAAGAGAGAAGAAAAGAAAAAAAAAGAAAAAAGGAGGAAATCGTAGAGGAAAAAGAAGAAGAAAGAAGAGAGAGCAAAGCCGCCGGAAGAGGAGAGAAACAGATAGAAAGGAGCCGCTGCACAAGGAATCTGGATAGAGAAACAGGGCTAGCAGAGGGAGCCGCACAATCAGAGCAAAAGAACATAGTGTAGAAGAAGAGCAAAATCAGGAGAAGGTAATCGGCATATTATTTCATTCTATTTTCTTCATTATCCCACTGGTTCCATTTCGGGGTTTTGCTCCCGATTTTGTTTCTTTGAATATTGTGTTGTCTGTTTCTGGTGTACTTCCGGCTTGAATTCTGAACCTTATGCTGTGTATGGTTTAATTCCTCTGAAAGATACATGATTCCATCCTTGCATATTTTCAGTTTTGAAGTGAGCTTTGTTTGCTTTCACTTTCCATACTAGAATCGGTATTGAAATAGTTTGCATTCGGTTTTGCTTGAATGGAGATGTTGGTTTTATTTAGATCCGTTTAGATCTTGTTTATTGCTTCAGTAAGTGACTGTATTTGGTTTGAAGGTTTGTGTGTTGCTATAAGTTATTGAAATGATTAAGAAGTTCTAAATGATTCACAAGTCTGAGTTGAAGCCAGTTTGTATTTGGTTTGGTTCACAAGTCTGAGGCTGTCTATGTTCTTGATGGTAACCTTAATCTTGCATTTAGGATTGTACTCATGGTTTTGTGTTAATATGTTTACGGCTTGACGATTGTCCTTGGATTTATCTTACTTGGTGAATAAATTTAGGATCTGATTGTTTTTGACATTAATCTTGGCGTATTTTATGGTTCTTTGCTTAATAATGTTGTTCGTGCAAACTTGATATGGAAGCCCCTCTCCTTTCCTTAGCTAATTTTGTTTGGATAATTATTTTGAAACTTTGAAATAAATTATTATGAAATGTGTGTTTGATTTAATTTGAATCTCGATGTACATATGAGAATCCCATTTGACCATTCTTATGTTTGATTTGTTGCGTTTGGATCGGGCTTGGGACCATTTGGGCCGGAGGACATACTTAGAAGATTTGGACCAGATTTGAGCAATGGGCCCCATGGGCAATATTCCAATTGTTGTATAATATTTGTATTTCTCATTTTATATTTGTCATGCATAATTGTAAAGTGTAGGCCTTGTAATAGTGTAACAAAAATAGTGGATGTAAAATAGAAAATGCATACATGATATTCTAGAATGCTAGAAGCATATAGAAATTAAGAAATGATTTTGTGAATGATGATTGCATTAGAATGCATGCTTAGGACTTTTATTTCTCACACTATGCCATGATGCTTAGACGTATGCTAGGATTGTTTGAATGCCATGAAAATAAATGCAACGCGTTAGTCATTAGAATTAATCCAAGCCGTCTCACTTTAATAAACACACCAAGATTAATTTACGGAACCTTTATGTTTTGTTTAAATACCAAGGAGCCTTCAAGATATTGGGGTTTCATTGGGCATTCATCCAAAACATTTGGATTTCATGGACCCGGAAAGCGAATATGTTTTTAGGGATTAGGAGAATTTATTTAAGGAACCAAAGGGGGGTTTAAAGATATTTGGCCCGTCCGATGGGCCTTAAATGGATTCTTTCTTTTCTCATGAAGAGCATAATTGTGAGTAAGGCTTGAATTGAACATTTCTCCTTGATTGTGGGCCCTTTTGGTACATCAACCAAGTCTTCAAGAGTCCCTTTTCCAAAAATATCAAAACTCACTCAGAGTGGAATTTTTCATCCAAACTAAGCAAAACAAACATTTTTGGCCAAGCCGGGAATGGTCCCAATGATCCCGTGCACATCTCTTTTCAAATCATCCAAATCCACTCCAAGTGGAATTTTTATTCATTTTTGGCCAAGCCGGGAATGGTCCCAATGATCCCGTGCACACCTCTTTTCAAATCTTCCAAATCCACTCCAAGTGGAATTTTTATTCATCTTTGGCCAAGCCGGGAATGGCCGCAGTGATCCCGTGCACCTTTTTTCTTTAAACCACTCCAAGTGGATTTTTCATCACATTCACAATGAGATTTTCAAAAACAAATTAGAGCCAAATAGAAAAACATTCAAAGGTAACCGTTTTCGGGAGTTGTGGGGTGCCTAACACCTTCCGCATGCTCAATAGACCCCCTTGCCCATTTTTCTCGTAGACCAGAACGGATGTCCAATTGCATCCTAAAAATCAATTGGTGGCGACTTTATTGTTTTTCATGCCGGTTGCTTCAACCGAAAAGGAAACCCTTATCAAGTGGAATAAAATATGTGTTTTTGGGTGAGAAGGAGTCATACCCTGTTGCGATATCTTCCCTACTTACTTCTCTCCAAGAAGAGAAACTTGTTCAAGTGTTGCAAAGGTATAGAGGAGCAATAGGATGAAGAACTGCAGCTTTGAAAGGTATTAGCCCTCTAGTTTGTACTCATAGGATTTAAATGGAAGAGGAAGCTAAACTCGTTCGCCAAATGCAAAGAAGGTTAAACCTGAAGATGAAGGAAGTTGTTAGGGGGGAGGTACTAAAATTGCTTGACGCGGGGATCACTTATCTCATTGAGGTTTCTAAATGGGCATCTCCTACCCAGGTGGTCCCCAAAAATTCGAGAGTCACGGTAGTCAAGAATGACAAGAATAAATTGGTTCCCACTCGGATTCAAACTGGGTGGAGGATGTGCATTGACTACCGACGACTCAACATGGTTACTAGAAAAGACCACTTTTCTTTACCCTTCCTTGACCAAGTCCTTGAGAGAATAGCAGGTAGAGCCTATTATTGTTTCCTTGATGGGTACTCCAGATATAACCAAATAGAGATTGCTCTGGAAGACCAAGACAAAACCACACCACATTCACTTGTCCATTTGGGACTTATGCTTATTGACACATGCCTTTCAGGTTATGCAATGCTCCCGCCACCTTTCAAAGGTGCATGCTGACCATTTTTAGTGATATGGTAGAGAAAATCTTTGAGTTCTTCATGGATAATTTCTTGGTTTATGGAGATACCTATGACCAATGCCTTACTAATTTGGCAAGGTTGCTAAAAAAGATGTGAGGAGAGCCAATTGGTTCTCAATTGGGAAAAGTGTCACTTCATGGTGACACATGTAATTGTATTGGGACACATTGGGTCATCCAAAGGGGTTGAGGTAGATAAGGCTAAAGTTGAGTTGATTCAAAACCTACCTCCCATAACATGTGTAAAGGATGTGAGGACATTCTTTGGTCACGCCGGTTTGTATATGAGGTTCATTAACTCTTTTAGTGCCATTGGAAAACCCTCGAATTCTTCTGCTATCTCCTCTTCCGGCCTCCATCTTCTCATCAACATTCTGTCTTTGACACAATCTTCATCCCAATCTCTGAACCACATCATGGACTGGTTTATATTCATTGTCTTTATATTTGATTATTGCCTCAATTGGGCCTTCGATTATCATTCTAACTTGAGTGTCGAAGTGTCTTTGGCAGGTACCACATCGGTGTAATATTCTTCTCTTGATTCTTCTGTCCAGGACACAGGTTGCTGGTCGCTCAACGATAGAAATCTTTGATTGTAGATTCTACCCTCTATAATTTGGCGCCCATCTGGGGCCCTAGCGATCACAGTTTCAGCATGACGGAAGAATGCAGTGACATGACGCCCAATATGATAATCAAAATGGCGAGTCTAAGAGAGGAAGTGCGAAACTCCATTCAACGTTTCGACATTATGGCCATAGAATACGCCACGATCCGTGCAGAGGAATGGCCTTGCACAGTAGCCGAGACCAGCGCGAGGAATGCCGCCTTGCCACACCCTCCGAGTATCCCACGACCGAAAACCACGGCTTTCCCGGCCTCGCTGACCGTGGATTGCCAATATACCAAGCGATGAGTGACTTTGGCGCAGTCCCAGCCACCGGACTCACTTATGATATAGATATTTTGCGTAAGTTAGCTAGTGCAGAAGCCCAGCAACAGATAGACGCGTGAATGCAAAGGATCCCAGGAATGCCAGCACCGTAGAAAAAGACGTTGCATGATTGTTATGCTAATTCTCCCTTTGTAGACAATATCGCGCTAGTAGAGATGCCCCACAAATTCAACTTCCCAAACATGAAATATATGATGGAAACACCGATCCTAAAGACCATGTCGCCCACTATCGACAGAAGATGTTGGCTACCACCATCCCGAATCATCTGTGAGAAGTTGGGATGTGCAAAGGCTTCAGATCAAGCTTAACGGGGCCGTCCCTCACTTGGTTCCTCAATCAACCAAATGGAAGCATCGCCTCCTTTGTCGCTTTGGTGGACGCCTTTAGCCAGCAGTTCACTAGTAGCAGAAGGGTCAAGAAATGCTATGATGATCTTTATAGGATCCAGCAGTAACCTGGGGAACCCACACGAGACATGTTTGGACGTTTCAACAATGAGATAATTTCAATTCCCAACTGCAACACTGAAATAGCGATCATGGCCTTTCGGAGAGCATGCTTGCCAAACGGAGAGCTATATAATGAGCTGACCAAATACTCATGCAAGACCATGGAGGATGTTATGGCCCGAACCTGGTCTCAGATCAAATGGGAAGAAGACGAATACAGGGCTCACGATACGATGGATGATCGCCCCAAGGCTTCCTCGAACAGTTATGACAGTAGAAGGGATAATAGAAAATCACAGCGCAAAGATCGTCGAAACGATCACCCCAGCACCAATCCCTATCAAAGAGACAGAGAAACAGCGTCCTCGACATCCGTCTACGAAGAGCACCACCCTACATGCTCCCCATCGAACACAACGTGTGTGTCGCCATGATGAGGGACATGGGGAATACGGTGAGATGGCCCGATAGACCTCAATGCTCAAGACGATACACCGTAAAGTTTTGTGATTTCCATCGCGACCATGGTCATACGACTCCTGAATACATCGCCCTTAGATACGAGGTTGTCGAGCTCCTCAAAGTAGGGCACCTCAAAGACCTGTTGACGGAAAAAGGAAGAGAGGTTTATGACAAGGAAAAGGAGACTCCCACACGAAAGCTGCAAAATCTTGCCACCCATCCCACCTCACATAAGGATCAACGTGGGAATGATCATCGGCAAGTCGGAGATCAACAAAATATCACACACGACAGTGAAACAGCATGCGCTAAGGATAGTGAATCCGGGAATAAGGGAGGGTAACAATCCTCCGACAGTGACAAGCCAAATCCTCAGCTTTATAGATGGTGAAGCAGCGGAATTGATGAGCCTCCACCATGACACTCTAGTCATCTCCTTGCCAATCGCCAATTGCCAGGTCACAAGGATCCTTGTTGACAACAGGAGCTCAACAAATGTCCTATTCATTGAAGCTCTCAAAGAAATAGGCATAGACAAAGTCAACATCTTCAGGAAGCCTATACCCCTCTTTGGCTTCAGTGGGGACAAAAGTTCACCATGGGAGAGATCACCCTGCCAGTCTACGCAGAAGGAATCAACTTGCAAACGAAGTTCCACGTGATCGACAGACCTTCTACCTACAACGCCATCTTCGGCCGCGCTTAGATACATGAGCTCAAGATCATCTCCTTGATGTACCACCAAGTGATCATATTCCCCTCCAAATGGGGAGTAAGAGAGATCAAAGGAACACAACATGTATCACGAAGTTGCTATAGCAACGCTTTGAAAGGACAGACCGCTGCAAAAGGAACGGCCCCGTCATCGATTTATAGCAATTATATCACTTAACGCCAAACGTCGAAACCAGTAGACCAGAGGTAGTAGAGACTGACGACATGCAGATCCACCTAGATATTCCCGAGCACAAGGTTCAAATAGGAATGTAACTACCTCCAGAGTTGAGGGCAAAGTTGATTGAGTTTCTCATATCTCGACACTATAGTTTCTTTTGGTCCCACGAAGACATGGTCGAGGTCGATCCAGAGGTGGTCATGCATAGGCTCGAAGTCGATGCTAATCACGCTCCAGAAAAACAGAAGAGAAGGAAGTTCTCCCCATAACGTAACAAGGTCATCAGCAAGGAAATGCAAAAACTCCTCGACAACGGATTAGTGCGAGAAGTGCAATACCCGGACTAGCTCGCCTTTGTGGTCATCGTTAAAAAGAAAAACGGTAAATAGAGGGTCTGTATAGACTTCACTGACTTGAACAAAGCATGCCCAAATGACCCATTCCCACTGCTATATATAATCATGTTGGTCGATGCCACAGTACGACATGAGCTGCTCAGTTTCATGGATGCCTTCTCGGGCTACAACCAGATCTTTATGCACCCAAAAGACAAAGAGAAGACAACATTTACCATAGAGTGAGGAATCTGCTTCTACAAGGTCATGCCTTTTGGCCTGAAGAATGCTGGGCCACTTATCAGAGACTGGTTAACAAGATGTTCTCTGAGCACTTGGGGAAAACGATAGAAGTCTACATCGATGACATGCTCGTCAAGTCTTTGGTGGCCAAGCAGCACCTGAAACACCTGAGGCAGGCATTTGTCTTGCTCGATAAATACCACATGAGCTCAACCTGACGAAATGCTCTTTCGACATCACATCGGGGAAATTCCTGGGTTATATGGTGACTCGGCGAGGAATAGAAGAAAATCCGGACCAAATTCGCTCCGTCCTCGACATCCTTTCACCAAAGAGCGTCAAGGATTTCCAGTAACTAACAGGCAGAGTCGCTACCCTCAACCGCTTCATCTCCAGATCTTTGGAGACATGTCGTCACTTCTTCGACACCTTACGAAAATCGAAAGATTTCATTTGGATGACAGAGTACGATGTAGTAATCGGTTTTCGTCCGGCCAAAAATATTAATAAAAGAAAAAATAAAGATATGAAATCCAAAATAAAAATTAAAGGAGGAAAAATGAAATCCAAATACCTTTTTTACTTAAAAGCCAGTGGATTCATAAACTCAAAATTTAAGGCCCAATTACCAAAAACAAAGCCCTAGAAAATATCTAGAGAATAAAAAATAAATTAATTAAATAGAAAATTAAAAATGAAAAAGACCAAAAAGAATAGTCATCTTGGTTAAAAGGAAAGAAAAAGTAGGGGCAAAAGGGGAAATTGAAAGAGCTAAGGTTTTAATGAGGAGATGGTTGCATAATATAAAAGGCACACCATAGGGTTTTGGAGAGAAGAAAGAAGAGAAGGGAGTGGGGACAGCCGACAGAAGAAAAAACAAAGAGAGAAAGAAACAAAAAGAGAAAAATCGTAGGGAGAAGGGAAAAAACGGAAAGAAGGCGCTGCAAGAAGGAGAAATCAGGGCCAAAGAAAAAGAACAGAGCAAAACAAAAAGGTTTTGGTGAAGAAAGGGGGACCGTTGGGAGAAGAAGACCGACGGAAGGAGCTAAGATGTAAATCGGGATTCATCTCTTGAGAAGGTAATCCATCCCTCTGAATCTGATTTCATTTCTTTGTTGTGCCTTGATTCTAGTTTGTACCGGTTGGCTTCCATATCTGATGACAGTAAAAAAGCTTGCCCATATGTCCGTCCTTTCTCAAACTTAATGTTTCTAATGATACTTGTGAGTCCATTTCTGCAAGTTTCTGGAAATATACTCGATATGCCCATGTGTGTAGTTCTATGTCATTACGCTTAAGTCGGGTTCATATTGTGAGAATGTGCTTGTTATCTGGTGATGATGAATGA
Organism: Tripterygium wilfordii; assembly: GCF_013401445.1. Classification (NCBI taxonomy): domain Eukaryota; kingdom Viridiplantae; phylum Streptophyta; class Magnoliopsida; order Celastrales; family Celastraceae; genus Tripterygium; species Tripterygium wilfordii. Next base: position 7,647,551 of record NC_052247.1, read on the forward strand.
TTGAAACTCTGTTTCCTGTATGTGATATACTAATTTGAGTTCGATTTTAACTTGTCCGAGCGTCGCTAGAGTATCTATGGTTGATTTTGAATGAAATATGGTCTTTGATATTCTTTGATCTGAGCATGTATATGTGTATGTATATATATATATATGTATGGGTTTGTTTGTGTCCGTGTACATATATATATATATTGTGGGTGTATGTGTGAATTTGTTTTTGTGTGTGTATATATATGTACAGTGTGTGTATGTGTGTATATATGTAGTGGGTTTGCGTATGTATGTGTATATGCGTCTGTATATGTATGCCAGTTTATATATGTGTTTGTATATTTTTCTATAATGTCTATGGATATGTGCACTTCATTTGATTTGAATTTGATGTTATATTTGAATACCTCTTTAATCCATTTTTCTGTTTACTTGTTGGGCTTGGGTCAAATGAACTACTTGCCGAGGGGCAATTTAGAGGATTTGGGCCGAAGTGCATATTTAGAAGATTTGGGTTGGATTGGAGCAAGGGGCCTCGCGGGTGATATTGAATTTTTGTACATTTTATTATTTGTCATGTATAATTGTAAAGATGTAAACTTTGTAATAGTGTAGCAAAAATAGTGGATGTAAAATAGAAAATGCATACATGATATTCTAGGATGCTAGAAGCATATAGAAACTAGGGATTGATTTTGTGAATGATGATTGCATTAGAATGCATGCTTTGGACTTTGATTTCTCACATTATGCCATGCCTTAGATGCATACTAGGATTGTTTGAATGTCATGAAAATAAATGCAACGCGTTAGTCATTGAATTAATCCAAGCCTTCTCACCTTAATAAACACACCACGATTAAATTATGGAACTCTTATGTTTTGTTTAAATACCAAGGGGCCTTCAAGATATTGGGGTTCCATTGGCATTCATTCAAAACATTTCAATTTCGTGGACCCGGAAAGCAAATATGTTTTTAAGGAATAGGAGAATTTATTTAAGGACTCGAAGGTGGGTTTAAAGATATTTGGCTCATTCAATGAGCCTTAAATGGATCATTTCTTTTCTCATGAAGAACGTAATTGTGAGTAAGGCTTGAATTGAACATTTTTCCTTGATTGTGGGCCCTTTTGGTACATCAATCGGTTCCCAAAAATCCCTTTTTCAAAAATATCTAAACCCACTGCAACTGGAATTTTTCATCAAACATTTTGGCCAAGCCGGGAATGGCCCCAATGATCCCATGCACACCTTTTCAAAAATATCTAAACCCACTCCAAGTGGAATTTTATCCAATCTTTGGTCAAGCCGCGAATGACCCCAATGATCCCGTCCAAACCTTCTGTCAAATCATCAAAACTCACTCCAAGTGGGATTTTTATTCATTTTTGGCCAAGTCGGGAATGGCCGCAGTGATCCCATGCACCTTTTTTTTTTCTAAACCACTCCGAGTGGATTTTTCATCACATTCCAATGGGATTTTCAAAAGCAAATTAGAGCCAAATAGGAAAACATTCAAAGGTAACCGATTTCGGGAGTTGTGGGGTGCCTAAGACCTTCCCCATACTCAATAGACCCCCTTGCCCATTTTTCTCGTAGACCAGAACGGATATCCAATTGCATCCTAAAAATCAATTGGTGGCGACTTCATTGTTTTTCATGCCGGTTGCTTCATACAAAGAAGCCCTGCAGCAATTGAAGTAATACCTGACAAATCCACCCCTCCTATCCAAACCAAAAGACAGAGAACCACTCTTCATATACCTGGTTGTATCAGAGACCGCCGTCAACAATGTTCTTGTTAGGGAAGAGGAAGGAAAGCAACTCCTCGTTTACTACATTAGTAAGAGTTTACTGGATACGGAGACCAACTATAGCTAGTTGGAAAAACTAGCCCTTGCGCTCATAATCGCTCGAAGAAAGCTACGACCATATTTCCAGAGCCATACCATAACAGTCGTCACAACCTTCCCTCTCCGCAACATCCTACATAAACCAAAACTATCCGAAAGATTGACCAAATGGGTTGTCGAACTTAGCAAGTACAACGTCAGCTACCAATCCTAAACAGCGATCAAGTCGCAGGCCCTGGCATATTTCATCACGAACTTCGCCCCAAAAACATAGCCACAAGCAAAAAAGAAACTACTCATTATATATAGCGAAGAGATCGGAACCTAGGAGCTAGCCATGGACAGATCAAGCAACGTTAAAGGCAGCGACCTGGGATAGTCCTGAGATCACCAGAAGGAGCTATAATTCGACGGTTGATCAGATGCAATTTTTGTGCCACGAACAACGAAGCCGAATACAAAGTGATAAGTGCCAAAAATGTACACTTTTAATAATGAATTACTAAGGCATTTGTTAGATAATTAGGGCTTAAAGTGAGTATTATACCATAAAATGCAAATATCATTTTCACTCACTTTATATTTGTTTTTTTATATTTTCAGGCTCAATTCATACCAACCCATGTTCAACATTTGCTGGCCCATTTCGTGAAGAGCTCATTTGCTTGTGTCCACTACCATCTTGACATCATTCCATGCATCACCATCATTTTTTAGTACAAATTGGCCACGTGCAACACTACCTTTTTCAATGGTGGTGACATCCTCTTACTTTGACATGGTTGGCCATTCAACATTTTTGGTTTGAAAATTCTCAATGGATGGATAGCCATGTGCAACACTCTATTTTTCAATGGTGATGACATCTCTTCCTTTGACATATTTGGCCATTCAATATTTTTGGTTTGAAAATTCTCAATGGATGGATAGCTCCTAATTTCCTATAAATAGAGAGCTAGGGAGAAAAGAGAGGTAGGAATACAAGACAACATTGAAGGAAGAGAGAAAGAGGCAAGAGGAGAAGAAAAATCAAGGAGTAAGTTCTTGAGTTTTTCTCTTACAACAATTCTCACATATTCTTTCTAGAATTTTGTGAGATTAATTGTTGGTTGTGTAAACCTAGTATGAGGAACTAATCCTCTTACTAGGGTGATGATGGATCCACTCTATTGTATCTAAATAAATTTGGTTTGATTAATTATTAGTTTATTTATGCTATGTCAAGTGTTAATTAGCTATTCTTTATTGATAATTAAATCTTGATGCTTAGCTTCCATCTAGGTTTGATTACCATGATGCAAATTGAGGCAAATGCCCATGTCCAATTTGAGACCAGCTTCTTGCAGTTAACACCGGAGTTACCTAGACATAAATGCCAAATGCTAGGATCTTTGTGATCGCTACATAAGTTACCATAAATCCTAATGCATTCTTGATTGTCCTAGCCAATCCAAATGCCCATGGATGGTTGCAATTGGGAATAGACGTGGTAAGTCAGATGCCCATGACTATTACATAAATTAGGGGACTTGATCTTTGACATGCATGAATGAAATGATAATTGTCGGTTAAATAATTTAAATACAATAGAGTTGGTGAAATCGGATCCCTAGTGTTTGTTTATTTGTGTTAATCCTTATTTATTTTGTTTCTATTGATAATTACAAGAGTTGGAATTGCATATATTTAATATTCAGTCCCTGTGGGTACGACACTCGTATTTGCCACTTCTATACTACAAATAATTCGTGCACTTGCGAGTATAATTTGGGTTTGGAATCGCTATACTTTTAGCGGGTTATAAACCCCACATCAAGTTTTTGGCGCCGTTGCCGGGGATTGATTTAATATATTGTTATCTAACTCTTGTATATATGTATATATTTATATATTAATATTAGTATACTACACCTCCTTAATGGAAGGTTTTTCAGTTTTATATTTGTGGATGGCTTAACTGCCCCATCTAACTATATATTATTGGCTGGTTCTACTACTACCGCCCATATCTGTTTATAATAACTGTCACTAACACTTACTAACATTTAAATTTCCGCCACTAACAGTAACATTTATTTATTTATACAGTATTATTTATATTTGTGGTTGGCTTTACACTGCCCCACCCGTATAGATATATATATATATATATATGGTCGGTTGAGCTGCCTAAAATAACCTTTTATTTCTGTTAATATTTATGGTTGGCCTCTTTGCCCCATTTTATTTTATTTTATTTTAAATTTTTTTTATTTTGTGTATATTCACTCTTTTAATTTTGTTAAAAAAATAATTAAAATAAAATAAAATAAAAAAAGGGGGTTATTATCATTGACATTTTCTTTTATGCAAGGACGTCGATCTCAAAATCCAAATCTTCTTAAATTCAATCCAGAGATTGAACGAACTCTTGCACAACTGAGAAGAGAAGTAAGAGGAAATATGGCAGAAGAGAATCCTGAGAATGCTCTTGCTAGAATTGCAAATCCACCAGTCAATGCACCTGCTCGGAGGCCAATGAAGAATTCATTCATACCTCAGAATATGGAGCAGCCATCCAGCATAGCATTTCAACCCAATGTCCAAGGCAATGCCACATTCTCTCCAGTTCTACTCAATGCAGTCCCACATTTCCGAGGCACAACATTTGATGACCCTTACCTACACATCAGAGAATTCTTTGAACTCTGTAAGACACAATCTGTTCAGGGCTTGACGTCAGAAGAAGTACGACTCATGTTGTTTCCATTTTCTCTCAAAGACAATGCGAAACTGTGGTTCAACTCTTTGACCCCAGGATCGATCACTACATGGGAGCAAATGGCAACAAAATTCTTGAAGAAATTTTTCCCAGCCCAGAAGACGAAGCAATTAAGAAGGGAAATTCAAACATGGCAGCAAAAAGATGGGGACTTATTTTATGAAGCTTGGGATAACTTTAAACAGCTACTGCTAAAATGTCCACACCACAACTTGTCACAAGATGATCAAGTTCAAGCTTTTTATGAAGGACTCGACGCAACAAACACAAGCATCGTAGACTCAGCTTGTGGAGGCATATTAATGGAGAAAAGCAGTGAAGAAGCTTTTGACTTATTTGAAACTTTAAGTGAAAATTCTCAACAATTTTCATCTAGAGTAAAGCAAGGGGTAAAGCTTCCAAAAGGCGTATATGAAGTCCACACCAGAGTAGAAAACCAACCTCAGTTGCAAGCCATGGAGAAGAAGATTGACATGTTAATGAAAGCAATTTCATCTTCCCAACAAGCAACCCAAGTTGAGATGTGTGCCATTTGTTCTCAATCTAACCACACCACGGAAACATGTCCTATGTCTTCTAACGCTGAACAAGAACATACCAATTATGTGGGACAAGGTGGCTTCCATCCCAACAACAATCCATTTTCAAATACATACAATCCAGGATGGAGAAATCACCCAAATTTCAGTTGGGGAGGACAAGGCCAGAGTAAGCAATACAATCAGAAGATGACACAACAAGTTCCTATTGAACCAAAGAAACCTTCTTTGGAGGAGCAAATGGCTCTTCTAGCTCTCAACACCAACAATTTTATTCAGAAAACGACGGAGCAAAACAACAGGTACGACCAACAATTCAGCAACATACATGGATCTATTCAGAAACTAGAAGTTCAAGTTGGTCAAATTGCTGAGCGACTAAGTGAAAGAGAGCTGGGCAGATTGCCGAGTCAACCAGAAGTCAATCCAAAAGGCAAGGAACAAATCAATGCTATTACCACCAGACGCGGAACAACTGTGGGATTTTTAGAGAACGATGGTGAAAAGGCCAAAAAGCCTAATGAGGAAATTCAGCCCAAGCCAACTGACTTATCAAAGCATAAAATGAATGAGTCTCATGTGCCTTTTCCTAGCCGGTTGGTGAATGAGAAGAAGACTGACCAGATGCAGCGAATGATGGATATATTCAGAAAAGTTGAGATCAACATTCCGCTTCTTGACGCGATTCAACAAATTCCTCCCTATGCAAAATTTCTCAAAGATGTCTGCACCAGAAAGAAGAAACTGGCACCATATGAGAAGATTATGTTGTCTGAACAATGCAGTGCCGTTCTAAACAAGAAGCTACCACCAAAGCTAAAGGATCCGGGGAGTTTCACTATCCCTTGTACTGTTGGGCAAGTCTCTTTCGAGAAAGCTTTTCTAGACCTGGGTGCTAGCATCAATCTGATGCCATATTCAGTTTTTGTGCAACTTGGTCTCGAAAAGGAATTACAACCAACTTCAATCACTTTGCAATTGGCAGATCGGTCAATAAAATTTCCACGCGGTATCATAGAAGATGTTCTTGTCAAAGTTGATACATTTCTCCTTCCAGCAGATTTTATTATCCTTGATATGGAGGAAGACAGAAACATACCAATTATTTTGGGGAGGCCTTTCTTAGCCACTGCAGGAACTATTGTGGATGTACAAAAGGGTTGCTTGTCCATGACTGTACAAGGACAAACGGTGGAATTTAATCTATTTGAAGCTACTAGACACCCTTCTGATACAGGGGAGTGTTTTAGCATTGAAGTTGTTGATGGCTCAATTTATGATTCATTTTTGGAGCATCAATCTATTGACCATTTGGCAACTTGTCTTGCGTTTCCTGAACTGCAAGTTGAAGACGATGGTGAAGTTGCAGAATTTTGTGCATATTTGCAGGCACAACAACCAATGAATCATAGGTGGATTCGTACATTTGAAGCTCTCGATCCTTCACTTCCGAAAGTGGTTCGTTCTATTGAATCTCCACCAAAGCTAGAGTTGAAGCAACTTCCAGATCATTTGAAATATGCTTATCTTGGTGCTAAAGAGGCATTACCTGTCATTGTCGCTGCTAACCTTACTGATTTAGAGGAAGAAAGTCTCTTGAGGGTGCTACGACAATACAAAAGTGTCATTGGGTGGTCCATTGCTGACATCAAAGGCATAAGTCCCACTATGTGTATGCACCGAATTTTACTAGAAGAAGATTCAAAATCCTCACGTGAAGCACAAAGACGCCTCAATCCATCGATGAAGGAGGTAGTTCGATCTGAAATATTGAAGTTGTTGGATGTAGGAGTCATCTATCCTATTTCTGATAGCCAATGGGTCAGTCCTGTTCAAGTGGTTCCCAAGAAATCTGGAATCACGGTAATTACTAATGAGAACAATGAGCTCATCCCAACAAGAAAACAGACAGGGTGGCGTGTTTGTATTGATTATCGAAAGCTGAATTCTGCCACAAGAAAGGATCACTTTCCCTTACCATTTCTTGATCAAGTGCTAGAAAGACTGGCGGGCCATTCCCATTATTGTTTTCTTGATGGCTACTCTGGCTATAATCAAATTGTGATCGCACCAGAGGATCAAGAGAAAACAACTTTCACATGTCCTTTTGGGACATTTGCATATAGAAGAATGCCATTTGGGCTTTGCAATGCACCAGCTACTTTTCAACGGTGCATGACAAGTATATTCTCTGACATGGTGGGCCACATCATTGAAGTCTTTATGGATGATTTCTCCGTGTTTGGATCATCTTTTGATACCTGCCTGTGCAATCTTGCCTTGGTTCTGGAGAGATGCCAGAAGACTAATCTGGTGCTTAATTGGGAGAAATGTCATTTTATGGTTCGAGAAGGCATTGTTCTTGGTCATCTTATTTCCGAGAAGGGGATTGCCGTTGACAAAGCAAAAATTGAAGTTATTTCTAGATTGCCACCTCCTACTTCTGTAAAAGGTGTGCGATCTTTTCTCGGACATGCGGGGTTCTATCGCCGGTTCATCAAAGATTTTTCGAAGATTTCCAGGCCATTGTGCAATTTGCTTTCCAAGGATGCCACTTTCCATTTTGATGACGAGTGTTTGCAAGCATTCAACAAATTGAAGCAATTACTTACATCTGCACCTATCATGATGGCACCAGATTGGAGTTTACCATTTGAGCTCATGTGTGATGCCAGTGACTATGCAATTGGAGCCGTGTTGGGGCAAAGAGTTGACAAGCTACCACATGTCAGTTACTATGCAAGTCGTACTCTCAATGATGCCCAACTTAATTACTCAACAACAGAAAAAGAACTGTTGGCTGTAGTTTTTGCATTGGAGAAATTCCGATCATACCTGATTGGATCTAAGGTGATTGTCTATAGCGATCATGCGGCCCTCAAATATTTGTTGTCTAAAAAAGATTCAAAGCCGAGATTGATTCGCTGGGTGTTATTGCTCCAAGAATTTGATTTGGAGATAAGAGATAAAAAAGGAGCAGAAAATGTTGTGGCAGATCATCTTTCTCGTATTGTTCAAACAAACAACGGTGAGAAGACGGAGCTTCCATTGAATGAAACGTTTCCAGATGAACAACTTTTCTCCGTACAAATTGAGATACCTTGGTATGCTGATATTGCTAATTACCTTGCAAAAGGTGTTATTCCCAAAAACTGGACTCACCAACAACGGAAGAAGTTTTTCTCCACAGCCAAGCATTATTTTTGGGATGAGCCTTATTTATACAAGCATTGTGCTGATCAAATCATTCGAAGGTGTGTGCCACAACAAGAACAACAGAGTATTCTACAATTCTGTCATACATTCGCTTGTGGTGGTCACTTTGGTACCCAGAGAACTTCTGCAAAGATTTTACAATCAGGGTTCTATTGGCCAACTCTTCATAAGGATGTCCACATTTTCTGCTCTACCTGTGAAAATTGTCAGAAACTTGGCAACATTTCTCGCAGGAATGAAATGCCACTCAACAATATTTTGGTGGTTGAAATCTTTGATGTTTGGGGAATAGATTTCATGGGACCATTTCCCAAGTCTCATGGGAATGAATATATACTGGTGGCAGTAGACTACGTGTCCAAATGGGTTGAAGCTGTTGCAAGCCCAACCAATAGAAGTGAGGTGGTAATTCGGTTACTTCAGGGTGTAATATTTCCAAGATATGGCACTCCACGTGCTATAATCAGTGATGAAGGGAAGCATTTTCTGAACAAGAGTGTGTCTACACTTCTTGCCAGGTACAATATCACACATAAGATTGCCACTGCTTATCATCCTCAAACTAGTGGACAAGCTGAGATTTCTAACCGAGAAATTAAACGCATTTTGGAGAAGACTGTGAATATCAAAAGAACTGACTGGAGTATAAAATTGAATGATGCTCTTTGGGCATATCGCACTGCATATAAAACTCCAATTGGCATGTCTCCATATCGTTTGATTTTTGGCAAGGCTTGCCATCTTCCTGTGGAGCTCGAGCATAAAGCATTCTGGGCAATAAAAAGGTTGAATTTTGATTATGATGCAGCTGGTGAGAAGAGGAAACTGCAACTCAATGAACTTGATGAGCTACGTGATGAGGCATACGAAAATGCGAGGATTTACAAGGAAAAGACAAAAAGATACCATGATCAACACATCGCAATGAAAGAATTTTCTCCTGGTCAAAAGGTACTTTTGTTTAACTCTCGTCTCAAACTTTTTCCAGGGAAGTTACGTTCAAGATGGTATGGTCCATTTCAAGTTGTTCGAGTATATTCCCATGGAGCTGTTGACATTAAAAATTTGGAGACGGGAAACGAGTTCAAGGTTAATGGCCAGCGCCTCAAACCTTATTTGGAAGCTAATCTTGACAGAACTGTCTCCAGCATTACTCTCCAAGATCCAGGTAATTGAGTGTTGGGAACACTTTGTCTTGCCCAGACAATAAATACAGCGCTTATGGGAGGCAACCCATATTTCTTTTTCATCTATTTCTTTTTATGTAATATTATCTAGTTGCAAAAAAAAAATAGAAAAAAAATAGAAAAAAAAAAAAAAAAAAAAAAAAAAACAGAAGTCTTCCTCTAGCGTGGAAATGAGCAGCGATAGCCCGGCTGGAGATGAGGCTACAAACACTAGAGGATGGACAACACAGACTGGAGCACATGATGGCCGCAATCGTGGATATGATACGAAAGTGAAAACATAGCAATCCAACGGCCAGAATATTTTGTGTCAGGTTGTATTTCTCTGAACCATAGCTTCGCATATGTACTTTTCATTTTTATTTTATTTTATTTTAATTTTCTTTTCCCATTGAGGACAATGCAAGATTTTAAGTGGGGGAGGAACTGATTTGTTAAAAAAAAAAAAAAAAAAAAAATCTGTAGCTAGAGGAGACAAGTGTTGTGCTACCTTTGGTGCAAGCTTGAAACACTTGTAGTTGATCTCTTTAGTTAGATTGATAGTAACCTAGCATCCAGTCTCAAGGATCCTGGTGTTGAGACAAATTCCGTTTGTTTACGGTGCTTTGGGAATATTGAGTCTTAGAACCGTTTGTTTGCGATATGTCTATGTTGTGTAGTTACGTATTTTAAAAAAAAAAAAAAAAAATTTGTTTGTGATTTGGAAGTCATGTTTCAATCATATTTCTGAATTGGTCTGAATATCTCTAAAGTATGGATGATAATTTGAGTTGAAAACCCATAATCACTTGTGGATTTTTCTGACTTTAGTTTTGTCTCACCTATTCTATGTAATAATTGAATCAATTGCACAGAATTACATATTTGCGGGGTATGATATTTAAGATTAATTATGAATATTTTGATTTTCTTGAGTTGAATTGGAATTCTTTGAATATTAATATCTTGGGATACATGTATACATCTATAAAAAAAAAAAAAGGTAGTGTCTATAAGTTTTTCTGCTGAGTAACCGGGCCTCTTGCCTCAGTAAGCAGTGAGTGTTCGCGTAAAAAGGTAGAAAAATCAAGACATCAACTTATGTGACAAGTGAAGTTTTGTAGCCTTTTTGACTTGAGTTATTAAACCCGTTGGGGTGTCTTTACACCTAATGCCCTGAGCCAACTGGATTGGGAGTCATTGGTTGAACGCTTGTTACAAGGGTCATTTAGAAAGCTTAATGAGACTGAGCATTGCACAAGTCACATAAAAATATTATATATATATATAAAAAAATAATAATAAAATAAAAGATGAAGAGTCGATAAATAAAATCCCTTGATATTAATTATTCATTGAGTCTGATGATTCTTGTGATATTGCAATGTTTGTGTTAAGATTAAATTAAAGCCACGTATTTATGTTAAATTCGCTACGCACTACACATCACGCTAATATAGAATGGGTGGTATGAGATTTAGTCAGAATGATTTGTTCTAGTGATAGTGGTTGGTGGATTTTTGAATGTATTTATACTAACGAGATAATTGGATTATTTTTGTATATGGCATGAATCTTCTGAACGCTTGAATTGCTAGGGGCTAGCAATAAGCTGGTTGGGGGTTGTGATAAGTGCCAAAAATGTACACTTTTAATAATGAATTACTAAGGCATTTGTTAGATAATTAGGGCTTAAAGTGAGTATTATACCATAAAATGCAAATATCATTTTCACTCACTTTATATTTGTTTTTTTATATTTTCAGGCTCAATTCATACCAACCCATGTTCAACATTTGCTGGCCCATTTCGTGAAGAGCTCATTTGCTTGTGTCCACTACCATCTTGACATCATTCCATGCATCACCATCATTTTTATAGTACAAATTGGCCATGTGCAACACTATTTTTCAATGGTGGTGACATCTCTTACTTTGACATGGTTGGCCATTCAACATTTTTGGTTTGAAAATTCTCAATGGATGGATAGCCATGTGCAACACTCTATTTTTCAATGGTGATGACATCTCTTCCTTTGACATATTTGGCCATTCAATATTTTTGGTTTGAAAATTCTCAATGGATGGATAGCTCCTAATTTCCTATAAATAGAGAGCTAGGGAGAAAAGAGAGGTAGGAATACAAGACAACATTGAAGGAAGAGAGAAAGAGGCAAGAGGAGAAGAAAAATCAAGGAGTAAGTTCTTGAGTTTTTCTCTTACAACAATTCTCTCACATATTCTTTCTAGAATTTTGTGAGATTAATTGTTGGTTGTGTAAACCTAGTATGAGGAACTAATCCTCTTACTAGGGTGATGATGGATCCACTCTATTGTATCTAAATAAATTTGGTTTGATTAATTATTAGTTTATTTATGCTATGTCAAGTGTTAATTAGCTATTCTTTATTGATAATTAAATCTTGATGCTTAGCTTCCATCTAGGTTTGATTACCATGATGCAAATTGAGGCAAATGCCCATGTCCAATTTGAGACCAGCTTCTTGCAGTTAACACCGGAGTTACCTAGACATAAATGCCAAATGCTAGGATCTTTGTGATCGCTACATAAGTTACCATAAATCCTAATGCATTCTTGATTGTCCTAGCCAATCCAAATGCCCATGGATGGTTGCAATTGGGAATAGACGTGGTAAGTCAGATGCCCATGACTATTACATAAATTAGGGGACTTGATCTTTGACATGCATGAATGAAATGATAATTGTCGGTTAAATAATTTAAATACAATAGAGTTGGTGAAATCGGATCCCTAGTGTTTGTTTATTTGTGTTAATCCTTATTTATTTTGTTTCTATTGATAATTACAAGAGTTGGAATTGCATATATTTAATATTCAGTCCCTGTGGGTACGACACTCGTATTTGCCACTTCTATATTACAAATAATTCGTGCACTTGCGAGTATAATTTGGGTTTGGAATCGCTATACTTTTAGCGGGTTATAAACCCCACATCACAAAGCGCTGATAGCCAGCCTAAACCTAGCCAACGAGTTGGGGGCCCAATGCATAAGAGTCATATCTGATTCACAACTAGTAGTGAACCAGCTGCAAAGATCATACCAGGTGAGGGATCAAAACATGACGTCTTACCTTGGAAAAGCTAGAGAGCTCCAGAAAGCTTTCAAAGAATTTGCCATATCCTAGGTACGAAGATCCAAAAATAGCCACATCGATGCACTAGACAACCTCGGCTCCTCTATTCAAACCGAAATGCCGCTAGATATCCCAATCGAAATCCTTAAGTGGCCAGCAATATGGAAGACAGAGAGGGACAAGAGCGGGCAATGGACATCGAAGTCGAAGAGGAAAGTTGGACGACTCCGATAATCAAATACATCCGTGATGGGACCCTACCCCTCGACAAAGGGGAAAAAAGATGCCTTGTTGCCAAAGCAGCACGTTATACGATCTTCTGCGAGCATCTCTACAAAAGGTCTTACTCAGGCCTTCTGCTCCGATGTCTCACCCCTAAGGAAGTTCAATACACCCTAGCGGAGCTTCACGAAAGTGAATGCGTCAACCACTCTTGAGGTCGAAGCCTAACCCATCGAGCGCTCATTGTTGGGTACCATTGGCCGACCATTTAAGCAGATGTGAAGGATTGCGTTCGACGCTGCGGCAAGTGCCAGAGATTCATGAAAGTCATCCACTCTCCACCTGAAAGGTTAAATCCCATCATATCCCCGTGGCCGTTTATGAAGTGGGGGATGGACATAGTGGGACCGTTACCTATAGTAACTGGGCAACGAACTACTTCCTAACAGTGACGGACTACTTCACGAAGTGGATCGAGGCCGAAGCCTTCCGCAACATCAAGGACACTAATGTCGAAAGATTCGTTTGGAAAAACATTGTGTGTAGATTCGGACTCCCTAAAGAGATCATCACGGACAACGGACCCTAGTTTATCAGCAACAAATTCCAAAGATTCTGCGACAATTAGAAAATCAAGCTGGTTTTCACCACGCCTCGACACCTACAGTCCAATGGACAAGCAGAAGCTTCCAACAAGACCATCATCGACACGCTGAAGAAACGGCTCGAACAATCGAATGGGGCATGGGCTGACGAGCTTCCAGAGTACTTTGGTCCTACTGAATAATAGCAAGAATGACAGTAGGGGAGACCCCTTTCTCCCTGACCTATGGATTCGAAGCCGTCATCCCATTCGAAATGGGGCTCCGCTCGACAAGATACCAATAGGCAACCGAAGACTCCAACAAGTGAGAAATGAACGACTAGCTTGACACGATTGACGAATTAAGAGGGAAGGGGTTGGCCCGAAACCATAGTAGCGACTTCGCCCTTTCACTTTAAGTGACCAGGGGGTGAGCCGCTCCAAGTCGAAAGCGATAGCGAACCACGAACTTGCCCACGCTCATCCAAACCGGCCCCTGGTCGAGAGAGTACGATACATTGGTGTAAAAGATTGAGTGGGATTTGTGAGGTTGGTTATAGTAAGGCCTGGTCGAAAAGTTTTCTTGCCTCAACATTTAATGTTAGTGACTTGTTTAAATAGTTAGGGGATCTTCCAGAAGACTTTGAAGAGACGAGAGATGTTGTCCAAGACACAGGTAATAAATAAAAGAATACTCAAGATTCAAGCCATAGAATTTATCAATTCCAACACAAGGTACTTATTAGATCGAATAAGTACATTAGATCCTCTCTTTCTCTATTTGCTTTTGTTCATTTATTTCGTGCCTTTCTCTACAAACTTGATTCTTTAATAAAAGTCTACATAGCCTTTGCTTACTCCAGCTCTCATCAATGTAGCGAGAGGCATATCATTTTCTTCTTCAAGAATATAATTAGAATTCATGGAAGGGAGTTCCTAATAAATAGAAAAATAAAATGGAATTCCTGAAAAATTGATATATTTATATTAGGAAAGTTATTTCAAGAGTCAAAAAGATACAGAGGAAAATGGCTCTTAAGAGAACTGCGTTGCAAACAAGAGTTAACCATATAAAGAAGACGGATTCGTCATCCCTAATTCCTACAGTTCTTATTCCTAGAAAGCCGAAAAGAGAAAGATGATTTCGGCTTGACTTACAATTGCGTTAGGTAAGGTAACAAGCAGCTCACTAGTTATAGGTTTCGCTTGTTGTCTTAGGCCTGCCCGTCCTGTCTTGGTCTTTCGGTCTAAATACCTACGAAGAATCCTTTAGGGAAGTTGTGGGAGTAGATCGGTCACCAAGACATCATCGTCTTACTCTATTTATTTCATACTCTCGGAATAGATGCGTCGGCGATTCTCACCACACCTTGGTGAAGCCGGAGACGATTGCCTAGATAGGCAGGGTTTGGTTCATGCAGAGTGAGTCCCAATGTGCCTGTCAAGCCTTTGTCGACTGGTCATTACGGATTGGGTCATATAATCAAAAGTCTTGCGTTTTCCCCTCAGTCTGTGTGGTGGAACTCCATGGTTACTCGTCAAGAGATTGGTCGGTTTTGAGTCAATCTACTGTCTCTCGCTTTACTTTATCAGGAAAGCATTTCTTGCTAGATCGGATTGAGAGTGACTTCTTCCGCTTACTAGCGTGCTTCGCTTGTGTGTTTGCAACATCCATTGCTTCTGACTATGTCGATGAAAAAGACTGAAATGGGACCAGGAAGACAGCCCACCACTAGAGCTTGCTTTGCTCTCGCTCCTTCACCTCGTAAACTCGGCTTCGCTCCTCGCTTTTGTTCAATTATAAAAAAATAACCACTTTGATGGAGATTTGTAGCATCATTCAAGTAAATACAGATTAAGATCCCAGAAACACGGCTTACATACCTGGCTCAACATTCTTGAAAAACAATCGAATCGAGTCCTTATGAATGGGCCTAGGTGCTCTTATTTTAATGATAAGGACGATTGCTTCCATTACTACCAACGAGTGTCAAACTACCGCTTTGTGCTCTTTTTATCCTCTCCAGAAATAAGATAATAGAGTTTCAAAGTGGCAACCACCGCCTTTTCAAAATAAACAACCAATCAGCTGTTTTGTCACACCTCCGAAGTGCAGTTTTTAAAAAATTAAAGAGCCACCAAAGTAACTTAAGTCGAAAAGCCAACTTCTTAAGTCCGAACATAGAACTCTTTGGTCTTTCTTTATACTCATATCGATTTCTTCCCCAGTCGCGAAAGACACGACAAAGGGGCACTTTTTTAACAAAAATCCCTTTCGATCAATCCCTCTCTCCATTAAAGCCTATCTCTCCCTTCTGTATCTTGCAGACCCTTTGACCTTTCCTTTCTATTTGTTGAATAGTGTTTCTCCTACACGCTCCACTCCAATGAAGCAATGCAAGCCATCCGGAGAGTTCGCTTCGATCCATGTACTCTGTTCTGTACACTACTGATTTTCCTACTTGCAAACCTCTAACCAAGGCTTGCTTCCTAGGATCTAGTCCAGATAATCTATCTATGATCTTTCCCCTAAAGCTAGGTAGGGAACTACCTTCGCTCCGCACCTTCTCCTTCGATCCAAGCCACAAGGCAAAAGGCAAGCTGACTTAGAGGCTGAATGTCTACTTTCTGAATAAAAGAATTTACCAAAGGCTATTAATCTAGCTATCGAGTCACCCTAACGGAGAACTCTACCTGAACTTTAAAGCTTTCTTTTTATTATGTCTACCAATAAGATAAGTGCCACCGATTTTCTCTTTTCAAAAATAAGTGGTTAAGTGCTTGAGACTTCTCTAAAGAGAGTTGACTGGCAAAAAGCAGATCTTGGCTTAGGGCTTAGACTGACTTCCTTGACTGATAGTTTGAAGCCTAAGACGGATTTCAATAGTGGAATTCCCTGATCTTACTTCACTAGTTGAATTTCCGTATGATAGTCACCCTTTTTCTCACTACTCCCTTTATTCGAGGGATGAGCTCTGACTAAAGCTATCGAGAAGGGATCTAATCCAGATCTTCTATTTCCGACCCGAAAGCCTACTTTCTTCGTAAACACCTTAGGATTCCGAATCATGCCATGGCTTACCCCTGATTCTAGGACAAAAGCAATGGACTGGACTAAGGGAGGCTTCCTTTGAAACTGCCTTTGCTCCCTTCCTATATGTCGCAACCGGGGTCACGACGCAGACCGGCGATGAAAGGATGAAAAATGTTTTAGAGTCGTCACCAATTGATTTGAGTGCAATTGGACACTAAAAAATGGTCTACGAACCAGAAAATGGGTAAGGGGGTCTATTGAGTGTGGGGAAGGTGTTAGGCACCCCACAACTCCCTAAAAGGTTACCTAGATTGATCTATGTGCTTTTTCTGAAAATTTGTTTGTATGTCCCAATTTGTTTTAATGGATTTTTCATATGCCCAAAAAACCATGTATTATCAAATGGTGTGGAATCTTTTCATTAATGTTAGACCAAGGCTTTATTTTAAAAATCTCATTTTGATGGGTTTTATTAGAATTTGTTTGAAAAGATATTTGACTGATTTTGCAAAAGGACATTGGGTTTTATACCAAGGGGATTTCTAAATCACATAATCAAAGAACAATGAAATAAACGAAAGGAACAGTCCAATTTTATTTGGCAAACACAAATGGTATTTTAATTTGAAAAGATAACATAATTAAAGTCTAGGCAGGAGCTGAATTTTATCAAGTCCTCCTCCTAAAGAACTTTAATTTAAGTATCTAGTAAATTAATTTATCATTGCGTTTACGAATACAAATAATACTTTAATTCAAAGAGATAACATAATTAAAGCCTAGACAGGAGCTGAATGTTATCAAGTCCTCCTCCTAATGAACTTTAATTTAGCTATCTAATAAATTAATTTATTATTTGCTTTTTGTTTAGAGGAAGATATCATAATTAAAGTCTAGACAAGAGCTGAATTTTATCAAGTCCTCCTCCTATTTGACTTTAATGTAGTATCCATTAATTTATCATTGTGCTGACGAATACAAATAATACTTTAATTCAAAGAGATAACATAATTAAAGCTTAGGCAGGAGCTGAATTTTATCAAGTCCTCCTCCTAATGAACTTTAATTTAGGTATCTAATAAATTAATTTATCATTTGTTTAAATGAATATAACATAATTAAAGTCTAGGTAAGAGCTGAATTTTATCAAGTCCTCCTCCTATGTGACTTTAATGTAGTATCCATTAATTTGTTTTTATGAAAAGTTGGTAAAAAGTGATTATTGAATTGATGGATTGGCAAAACTAAACCCCTAAACATGCATGCTAATCATGTTAGACATAAATAAAACTAAAATACACTACACTACACTACTTTTCATTATTTTCACTACCCTATTACATGACCTACATTTACAAGAATAGACATGCAAAATAAAAATAAGATAAAAAAATATATACAAATAATGAAATATAAAGATAAAAATAAAAATGTAAATATGGCCCATGGAGCCCGTTAATTGCTCAAACCCAGTCCAATCTCCAAATGAACTCTCCGGCCCCAAACGAAATCAAGTCCGGCCCAAGTTGAATCAAGCCCGGTCCACATTCAAAAATCAACAAGAGAAAGGGTCAAAAACTAATATCCACATGCTAATCCAAACTCAAATTAATGTCAAATTCATACTAGGAGATTCATCCACATAAACCTTAGAGATGCATAAACCCCTCACATCTTAATCTAAAAACATGATTTTTCAAAGCTGATCATATAAACATGTATACGCTCAAACAAATACATACGACCAAATCCATCAAAACACACTTTTAAACACATAGAATCCTTCAAAATGCGTAGAACCAATCACCCAATTGCAACCAGACCAACACAAACCCCATTTCAATTTTACTCAAGCAGATGACCACAAACTAACATCAAAATCAGGACATATTATCAAACGTCAGCATTGTGAATACACCAAAACCAAAACCAACATCCAAAATCAGTAACAGCACCATGAATACATCCTATTAGCATTAAGATTTTATACAGTAAATAATCCAATTTTCAAAGCCAGATCCATAATCCAATATGACAAGCTAATATTAAAACCAAGAAAAAAAACAAACATCAGGTGCACTAGATACCAATAAACATCACATTTTAACTAACAAACATTACAGAGATCAAGTATCAATCGTAGTGAATATACTAGTGTGAACAAACAAATATCGAAACCCAAAGTCAGAACAAATGAACAAAAGAAGTTCAAACCAGGAAAATCAAAACCCAATATCAACAGAGACAGAACCGAGGAAATGGAACCCAAAGAATCAAAGTGTGTATGAGATATTACCTTCTCAAAGCAATCGAAAATCCTCATTTCCTACCGTCGTGCAACTGCTCCGATTTCTCCTTGAGTGATGAAAGGCTCTCTCAGCAACTCTCCTTTCCTCTCTTTTCTTTGTCGGCTTTTCTTTATCACGGTTTGTTCCCCTGTTTTCTCTCCTTTTTTCTTTTTTTCTTCCAAATCCAAAACCTCTCTCCTTTTTTTTTGCTCCCTTTCACTTGCCCGGCTTTTATCTTTTCTACCCCCTCTGACCAGCACGCCTCTCCTCTCTTACACATTTTTTCTCTTTTTTCTCCCACACGCCACCTCTCTTCTATCTTTTCTCCACCTGCTCTGCCCAGCACACCTCTCCTCTCTTATACATTTTTTTCTCTTTTTTTCTCCCACACGCCACCTCTCTTTTTTCCTTTTCTTTTTTCTTTCTTTCTTTCTTCTTTTCCCTTTTTTTTTTATTTATTTCCTTTTTCTTTATTTCCAAATCTCCTCTTTTTATTATTTATTTTTCCTATATTTTTCAAATATATTTTCGTAGGGTTTTGATATTATATGGCCTGTACTTAGGTGGGTAATTAGGTCAATTAGGCCAAGATTCGGGCTTACTTGGGATTGAGCCTTAAATTTTGAATTAATGGGCCCACGGGCTTTTAAACAAAGGAAATAACTATTTTCCTTGTCTTAATGCTATTTCCGATTTCATATTTCATTCTTTTTCATTTTTTTTATTATTATTTTTGACCGGACAAAAATCGGGTACTACACTATAGGAAGGAACTCGGACTCCTAACTAAACTCTATTCCATGAACACTGGATCTTCTCTAAGTCTAAGAGCGACTTCAAAGCATTAAGTGATGAACTCTCTTCCGATTGTCCCGATTAAACTGCCTTATCCATAGGAAGTAATTGCCTATCATAGTGGCAGACTCGGGCTAAGTCATTGAATGTCTCCCCCAGGTAAGTAAAGAGTGTCTGGCCCCCATCCCCAGTAGCACTATACGTACCAATAGTGGGATGATTCGTTCCTTTAAATATTGGGAGTCCAATTGAAGCAGTAGTTAATAGACCCAGTACTAGATCCATCCATTATTTGCTGTCCCTCTTCCTAGCTCTAAAGATGAAGACTGAAAAGTCCATGCTACAAAAGCTATAAATTCCAAATGGGGGGTCCCTGCCATCTAGTCTATCGAGTAGGAGTTCAGTTACATTGCTAAGCTAATCCACTGCATTTCGTCGAGTGATGATAAGGTAAAGGCGAGCATCTAGCTCTGCTAATCCCCTGTTCTTTGCGCTGTCCAGTGACAAAGCTTCTGGAGTTCTAGTGTCTCTTTCTTTTCGAAGTCTCTAAGGCATCTTAGACAATTAAGGATTATAGGTAGGTAGTAGGGTAAGCCCATCAAATTCTATGTAAGTTGGAGTCAAAAGAAAAGGGCTTCATCAATTCTTTCTGCCCTGGATGTATTTCCTTCTGCCATCGTCCTAAGGGCAGCCATCCTTGTTGATCCAGCTGAGGTTGCTGATCTAAACGATCTCCCCGAGGTTACCAATCCATGACGATCCAGACAAACCAATATGGTACGGTCCAGCCGAACCAATTGCTTAAAAAAGAGAACCCTTTGCAGCAGAGCCAGTTGAGACTTCTTAATTCATGAATTGTAGGGAGGGACTTATGTCACCACAAACCGAGACTTTTTTTGTGTCAAGTAAAAAGTAAGAAAGCCGACCAGCTCCAAGCAGCAAAACATTTCAACAAGCACATCCGCACAAGACAATTCAAGGTTGGGGACCGAGTCTTCCGAAGAGTGTTCCAAAGCACCAAAGAAATAGGTACGGGGAAGCTCGGCCCAACAATGGAAGGACCTTATACGATTACGAAGGTCGTGGGACAAGGAGCATACCGACTGCAAGATGGCGAAGGCCATCAGATACCTTATAGCTAGAACGCCACACACCTCAAAGCTTACCATTATTGTGGAAGGATGGTAAACTCTTTGTTCCGACACTAGCTTAAGCATCGGAGGGTCTTTCGCATCTTTCGTCGACCAATCCTCACCTCCTTTTGTTTTGAAGGGTACTCAAGAATAGTTGACCGATAGGCCGAAGAGCATGATCGCCAAGAACCAATGAGCACATCTCAAGCTCTTCCCAGTAATTTATTTGTTCTTTGTTATTGCTTGCTCAGACACTGACTTAAGCATCAAAGGGTCTTCGACATCTGCCGTCGACCAATCCTCACCTCCTTTTGTTTTGAAGGATGTTTGATCAGCAATCGACAAGTCGAAGAGGATGATTGCTAAAAATCGATGATTAGGAGGTTCGACATTCTGAAAAGCTACCGACGAAACTTGGTAACATAGAAGGCCAGACGATAAACAAATCAGAGGACTAAAACCCACAACTGACAGCATGTTTGAAACCGTTATCACAGATGAGTTTTTCCAATTAACTCTTTGGATTGTTCTATTATAATTTAATTAGGTTGTATTGTTCCTCAGTATAGAACAGCTTTGTCTCTCTAATATGGTTACGACCCCAACTTTCGAATTGAGATAGCAAAAATAAATATAATTAAACACCAAATGGTGGTAGATTAAAATTCAGAAATTTATTGATATAAAAAAATGATTGGAATAGGAGTACAATTCAAGTATTTTTTCAAGACCAGACCCTTAAACTCTTACTCATCTTATCTAGCACCTCTTTGATCAAGACAGAAAGATCCTTTCCTCTTGGCAGGAGATCCTTTCCTCTTGGCAGGATTTTGCTATTTATACTGCCATGTTGGAGACAAGTGTTTGGACGATAATCCTTCGATCCTTACCAGGTTACCGTTCGAGACAAACCATAGTTTTCTTATGACTTTGCTCTGACCCTTCTGATGATACTCTATGACAGGACATGGGATGGCTCTAAGTGTCAGAGGCTACACCTGTTGTGCCAGTGGGCAGGTTGATGATATCTTCTTGTGTCAGAATCAAATCAGCCAGATCATTTCCTGCATCACTCCAAGTATGTATGCATATACATATACATATATATATATATATATATATATATATATATATATAGTATGAGAGTCAGAGAATTAAAGAATGAGACCGTGGCAATCTCAGGTCGAAGAGAAGGTAATGTCATCATCGGCTTCGATGTTCTTCCGAATCTTCGACTGTCGAAGACACGTGTCTTCGACAACATTGCTCGGATCGATTCTGAATTGGTCTCTACTGCTGTTGGGCACGTGTTATTATGTAGCATGGATTGAAGAGTTTTAGGGCTTGGTTCGGCGTAAAACACAGAGAGTGGTGTGAGGAAGGTAAGAGTTTGTCACCCTATATGCGTTTTGAGGGATTTGACGCCAAAACTAACCTACGTGTTTGGACTCCTGGGTTATGTTGATGAGAATTGAAGGGTGCTTGTTTTCAAAATTTAGGGTTTGCCGTGAGTTCAAAATTTCTGGATTATTCCAACTAGTTGGGGCTGTCTTTACTGTTGAAAAAAAAACTACAGAATTATGCACTGTTTGGGCTGGTATGAGTTTGGGTTGTCTGAGTCTGAATTTGTGGAATATTGCTGGTTCAGAGCAGATTTTTTGAAGTATTATTGCAGATTTTTCTGGGATGTGTTTGGGGCAATTCTGTGCAGTTTTTGAAACTGTCGTTGCTGCCAGTTTTACATCAAAATTCTGGCAGATTTTTGTGGTGAGTGTGCAAGGAATGTGAATTACTACAGAAATTTTGGGCAATATTTACGGACTTTTGGGCTGTATTAGAGCAGTTTTCTTGGGCAGTTTTGTGACTGAATTCTGAGTTGTTTTGGTGCAGTTTGTTGGGCTGTCTTGGTGCAAAATTTGAGTTCTGTTTAGGGCTATTTTTTATACTAGATTTGTGCTTGGGGAGTATAAGTTGTTTGATCTTGGCAGAATTGTTTAAAATGGAACCTAAACGTGATAGAGTGACTAAAGCAGCTAGAGTGGATGAGGAATTAAATGTCCCACCGACTTTTGTGATCAAAGAAGCGGAGAAAGACTATGATGATTATTGGGGTAAGAAAGCAGTGTCCATTGAGAGAACATTCATGAATCACACATGAATGTTTGACTTTCAATTGATCATAACACAAGTATTGCTGTATGTTGCGTTACTTCTAGCAAGTGTACTAGCCGCAAAAGTAATAAAGTGTATGACTAGAGTATCGTCCCACAGAGATTTTGGTAAATTCTATTAAGTATCAATCGAAGCAATTATCACACTAAAATGGGAAAGCGAATTGTTTGGGTTTGATTTATCCAACACTAAAGCCAGTATTTAAAGAGATTAACAACTAATTAGCAATTTTACAATTGATTTAATCAACCTAGCAAACAAACATGAAAGAGAGTTTTCAAGAGAGTCAACACTAGGGTTTCTAATTTCACCTCCTCTTATCCAATTGAACTCCATTAATCCATTATTCCCCAATTCTCAATCCAAATGTTGACAATCGATCTCCCAACCTATTCAATGTTCTATTCCTAGATACATCGAAAGTATTTTCAATACAAATCCCTGTTATTCCTAACAATCGGATTAACATATCAAAAACCCATTAAGAGCGGTGGAAATTATTTAGCGATAGCATAAATCATAAACCTATATTCATATGGTTCATGCAACCTATGTTCTCTAGGGATTCTTGCAACCCTATGTATCTCCTTCCCGTCTTAACCTAGGCATAATATCATCCAAATGGTGATCAATCATTTGAAAACAATAAGCACATCCATAGAAAATCAACAATAGAGAAAGAGATGCAAGAATAATATATTAATCTCATTCAATCTTCAAAGTACGGTTCCATTAGGACCCCTAGTTAGAGGATTAGTTCCTTATAACCAAGAAATACAAAACAAGATCTAAAATAGCAGTCATTAAATACAAGAACAAGAGATAAATAAAGAGAAACTCCTGAATCCCCTTGTTAATGCTCGAATGGTTGCTATAGAGAGAGACTCCATGCGAACCGAACAGGATTAATCCAAGGCTAACAACTCATTATGATCTAAAGAACTATAACAACCAATCAATCCCCTAAACCTTGTTCATGGCAGTCGACAATTGATTTCCTTAATTTCAGTTCCACTAAGACACGTGAATTCGGTTCGTTCCTTAGTCCTAGCTAGATGAATCTAATTGAGCATTCAATTGGTGGCCAATCAACCAAACAAGCAATAGATTATAAGCATAGAAATTAAAGACAAGAATCATGAACCAAAATTATGCATTCAATTACTTGAAGTACTTGCAATAATCATACTAGGCTACATCAAGCCCTAGCAAAGAAGTTTAGCTACTCATGTTATAAGAACACAAGGAAATTAAATATGAGAACATCATGAACCAAGAACAAGAACAAAAGCTAGAGAATGTGGCTCTCCAAATCATGCCTTCTATTGTGCTAGAGGACTCCCTTTTATAGTGACAAAAGCTTCCTTCAATTAATCACCTTGTCAAACTCGGTTTCCTTCACTTAATTTGATTCGATTTCCTTTACTTGCCGTGCAAATCTCATGGTTGCTTTTGCTCTTTTAATGACCAACGCCTTCATGCGTGTAGCTCTAACTTTCCATGCAACTTTTTGACTTTCATTCTCCTTTGCTTATTTGTCTTGATTTCCTTCTTTTATTTATTTATTTCTTTCCTTCCTTGATCTCTACGTACCTTGCTTTCTCATTGTCAAAAGAGGTGGCTCTACTTCTTTCACTCTTCAAAACCCCAAGATTGACTTTTATTGAACTTTCTTTGTCCTTTCCTTGGCAATGTCTCACGAGTAGCACTAGTAACCCATTTTGTTCTTTTATTTATTTCCTTTCTTCTCTCTTTCTTGATCTGCAAGTATCCTTCATTCCTCATGTGTATTGGATTATCTCAAGGCAAGCATTTTTCATCACTTTCCTCATAAATATTTTGAAAATCAAAATAATGAGAAGTTATGTAGAATCCATGCTTAGTTCAATTAAAAGAGACAAAAACAAGTGTAAAGTGAGGTTTAAAAATATGTAAAATATAGTACGATCACTCCAAAACCCTTGCTTCTTTCCCAAAAGTTGTAGCCTCCCTCAAACCCTATTTTTGTCTAAAAAAAATTTAATTTTGTTATGTCACATGTTGAATCAGCTTGTCATGTTAAGTTGGAAAGAGTTGGAATATATAAAGTTAGGATGTTTAGAGCAACTGTATTAGATCTTGTAAATTGTCCCTATATCCTATTTTAGAAGATGTAAGCTCAAAAAATATTTTAAAAAGTCCCCTCATCAAATCCTTCATAAAAGAGGATTTGTATCCTATTTTAAAGGATTGCTATATTGATCTGCTAGATGTAGTGAATTACTGTACATTGAGGATCAAGCCACCTTCCCACGTTCATCAAACAGAAGAAGTCAAGAATACCAACTGTTGGGCTCTTTCCCTCAATAAGAAGCATGAAGCCTATATTCTAGGAGAGTGGAGCGTGTTACATATCCCTAGTGCTCCAACCCCATGAAGAGAGATTACGATCTGGGTTGGTTCCCATGATCCACACTACTTTGAAGATATGAAATTGTTAAACCCTTTTCAAACCTTAACCAAGCAATGGCAGATCAAGAACAAAGGAGATGATTGACAGAGGAAACTAGAAGAAGAGAGATAAAAACAAAATGACTTCCTTTCATATTATTTCATAAACTACTAATGAACTCCCTAATCCCCGCTTCTAAACCAACTAAACTGACTTAACAAAATACAAAACCATGTACTTTACCAAAATAACCTCAAGATCCTATCAATTGCTTTCCCTTTGACAAAGTCTTTATCCATAGGGAAAAACAATAAAACTAAAATGAAATTGAAGCAACTGTAAACAACAATTGAAGCACCAACTGCAAGGTCTAGAACTGCAAATCAGGAAATCTAAAGTAGTAGTGCTCTTAAGCCCCACTACTTGCATATCCAAAAATTATGGTTCGGCATGAGTCGGTATTATCGGCCATTATCGGTCTGTAGTAACCGGTTTTCGTCCGGCCAAAAATACAAAAATATAAAATATATATAAAAAAAAACAAAAAAACAAAAAAACAAAAAACAAAAAAATGGAGTAGCCGAAAGTGGAGTAAAAAAATAGAGAAAAAAAAAAAACAAAAAAGAATGAAGAGGAGATGGTGAAGTGGAAGACAAGAGAGAGTGGGAGGGGAAAAGAAGTGGCAAAATTTAAGGAAAAAATGAGAGACAAAATAGAGTGGGAGGGAAAAGAAGTGGCAAAATTTAAGGAAAGAAAAAATAAAGAGAGGGGGAAGTCGCAAGGAGAAAGAAAAAAGAGAGGTGAAGAGAGGAAGGGGAAAAGAGGGAAGAAGGAAAAAAGAGAAAAAAGAAAACCGAGAGGCCAAAGGAAAGAAAAAAAGTAGAAGGAGAGGAGAGGCGTGTTGGGCAGAACGGCAAGAGAATCAGCAAGAAGAAGAAAAAGGTGACGATTCATACACACTCTCATCTTTCGTTTTGATTTCCGTTTTTGTGTATGCTTCAATCTCTACAAATTTTTGAACATCTATTTGATATACCCATGTGTTGCTTCCTAGTTCCTGCCTTCGTGCTTAAGCTGGTTTCATTTCTTTGATCCATACCAGTGTTAATTGTGTCATACCAGACCCTGTTTCAATACCCCTGGTTCTATTCTGATGTATTGGATCTATAATATGTATTGGATTTCAAAGAAACATATTTGCTTGTTCTTTGCTGTTGATGTCCGGTTTGAATCCGTTGTTCACCATGGTGATGTGCGTTTGAATACTTGGCTTAGTTTGTCTGTATATGGAGGTTGCTATTTGTATGTGGATTGTGGGTATATATAACTTGAATAAAACCTGGTCTATGCAAACATTTGCTTGTTCATATTGAACCTAGTCCGTGAATATATATGGTTTTGGGTGTTCTAACATTTGATCTTTAATCTTTGGCTTGGAATTGGATTGCGAGCAGATATTTGGTGTATTGATATTCGGTATGAGTTCATATTTGGCTTAGGTTTTGATATTGATATAGGTTTGTACGTGCATGATATAGAATTTGTATATACATGCATTCTTATAATGTGGTTTGAATGTATTGATATTCGGTATGAGTGCATAGTTGGCTTAGGTTTTGATATTGATATAGGTTTGCACGTGTATGATATAGAATTTGTATATATATGCATTCTCATAATGTGGTTTGAATTAATCTGAATTCTGATTATATTTGGGCATCTCAAATTTTCATACCATTTGACCCCATTATGTTTGTGTTTGTTGGGTTTGGATCGGGCTTGTGACCGCTTGGGCCGGAGGGTATACTTAGAAGATTTGGGCCGGAGTTGAGCAATGGGTCCCGAGGGCAATATTGGGTTTTTGTACATTTGTATAAATTTCGTTTTTGTCACGTATCCTTGTAAAATGTAAATCTTTGTAATAGTATAGTGGAAAACAGTGGAAATGCATACATAAATATTTAGGGTGCTAGAAGCATATAGACATTAGGGGATGATTTTGTGAATGATGATTGCATTAGAATGCATGCTTAGGATTTTGATCTTTCACACCATGCCATGATGCTTAGACGTATGCTAGGATTATTTGAATGTCATGAAAATAAATGCAACGCGTTAGTCATTGGATTAATCCAAGCCGTCTCACATTAATAAAACACATCAAGATTAAATTATGGAATCCTTATGTTTTGATTAAATACCAAAGAGCCTTCAAGATATTGGGGTTCCATTGGCATTTATTGAAAACATTTGGATTTCGTGGATCCGGAAAGCAAGTGTGTTTTTAGGGATTAGGAGAATTTATTTACGGACTCAACTGTGGGTTTAAAGATATTTGACCCATTCAATGAGCCATAAATGGATTCTTTCTTTTCTCATGAAGAACATAATTGTGAGTAAGACTTAAATTAAATACTTCTTGATTGTGGGCCCTTTTGGTACATCAACCAAGTCCTCAAAAAATCCTTCTTCAAAAATATCCAAACCCACTCCAAGTGGTGCTTTATCCAATCTTTGGCCAAGCCGGGAATGGCCTCAATGATCTCGTGCACACCTTTTTTTCAAAACCCCCAAACCCACTCCAAGTGGTGTTTTCTCCAATCCTTGGCCAAGCCGGGAATGGCCCCAATGATCCCGTGCACCTTGTTCTCCAAACCACTCCAAGTGGATTTTTCATTTACATTCCAATAAGACCCATCAAAATGGGATTTTCAAAAACAAATTAGAGCCAAATAGGAAAACATTTAAAGGTAACCGATTTCGGGAGTTGTGGGGTGCCTAACACCTTCCCCATGCTCAATAGACCCCCTTGCCCATTTTTCTCGCAGACCAGAATGGATGTCCAATTGCATCCCTAAAAATCAATTGGTGGCGACTTCATTGTTTTTCAAGCCGGTTGCTTCAGCTGGCGACTTCACTGGGGAATGCTTGTTGTACCAAAGGGGTCGGGCCTTGTTGTCTTGGTGTTTTCCTATTTGGTTGATTTGTTTATTTTTGTTGTACATGTTTTTTTTACATTTTGAGGAATCTAATGTGTTTGTTCATGATTGTAGATAAAATAACAGGTTTTTTTTGTGTTTCATAAAATTGAGTGTTTGTTGAGGATATGGTATGATTCTCCCGCACACACATCACTATTCACATGCACACAAATGGCCCATAAAAACCGGGTCCTACTAGTGATTAGTGAGGGTTGATCTTTGCTTTTGATGGATTTTGTCCTCACGTAAGCAAGGAAAGACATCCTCCTGGATTGACGTCCCTTCAAGATATTGGGGGATGGGTTCCACTTCCAGATATGGGGTGTGAACTAACCTGATCCAGTGGCCTCTCGCGTAGCCGCGTTATAGTTAGAAATGCCACCCATATGCACATTACATAACCCTAGATCCGGTTCGAGACCTTCAGAAATTGGTAGGAACCTGATTTTGTTAGGAACAATGGGGGATTCTCCTATCCTTAACTCCATTTATTTCCTGTACATTTAAATACCATGTACCTTTATTCCTCATTTACATGTTTATATGTATTTGATACATACCTGTATGTATATATTCATCAAACCATACATGTACATGTCTTATACACTTGCCATGAATATGTTAGCCTAGGTTATGATACTTGCCATACGTGTCCATATATGCTTGCATGTTTGTTAATCACTCATACATGTTCATACATATCTTATATTCATCCTTTTCATGCCCCCATGCATTCACTAGGCACATTCTTTGCAATTGGACAAGAGGATGTTTGCGGAAGCAATGATAGGAACCAGTGACATAAGACGAGACAACCCGTGGGAAACTAGAGATGTGTTGGAGAAATTACGGGCAGAACTCGGAGATAGTTTAAAAGACGATTTACCATTGGGAATTGTTCGGAAGACACAGTTTCAAGAACAGGCACCACCAGGGTTAGCACAGTTTTGGGAGGCACAAAGTGATGAAGCACGCAGTAATTTTGGGAAAATTTATGGACGTATTGGGCATCTATTAACTGTCAAAACACCGGTAACTCTTCTTCAGGCTGCTATGCATTTCTGGGACCCTACATATCGCTGCTTTACTTTCAATACAACAGATTTGTCTCCTTTATTAGAAGAATATGGGCAGTTGTTGGGATATGATCCACATGTGAACAAGGTTTATAATCCGGAGGAAGTTACTGATGGAAGGAAGATTGTTCACCGTCTTTTACAGATAGAGCATACCAGGACTCCTGGAAAGGATAAAGGTAATATTTGGGTGTTTCCAATTGACAGGCTTGTGGGTTTCGCTCAGGGGAGGTTTGCAACTCCGGAAGGGCAGATGGCTTTTGCCCTTGCAGTGTATGGAGCAGTGTTATTTCCTTGTGCAGGAGGATATGTAGAAAAGAACGTGATTAAATTGGTTCACCTTGTCAAGTATGGTACCAATCCAATACCTGCAATGTTATGCGAGACAATCCGGTCCCTTAATCATTGTCGCATTCAAGGAGAAGGCAGCTTTCGGGGGTGTTCGCAATTATTAGGACTCTGGTTGGTGAGTCACTTAAAGTACCCAAAAAGAATTGGAGCTCCGATGA
This sequence comes from Tripterygium wilfordii, assembly GCF_013401445.1. Lineage (NCBI taxonomy): Eukaryota > Viridiplantae > Streptophyta > Magnoliopsida > Celastrales > Celastraceae > Tripterygium > Tripterygium wilfordii. The sequence continues at coordinate 7,677,422 of NC_052247.1, forward strand.
TTGTATTTGAAGATCATACCCGGATGCTTAGAGATCCCATTCAGAATTTCAAGATGGCCGAGATGCAATCTAATGTACCAGCTGTTGACGTGTGGAGACAATTCCTAGAGGAATTAGAACCAAAGGAGACATTTGATCGAGCAACATGGTACAAGCCCAAAGGTTTGCTTTACAGATGTGGTAACTACAACTGGGTGCCTTTGGTGGGACCATGGGGAGGTACCAGTCAAGCACCTGCAATGTTCTTGCGTCAAGAGGCTGGCAATTTATGCACGCCAATTACACATGGCTTGTGGGAGTTTGAATTCGCGCATGGAGATGAGAAGGCGAAATATCTGTCTCACCAAGTGTTAGAAGCATGGAAAAGGACCCACATAATGGAGCGCGGAAGGCTTACTGCAGACCCGGAAGGGAAGTATCGATACGTGCAATGGCTCCAAGGAAGGAAGAAGACTATCACCCAGTGTCATAGCTTTGTTAGCATGAAAAAGAAAGAGACGATACCTGGTGGAAATGAAAATTCAGGTCTGGAAATACCATCAAATGAGCTTGAGGAAGCAGTAGACACCTTGATTGCTGAAGAGGTAGAAACAGCTCAGAATTCCTGGAGAGAAAAGTATAACAGATATAAGAACAAATGCAAAAAACTGGAAAAGAAGGTCCATGGGGAGAGGGAAGCCCGAGAAGTAGAAAAAGGACAGTTTGATGCACTGAAGGAAAAGTTCTCGAAGCTACAGAAGAAGATGAAGAAAAGAAAAGAGAAGGATGCAGCAAAACATTGTAGGACACAAGCAGAACTTCAAGAAATGCAGGAGCATATTCAGAGGCTAAATGAAGAACTTGCATCTCGGAAGGAGGACGCTTATCAACTGCAATTGCAGATGTATTTAGACAAAGAAGAGCAAAGAAGAATAGAAGCTGAGAAGAATAGATTGACAGACCAGATGAATGAGATGCTTGAAGAGAACCAGCAACAGATGGAAGGGATCACAACTTTAAGGGAACAGAATGATTATTTTCATTCAATGCTGGAGGAGGTCCAACAGGAGCAGACAAGTACCAAATTCAAAGTAAGGTTGATGATGAGTCGCTTGATGACCCTATCAGAATGGGCTGAGGTTTATGAACGACGTCTGCAGAAGTTGAGTTCCAATCCTATTTTGGAAATGTCAGAGTTGACACAGATATGGGCATTTTTGAAAAATTTGAAAAGTGACTTACAGGAGCTTCAGAGGAGGTTGAATGCAATCCAAGCAGGAGGTGCTGTTATGGTTGAAATTCCGGTTGTTCAAGTGGACTGAATCTGATGTTTCTTCTTGTATGCTTTGAATGAATGAAATGAATAAAAGAAGACAATCTTGTTCTCTTGTCCAATTACAAAGAAATCTAGGAAGCACATAAACTCACAATCATGCATATGCATAGTTAACAGATCTGATTAACTAATAAATGTTTCTTTCATCATGAAGGTGGCACATAAAAAAGAAAAAGCACCAATTCATTCATATCACCGTCATCCTTATCGCACCAGATTACAGTTGCGAATTGCTAGAACAATGGAGAACGAACAGCAGAAAGAGCTGATCCAGAAACAGAGCCAGGAAATTACAGATCTGAAAGAACAAATGGCTATGTTGATTACTCAGATGTCGCAGCTTATGAAAGGAAAAGCAGTTGCAGAAAGTTCAGCACAGAAAGGAGAGCCCATGCTTCAGCTTTATGACAACGCGGCAATGAACTTCTCAGGAAGTGCGCCGGTAGTTGGGCCAGCCCGGGATGGTGGATTTCCATCACTGGATTGCCAGCAGAAAACATATGTCATGCCCGTAGAGGCTAAAGGGGAGCAAGGAAGAGGTCTTACTATGGAACAATACAAAAAGATGGAAAAATGGATGAATTCAATGGAAGGATTTGGGCCTGTTGGCGCTTTAAGTCCCTATAAGTTATGTCTGGTGAAGGATTTGATCATTCCTCCTGATTTCAAGCTTCCGGCTTTTACTCTCTTTGATGGTACTGGAATCCCTCTAGATCATCTGACCATGTATTGTCGGAGGATGCAGCCATATGTTCATGATGAAAAGATATTGATTCACTTTTTCCAGGAAAGTTTGACGGGGAGTGCAACTCGGTGGTTTACAAGCTTAGATCCGTCTACTGTTGAGACTTGGGAGGATCTGGCTAATTTATTCCTTAAGAAGTATGAGCATAACATGGAGAAGGTCCCTACCCTCTATGATCTTCAGGGTACTGTCATGAAGGAAGGAGAAAGTTTTCGGGATTGGGCCCATAGATGGAGAGACTTAGCATCCCAGATGCACCCTCCATTGGCGGAACAAGATCTGGTTAATGCATTCATTGACGCACTTCGAGAGCCTTATACTTCAAAAATTGCTGGAGGGGGGCATGCAGGTTTAGGAGAAATGATCCGAGCAGGGGAACGTATTGAGAGATGCATGCAAAGAGGAAATATTAGCATTAGCGTCCCGATGCTTGAGAAGCCAGAGTATCAGAAGGGAGGGAAGATGAAGAAGAAGGAAAACGAGGTGCATACCGTTAATTATAGCAGCAATCCCACTTATGGGTCTCCCACTTCTGATTACAGGCCGCGAAGCAATGCTCCTAGGCTGTCGAGTCCATATAACCACTACCCAAACTCAAATTCCTACCTGCCACCTCAGTATTCTTATCGACCACCACAACAGACTTACCAACCACCACAACAGACTTACCAATCACCTCAACAAGCTTACCGGCCACCTCACCAAAACTACCAACCACCTCAGCAAGCGTACCAACCACCCCGCCAAAATTACCGAAACTTTGAAAATAATCCCAAGCCCCAAAGGCAGATAGAACAGTTCGCTTCGATACCGATGACTTATGCCCAATGTTATGACAAGTTATTGTCAAATGCAGCTATTGCACCTATCCCGGGAGGGAAACCCCATAATCCACCTTACCCCCCTTGGTATAACCCTGAGGTGACATGTGCCTATCACGGAGAGTCGCCTGGACATTCAATTGAAAATTGTCTGGCCTTCAAGAGGATTGTGCAAAATATGGTCAATTCTGGATGGTTGAATTTTGATGGGATCAGGAAGCCCGATGTAACCACTAATCCTCTGCCAGACCATGGCAATGGAGGTACCAATGCTGTTGAGGATTCGGATGACTTTAGGAGGAAAATTGCGGAGGTAACTATGTCTCTGAGTTTGGTGCTGGGTGCTTTGGAAAATGAAGGACTTATTAAAAGAGAGGAGTTGGACTTGACGTTGAGATACGATGGTTATGATGAGTTGAAGACTTGTGAATTTCACAAAGGAGTTGAGGGACATTCTCTGGAGAATTGTTTTCAATTTCAAGCAAAGGTGCAGGATTTGATTGATAGCAAGAAAGTAGTATTTGGTGTGAAGTCAGGGTGCCTGAATGCAGTCAATGTTATTGGGGATGAATTCTATAAAGGACCAAGGCCTGGTGGGAGGACGAAGCCAATTGTTTTGCAGTACTTTTTAGAAGATCAACCGTTTGTCAAAAGTCCACATCCTTCAAAGCCTTCTTACGTGAATGATAAGGCTGTTCCGTGGGTGTATGAGAAAAATGATCTTGAGGTTGCTGTGGATAACATCTCAGGAGTGAGTAGGATAACCCGAACTGGACGGGTTTATTCCCGAGAGGAGTCAAGTGACCCAGTGATAGGAGCAGAAGCTGAAAGGAAAAGAAAGGGAAAGGACGTTGTAGGAGCGGAAGAGAATTTGAAAGATTTGAAGAAAGATCATATTGTATGTGAGGAAATTAAGAAAGCAGTGACTGATGTAGAAATTCAGGAGTTTCTGAAGATTATCCGTCAAAGCGAGTATATGATTGTAGACCAGTTGAAAAAGACCCCGGCAAAGATTTGCATCTTAGAATTAATCATGAGTTCGGAGCCACACCGTAAAGTGTTGTTGAGAATGTTGAATCAGGCCTATGTGTCAGAAAAGATACCGACAGAATCTTTTGACGGGATTGTCGGAAATGTGCTCGCAACTCACTTATTATCATTTACTGAAGAGGAGATTCCAGATGAGGGGATGGGCCATAACAAAGCGTTGCATATTTCGGCCATGTGTAGGGGTTTTGAAGTGGCAAGTATTTTGATCGACAATGGATCGTCGTTGAATATCCTACCAAAGGAGACTTTTGATAGGCTGCCAATTGACAGATCATATTTGAAGCAAGTATTAGTGGTGGCTAAAGCCTTTGATGGAACCAAGAAGGAGATAATGGGGGAGATCGAGGTCCCTTTGGAGATCGCAAATGTTACATTCAATGTCCCCTTTATGGTGATGGATATATCACCGACTTACAGTTGCCTATTAGGTAGGCCATGGATCCATACTGCTGGTGCTGTACCATCGTCTTTACATCAGAATCTCAAATTTGCTCACGGAGGAAGAGTCTACATTGTTAAAGGCCAGTCGGAATGGATGGTGGCTAGCGTTTCAAACTCACTCCATATTGATGCGCCCTTGCAGGGGATTGAAAGCTCATTTCAATCCTTTGAGATTGCAACTGCTAGTTTTGTGAAGGAGGAGCAGCTTCTGATGCAGCCCCGTTTATCAAAAGTGGCTAAGTTTATTGGAAGAATTATGTTGAAGATGGGATTCCGACCAGGAGGAGGTTTAGGTAAAGAGGAGCAGGGGATAAAGAAGCCAATAGCTGTATTGAAACAGGCTGAGCGCTGGGGGCTTGGGTATAAGCCCAGTAGAATTGATAAGGTCCAGGCCCAAGCTGAGAAACAGGCAAGGCGAATCGCTCGTTTTGAGGGTCGAGAGCTGAATATTCTGAAAAGGTCAATCCCCTGGTTGTATGACAGTTTCATGTTTGGAGATTTCCTGGAAAAGGTCAATCCGCTCAGTGCAGAGGCAATTCCAGGGAAATTGACCCTTGATTTCCCGTCGATCAAGTTGAAAGGAGTCTAGCTGGGGCAAATTTTGAAGAGCTATGTGACCAGTTGGAAGATTTTCATGTTGCTGCTATAGAGGAAGATCAGAACTTTGTTGCTAAGCCTTATTTTGTCATTCCTCGGCCTCCAGGCTTTGAGCTCAACAACTGGACCAGTTTTGAACTGCCAGTCTCGATCAACAGCCTTCAAGAGTAATCTCCATATGCACTATGATCTATGGTCTAGCTCACGGCCTCTGATTGGGTTTTTGTAATGAGCATGTCTTTACTTTATCTTTTGATGAATTCACATAGTATGGCCTTTGCATGTTCTCATGTTTCTGATGATTCTGCTATGCTTATCATAAATAAAAATCTTTGCTCAAAATTCTCACATCTATTCACCTTATTTCACGCATCACTTCTAAAAAATCCAAATCTCACACATTCCATTTTAACAGGACTGAAATTGATGATAATAAAAAAGATGAACCGAATGAACCAGATTTTGGGGCACCCATTAACAATGTTGAATCTGATTCCGATACTGAGGATGAATTTGAGATGTCGCCAGAAATGTTGAGGCAAGTTAACCAAGAGGAGAAGATAGTTCAGCCGCATAAAGAAATAACTGAGGTTGTTAACTTGGGAACTGAAGATCAGAAAAAGGAGGTTAGGATTGGTGCAGCTTTTGAAGGAGGAGATAGAAAAAGATTGATAGGTTTGCTACATGAATATCAGGACGTTTTTGCATGGTCATATCAAGATATGCCAGGACTTGATACCAACATAGTGGTCCATAAATTGCCATTAAAACCAGATTGTCTGCCAGTGAAGCAAAAGTTGAGAAGATTGAAGCCGGAAATGCTTTTGAAGATTAGAGATGAAGTAAAAAAGCAATTTGATGCAGGATTCCTTGCTGTAGCAAAATACCCTGATTGGGTTGCAAATATCGTACCAGTCCCAAAGAAAGACGGTAAGGTTCGGATGTGCGTGGATTACAGGGATCTTAATCGGGCGAGCCCGAAAGATGACTTTCCTTTACTCCAAATTGACATATTAGTGGACAATACTGCTAAACATTTTGCGTTCTCCTTCATGGATGGATTCTCAGGATATAACCAGATCAAGATGGCACCGGAAGATCAGGAGAAAACTACTTTCATCACTTTATGAGGTACCTTTTGTTACAAAGTCATGCCATTTGGTCTCAAAAATGCGGGAGCTACTTATCAGCGAGCCATGGTTACTCTATTTCATGATATGATGCATAAAGAGATTGAGGTGTATGTGGATGACATGATTGCTAAGTCAAAGGAGGATGAAGATCACATGATTAACCTGGAGAAGTTGTTCAAGAGGTTGAGAAGGCACCAATTGAAGTTGAACCCCTCGAAATGCACATTTGGTGCAACCTCGGGGAAGTTGTTGGGTTTCATTGTCAGCAGAAGAGGTATTGAAGTGGATCCTGAGAAAGTGAAGGCGATCATGGAAATGCCGCATCCTCGCACTGAGAAAGAAGTCAGAGGTTTCTTGGGCAGACTCAATTATATTGCAAGGTTCATTTCACAGTTGACAACTACGTGTGAGCCAATTTTTAAGTTACTTCGGAAGAATAACCCATCAGAATGGAATGATGAATGTCAAAGTGCCTTTGAGAGAATCAAGCAGTACTTACAAAATCCACCGGTCTTGATGCCTCCGGTTGCTGGGAGCCCGCTTATTCTCTACTTGACTGTATCGGACAATTCGATGGGATGTATGTTAGGGCAACATGATTCATCGGGGAGGATAGAGCATGCAATCTACTACTTGAGCAAGAAATTCACTAGTTGTGAGACAAACTACTCCATGTTGGAGAAGACTTGTTGTTCATTGGCATGGGTTGCGCATAGGCTCAGGCAATATATGTTGTATCACACTACTTGGTTGATCTCGAGGATGGACCCAATCAAGTATATTTTTGAAAAACCATCTCTTTCGGGGAGGATTGCAAAATGGCAGATGTTGTTGTCAGAATACGATATTTTGTATGTTGCTCAGAAGGCAGTAAAAGGAAGTGCAATAGCAGATTACTTAGCAGAGCAGGCGATTGATGACTCTCAGCCTATGAATCCAGGGTTCCCAGATGGAGAAATCTTGTCCTTAGAAATGGAGAGTCGGAAAGATATTGACAGATGGGTTATGTTGTTTGATGGCGCTTCTAATATCGTTGGTAATGGGATTGGGGCTGTGCTTATTTCTCCAGAAGGAAAAGTTACCCCGTTTACTGCTAAGCTTTATTTCAACTGTACCAATAATGTGTCCGAGTATGAGGCCTGTGCCATGGGAATTCAAGCTGCCATTGATGTTGGGATTAAAAAGCTTCAGGTTTATGGTGACTCTCAATTGGTGATCAGGCAATTGTGTGACGAATGGGAAACCAGGGATGCCAAGTTAGTCCCGTATTATCAGCATATCAAGGAGTTGATGAAGTTTTTCGATTGTGTGGAATTTGATCATATTCCAAGAGAAGAAAACCAGATGGCAGATGCTTTGGCCACTCTGGCAGCTATGTTTGATTTGGACCCTCGAGGAGAAGTAGAGGTTATCAGGATTGAGAAGCGTAAAATTTAGGCGCACTGTTTGAATATAGTAGCAGAACCTGATGGCAAACCCTGGTATTATGATGTGAAGCAGTATTTGGAGAAAGGAGAATACCCTCCAGAGGCCTCAGATAATGACAAACGCACCATCCGAAGGCTCTCAAGCTCCTTTTTCTTGGATAAAGACGTGTTGTATAAGAGAAGCTCGGGATTTGTACTTCTTCGATGCGTGGATACTGATGGAGCCAAACAGATTATGGAAGATATTCATGAAGGAATATGTGGTACTCATGCAGGTGGGTGTTCAATGGCAAGGAAGATATTGCGAGCAGGTTACTATTGGCTTACCATGGAAAGAGATTGTATTAGATATGCAATCAGATGCCATAAGTGCCAGATTTATGCTGATAAAACTCATGTCCCTGTGAACCCTCTGCGGGTATTAGTAGCACCTTGGCCCTTTTCAATGTGGGGTATCGATGTTATTGGCCCTATCGAGCCCAAAGCTTCCAACGGACATCGTTTCATCCTAGTTGCAATTGATTATTTTACAAAGTGGGTGGAAGCAAATTCTTATGCTAAAGTGACAAGTAACGTTATCGCCCGATTCTTGAGAAAAGATATTGTATGTCGCTATGGGGTTCCCGAAAGGATCATTACTGACAATGGCACGAATTTCAACAGCAAGATAGTAAATGATTTATGCGAGCAGTTCAAGATCAAGCATCATAATTCATCTCCTTATCGTCCCAAGATGAACGGGGCTGTTGAGGCGGCTAACAAAAATATCAAGAAAATCATCCAGAAGATGAAAGAGAATTACAAAGATTGGCATGAAAAGCTTCCTTTCGCTTTATATGGGTACCGAACTTCGGTGCGTACATCCACTGGTGAAAGTCCTTTTGCTTTAGTATATGGGACAGAGGCGGTCCTTCCCATTGAAGTAGAAATCCCTTCGCTAAGAGTAGTGATGGAGGCCAACTTGGAGGAGACGGAGTGGGTCCGAGCCCGGTACGAACATCTAAATTTTATTGAGGGAAGAAGATTGGGAGCACTTTGTAGAGGACAACTTTATCAAAGACGAATGATAAGAGCACATCACAAGAGAGTGCGTCCTCGTTGTTTCAGAGGAGGGGATTTAGTACTAAAGATGATTCAGCCACCTCAAAGAGATCACCGTGGAAAATGGACTCCTACCTACGAGGGACCATATGTGGTGAAGAAAGCATTCTCCGGTGGAGCGGTAATTTTGACAAAGATGGATGGAGATGATTTGCCTCACCCAGTAAATGCCGATGTTCTCAGGCGGTATTATGCGTAAAAAAAATCCCGCTAGAGTGAAAACCCGAAAAGGCGCTCTAGGCAAAAATTAGGGACAAAAAAAAAAAAAAAAAAAAAAAAAAAAGCTAGAGTGAAAACCCGAAAAGGGCGCTCTAGGCAAAAAAATCCCGCTAGAGTGAAAACCTGAAAGGGCGCTCTAGGCAAAAATTAGGGACAATAAGAAATTTTCTTGAAGTGAAAACCCTTACGGGTACTTTAATTATGGCTGCAAATTTCGGTTGAAGATTGTTTGAAGAAAGGAGGTTGAGACATGAGTCTGTTGGTTGTTAACTTGTCTTGCATTGACGTTGGTGCGGAGTACAAAATCGGCTTCGTAGTTGCCTGATCAGATGACAGTTATTTGAGCACGCACCCAAAACTGGGGCAGTTTTTGGGATGCTCTTTATGCTATCATTGGTTTGTTCATTAAACAGAGTAAGAAGTTTGTTGGCAGAAATGGAGGACTCAGAGACAATCTCAGACGAGTCAGATTTGATCATTGTTAATTGGGTGCACACCAAAACTGGGGCAGTTTTGGTGGAATCTTTGAATTATTACATATTTCATCTTGGCATTTACATGGTTTGTCCTCTCTTCCTTTGATTTCACTACATTCTTGTACATATCTTTGTCAATTGGCACCCATCCTTTTCAATAAAAATGGTGAAGAAACTCATTTCTGTAGCCTGGTCACTTGTGACATCTTTTTCCATACCCAATTCCATTCTCAATCCATATTCCAAAAGGTTTATCATTTGCATTCAGTAATTGACATGCATGGCTATACTATTGAATTTATCACTGACAAAGTTTTGACAGAAAATATGAAGAATGCATCAGGACATTACTTTTGACAGGAATTTGATCAGATTTTGGCATCCTGAGCTGGAAAGGATTTGAATAAGAGACTTGAAGCCGAGGTAAGCATTAGCAGGAAAGGGAAGATCATAATCATATGACGCGCACAACCAAATGAAAAAATAAACCCAGATGAAATGGCAGCATTGAACTCAAAAGTGGGCACACGTGCAAATAAGCAAAGAAAAGGAAGAAAGATAGCTGAAGAGTTGGGTTTGGGGAATGAGCGAAGGCCTTTGCTAATCAGCATAAAGAAGATGCATTGAAAATCCAGAGGCAGAAAGTCAAACCCTACAAAGAAGCAGATTTGTTCTAGCAGTTCGCAACTGTACGCGTGACTGAGGACGGCACAGCCTTAAGAGAGCATGCATTCACTCATTAATGAAACATTCATATTTGAGCAAAGTAGGTCTTTACATGCATCATTTTTGCATATGGTTTGTCCTTTTTGTATTAAGGCAGGTTTATACAGAAGGTACAGCTTGGACGTAGTCATTCTCCTCAAATCAAAGCATATCATCTGCTCGAAACATCTTTCTGTCAAGGTGAGATTACAAAAAACTCCCAAATACCTTTTCTAAAAAAAACAAAAAAAAAACAAAAAAAAACAAAAATAGAAGATCCTTTTTCAGCCAAGCCGGGAATGGCTACAATGATCCCGAGCACACCGTTTTCTCAAATTACAAAACCCACTCCAAGTGGAATTTTTATAAATCTTTGGCCAAGCCGGGAATGGCCCCAATGATCCCGAGCACCATCAGCCAAGCTGGGAATGGCTACAGTGATCCCAAACACTTTTTTGGCCAAGCCGGGAATGGCCCCAATGATCCCGAGCACATCTTTTTTCAATTTACAAAACCCACTCCAAGTGGGATTTCATTCAAGCATTGGCCAAGCCGGGAATGGCCCCAATGATCCCGAGCACACTGTTTTTTCAATTTACAAAACCCACTCCAAGTGGGATTTCATTCAAGCATTGGCCAAGCCGGGAATGGCCCCAATGATCCCGAGCACACTGTTTTTTCAATTTACAAAACCCACTCCAAGTGGGATTTCATTCAAGCATCGGCCAAGCCGGGAATGGCCCCAATGATCCCGAGCACTTTTTAAGCCAAGCCGGGAATGGCTACAGTGATCCCGCGCGTCTTTCCTTATCCTTTCCGTACGAAATTCGGTTAACTACACCTTTGTCCGCCTTTTACTTCATAAAAGACATACAAAGGGGGACAGCTGTAGTAACCGGTTTTCGTCCGGCCAAAAATACAAAAATATAAAATATATATAAAAAAAAAAACAAAACAAAAAAACAAAAAACAAAAAAACAAAAAAACAAAAATGGAGTAGCCGAAAGTGGAGTAAAAAAAAAAGAGAGAAAGAAAAAAAAACAAAAAAGAATGAAGAGGAGATGGTGAAGTGGAAGACAAGAGAGAGTGGGAGGGGAAAAGAAGTGGCAAAATTTAAGGAAAAAAGGAGAGACAAAATAGAGTGGGAGGGAAAAGAAGTGGCAAAATTTAAGGAAAGAAAAAATAAAGAGAGGGGGAAGTCGCAAGGAGAAAGAAAAAAGAGAGGTGAAGAGAGGAAGGGGAAAAGAGGGAAGAAGGAAAAAAGAGAAAAAAGAAAACCGAGAGGCCAAAGGAAAGAAAAAAAGTAGAAGGAGAGGAGAGGCGTGTTGGGCAGAACGGCAAGAGAATCAGCAAGAAGAAGAAAAAGGTGACGATTCATACACACTCTCATCTTTCGTTTTGATTTCCGTTTTTGTGTATGCTTCAATCTCTACAAATTTTTGAACATCTATTTGATATACCCATGTGTTGCTTCCTAGTTCCTGCCTTCGTGCTTAAGCTGGTTTCATTTCTTTGATCCATACCAGTGTTAATTGTGTCATACCAGACCCTGTTTCAATACCCCTGGTTCTATTCTGATGTATTGGATCTATAATATGTATTGGATTTCAAAGAAACATATTTGCTTGTTCTTTGCTGTTGATGTCCGGTTTGAATCCGTTGTTCACCATGGTGATGTGCGTTTGAATACTTGGCTTAGTTTGTCTGTATATGGAGGTTGCTATTTGTATGTGGATTGTGGGTATATATAACTTGAATAAAACCTGGTCTATGCAAACATTTGCTTGTTCATATTGAACCTAGTCCGTGAATATATATGGTTTTGGGTGTTCTAACATTTGATCTTTAATCTTTGGCTTGGAATTGGATTGCGAGCAGATATTTGGTGTATTGATATTCGGTATGAGTGCATATTTGGCTTAGGTTTTGATATTGATATAGGTTTGTACGTGCATGATATAGAATTTGTATATACATGCATTCTTATAATGTGGTTTGAATGTATTGATATTCGGTATGAGTGCATAGTTGGCTTAGGTTTTGATATTGATATAGGTTTGCACGTGTATGATATAGAATTTGTATATATATGCATTCTCATAATGTGGTTTGAATTAATCTGAATTCTGATTATATTTGGGCATCTCAAATTTTCATACCATTTGACCCCATTATGTTTGTGTTTGTTGGGTTTGGATCGGGCTTGTGACCGCTTGGGCCGGAGGGTATACTTAGAAGATTTGGGCCGGAGTTGAGCAATGGGTCCCGAGGGCAATATTGGGTTTTTGTACATTTGTATAAATTTCGTTTTTGTCACGTATCCTTGTAAAATGTAAATCTTTGTAATAGTATAGTGGAAAACAGTGGAAATGCATACATAAATATTTAGGGTGCTAGAAGCATATAGACATTAGGGGATGATTTTGTGAATGATGATTGCATTAGAATGCATGCTTAGGATTTTGATCTTTCACACCATGCCATGATGCTTAGACGTATGCTAGGATTATTTGAATGTCATGAAAATAAATGCAACGCGTTAGTCATTGGATTAATCCAAGCCGTCTCACATTAATAAAACACATCAAGATTAAATTATGGAATCCTTATGTTTTGATTAAATACCAAAGAGCCTTCAAGATATTGGGGTTCCATTGGCATTTATTGAAAACATTTGGATTTCGTGGATCCGGAAAGCAAGTGTGTTTTTAGGGATTAGGAGAATTTATTTACGGACTCAACGGTAGGTTTAAAGATATTTGACCCATTCAATGAGCCATAAATGGATTCTTTCTTTTCTCATGAAGAACATAATTGTGAGTAAGACTTAAATTAAATACTTCTTGATTGTGGGCCCTTTTGGTACATCAACCAAGTCCTCAAAAAATCCTTCTTCAAAGATATCTAAACCCACTCCAAGTGGTGCTTTATCCAATCTTTGGCCAAGCCGGGAATGGCCTCAATGATCTCGTGCACACCTTTTTTTCAAAACCCCCAAACCCACTCCAAGTGGTGTTTTCTCCAATCCTTGGCCAAGCCGGGAATGGCCCCAATGATCCCGTGCACCTTGTTCTCCAAACCACTCCAAGTGGATTTTTCATTTACATTCCAATAAGACCCATCAAAATGGGATTTTCAAAAACAAATTAGAGCCAAATAGGAAAACATTTAAAGGTAACCGATTTCGGGAGTTGTGGGGTGCCTAACACCTTCCCCATGCTCAATAGACCCCCTTGCCCATTTTTCTCGCAGACCAGAATGGATGTCCAATTGCATCCCTAAAAATCAATTGGTGGCGACTTCATTGTTTTTCAAGCCGGTTGCTTCACGGTCAATCGACCCATTATCGGCCAATCGATAATCAACTGTCAACCGACCCATGGGAGTCAGGCAAATAATGACAATCGACCCATCATATGTGGGTCGGTTGATGGTTCTTATCATAACCAACCATTGGTTGGCCGATATTGACTTTTAAATGGGAATTGGGCCCAGATTTTAGCCCGACTAGACTGTTAAACTCTATATGCCAAAAGCCAATCGACCTTAACCTAGTGTCTAGTGACCTCAGCTTAGAGCCTCAAACCTTAGAAATTTAGAAAGCAGAAGGCAGGGCTTCAATTTCCCATTGACATGATTGCCAGGTTCCTTAAGGCTGGAAAGTATGTTGAGCTTGTCGGCATCTCTATACCGTTCTTGAATACTTTATTGTCGAGGTACGTTTATTGTGTCACCAAGAAGATAGGCAAGGGGAAAGGCGATACTGGATCTACATCTTAAGAGTTCTAGATCTTTCTTGGTTTGCTTTTGGTCATAAATTCTACAGTTGTAATATTCGACTTTCTTGTACTCCCTTTTTTGTCAATCGTTTTGCCAACTTGATGAAAATTTTCATATTTCACTTTTGTATGAGGTCACTTGTTGCCAACAACAGACTCATTTGGCAACCAACAACCATTATCCTACCCAGAAAGGTTGGGCTGGTAATGATTTTAGATTAAGCCAATAGTCTATTGGTTGGGTCGGGCTGATGACCCGAGCAATAATTGAACCAACCGACCCGACCCATGCCCAACCCTACCAAAAATAGTAGTGGTCTGATTTATGTGCTTCTTGGCTGCAACTGACTTTTGATGCTCCCTAACTCTTGTTCGAACCATAACCACTTGCCTTATGTCTTTCTTTAACTTGTTGTCAACAGGAACCTCTAGAGTTTTGTCACAAGTTTTTCTCTTATGTTTTGATCCCTCTTTTGCAGCCTTACCAACTTGAATATTGACATAATCTGAGATCTCTTGCTAAAGCAAAACAATCCCAATATTCCTCACAACCACCAAATCCTCATCACACAGCCTCTCATGCCAACAGTTCATGTTGGCACCACCAACGATGATGATCGAATTTTGGCTATCGCATTGTAGCATCATCACAGTATGCCTAGTTCTAAACCCAATACATCAGTGATCAATCTTTCATTTGCGTCCTCACCCACCTCTTCTAATCCTTCTAAAGCAGGTAAAACAATACGTGTTACGGCAAACATGTTCTTTTAGATGCATTTTTCTCTATCAACTTCACAAGCAGGTCTACTATATCAACAAGGTATTCTAACTCTTGATTAGTAAGATGTCTATCACTTTGATGCAAAAGGATCTTGAATCAAAAAGAACAAATGCAAAAAAAAATTTCTAATTGAAGTTCATTATCATCAAATGCAAAAGGATCTTGAACAACCTTGGCAAGAGGGGCAAGGTAATTGGTGGTACAAATTGCATTAGAAAAACCATCCATACTAGGCTTGTAAGTCTTCTCATTAACTCTGATATGGATTTAATTGCAAGCGCACAAATGCACAAGTAATAAAGAGCTGAGTAAATTATCGTTTCCACTAGAGATGTGTTGGCAATAGAAATTAATGTCAAACAAGCAACAATTATGCAAATTGGGTGAAAAGGATGAGTGGTAGGTTTTGATTTTAACTAAACTAATTAAAAAGAACAAAGACAAATCAAATACAAGTATGTAATCGAAGATGGAAAGCACTAGGGTACTTAACTTCACCTCACCTATCCAATTCAATTCCCTTGGTCCCTTAATCCCTAATTCATCAATCAATAATGACAATCGATTTCCCAACTTATTCAATGTTCTATTCCTAGATACATCAAATGTATTTTCAATATAAATCCCTATTATTCTTAACAATCGGATTAATATATCAAAAACCTATTAAGAACTATGAAAATCATTTAGCGATTGCATAAGTCACAAACCTATATTCCTATGGTTCATGCACCCTATGTCATATATAGCTTGAGGCAAACCCTAGATATCTCCTTCCCATCTCAATCTAGGCAACAAAGCATTTAGATGGTGATCAAGCATCCAAAAGCATTAAGCACATCTATAGACAATCAATAAGAGAGAGAAATCAAGAAATAAGAAAACCAAGTTTATTGAATCTTCAAGGTTTGGTTACATTAAGACCCTAGAAAAGAAATCTAGCCACTCATAGAGTCAAGATAGATCATCAAGCACTGGAAATCAACCATAAAAACTAAGATAAAAGAGGATAGAGAAAACCCCCTTGTGAACCCTCTTCTTCTCCAAGCTCCAATGGTGGCCTCCAAGGTAGAGAATGAAACCCCAGCTCCAAGAACCTCCCAAAACCCTATTTTATCCCCTTTTATACTTCCCCAAACTCTTATGTCGTTTTAGCTCAAAAACACATGAATTCGGAACTTTTTCATGAAACTACGCATGCTGTGAATAGTAACTATGATCGATTGGAAATGCAATCTGTCTCCATGAATTTTTGGGTGTTTTGGCAGGTCTGATCAATCGGGAATGACTCCGATCGATCGGAAATTGCTTCTGGAGTAAAAATCTTTATTTTGCACTCTTTTCCTCCATTTCTTGCCTTGGCACCTACAATATACAAATATAACTTTCTTAGGCAATATAAACTCTTAATCAACTCAAAATGAGATGAACTTATGT
The DNA here is from genome assembly GCF_013401445.1 of Tripterygium wilfordii. Classification (NCBI taxonomy): domain Eukaryota; kingdom Viridiplantae; phylum Streptophyta; class Magnoliopsida; order Celastrales; family Celastraceae; genus Tripterygium; species Tripterygium wilfordii. Next base: position 7,693,452 of record NC_052247.1, read on the forward strand.
GTAAAAGATGTATAAATATATGTATATATTTGGCACATCAAACACCCCCACACTTAACCTTTGCTCGTCCTCGAGCAAATTGGGAATGAATAAAAGAGGGAAAGAGTATTTTCCGTTAAGCTCAAATGAACAATAAAATAACTAAGACTAATTCTAAATAAGAAACTAATCTATGCCACTTTCGTAGGGCTCACGATGGCACTTAGCATGTGCCACAAGCCTTTAAACCCGTAGATGCCCCTAGTAGGAGGAGTTGTGTCTCCTGAGGGTTTACCTGAATGATACCCACAAACATTAAACAATTTCAATGCCAAAATTCATGTCATCAACAAAAGTGTAAAATGGATTCTCAATTGCAACCTTATCCACACTAACAAATCAAGCATTAGGGCAATCAAATCAATAAAAGCATTCCTTCAAGAATCTTATCTCATCCACTTTGCTTAAAATTTCAAGAATTAATGCACATAATAGATTTCACTTGATATTTGGCTTCAAAGTGACATAAAAAACGGTCATGTAGTCTTCCAAGAACAATAAGCTTTCTAAATGACCCATGTAATGAGCTTTCGACCAATGACTCCCAATCCAGTTGGCTTAGGGCACTAGGTGTTAAGACACCCCAACGGATCTAATTACCCGAGTCAAAAAGGCTACGAGGTTAAACTAGTCACCAAGGTACTCTAATATTCATTTCCTACATTTTTACGCGAAACTCATTACTTGCTAGGCATGAGGCCCGGTTACTCAACAGAAAACTTATGAAATAAACCATTTATTCATAAACATAACTTTTTTCTCTTTTCTATTCTTTTCTTTTCTATATATATATATATTTTTTCTTTTTCATTGCTCAAGTAGTGCTACTTCGAATCAAATTGATCTCAAACAACCACAAATGTCAAAGTCAAGTCATATTTCATACCCCACAATCAAGTGTTCCATATCACAAAAACACAATGGACAAAACAATTTTCAAGATAGGAAAACTCAATTGGAAAGAATGTCCATAGCAAGATCCATCAATGCTTCAAAGATCACAAAATTCATCCAAATATACTCAAGAATGACATGGCATAAGGCATTTTATTTTTTTATTACAACTAAAAACTAGAAAAACCTAAATTCCCACCCCCATACTTAAAATATGCAATGTCCTCAATGCATGGAATAGGTGAAAATAAAACTAAAAAGATAGGGATAGAATAATACGACCTGGGTTGCCTCCTGCAAGCGCTTGGTATAAAGTCTTTTGCCCGACTCCCCTTTGTGAATTCAACCGGGATCCTTGGGGGTTATGGTGTAGACTCCCTTGATGGCTTCTTAGGATTAACATTGGATTGCTTAGGTACCATGCAAGGAGCACAAGCCTTCATCACCACCTCTCCTTGGGATAGGCATTTTTCTTCATTTTCTTGGTCTTCTTTTTCTTCTCCTTGGGATCTTCAACTTGAGACTTTTGAACTTCAATTTCAACTTAGGAGGCTGCCTTAGGAACTTCATGCTCAACTTTTGAATCTTGACATAGGAAAACTTCCATCGGAATATATGGAGCTTCCTTCTCAAGAGTGTCGGGGTTGACCATATCAATATGCTCCACTTGGAGGCATTGTTGAGAAACTTCACCTTTCCTTCTATTATCAAATACTTTAAAAGTGATTTGGTCACCTCCCACACCTCTCAAAGTAAGCTTCCCTTTTTCAACATCTATTAAAGCTCTCCCGGTGCTCAAGAAAGGCCTTCCTAAGATTATGGGAGTAGTGGGATTGGCCTCCATATCCAAGATAAGAAAATCCACCGGGAACATAAGATCACCCACCTTCACTAAGACATCCTCCACTATGCCAAGTGGGTATTTGATTGATCTATCCGCCATTTGCAAAGACACCATGGCTGGACTAATCTCCTTCGTTCCAATTTTTTTTGCAACCGACAATAGCCTCAAATTGATACTAGCTCCAAGATCACACAAGGATCTCTCAATCAAGGTGTTACCTATAGTGCACGGGATTGTGAAACTTCCCGGATCATCTTGCTTAATTGGGAGCTGCCTTTGCACAATGGCACTACACTCTTCGGTTAATTGTATCTTTTCATGCTCCTTCAATCTCCGCTTCTTGTATAAGATCTCCTTCATGAATTTGGCATAGCAAGGAATTTGCTCTAAGGCCTTGACAAAGGGGATGTTCACTTGAAGCTTCTTGAATACCTTCAAAAATTTAGAGAATTGATCATCATTCTTCTTAGTGCTCTTCAATCTTTGAGGAAATGGAATTGGAGGCACATAAGCCTTGACTGGAGGTGTAGGAAGAGAACTATCAGGCCAATCCAGCTCTACAGCATACCGCGTCGGCACATTTTTTTCATTTTTGAACTTTTCATCATTTACTGTAGCTGATTGATCGGGATAGGGTTCGATTGATCAAAAATGTCCCCCGAACAGTTTTCAGCTTCTTTTATGCACTTCTCCTCCTACTACAAAATTTTCGCCTTTTCGACATCTAGATCAGAAGCATTTTTAACCACCTTACCAGTCCGGAGAGTGATTGCCATGCATTGCTCCTTCTCATTCCCTTTTGGATTCACCTCCGATTGGCTTGGCAATGTACCTCTTTCTCTATATGACAAAGTGTTAGCTATTTGCCCCATTTGTACCTCAAGATTCCGGATGGAAGCTCCATAGTTTTGCATCAAATTTTCTTGAGCTTGTAGAGTGGCATCGGTTTTACTCATGTATTACTCCATCCTTGTCATAAATTGGGAGGTATGAGTTGTAAGTGTATCTAGGCCTCCGGCTAGCTTTGAAAACATCTCATCAATATCCCTCTTCTTCTCTTGGGGCTGCACTAGATGTTGAGGATTTTGTACATTTTGAGTATTACTCCAAGAAAAGTTGGGGTGATTCCTAAATCCCGGATTGTAGAAGTTGGAATAAAGATCATTGCGGGGTTGATTGAAGTTGCCTCCCCCAATGACATTCATTTGCTCACTAGAGTTGAAGAAGAAGCAATAAGCCATTCCCCCATAGGATGGCGTCCACAACAATAATCACAAGAAATATAGGAATGTGTGCTTTGCATAGCATGCACTCCTTGAGCTTGATGTAGCGTCAATGCCTCAATCTTCTTTGCCATAATAGCCAAGGTAGACATAACTTCGTCATCTCTACAACTTCCCCTTTGCTTTGGATTCCCCCTCACCGAGGACGAAGAATTAGTGGTCCTGGCCACTTTATCAAGTAATTCCCGAGTCTCCTCTTGATTTTTGGTCATAAAAGAACCTCCCGCAGCCGCATCAATAGTCTCCTTAGTATGCATGCTCAACCCATTATAGAAAGCTTGGTACATCGCCCATTCCGGAAGGCCATGATTTGGGCAACTTCGAATAATTCCTTTTGGGCAAAGGACATGATATCTGCCCTAATTTGCACCGCCTTGCCCGAAGGAAAGAATTTCGTCAAGAATTACTCCGCCATCTCATCCCAAGTGGTGATAGAATTGGGAGGCAAGGACATCAACCATCCCTTAGCCTTGTCCCTCAAAGAAAATGGGAATAACCTCAACAAGATAGCATCATTAGAAGCTCCGTTAATCCCAAAAGTAGTGCACACATGCAAGAAAGAGCGAAGATGGACATTGAGCTCTTCATTAGGAAGACCATAGAAAACCATCGAATTAGAGATAATGTTGATGATAACCGGCTTGATCTCAAAATTAGTAGCATTGATAGGAGGATAGCAGATGCTTGAAGGATTTGTGTCCCAAGTAGGCCTAGCACAATCCTCAAGAGAGCGAGGATCAAATTGCCTAGGAGGGCCTTCAACCTCATCACCACCATTTCTTCCATTAACACCTCCACCATTACCATTGCCTTCGTTAACATTTAAACCACCACCCAGCTCACCAACATTCCCCCTTCCTTGATTGTCTCCAACGCTTTCCATTTGATTATTAATAAGCTCCCGTCTGAGATTGAGAAGAGTCCTTTCAATCTCCAAATCAATAGCAATTAATTCCATATTAAGAAAATGTCTTCCCTAGCTCATACAAGAGAAAGAATTCTGTAGATAAATAAAAACCAATTAACACAATTGAAAACCAAATTTGACACAAAAACCAATTGCCTCAATCCCCGGCAACGGCGCTAAAAACTTGATATGGATTTAATTGCAAGAGCACAAATCACACAAGTAATAAAGAAATGAGTAAATTATCGTTTCCACTAGGTATGTGTTGGCAATAGAAATTAATGTCAAACAAGCAACAATTATGCAAATTGGGTAAAAAGGATGAGTGGTTGGTTTTGATTTTAACTAAACTAATTAAAAAGAATAAAGACAAATCAAACACAAGTATGTAATCGAAGATGGAAAGCACCAGGGTACTTAACTTCACCTCACCTATCCAATTCAATTCCCTTGGTCCCTTAATCCCTAATTCATCTCTCAATAAATGACAATCGATTTCCCAACCTATTCAATGTTCTATTTCTAGATACATCAAACGTATTTTCAATATAAATCCCTGTTATTCCTGACAATCGGATTAATATATTAAAAACCCATTAAGAACTATGGAAATCATTTAGCGATTGCATAAGTCACAAACCTATATTCCTATGGTTCATGCACCCTATGTCATCTATGGCTTGAGGCAAACCCTAGATATCTCCTTCCGGTCTCAATCTAGGCAACAAAGAATTTAGATGGTGATCAAGCATCCAAAAGCATTAAGCACACCCATAGACAATCAATAAGAAAGAGAAATCAAGAAATAAGGAAACCAAGTTTATTGAATCTTCAAGGTTTGGTTACATTAAGACCCTAAAAAACAAATCTAGTCACTCATAGAGTCAAGATACATCATCAAGCAATGGAAATCAACCATAAAAACTAAGATAAAAGAGGAGAGAGAAAACCCCCTTGTGAACCTTCTTATTCTCCAAGCTCCAATGGTGGCCTCCAAGGTAGAGAATGAAACCCCAGCTCCAAGAACCTCCCAAAACCCTATTTTATCCCCTTTTATACTTCCCCAAACTCTTATGTCGTTTTGGCTCAAAAACACATGAATTCGGAACTTTTTCATGAAACTACGCATGCTGTGAATAGTAACTATGATCGATTGGAAATACAATCTGTCTCCATGAATTTTTGGGTGTTTTGGCAGGTCCGATCAATCGGAAATCGCTTCTGGAGTAAAAATCTTCATTTTGCACTCTTTTCCTCCATTTCTTGCCTTGACACCTACAATATGCAAATATAACTTTCTTAGGCAATATCAACTCTTAATCAACTCAAAATGAGATGAACTTATGTGTAAAAGATGTATAAATATATGTATATATTTGGCACATCAAACTCCAACCATAAACATAGGTGCAAAAGCCAATGTAGCTAATATTACAAGTTTCTTAGCACCACCCTTCATGTGAGTTGAAAGCCTTATCAATTGTTGTAAAAACCTCAAAGGACTCAACAAAACATTCGGCCCCAAAATCACACAAAGGGATCTCTCCATGACATGAACCAGAGCTAGAAGAGCTGAGTCTGGTCTTTATTAAGCATGAATCAGGTTCCAACAAAACCAACAAATCAGGTTCCAAGTGAAGACCTATTTTGACTACAATTACTAAGCACAAATTTTCCATGTTCCTAGTTCTCTACGTCAGTGTAAACTCCAACTCTAGGATCAAAAGGGAACATATTGGTCCTATAAAATTGTTCTCCTTATGGTAATCATTTCAAGTTGAAGCTTAATAGACGTCCAAGAAGGCATTTCTCATTGGAGCATTTCTATAAATAGCTTATGTCACATCTCATATTCACTATCAAAATTCAACAATCCATCTACAAGTATACGAGTATCGTACGTGCCGTCTAAACTTTCATGCAGCTTCATCAAGGGTTAACAAAATATTTTCATGTTCAGACCTTTATCTGGATTGGATTTTAGACATAGTTAAATAACCAATCAAGCTTTGTTTAAATCCAAGTTTTTTTATTTGTTCAATTTATTCAAATGTCATTCCATTTTTTGTGATATAATGTTGGATGACGCCACATATATTTTATTTCTTAAAATGAAATAATTAATTGAAACAATCCATGGAACCATAAAATAAAGTAAAATACAAAATAAGTAGTCATTAAGTCATATAGTGCCAAATATGAAATACGTTAATAATGATACAACATTCAAGTTGAGAATAAAAGAAAATTACAATAAGTCAATAACATTAAATAATCCTAAGTTCCACACCAGCTTGTCCCATACAATTACTAAATGTCATCAATCAAGCTCCGTTTGACACAGCGGAAAAATTGATTTTCAATGTTAACGGAAATGCTGTGAAAAATATGCTGAGCTTAAAGCTGTGAAATATGCTGTGAGGTGTTTGGTGAACTAAAAACTGACGCTAACAGAAAAACTGTTGAAATAAAGTACTATAATATTAATTTTTATTTTTATATTAAAATTAATAATATAATTCTTATTAAAATTAATTTTAAGTATTAATTTAATTAATCAAATACAATTTATATTTAAAATTAATTTTAAGTATTTTTTAATTAATCAAATTAATTAAATTTACATTTACTGTATTTTTTAATTTATATTTAATTAATCAAATAAATTTTGTTACATTTATTGTATTTTTTAATTTATCATTATGTATTAAAATTAAATTTACTGTTATAATAATTATAAATGCATAAATATAATTGATTTATACTTTTTATTAGAATATAATTATATTTAAATTATTAAATAATAATATTTTATATAAAAGTGTGGGACCCACACTTTAAAAAATTAAAAAAATAAAAGCTGCAGCTTTTTGGCTTGGGACCCACCCGAAAAAGCTGCAACTTCCGTTGTAAGGGAGCTTCTTTTGCGCCAGCAGATCCGCTGGCTCAGCTGTGCTGTTTGGCACAGCGGAAGGCGGAAGCGGATCCGCTTTCACTTCTGTTGTGTCAAACAGGCAGTCAATCTCTATATGATTGAATCATGGGAAGATATATTAGTTATACGTTCGAACTTCTGGTCCGAGTTTAAATTGGGCAAGATTTTTATGTTTAGACCATGATTCGGTTTTAAATCGGACAAAATTTTTGTTTTTATGCTCGAATTTCGGACATATAATTGATGTCCGAACTTAGTTTAATATGAGTTGGACAAAGTACCTACAAATGCTTAAATGCATTCAATGCACCTAAAAATTACAAAATGAAGACCTAGCCCTGCTCATTGTAAACAAAAAAAGTAGATAAACAAATAAATAAATAAACAAAAACAGGCAGGTAGAAAAACCCTAGAGTTTGGGGATTTTCCAACCAATAACAGCTCCGAGTCACCACTACTGTTTATCTGTCAAACGCTTCTCAGACAAGCAGTTGATGATCAAATCAATGTCCAGGGGGAAAGGGCATACATGTTGATCTCTATCAAAGTGAAAAATCTTGCTGAAATTCTAGTCTCGGCTTTGGATCCGTCTGTCTTACACCAGCGGATCTCGATAATGTAGAGAAAGGGCGAGCCCGATTAGTCCATTTGAATCAGATTGGGATGAAATGGGAGTCTCGATTCGGAGTGTTCAGGTTCTGATTAAGTTGAAGAGAAAATGAAGGGTGAATCAAAGATTATGCGAAGGAGAGGAAGATGCTTGGCTTGGTTCAGCGTTTTAGAGAAAGAAGGTGAAGGAGGTTGGGTCTAATTTATCTTTTAATTAGGATTAAGCAAGCTCGTGTCAGTTTAAGTGTGGTACAGGTCTAATAACTGGTTTACTGGATTTAAAATTATTTGTCTTGATGTGTGTAATTGCATACCTATTGGTTTGATTGCTTCATTATGGAGTCCGATTGCTTTTGTGTTTGATTTATATGTTTGCTGGAATGGGATTGATTGCTTGATTGTTGGGTTCTAATTTGTCAATTTTTTTGTGCTTCATTGCCAGTCTTTATAGGTCTAATTACTTGAGTTATTTGGGTCTTTAATTTTTTAATTATTTGGAGTTTCTATTGCTTTGTTTTTCTTGGGCTTAACTTAATTATCGGTATTGGTCTCTGGGTATACAGTTCATGTGTTTTGAAATGATTGCAGCATAGGCACACTTAACATTTGGTGCATGTCGCCATGGCTCATGAATTACACTTGAAATGAGTCAGTGATGATTCACTTTTATTTTTTTTCCACATTATCACGATATGCCTAATGGGGGCTGAATGATTTTTTTTTTTTAATTTCATTCGATAGCGATCGATGACATGATTGAGGTTGATATCATACATCTACTTGCATTTTTTCTGTTTAATAAATTTAATCGCCATGGTCAGAATACATGATGTGATCAATAGTTGTTTGTTAATTTTGGTTTTGATAAACTTAGCACTTGGCATAGTTTAAGAAGAAAGCTCTATGAGGGTATGCCATAAATGAATTGTGTTGACAATTCTCCATGGTGGCAACTCCCACCTTTCTTTCTCCTCATGACCCCGGTTGTGACAATACTATTGAATATTGATTCAAAAGGAGAAACAAACTACAAAAAAACTGCTTCACAGTGGTCTGGTTTAGCTGGGCTGCCCAGCCTGGGCGATAGTGATACCAGTACTGCCCTCTTAGTATGATTTTACCTTTTTGGAAAAATAATAGTTGTTGTATGGGGCTTGGTTCCCAAGATATGTCACCACATGTGACGTTGCTTCTCCTGGTCTTTCTTGTTCAAGATTTTTGATTTTGTACAAAAAAAAATCTACTTGTTTAATCTTCGCTTTCCAGAGGGAATTTTCTCTTAGAGCCAATCTACTACTCTTTCTAGCATGAAGTCACATATATTCTTTTTGATGTTATGACAGGAGTATATGGTCGGAAGCCAGATGTTCAGGATATCACAAATCGTATAGATGATTTATCACTGAACACACTCCTTGATGGAAGCTGTGCGTATCCAAGTTTAGGAAAAGACAAAGGGAAGAAAGCAGCAATACCAACTGATAATATTATGCATTCTATTGGAAAAGCTAGCTTGATTCTTCAACTCCCAAGGTCACGCCAGCCCCAAAATATTTCTGAGGTTGATAGCTTTTCTAATAAGAAAATTTCCACATTCCCATCGAGCTCTGTTCCAATTGTAGCAAATGGTGATAATTTCGATTCTTGCATGACAGATGTATCGTTGACTGACAAGGTTAGTTATCATTCACAACTGTTGAGATAGGTAAAGAACTTAGAGAATGTCCCGCGTCCGTATAAAATTGTTTGTAAAGTTGACTTTAGATAAATAAATGGAAAATGTGGAATTCAAACTAATTTCTCTTCTATGATTTATATAGCCGACTTCAAATTATTGGCAATTAAAGTTTTGATGATGATGATTATCAGCACTAAGATAAAACTTTTGGCTTTGATGATTATGATGATGAACTTAGTAAAATAAGAAAACTGGTTGCAATGATGATGATGATAATAGGAAATTTAATGCCTTTCTTTAGAATTGTTGGAGATTGTCCCTTCTCTAGCATTGAAAATATAATGGGTCCTTTGGTTAGAAATGCTTGATCAAATGGAAATCTTAACATATAGCTGCACCATTATTTTTGGTGTCGAGGGTTCCACTAAACTGGATCTCTCTGGACTTGTTCTATTCATAAATGTTTTTTCCCGTAGGAAATCAATTGAATGCTAATGCTGACTAATGATATACTTCGCTTTGTTTTCCTGAAGGTTGAGGACTGTTGTACTTTAGCTGAAGCTTCTTTTAAGCTGCTCGATTTTCCATTATGTAAACCTAAAGATGTTTTGAAAGGCCTTGTGCTTCCTCCACCCAAGGATTTGGAGTCTTTGCTTCTGGATGCAACTAAGCCTGCTGTATCATCTAGGAACACTCCTGACATGCGTCCGCGCAAGCAAATGTCTCGTAGAGCTAGCTTGCCGCCGTTTCCTTGGTCAAACACTTTTAATGGTCAGTGTAGAGTCAATTCTGATGCTACGAAATTATTAACAAGTAAGAGTACATGCCAAGGAAGATGGGTAAGAATACAAAGTTCTGCTAGTTGTCTCAGGACTGGCATCGGTTGCTTTGCAAATTTGGAGTCATTAGATTATGATGAAAGTCTAGTTCCTTCAGAAGAACAGAGGTTAGGTTTTAAAGAAAATAGCACTACTCCATCTGTACCTCTGTGCCTTTCTTGGGGCAAAATGTGTTCGTCATCACCTGCCACCTGTGCTAGAGCTCTGTGTGCTTCTCAAGGTAAAACCTTCTTGGAACTTTTATTGTTTGAAAGATCATCTTAACTAATTAGTTTTTTGTTTGTGGAGGGTGTCTTTCTCTTCTTTTTATTTTTTTAATTTTTTCCCACTTCTGCTTTATGTGTGTGATGTTGTGGGGATTGTTGGCTTAAGGATTCTGGATTAACAGGCTTGCCAAGTAAAGCCTTTGATTCCTGTGGTCAAAGTGGCATCTTCATGCAGAAGGTATTGGTTTCAGGTCGAAGGCATTTGATTTTGATGTTCTAGTATCTTCTGCCTTTGAGCGAAGACTTTGGGTATGACATTAAGATATGAAATGTAAAATAGTGCTCAGGGATTTTAGAAAGTTTGACTTATTTGTTTTCTTATATCAAGTGTGTGTTTCTTTTTGTTTCTTACAGTTGAGCATTGTCCAGCTGTATTGGCTGCAGCTCAAACCTTGTATGACATGACAACTAACACCGTGAGACGAAACCAAGAAGGAATAGTAAGGTGGATAAAGAAGCCTTCACAGAGGTCTGCTCAGAAAGCCATGAAAAGTTGCAAGTCAAAATTGAGTGAGAAGGCTGAAGAATTATTTTCAACAAGGTTTGTGGTAATGGAATCTGATGATTTAGCTTCATCAAGAATTGCTGCAAATCAGATGATGCCTTCAAAGAGAACTAAGCTTGGCCACTCTGCAGTTGAGAATAACAGTGAAATTGGATCAACCAAATATGCTAGGAAAAGACCAGCAAATTGGTTGACTCTAAGATCAAATAGATCAGCACCGAACGAGTCAGTTAGGCATTTGATTGCTGAAACGAGCCATTCTGGTGCTGTCATTGTGAAGCAATGATGTGTATTGCAATCACCAGCAAAGTTTTTGGACAAGGCCTGCGACAGTGGAAAGAAGTTTCTTAATATTTATGCAAATGGAGTGGAACAAGGAAGCCTTTTAACACAAAGGCCACAAAAACACAGTGACATTAGTTGTCACTTGTTCGATGTCATGTAAATATCTTGTTGTAGGGGAAGCAATGATGTGGTCAGTGAAAAGAATATGCTTCAAGGAGATTCATATGGAAATGGCAAAATAGCATTACCATGCTGTAACGTTAAAAGGCAGTTGTAGATTACAGCAGGAATTCCTTGCCTTGTGTAGAATATTTGAGAAGGCAATACAAATTTGACTCTGTCCCAACGGTGTGGATTTTTTGCTCCTTGGTTTACTATTGGACTTTTCTTACTGTATTATTCTTGGGGATTTTGTTGATCTTTGGCACGTATACTCGAGACACTCTTTACCAAAACTTCTTCTTCACAGTCCACTATCAGTCCTCCGCCCCTAAACACCATCTCATACCGTGCTTAGTCTACACGTTGAGATAATCAATCGAACGTATAAACAAATTATGAGCATAACAAGATCGAAGTCAACAATTGAATATCGAAACAAACTAACAATCAAGAATAATCAACAAGACCGAAAGGAATTTAGCAAACGAGTCTAATACAATTTCGAAGAACACAATACAAAGCAATCAACAAACGAATAGCAAGGAATAGTCAAGCGAACATGACCCCCTCATCAAGACAAAGCTAATGGTGGTGCCATTTGCATACGCAGCGGCGGAGGCAGTCGGATTGGGCCTTCAAAAGTTCACTCCACCACGGTTTCTGTGGATTTTTCAGTTGATCCTACGGCTATCTCCGATTGCTGCAAACTAGGTATGGATCCTGGTAATCGAAAGGCTATTTTGAGGGCAACGCCATGCGATTCCGTCACCGGATAGCAAAGTTGAAAGGCTGGTGTAGGTTTTTCTTTCTCGAGTGCGCATCCCGAGACAACGCTATTATATTATATATTTTTTAGGTTTTTGTTATATCCAAGTTTCAATCAAACATCTTTTAACTCCTAAACTTTTGCATTCCTCTCAATTTCACCCCTACTTCATATTTAGAATTTTAACCAAAAATTTTTAGATTAGTTCAATTATAACCCTAAAAATCTAGGTTATTACACTTAGCCCCTTCTTCACTCAGTAGCTCGTAGCACACCACAAAACTTGACACTGCAGAGGCTTGTAGCCTCACCCACTCGAGCGGGCTATAGACTCTCATCTTTAAGGACTCATGTCCCAGTGCGGCCCACATGTCCACATACTATCGTGGGTAACTCCAAGGCCTGAGCTCCGATACCATCTATAAGAGCCTAACTTTTCGCACTTGTAATACTTTGTCCACTTTGGGAAGCCATAATGGCTCGACAACCTTTGTCCTCCCAGGCACAACAGTAGCTCATACTAATTTGAGCCTAGGTAAAATGCTTCTTACTAGTTAGAAAGTTTGACTTATTATATACTGTAATTCACATCATCATGGGCAATGTGAGACAAAAGACTTAACCACTTCGCCACTCAGTAGCTCGCACATCACCATCAAGCTTTGCACTGCAAAGGCTTGTGAGCCCACCCACCTGAGCTGAATGCAACATGCTAAGGTTCTGATTTCACCATCTTCGTTGTACTTGGATCCATTTGTTGTCAGATATTAATTTATTCATGGATGTCAAATACCAAGTCCTCTAATTCATGTAGTAGACTATGTCTATTCGATTCTAATTCAGCTTGGGGTATGGTACAAGTATTTTAGGGTTCGAATTAAGTTTTAATTTTTATTTCTTTGGGTCAAAGACATAGCTAGACATAAATAACTTAAATTTAATTTTCCGTTTATTTAACATCCTACAACCACAAGAGAGAAATTGGAGACCAAAACAATGGAAGATATCTCAATTCCAATGACTAAAATAATAGGAAGATATGACAGATTCACATATAATTAAAACATTGCACTTTAATCGTAAGTCATAACGATCTGTCTCGAAAGGGGTGAGGGGAATTACTATTGTGGATAATAAAATAGCTCAAACCAAGTCAACATATCAGCATGGCAGGTGGGGTCATGCCAGGTCAGCCTGACATATCACGTTGGAAAGAGAAGATGATTGGACCTCTATTTTGAGTTTTCAATGTCTTTTAATTAGGATGTTCTAGCACTTAGCTAATGTATTTTATTGCATTTTAGCTTAGTTTTACACTTACAAATGTTTCCCTTTAGTTTTGTAGGAATCGGATCTAATTCGGGCAACTTGGAGCACCTTTTTGGACATTTTTACAGTGAGGTGTCGAGACACCTCTATCCGGACACCTTACTTAGGTGTCCAGACACCTCCTTTGAAAAATGAAACAGAGCCTATGACAAAAACTTGATGAAGCCCAGGTGTCCGGACACCTTGTCGCGAACCAACAACTACAACACAGATTTTTTACAAGTTTTTTGGGTATTTCTTAATTGTAACCAATGGGGATTGATCTTGTAAGGGGTAGTTAGGTATTTTCATTACCAAATAGGGTGTTTTGACCCTAAGAATACCATTCTTGAAGGGATCTCTCCTTTTGGAGGGAGTAGCCTCCATCCCATTCTCTCTCTTAGGTTAGCATATTCTCTCTAGTTTTTGTTAAACTTTCTCTTGATTTTGAAGTAAACACTAGCTTTAATCAATAAAATTGGTTGCTTATCTTCAATATCATGAGTGGCTAGGTTTGATTTCTAGTTTCTAGTCCGGAATGATGGGTGCAAGGTTTCGATTGCTCAAGATATGTATAAAGAGTCGTAACTTCGATCTCTCTCTTTCGATTTTGTGATAGTTGTGTATTTGGGTGCATGAGAATAGCATGTTTATTGTATTTTTGGATTGTATAGTCTAGGGATTCAATTTAATATGCTTAAATAGGAATTGTTAATGCCCAATGCATGATTTCCCCAATTGAATGAGTTTTTATTGTATAACTATTAATTGTGTGTACTGATGATGGGATTTTGTGGAATTTATGGAATATGCATGGTAGAGTTATGGTTAATTGGTCTTTGAGTGTGAAACTAGGGTGCTAGCAAAGCCGAGTCCCAAAGGGGAACATTAATCCATAAGAATAGGTGCCTACCCCTTTGCATTCATCGTAGACCAAGAGGCCCAATGACCTCCATGTACGAATCGAAGTCTTCATGCCCAATTTCCTTTGTATATGCATAGTTAATAGTATCACACAATGCATTGTGTATGGTTGTGCGTGTTTGTAATGATACATTGAGTATGAGAACCGAGTAGCCACTAAGACGGATTAAGGACTAGGTTTTTAATTAATTGTTTTAAATCCATTTCTTGCTTACTTTGGTTCCAAATTGTCCATGCTATCGAGTCATTCGGTCATCTTTCTTACTTGTCTTTATTTTGACATTCATTGCATTTGTTAGTGTTAGCTAGTTATTTGTATATCATTCACAACCAAAATTTGCATTGCTTTCTTGTGGATACGATACCGGACTCACCGGTTTTATTGCTTGCCGATACCCTATACTTGGGGTAAGTACACACACGCACATTTTTGTGTCGATCAGAAGACTTATCCTGCTAACAAATGTTCAAGTTCAAACGCAAAGAAGATAAAAGATCAGGGATTAAGAAAGATGGGATCCAACGTAACATGATCCTCCCTATCCTACCCACCATGAGACTCCATATCATACGCTTTTATCGTCTCATCCTGTCAACTCCTATATAAAGGAGGTTAGGGATTTGTCAAGGTACACTACACAATTTCTGATTCACTTTCACTTTCACTTTGATTCTCTAAAGAAATACTGACTTGAGCATCAGAGTGTCCCTATGCCACGAAGGGCCGCATTCTCCCTTGTTCTTATAAGATTTCTTGAAGACTTGCCACTCAATCAGTCGTGCCAACAGCTAATGTCTAGATCATCTGATTTTTGCATCGACAATTGGCGCCGTCTGTGGGAAACATGTACTGGTGAGTCTCACGCATCATGCCAGGAACACCAGAGAGAAGCTCAAGGATTAATGATGTGCCTTCTCCCGAAGTCAGGGAAGAGGATGGGAGCCAGGTTCAAAAAGGAGAGAATGATCATCCCCTGGTGGAGGAAATTGAGGAAGAAGTACGCAGGAAGTAGGAAGAACTCTAGTTGGGACATGAAGAACTCAGGGCTATGATGGATAAGCTCGACTCTGTCAAGCAGAAGGGCAAGCGACTTGCTAGTGTCATCAAACCGGTGATCAAGGACAAGCGAGTGAAGGAGCGGGGTTCAGAGCAGCCCCTGGAAGCTGACAACACTGGTAGGTCACGAAGACGAAAGAAGAGCCTTACCCCAAGATGGACGCATAGACATTCCCATACATCAAGGAGGACACGACATCGACCCACATCACCAAGCCAGGATAGACGTCGACACGTTAGGACTTCACTACAACGCAGGTCTCGGAGTGTTGAGAGAAGGCGGAGTTCTAGAAAGACCAGTCATGCACAGTGGAGTGACAAAAGAAATCAGAGCAGACTATGATGAAGATGACCACAACTCCCCCTTCATATGGGCTATACGATGGGAGGATCCTCCCTCCAAGTTCTCCCCTCCTACCTTTGAAGCCTATGATGATAGATCGGATCATGTCACTTATATCGCCACCTACACTCACAATATGGCACTATGGGCACGAAATGGTTTCATGGGCTTCCAGATACTCGATTTCATGCTGGAAGGAGTTGCCATGGTCGTTTGTTTCAAGATTAATCACCAACAGTAGAGAGTCGACGACCTTGGACACTTTGTTTTCCCTACGATTAAGGAAATGAGAGTTTTTGAGGGTGTATGCGTCCCGCTATTCGGACACATATTCTAACATCATAGAGGACTTTGATAAAAGGACAGTCGTTGCCACTTTTTGGATTGGGTTGCCTAGGGATCATAAGCTGAGGGAGAGCCTGACCATGGCACAACCAAAGAGTATGGCAGCTCTCCAGGACAGGATAAAATAATTTGTGAAGTTGGAGGAAGACAAATGAAAGCAATTTTCAATTGCTTAAAATAGCAAACAAAAACCCCAAATTAAAATACTCGCAAGCTCACAAGACCGTAGTAGAATAGGTTATGCAAGAACGAGGTCAAACCACAAAGATTGGATAAACAATACAATTAACTACTATACTAAACCTAGCAAAAGAAATAATTATTGGGAGATGATTGATTTTAGATAGCAAGTAACGAAATTAAAGCAATGAAGTAAAGAACACACAAACTAGTTGATTTTAGTTGAGAAAGCAAATTTATGAAAGCACTAGGACAATGAATCCATCTCAATAGTCCTCTCTAGTTGTTGATTACCTCACCCTTAATCCACTCAACCGATGTTGTTGGCGAATCCACTAAGGCATGAATTTCCTATGGTATCTAGGCTAATTCGTTTATCTTAACATGCAATTTGGTTATGGTATCTAACTCAAATATGAACATGCAAGATATCCTTAAGTTCAAGAATTCATTAACATGTCATGTAAACCCTAGGAGTATGATATCTACCCTAAGCGTTTCCAATCTCTAATCACTAGAAGCTGGTCCCAAATCCCGTATGGTATCTACGTGAACTTGCATCAAATTACTTGTTTGAATACCTAGCTGGTGATTAGACATCTAAATATTCAAATAGTATATCATGGTGACTAAAAATCCAACATCAAACGAGCAATCAAAGATAAGAGTAATAACTCCCTAGCAAGAGCGTTTAGTTACACATAGTCATGAATGAAAACCACAAGAAAGGTTGGAGAACACCCTAGAAAAGTCAGCTGAATATCTGAGTGTTTGAATGTCTGAATGTATGTGAGAATCCTATGAAGTCCTTCTTAAATAGCCTCTTTCAAACCCTGAACTTCCTCTAAAACAAATATTAAAACTCCAAGGAAACCTCATGTTACCCTTGGTTTCCAAAACAATGAACCCAACAAAAGGGGAAGAGGTTGACTTCTTCTTTGATTAGGAAACTGGATTGCTGGATGTCTCGAACGTTTTTCCTATGTTCCGCCATTCAGAAAAATCTCCACAAATATGTAAATTGAAGCTTGATGTCTTAGCTTTCCAGGGCTATCTCACATGTCTCTAGAAAAATTATGTGGAATCATCTAAAACCACTTCTTCACAGATAGCGTAGTTCTGCCAAGATCATAATTCAACTCAAATATTCTCCAATATTCTTCAAGGTCTTAGATCCATTCTTCAATTGACGGTTCTTCAGAATACTTAAAATCGATCATTTTCCATCAAAAACCATCCAAGTGCTCGAGAAAACTGAAAATGAGGAAAACAAAATAATAAGTCCTTTTTAAAGTCAATCCTCTAACAAAAACTAAGTTTAGAGAGTATTAAATTGAGAGAATATATGAGCCAAACAACAAAGGGATCATCACATGGCATCTTCACGTCGAGATTGTCAGGATGGAGAAAGAAGAGTAGATAGGAAGACAGACAGAGGATTTCGGGATCGAAGTGATGCAAAATCGTCGAAGGCTGCTTATGAAGCAGTGAGGACAGTGTTCAAGGAACCAATATTTTGAATTCTTTCGTAGATAAAGGGGAAACCATATGTCAAATGTCCTCAGAAGATGATGGGAGATTCGTCCACTCGAATGAAAAGTCTATCGATAAGGGTCAACAGGGATATCTTCAGGAGTTTATCGATAAGGAGAAGACTGTAGAAGAGAAAAAGATAAATGAAGCACAGTAGAAGGAGAAGGCTGAGCTCCCAGCCCAGGTGATCAATTTTATCAATGCTTCAGCCTTAAAAGTAGAGCTTCGAATGGAGTATAGGAGGATGCGACACTAGCAGGAGGTATTACGTTTGGATTTCAAACCCAAGATTGGGGGCATGAGACCCAAAGGTGATGCGGCGACAATAACCTTCTTGGAGGAAGACATGGGGGGGTACGTTTCTTGTGCAATGATGCACTTGTAACCACTCTACGCATGGGGAGAGCTGAGGTCGGGAGGATAGTGGTGGACCATGGAAGCTCAGTAGAGATTATGTATTACTCCCTCTTCCATAAATTGGGAAAGCTCAAGTGGACCTTATCCGCATCCCTACACATTTGATAGGCTTGAATGCTACACCTGTATGACCATTGGGGAGGATACAATTGTCTGTCACCGTTGGACCCAAGACTATGGAGGTAGATTTCTAAGTGATTGATTTACCATCTTCCTATAATGCTATAATGGGTAGGACATGGTTGCATGAGATGGGGGCAATACCATCCACGTATCACTAGATGTTGAAGTTCCCTACTAGCAATGGAGTGGTGGAGATAAGGGGAGACCAAGCAACTTCCGATGAGTGTTTTGTAATGAATACGAAGTCTACGGCCTCACGAGATATGATGATGATGGAGGAAGATGCCCCAATCTTGGAGGACGGGAAGGACCCAGAAGCCAAGTCTGTGAGGGAGTTTGAGAAAGTGCAGGTGGCCCCAGGAGACCTTGAGCTGTATTTCCTATTTGGGATTGGTCTTCCCACGATTGAGAAGGATTCCTTGATCGGGATGCTGAAGAGGAACATAGAGGCTTTTGCCTAAACACCATAAGAAATGCCTGGCATGGACCCTGATGTCGTCGTCCACAGGCTTAATGTGAAGCCAAGATTCAAGCCTGTGGTTCAAAGGGGAAGAAGGTCGACTCTGCAACACATAGAGGTAGTCATACAAGAAATCTACAATCTGCTTGAGGCAGGAGCTATAAGGGAGGTGCACCATCCTGAATGGCTATCCAACACCATGGTGGTCTGTAAAAAAATGGAAAATGGAGGGTTTGCGTGGACTACATAGATTTGAACAAGGCAGTTGTAATACCAAGTGGTTACTCATTGTAAACTTGGATCGAGTAGAACAATCAAAGATCTTGTTGATTGGGTTTATCTGGGTATCCCGTCACTCACATTTTTCTTCAATTCATTCCGAAACAATTAGAGATTTTGAATGGTTTACGTGTAATATTTAGGCTTCTTCAATTTGTTCTTACATTTCAATTTGGTTTGATGCAGATATAGTTCCTCTGTTTGTTTTCCTATGGGCTTTTTTTTGGCATTTCAATTTGGCACTAAAGAGAATCTGGATATTTGGCCTTGGATTGGGTCTCCATATCATGTTTGATACCGTGATATTTGGTTTGATGAAGATGCAGTTCTTCTGTTTGATGGCCTTTCCATAATATCAATGATTGATATTATATTTTGTTCTTTTAATGGTCCCATTTCTGATTATTTGTGGCTTGGTGATTACTTCTCAATGTGCTCTCTCTTTCTTCAGGAAGGATCTAGCCATGATGACGATTTATACTTTAGTTGTATTGAGTAATTGATTGATTTAGCCCACTCAGATTCAACCTCTGCTTCTCGATACAACTTTTCAGTTATGGACTTATACCTCTACAATGAACAGGTTCCTTCACTTGCGTATCTTACTTTTAAAATATATTCTTTCTGTGTTCTGTGTTGAATGCTATTTCGAGAATGGTATCATTAAATTCTCATGATTTAAATCTCTTCCTTATTCTGACAGATTCGGGATTTACTCTCATAATCGGCGAGTGATTTACAAAATATACAAATGGTATCGCTGGCATCTTTCGTTGATCTCATGCAAGAAAAACTTTATGATAATGCATCAGAGTTCAATGTTTCTCATTTGTATGGTCTAAACTTGCAACTATCAAATTCACTACTCTGTTTTGTTGTGCATTGTTCATCTCCTGTCAAATTGTGGCATGCTTCAAAGATTCAGGGGAATTGGTCCGAAGATCGGACGATGGTGGTGTTGGTACAGGAGGATGGTGATCTTTGATTCCCGACTAGAATTGTCCACGCGGACTCGGCGTGCCCTTGGTTTTCATTACAACAAATGAAAGAAATCAAGGTCGAAACTTCTATAAATGCTCTGTCAAACACGTAATATGATTTCTCTTCGTTTCTATTTTGTCTACTACTCTACTGTGAGGTTTTTGGAAATAATTGCCTTCGGTGACCTTGCTTTGCATGATATACTGATTGCTTTGTGTGATTCTGCTAATCGAAAAGGAACGGAATCAGTAAGCATAACATTGAAAAATTATCCAGTTTGTTGTAGCGTTTGGGGAAACAAAAGATTGCTACAATGGCAACCAAAAACTTTCCACACTCTGCATTCCACTTCAAATCGATTTTGCTTTTTTTTTTTTTATGCCTTTTGAGATTTCCTTGCCAAGTAATGAAACTAGGATTAAAATTTTAAATTCCTTTCCCTTTCATTTTTCATTTTCGTTTATGTCTGTCATTTTCATTTTATTGTCATTTTATTTTTGAGGTGATCTTTATTTGTACCTTGCATCAGTAGGGATTAGTAATTATGGTAATCATGCCAACAAGAAGAGGGTGCATGAGTTCTGTTTTGATCTATGAAATGCTCACATCTTACCTTATAAATTGCATTTTGTATCTTAAAAGTCCTTAGATATCTCAAAATGTCATGCTATTATTAACTGTTTAAAGCGTGGGTTGCCTTTTGTTGCTCTACATTTTAATCCTCTACAGTTTCACTTAATAAAATGCTAAGCTTTTTCCTTCTAAGCATCTTGAAAAATTGATGGTGTTTTAGGCCTAAGATTATGTCATTGCAGAAGCGATACCGCATTGAATCAAGCTGCTTCCAGGTTAGTAAATAACTTGCAAGCATATGGTGGGAAGACTCAATATGTCAAGTGGGCAAGGGAGGAGGGCATTGCTATGAGCTCTTCAGATGACTCCTTCAACGATTCATTGATCCACGTGTATTGCATGCATTATGTTAAAGTACTTGTTTATTTATTTTCAAAAGGCAGCGAAAGAGACATATTAAGTTGATAACAAAAACATTCATACTATTTATATGGCACATACATCATATTTATAATTATAATTACAAACCATTGATTTATAATGCTCGAATAATTGTTCCCTCTTTCACATATTGGTGTGGTTGTACGATTAAAAGACACCAACATTACAGGAAGTGGTGTTAGGTTGAGAGAGAGTGTAGTGGAGATGGATTGAGAGTATTGTAATGAAAAAGAGGAAACAGAGTGTGGTGGATGATAATTTTGTTTATTTTAAACGTCGAGTATCAGTTAAAACAAAGCTGTTGTTGGTTGTATCAATCAGAGGTAAAACATCATACAAAGTGTGCAAGCGACCCATTTCAGAGAATATATATCAGCGTAGAATCAGTGAGAGCATTATTAAAACAATTGTAAAATGTGTCTGCAGTAAATCCAACACTTCAGATGGGGGTGAGACCACTTTGGTACCCACATATAATGTTCAATGCAGTTCATTCTTTGCAAAATTCTTCGTGATATTTAGGAATCTTAGACTTGCAAATGATCAAGGTAAATTTCAGCAATCATTTTTTGACAAAAGCAATTGGATAATGCTTAAGACCCCCAAAAAGTGACCCCCATTTAATGTGGAGTGTTGGATGTGAAGTGGGGCCTACATGTGTGTTTTTAATCAATGATTATTTTAATGTCACATAGATATAATGGACTTTTGGGGATGATATTTTGGGGGTCTTTAGTATTGTCCAAAGCAACTTTACCAACGTTAGAATTATGGAATCATTATAGCTTTTGTTCCTAAAATTATGTGCATGTAGTCTAAAGAAAGCAGACACAGTTCATGTACATGACTATAGATATTTGAAGCCATGGAAAGAACTATTTCTTTTTTCTTTTTGTGAACTTGAAACAGTGGGATATTGTGGATTGAATACTAACCCCCATCAGGCATCATAATATGTATTATGTAAACTGATATAAATAGACAGCCAAAATTCCACAAATATAGACAAATTCATAATTCATACGATGCCACGTGTAGCATGGGTTACACGACTAGTCTATACCTATATATAAAGCAGAGACTCTAACCATGTGTTGACAGTTGGATTGCTAAAATTCTCAATTTGAGTTCATGTGGACTCTCCTGTGTTTGTTATCCCTATTTCAAACACTCTCAAACATTTGTGCCTAAGAAAGCATTACCTGAGGCAATAAAAAGTTAAATAAATAATGTACAAATAATACCGATAATACCATTTCGTGTTCCTCCAGTTGTCTCTCTGTTTTGTGTTCCATCGGCTGTCGGGCTGCTGTTCCCATTCTCCTACTACTTCCCAACATCTGAATTTGGTTGTTCATACCCCTCTATGATTCTCTTTGTTTTTTCCCCCTATTTTTGACAATCGTCGAAGAGGCTTCCCAGATTTGTTGTCGAAATTCCCTACAACCAGTTGGGAAACTTCGGGGTTTTTTTCTTGAATTACTAGGTTTTCCTCTATGCTTGACCAATTTTGAGAAGCCATAGTTCTTCATATTCAATTTTACTATTCCAGAATTTTGATAGCCAATTGAATTTGCAAGGTCTGAGTGAAGCTCAGTGGGAATATGTAAGGTTTGATATCTAATTTCTCTCACCTCTCAATTGGAATTTTCATTGTTTGATTTTTAAATCCAAATTTCCCTACAGATTTCAATAGTCCTCTGGATTTGCAATGTTTTAGAGAACTCAGGGGGAATCAAATGAATTGATAAGTAGGTAAATAAATTGTTTCTTTTGAATTCTAATGAGGTGTTATTTCTGTATTGTGTTTCTTTTAACAGGGTCTTGCTCTCCACTTTCAAATTTAGGGATTATAGTGCATCCAGATGGCCACCATATTCTTCACATCTTTACTACTTCTTCCTTAGAAGAGTGGGAGGTATTTTATAAGTGCTTTGATAATTTTCTTTTAACTCTGTTCTTCTCTTCCTAAGGTTGTCCTCTCTCTACCACATTGGATCGAATGGAGTTTCTCCCTCGGAGATAGAGCCTATTGTTGCTTGTGCTGCTCCAAATGTTTCTCAAGCTGTAGTAAAGATGAAATGGCCTTGACCTCTTGACATTCGTATTTCTGGTAGGAGAAATAGTTGCTTCATGCACTTCATTATATTTTTTAGTATATATAGCTGCCATGTTGTAAGGAACGCTAAAAAAATATGCTTTAGAAAATAAATAATTATAATCATTTTGAATATGCATCCCAATTGTGATATTCTATGATGTTATTAACAAGCTTTTAATTTGTTTGTGGATTTCTTTTGTATGAATGTGGTCACTGTTCTTTTCTGGCTTCAGAGCTTTCTAACCTATTACTCTGGCCGATACAAGCTCTCCTCCGACCAACCCGAAACATGGATTCAATCATTTAAAGTTGTATTGCATATGATGTTCCCACTTTCTGGGGAATCAGAATCTTTATTTATCCATCTACTAAACCCTTTTTAAAAGATCAATTGCCGCAATTTTAGCATCAGTACACCTTTCCATCCACCAATTTGTTCAAGAGGAGATTGATATGCTTATTTGACTTCTATTTCATTTTCATGTTTTTAAATTAATGAGCACGAGTAGAGGTTGGGAGATTACTGACATTTTTTTCTTCATTAGATGTTCATATTTTCAATAGATATTGAGACCAATGAATGCCTTGAGAGGAATGGTGGCTATTGGCAGGACACAAAAGCTAACATAATGACATGCAAGGTATACAGATAGAAAAAAAGGTAGTGCTCTTTTTGCAACCGATACACATTACAATTATTGCTCCAACTGGTAAGTACAACAATTTGAGTTTGGTATTTTCTCAATGTTTCACAAAAATCTTATGCTATGGATCTCCGAACTCTAAAATAACATGGTATTTTCTCAATGTTTCTTAACTGTTGAATATCATCATCAAATAGTGTTAGATTTCAATTTTTTGATTTTATTTATTTCGTTTTACGTATCTATTAAACAGTTCTCATGCCATTTTCAATGATCCATTTAGGAGGGGAGACAACATACTTTCTTCTCTGTTGTATTCTGTTGATGTTCTTGGTATATTTAAAAGAAATTTTATGTGTTATATGTACAAAGATTGAAGGGTAGAAGAATGATAAAGCTTTTGGATTACCCTAAGCAACCCAAGTTCAAGTCCTACTACTTATAAATTATAATATATAATATATAGGTCAAAGATGGGCCTTGGGGTCTTTGATATAATCTCCTAACTTGTGTTTCTTTTTACAATAATTATTTTTTTTTCTAATTTGATTTTGTCAATAACTGAAACACGTTGTTTTCCTTGATTCTCTCCTTGATGGTGAACGTTTCCCTCATTTACTAGTAAAAAAAATATATTCCAACGTTTTTATTTTTTTAATATATAACTGTAGTACCCGGTTTTCGTCCGGCCAAAAAAAATACAAAATACAAAAATAATAATAATAAAAACAAATATATTAAAAATATATATATATCATATAAAAAATATAAAAAAAATATATAAAAAAAAATATAAAAAAGAAGGAAAAGATAAAGTGGCCGAAAGTAGGGTAAAAAAAAAAGGAAGTGAAAAAAAGAAGGAAAAGATAAAGTGGCCGAAAGTAGGGTAAAAAAAAAAGGGAAGTGAAAAAGGGAAGTGAAAAGGGGAAGGAAAAGATAAAGTGGCCGAAAGTAGGGTAAAAAAAAAGGGAAGTGAAAAGGGGAAGGAAAAGAGAAAGAAAAAAAATAAGAAGAGGGGAGAGAGAGGAAACAAAAAAAAAAAAAGAGAGGAAGAGAGGAGGCGTGAGAGAGAGGAAGAAAAAAAGGAGAGGCTTTGGCTTTTGGTGAAGAAAAACAAAAAAAGAAGAGAGGAAGAGAGGAAGAGAGGGGAGAGGAAGAAGAGAAGAAGAGAAGGAGAGAAGGAGAGAAAGGGAAAACCGATTCTTTGGATTTTTTGGTAGAAGCTTCATACCCCTCATATCTTTCACTCAAGTATTGCTCTATTTACACTTGATTTCAATGTTTGATTCATTTTTAGCATCCTCGGATGTTGACTAAGAATAGACATGGTGTTTCTTGCATTCACCTTGGACATATGTGATGCTTGGGAGTGTATTCGATACTAATATGTTGAGCCCTTTCTCTTTGCATTTTTTCTTCTTCTATTTCTTGTTGGAAAAAGC
Source organism: Tripterygium wilfordii (assembly GCF_013401445.1). Classification (NCBI taxonomy): domain Eukaryota; kingdom Viridiplantae; phylum Streptophyta; class Magnoliopsida; order Celastrales; family Celastraceae; genus Tripterygium; species Tripterygium wilfordii. The sequence continues at coordinate 7,718,615 of NC_052247.1, forward strand.
GGGAGAGACCATATTTGGATTTGATTTTCTTGGTTTGGATACGTGTGAATCTCATAATGTGGTCTTGATTCGATTTAAATCTTGATTTACATTTGAGTATTCTATTTTTCCCTCTCTTTATGTTTGTTTTGTTGGACGAGGCTCGGGCTTGGATATTATTTGTACGAGTTGATGGAGGCTTGAGCAATTTCAAGATTTTGTTTGGTTTATTGCAATTTGTGTATATTTGGCCCCCCTTATTGTGTAATTTATCTTATTCATGTCGATTTGTATAATTTCGACATTTATTATTTGGATTATTTGTACAAGTGTGGATTATGAATATATAGGCTTAAAATTGAATATAGGTCATTTCAATTAAAGAAATCATAAGTTGATTTCCTTTATTTGAATTATGAACTTTATTTGATTTCATTTATGAATTTGTCATAAGTTGGCAATAATAGGTTAAATTGATAGATGACACTTTTCCAAATAATCATTTATACCATAAGTTGGTATTTAAAATTAAACCTACCAAAAGTTGGTATGTCATTTTATCATTTATGCCATAAGTTGGTATTTAAAATTAAACCTACCAAAAGTTGGTAGGTCATTTTATCATTTATGCCATAAGTTGGTATTTAAAATTAAACCTACTAAAAGTTGGTAGGGCATTTTATTAAATAAACCATAAGTTGGTATCTAAAATTAAACCTACCAAAAGTTGGTAGGACATTTTATCATTAACACCATAAGTTGGTGTTCAAAATTAAACCTACCAAAAGTTGGTAGGACATTTTATCGTTAACACCATAAGTTGGTGTTTTAAAATTAAATCTATCAAAAGTTGGTAGTGTGTCTCCAAATAAAAAAACTATCATAAGTTGATAGTAATATTACATTTTTTTTTTTAATGCTATCATAAGTTGATAGTATTCTTACAAATCTTTTCCCAAAACTATCATAAGTGGATAGTGTTATTTTAAACCTATTTTCAAATAAAAACTATCATAAATTGATAGTAATATTCCAAGCTTTCTTTTTCAAACACTATCATAAGTTGATAAGTGTGTTGAAAGTAATAATTCAAACTTTAACAATTACACCTTGCAAAGAGCAAGTTTCCATAAGATAGCCATTAGATTAATCCGGGTAACCGTTTTCAAACGGGAGTTGTGGGGTGCCTAACGCCTTCCCCACACTCAATCGATCCCCGTACCATTTTCTCTGGTTCGCAGGTCTTTTCGGTGTCCAATTGCACCTTAAATCAATTGGTGGCGACTCTAAACATTTTTCATCCTCAAACGCCGGTCCGCGTCGTGACCCCGGTTGCGACAACTGGCGACTCTGCTGGGGACACCAGGTTTTTTAAACCTAAGAGGGTCAAGCCCATATGATTAAATTGATTGGCTACGGTTACTTCTTCTTGTATGATTAATTTTTTGTTTCCTTTATATGTCAGAGATGTTGATTTATTTTGTTGTGGTAAAGTATTTGTCATCTCATACATTTACACTCACTGTAGCCTACCAGCTGGGCTCTACCTTTAGTATTAGAGAGGGTTGACCACTATTCTCGTGAGATTCCGTCTCCGCATGGGTAGTGGAAGATATCCTCACCGGATCGACTTCTCTTAAAAGTTAAGGGAGGAGCTTTTGTCCCAATAGTTGGGATTTTAAAAGCAACATGATCTGGGACCTCGCAGAATAGTTAGATAAACTTACCCAAGCACTTTATAAAGCCCTAGATCCATGCCCAAAACCTCCAGAAATTTAGGTTACCCAGTGTAATGGCATATTCTATTTTTGTGTGATTTACTCATTTGTCGTCGATGTTTTGTCTTACACATTTTTAGTTGTAATTTCCATTATTGGTTTCTTCTCTCATGCATTCACGTAGGCACAGTCATTGCATTTTGTCAAACTAAATAAGTTCATAGTCATGCATGAAAAAAAAAAAAAAAAAAAAAAAACACCAATTCACTCATGTCTTTGCCATCCTTATAGTATAAGATTACAGTTGTGAATTGCTAAAACAATGAAAATGAACAACAAAAAAAATATAATGGGGCAGTTTGTGAGGAAATTGACTCTTAATTTTCTTGTTGATCAAGTGGGAATGGATCATTCTATGTCTGATTCTGAGGAGGTTTACGTTTTGGCTGTCGATGACAACCTTGTTAATAGACCAGTCATTGAAAGGTTGCTCAAGATTACTTCCTGTAAAGTAACTGCAGTGGACAGTGGAATAAGAATACTTCAGTTTCTGGGATTAGACGAGGAGAATAATTGTCCTGTTGGGTTTGATAGTTTGAAAGTGGATCTAATTATCACCAATTACTGTATGCCTGGAATGACAGGAGATGAGTTGCTAAAGAAAATCAAGGAATCGTCTGCCTTGAGAGAGATTCCGGTGGTAATCAGGTCATCTGAGAACGTAGTGACTCGAATCGACAGATGCTTGGAAGAAGGAGTAGAGGATTTTATTGTAAAGTCAATGAAGTTGTCCGATGTGAAGCGCTTGAAAGGTTACATGACCAGAGACGGAAACAAAGAGAGATGCATCAACAACAAGAGAAAGCTTCCGGAGACTTGTGATCTATGTTTATTACCACCATCACCATCAGAGCCATGTTCTCCACCACCGTTGGAATCTCTTATCAGACAGCTTAAAAGGTCCTGCTTGGATTAAATCCTGATCGTCTGTTATGTCCCCTGCCTCACTGTGCAAATATTCGTAATTTCTTGGGGAGTGTGAAATTTTTTTTTTATTATTATTATTCTGTTTTATTTTTATTTAAGTTGAAAAAAAAAAGAAGAAAAAAAAAAGAGAAAAGAGTCGTCCTCAAGCGGGGAAATGAACAGTTGAGTGTGACAGTTTTGTTTTTTTATTATTATCTGGTTGAAAAGAGAAGCAGGAAGAAAAAAAGAGTTGTCCTCAAGCGGGGAAAATAACAGTGGAAGGTGACAGTAAAGTAAGTACTGATGTGATAGGCACCGCGAATGTCTTCGCATATGCAGAGCCATCTTCGTCTTCATCTCCATCTCAATCATTTCTGGCAAAAGCGTGTTTTCTCTCTGAGCCATCTTCATCTCCGTCTCCATCTTCACAATCATACACAATCATCAAAAACACAATGTTGACCTAGACGCTAAGTCTTGGTCCAACACTTTGTTCATCTTCCTCAAGAAATCTTCAAGGATGGATACTCCTAACTCTCCACTTGCAAAAAGGTCTAGAACTGATGAAGGTTCTACTTCTAAAGAAGAGGAAGGTGAAAATGATCCCAGATTCAACCTCTCCCCTATAAGGGAAGACGTATACGAGGACGATCCCCAGAAAACCATCGAATCTCTACAAGAAGCTTTGAGGGAAACCAAAATGAGACTTAAAAAAGCAACCGACAAAGTTCAAGACTACAAAAGGCAACTTATGGTTTCAAAGCATGCCATACAAGGTGTTCGATATATGTCATGGGGCAGACAAGCAAGTACTCATGACCCAGATAAATTACACGAAGCAATCACTGAGATCACAGTACAACTTGGATCTGTTGCAGATGGAATAGACAATGTTCTTTATACCCTAGAATAAAATTCCTGTCCAACAGTATGATTATTACTATGTATAAAGGGCAGTGGTTTGATATTGGGAAGATCTATCTGGCCACGATCTTCAAAGCCAAGGATTTTGTCGAGAAGAAGCCAACAAAGGTGGGGAAGTTATTTTTCCCACGGCTTATCACAAGGTTGCTTTTGTTCAAAAGCATTCGACCTCCTCGGCCTCGAGCCTCTTTGGGATATCAAATCACCATGCTGGAAAGAAGGACATGGCGTCAGAGCATCAGCCATTTGAAAACAACTTCTGCTGGAAAGAAGCAGACCCAAGAAGGTCACTCAGCATCACCACCTAGTGATTCCTCATCAGCAGTTGCAGCATCTCCACAATCAGATCGCATGCGTGCAGCGATAGCCCGGCTAGAGATGGGGCTACAAACACTAGAAGAGGGACAGCAAAGGCTGGAGCACATGTTGGCCGTAGTCATGGATATGGTACGGAAGTCCAAACACTAGAAATTTTGGGGAGTTATGTTTTAAACTCAGTAACTGGACCAATTTGGAATTGCCAGATTCTGTCAGCAGCCTTCAAGAGTAAAATCCATCTGCACTACCATCTGTGGTCCGGCTCACGGCCATTGATTGGGTTAAAATAATGAGCATGTCTTTACTTTACTTTGATAAATTTCTCTAGTACAGCTTTTGCATGTTCAATGCTTCCAGTTCTCATGTTTTTGATGCTCTGTTACACTCATCATTCCTACATTTATTTGCCCAATTCCCGTGTTTTGATGCCTTTGTTACATTCATCATCCCACATTTATTTGCCTTTATTTGTCCATCACTTGCAAATTCCAAATCTTGCAAATTCCATTTTGACAGGATTGAAATTGATGATAATGGAAAGATGAACCGAATGAAACAGATTTTGGGGCACCCATTAACAATGTCGAGTTTGACTTGAACATTGAGGATGAATCTGAGATATAGTCAGAAATGTTGAAACAAGTTTAATCAAAAAGAAAAGATAATTCAAATGGATGAGGTTGTTAATTTGGGGTTGGAAATTTGAATTGGTGCAAACTTGGAAGATTAGAGATGAAATAAAGAAGCAATTTGATGTCGGATGTCTTGCTGTAGTAAAATACCCCGAATGATATAGAAATATTGCACCGGTACTGAAAAAGGATGATTGTAATCAGATCACGATGGCACTAGAAGATAAAGAGGAAATTACTGTCATTACTTTATGTGGTACCTTTTGCTATGAAGTCATGCCATTTGGTCTAAAAATGCGGGAGATACTTGTCAGCAAACCAAGGTCATTCTGTTTCATGATATGATGCATAAAGAGATTGAAGTGCATGGGGATAACATAATTGCCAAGCCAAGTGAGGATGAAGATCACATGATTAACTTGGAAAAGTTTGTTCAAAAGGTTGAGAAGACACTAGTTGAAGTTGAACCCCTCAAAATGCGCATTCGGGACAATTTCAAGGAAGTTGTTAAGTTTTATTGGTAGCCAAAAAAAAAAAAAAAAAAAAAACCCGCTAGAGTGAAAACCCGCAAGGGCGCTCTAGGCAAAAATAGGGGCAAAAAAAAAACAAAAAAAAATTCTGCTAAAGTGAAAAAAACCTCACAGGCGTTTCAATTTGGGCTGCAAGTTCAAATTTCAGATTGTTTGAAGAAGGATGGTTGGATTACGAGTTTGTTGAATTGATGAGTGGTGCCTGAGTTGGCTGTTAACTTGTCTCACATTGACATAGGTGGGAGTGCAAAATTAATTTCGTAATTGAAGGGTTGGAGATCAGTTAATTGGACATGTACCCAAAACTGGGGCAGATTTTGGGGTGCTCTTGATACCATCAGATATTTTACCTTGCTAAGGTGTTAGTCTGTTACATAGAAGAAGAAGTTTGTTGGCAGAAATGGAAGGTTCAGAGATAGGCTCATACAAGTCAGATTTGATTATTGTTAATTGGGTGCACACCAAAATTGGGGCAATTTTGGTACAATCTTTGAATTATCACATATTTCATCTTGAAGAAGCTCGGTTTGTCCTTTCTGCCTTTGATTTCTCTGCTTTCTTGTACATATTTCATTCTAAAATATTTTATTACCACCTATCCTTTTCAATACAAATTGTGAGGAAATTCATTTCTTCAATTTTGTTGCTTGTTGTCTCCTTTTCCACATCCCAATTCAATTCTCATTTCATACTCCAAAAATTATTATCATTTGCTTTCAATAATTGACAAGCATGGCTGTACTTTTGAATTTATCACTGACAAAGTTTTGACAGGAAATATAATGAGTGCATCAGGACAATACTTTTGATAGGAAGTTGATGGATTTTGGCATCCTAAGCTGGAAAGGATCTGAGTGAAAAGCCTGAAGCTGAAGCAGGTGTTAGCAGGAAAGAGAAGCTCACATTCCTAAGCCGTGCAAAAAAAAAAAAAAAAAAAAAAGATTTGAATAAGGAAATTCAGATAAATGGGTAGCTTTGAATTCAGATGCGTACGAACATGCAAATTTCAGGGAAAATGAATTGATTATGGGAATGCACATTGGAAAAGGAAAAGAGATAGCTCAAGAGCTGGGATCCAGAACGGAAAAAGGCCTTCACTAATCAGATTAAAGAAGATACATTGAAAGCTCAGTGAGTCAGAGAGTCAACCCTGACAGAGAAACAAATTTGGTTTAGCAATTCGTAATTGTGCGCTTGTTGGAGGATGGCAAAACCATGAGAAAACATGCATCCATTCATTCATGAGACATTCATAATTGAGCAAAATAGGTCAGTGCATGCATCATCACTGCATAAATAAAAAATTTTCAGCCAAGCCGGGAATGGCTACAATGATCCCGAGCACCTTTTTCACAATAATAAAAAAAAATCAAAAATTAAAAATTTTCAGCCAAGCCGGGAATGGCTACAGTGATCAGGAGCACCTTTTCACCAAAAAAAAAATAAAAAATCAAAGATTAAAAAAAAAAAAAACATTTGGCCAAGCCGGGAATGGCTGTAGTGATCTCATGCACTTTCTTTTTGTTGGCCAAGCTGGGAATGACCATAGTGATCCCATGCACTTCATTTATTGTTGGCCAAGCCGGGAATGGCCTTGTGATCCCGTGCCCTTTATTTTCTTGCACAAACAGTTGGCCAAGCCGGGAATGGCCTTGTGATCCCGTGCCCCTTTATTTTCTTGCACAAACAGTTGGCCAAGCCGGGAATGGCCTTGTGATCCCGTGCCCCTTTATTTTTCTGCACAAACAGTTGGCCAAGCCGGGAATGGCCTTGTGATCCCGTGCCCTTTATTTTCTTGCACGAACATTGGCCAAGCCGGGAATGGCCACAGTGATCCCGTGCCCCTTTATTTTCTTGCACGAACATTGGCCAAGCCGGGAACGGCCTTGTGATCCCGTGCCCCTTATTTTCTTGCACCAACATTGGCCAAGCCGGGAATGGCCTTGTGATCCCGTGCCCCTTTATTTTCTTGCACAAACTTTTTGGCCAAGCCGGGAATGGCCACAATGATCCCGCGCATTTCAGGCCCGTACGAAACGCGGTTGACTACGCCTTTGTTTGCCTTTTATTTCATAAAAGACATACAAAGGGGGGCAGCTGTAGTACCCGGTTTTCGTCCGGCCAAAAAAAATACAAAATACAAAAATAATAATAATAAAAACAAATATATTAAAAATATATATATATCATATAAAAAATATAAAAAAAATATATAAAAAAAAATATAAAAAAGAAGGAAAAGATAAAGTGGCCGAAAGTAGGGTAAAAAAAAAGGAAGTGAAAAAAGAAGGAAAAGATAAAGTGGCCGAAAGTAGGGTAAAAAAAAAAGGAAGTGAAAAAAAGAAGTGAAAAGGGGAAGGAAAAGATAAAGTGGCCGAAAGTAGGGTAAAAAAAAAGGGAAGTGAAAAGGGGAAGGAAAAGAGAAAGAAAAAAAATAAGAAGAGGGGAGAGAGAGGAAACAAAAAAAAAAAAAAAGAGGAAGAGAGGAGGCGTGAGAGAGAGGAAGAAAAAAAGGAGAGGCTTTGGCTTTTGGTGAAGAAAAACAAAAAAAGAAGAGAGGAAGAGAGGAAGAGAGGGGAGAGGAAGAAGAGAAGAAGAGAAGGAGAGAAGGAGAGAAAGGGAAAACCGATTCTTTGGATTTTTTGGTAGAAGCTTCATACCCCTCATATCTTTCACTCAAGTATTGCTCTATTTACACTTGATTTCAATGTTTGATTCATTTTTAGCATCCTCGGATGTTGACTAAGAATAGACATGGTGTTTCTTGCATTCACCTTGGACATATGTGATGCTTGGGAGTGTTTTCGATACTAATATGTTGAGCCCTTTCTCTTTGCATTTTTTTTTCTTCTATTTCTTGTTGGAAAAAGCGGGAGAGACCATATTTGGATTTGATTTTCTTGGTTTGGATACGTGTGAATCTCATAATGTGGTCTTGATTCGATTTAAATCTTGATTTACATTTGAGTATTCTATTTTTCCCTCTCTTTATGTTTGTTTTGTTGGACGAGGCTCGGGCTTGGATATTATTTGTACGAGTTGATGGAGGCTTGAGCAATTTCAAGATTTTGTTTGGTTTATTGCAATTTGTGTATATTTGGCCCCCCTTATTGTGTAATTTATCTTATTCATGTCGATTTGTATAATTTCGACATTTATTATTTGGATTATTTGTACAAGTGTGGATTATGAATATATAGGCTTAAAATTGAATATAGGTCATTTCAATTAAAGAAATCATAAGTTGATTTCCTTTATTTGAATTATGAACTTTATTTGATTTCATTTATGAATTTGCCATAAGTTGGCAATAATAGGTTAAATTGATAGATGACACTTTTCCAAATAATCATTTATACCATAAGTTGGTATTTAAAATTAAACCTACCAAAAGTTGGTATGTCATTTTATCATTTATGCCATAAGTTGGTATTTAAAATTAAACCTACCAAAAGTTGGTAGGTCATTTTATCATTTATGCCATAAGTTGGTATTTAAAATTAAACCTACTAAAAGTTGGTAGGGCATTTTATTAAATAAACCATAAGTTGGTATCTAAAATTAAACATACCAAAAGTTGGTAGGACATTTTATCATTAACACCATAAGTTGGTGTTCAAAATTAAACCTACCAAAAGTTGGTAGGACATTTTATCGTTAACACCATAAGTTGGTGTTTTAAAATTAAATCTATCAAAAGTTGGTAGTGTGTCTCCAAATAAAAAAACTATCATAAGTTGATAGTAATATTACAATTTTTTTTAATGCTATCATAAGTTGATAGTATTCTTACAAATCTTTTCCCAAAACTATCATAAGTGGATAGTGTTATTTTAAACCTATTTTCAAATAAAAACTATCATAAATTGATAGTAATATTCCAAGCTTTCTTTTTCAAACACTATCATAAGTTGATAAGTGTGTTGAAAGTAATAATTCAAACTTTAACAATTACACCTTGCAAAGAGCAAGTTTCCATAAGATAGCCATTAGATTAATCCGGGTAACCGTTTTCAAACGGGAGTTGTGGGGTGCCTAACACCTTCCCCACACTCAATCGATCCCCGTACCCTTTTCTCTGGTTCGCAGGTCTTTTCGGTGTCCAATTGCACCTTAAATCAATTGGTGGCGACTCTAAACATTTTTCATCCTCAAACGCCGGTCCGCGTCGTGACCCCGGTTGCGACAATAACAAGGCGAAAGCTCTGGTTTTAATATATCGTTGAGAAAGAAAGACAGAAAAAAAAAACACAACAAAATTCAAACAGTGTTTTGAGTGTGCAAAGATCACTGATACAGAGAGAGTATTATGGGCTTGTTTTATCCTGGGGACGACGTAGCCGATTTACTGCTTGCACATAAGAGGCAGAGCCACGAATCGTCTTAAAGGGAGCGACCTAGTTCGTGACTCAAGCCACCGGTTTTAATTTGTTGTTCAATCTCCTTATTTTGTAGACTTTGAGGTAATATCTTTAACATATTCTGTGTTGAATTTTGTTTGATTATATCAATTTTTTAACTTCGGGGACAATTTAATTGGATTAGGTTATGTGTGATGCTGACAATCCGGCTGGAGATCCGATCCCGACCAACAAGAGTGGTAGTGCTGCTTGATATTCAGCCATTGCGATGTTGTTGTCGAAGTAGCTTGGTATGATTGTCTACCTTGTGAAGTTGACAACTGTCTTAAAAGGAGATTGAATACTTCGTTCTTTATGTTGTATTATAATGAGCTGTACAATGCTGTAAATTTATTTTTCCGTGATAATGAAAAACATTTTACTCACGGGAGGAAGAAAAAAGAATTTGTCAGACATAAGGATGCGGCCTGAACCATCTTCAAACTATCCCGGCTGAACTTACAGGCTCTACAAAGGCCACAATGGTGTTTGAACTTGGCCACGGCCTTGCACGTTCAAATATGTTTTCATAAGTACACTTTACTTGAATCTGTCTCTTGCAACGCAAAAATTGACAAATGTGATTTGGTACATTATTTGTCAGTTTTGGAATTTTGTAGAGTCCCAAATTTTAATTGGAGTTCAAAACCATGGGCCATGGCAGATAAGTATCTAATATTACTTTTTGCAAATGCAAGCATAGCATTGAAATGGAAGCCCAAGCAAACAATTGGTTGGTTTCTTATTCTTTTTTATTTTTTAGCTCTTGAAACCTATCATGGTTCCCTTTTTTTTGGGTCCTTTTGGTTTGTGGGGCCTTATGGATTTCTTAGCAATTTTTCATTTAAATGCATTACAAATCATCAATCATCAATCAATCAATTTATATATATAAAATGAAAACCTAAGGATGCTTCCACATGATATGTAGAGAAAAGTAAAGAGGGGTAAAAAGCTTCCTCTTAATTATGGGAAAATCAATGTTATTTCAATGATAACCAATTAAATGTGTATAAATATTATTAGGAACAACAAAAAAATTATAAAAAGAGGTAAAATAATGAAAAGTAACGGCTAAACACCAATTAGATGTGCATAAATACTATTAGGAACAACAAAAAATGATAAAAAGGGTAAAATAAAGAAAAGTAGTGGCTAAGCAATTGAACAATCATAATCATATAATTAAGATAAATGTATTACAAAATACTGAAGTGCTTTAGAAGCTGCCACATTTGCTTCTGTATGGCTCAAACTCTTGCCACATGTAATAAAATAAAATAAAATTGAAGTTGTGTTAAGAAATGCTTTCAATCATCACACCTTTTCCGCCTCATGTGATCAACCATATGTTACAATTCAATAATGTCATGTTATATATAACAGTGCTATTAGCTTGCTACCGAATGTACTCGCATTATAATTAAAATCTTTATGAAGTGTATTGCACTTCAAACTCGGTCATTTTTAACAACCTTTTAGTTTTACCTTTTAGTCGCGTGAATAAATGGAGACACATATTTTCGCTTTGTTGACGCTATTGAATACTCAAGTTTAGAAAGTAATTCATGGTTTGTCCATTTACTACTATGCATAGAATGTTATCCACACACATGTTCTTGGTGACCTTTGCCACTTTGGTGAAAAAAGCAGCGCAAACAAGAATTGTTAAACTCTGAGCATATTTTTTCCTTATGCATCAAATTTCTCGCTCCCTCTTAGAAAATTATTTCTTAGCATATTAAGAAAAATGTATTGTAGTTTTTTGTTCATCTCATAATTATCTCAATTTTCTACAATTCAAACTCTGTTATTCATCATGATAACAAAGTATCGAAAAATTATAACAAATATTTATTTTTCAAACTAATTATGTGCCACGCGAAGCACGGGCATGCAACTAGTTTGTTTTATTACCTAACAACGTCGACATATGATTAGGATAACATTAACGGTAAAGAAATTTAGATGACGGCTAATTATTAACAATTTATTGCAGGCTATTCGCTCATGCTGAGATTTTCATTTAAGCTCTTGCATATCCCTCTCACCTATCAAATTTGATGAGCAATATAAATTCTTTTTAATTATGAAAATTAATTGATTGTAAATAAATTTGAATTAATATGATATTAATTTTAATAAATAATTATTAAAAATCAAATCCACCTTCAAAATAATTACTTTTTGCTTATCACATTGTGTAAAGTTTGGGCAAAGAAATTGAAAAAAATTAAGTATAAAATATAACATGTAAAAATCTAACAAATAAAATTAAAAAACAAAACACAACTGTACATCGCGCGGGATCCCGACTAGTATATATATATGGAGATTACCTAGGGAGTTGTGCAAAAAAAAGAAAAATAAAAAAACCTAATTCTTCTCGCTTTCTCCATCTTTCTCTTCCCTCCTGTGCTCACACCACCTCTAATGACATATTTGCTCTCTGGCCACCATTCGCTTCACCGCTACAACCAAATCGAAGCTTTGACCTCCCGCAACAAAACCCAAAACTAGGAGTGATTTTGTCCACCGTAGCATCCGGAATGACGTCTTGCAACGTCCAACCACAGAGACTTCAAAGGGTTGATCCAGTCACTAGACGCCCGCAAAGACTACCGAAAAAGATAGATCCGTTTTGGACCCATTTGCCCGACACGTTGACCCATTTTAAACTAGGTATAATTTTTTAGTTTATTTGACTTTGTTTTAATTTTGGAGTATTATTTACATTAAATATAAATTTATATGTAAATAATAGGTTGACATTGGGTGCGCCTTGGCTCAATTTAATCCATTGACTAGAATTTGGTCTTTGATTATTAGCTAAGTATTTGGGCCCGGTGGATACAATACCCATTTAAAAATGACCAAATGTCACAAACACCCCCCTATGATTAGGGTCATTTTTACATACACCTGTTGTTTTGAATTCGTAAGAATTGGACCCCTGTGGTTTGTGTTTGAGTCATGGTTGTTCCCTCCGTCTAGTTGACTGTTATTGACTAACCATGGATCATAAAACAATGGCATTTCCAATATTTTTCTGTTGGATGTGTTCTTAGAAATTTGATATGGGTGTTGTGTATTCATCAATCAGTAGTCTTAAATCTCCATATCTGTCGATGCAATATTTACACCGAGGGAAAAAAGTGATTTAGAAAGAAGGAACGTATAAAGTAATACAAGAATACAAAAATATGCGGCAATTTGCCTAGTCCACCGAGGTCTGATCTTTTATTAAAGAAATGAGTATGTGTCTGATGTTTGAACAATACAAGTATTTATAATGTTCTGGAGGTTGGATGCGGTTAGGCAAGTTTGGAACGGTTGTGCCGGTTGATCCGTCTTAACCTCCTGCAATGCAATAACTGCTATAACTGCTGTCTGAAACTGCTTCCTTTAGAACTATTGAACTGCCTTATCCCTTTGACACATACAAAGAAATAACCTCCTGTACGTCGTATCTTTAACCTCCGATACGTTCATATCTTTAACCTCCTGTACGTCGTATCTTTAACCTCCGATACGTTCATATCTTTAACCTCCTGTACGTCGTATCTTTAACCTCCGATACGTTCATATCTTTAACCTCCTGTACATTCGTATCTTTATTGTGTACGTATCTTGTACTTATTCAAATATTTCTCCCACAAATACCCCTAGCCTTTTAATTTACCCTAAGAATGTTAGGATAAATCTAAAGGCTTCATGTTCTTATAAAAAACAACAATCCCAAACAATATTAGGAGACTTTGCATCTACTATAAATACTATTCATTATTCATTATGTAAAAAATTTTCACAACCTCTCTATTGGAAAGTCTTGTTTCTGTGCTTCGAGAGGTAATTCTAAGATTTTTTTTGGTAGGGGACTGCATCTCCATAGGGGGATAGCTCCCTAAGGTGATGCACCTCCCTAGGGGGAGAGCCCCTAGGGGGCTGCACCTCCCTAGGGGGAGAGCTGCCCCCGGGGGCTACACCTCCCTAGGGAGGGAGCCACCTAGGGGCTACACCTCGCTAGAGAGAGAGCCCCCGGGGGCTGCACCTCCCTAAGGGGATACCATCCCCCTGGGGGCCATGTCTTCCAAGGGGGAGAGCAGCCCCCTCAGGGCTGCGTTTCCTTAGGGGGTGAGCCCCCTCGGGACTGGACCTTCAAGCGTATCTTCCTTTGGAGGTTCCCTTTTGGGCAAGCATTTTATAGTAGGCTTATAAGCTTTTTTGAGATTTTTCTGAATTTTTTGTTTTCGAAAAACACCTCTTTCCCTTATCGAGTTTGTATTGTACCTTTGTTTATTTATGGGCTTTGTTATGGGAAAGTTGGGGGACTTGATTTCTACTCCTGAGAAAGTAGCCGCCTTCAAAGAAAAGAATCATGTTCCTCCCTCTTTCGATATTCTGGTTCCATTTGATGATGATACAGATCTTTCTCCTGAGTATATCAAGGTTCCAGTGTTCATGCTGCCGGAGTTCTTTTCCTTTACTGATCTTAATGACTCATACTCAAGCTCTAGGCCTGTGGTAAATTTTGGAGATCTGCTCCAATATTGTTTGCCTACACACCTTACTATCGTGGTTTCTCATGCCTTTCTCCTGGTGTATCTTTGGAGGCATTTTGGCAGCATTTTAATATTCCTCCCTCCAAACTGTGCAAGAAGAAGATTCTGCAGTATCAACTTCAATTCCATCTCCCGTGGTCTCGATAGCAGCTGATACTGAGTCTGAGAGTGAGGAGGATAAAGAAGATGAAGACTACCTAGATATTTCCAATGAGCATTCTCTTTCCTTAAGCCATGGTACGTCTTTCTTTGCTTAAATTGCATGGTGTTAATTGCATAGTCTCATACACTTACCACTCCTTTTTTTCGTTACAGATGCTCTTCCCACGAGTGGATCTTCTGAATCTTTGAGAACCGTGTGCATTCCCAATCTTCCTATGCCTAAGTTTAACCCCTGAGGGAGTGTCTTTGGAACTCCTCAGTTTGTCAGAGGGTCCTCAACTTCCTTGATCAGTGTTTCCTCAGTGAAGGGATTACCTTTTCCATTTGCGCCTACCCATGGTCCTATTTCCTTGGGAGGAGCTAGAGGCGATGGCTTTTCCTCTCTAAAAGGTGATACTAGGTCTACACCCTCTTCTTTCGGCAGAAGTATCTTTCGTCCTCCATCTTTGGATGATCACAGCAGTATGTTTAAAGGTTTGGAAAGTGATCCTTTGTCTCTGAATATCGGATATTCCACTTTCTCCATAGAGAAGCTTCACTCTTCTATCTCCAATAAGGATAGAGAATTCTTTAATAAACTTCCCAAAGGTGAGGATTTGGGCTTACAGATGCTTCTTAGGGTATTCCTTTTACTCACTCTTACTCATTAAATATATGTGTATGTATGAATTAATTTATAGTTACCTTTTCTTTATCTCTGTCAGGGTTCTCAGATGTGCCTTCATTATATCGTCGATTTGAAGCGTCAACTCCTTAAGTCAAAGATGGAGCTGGCGGACTTGAAAACTAGGCAAGCTGATTATGAGAAGATCGTTCAGTAGAAATCCATTCTTGAAGGGAAGCTTGCTGAAGCCAACAAAGAGATGGAGAGAATCCGAAGTGAGCTTTCCAAAGCCCAAGACCAATTGTCCAGAGCCGAGAGAGAGAAGATGTAGGCTGTTGAGACAAGCATAGCAGAGTGCTGCGCAAAATATACGGAGACTATTGCCATTGAGTCTAACCAAAACTTTGGACTAGGGCGTGGCTATACCTTCATGGCTCTCGGTATTCCTATGAAACATGCTGCTTGGTCGGAGGATTTCTTCCAGTGGCCCTCACCTGCTCATCCTTGTACGAATATAAGAAGTATATGTTGTGAGCCTGACAACCAGAATTTCTCAACTCTGGCTCCAGGTGGTACTTCGGTCGAGGACCCCCTAGTCAGTAGGATTTTTGTTTGCTTTTCAAGAAGCATTCCCTGTTTTTCATTTAGTATTAGTTCAGTGGTAAGATTTTATTTCTTCGGCATTTTGTACTAATCTCTTCAACTAGTAATAAAACTAGGCCTCTTTAGCATTTTGTACTAGTCTCTTGAACTAGTAATAAAACTTAGGCCTCTTCGGCCTTTTGTTCTAGTTTCTTTAACTAGTAATAATTTTAGCCTCCTTTGCTTTTTGTACTAGTCTCTTTAACCAATAGTGATTTTTGCCTCTTCAGCTTTTTGTACTAGTCTCTTTAACTAGCAGTAGAATTCAGCCTCTTCGACTTTTTATACTAGCCTCTTTAACTAGCAGTAAAATTAAACCCCTTCGGCCAAGAGTTAAGACCCACATAGTATTTTTCTTTTACTAACGTCTTTAATTAGTAAATTGAAGCAGCCTTTTCGGTGATAAAAGAAATACACATAATCATATGAAGAAAAAGATTTATTCTTTTATTGAAAATAAATAGCTCGTAAGCATTACACAGAGAATTTCCTTAGGTTGGAGACATTCCAAGTCCCATGAACATTTTTGCCATCCTTCTTGATTCGCTTGTAAGCTCTTTGGCCAACCTTCGCCGTGACTTGGAAAGGTCCTTCCCAGTTGGGCCCTAATTTTCCATCCATTGGATCCTTAGTATGGGACAAGACTTTCCGCAAGACAAAGTCTCCAACCTCAAAGCTCCTTGCTTTGACATTCTTATTGTATGACCGTGATAGCACTTGTTGGTAGGTAGTTAAGCGAATCATAGCCTGATCCCTTCTTTCCTATAGCAGGTCTAGGTTTCTTCTGCATCTTTGTTGCCATCCTCGAAACTATGTGTTCTAAGAGTTGGAAGTCCCACTTCTAGGGGAATAACTGCTTCTGATCCATAAGCCAAAGCAAACGGTGATTCTCCTATGGATCTGTGTGGAGTGGTATGGTATGTGCATGGTACTAATGGGAGTTCCTCTACCCACTTTCCTTTCGAAGCCTCCAGCCTCTTCTTAATTCCATCTAAAATGATCTTGTTGGAAGCCTCTGATTGGCCATTACACTGTGGGTAAGCAGGGGGTTGAGTGAAGATTTTTTATCCCATAACCCCCACAGAATCCTTTGAAATTGGCACTAGAGAATTGAGTACCATTGTCACTGATCAGGGCATATGAAATTCCAAACCCGATTATGATATTCTCCCAGACAAACTTTCTTGGTTCAATGTCACGGATTGAGGCCAAGGGCTTTGCCTTAATCCATTTAGTAAAGTAGTCGGTAGCAATAATCAAGAATCTTCTATTACCAGTAGCTCGTTTCAGCGGCCCTATGATGTCCAACCCCCACTGAGCAAAAGGACAAAGATCTTCGACTGGTTGGTAGGGGATAGGTGCAAACTTCTGGCACTTCTCACATTTCTTCACGTACTGCATAACATCCTTCTGTATGTATGGCCACCTAGAAGCCTTGGGTGATTGCTCTAAAGGCAAGTGATCTTCTTACTGCATGTGCTCTGTAGACACTCTCATGAATTTCGCAAAGTAACTCTTCCACCATACTTGGGTGGAAACATAGTAAGTAAGGTCCTGCAAAAGACCTCCTATAGAGTTTCTGATCATGCGATAACCAAAAGTGGGTTGCCTTAACTGTTAACTTCCTTGTCCCCTTATCCCGAGGGAGGATGTTATCCCTTAGGTAAGAAATGATTGGATCCATCTAGCTCGACTCTTGTTGCTCTACGCATCTCATGTCCTCTGATGAGTCCTCTATGCTTGGCCTTTCATGCATCTACACCTGCATAACCCTCTTCACCCCCAGTTGATCGGGCGAAGCCAAGGTTGCCAGGGTGTCTGCATGGTCATTCTTTTCCCTTGGGATTTGGATTATCTTATAATCTTGCAGTTGGCCGAGCAACTCTTTTATTTTCTTCAAGTAAGTTGCCATTGTCTCCGTCCGCGCATTATATTGCCTAGTGATTTGGTTAACTTCGAGTTGAGAATATGAGTAGATAACCAACTCCTTCGCTCCCAGCCTTAAAGCATTCAAGATTCCCTGGAATAGAGCTTTGTATTCAGCCTCATTATTTGTTGTAGGGAATCCAAAACGTATGGCCATCACCAACACTTCTCCTTCCTGAGCAACAAGCATAATTCCTGCTCTGGACCCCCTCCATGTCGAAGAACCATCAACCTACAACTCCTAAGGACGCGGTGGCATTATATGCACCGTCCATGTCTGGTGTATGCTCTCATGTTGTTGGTCTATAGTGAATTCTGCCACAAAATCTGCCAACACCTGTGTTTAACGGATGTCCTTGGGACAAATTGCAAGTCATACTGTGCCAACCCAACATACCACTTGGCAACTCTTCCTGATATATCTGCCTTTCCTAGTAGAGTCTTCAATGGGTATTCCGTTATTATCGCCACAGGGAATGCTTGAAAATAGTGGTTCAACTTTCTCAAAGCCATCACCAACGCCAAGAGAAGCTTTTCCAAGGGTGAGTACCTTGTTCAGCTTCCAGTATAGTCTTGCTCACGTAATAGATAGGTTGCTGATTCTCCCCTTCCTCCCTTAGGATAACTGCACTAGCAGCATGGTCTGAGACAGCCAAGTACAGATGAAGTGTGTCACCTTCTTTAGGGGTGGACAATAGTGGGGGCTTCTGCAAGTAAATCTTGAAGTCAAGAAAGGCCTTCTTGCCCTGCCAGACTTGAGTAGTTGGAAGAAGGGTCGAAACCTATTCGAGGATCTGCTAATGAACCTGTTCAATGCTGCTGCTATCATGCCAGTCAGTTTTTGTATCTCCTTTACCTTGGCCAATAAATTTGCCGGTGCTGACTCTGAACGCACACTTGTTGGCATTCAGTTTTAGATTATTGCGCCTTAAGATATCGAATACCTTTTGAAGGTGCATCAAATAATCCTGCTAGAGTTTGCTTTTCACCACTAGGTCGTCTATGTAAACCTCCATAGTTTTTCCGAGCAGAGGACCGAAAAGCTTCATCACCATCCTTTAGAATGTGGCACCTGCATTCTTTAAACCAAAATACATTATTTGGTAATAGAATATACCTTTGGGGGTATTGGAATTTGATGGTAGCCCCGGTATGTGTCCAGAAAGCTCATCCTTGCCAACCCCGACATTGCATCTACCAACTGATCAATTTTTGGAAGTGGGAATAGGTCCTTTGAGCATGCCTTGTTCAAATTCATGTAGTCGGCACATACCCTCCACTGCCACTGTATGTTGAATTACTGATCTTCTTCCCTTCTGGATGACGAGTTTGGAACCTGACTTGACATTCAACTTATAGGTGGCTAATTCTAGGACTACTCTTGGAATCTCATAGGGGGTCCGTGCAAATACCCCCACATTCCTCCTCGGCACCCCAATTAAGGACTCCTTTTCTAGTGTGGGAAGGCTAGCCCTAACCAAAAAATATATGTCTAGGCTCCTAGGTGCTACTTCCACTTTCTCAAGGTCTTCTGCCAACTTGGTCCCAAGTTCCTTCCCAACCTCCTCATGAACAGGAGCCTCTTCTTCCATCAGCATAACTCTCCTTACGAATTTGACTTTTGCCATGAAGCATTCTTTTGACGCAGCTTGGTCTCCTCTTATCTCCACCATCTTGTCTTCATAAGGGAATTTCATCATTTGGTGATAAGAAGATGGTACAGCCTCCAGCATACGCAGCCATGTCCTGCCCAAAATTGCATTGTATATTGAAGGTAAATCAATTACAAGGAAATCTACCTCAACCGTAACTGGGCCAGCCATCATTGGCACAAGTATCCTTCTGAGTGGTCAAATTGGAGTCGCATTGAGTCCTATCAAGTGTGCTGGAATAGGAATCACGTCAGCCTGTGTCTTTCCTAGCTTCTGAAAAAGGGAATAATACATGATCTCTACTGAACTGCCTTGGTCCACCATTATCCTCTTTACAGTTGCTACGCCAATTTTTTGAGAGATCACCAAAGCATCATTATGCGGAAAGATCACACCTGCTACGTCTTCCTTGTTGAAAGTTACCGTGGTTGCCTCCCTTGGTCAATTTTGTCCCAACTTGGGATCGAAGTCCATACACATGACCTCCTACTGGTGCCGGACCCTTCTATACTCCGTTCGCTTCAATCCTTTATTGACAGAAACCTCGGGCATTATTGCGTCAATGTGATTGACCACATAGTGCGTAGGATCTTGCTTTTTTGGATGGGGTTCTACCTTCTTCTCTCCAATAGTCTTCTCTCTGTCAATGAATTCTTTGAGATACCCTTATTGCACCAGATCCTCCAAGTGCCGCTTAAACTCTCTGAACTCCTTCGTTCTATGGCCCTTTGTCATTATGGTAATAACACCATTTGGATTGATTTCGAGCCAACGAATCTCCAGTCATCTTGTTGGGTCGCTTAAAGAATGGTTTATTAGCAATCTGAGGAAGGATTCGGTATATGGGATCTTTAAATATTGTCTTTACCGCTTCGTATGAATTGGGTTTAGGAGCCTTGGACGATTCCTTCTCTCGTCCACTCTTCTCTAGTCTTTTGTTATCTTTCCTTTGGGATCCTTCCTGAGTGTTGGAGAACTGACGATCTCCTTGTTTATCTTCCTCCAGCTTGACATACTATTTTATTCTATCTTGTAAAGCAGTCATACTTCTTGGTGGCACCATGGTCAAGCTTTCCTGCAGCTTATGATCCCGAGACAACCCCAAACGAAAGGTCGCCACGATAGTTTTCTCATCCCAGTCTTCAATGTCTGCATAGGTATTTGAATACCTTGATGAGTAGGCTATGAGAGACTCTCCCGTCCTCAGATGCAAGGCAAACAGCATATCCAAAGTTGACGAATCCTTGTTGTTTGCTATGAACCTAGCCATGAACATACTTGCCAACTCCTTCCAGGATGACACTGAGTTTTTTGGAAGCTAGTGAAACCACTTCATTGTTGTGGTCCCTAGACTTGATGGGAACATTTTGCACATAAGTCCGTCTCGGCCTGCCCATAAAGCCATTTTGTATGAGTACATGGATATGTGCGCCACAAGATCTGTCTTTCCGTTTTAAATGACAAATGTCGGAGGAGAAAATTTACTTGGGGGATCTTCATCACGCAGAGCCTGTGTAAAAGGCCTAGATGTCATTTTCTTAAGAGTTTGTTCAACCTTCTTCTGAGCACTCCATAGGACCTCCTCGATATCTTTCTTCAAATTAGCTCTCGATCGGTCTTGGGAAAGGCTCCGACACCTTGTCCTTCTCAGAGGCAATGGGGTTCTGTGCCTCAGGCTCCGAGGGGATGGAGTGCATATTCTTCTTTCTGTTGCTGGTCTTCTCCTCCGGTGAGACCTTCTAGTACTCTCGCTATCTCGCTCTCAGACACGCTTGGGAATATCATTCTCATCTTCTTAGGGACTTAGCATACTCTTGCTTCCACTAGAGGTCTTCTTTTGCAGAGAATGAGAGATTCCTCCAATTCCACTTCGTAAGGAACTTGCCTCCCTACGTCTTCTTCATGTTGATCCCTCCAGACCTGAAGTAGTAACCGGATTTCGTCCGATCCGAAAAAAGAAAAATAGAAAAAAGAACACAAAAAATGCAAAAGCTCATTTCTTTGACCTATAAGCCCATAGATATTCATAATCCCTTTCTTGGATCCTTAAATACTCAAATCTTGACCCAATAAGATCAAATCTTAGAAAATATCTAAAAAATAAGAGAATTGTTTTAAAAAAATGTCACATCTTTTTATGATTTTTGCTAGAAGAATGGAAAAGTAAAAAATAAGAAAGAAAAAGCCAAGAATAAAAAGAAGGAGACAAAGAGAGAAATGTGGCACAAATTGGGGAAAGAAAAAGAATAAAAAGAAGGAGACAAAGAGAGAAATGTGGCACAAATTGGGGAAAGAAAAAGAATAAAAAGAAGGAGACAAAGAGAGAAATGTGGCACAAATTGGGGAAGGAAAAAGAATAAAAGAAGGAGACAAAGAGAGAAATGTGGCACAAATTGGGGAAAGAAAAAGAATAAAAAGAAGGAGACAAAGAGAGAAATATGGCACAAATTGGGGAAAGAAAAAGAATGAAAAGAAGGAGACAAAGAGAGAAATGTGGCACAAATTGGGGAAAGAAAAAGAATAAGAAGAGGGGAGAAGAGACTTTGGTTTTGGGAGGAGAGGAAAACAAAACAAAAAAAAGGAAGAGAGGAAGAGAGGAGGCGTGAGAGAGAGGAAGAAAGGGAGAGGCTTTGGCTTTTGGTGAAGAAAAACAAAAAAAGGAAGAAGAAAAAGAAAGGAGAAAAAGAAGAGAGGAAGAAGAGGTGTTCAACAATAAGAAGGAGAGGTAATGATTCTGTTTCCTGTTTATTCATTTATCTTCGTATTGATACCTGGAATTTGTCTGTTCACTGTGTTAAAATCTGGATTTGTTTGTGCTATGTTGAAATCTGAATTTGTGCTATGTTGATGCCTCTGTTCATGCTCAGTTTATATCTAATTCATACCCGATTATTCTCCGTTTATATCCGATTTAGATCTCCCTGCTTATTCTTTGTTTACTTGGCCATTGTTGTCCCGGTTATTCTTTGGATCTGATATCAGCTTGTGTTGATTCATATCAGACTCTAAATCTGACTCTGTTCGTATAGCTTTTATTAATTATTTGATATCATTGTGTATGTATATATATATATGTGGTGTGCGTATATATATCAGCGTGTGAGTATATATATATGTATGTATGTGCGTGTCTGTATGTGTGTATATATATATATATATGTAGTGTACGTGTATATATATCAGCGTGTGTATATATATATGTTTGTATGTGCTGTCTATATACATATGGTGTGTATATGCTGCATATATAGGTGGTGTGCGTGTATATATATATACTCTGTGTGTGTTTATATATATTGTATATGTGTTTGCATATGAATATATACCAGTTTGTATATTTGTATGTGTGTGTTTATATGTTTATGATGTATATGTACTTAATTTGATATTGAATTTTTATGGCATTTGAGTACACTTTACCCCCTTATCTTGTTTGTTTTGGATGTTGGACCGGGTTGGATGTTATTCGGGCCGGAACATATATTTGGAGATTGGATTGGGCTTAAGTAATGGACCGGGCTTAGTGGCCATATTTGTATTTGTATTATTTATCATTTGTTATTTGTATATATTTTTATCTTATTTTTGTTTGACATATATATCCTTGTAAATGTAAGTTATGTAATAGGATAGTGGAAAAATAATGAAAATAGTGTAGAGTAGTGTAATTTATATTTATGCATATTTAAATTGATTAGTACACATGATAGGGGTTGTTAGTTTAGAATGCATGTTTAGGATGTATATTAGAATTTTATGCATAGATCGTTTTCCACAAATCCGCCAATTCAACAACCACGTCTTTACCAAATTTCCACATAAACAATTAATAGATACTACATTTAAGTCAAATAGGAGGAGGACTTGATGACATTCAGCTCCTGCCTAGACTTTAATTGTGTTATCTTTATTTAAACGAAAAATAAATGAAATAAATTTATTAGATACCTAAATTAAAGTTAATTAGGAGGAGGACTTGATGACATTCAGCTCCTGCCTAGACTTTAATTATGTTATCTCTTTAAATTAAAGTATCACTTATATTCATTGAAATCATGGAAATTTAATACATAAATTAAAGTTAATTAGGAGGAGGACTTGATGACATTCAGCTCCTACCTATGCTTTAATTATGTTCAAATTTAAGTATCATTTATACTCGTAAAAATAATGGTAACTGAATTGAAGTTAATTAGGAGGAGGACTTGATGACATTCAGCTCCTGCCTAGGCTTTAATTATGTTATCTCTACAAATTAAGATATCATTTGTACTCGAAAAATAATGGTAACTAAATTAAAGTTCATTAGGAGGAG
This sequence comes from Tripterygium wilfordii, assembly GCF_013401445.1. NCBI lineage: Eukaryota > Viridiplantae > Streptophyta > Magnoliopsida > Celastrales > Celastraceae > Tripterygium > Tripterygium wilfordii. The sequence continues at coordinate 7,741,945 of NC_052247.1, forward strand.
GGCTTGATGACGTTCAGCTCCTGCCTATGCTTTAATTATGTTATCTTTTCAAATCAAAATATCATTTATATTGGCAAATAACTTTTCAAGAAAAAGCACATAGATTAATCTAGGTAACCTTTTAGGGAGTTGTGGGGTGCCTAACACCTTCCCCACACTCAATAGACCCCCTTACCTATTCTCTGGTTTGTAGACCATTTTTAGTGTCCAATTGCACTTAAATCAATTGGTGGCGACTCTAAATCATTTTCCATCCTTTCATCGCTGGTCCACGTCGTGACCCCGGTTGCGACAACTGGCGACTCTGCTGGGGACATTGGTTTTTATACCAAAGGGGTTGAGCCTGTATGATTATTTTTGTGCTTTTCTTGTATAGTTTTTATGTTAGTTCCTATTTGTATTTGTATGTTAAATTTGAAAAATTTGATGGATTTGTTCAATGTTGTAGATATCTTCATCAGAAATGGGCATTGTGGAATTTAAATGTTAGGAATATTGGTTTGTATGCCCCCACACACACATTCACATATCACTACACACACATAACCCTATACCCGGGTTACTTAGTGATTAGTGAAGGTTGACCTACCACTTTCATGGGATTCACTTCCCTGTATGGGTGGGGGAAGACACCTTCCTGGATTGACGTCCTCTTATGACATTAAGGGATGGGCTTTTGTGATCGAATGGAGCAAAAGCCACCTGATCCAGAGACCTCGCGATTAGTTAGTTAAACCACCCATATGCACCATAGATAAACCGTAGCCATGGTTCTAAACCTCCAGAAATTTTTAGGCGGTGTTACCCATTTTAGGAACAAAGGGGGCATTCCCATCCTTAACTATTTATTTCACATGCCTATATTCTTGTACATTATATACCATGTATCTTTATCCCTTATTTACATATTCATATGTACTTAATGCATTAGTTAGATTATACTTGTATATATACATTTCTTAAACCACACATGTTCATACACCTGCCATGTATATGTTAGCCTAGGTTGTACCCATGTGCATGCTTGTTAATTATCCATACATGACCATATATGCTTGCACACTCGTTAATCATCCATACATGTACATATATACCTTTCATATACATAACTATTGCACATATAATAGATCAATTGTTTTAAACCGTCTTGTTTAATTATTTCTTAGGATTTGCACAAATAATAACCACATGAACGCACATTTTTGAAAAAAATATAAAATGAGAACTAATGTCATTGTTTTCAATAATGCACAGAAAATCATAAATAATCATAGCGTCCAAGAAGCAACACCGTCACCCCTATCAGACTCGCCTACAATCAAGAATTACTGAGAATATGGATCATGAAACAGGGGAGCAGAGTCAGAATCAGGATATAGTTGAACTGAAAGAGCAAATGGCCCTATTAATGAAGAATATGGCGTTGCTGATGAAAGGAAAGGGAGCAGCTGAAAATTCTGAAACACTGGAGATTCCTGAGAATCATCTGCACCAGGAAATACCAACTTACCCACCCGGGTTTACTCCTATTCGTAATCAGCCTTCGCCTGGTTTGCATCAGCACCAGTATGTTTCCCAACAGGCAACCACTCAGAATCCGACATATATTCATCCAGTTGAGACCCATGCGCATGATAATCCCTTCCCAGTCGATGCTAATGTTGCAGAAGCTGTAACCGCCAGAGTAGTGAATAAGGGAGTTCAGAATGAAGAAAATAACTCAATGGATGCCATTAAAAAGTTGGAAAAGAGATTAAGAGCCATAGAGGGTTTTAATGTTTCAGGGATGCTGAATCCGGCCAATTTGTGCCTTGTGAAGAATCTGAATATTCCGCATGATTTTGTACTACCAAAATTCAGTTTGTTTGATGGCACTGGAGTTCCATTGGATCATCTAACGATGTATTGTCGACGTATGCAGCCATATGCAAGCGATGAGAAAGTGTTGATGCATTATTTCCAAGATAGTCTGATTGGGGCAGCTCAAAGGTGGTTTAATACTCTTAATCCCTTATCAGTAGCTTCGTGGGAGGATTTGGCTGAAGTGTTTATGAAGCAATATAAGTACAATGAAGAGAAGATCCCTACCATTTATGATCTGCAGAATACAACAATGAAGAGCAGGGAAAGCTTCAGGGAGTTTGCTCATCGATGGAGGGATTTGGCAGCTCAGATAATTCCACCACTGTCAGAGAAGGATTTGTTGAATGCTTTTATTGATGCTCTCCAGGAACCTTATACTTCCAATTTGGCGGGAGGTGGCCACAATAACCTAGCTGATATGATACAGGCAGGAGAACGAGTTGAACGATGTATGAAGAGAGGTACTCTGCATTATCCCACCCATGATAAATCAGACCCAGCTAAAGCAAGTAAAGGCAAGAAGGCTGAAGTGCATTCTGTGAATTTTGATTCAAATCCAGCTGTTTATAGTGTGCCTACTTCAGATTATCGCCCTAGAAGCAATGCCCCAAGGATGTCAAGCCCAGGAGCCTACTATAATCATACCCACACCCAAAATCCTTATCCACCCCGATTCAATGCACCATCACCCAATCAATACTCGCAAAACCCAAACACTTACCAAAACTTCCAAAACCCAAACACTTACCAAAACTTCCAAAACCCAAACACTTACCAAAACTTCCAAAACCCAAACACTTACCAAAACCCTCGTCCAAATTTCCAAAACCAAAGACCCAGAAGACCCGTTGAGCATTTCGATCCTTTGCCCATAACCTATGCTGAATGTTTCACGAAACTTCAAGCGCAAGGAGCAGTGGCTCCTGTTCCGGAACGGGTCCACCAACCTCCATATCCCCATTGGTATGATCCTAATGCCACATGCTTATATCATGGAGGAACACCCGGGCACTCAACTGAAGGTTGTTTACAATTCAAAAGGATAGTCCAGGGGATGATTGAGGCGAAATGGCTGGATCTTAGTGCAATCAATAAACCAAATGTCAACAACAATCCATTGCCTAATCATGAGAAGGAGGGGGTGAATGCCATTGAAGAATTTTGTGCTACAAAAAGACGGGTATCAGAGATTGCAATGCCGTTGGGCCAGTTGTTTCTGGTGTTGAGGAAAGAAGGATTAGTTGAGGAAGTGGCAGTGGATACACCCATTCAACGTGGACTTTTTGATGACATGAAGACTTGTGAGTTCCATAGAGGACAAATGGGACATGCTATTGAGAATTGTTGTGGTTTTCAGGAGAAGGTACAAGAGTTGATGGATTTGAAGATAATAAAGTTTGAGGTGAAAGGCCAATTAAATGAAGTCAGTGTCATAGGAGGATATTATCAAGGGCCTAGGCCGAATCACGCTCCGCAATTTATCTTGCAGTATTATGTGGAAGATGCACCACCAGTTGGGCCACTCAAACCAAAGATAGATCCTTTGTACAAGAATGACAAGGCTGTGCCATGGAATTATGAGGTTGAAGGAGAAATGGTAGATAATATTTCTGGTGTTAGTGGAGTTACCCGGAGTGGGAGATGTTACATGAGAAATGAGCCAGAAGGGAATCCGATAGTGGATCTTGAAGCTGAACGTAAAAGAAAAGGGAAAGTAATACCTGAAGTTGAAGGATCTGGTTCTATTCCGGAAGAAGGTCTTTTTGTACGCCCAGAAGAGAAAAAGAAAGTTGTAACTGATGTGGAAGTCCAGGAGTTCATGAAAATTATTCGGCAGAGTGAGTACATGATAGTGGATCAATTGAAGAAAACTCCTGCAAAAATTTCGATCTTGGAGTTGATAATGAGTTCTGAACCGCATCGACAAGTCTTGATGAGAATGTTAAATCAGGCGTACGTATCAGACAAGATTCCTACAGATTCTTTTAATGGCATTGTGGGAAATGTGTTGGCGTCTCATTTGTTGTCTTTTACTGAGGATGATATTCCGCCTGAAGGGATGGGGCACAACAAAGCTTTGCATATTTCAGCCATGTGTCGTGGAAAGGAATTAGCAAGTATTTTGGTGGATAATGGGTCATCGCTCAATATTTTACCAAAGGAGACTTTTGAAAAGCTGCCAATTGACAGATCTTATTTAAGACCAGTGCTGATGGTGGTAAGGGCATTCGACGGAACACGTAGAGAGATTATGGGAGAAATTGAAATACCTTTACAGGTTGCAAGCGTAACTTTCAATGTACCATTTGTGGTAATGGATATCTCACCAACCTACAGTTGCCTGTTGGGACGACCTTGGATTCACACTGCAGGAGCCGTTCCCTCATCATTGCATCAGATGCTCAAGTTTGTTCATGATGGAAGGGTTTATATAGTAAAGGGCCAGTCAGAATGGATGGTTGCTAGTTTGTCTAATAATTCTCCTATTGATGCTCCGACAGAAGGGATTGAGAGTTCATTCCAATCTTTTGAAATTGCTAGTGCTAGCTATGTGAAGGAAGGACTTTCTCCCTTAAAGCCACAAGTATCCAAGGTTACGAAGAATGTAGCAAAATTTATGTTGAAAAAGGGGTTTCGCCCGGGAGAAGGACTTGGTAAGAATCGACAAGGAATTAAGAAGCCAGTAGAAATGGTGAAACATCCAGAACGTTGGGGCTTAGGTTATAAGCCAACCAGGATTGACAGGAACCGTGTGCAAGCAGACAAACAGGCGAAGAGGTTTGCTCGTTTGGGAGGAAAGGAATTGGAAGTTGAAAAGAAACCGATTCCCTGGCTTTATGACAGTTTTGTGTATGGAGGGATGCAGAACAAGATAAATTTGGCTGATATTGGGGCAGTTTTTGGAAAACTGTCATTTGGAAACTCGACAGATAAAACTGGGGCAATTTTGGCAAATATATGTGTTCAGTTTGAAGAGTTCCAAGTAGCTGTGGTGGAATAGGAACAAAGTGCGACTGCTAGACCTTGCTTTGTCATCTCGCGTCCTTCAAATTTCAAATTAGGCAACTGGACCTGTCTGGAGCTCCCAGTATCTCTCAAAAACCTGCAAGAGTAATCCCGAGTGCACTACCATCGTGGGCCCAGCTCACGGCCTTCGTTTGGGTCTTTTGTAATGAGCACGCTTTACTTTGCTTTCAATAAATCTTATAGTATGGCGATTGCATGTTCAATCTTTGTACATATTCCCTTTTCCATGAAATGAAAGTCTTTTGACAGTCATCCATATTCATGTTTCTTCATTCCCATTTGAGTTTTTGTTCTCCATTCTCAAAACCATTTTTATTCATTTCTTTCACAGGATTGAAAATGATGATAACGAAGGTGACGAACTTAATGAACCAGATTTTGATGCACCCATTAGCAATGTTGAATCTGACTATGAAATAGAGGAAGAAATTGAGATTTTACCTGAAATGTTAAGACAAGTCAATCAAGAAGAGAAACTAATAAAGCCGCACCAAGAGATAACTGAAGTTGTTAATTTGGGAACTGAAACGGAGAAAAAAGAGGTTAAGGTAGGAGCTGCCTTCGAAGGAGAAAGCAAGAAGAAGTTGATAGATTTATTGCATAATTACCAGGATGTCTTTGCATGGTCTTATCAGGACATGCCCGGTCTTGATACAAGTATTGTTGTTCACAAGTTGCCATTGATTCCAGAATGTACCCCAGTGAAACAAAAGCTAAGGAGATTAAAAGCAGATATGCTTTTGAAGATAAGAGATGAAGTGAAGAAACAGTTCGATGCTGGTTTTTTAGCAGTGGCTAGATACCCTGAATGGGTGGCAAATATTGTACCTGTTCCCAAGAAGGATGGAAAAGTGCGGATGTGTGTCGATTATAGAGATCTCAATCGTGCAAGCCCGAAGGATAATTTTCCACTTCCCCATATTGATGTTTTAGTGGATAATACAGCTAGACATTCAACTTTCTCTTTTATGGATGGATTTTCGGGTTACAATCAGATCAAGATGGCACCAGAGGATCGTGAGAAAACGACTTTTATTACCTTATGGGGAACTTTTTGTTATAAAGTCATGCCGTTTGGTCTAAAGAATGCTGGTGCTACTTATCAACGAGCCATGGTCACTTTGTTTCATGACATGATGCATAAAGAAGTTGAAGTATATGTCGATGATATGATAGTAAAATCCAAAGAAGGTGAAGATCATATTGTGAATCTCCAGAAGTTGTTTGATCGATTAAGGAAGCATCAATTGAAGTTGAATCCAGCTAAGTGCACATTTGGGGCAACCTCGGGGAAGTTGTTAGGTTTCATAGTAAGCAGGAAAGGAATTGAGGTAGATCCTGATAAAGTGAAGGCGATCTTGGAGATGCCACCCCCTCGGACAGAAAAGGAAGTTAGGGGTTTCTTGGGAAGGCTGAATTACATTGCCAGATTCATTTCACAGTTGACGGCTACTTGTGAACCAATCTTTAAATTATTGCGTAAGAGTAACTCTACTGAGTGGAACGAAGATTGTCAGATAGCATTCGAAAAGATCAAACAATACTTGAAAAGTCCTCCAGTGTTGATGCCTCCTGTGGCTGGCAGACCGCTTATCCTCTATTTGACTGTCTTAGATAGTTCGATGGGATGTGTGCTTGGACAACATGATTCATCGGGAAGAATAGAGCATGCCATTTATTACTTAAGCAAGAAGTTTACTAGTTGTGAAGCAAATTATTCGATGTTGGAGAAGACTTGTTGCTCTTTGGTTTGGGCTGCACATCGACTTAGACAGTACATGCTTTATCATACGACGTGGTTGATTTCCAGGATGGATCCTATCAAATACATTTTTGAGAAACCTTCTCTTTCAGGGAGGATAGCTAAATGGCAGATGTTATTATCAGAATATGATATTTTGTATGTCACACAGAAGGCAATCAAAGGGAGCGCAATAGCAGATTATTTGGCAGATGGAGCAATTGATGATACTCAGTCTATGGATTTGAAGTTTCCAGATATTGATGTCATGACTGTGTCGATAGAAGAGGGGAATCAGAAGGATTTGGCAAAATGGACTATGTTGTTCGATGGGGCTTCTAATATCATGGGATGTGGAATTGGTGCAGTGTTAATATCACCTGATGAGAATATTATCCCGTTTACAGCTAAGTTGTATTTCGAATGTACTAACAATGTGGCTGAGTATGAAGCATGTACGATGGGAATTCAAGCTGCTATTGATATGGGGATTAGGAGGCTACAGGTCTATGGTGACTCACAGTTGGTGATTAGGCAATTGAATGATGAGTGGGAAACTAAAAATGACAAGCTCATTCCATATTACCAACATATCAAAAAGTTAGTCAAGTTTTTTGATCGGGTTGAGTTTGATCATATCCCCAGGGAAGGAAATCAAATAGCAGATGCTTTGGCAACTTTGGCGGCAATGTTTGATGTAGACCCAAAAGGGGAAGTGCAGCTAATTAAAATTGAGAAACAAGAAGTTCGAGGTTACTGTTCAAATTTGGAGGGAGAGCCTGATGGTAAACCGTGGTATCATGATATCCAACAGTACATTGAAAAGAAAGAATATCCATCAGGGGCATCAGAGAATGATAAACGTACCATCAAGAGATTGGCGGGATCTTTCTTCTTGAGTGGAAATGTTCTTTATAAAAAGAATGATGGGATAGTTTTCCTGCGTTGTGTTGATATGGCGGAGGCTGAACTAATTATGAAAGAAATTCATGAAGGAATATGTGAGACTCATTCCAGTAGATATGCAATGGCACGGAAGATTATACGTGCAGGGTATTATTGGTTAACCATGGAGAGGGATTGTATAAGTTATGCAAACAGATGCCACAAATGCCAGATTTATGCAGACAGGACACATGTTCCCGTTAATCCATTACATGTGTTGACATCACCATGGCCTTTCTCGATGTGGGGATTAGATGTCATCGGTCCGATTGAGCCGAAGGCTTCTAATGGGCATCGTTTCATTTTGGTTGCTATTGATTATTTTACTAAATGGGTGGAGGCTGCTTCGTATTCTAATGTGATGAGTAGTGTGGTCGTTCGGTTCTTGAGAAAAGAGATTGTTTGTCGATATGGAGTCCCAGAAAGAATTATCACTGATAATGGCACGAATTTCAATAGCAAAATGGTGAAGGATTTTTGTGACCAGTTCAAAATTAGTCACCATAATTCAACTCCATACCGTCCAAAGATGAATGGGGCTGTCGAAGCGGCGAATAAGAATATCAAGAAGATCATCGGGAAGATGACAGAGAATTACAAAGATTGGCATGAAAAGCTCTCTTTTGCTTTATATGGTTATCGAACATCAATACGCACATCTACCGGGGAGACTCCTTTCTCCTTGGTGTATGGTATGGAAGCAGTTTTGCCTATCGAAGTGGAGATTCCATCCCTTCGAGTAGTTTTGGAGGCAGGATTGGAAGAATCAGAATGGACTCGAATGCGATATGAACAGTTGAATTTGATTGAAGAACGAAGATTACGAGCAATTTGTAAAGGGCAATTGTATCAAAGAAGATTGATGAAAGCACATAATAAGAAAGTTCGGCCTCGCAGTTTCAGGGAGGGAGAGTTAGTGTTGAAGATGATTTTGCCACCTCAAAAGGATCACCGAGGGAAGTGGACACCGAATTATGAGGGACCATATGTGGTGAAAAAAGCTTTTGAAGGAGGAGCATTAATTTTGACAAGAATGGATGGAGAAGAATTGCCTAATCCGGTGAATGCAGACGCCATCAAAAAGTATTACCCATAGAAAAAAAAAATAAAAGAGGAAAAAAAAAAAAAAAAAAAACTCACTAGATTGAAAACCCGAAAGGGCGATCTAGGCAAAAATTAGAGTAAAAAGCTCGCTAGATTGAAAACCCGAAAGGGCGGTCTAGGCAAAAATTAGAGCAATAAAAATCCCGCCGGAGTGAAAATCCCTCATGGGCGCTTCAGGCAAAATTAGGGAAAAAAGAAACGTCTCTACTATAGTGAAAACCCTTCCTGGGAGGTTCAAGTAACGTTGATATCAGAAAGGTGTGGTGAAAACAACTGAGGGGAATGAGGCAGAGGCCTTTTGAGGATTTGAGATGAATATAAGGAAATACAATGAATGACAAATAGCGAGGCTGTACAAAGGTGAATTGGTTATGTTCAGGGATATGCATGATGAGGCTACGAAGGAGACGATTGATATGGAAGTAGTCAGATTCAATAATTGCAAAATGGGGGCACACAAAACTGGGGCAGTTTTGTGCGGAATCGGAATTATTTCATTTATATCTTGCAAAGATTTCTGCTATTTCCTTTGTTTCTAACCTTCTGGAATCATATACGTACCTCGTCAGTTTCTCTTGTTATCTATCTAATTTAATAAAATGCTCTGAGGTCATTCATTTCTGAGTTCCTAATTCATTGATTGTTTTCATCAAAATTTTGATTGCTTGCGCAAAATTCTCATATAGTACAAGCATCGCCATGCTATTGAATTTATTTGAAATTGAGTAAAGTAATAAGAGAATTATGACAAGTGCATTAGGATATTGTTCTTCACAGGGACTTGAAAGATTTTGGTGTTCTTGGCTATAAAGGAGCTAAAAGAAATTAAATGGTGCTAAAAGGCGTGGTGGAGCCAGAGAGATTGTGGTGTTCTTAACTGGAAAGGAGTTAAAAGAAATTAAATGGCGTTAAAGACATAGTGGGGCCCGAGAGATTTTGGAGCCAAAAAGCTTTTGTTTGGCGTTAAAGGTATGTCGAATTTGATGGAAATCAGATGGAAGCAGTAAATCGATGGGAAGATCAGACAAAAAGAGAATGAAAGATACAAGAATAAGGGTAACATGGCAGATTGAAGATAGGATGGAATCAAAAGATGCAGTCTTCTCATGAGGGATAATGGCAGGATGATAGGAGTGATGGTGCTGACGACAATTAACCGAAGTCGAATTTTCAAAATGAAAAAAATAAAATACAATTTTCTTCATGCATTCATACACTCATGGATACTTTCTTGCATAAATTCAAACAAACAGTTTTGGCCAAGCCGGGAATGGCCTTGTGATCCCGTGCCCTTTATTTTTCTGCACCAACATTGGCCAAGCCGGGAATGACCTTGTGATCCCGTGCCCTTTATTTTCCTGCACAAACATTGGCCAAGCCGGGAATGGCCTTGTGATCCCGTGCCCCTTATTTTCTTGCACAAACAGTTGGCCAAGCCGGGAATGGCCTTGTGATCCCGTGCCCCTTTATTTTCTTGAACAAACAGTTGGCCAAGCCGGGAATGGCCTTGTGATCCCGTGCCCCTTTATTTTCTTGAACAAACAGTTGGCCAAGCCGGGAATGGCCTTGTGATCCCGTGCCCCTTATTTTCTTGCACAAACAGTTGGCCAAGCCGGGAATGGCCTTGTGATCCCGTGCCCTTTATTTTCTTGCACAAATAGTTGGCCAAGCCGGGAATGGCCTTGTGATCCCGTGCCCCTTTATTTTCTTGAACAAACAGTTGGCCAAGCCGGGAATGGCCTTGTGATCCCGTGCCCCTTTATTTTCTTGAACAAACATTTGGCCAAGCCGGGAATGACCACAATGATCCCGTGCATTTCAATTCTCGTACGAAACTCGGTTGACTACGCCTTTGTTCGCCTTTTATTTCATAAAGGACATACAAAGGGGGGCAGCTGTAGTAACCGGATTTCGTCCGATCCGAAAAAAGAAAAATAGAAAAAAGAACACAAAAAATGCAAAAGCTCATTTCTTTGACCTATAAGCCCATAGATATTCATAATCCCTTTCTTGGATCCTTAAATACTCAAATCTTGACCCAATAAGATCAAATCTTAGAAAATATCTAAAAAATAAGAGAATTGTTTTAAAAAAATGTCACATCTTTTTATGATTTTTGCTAGAAGAATGGAAAAGTAAAAAATAAGAAAGAAAAAGCCAAGAATAAAAAGAAGGAGACAAAGAGAGAAATGTGGCACAAATTGGGGAAAGAAAAAGAATAAAAAGAAGGAGACAAAGAGAGAAATGTGGCACAAAATGGGGAAAGAAAAAGAATAAAAAGAAGGAGACAAAGAGAGAAATGTGGCACAAATTGGGGAAGGAAAAAGAATAAAAGAAGGAGACAAAGAGAGAAATGTGGCACAAATTGGGGAAAGAAAAAGAATAAAAAGAAGGAGACAAAGAGAGAAATATGGCACAAATTGGGGAAAGAAAAAGAATGAAAAGAAGGAGACAAAGAGAGAAATGTGGCACAAATTGGGGAAAGAAAAAGAATAAGAAGAGGGGAGAAGAGACTTTGGTTTTGGGAGGAGAGGAAAACAAAACAAAAAAAAGGAAGAGAGGAAGAGAGGAGGCGTGAGAGAGAGGAAGAAAGGGAGAGGCTTTGGCTTTTGGTGAAGAAAAACAAAAAAAGGAAGAAGAAAAAGAAAGGAGAAAAAGAAGAGAGGAAGAAGAGGTGTTCAACAATAAGAAGGAGAGGTAATGATTCTGTTTCCTGTTTATTCATTTATCTTCGTATTGATACCTGGAATTTGTCTGTTCACTGTGTTAAAATCTGGATTTGTTTGTGCTATGTTGAAATCTGAATTTGTGCTATGTTGATGCCTCTGTTCATGCTCAGTTTATATCTAATTCATACCCGATTATTCTCCGTTTATATCCGATTTAGATCTCCCTGCTTATTCTTTGTTTACTTGGCCATTGTTGTCCCAGTTATTCTTTGGATCTGATATCAGCTTGTGTTGATTCATATCAGACTCTAAATCTGACTCTGTTCGTATAGCTTTTATTAATTATTTGATATCATTGTGTATGTATATATATATATGTGGTGTGCGTATATATATCAGCGTGTGAGTATATATATATGTCTGTATGTGCGTGTCTGTATGTGTATATATATATATATATGTAGTGTACGTGTATATATATTAGCGTGTGTATATATATATGTTTGTATGTGCTGTCTATATACATATGGTGTGTATATGCTGCATATATAGGTGGTGTGCGTGTATATATATATACTCTGTGTGTGTTTATATATATTGTATATGTGTTTGCATATGAATATATACCAGTTTGTATATTTGTATGTGTGTGTTTATATGTTTATGATGTATATGTACTTAATTTGATATTGAATTTTTATGGCATTTGAGTACACTTTACCCCCTTATCTTGTTTGTTTTGGATGTTGGACCGGGTTGGATGTTATTCGGGCCGGAACATATATTTGGAGATTGGATTGGGCTTAAGTAATGGACCGGGCTTAGTGGCCATATTTGTATTTGTATTATTTATCATTTGTTATTTGTATATATTTTTATCTTATTTTTGTTTGACATATATATCCTTGTAAATGTAAGTTATGTAATAGGATAGTGGAAAAATAATGAAAATAGTGTAGAGTAGTGTAATTTATATTTATGCATATTTAAATTGATTAGTACGCATGATAGGGGTTGTTAGTTTAGAATGCATGTTTAGGATGTATATTAGAATTTTATGCATAGATCGTTTTCCACAAATCCGCCAATTCAACAACCACGTCTTTACCAAATTTTCACATAAACAATTAATAGATACTACATTAAAGTCAAATAGGAGGAGGACTTGATGACATTCAGCTCCTGCCTAGACTTTAATTGTGTTATCTTTATTTAAACGAAAAATAAATGAAATAAATTTATTAGATACCTAAATTAAAGTTAATTAGGAGGAGGACTTGATGACATTCAGCTCCTGCCTAGACTTTAATTATGTTATCTCTTTAAATTAAAGTATCACTTATATTCATTGAAATCATGGAAATTTAATACATAAATTAAAGTTAATTAGGAGGAGGACTTGATGACATTCAGCTCCTGCCTATGCTTTAATTATGTTCAAATTTAAGTATCATTTATACTCGTAAAAATAATGGTAACTGAATTGAAGTTAATTAGGAGGAGGACTTGATGACATTCAGCTCCTGCCTAGGCTTTAATTATGTTATCTCTACAAATTAAGATATCATTTGTACTCGAAAAATAATGGTAACTAAATTAAAGTTCATTAGGAGGAGGACTTGATGACATTCAGCTCCTGCCTATGCTTTAATTATGTTATCTTTTCAAATCAAAATATCATTTATATTGGCAAATAACTTTTCAAGAAAAAGCACATAGATTAATCTAGGTAACCTTTTAGGGAGTTGTGGGGTGCCTAACACCTTCCCCACATTCAATAGACCCCCCTACCTATTCTCTGGTTTGTAGACCATTTTTAGTGTCCAATTGCACTTAAATCAATTGGTGGCGACTCTAAATCATTTTCCATCCTTTCATCGCTGGTCCACGTCGTGACCCCGGTTGCGACAAATATCATTCTCATCTTCTTAGGGACTTAGCATACTCTTGCTTCCACTAGAGGTCTTCTTTTGCAGAGAATGAGAGATTCCTCCAATTCCACTTCGTAAGGAACTTGCCTCCCTACGTCTTCTTCATGTTGATCCCTCCAGACCTGAACATCGTCAGGAGGTAATTCTTCCCTCCTATATCCTTCTAGAACTTGAGACATGATGGTTTATAGCGAAACTCCTCGTTTCCCACAGACGACGTCAATTGTCGATGCAATTTTTACAGTGAGTGAAAAAAGTGATGTAGAAAGAAAGAATGTATAAAGTAATACAAGAATACAAAGATATACGTGATTTGACAACTTACTTAGTCCACGGAGGTTTGATCTTTTATTAAAGAAGTGAGTGTGTGTCTGATGTTTGAACAATACAAGTATTTATAATGTTCTGGAGGTTGGATGCGGTTAGGCAAGTTTGGAAGGGTTGCGTCGATTATCCGTCTTAGCCTCCTGCAATGCAATAACTGCTATAACTACTGTTTGAAACTGCTTCCCTTGCAACTGTTGAACTACCTTATCCCTTTGACACATACAGAGAAATAACCTCCTATATGATCATATCTTTATTGTGTACTTATCTTGTACTTATTCAAATATTTCTCCCACAATATCTACTACCAGATTTTTATTTCTCGAGGCAACAAAAGTTGAGATCCCAAAAGGGTTTTGTTCCTATTACTTTGACTGTCAAATTAGCTACTTTCATATTCAGACTTAAAAGCTTTGATTGGTGCTTTTGGAAAGATGAAGAATATGTTATTTTATTTGGGTTTTTTCATAATCTTATTTAGTAAAATAGTACCATTTTGTACTATTCCGTTAGTCAATGACAGTTAGTCAAACGGAAGCACCAACCATGACTCAAATAGAAATCAAAGAGGGTCCAATTCTTATGAATTCAAAACAAGAGGGTGCATGTAGAAATGACCCTAGCCAGAAGGGATGTCTGTGACATTTGGCCTTTAAATATTTTGACTCACATTGTTTAATTTGGCTATTTTACATAAATTGGCTCATTGATAAGATTTTTAGGTTGACCAGAATTGTAAAGTTCACTAGTTTGACTAGTCTAATAAGTTGGTCTATGACCCAATTGGCCAGGCCCAATGGGCTAGTCCAGGCCGAATAAATAATTGGAATCATTAGGAGACTAGGAAAATTTATTGAGACGGTTTGATAAATTGGACGATTTGATAACCCGCAGTACGTTGGTATTTTATAGGGGATCAAGGAGACGTTGTAGATGTGTAGTTCGATTTTGCACTGCTATTGAGGTCGGGGTTCTATATTTATTGGCCTATGATGCCCGATATTTCTTTTTTCGTATGATTTCGTGAATCGTTTCCTTCGCTTAACTAGTACTTGATATTTGTTCTCAATTGCTTCATATTCTATTCTTGAAAATGGTAGTCATTACTGGTTTTGTTGTATCACTTCGTGATCTCTATTCGTTGATTCGTAGTAGTGCACCTGTTGATAAATTCCTTTCGGTATTGTTGATTGTTCTTGATTGTTAGTGTGCGTCGATATTTGTTTATTGGTTTTGATCTTTTTATCCTCATAGTCGATTTATCATGTTCGATTAGTTTCTAAACTAGTTTTTAAAACCGTTTTGGTTGCATGGGTAATTTATTGAATATTCACTCATTATAGTGTCGATGAATTGATTGGATTGATAGAGCGATTGTCGGTGGTGGTTATTGGTATTGATTGTTGATTGGCCTAGTGGGCATGTGATTGTTTATTGGCCTAGTGGGCCTTGTTACTTTTGGATGGCCTGGTGGGCCTTGTTATTGTTTGATGGCCTTGTGGGCCTTTGTTGTTGGGGATGTTTCATCTAATAGGCCCTATTGTTGATTAACCTAGAGGGCTTTGTTGCGATTGGCCGCTAATGAGCACTCTTGTTATGAAGATTGTTGGTTGTGGTTTGTTGCGTTGTGTGTTGTTTGATAATAGCTGGATGTAGTGGTTAGACTACTTTGCGGTTATGTTGTTTGATAGTAGCTAGATGCAGTGGTTGGGCTATTTTTTGGTAGTTGAACGCTAGCGGTATTGTTTGATATGCATATACATATACGTATTACTATGCACGATTCGTTGTGACTTGGCATGCTCATCTGTATTATTTCTTGCTTTTTGGTTGTTAGGATTCACTAACTTTTTTTTGGTATTAGTAGATTAAATATACATTTAATTTGCTTGTTTGTTCGGTATGTTTACTCTGCCCTAATTGTTCTTTTGTTTGATTAGATATTCGTTGTTTATTTTGCTTGTTTGTTTGTGCCTGTTGCTCCCTTAGATATCTATCTCATATGTGTTCGGGATCCTGTCGGGTACTTATCTCTACTAGGCTTTATAGCTCACCCTCTCTTTGTTTCTCCACTCTCAGATGAGTTCGTAGATGGTGACCAGCATTCGACGGTGTGATCGTGGTGATATGGATAGTAGGATATGACAGGTTATGGGTAGTGTTTGCTAGGTTGTTGTCATTTAAGCTTTCGATCCACCATCGAAGGTCGTGGCACTCAAATAACATCCATCACAACTATCAAAAGGCAGCACATGGTAGTCCTGATCAACCATCGAAAGCCATGGCACTAAAATGCCTCGTGTCATCATGCAGATAATAGAAAATTGATATAAAATGCTAGACAGTGATTACGACTCATGGTGGTGTACAGTTAGCACACCCACTGTAAAAGTCAAACAACAACAACAAGGTTATCACAACAACACCATTCCACAACCCACAACCGACTAGACAACAACAACATGGCCATCATAACATCACAACTCCACAACCCACAATTGGCTAGACAACAACAATAAGACCATTTACATCCGAGCCAACCAGTCAATCATGATGGATGAATTTTCAATAAACTTCTCATTAACCCAAAATGATTAAAAAACTAGTTTAGAAAAATATTTTATTTTCTAAGAATAAGATAAAGACTCTACAAAGAACCTAATCAAACTGAAAATATTTCTATTTGATTTAAACATAAATTTTTTAAAAAAACAAATAATATTTTCAAATGTTTTATTTTGAAGGAAATATGTTCTAAAATAAAATTTGCTTATTTAAAAAAATTTCAGTAGTTGAAAATCCTAAAACGATTTCATGCATAGTCTACATATCGAGAGGAGCAATCGAACATGATAAATAAATTATGAGAATAACAAGAACAAAACCAAGCGAGAATATCGAAGCAAACTCATAATAAAAAAAATTAGCAATACCAAAAGAAGTTTAGGAAACGAGTCTAATACAATTTTCAATAACACAATACGAAGCAATCGACAAATGAGTACTAATGAATAGCCAAGGAAAGGAATCATTCACATAATTATACGAAGTAAGAAAATATTTGCACTAGAGGTCAAGAATGTGAGAATCCTACCTCGATAACAGTGCACATCAAACTATGCGTCTATCATATCTACTATGTCTACTAGATCTCATAAAAATATATTAACATATAGCGGGTTGTTAAATTGTATCAAATAAAATACTAGACCATCTCAAATAATTTACTTAAAAATTTAGTTATTTAACTGGCCTGTACTGACCCACTAGGCCTAGCCAACTAGACTGAAGACCCACATATTTATTTGGTCAAACATCCTAGTCAAACTCGTCGAAACTTAAAATATGGTCAACTCAAATATATCAGGTCAAACTATCTAATTTGACAAAATGGGCATAAAATACTTAAGAATCGAAATCCATTTATAAGAGTCAAACCCCAAATTTTTTGGTCAACAAACAATTATGGTCAAACTCATTTAAAAGCAATGTTATCAGATCTAGCCCAACCCTCAGATCAAACCGGTTCAACCCTTAATTTTTAATATCCTCAGGTCCATTCTATGGTTAGCTCGAACAAACATTTGGCCCGCAATGACTGATCAAACCCGTGGGTTTGACCGTGGTTTGGAAAGCTCGCACGATTTTGTGGGTCTTGCGCATGTGCAATATCAAGCTGTTGAAATTTACATCTTTACCGTTGCTGGCATTAAATAGAAATTCGCATAGGAAATTCATTTCTTGTCTTGATGTGGGACTTAAGAAAATGACAGAGAGATATGGAGAGTGACATAAAACAAAGAGAGAATTTTTTGTCATTTTGTGGCTTGTGTGGGGTGGGTCCCCTTTTTTAAAGAAAACCAATCAGTGTTGTGTACTACCAATCATTTATTCTTAATAGATAAAATTTATCGGCTTCATATTGAACAAGACAACAGGAAGAAATTGAATCCTATTAAGAAACCGAAAGCCAACATGATTGAGTC
Source organism: Tripterygium wilfordii (assembly GCF_013401445.1). Classification (NCBI taxonomy): domain Eukaryota; kingdom Viridiplantae; phylum Streptophyta; class Magnoliopsida; order Celastrales; family Celastraceae; genus Tripterygium; species Tripterygium wilfordii. The sequence goes on from NC_052247.1 coordinate 7,759,538, forward strand.
TTTCGAACCCAAGCTTGATGGAAAAAGGAAGAAGCCTTTTCAAGGCAAAGGAAAGCAGAAGGAGCAGTACTATAGATTTCAGGGGAATTTCTTTGTTTGCAACAAGCCTGGCCATAGAGCTAAGGATTACAAGAAATGTCCCAAATCGTGCACGGGCAAAGAAGCGACTAAACAAGCCAACATGACTGAGCATGATGATGAAGAGATGCCGACTACAATGATATCAGAGGTGTTTTTGGTTTCAAACACTAAGTATTTATGGACAACACTGGAGCTACAAACCACATATGTGCTCACAAAGATCTGTTTGCATCTTATGAGAATGCTGATGCAGAAGAGAAGATGTACATGACAAACTCTGCTTCAACAACCATTCATGGTAGAGGAAAGGTAATTCTGAAATTCACCTCTAGCAAGTAATCACCCCGATGAATGTGATTTATATCCAAGATGTTCGCAAGAATATGATTTCAAGCCCTTTACTTAGCAAAAAAAGATGTAAGTGGGTCTACCACCTGGACATAAACCAATTGGATGTAAGTGGATCTTTAGAAAAAAACTAAAGGCTAATGGTTTCGTAGATAAGCACAAAGCAAGGTTCATCGTAAAAGGGTTTAGACAAAAAGAGAAGGTTAAGACTATTTTGATACTTATTCTCAGATAACACGAATTACATCCATAAGAATGTTAATTGTTATGTACAACCTACAAATCCATCAAATAGATGTAAAAACGGCATTCTTGAACGGTGATCTCAACGAGGAGATCTATATGGAATAACCAGAAGGATTTAAAGTCAAAGGACAAGAGAATAAATTATATAGACTTATCAAGTCATTGTATGGACTTAAACAAGCTCACAAACAATGACATGAAAAATTCGACCAACTGATGATTTGAAATAACATTCAAATTAATGAGTGTGACAAATGCATGTACTCAAAAAATAAAATTCAAGTGGTTGTGTACTCATATGTCTGTATGTCGAAGACATCTTGATTCTTGGAAATAACATTGAAGTTATTAAACAAACCAAGAGAATGTTCGAAAAGAATTTTGACATGAAAAATTTAGGTGTTGCTGATGTTATTCTAGGCATCAAAATTCTAAGACATTCAGATGACCTAGGTTTAACATAATCTCATTACGTTGAGAAAGTGATGGAAAGGTTTAAAGGTTTTAGCATTAGAGATGTGAATAATCTCTTTCTTCTACACCTAACTATACATTAGAATACTGAAAACAATATTAAACAATTAGAATACTCTCAAGTGATTGGTAGTATCATGTACATCATGAACTACACAAGACTTGATATTGCATATTTAGTTAGTAAACTGAGAAGATATGTAAGTAATTCGGGCCATGAACATTGGCAAGTGTTGTTGAGAGTATTGGGATAGTTGAATAAAACCAAAAATTATGCTTTGCATTTTGGTAGGTATCCAACGATACTAGAAGGATATAGCGATGCTAATTGGATTTATGATTATAATGAATCAAAGTCTACTAATGGATATATGTTTACACTAGGAGGTGCCGCAAGTCTTGAAAATCCTCTAAGCAAAAATTGATAGTGCGCTCAACGATGGAATTAGAGTTCATCGCCTAAGATAAAGTAGGTGAAGAAGCATAGTGGATTCGTCACTTCTTAGAGGACATTCCATTGTGGTCCAAACACGTGTCTGTGATTTGCATGCATTGTGATAATCAAGCGACACCTGCAAGGGCATAAATTGCGATTTATAACGGTAAGTCAAGACATATTCGTAGTAGACACAATATTGTTAGACAGTTGCTCTATAATGAAATAATTTCCATACACTTCGTAAAGTTCAAGAAAAACATAGCTGATCCGTTTACAAAAGGGCTAACGAGAGATCAAATCAGCTACTCATCGAGAGGAATGGGGCTAGAAGCCTTAACAAAATAAAAGAGTTCTCTTGATGCAAACCTAATTTAGTGATTGAAGATCCCATGGACTAGGTTCAATAGGACAACAGAAATTTTGGGATACTCAGAAGGTAATCACTCAAGAGTTAATCTCTTCCCACTCCTTAAATGCACGAGTGAATCGTACATCATTTCTTTAGGGTACGCTAGGAGTTTAATGATTCCTATATCTTGAATATTCAAATAGAGTATTTTAGGATACTATGATAGGAGATTACCTATATGTGTGAAGGGTTGTTCATTCCTATTAAAGGCTTTAAGGCTAGACTTTCTAAAGCACGCATGAAACCCAAGAAGTTCAGGGCCGAAAGAATGAACACAATCGAGAACAAATCTTGATATGAAGAGACATTGTGTAAGGTTTATTGACTGAGTCTACACAAACAACCGGCGATTCAGAACTTTAGTCTATCGACTAGTGAAGTGGGTCGGATAGACTGTCACTAAAGAAGGTTCAAAGCAAAAGCTATCTATCTTAATGCAGTGTTTCTTCTTAGGCACACTCAAACTTCCCGAATGAAAACAAAATGTTTTGTTGATCCATTCATGTGGGGGATTGTTGGAAATAGCCATGTGTGAATGGCTCCCAAAGACACGAGTGTGCGCGCGCGTGTGTTGTACAAAAATACCATATTCGAAACTTAGCACTTGGAATGCTAGTTCATAAGAGAGAGTATTGAACTTATCATTTGGGCCCAAGGGCACCCAAGGTTTATGGTCTAGAGATTCTCCACCCCATGGGCATTGGGCCAAATTACCACACGTGCGTCGTCCGTCCGATCGATCGAGCAGGCTGGGCCGGGCAAGGCCAGGCTCGAGCATGGGTCCTGGTCTAGGTTTGTGATAATTAAAAATAAAATTAGATTTTTGGTCAAAGTTTGACTAGAGTCCTAATTCAATTACAATTTGTTGGGTGATTAAACACTAATAAAACGAACTTTCTTCTTTGATTAAATTCTTATCTTTTACGATACAGAGTTTATTCTCAGATTAAATTCTAATATCTTATCTCTTGAGCGAGATGGAAGTCAATTTCATGTCAAACTTATGCTCATAAAAGAGTTCTAATTCTTTTCTGACTTTGGGATTTCCCTCTACCATAAATACCCCCTTGGGGGACAACTTCCAAATCACATAGAAAATACTCTCTCTCAAATTTCGTTTTTCATCTATTATTTGTTCTTGAGTTTGAGTGTTGTCGGTTCATGTCATTTCGATAGAGACATGTTCCATATAGTGCTGCGACATTCAAGTTAAGGTGTTGGATCTTGGGAGGTGAAGTTCGATAATCTACAAAGAACCTGATAGGCAGGAGTTATCGCCTTAAGGAAATTCGAGAATACCCGTACCTCACCTTACAGAATCAGATACCAGGATCTGATTCTAATTTATTTTTATTTTTCAATCTATATTCGATCCATTCTGATTAATAAAATTGTTACTTGCTTTTTGTCTTTATTTTCTCAACCTTTTCATATATACGACAACGCTTACTCACCAAAAAAAAGGAATTTGGCATCCATATCTACCACATGGTAAACCCAAACCATTGCATTTGTGGGTTGGGTTATGCCGGACCCAACAAGTGAACAGGTAGAGACTAAGATATCATGTTGAAAATCCTAGCTATACTCACATTTAAGCTGGAGCAGCTCAACATAATTAGAGGTTCTAGTTAAATATTCTAACTAGACCCTAATAAATTTCATATGTTGTTATACGATAAAATTGATTCTTTGTTTTTGTATCATCACTAAAATTGAAGTAAAGCATCCCTAATTTTGTGGAGCTTGATATCTTTATACCTTAGCACTTTCTATTCAACTTTCCCAACGTGTTTTTAATATTGGTTTTACAGATAAAATAGGTACATGTTCAATTAAAATCCGTCATCATATTGTAGAAGAAGTAAATAATGTATCATTATCCTCTTAATTAAAATCTAACAAAAACAAGTGAGACATGTTACTTGAGGAGGGCAGTTCTTTTCACTAGGAAACAACTTAGGATAGTAGGCTTGTAGCTAGAAAGGTTTGGGGTCCTAGGCGGCTGATGTAATATTTCTCGCAAGTGCACAAGAGTCTACGAATAGTACAGTGTATGCAAGTACGAGGTTGATCCCACGGAGACTAGTTAATCTAATTAATGTACCTAACTTGATGAATGATTGAGATTTGGGGAAAAAGAAAGAATGATTGATGTAAATAAAATAAAATAAAAACAAAGAAATAAAATTCAGATTTTGTATCCAATAAAAGAAGAACACTAGGGCAATGATTTCACCTAGTAATCCTATCACAAGCATCCAATTAACAAACACACAATTATGGTTCCGATTCAAGGGTTGATTCTTTCTTAAATATGTTGGTTCGTTCGTTCGCGGTGCCAACAAATATTATTAACAATGGATTAATCCTGTTCGGTTCGCAGTTTTTAACCCAAGGCTAGCAACTCATTACGATCTAAAGAACTATAACAACCAATCAATCCCCTAAACCTTGTTCATGACAGTCGACAATTGATTTCCTTAATTTCAGTTCCACTAAGACACGTGAATTCAGTTCGTTCCTTAGTCCTAGCTAGATGAATTTAATTGAGCATTCAATTGGTGGCCAATCAACCAAACAAACAATAGATTATAAGCATAGAAATTAAAGACAAGAATCATGAACCAAAATTATGCATTCAATTAATTGAAGTACTTGCAACAATCATACTAGGCTACATCAAGCCCTAGCAAAGAGGTTTAGCTACTTATGTTATAAGAACACAAGATAACTAAATATGGGAGCGCCATGAATCAAGAACAATAACAAATAGAAAAGCTAGAGACAAGAACAAGAGCAAAAGCTAGAGAATATGGCTCTCCAAATTCGTGTTTTCTATTGTGCTAGAGGACTCCCTTTTATAGTGCCAAAAGCTTCCTTCAATTAATGCTGAAATTCAAGTCCAATTCCTTGTATGACTCGGTCTCTTTGTTTCCTTCTTTCTTGTCAAAATATGTCCTTCAAAGTCCTTCACACCAAAACTTCCTTTTTTGCCTTGTCTCACGTTTCTTTCTTCCTATTGTCAAGAGGTGGCCCACTTCTTTCACTCTTCAAAAGATTCACTTTCCTTGCTTAATTTACTTGCCCGAGAAGTCTCTTTTAGTTGAACAACAAAAGTCCTTCCTTTGTCCTTCCCTTGCTTAATTTGTCTTCTTTTGATTTTCTTCTTATTCTTCTTTTTAGGAAACCTTACAATGCCCTCTGTTCTTGTTTGATTAGGATTGGACTTGAAATAACCCTTGAATTTGTGGGCTTCTCCGTTGGGCTTAAATCATAGGTCCAAGAAATACTTTTTTTCACCATTTTGTAAAAATTAACCTACAAACCAAACCAAAGATAAATTATGCAATATTCATGTCCATTCCCATAAATAGAGACAAAAATAAGTGTAAATTGAGGTAAAAAAATATGTAAAATATAGTACGATCAGCGGCAGCCTCAGTTGTTTAGTACTTGAGCCGCCCCTATATCAAAGATATTGTCTGTGTTCTGTTTATTGGTTCTTGTGGATACATTGCGCCCGCATGACTTTATTTTTCCTAAACTTATTTAATGGTACATAAGCCTAAGGAAAAGTCTCTTAATGTGTTAGGAACATGAACATCTATATATATCACAAGATTTGAGTTTAATAAACCGATGTGGTATATTTAACAAGTTGCATAAGATAATTCATGGCGGGTCATAAGTGAATAAAAGTAATCATTACAAAAATCTAAATTCATAATTAATTAATAGGAAAAAAAAAAAGAAATAGCTTAAATGGAAGAGACATTACATTCATGACATAATAACTTAACCAACCATGCGTTTTAAGGCAAACTCACTTGAAATGAGTACTTAAAAAGATTTGAAAAGTAGGGCTAGCTAGCCAATTTGCCTCTCCTCGATATATATTGCTCCTACTTAAAGCTAACCATAATCATTTCAAATATTCCAATATATTCTTTCTAAAAAACTCTTTGTATCGCTAACAATTTCTTTCATAACCGGCCATAACAGTATTACGTTATATAATTTCATTAAATTGCATTATTACCTTGTCTAATTACATTAACTTTCATTATTACATTGTCTGATTAGATTGACTTTTATTATTACATCGTCTAATTACATGTTATGACTGATTATGACTCAATTTGTTAGAGATACGTAGAGCTACCAATCCTTTCTTGCATGTCCTTTTAATAAATGATTTGAATATTACTTTCTAAGCTTTGGTTGCGATCCATCCAAGCAAAAGCCGCTTCTTTTTTATTCGTTATCAATGTTGGTCGAAGATTTGCATCAATCAATTACACTTCCCCACCCCCACCCCCACCCCCCTCCTCCTCTCTCTCTCTCTCTCTCTCTCTCTCTCTCTCTCTCTCTCTCTCTCTCTCTTTTTGTACATGCATCTTCTACGTATAATGACACACGTTGAAAACTCCAAAACAAATATTTTGGCTTCATATTTATGCTATAACTACCTTGACGTATAACAAGCTTATGCTACACCTTGTTTCTTTAACAAGCTTGCAAACGTAGGTAGACTTGAGCATCCTACATATACATACATACATATATATGTGTATATATATATATATACATATATATGTGTATATATATATATATATGTATATATATATATGTATATATATATATGTATATATATATATGTATGTATGTATATAGTTAGTACGTACATACGCTAACTAGACTTGTAATTAACATGACATACAATACCGTAATTGAGGTCAAAATATGGATTAAAAGACTTCACTTTCATATTTTTTTCATATAATTTTTTGAGAGGATGGAAAAGCAAACTTTGCCAGTTGCCATCTCGTACAATTGAAAAAGCCTAACAGTAGCCTATTTCTTAAGACTTGAATTGAGAATGTCCGAAGTTCGAGTTGCCTCTCACACTACTATTATTATAACAATAATAAAAATCGACTTATCAAAATTAAAATTAAAAAAAAAACAAACAAACAGATCATCACTAGGCCAACCAATACTTCTTAATTTCTTTCAGCAGTATTTAAACATGTATCACTATTTTTCAAAATGTGCTTAAACTGATAATTTTTTTTACTATCTTATATGTTATCCTATATATATATATAGTGGATGCAAAAAAAGGGACAATCCACACATCAAGTTCTGAGACGGCGGAGGTAGCAACAAACCTCCGTGAATCCTACAAGAACAAAGGGAGAGGGCGGCCTTTCGTGGCTCGGGGACACTCCGACGCTCAACTCAGTATCAAACTCATGGAGTTCTAATAATCTTAGTGATTGCAAAGTGTCATGCGTGAATCAGAGGATGTGTGTAGCGTACCTTTACTCAACCTCAACCTCCTTTATATAGGGGTAGGGGTTGATAGGTGACGAGATATAGCCTTTTCTGGCTATTAATGTTGATATTTTCGTCTCTGGAGTATCATGGTAGGATCAATTATCCGAATCCTGATCTCCTGACTACTGATGTCTTCTTTGAACGTTAGCTTGAGATATTCCATGGGAGCTGATAGTCATCTTCTCCCAGCTTTTATTCTTAGCACAACTTCTTGGAAGCTATAGCAGTATGTACAGAGCTTTCTATTCCCAACACAATGTGTCATGTTGACATAACATGTGCCATTTTATTTATCCATATATATATATATATATATATATATGAATTCTCATGTGATGTCCTAAAATGAGGTCTTAAAATAAGATCCTGACTTTTAGGATTCAAAATTTTTTTCTTAAAATTTTTTTAAAAAATATATTTGTATTATGATCCGTCTTATGAATCTAAGATATATTTTTTGTTTGAAACAAAATTCAAATTCAACATGAAAAGTGCATGATAATTCTAGTTCGTTGGATATAAAACGAAAGACTTTTCATATACATTTCAAGTTGCATTTGATTTTTATTTATAATAAAAAATATATCCTTAGATTCGTAAAACCGATCAAAATACAAATATATTTTTTTCAAATTTTTAAAAAATATTTTGGATCCTAAAAGTTAGAACCTCATTTTAAAATCTCATTTTAAGATCTCAAATGAGAATTCTTTTATCAAGTGAGGGATCCCTTACTTTATTTAAGGTGAGGGATCTTTCTAACACCATTCATTTGGTGTAAGTGTGATCCCTACATGTGATGGGGCTTGCGTGTGAATGGTGTTAGATGGATCCCGCACTTTAAATAAAATGCAGGATCCCACATCTGAGAAGCCCTATATATATATATATATATATAGACACTCTTTTTAAGTAAAAAAGAACAAGAATATCAAGTGAATGAATTCGTTCATTTTGAATTTAAGTTTGAATCTTCATATTGATACTCTACAACTTTCTAAAATATTTTGAGAAAATAATAATAATAATATTATTAAAATTATGAGATAGTTAAAGGTTGAATCTAGCTTGTGGTATAGAGATATGTAGAAGTTGTGAAGAAGGTTTGAAATTCATGACTGGGGGTCTCATATCAAAGGAATTTTTGTAGAACAACAACCAATTATTTAATTAATTTGGTGACGGCAACCATGCAACGTATATAGAATTTAAAAAAAATAATTTCACCTTTCAGAAAGAGCAATATTTTTTTGTTCATCAAGTAAGAAGAAAATTGAATTAATTTAGTCAAAATGAAAATAATGTTTTTGTACTGTAACTTTCATGATATAAGTTATGCTATGTTCAGGAAGTCATCGTCAGCAATACTGTGTTTTCTTGCTATAAAAACAGAGAGTTACACTGTGTTACGTGATGCCATCGTCAGCAACTTCGCATAATAACTAGAAAGAAATTAAGAGACAAAGTCTTTATCATGATGATATCAGAAGCAAATCATGGAAAATCCTATATTAAGTGACAACTTCGTGGTTGCAATCAATCCTTCTGTTAAAAACCTGGAAATTCATATATATTTACATCCATCCTTTATTCCACTTGGTAAATTTTAATACCTAAACATAAACAATAAGGAATACATAGTAACATCTTTTCTTTCTATATAATGAGCGATTATTATGTCATTTGAAGTCTGTAAAATTACCTAAATAGATATTTACATTACTCTATTTTTCTCAAAGAGTAATGCTATGGCCTCAAATATTGTTCCGCATTTTAACCCTCAATCCATGTGACAAGTGAGATATTCATTGATCATAAATACGTATGTAGGGTCCCTAAACATCCAACGGGTCATCTGCTGAATGGAAAGAGGATATAGTTGAGTTGACGGAGATTAATCTTATAGTTCTATAGTGAATAAAACCCTAGCTTTAAGAAGAAAAAAGAGTGCTAAACACATCACATCACATATAGTCCAAGAATACGTTATGTACGTGTGGTTTGAAAATATCGTTAAATGGAGTGGTATGTGGAACAACCGGCAAAAATATGTGGTTACGTGAAGAAGCTTTGTTACGTAATACAATCAATTATACGTAGAGATGAGAGAATTAGGAGGCATAGAAACATCAATTTTATATTCTTATTATAATATAACAAGTGATCGATGAAATGTCGTTTTAAGGGTTAGATGAAAACGTGGGTCCACTTTGCATGGACCCCATCCAAGTTTACTTATCGGCATATTTGTAATAATGATAGGGATCCCAACAATTGTATCTCAATTATACCAACTGTTAAGTTGTACCCAAAAGATTTCATATACATCGTGTATATCTCTGATTGCTTATTTATTAATGGGAGAGCAAGACCAGCACTTGTTGCAAAACTCACTTAATTCCTAAATTAACACAAAAGCCTCTTGAAATAGAAACCCAACAAGTTAAAACATTGATGGGTCATCATTCTTGCTGCAATCAGCAGAAGGTGAAGAGAGGACTTTGGTCTCCAGAGGAAGACGAGAAGCTCATTCGATACATCACTACTCATGGTTATGGATGTTGGAGTGAAGTCCCTGAAAAAGCTGGTACAATCCTTTTTCTTCACAATTTTTTTTTTATTCTTTTAATTCTGATCGAATGATTTTGATATTTGTGTTCTTTAATTTTCTAGGGCTTCAAAGATGTGGAAAGAGTTGTCGGTTGAGATGGATTAACTATTTGAGACCAGATATTAGAAGAGGAAGGTTTACTCCTGAAGAAGAAAAGCTCATTATTAGTCTTCATGGCGTCATTGGCAACAGGTTATTCATTCTCTTTGGCCTACATTATTCATTCCAGTAGTATTTCTTTGGATTTAAATGCTTCCTTTTCTTCACAATCAAAACTAGGTTTTTCTTTGTTCTTGTAATTATGTGGGTATATTTTATTTTTTCTGGAAATTAAACATTTTTTATGTAGCTAAATTGGGGCTAGGGTTTGCCAATATATAAAGACCCACTAGAGTCGTGGTTGTGAATTAAAAACTTCATCATAATTGAAAAATGAATACTTAAGTCATGAGCTTTAATTTCCAAACAACCTTGAAAATTAAGTTTTTGTAAAATGTTGAATAAATTAATGTTCAAAACTAGCTATAAATTGCTTTCCTTGGGACGTTAGAAAGGCATTGTCAGAGGTTGAAATATATGTTTTCAGTTTGAATATATATATGCATGTTCTCACACATGGTGTACGTATATATATATATACAGTTGATGTATCTGTAATTCTTACTGTAGATGGGCACATATTGCAAGTCACTTGCCTGGAAGAACAGACAATGAGATAAAGAACTACTGGAATTCATGGATAAAAAAGAAGATTCGAAAGCCAGCAAATTCCACACTTTCAATATCCACAACTACAACCGTCACCACTTCTACTACTACCCCCAATCATCAGCATTCGAACTTAAAATATGCCCCGGACCAACTAGATGCTGTAATTCAAGATTTAACAACAACAGCAAGGCCAGCAGCTCCAGTTCATCAAGAAACTCCATTATTTTCCACTACTCCTCCCCCTTCAGCAGCCTTATTTATGTTCGACACTACAACTCAACTTGATTGTTTCATTGCCAATAATTTCGTGCAACGAGAATTGTCGCTGCATGAACCAGCAAGCTTGGCATCTGGAGATATATGGAATAATAATTCATCAAACAACCATCAAGCACATCCTCCTCCAATGTCTTTTACGACAGTTGGGATTGATTCGAATTGTAATTACTTGCCTCCATTGATAGATACTATGGAAACTATGGTGCCACTTCAAATGCAACCATGTAGTATGGATCATGATCAGGAAAGAGAGATGGCATTGAATTGCTTAGAAAGGCAGGATCATGAGTTGATGAACGAATGGGTTGATTCGCAACATTGTTCGAATAATTTTCTATTTTGGGATGATAATATTGTTCAAGGACAAGTACTTGGTGGAGGAGGATCAGAAGATCAGATTGCAGCACCAGCTCCATCCAATGATATTGGAGACAGTACGCAATTGTCTTCATTTCCTTCATCACTATAAGATATCTATGCATATATTTATATTTATATATATGTGGTGGTGACAAACGAGTTTGATTTATCTTAACCTAGAGAGAGAAATTTGAAAATGGTCCTTCAGGCTTTGTAAGACGTACGGCTTGTTCTTTTTGATTAATTTTCCTTTCTATTTTTTAACTTCTCACTTGACAGATTGTGAGATATTTGTGAGGGTTTGCGATACAAGTGTGCATGGGATGTTAATTTTATTTTGTTTGGCAAAAACACATATAAATAAACTACGAAAAAAAAATGAGGAGATACTTTTCCTTCCTCATCTTGTGGATGATATGGTAATGTGTTTTGTTTTTTATTTTCATTTGTCAAATTCTTTGTTTTCTGTTTTTTTTTTCTTCCTTAAACTCTTCATTGCTACGGTCTTCACCAGCACTTCTCTTGGGCAGTAATTACTAAATCTACCTCTCTATCTTGTTTAGTACAAATCACTCATCACTCAGTCTCAAAAAAGAATAATATATACATACGAAACTCAAAACAATAAAATTTCAACTCAGATTTGTAGGACCTAAGCCACACAAAAGGGGGGTGAATTTTGTCCTCAAATTCCTATTAGGAATCCTCTTTAACAAAATCACCACACACAACACAAAACAAATGATCAATATGGTATATGCACAGTATATAGATGGACAGAAAACAAGAATATATCAATCGGATATAGTTTAGAGCAAAGCAATGATATGTATAAAAACAAAGATCAATATCAATAATCACAAGTATAATGACCAAACCTTAAGAGAGTGAAAATTCGAATTTTGATTTTGACAAATAAAGCAATTGAAACAAGCACAACCCAAACACAAGTTTAGATCAAGTATGAAAAGCACTAGGATACTTACTGTCACATTCCCTTATCCGATTCAACTTCCTTGGTTCCTTAATCCGCTAATTTACTACCTCTTAATTGACAATCGTGAGTCTTCTTATCCTTTCCAATGCTCCATTCTTGGTTACACTGAAAGTGCCTCTATCTCTAACCCCTGCTATTCCTAAACATTTCGGGTTCAAGAGACAAAGATCCATTAAGATTTGTGGATTAACCGTGTAGCGATTGCATAGGTCATGCCTCTATATTCCTATGGTTCATGCAACATATGATGTCTATGGTAAGAGGCAAATCCTATATATCTCCTTCTGATCTCAATCTAGACAACAAATCAATTAGATGATGGCCAAACACCCAAAAGCATTAAGCATACCTATAGACAATCAATAAGAGATAGAAATCAAGAAATAAGGAAACCAAGTTTATTGAATCATCAACGTTAGGCTACACTAAGACCCTAGCAATAGAATCTAGCCACTCATGGAGTCAAGATACATCATCAAGCAATAAAAATCAACCATAAAAGCAAAGATAAAAGTGGAGAAAAGTAAACCCCTTGTGACCCCTCTTCTTCCCAAGCTCCAACGGTAGCCTCCAAGGTAGAGAATGAATCCCAGCTCCAAGAACACCTCCAAAACCCTATTCTATGCCCTTTCATACTTCCTCAAACTTGTGTTGTTTCCCTAACAACTTGGGGGTTGTTTTGGCTCAAAGACACGTGAATTCGAAACTTTTTCGTGAAACTGCGCGTGCAAATGAGTAGTAATCTGATCGATCGGAAATCGGTTGCAATCGATCGAAAAAGTCTCTAGAAGAAAATTGCAACTTGCTCAATTGTTTCCCGATCGATCGAGAAAGTCTTTGGAAGGACAAATGTCCATTTTTCCCTCTTTTTGGATCCTTTCTTTCAGGTTCGTGCCTTCACACCTGAATGTGCAAATATCGAATACCTAGACAATATCAATCCTCAAGTCACTCATAGAGGCAAGAAAACACAAGTAAACGAGTGCTCAATTGTATGTGTATAATGAGCCCAACATATGTATTACGCAAAATTTTCCAAGTCTACGTATTGCTCAAGTAATATAATAATGAATATAGTGTCAAACCCACGAATATTGTATAAAATTTGCTAAGTACCGATTATGACCAACATGAATTTATATTTGAATAGTCGAATGTTTTGAATTTGATTAAACTAACTAACAAGAAATAACAAAAACAATAATCCAGAAGATGAAAATCAAATAATTAAAAAACACTAGGGCTTCTAATTTTACCATCACCAATCCTACCCAATTCCTTTTGTATGCTAATCCCACTTATTATCTATGTTGATAGTCGATTTTGTCTAATCTATTCAAGACTCCACGTCTAGTAGATACCAAAAGTATTCTAACTACCAACCCCTGTTATGTCGAAAAAGTGTCACAATTTCTTCAACATCTTGCGCTAATCAAAAGATTTCAAGTGGAAGACCTAATAAAAGGAAGCTCTCCAGGAACGAAAACAATACTTTGTATCATCACCGCTCGTTGATACCAAAGCAAGGTGAGTCGCTCTATGTATAATTAGAGTTTTTGGAAATGGTTGTTAGTACAGTTTTTATTAGGAACGAGGAAGGGCAACAACTGCCTATATATATATTACACTAACAAAATTCTGCTCGATGTAGAAACATGCTACAGCCAATTTGAAAAACTTACCTTGGCTTTAGTGACGGCATCCCATAAATTGTGACCTTATTTTCAAAGTAACTCGATCATGGGCGTCTCTACTTTCTCGTTGAGAAGTATCATTTACAAACTAGAAATGTCTGGACGATTGACAAAGTGGGTAGTAGAACTTAGTGAGCATGACATCCAGTATCAGTCTCGAATAGCTTTGAAGTCACAAGTGTTGGCCGCTTTTATTGGTAACTTCACCCCAAATTTAGAACAAAACATGAAACAAGTGTTGTGTGATATAATATGTGATGCAAGCGTACAAGTTGCATAAGTAATAAATTGATGAGATGAGTATCACTCCCAAGGTGATTGTCTTGGCAAGCAATTCAGTATCGATTATGATTAAGTCCTAAACTATTTGGAAATTCGATTTGGTATTTTGGTGGACTATTAACATAAAAAAAAGTGAATTAATGCAAGAGAATTAAATGCTAACACAAAGATGTAGTCACGTACTAAAAGTATTAGAATACTTAATTTCACAAGCCCTTATCTAATTCAACTTCTTTGGTTCCTTAACCCGCTAATTACTACTCTTATTGACGATTGGTCTCCCTAACCCCTGTTATTCCTAACATTCGAATTCAAGAGACAAAGACCCATTAAGTTTTGTGGACTAACCGTGTAGTGATTGCATATGTCATGCTCCTATATTCCTATGGTTCATGCAACATATTGTGTCTATGGTGAGAAAAAAATCTTAGGTATCTCCATCCAGTCTCAGTCTAGGCAACAAATCAATTGGCTGATGGTCAAACACCCAAAAGCATTAAGCACACCCATTGACAATTAACAAAAATCCACTTTATGCCTTTTTTCCTGAGATTGCAATTATAAACTAAAAAGGCAATATCAATCCTCAATCAAACTCAAAATGCGACAAAAACTAATGTATTTGGGTGCACAGAGATCCGTATATTTTCGACATATCAAACACCCCCACACTTAGCTTTTGCTCATCCTTGAACAAATCTTAAACAAAACCATTTAAAAACCAAAACAAGAAACTAATCTATCCACTGTTGTAGGAATCATGATGGCAATTAGCATGTGTCACAAGCCTTTCAACCTCTGGATGTCCCTAGTCGGAGGAGTTGAGTTCCTGAGGATTTACCATAACGACAATCACAAACATTAAGCTACCATAATGCCAAATCATGTCATTTACAAGAATTTAATATGAATATATGTTCACAATCATATCCACACTAACATGCCAAGCATCAGGGCATTCAGAATCAATAAGAGCATTCCTTCACGAATCTTATTTCATTCACCATGCTAATTAGATTATCATTAAGTAATGTGCATCACGGATTGCACTTGCATCTTTAGCTTCAATATGAACTTAACATAGGCAACTTAGTCTTTCAAGAACAATTAGAATCATAAAGAAAGCATACAGAGCATTTATTCACACCTCATTTATAATCACACTTTTTTTCTTTTTTCTAAGGTGACTTGTGCAATGGTTAACCCCTTTAAACTTCCTAATTGATGTAATGAGCTTTCAACCAATGATTCCCAATCCAGTTGACTAAACTAGTCATCAGGGTATTCCAACATGGTTTTCTTGCCTTTTTACATGAAACTCCTTGCTTACTGAGGCAAGAGGCTCGGTTACTCAACAGAAAACCCCTGAAGAAACCAATTATTCACAAGCATAATGTTTTATTCTTCTATTATTTTTTGCTTTTCTCTATATTTGTTTATTGCTCAGGTAGTGTTACTCAGAATCACAATTGATCTCAAACGACCACAAATGGCCAAAACCAATTATCGTATTGCATACCCCAAAAATAAGTGTCATGTGCAAGTGTTCCATGTTAAAAAGAACACCTGAATACAACAAAACTCAAGACAGAAAAATCCAATTGGGTAGATTCCCATAGCAAGATCTATCAAAGCATCAAATATCTCAAAATTCATCCAAATATACTCATGAGCGACATGACATAAGGCATTGATTCATAATTTTTTTTAAAACAAATAAAACAAAATAGAAACATAAATTTCCATTCCCACACTTGAATTATGCAATTTGCTCATGCAGCAAATAAGAGATAAAGATAGAACATTCCAACATGGGGAGCGCCTGGTTTAGAGTCCTCAGCCTGACTTCTTGACGCAACTTCAACCCGGATCCTTTAGAATGGTGGTGAATACTCCACGTGATAGAATCTTTGGATTTACATTTGATGGCCTAGGTGCCACGTAGTGAATACATGCCTTCCATCTTTCACTCTCGGGAATAACATGCTTCTTCTTCTTGGACTTCATAGGCTTCTTCCTTGTCTTCTTGATCTTCTTTTTCTTCGTTGAGTTACCAACTTTGGATATTTGCACCCCAATTCCAACTTGCGGAGTAGCTTTAGGATTTGCATGCTCAACATTTATATCTTGTGCTAGAGAAGCTTTCATTAGATTGCATGGAGCATCCTTTATAAGGTTTTCATGAATAACCATGTCTATGTGGTCCATTTGGAAGTATGATTGTGGGTTCACTACTTGATTCAAAGCTCCAAAGACCTTAAATGTGATTTCATCATCTAAGCCCCTCAAAGTTAACTTCCCTTTCTCAACATCAATTAATGCTCATTCGGTACTTAGGAATGGTCGACCCAAAATAATTTGACTGTTGAGGACTTTTTCCATATATAGAATGAGAAAATCAACCAGAAAAACTAGCTTGTCCACCTTCACCAAGATATCCTCCACTATACCGATAGGGTAAGCTATCGACCTACCGGTCATTTACAAAGACACTGTGGTTGAATTGATTTCCTGCAACCCAATTTGTTGAGCAACCAACAGTGGCAACAAATAGATGCTAGCTCATAGATGACTCAAAGATCTCTCAATCAAGGTGGTTCCAATGGTGTAAGGAATTCTGAAGCTTCCCAAATCTTTCTGTTTAATTGGGAGCTTTTGTTGCACTATGACGCTACATTCTTTAGTCAACTAGATTCTCTCATGCTCTCCTAGCTTATGCTTCTTGGATAGGATGTCTTACATGAATTAAGTGTAGGTAGGAATTTTCTCCAAAGCCTCGGCAAATGGGATATTGACTTGGAGTTTCTTGAATATGTCCAAGAACTTGGAGAATTGAGTGTCCACTTTGTTCTTTTTAACCATTGAGGAAAAGGAATTGAGGGTCATAGGTTTTCATTGGGGGAGTTGGCTTGGAACTATCAGGCCACTCTTCTTCAATTGCATATCGGATCAACCTCTTTTTATTGCTCTCTGTACCTTGTCAATCGATCAGGTGTTGTTAGACGATCAGTGATGTAAGAATCGTGCATCTTTGAGAGTTCGTCAATAGTTCAGGTGGTGTTAGACGAACAAGAAAAATTATTCCTAGTCATAGGGCTTGATGGTAAAGAATAATATTTCGAGAGTATAGATTTGCATGTCCTACAGAGTCCCCTTGGTAACCCGACTTTAGTTTCTCGTCCTATTAAAGGAAGTTCGACAAAAATCTCAAAGGCCACTTTGGCTATGTTGAGAAACTCAAGGAAACATTATGTATTACAATAGATTTAATTTTATGGGTATTGGTTTACCAATTAAATCCCAAGAATAAAATTAATTTTGTAAAGATATATGCAGTTTGTAATCAGACAAGGTGCGCCAGGCCCGAGAGAGTTTGTTAAGACCCTAGGAGAAAAGGGATATTGCCTAAAGCATTACGTTGGGCTGGCACGTTGGGCTAAGGCCCAACACAAGTGCACTAACAACGCCACCCTGTCTGCGCAGACCTACGTGCATGCTGAACATAAGTCTAGTGTGCCGATGATGTGCCAAAAAAACTATTTTAAATAGTTTCTCCTCTCTCATTTACCCTTCTCGTGAGATACTGGTCCCAGTCGGGAAATAACAAGAAAAAAATTTCACAATTCATTTTATGAAATTCAAAACATAGTTACATATAAAATCGTAATTGTATTAAATCAATAATCGATAAACAACCCGGAGATCAACAAAAATACCCAAGGACACAATTTCAAGAAAGAGTTCAAAAATCACAAGATTTAACAACCAACTCTTGCGACCCAATCAAAGGAAGAAAACGAGATCAATAATTAAGAATACTTCAAGGATTATCAATTTAATCATTAGAAGTTCAAGAAACACACCATGGCCATACAAGACACCAAATCTCAAGATAGTGGCTAAAAATAATTTAATCGTCGAATTCACTTATGACCATGCAATGAGTGGCTTACACAAGAATTATCATATCAAGAATAATCTATAATAAATATATTGTAGCTTAGAGCCCAAAGATAATAAATCTCTTACCTCTCCTCCTTAGCACTTTACCAAATTTCAAAAATCAACCTATGTGCGCATTGAGAACTATTCGAGTACTATCCATTGAAACAATGCCCATAAACAATACAATCTATAACTAAAAATTATATTTAAACAACCGCCCCCCCAAAAAAATCTCATAAACCCTAAAATCTCAATTTACCCAAATCGCAAATAATAAGCTTCTAGGTTTAGGAGACTTACCAAGGGTGAAGAATAAGATAAAAGAAAGTGATTGAAACTTCCTTTAAGCCTCCAAGGATTTGCAAACTCAAAAATTCAGGTTAGGATTTGAATCTTGAAAGTTTGACAAAGGAGAAAAAAATTGAACCAAAGTGAACTAGAGAGAATCTCTATATCAACTTGAAAACAACTAAAATTTGGAGTCTTACCTTAGTTGATGATCTTGAAGAGTTGTGAGAAGGAATTTTTAGAGAAAATAAGTGTTTGGGCGAGTCTGGGTCAAATGGTGTGAAGAAATCGTGAAAAGGCTATTTTCAACATGTTGTCACTGTGCCCCTGATCTGGACTCACTTGTGCGACTTTCAATCTGTCCCAATTATGAATTTGGGAAACATGTGTTCGATCGATCAACTCCTTTTGTTGATCGATTGACTATGACTCTGACTCTCTAAAACAGTTTTTTAGTGACTAAAACCTTCCCCAATCAAAGTGCATAATTTTGAATAAAATTTTGATGAATGAAATTTGAGGATACAATTCGCCCCTCCCCTCTCTTGTGTAGCCTAACCTTAACATTAACCACTTGATTGGGATGAAACCATTCTATCATAATCCTTATAGTATTAGTAATTCAATCTAATTCTCGAAATGTGACCTAGTTTATCATATCTTTGGCGGCCTAATCCACATAGTTAAGTTCAAAAAAACTCTCACTCGCACACAATGGGCTGAACTTTTACAAAGAAAAAATATGTTTTTATGGTTCTCATCATCCTATTAAACTTGTCAAGAGTATGTTGATCTCAACCCACTTGGTTAGGATGAGAACATTCTATCATATTCTAGTGGCAGGAAGCAATAGATTCGAGAAAGGCTAAGAAAGTTGTAGGTTCTGTAGCATGGATGATATATTCATACACATCTCACAGGTCAGATCAGGGACATATTGCTAATTGAAAACCTCAATGTAAGAATCGTGCATCCATAGTTCAGGTGGTGTCATATGAATAATGGATAAAAATATTATTCTTAGTCATAAGACTTGATAGTAAAGAATAATATTTCAGAAGTCTAAATTTGTATATTGATTGGACCTCTATTTTGAGGTTCTAATGTCCTTTAATTAGGATGTTCTAGCACTTAGTTAATGTATTTGATTGCATTTTAGCTTAATTTTACACTTACAAATGTTTCCCCTTGGTTTTGTAGGAATCGGCCTTGTTCGGGCAAGTTGGAGCACTTTTTGGGCACTTTTTGCTGTGAGGTGTCGGGACACTTCCCAAGGTGTCCGGACACTTACCGTCCGGACACCCACAGTACCCGTCCGGACACTTTCTTCACAAATTGAGACAGAGGCTCACAAAGTTGGAGGCATGAAGCATCCGGACACCCGTCCGGACACCTACGGCGAATCTGCAATTTTTTGCACCGAAATTTCAAGGGCATTTGGGGTAAATCATGTATGTAACCAATGGGAAACGATTTCATAAGGGTAGTTAGGTATTTTCTATTGTAAAAAGAGAAGAAAACCCTAAGATTTGGTTGGCTTCCTAATTATTCATTGACTTCTCCAACATGAAGCCACCATAGGAGTAGTGTAGATCTAGTTTCTCTCTCTAAGTTTTCTTTGTTGTTTTTGGTGCTTTCTCTTGATTTTGTATAAACTCTGATTTAGATGACAATAGATTGGATGTTTATTGCAACAATCATGAGTGGGTAGTTCTCTTCTCTAGTTTCTAATCCCGAATGGTGGATGCTCGGTTTCAATTGCTCAAGGTATGCTCAAAGAATCGTAGCTTCGATTTCTCTCTTTTAATTTCGTGATAGTTGTGTGATTGGATCTATGGGAATGACATATTTGATTGTATTCTTGGATTGTCTAGTCTAGGGATTGCATCTAATATGTTCGATTGAGAATTGTTAAACCCATTGCATGATTTCCTTAATTAATTGAGTTTTTCATTGCATATCTATTAATCATGTGTATTGATGATGGGGTTTTGGGTTAATTTAGGAATGTGCATGGGAGAGTTATGGTTAATTGATCTTTGAGTGTGAAACTAGGGTGTTAGCCAAGCCGAGCCCCAAGGGGGAACATTAATCCATAATATTAGGTGCTTATCCCTTTGCGTTCATCGTAGATTAAGAGACCCGATGGCCTACATGTATGAATTGAAGTCTTATAACCCAATTCTCTTTGCATATGCATGATTGATAGTATCACACAATGCATTGTGTATGGTTGTGTGTGTTTGCAATGATACCTTGAGTAGGAGAACCGAGTAGCCACCGGGACGGATTAGAGACTAGGTTTTTAATTAATTGTTTTAAATCCAATTTGTGCTTACTTTGATTACAAAATCGCTCATGCTACCGAGTCATTCGGCCCATTTCTTTTACTTGCTTTTATTTGATATTCATTGTGTTTATTAATGTTAGCTAGTCATTTGCATATCATTCACTTCAAATTTGCATTGCTTCCTCGTGGATCGATACCGGACTCACCGGTTTATTACTTGACGATACCCTACACTTGGGGTAAGTACACACACACACTTTGGTGTCGGTCATATATCATGCGGAGTCCCCGTGGTAGTGCCACTTTAGTCTCTCGTCCTGTTAAAGAAAGATCGACATGAATCTCAAGGAAAGATTCTGTATTACAAATAGATTTCATTTTATGTGTATTAGTTTATCAATGAAAGCCCAAAAATAAAATTAATTTTGTAAAGAAATATAAATTCCTTGTAATTAATATTTATTAGGAAAAACTAGGTTGCATGATTTTAATTTAGATCATAAACTAATTTTTACAAAATTAAATTGAGATGCATTTTTTTTAGTTAGTCAGAGTATGCGCAGAAATTAGAGGAACTAGGCTGCCCTTGACGCATGGCCAAGAACTCGTGATAGGCTTATGCCCAACACTTCATATTGAGCCGAGTGACCCAGCGTAACATGCTTGGGCCATGCGTGGCCAAGTTGGTGCCTGCAAGAAGGGCTAATGTGCAACCCCCTCTCCTCTTCTCTCCCTCTCCCCCCTCAAGTAGTATTCCTACTCCTACTTGAGGGTTGACTCCTAAAAATTCTACCCTAATTTTTTGTATAAATATATATATATATCATTATCTTCTAAAATATCAGCACAATTTCAAAGCACCAAAAAGCTGACAAATAAAAGAGATTTTTGAGGGTAAAAAAGAGAGCCTCACCCCTTACGAGATTTTTGTTGCTCATTATCCATAGCTGATATTTGCTTAGCTAGACAATATATATTTGCTCAACCAAATAAAATTTTTGGGCACATGCTAGACAATATATATGTTGGATGAAACATCTATAGGGCTTGTGAGGCATCGTTAGTTCAATTTTTTATTTATACCTATGCTAAGACGATCATAATACGCTTCCGTTAAAGTATAAAATTGAATTACACAATGAATAGACTAGGCATGATATATGGTTCACTAAAAACGAGCTTGGTAGGTGTAGAGCTAAATGTTTGGGAGTTGCTCATTGTTCGTGGCTTATATTTGCTCCTATACCAAAGAAATTGTAGGCAGTGATTAATTCATAGATGATAATTTTCAAGTGAAAACATTCATTAGTGAACACTCGTGCCAACCAAAAAGCGAGTAAAGAAGTTAAAGTCAAAGTTCTTATATAAGAAGTTATTTGATCTCATTGATGTACATCCAGACATAAAGATAAGATATTTTTAAACGTTTATGCAATGAAATTTAGAATTAGATGTTAGTTTGAGGAAATGTAAAAGGGTGAGGAAGAGTGTTTCGGCAGGATGTTGTGTCAAAGAATATGAACAATTCGGGAATGTACGTTGTGGAAAAAATGTACAATGGCTTGTGGAAAAAATGTACCAAATAGGATGTTGTAATCATCCCCACAGCCTTTATGGATCAATGGGCAAACACTACATCCAGCTTCAAATAAAAATTTCTTAATTCAATCATTGCCAAAAATTGTAGGGCCAAAAGGACTACAAAATTATGTAGTATTAAACTAATTTGTTTAAAATATGCACACTTTGTTTGGTAGATCTATAGAAGTTAGCATGTTATCTTTTATACTGTCCCCACAAGAATTCAAAATTTTAATCAATACAGTGCCTATTTGGTGGGGAGGTCCCGCTAAGTATAAACCAGCGGTATTGCTGGCAAATAAAAAGCTTCAATTTGAAGCTTTCCAAATTTTACTTTATTATTTTGTTTTATCAAATTATAACTATTTTCAAATTTATTTTATGCAAAAATAATTTTAATAATAATAATAATAAAATAATTTCCATGCTTATAGATTCATTGCATTTATCATGTGGTGTTGTTTTGATTCTTAGTATACATGATGGTTTTTCTCATTTGATTGCTTAGTGCCCTTCTTATGTATAGCTACCCATGAACCACCAAGCAAGTCATTGATTTTAAGATATAAACATTATGACAGGATGAACCACAATAATAGTTGCATTGTCAAAAAAATGATTGATAAAAGTTGTATGGATGAACCACAAAATTGCATGGCATATAAAGAATGTGTTATTCAATTTCTTGATTTTTCTTTTCGAAATATTTCAGAAAATACAAAAATCTTATGACCTTGCAAGTCTTGTGTTAATACTTCTAGAAAATATAGAAATGATGTATATAATGACTTGATTTGTAATGGAATTTTGAATGGGTATAGAAATTGGTTTTCTCATGGTGAAAGAGATGCATTTAATACTACACTCATGTTGGTGATACCAATATTGAGTTGACATCACAAACACATAATCCAATGAGAAACATGGTAGATGATTTTTTAGGATATAATGGTGGTCCTAGAGAAATGGAGAATGAAATTGCACAATAACCAATTATTAGAAGTACTTAATCTAGTGAAACACTAAACTTCGAAGGTAATAAATATTATGATCTACTAAGAGATTGTAATGAAGAGTTGTACCGTACCTAGGATGTACAAAACATATTCAAAACTTAAATTCATTTAGAGGTTTATCATACTAAAACTATTAGTTCATGGAGCAACAACTCATTTGATGGATTAATTAAAATATTAAAAATACTAGTTAATGGGATTAAAATACCGGACTCATACTATGAAACTAGAAAACTTACTAAGGATTTATGGTTTAAATATGAAAAGATTCATGCATGTCCAAATGATTGTATGGTTTATTTTAAAGATAAAGAGACGTGTGAATGTGATATGTCTAGATGAGCACTTGAAGATAGCTCAACATCTAGAACTAAAAGGAAAAAGAAAAAACCAACAAAAATAGTGCGACACCCTACTGATGGCATGATAAGGGTCGCACTTACAATGATGAAATGTTGAGACACCTTACTGATTCTTAAGCGTGGAAAACCTTTGACTCACAACTTCCTGATTTTGTATCAGAACCTTGTAATATTAGATTAGGCTTAGCAAGTGATGGTTTTAATCCATTTGGTAATATGAGTAGTTCTTATATAGCACATGACCTGTAATGTTAATTATTTATAATTTGCCTCCATGGATGTGTATGAAACAAACATCTATTATACTATCAACCCTTGTTCCTAGCCCAAAATGACAGGGAACGACATTGATATTTATTTACAATCATTTGTTCAAGAATTGAAAGAGTTGTGGGATGTTGGTGTTGATACATTTGATGTATCTACAAAATAGTTTTTTCATTTACATGTGGCTTTGATGTGGACAATAAGTGACTTTCCTGGTTATGATAATTTGTCATCGATTTAATAGGATGTCATTAACTTTTACAAATAGTGGAGAGATGCAAGAGTTGGAATCCATGATGATGACAATTATGGTACAAATTGGACACCTATCTCAAAGGATGGATGCTCTAGAGACTCCAAAGCCTCTTACACAGGTACATTATGTTCAAACAAAACTAATTTATGCAATTTTATATTAAATATAATGAGGATGTAAAATTTTTTTTTATTTAATTTATAGGCACCAAACACATTTAGTGGACATAGGCGATTCTCATCTTCGAGTTATGATCCTCAAGATTGATCCACTCAGTAGGTCTTTCGAGTGAGCATTATGACCCTCAAAACTTGTTAGTTTGGGATGCTTGAGGATCTTAATTCTCTTTTTGCTTTTGAGGAAATATGATTATCAATGTGAGTTTGTTTCCAAGATGTTATAGTACGTAGTACATTTTAGGGTGTTTCTAAAATGTTTAATTCTAGTTCACATATAAGTTTTTGTATCAATGAAGAATGTTGGATACCTAATTTTAGTTTGGTACTGTAGTAACCGGTTTTCGTCCGGCCAAAAATTAAATAAATAAAGTACAAAAAAAATACAAAAAAATACAAAAAATACAAAAATATAAAAATACAAAAAAATAAATAAAATATATAAAAAAGAAGAAGAAAGAGGGTAAAGTAGCCGAAAGTAAGGGGTAAAAGAAAAAAGGTAGTGGAAAGAAAAAAAAAAGAAAGGACAAGAGAGAAAAAAAAAAAGGGAGAAAGGGAGAAAGAAAAGGGGAGGAGAGAGCAGAATCGGGAGAGGAATCAGTTTGAGAGAAGAAATCATCGGCGGAAGGACAAGACAAAGAGAGGAAAGGATTTCGAAAGCAAAACAGAGAAAGCTGAGGGATTGGAACCGAGATAGCTGCACCAGATTCAAAGAAGGTAATATACTGCGGTCAACCTAAATAGCTTTTGTTTGTTATGGTTTGAGAATTGTTTTGGTTGATGTGTGAGATTCAGCTTGTTTTATGGAGTTATTGATTGTGACATGAAAATGGTTGAGAAAACCTTAGCTGATGATGAATGACAGAATTTCATTTGATGTTTGTTCGGTTCATAATCTATCTGGGTCTGCTTACTCTGTAATGTCCAATTTTGATATCTGGCGACTTTTCCTGGTTTGGATACCCGATTGCTTTATGCTGCCATATTTGAATCTAGATCTAGCTTTGATACTCCTAATCATTCACTGTGTTAAATTACGATGTCGATACTTGGCTTTGATTTTTCTGGTGTGAATCTTGTTCGCTCACGGTGCTGATGTTTAGTTACTAATATCTGGTTAATCTGTGGTATCAATGCACTGTATATACCTGGTCAATATGTTAATGCCTAGTTCCGATGTTCGGCTATGATGTATTGTTTTGATGTTTGGTTCTTGATGACTGGTGCGGTATTTAGTCTTGAAATTTGGTTTGATTGAAACTACATTGATTATTGAGTTGATTCCTTCGTGGAAGAAATGCTCAAGTGTTGTTGCCGATCCATCGTTTGGGCCTTTGTGTGGGTACAAATCTTGTATTCATTTGGTTTAAATTGGATTTTTCTTATATTTCCAATTGTACATGTATTGATACGGTGTTTGTTTTTTTTTTTCAAAAAATGGTGTTTTAAGGTGGTTTTTGATTTGATTTAAATGGTATTTTTAACCTTTCTCTTGTTGATTTTTGAATGTGGACTGGGCTCGACTCTACTTGGGCCGGACTCGACTTCATTTGGGCCGAAACACATATTTGGAGATCGGATTGGGCTTGAGTAATGGACCCGGCTTCGTGACCATATTTGTATTTGTATTCTTTATTATTTGTTATTCTGTATATAGTTTTATCTTGTTTTATTTGAATATGTCTATCCTTGTAAATATAAGCCATGTAATAGGGTAGGGGAAATAATGAAAAGTAGTGTAGTGTAGCAGAAATAATGAAAAGTAGATTAGTGTAGTTTAGTTTTATTTATGTTTAACGTAATTAGTATGTATGTTTAGGGGTTTAGTTTTACCAATCCATCAATTCAATAATCACGTTTTTACCAACTCTTCATAAAAACAAATTAATGGATACTACATTAAAGTTAACTAGGAGGAGGACTTGATGACATTCAGCTCCTGCCTAGACTTTAATTGTGCTATCCTTATTTAAACAAAATGTAAATGGTAATTTAATTTATTAGATACCTAAATTAAAGTTCATAAGGAGGAGGACTTGATGACATTCAGCTCCTGCCTAGGCTTTAATTATGTTATCTCTTCAAATTAAGATATCATTTGTACTCGAAAAATAATGGTAACTTAATTGAAGTTAACTAGGAGGAGGACTTGATGACATTCAGCTCCTGCCTAGGCTTTAATTATGTTATCTCTTCAAATTAAGATATCATTTGTACTCGAAAAATAATGGTAACTTAATTGAAGTTAATTAGGAGGAGGACTTGATGACATTCAGCTCCTGCCTATGCTTTAATTATGTTATCTTTTCAAATCAAAATATCATTTATATTGGACAAATAACTTTTCAAGAAAAAGCACATAGATCAATCTAGGTAACCTTTTAGGGAGTTGTGGGGTGCCTAACACCTTCCCCACACTCAATAGACCCCCTTACCTATTCTCTAGTTCGTAGACCATTTTTAGTGTCCAATTGCACTTAAATCAATTGGTGGCGACTCTAAACATTTTTCATCCTTTCATTGCCGGTCCGCGTCGTGACCCTGGTTGCGACAGGTACCTTGTTTAATAGTTATTGGATGTATCCTTTTAAATTTTGGTATTCTTTTCATTTGATGATGGAGTTGAATAAAACAGGGTTAATTTAAGTGGATTATTTAATAAATGATGAGTTATTAAATTTAAAAAATAAAAAATAACCAGCTAGCAGTAGTTTAATGCACAAACCGTCGCAAAGCTAAAAGGGAAATTTTATGATTGTTAATATAATAGCGGCAGCTTATAATTGTTGCATAAATTGCGGCGGTTTTCAGAACAGAAACTGCTGCAATAATCATGAAAAGTGGTCGACAAATAACAACAAAATAGTGGCAGTTTAAACCGTCGTATGTTAATTTAGCGACAATTTTTCCGATGATTAAAAAAAGCGTTGCAATAGGTACAATGACATAGTCTATAGCGACACCTATAAAACCGCCGATAATATAATGTAGTGACAGTTTAAACCCCCGCTATAGATTCTATTTCTTATAGATAAGCTTTTTTTTTTTTTTTTTTTCCCTAAATGGCTTCTTTTCTTTCAGTATATATAACTACACGGATTTTTAGGGTTTTTGCTTCAAAATTTGGTTGATTGTGATAGCTATATAAATACTGCATCGATTCTAGGTTATTCCAACTTTGTTCCAATAATTGGTTTCCTGTTTCAAAATCAGATTGCTCGTTTTCTTAGAAGTTCAAATTTGTAGGAGGACCTATACACTTCCTTTCCCTTGTGGAATGGACTTTGCTTTTGAGACCCATTTATATGAACCAGCAAATATTGTTAATATTTGTTAGGCATTGCTGAGGTGGATTTTGTTAAGTTGGTTTAGTTTTGTTATAAAAACATGTTTTAGCTAGTTAATTGATAGTTTTTGAAGAAATGAATGAAAAGAATATTTTCTTCTCTCTGTGTTTGTGTTTTTACTGTTTCCTTTTATGTGAGCCTTCTTTCCACCATTACTAGGGTTAGATTTGAAAGGGGTTCACATCTGTAAGTACAACATTTAATTGTTTTAATGGAATGGAAATAAGTTTCGAATTTAGAATGTTGTCATTATGCTATGACTCCGATATCTACAACATATATATCCTATTAAAAGGAAATGTAAAAGCAAAAGAAAGACAAAATTGAAATGAAAAATCACTCTTATGACGTGGTTTGTCACTGAAACTCCAAAACTCAAGGCATGTAAAAATAATTCTTAGAAAACGAGAACTTAGAGAAAATATGTCAGAACAATAACAAACAAATATGATCTCTTCAAAATCCTAGTCTTCTCACATCAAAGATATTGACCGTTTTGGGTTTACCAATTCCCCGTGAATACATAGGGCCCGCACTGCTTCACTCTTTCAGGAAATTCTCATTTCATGGTACTTAGGCTCAAGTAAAAGGTTTCTTTTAAGTGTCCTTATAAACCACATGGTTTCGGTTTACCAAACCAATGTGTGGTATATTTAACCTGATAAATATTTTTATCTACAAGTTCCTGTTTAGAGACCAAATAGCTATTGAGGCTACTTATACAAGTGGCAACTAAAAAGAAGCATACTTTCATTGAGTAAATTAATTTATTGCAAGCTTAAAATTCATTTTGTGACAAAAAACAAGAAGGAAAATGAGAGACAGAATTCCTTGATTCTCTTTGATAATGTGATCCTTATCAAGCTTTTGAGGAATAAAAGACAACAAAGGAGGACTACTTTTTTTTTTTTTAAGAAACCAGAAATTTTATTTCATAAGGAGGAGGAGAAGAGTCCTTCTCCGGTGGCTCACAAAGGAGGACTACTGATGTACCATTAATCTTCGATCAAATTATGGAATTGCAAAAGAAATTGGAGAAAAGTACCAGCATGAAACCAAAGTTATGAGAATTAAAAAATCAAACCTCATTATGAACCAAAAAAATAAACACCCACCCAAGTTTCTATCAATCAAAAAGTTGCCAGTTTAGGTGTCCCAGTATGGAAATAATACTTTTTAGGTTTCCAAATTTGGGTATGAGAATTGAAAAAGAGGAAAAAAAATTTCTTTACCCAATAACTAAATATAAACAATCAAATTCTCTGATCAACTAATCATCATCATCAAAGCATTTATCCCCAAACATGCATCCTCAACCGATCGTGTAAGGATTAAATTGGTTTCTCAATATAATATAATGTGAAGAGAGGCATTTATTTCTTATACGATTACACAAACGATACAAATTATATATATTTAGTAAACCAGAAGGATCAAATTCACACTCAAACATATCATATATTAGAAATCCAAATACACACTCGCAAACCTTAACACACGCTAATTGGTACTGAAATCCCTTCTTGTCTCTGCACCATATTCGGTTATAAAGGTAGAGAAGTAGAAGGTATTAATTACTTATCTCCAAACAAGTAGCCAAGCGATGAGTCTCCACCAGGAACTGACTTCACTTTTGTGGACGGACGATCCTGGAAATCCATAACAAATGAATTAAGATATGCACAAAATTAAAATCTTGAATGAATTATTGTGTCTGTGATCATGTGAGATTACTCACAGTGATGAAGTTGCCGGAATTCTGGCCTTGCGATCGGTGATAATTGTTTGATGCTTTGTCTTTTTCACTGGAAGGACTATCTGGAGGCTTTTCCATGGTGGTGGGCGTGATATCAACACCATAAGGTGGTGGATTCACTGGCCGGGAGGCCGGAGGTGAAGGCTTTTCTTCATCAGAGCCAAATAGGTAGCCCAGCGAGCTCTGTCCGCCGCCAAAGCTTCCGCCTCTACTCATCCCTAGCTGCGCGCTTTCAAGATCTTTCTTGTCACAAGACAACAAAATTAGGATAGAAAGGGGGCTGTGCACCCGAGTCTTATATATAACCTGGTAAGTGGGGCTGTGAACCGGAGTCATATATATCTAACCTGGTAAGTGTAACTTGTGACTCGTGAATGTGTCCATGGCTTTATTTATTATTTTTGAAATACCACATAGAAATATGTTTGTAGCTGAAATCAAACTTTGGGTACACATATGTATAACCCAATCGATTGCCAACCAAACAACCTTTTATATATATGCGTTTCCATTTATGTGTATATCCATAAACAAGTCCACATTTTTTTTTATAGGCTTAATTATATCATGATGTAATAATATTTGAATGTACTATTTTTTTTTAAAATTAAGTGATTGGTTTAGATATGCATGTAATTAGAATGTACAACAATTCACCAATATGAGTATGATCAAGTAGTCTACAGAGCAGTAGTTGATTAAGCTACCATGAATCTTAAAATCAAATGAAGACATTGCACTGGCTGTACAAATTAAGAGGTGATATCCGATCAAACCTCAATATATATATATATATATATATATATATATATATATATATATATATATATATATATATATACACGAGGAATTCTCCTATAATGTTCTAAAATGAAATCCTAACTTTTAGAATTAATATTGTAATTTATGATAGATCAGTGATCAATCAAGCTAATGGTTTCTTTTGCCTCTATATGGTTGTAAAATATATGGTTTGTTTTTCCAGTCAAGCCCAAGCCTCGCTTAGACTTGCCAAAGAGACGTCACTCCAATTCAAGATCTAGCCTCGCATAAACTTGACAAAAAGGCATCAACCATAATGAGGTCTTACCTCATAAGAAAGTGATATGCCAAAGAGGCATCACCACTATCAGAACTTACCTTTTGCATGAAAATTTATGCCAAAGAGGCATCATTCTGAAGCATCTCTCAGATAAGATTGACCAGAGTTACGATCCTAAATAAGAAAAATGATTTAGATCGTTCAAAGATCATTTTGGATAAGATCGTACGATCTTAAGATTCGATTTTATGATTTTATGGTCTTACGATTTTGCAAAAATGTGTTCTTTTTGTATTTTTTTTCAATTTAGGTGATGATTATTTTGAGAAATGAAGAAGAAAACAATGAAATTACTACAAGTAGTGTTACTGATAGTGGTTGTGGAGAGTATTTTAGGGATTTAGAAATTTGGATATTAGTGACTATTCTTTTAATGATATTGATTTTGAATCTTTGATGACTGATAAAGACATTGATGGAAATAATGAAAAGGATAATACTAGAAACAAACACAATCTTAATGCAAAGTTTTATTTAGAATTGAAATTATAAAATATAAGTTCCAACTTGCAACATAATTATTGTGATTTAAGTATCTTACTTCTCATACTTTCTTGGAAGTCTTGAAAAATTAAAATTTTGTGTATTATTAACATGTTTATAAGTAAACAACAATAATATTTTTATTTTTTATTACGTATAGAATATTAAATTATGTTAATTTTTATAAAAATAAATTATTGTATTATTTATATTTATTTTGTACATTTTAAAAAATCTTACGATTTCACGATTCGATCTTGTTAGCCTTTCATCGATCTTAGGTAAGATCTCGATTTTAATAACCTTGGTCATAACTCACAGACTTACCCAAGGAGAATTATTTCAAGCCAAGGACATACCGTGCATGAGCTGACAAAAAGACACATTTCAATGACATAGAAAGGCAAGATAAGGAAATGAAGAAGCTAATCTCCCGGTCCGATTAAAAGGTTAAGACAACCTATTCAAGACATGGAAAGAATCCCACTAAGTAATAAACACAGCCTTTACGTCTCTTTTTTTTTTTTTGCATCGACAAGTTCCTTGGTTGGCTTACTGTAGTTGGACCCATTAGGGACTCTCACTCCTCAAAAGAAAAAAGATAAAGGAACAGCAAGCAATTACACTTGCTTACTTTATGATATAGAAAGATACTTATAGTTCGGTTGGAGGGGAGCTTGTAGGTCATGAGAACCATTTGAAAGCAGGTGTTTTCTGTTCCTTTGGCAAAATTAGGTGATAAGAAGGGCAACAAATGATCCTAGTCAAGATTTTAACAAATTAAAACAAGAAGAGAGATGATCGGACGACCCTTTTTTGGCCTGGGAACAATCTATCATTTACGTTATTCATGAGGGGATATAATAACCACCGCAGCTGAGAATATGAAATCCATGGGTCATTTTATACTATCCACGATTTAACATGGTGTTCATGGATTCTGTAACTTCGTATTGATGGGAGTTTGTTAAGCCCTAACTGACTCCTAACATATCAACAATAATAAGTATGCATAAACCCTAACTCCCTTCTAACATATCAACAATAATAAATATACATAAAAGTAACATGTCATAAATGTAATCACAATTATGAAAATCCTAATTTAGACATGCCAAAAATAAAATAACATTAAACAATCAAATTAACATGCAAAATAAATAACTAGACAGGAACATGAGAGAAGCCGGATCATACCTTCCACTAGCTCATAAGATAGTACTATCTCTAAAACATGCATTTTCCGACAAGAACTGCTCTTGTGACAAGATAATCATCTGTGTATTTCATTCTTTATCGGAGTAACAACAATAGGAATGGTGGCATCTTTTCTTTATCGCATTAGTGTATTTCAATCACTTGGGTGATAGTTCTCTTTGAGGCAAAACGATATAAATTCGAGAGATCTTAAATTCAATTCTTATTGAGAGTAATATCATTGTCGCGATGCTTTGGGTTTTGACCTCAACTTATCCTATCGTTAAGTGAAAAACTTCTATACACACGAGCCTGATGACGGCTCAACTTAGACCCATATCGAAGACACATATGTATGGCTCGGCATGCCTTACTTAACGTGGGGTGTTGGCTAAGACAATCGACCCCCTTTCTGGCTGTGACAATCAACCCTTGTCTTCCATTATTTTTCTTTGGCGATAGTATTTAGTCTAAATTAGGTAAATATTTTTCCTATATGAATACAAAATGAAAAATAAAAACAATTATTTAGTTATGAAATTTTAAGAAAAAAAAGGTTAAGTAATATGTAACTTCACTTACATTTTCTTTAACACAGGAACCCACAAGTAATAACCTTTAAGGTATATATTGGATAAATTCATAAAGCGACATGATAATATGTAAATCATGCTTGCCAGGCGAGCATATAAAAATTTCATGTACAATTTTATTTACATGTAACATATAAAATATAAAACAAAAACTTCATTTACATTTTTATGGGATGTCCCCAAAGTGCCCCAAGGGACAACATAGTTTATTTATATGATTTTTGGAGAATCTTTCACCCAATCTCCCAAAAGTTGGCAGACATACTATATATGATCCTAAACAAGGTCTTGTCAGTTTTCTTTTTTGGCAAAGTTGAGCAAGTTGCTAATGAAGAAATCTATGATGATTGATGACACTCAAAGATAATTATATGTCAAACACAAATGTACCCACAAAATTATTAAAATTAATAATAGTGGGGCTAAAACTTGAACTTGAAATAATTGTCATGCACAGTACAATATGTTTAAAAAGCATCTTTAAAATCTCTTTTTATAGAAAATGAAATGCTTTGTCAAATTTGGGTGTCCCAATGGATGATAATGTATTTGTATAGGCATGGAGTTTGCCTATAGTCTAACTTACAATATTTTAAAACCAAGGTTTCTGCCAAGATAGCTACGTAATACTGATATTGTTGTCTATGCTTATCCTACTATCTATACTTATCTTGATCTAACAGATATATCACTTGTAACAGTTCTCTATCATCTGTAACCAACTCATATATAAATATGTTATTAGCTAGCTCAATTCCATTGAGCATCCTTTCATCCATTAATATTCTTAATTTGGTATCGGAGTAGTCCGGCTAAACGCCTACCAATCTAGATCCTATGGATTCTAACACCTCAAACTCTTCTGCTGCAGCTTTTGCTTCTACACTTGCAATGTCCCTGAGTATTACTCTTGCAGGGCTTCAACTTGGAATCAAAGCAACTCTGTTTGGAAATTGTCTATCCTAGTTTCGCTCTGTTGAGTCTAACATCATCAATTTTCTCTTATGACAAGCCACAATTGTTCCTATTCTTAAGGGAAATCGGCCCTATGGTTTCATCTCTGGTTCAAATCCTCTTCTAGAAAAATTATTAGAGACTACTTCTTCCATTGGTGATGTGGAAATGAAAAGCAATCCTGCTTATGAGGAATGGTCGGTCTCAGAGCTATTGTTGGGCTGGCTATTAAGCACCATGTCAATAGACATTGCATCACAACTACTACACTGCAAAAGCTCCAAGGGACTCTAGGATACGACACAGAGTCTATCAGGAGCCCACACCAAATAAAAAATCATCTACTACAAAGTTAAGTTATGGAAAACCGGGAAAGGATCAATGACAATGGAAGAGTATCTTAAACAAAATGAAGGGTATCTCTGATAACCTAGCACTAGCAGATTGTTCTATGTCTGTAAGTGATTTGATTACTCAAACTCTCTCTGGATTAGATGCTGAGTATACCCCTATTGTTGTTCAACTTAATGATATGGAAATCTCTCACTTCGGTGGAGTTCCAAACCTATCTTCTAACCTTTGAGAATAGGTTAGAACAGCTTCACTCCTAGTAGTCAATCAACATTACACAACCTATGCAAATTACACAGCAGCCCAAGATGGATTTGATGCAACCAGAGGTCAATGTGGTCGATTCAACAACCGTGGTGGAGGTAGATTTCGTGGCAGAGGCAGAACTAATAATTCAAGGCCTCTATGTCAAGTATGTGAGAAGAATGAACATACAGCAGCCCAATGCTTTCATCGTTACAACCAGAACTACAATGGAACAGTTCCAAAGATAAGAGGTAATACATCCATAAATGGAAATCATAATTTTGAAGCCTACATTGCTACTCCAGGGACTATTGGTGATCAATCTTGGTATGCTAATAGTGGTGCCAGCAGCCACGTCACAAGTGACTTGGAAATCCTAAACCATAAAATTGAATACACAAGTAACTTCTCACTCACAGTTGGTGATGGTGCTAAACTTAAAATCTCACACGTAGGCAATACTTGCTTTCCTTTACTAATTGATAAACCTTTATTTCTAAATAGAATTTTACATGTTCCAAAAGTCACCAAAATTTGTTCAGCATATCACAACTCACCTCAGACAATAGAATTTTTGTTGAACTTCACTCACATGGTTGTTTTATAAAGGACGAGGACACGGGAATGGTGCTACTCCATGGGAGAATTAACGATGGTCTATACAAGCTAGATGTGCCGCGAGATTATTCCACTGTCAAAGGTTCCTCCTCCAATATCTTGATGTCTGCCTCTCGTTTCAATGCCTATTCTAGCAATAAAGATTCTGATAATGTGTCTCTATCGTCTGTCAAAGAAGAGTGACATAGGAAACTAGGCTATCCCTCTAATTAGCTATAGTTTTAAAACATTGTAATGTCTCTTTCAATATCAATGAAAACTTTAATTTTTGTGATGCCTATCAATGTGGAAAATTGCATAAACTTCCCTTCTCTTTTTCAAACTCACATGCCTCCAAGCCTCTTGACCTCATTCATACAGATCTTTGGGGTCCTGCTCCAATTGTCTCAATATCTGGTTTTTGTTATTTCATACATTTCATTGATGACTATAACAGATTCACTTGGATATATCCTTTGAGAAATAAGAGTGAAGCATTAAGTGCATTCATTCAATTGTTGGCGTTGGTGACTTTGGATCTTGTGTGAAAATACCATGAGGAAGTAACCCATGGAGCTACCCGATGTCCACCTGTTGATGTTGTAATCCAAATTCAGCAAATATATCATCATTATCTCAACGCCTGGAATAAAAAGAGATCTAAAATTTGCTTAGAGATTTTGGATTGGACTCCACCTTCGCAACACTAGATCAAAGTCAACTTGATACTACAACTTTTGGAGTCAGGTCTGCCATATCAGTAATTGGCCGATCTTCTACTAGAAATATCATTTTCTCAGAGATTAGATCCTTCCCTAGTATTGCTCCAGTTGTGGGTGAGATGAAGGCTTTGTTACTAGGGCTGGCTAGATGTGTGGAGCTTTCTGTTCATAAGGTTAATCTTGAAGGGGATTCCTTAGTGGTGGTGAATGCTATCAAGCAGTCCAGTTTAGTTTCGGAGTGGGTTATTGTGGACTTGATTATGAAGGCTTGGTGCAAGCTTGATGAGTTTCATAATTGGTCTATTACCAAAATTCACAGGTGCCAGAATACTTGGGTGGACTCTTTCACTAAATGGGTCGCTGCTAGAGATTTGTTTGGCAGCATTCCTAGTTGCATGTTCTGAGAACTTCAGCATTGGTTGTATAACGGTCAAGATCCTCTTGATCATAATTTTGGGGTTCTTATTAGCCCGTTCTAGTTTGCCATACAAAATAAAAGTGCATTCATTCAATTTAAAACTCTAGCTGAAAATCTTTTGGAAAGGAAAATTAAAACTTTACAAACACATTAGGGGTGAGTTTCAAGCATTCACAGATCTTGGAAAAATCTCTGGGATACTCTTGTCCTCACACCTTATGTCAAAATCGTAGAGCTAAGTGTTAGGTGTAAAATACACCTATTTTTCTGGGCTTAAAGTTATTATTTTTCTATGTTGTTTAGTGCAAAATACTACCCATATTGGTATTTTTATGAACAGGTACTACTGGAGGGTAAAACTGGCATTGGACAGAAATTGTAACCTGTTTTGCAACCTATTGCGGCCGTAGAACGCGGGAATTATTCTGCATGTTTAAGTTGCTGATGTGGCAAATATAGCTGGGCTAACTTAGGGTTTTAAAGCTATATAAAAGGGTTCATGTGCTGGAGACGAAAAGGGAGTGGGTGAAAACATAAACCTAATTCGGAACAAAGAGAGACGGCAAGAAGGAGGAGAGGAGATATCAAGCTTGGCAGTCCAATTCTTCAACAAATCTCCACTCTTCCATTGATTTGAACATTGTTAATGAGTATCTTTATGGTTTTTATTATGACTATGTGTAGCTAAACTCTTTTCTAGCTAGGGTTTCGTAATTCTTCTACCATAAACCTTGTGCACAGATTTAATTGACAATCAGACTAAGTTTAATTCTTTGTTCTCTGGATTGATTGTTTATTTCCTATTGTTATGCATGCCTGATCAACATCATAATTTTAGGAATTGTTAGTTAAACATATTCGGCTGACCATGACCCGGTGTTTGACGAAGTAACAAGAACTTGCGTAAGATCCAAGTTTTGGGAACATAGGACATAACTGATTGGGTAATATACCATTATCCTAGATTGTGCAACTGTCAATTTCCTAGTGCTTATGCTTGTCTTAGGAAACTCTTAGGATAGACCAACCAAGACTCCTTTGGTAAGAAAAGATCTTGCAACTGGACCAAAGTCAGGATCGTTGTTTAGGGAAATCAAATTGACTGCAGCTGGACCAAGGCCTTTCAATTGACATTGTTAAACTTTTAAATTGTGTGATTGCATATTAATCTGTGTGCATAGGTGGAGGTAGTTGGCAAGCCAAACCCAAGCTAGGTTTCATTCATTGATATTGAGTCCTATTTTATTGTTAGTTGATATTAGAAGCATCTGAAATTAATTTACACTATTGTTAGTAGTTATAGTTGGTAATTAATACAGTCCTCGTGGATTCGACCCCATTCACTATTATACTGTCAGTCGGCACGTGCACTTGCGAGTGGGATAAACCCATCGGTATTGAGTTGCAAGTATTTCTTGCAATAAAAAGTATCGATCAAGTTTTTTGACGCCGTTGCCGGGGACTGTTAAGTTTATTATCGGTTGTTTCTTAAGGCAATAGTGTGTATTTATTTATTTCTTTAGTTTATTTTTACTACTGAAACTTACCTCAAAAAAAAAAAAAATTTCGTGTGCAGATACAAAATTGCCTCTTAAGAGAAGCATGGCTGAAGATCCACTTAATCGGGCAATTCAAGTTGCTGGTGGCGCTGGGAATGCTGAGGGTATGGCACGAATACCCATGATGAACAGGTATATCCCACAAAACATTACCCAGCCATCATGTATCATATACCAACCTACGGGAGCAGCTAATGTGAGCTTATCACCCCAATTGCTAAATTCTGTGCCACATTATGAGGGGCGGTTTGATGAAGATCCACATCAACATCTAAAGGATTTTACCGATCTTTGTCGAACTCAACACATGACAGGGATGTCTACTGATAATCTGAAACTGGTACTCTTCCCCTTCACTCTTAGAGGAGGAGCCAAGATGTGGTACAACTCTATTGAAGCATGTACTATTGGCACATGGGAGCATATGGCAACTAAGTTCTTAAGGGAATTTTTTCCAGCTCATAGAACCAAGCAGCTGGTGCGAGAAATTCAAAATTTTCAACAAAAAGATGGTGATTTATTCTATGAGGCTTGGAAAGATTTCAAGAGCCGCTTAACTCGTTGCCCAACTCATAATCTGTATAAGGATGATGTTGTGCTGCACTTTTATGAAGGGTTGAATGAGATTAATAGGATGAAGGTTGATTCAGCTTGTAACGGAGTATTGATGCGGAAAAGTAGTGAGGAAGCAATGGAGCTATTCAAAGAATTGAGCGAAGATTCTCAACAATTTTCTACACGGGGTAGAAGCTCAACAAGGAAGCAAGGCATGTACGAAGTAAGTGCTGACACTATGGTACAAGCTGAGATGGGAAATATCAATCGAAAAATTGACATGATTGTTGAAGCCATGAAGGGAATGAATATGAAAGCTTCGGTGCCAACAAAGCCAGTTACTGTGTGTGCGATTTGTTCAAATAATGACCATGTGACTGAAGCCTGTCCATTGACTTCTATGACAGACCAAGAACAAGCCAATTACCTGGGGCAAGGAAATTTCAACATGAGAAATCAAGCTTACCCATGGCGTAATCACCCAAATTTCTCATGGAGGAATGAACAAACTACAGCTGAAACAGCAGCTCCTGCACAGCAACCCGCAAAGAGGAGTGACTTAGAGACCACAATGATGCAATTCATGCAGCAAACAACTCAAGCCATTCAAAAGTTAGAGACCCAAGTGGGACAAATGGCTAAGGAGATGAGTGAGAGGAAGAAGGGAGAATTACCTTCACAGCCCTTGAATAACCCAGCTCGGCAACCAGAGCAATTGAAAGCTGTAACAACTCTCCGAAGTGGCAAGGAAATCAACAAAACAGAGCAGCTACGAACAGAGTCTACAAACAGCAGTAAAGCTACAAACAGGGTACAAACAGGCCGTAAAACTACACCAGTGGAGACACAGGAATGGGAAAGAGATCCTCCACCTTTCCCGTAAAGGTTTGCCAAAAAGAAAACTGATTCTAAAGCATTAGATATTTTTGAGAAATTACGTAAGGTGGAAATTAATATTTCATTGCTTGATACTATTAAACAAATTCCTTCTTATGCTAAATTTCTTAAAGAATGTTGTACTCAAAAGAGAAAATTTGCTGCTCATGAAAAAATTGCTTTGAAAGAAGAGGTCAGTGCTGTGTTGTTAAATAAACTCCCACCAAAACTTAAAGATCCTGATAGTTTTACCATACCATGTAAAGTGGGAAATCAATTTTTTGAAAAGGCACTATTAGACGGAGCCAGCATTAATTTGTTACCTTACTCTGTCTATGAAAAACTTGGGTTGGGAGAACTCCAAGAGACTTCTATAACTCTACAACTAGCTGACCGTAGTGTCAAAAGACCCAAGGGGATTTTGGAGGATGTTTTGGTGACTGTAAATGACTTGATCTTGCCTGTCGATTTTGTTGTGTTGGATATGGAGGATAGTCCTAGATCCTCATCTTTACCTATCATTCTTGGATGACCTTTTATGGTTACTGCTGACATGAATATTAATGTGAGAAAAGGGACTGTAACTATGCAAGTGAATGACAGAATTGGAATTTCGCGTGTTTGATGCTCTTAAATCTCATGATGATCATAGTGATTGTTTTGATGTTGATACTACAAATGATCTTGTGAGTGAGGTTTTTCAGGTTACTAGTGTGGAGCCAATTGCAGCAGTAGTGGCGTATGGTTTGAATGAGAAAACAATTTTGGAGGGAAAGTTGGAGGATGACCATATAGAGGAGACCATCCAAGCATTCCAATTGAATCGACCCTATGGTGGTAAGACTACTCCTCTTTTTGAGCAATTGACGCCTACTAATACATCTTTTGTTCCCTCAGCAGTTAAAGCACCTAATTTGGAGTTGAAGCAGTTACCTAGTCACTTGACGTACATTTACTTGGGTGATAACAACACTGTACCGGTGATAGTAGCTGCAAACCTGAGTTTGGGGGAGGAGGAAAAGTTGATCCGGATATTGAGGCAGCACAAAACGGCCCTTGGTTGGACCATTGCGGACATAAAAGGGATCAGCCCCTCAAGATGTATGCACCAGATTTTATTGGAGAATGATGCAAAGCCCACTAGAGAAGCACAAAGGCGATCGAATCTGCATTTGAAAGATGTTATCAAAGCTGGAGATAAGTGTCGCTTGCAACTAAACGAGCTTGAAGAATTGCAGCAAGAAGCCTATGATGATGCAAAGTTATATAAGGAGCGAGCCAAGAGGTACTATGACAAGAAGCTTGTGCGGAAAAATTTTTCTGTTGGGCAGAAGGTGCTGGTGTACAACTCTCAGTTGAATTTTTTTTCGGGCAAGCTCAAATCAAAGTGGCATGGCCCGTATGTGATACAAGCTGTGTTCCCTCATGGTGCATTGGAGTTAAAACATCAGGATTCTGATAGAACATTTAAGTATAATGGCCATCGAGTGACGCCTTATTGGGAGAATGTACAAGTTCCTGTGGATGAAGTGGTATTCCTCCACGCTATTAATCTCTGACAGAGTCCAAGACTATGTCCGGTTGAAGACAATAAATTTAGCACTTCATGGGAGGTAGCCCATGTGGAAGAGGAGCACAATTTTGACAACTTCAATCAGCTAAGTCTCTTTTCCTTTTCTTTCATTTACTTTTGTTATTTATTTTTGTCATTGCAAATTTTCGTTTTGTTCTTTCTTTTTAAACATTGAGGACAATGTCAACTTCAAGTTTGGGGGAGAGAGAATTTGCTTTTGCCGAAAATTTTTGAAAAAAAAAAGAGAAAAAATTTTGAAATTGTTTTGAAAAGAGAATTGGCATACTTGTGCTTAATTGTTATGAAGTGCTTTTGAGACTGATGGTGTGATTCTTTGCATGATCTTTTGCAATGAATGTCTGCTTAGTTTACATATTATTTGCATCACCAATTAGCTTGTGAGGAGCCTGCAGAAATTTTGTGTGCTATGAATTTTATGACTTTGTATAGCTAGAACTTGCATTAGACCATCTGAAGTAAATACTATATTTTTGTTGTTTGAAAGTGATGAAGGCATTCTTTGTCAATCTTGGCTTACCTTGAACCTTACCTCTGTTCCCATTCCTTTGAATGAATATTATTCTCTTGCAATAAACCTTCCCATCTTTGTGATGTGTTATGCATGTTTCATAAGTCATAAAAATAGAATCCATCATGAGACTATCGTTTGGAAGGTGATTGATAAGATGAGGAGGAGTTTAAGTGTGGTGTTTGAAAGAAGGCAGTTCTGAATATTAAAAGATGTGTAGAGTTCTAGGGAATTTGCAACCTGTTTGTGACCTAAGTGCTACCTGAAGCTCACACAAAAATTGGAGACTCAAATCTGAAGTAGCCAGTTAAAAAAAAAAAAGAGAGAGAGAGAAAAAAAAGAGAGAAGCTGAAGTCTCTCAAGGAAAATTCTAATAAGGTTTGCTTGTGATTCAAGATCTATCTATGATTACTAGAGGTTCAAAGAGGAAGAAGGAGCGCGTGTGTAAAAAGTAGAGATTTGAAGCTCAACAGAGGGAGATGTTTGATTTGATTCATGACGGGACCTCCTTACCCTGATTTTATTTGGTTGATATGTTGATAATCTGACTAGTTTTGGTGATACTCTGACTTGTTAGTTTGGAGGAGTGGAAGCCCTTGTTATTCTATTATGTTGGTTGGTTAGATGGAGTTAGGATTAGTCTTATGATGGATGCCTATTTTTGAGACTCTATGGTATATGG
Organism: Tripterygium wilfordii; assembly: GCF_013401445.1. Taxonomy (NCBI): domain Eukaryota; kingdom Viridiplantae; phylum Streptophyta; class Magnoliopsida; order Celastrales; family Celastraceae; genus Tripterygium; species Tripterygium wilfordii. Next base: position 7,801,533 of record NC_052247.1, read on the forward strand.
CATGATCATCACATGTTTTGTTTGAACCGTACCTTTATCTAGCCTATGCTATTCCTTGAAGCTTATCCTTCTTACATTGAACTTACTTGTGATTAGATTATGATGACTTCAGTTTGAATCCAATTTATATTTATTTTGTGTATCTTTGAGCCTTCCTTAGCCAAATTTCTTGCCCTAATAAAGTCCTTCTGATTCATTGAATGAGAATTTTAGTGTGAAGTAAGGTTGGTGGACATGCAAGCATATGGCTGCAGGTTATGAGTTCATACGAGAGTAAACACCACCCTTATACACTTGAGTGAAAATTTTCTTCTATATATTATGTGTGTACCTTGGGAGGGTGTGTGAGAATAATTGTGTAAACTAAAGTGGTTGTGATTAGAGTTAAGGCTTTGCAATTTTCTACTAGATGTCAATGTTGTATTGAAATAATGAGACAGTACTTGTGCTGCCAATTCTTGATTGCAGTTTTTCAAATGATGCTTAAATAGTTTGAACTTTTTCTTGATTGCTTGCTTGAGGACAAGCAAGGTTGAAGTTTGGGGGATTGTGTTAGGTGTAAAATACACCTATTTTTCTGGGCTTAACGTTATTATTTTTCTATGTTGTTTAGTGCAAAATACTACCCATATTGGTATTTTTATGAACACGTACTACTGGAGGGTAAAATTGGCATTGGACATAAATTGTAACCTGTTTTGCAACCTATTACAGCCACAGAACGCGAGAATTATTCTGCATGTTTAAGTTGCTGATGTGGCAAATATAGTTGGGCTAACTTAGGGTTTTAAAGCTATATAAAAGGGCTCATGTGCTGGAGACGAAAAGGGAGTGGGTGAAAATAGAAACCTAATTCGGAACAAAGAGAGACGGCAAGAAGGAGGAGAGGAGATATCAAGCTTGGCAGTCCAATTCTTCAGCAAATCTCCACTCTTCCATTGATTTGAACATTGTTAATGAATATCTTTATGGTTTTTATTATGACTATGTGTAGCTAAACTCTTTTCTAGCTAGGGTTTGGTAATTCTTCTACCATAAACCTTGCGCACAGATTTAAGTGACAATCAGACTAAGTTTAATTCTTTGTTCTCTGGATTGATTGTTTATTTCCTATTGTTATGCATGCCTTATCAACATCATAATTTTAGGATTTGTTAGTTAAACACATTCGGCTGACCATGACCCGGTGTTTGACGAAGTAACAAGAACTTGCGTAAGATCCAAGTTTTGGGAACATAGGACATAATTGATTGGGTAATAGACCATTATCCTAGATTGTGCAACTGTCGATTTCCTAGTGCTTATGCTTGTCTTAGGAAACTCTTAGGATAGACCAACCAAGACTCCTTTGATAAGAAAAGATCTTGCAACTGGACCAAAGTCAGGATCGTTGTTTAGGGAAATCTAATTGACTGCAGCTAGACCAAGGCCTTTCAATCGACATTGTTAAACTTTTAAATTGTGTGATTGCATATTAATCTGTGTGCATTGGTGGAGGTAGTTGGCAAGCCAAACCCAAGCTAGCATTGAGATAGCGGTACGTCAGTGAGGAGGAACGAGATAATTATATAGGAGAGAGTAGGAGTTTACGAGAAAGACCTAAAAGGACATGGCTTGAAATAATAAGAAATAATATAAAGTTAATAGCAGTCGATGAATATATGATACATGATAAAAATGAATTCAGACAACGAATATACGTGGTGGATTCTCATTACACTATTATTCTTCATGACACATACTTGGTAGATTCATACTAAAACTTAACTACAAATTATTTGAATAGTGAAAATGTTATTTGACCAATATTTTTATAGATGAATTTGGTTTTTTTTCCTATTGTCCTAATTTATAAATTGATAAATTAATTTTTTATGTTGCGTTAGAATTATTTTTAAAAATATGTCATTAATTATTTTTGACATATGTAAGAAGGTAAAAATATGAGATATGACTAGTATCAAAATGGGTCATTTATAGACTATATATATAAGACCAGGGGTGGAGGCATGGTTGTACTCAGGGTTTTGAAAACCGAATTGATCATCGAATCAAAACCCTAAGAAGCAAAAGAGATTTCCCGCTTCTCTCTCCTTGGTCCCTCTTCTTCTCTCTTTTTCGATTTTTGTAAAATTGGTTTTGTTTTGTTGTTTATTTTTTATACATCTTCCTTCTCTCTCCAACTTTCTTGTCATCTCCTCATCTCTCTCCAGCTTTCATGTTCTCTCTCATCATCTCTCTTCTCACTCAAGCTCACCACCACTGCTCACATGGCATATTTGCCGTCCAACCATCGTTCGTGACGCGGCTAGTCCCAAAGAACCACAAAGAGATGAGGATCAAAACCGAACAAACCCCGATGAGTTTCGTCCACCACAATTGCCGGAATCATCCTAGAAAGTTCACGACCACCATGGGAAAGATCACTGGATCTGGACAATCCAACCACTCGTTGAGGAAACCGACACTACCAATTGACTCACCTCGACGAGGAGTATTTTACACACCCGTTTTCGGACCGAAAATGTCATCGGAATTGGATAGTATAATAAGATATTGTGTTCATTTGTGAGAGTGTAATAAGACACTTTTTTCATTTTATTTTTAATATTTTGCAAACATTTAACATGTTATTTTTTGATTGAAAGACATTGATTATGGGCAGTCTATTTGTTCCAGTGGGTTATTACATTGTGTCTTCTGGCTGTATATTTTCTCTCATTGGTTTATTACACTTTGCAATTGACAGTGATTTAGCCCAGTGGGTTATTACACTGTGCATTTGGCAGTGTTAACTTTTTATCATACAGTGTTTTATTACACAGTGTAGTCATGATAGTGTATTTGAAGATATGTAATTGATGGTGGCTTATTATGCAGATCATTAAAGATTTGCATTAATCATATCGATTGGAAATTTTATTGTAAGCACTCATATAATGCTATTATAATATTACACTATATTTCTTATGAAAAACTTGACAAAACCATTTTCTCATTTATATATTTCTTACTGTTTGTCAGTAACAATGTAATTACCTGATTTAAGAGGTTCCGAAAGAAGTTATGATTTAGGCAGTTGACTCATCGAAATCTTGTTCATTTTATGCTCTCTCTCTCTCTATATATATATATATATATATATGTTGTTCTCTTGTGTTTTGTTTTGATATTTTAAAATGCAGTATTACAGTGCGTATATCGTAGTGTATTTGGTTTCAATGATTTATTACACTTACATTTCTGTAGTGTATTTGGTTATAGTGGCGTATTACACTTTAATCACCAAAAGCGTAATAAGCATTCTGTTATGAGAAAAACCATGCTTCAAAATATATTCATAACATGTTCACCTGATAAATACATAATATTTTATAATTGTTTAACCATCATATATAACAAATTACATTGTGCAAAATGATATGGAAATTATGATATGCCCACCGACACCAATGACAAATGAATTGCAACTCTTATTCGATCGAATTCTAGCAAATCATTAATCTCTAGTTGCCTTTTCTCACTCGGATTTATCAGATATCTATAATCACCATTCGCATTCTTCGTTATTGACCTCATTGAAAACCTATTTACTTGACCATAATCCTTGTAAAATTTAAACATCTCATCAACCGAGTCAAATAGCATTCCTATTATTGGGACATTCGATCCACCAGTCTCAACACAACCATTAACACTATCAACTTGATTGAAATTTATCTGACTATAATATTATCCTATATCACTTTTCTAATCAAACAATCAAACAAAAAAAAACAACATGACCTACTAATCTCAAATACATTATGCATACTGAAAGTGTTGTTAACTATATTTTCTAAACAAACCATGAAACAAAATAAACTACTAAATCATAGAATGAGACAACACAAGCTAAATTCCTCAATTTTGCATTATGCATTCTGCAAGTGTATTTATATCACTTTTCTAACCAAACAATGAAAAAAAAAATAACAGGACCTACTAATCCCAAATACATTATGCATACTTGCAATGTAGTTAACTATATTTTCCAAACAAACCATGAAACAAAATAAACTACTAAATCATAGAATGAGACATCACAAGCTAAATTCCCCAATTCTGCAAGTGTATTTATATCACTTTTCTAACCAAACAATGAAACAAACAAAAAACTACAAGACCTACTAATCCCAAATACATACTAGCAGTGTAGTTAACTATATTTTCCAAACAAACCATGAAACAAAATAATTACACTTTTCGTTATGATAATGCAATAACCCACTATCAAGCTTCACAAGTAATCTATAAGACATTCAATCAACAAAAAAAGCTAAATACACTGCCAATGTATAGTGTACTAACGCACTGGAGCATACCTTCTACATGGGTCTCCATTTTCTGATGGCCATTTCGGTCGACGAAGGGCTGGGCTAGGTGCTCCTCACATAGGGAAGTCCATTGGTGGTGTCGGGTTGCCAAATCGACATCGGAATGGATCTGTGATTTTTGTCTGGTGGATACCCATGGCTTCATGGTGGATTTCTGATAAAATCAACAACCGTTGATGGCAAGTGGTGGCTAAGTGTTGCTCCTGGGGGCCAGACGCTTCTTTTGGCGACAGTGGCGGTCATATCAGTGGTCGAACAGTGGAGGTCCGTTGTTGGCCGTGAGAGAAGAAAAGAGAATCGCGTGAGAGAGAGGAGAGGGAGAGATAGAAGAGAGAGAAAAATGAAATCTGAGGAGAGAGAAAAGTGATTTATAGGGTTTGATTTTTGATTTTTGAAATTTGAATTTGCCTAGTCACTTGCTTACATGGCTTGCCATGTCATTATGTACACTTATGGATACCAATTCTATGTATGAGTATCACTACCGGTTTCATAACATTGCGTTGACCAGATTGGATGCAAGGCCGGTCATTGATTGGATTGGTGTGACCGACGACCGGCTAGTTTGGGTTTCATAACATGTGTTTCTTATAATTTATGACCCAGGTACTTTTTAAAAAATAGCAAAAGAGTACTTTTCATTCCTCAACTATTGGTCGGGTTTCATTTTCGTCCCTTAGCTTCTTTTTTTTTTTCCCTTTTTCATCCCCCATCTATGGGAAAGTACCTTGTTTTTCGTCCCCCATCTAAATTGTTCGTCAGATAAGGTTTTTCCCAACTTCAATCTCACTTAAAAGGACGAAATGATACTTATCAATAGTTGAGGGACGCAAATGGGAGAAAAAAAAAACTTAGGGACAAAAATGAAACTCGCCTCATAGTTGAGGGACGAAAAAATATCTTTTTACCTTTAAAAAATATATTTTTGAAAACAAAACATTTTAGAGAACTTATTTTTAGTGCAAATTGATTTTTTTATACTCCTTGTGATGCGTGACTCTTTAAAAGACAATCAAGAAATTAATAATTTAATAGTTGAAATAATATTTAAAGTAATGATAATTAAAGAATTCAACATTGTAATAATTTTTCAAAGAAGTAAAATGAAAAACTCAACGAGGGAACTACAACATATTGCAAGGTTTATATTTTAAGCCAAGACAAAAGCATATGAAAAGGAGGATTAATAATTAGTACTAGAGTTGAAATGTTGTGGCTTATGGTCTGGTCACCACTTTTAAAATACTAGGTGAGCTTTTGTTGCAACAATGCTTAGTGGAGGAAACTGCTCCTTGTCAATTCAAAAACCAAATTAAAGTTACATAATCCCACTATTACAAAATAATTACTTTATAGTTTAGCCCGGCATCATCATTTTTCCTATTGACAAATAGACCTTTGATTTTCCAACATATATATCGAACTAGTGGTTTTGCCGCTCATCTTAAAACAATAAAAACCTTAGAAATGCGCTAATACTTATTGTTTGTATCAAAATTGACCTCCACACATCAGTTTACACGTGTCAAGATGGCCCCACAATTTACAAAGAATGGCCAATCTCCTGGTGACATGTGGCAGAGACAGAATCGTTTTTACATTAACAATTATACGTTTTATAGGTTTTTGATTGGTTGCTGGCCTGAAATCTATGAGGTGTTCATAGAAATCAGGATAGTCTAAGATTCAATGTCCAAACGGCTACAAATCAAGAATTGTGGTCTTAACAGATTATTCTTTTGAAAAGTGGTTTGTTGAGAAACAATCGAGGTTTCAGCAAGATTATCTCAAAGAGAGTTCAAGAGAAATGGGAGTTTGTTAACTAAACGTTCTTGATTTCTCTCAAACTTGTTTCCAGCGGAAACATGACATCACGGAGCCTAAGTCACGTTCGTGCTGCACATCAAAGAAGAACACATTTTTACACAATCTTTCATGCAAAAGCATCAACAAAATGGTTACCGTTGGCCATTATCACGCCCCCGATTTCCATAGGGAAAAAGAACGTGAGGAAATGACAAAAATACTTGGGATTAAACGACAGGCGTGGCGCAACATTGCGTAACAATGGCACCATCCGAATGAACCAATCCCTAACATGAAAAATTGCCAAAAGTGGCTCAAAAATTTTCTTCAAAAGCATAATAAACTACAATCAACGCAACCTACATAAACCATACATAATAAGCCTCTAGTATGTGAATATGAAAACATCTGATCCGATGTCTCTCACACCCAAATAACATCAACACAATCCAGAGACATGTCAAGAACTACCATGCCAAACACCATAATGTTTTAGTAAGACAAAATAGTCAACATCCGAGTACACAAAGTAGCTCTAATAGAAAATTAGAGTGCATGTAGAGCAAATAGAACAAAAGGGAGCAACATGGACTACGCCCGCATCTCACGTCAGGTGGCTGCTCATCCTCCTACTCACCTGAAATAAAGATGGACAAGGAAAGAAAAGAATAGGGTGAGCCAAATGCTTAATAGGTTAAAGAAAGAAATGACCTATGTCGAAAAGAGAAACTAAAGTAAAACTTGAAGATCACAATGATAAACCTAATATGCCAATCCATAAATGACGCACATGCCTACAAATGATATACATTTAAACCAATTACCGAGTATCCCAAATCTCCCTCGAAAACCATTCTTTAGTTTTGCCATGATCCTCTACCAGTCTTTCACCGAAAACCGATCACAAGTTATTGCTTAACTAGGTTATAAGTACACCTAATAGAGCATCTGGAGCCTTAACTTGGGAATTGGAGTATACCATTCCAATAGCCTAATTCTGACTAAAGAATCTTGGGCCAAGAGCTTTACCCAATCTTAGACCCTCGCGGCCTTAGTCCCTAGACCCATTTCCCCAGAACTCAGGTTAGTTAGGCTCGAGTTACCAGTTGTATCAAATATTTATAAAAGATCCATAATTCTCATACCAAAAATCTCATCAAACTTATGATGCATGTTTTACCCTTTTTCTAAAGTTTAAAACATAATCACATCCATCTCCCATTTGTCGAAAATGTGTAAGTTTAAGGAAACCAAATAATGTGTGTATATATATATGTATCCATAGACGGATTTGCAACCCCACACCATTTCAAAGTCATAATGCATGAACCCTTATTTCCCTAAGAAAAACTCAACATTACACATCAAGCAAGTAATAACAATTTCCAAGAGAAGCACCAAGGACTTAATTCAAGGAGAGTCCAAGAACACACACCATGCCCAATCAAACACCAAAGTTCAAATAATAGTTCTCGAGAATTTATTCAAGGAATATCCATAGCCATGCAAAGAGTGGTCTCCAAAAGGATTACCACATCAAGAATAAGCAACAACAACAGGATCGCCCCCACGTGCGCATTAATTGCTTTTCGAGTACTATCCATTGAGCCAATTACCCTACACACAATACAATTTGTCATTAACAACCCAGAATAATTGATTCATACTAAAAATCCCAAAATGCCCATGAACCCTAAAATCCCAAATCACCTAAATCTCCAAATACAAGTTTTTAGGTTTAAGAGGCTTACCAAGATTATAGAAACAAGTAAAAGAAAGTGATTCAAGCTTTCTTTAGGCCTCCAATAATGCAAGAACTCATGGATTCGAGTTTGAGTTCTACCCTTGAAAATTAGACAAAAAGAGGAGTTGAAGAATGTGAAATATAGAGAGAAGAAATCCGTATACTTAGGAACACCTCAAGTTAGAAGAATCTTACCTTAATGGATGATCTTGGTTGATGGAGAATAAGGGATTTTGAGAGAAAAAAAAAGATTTGGGGCTGTTTGGGTCGACACATGTGAGGAAGTTACAAAAATTATATGTTTTAAACAATTTCACGCCTGTAGATTTTTGAGAAGTGTCCAGACGACTGGATAGCCATCTGGACAGGTTCCCACCCCTAGCTATCTGTCTCTCACTTCCCTTATAATTGTCCGATTAGTTTAATCTTCCGTCTGGACACCTCCACCTGGTACAACTGACCTGCACCACTCTAACTTTATTTTCTCTATAGCTGTACAAACAACTTCACATGTTATCCGAACAGTTATACCTGTTATCAATGAAATATCACTTAAAAATTACTCGTACAGCCCCAACTCACTCCGGTCTTAATTTCTAATGATTTTTAAACCTCAAATTTGACAGTTGAAACTTATCTACTTGGCTAAAATGGATACGTACTCAACGCATGTCGATCGTACACTAATTCTAAAAGTACGGGGTATTACAGCCATGTTCCCACATATTCAAGCATGAAGCCTGAAGACCCACAAAATGGAGACTACCACGACCACCAAGAGTGTCCACATCCTTCTTGAAGAAGACGCATGACTAGAGAGAGGTTATCATGATCCCTATATCTAAGAGAGACTTACAGTTGAAGACCATTAACTTAGCCATCCAAGCACGCAATCACAAGACAGTTGTACCGCGATCCCCATGATAGAGTTCGTGAAGTAAGTACCAGAGAACTAGGAGAAGAGACATCACTTGGCACCATAAAAGAAGAAAGAAGAGAAGTTTACAAACACCATGCGTAAAACATAGACCCAGCATCTTCAATCTTTTATTGCTTTCTTAGGCATGTCTTCGACCACTTATCTTTTTACTTAGCATGACTCTGGCAAACTAGTTTTAGGTTTGTCTTTTCCTTTCCAAAGCCCCTACAATTGTCTTTATTTTAGCTTATAAAGCACGCCTACTTCTCAGTATGTATCCCTTTTTCAATGAAATTCCTGATGTATTCGAGCAATGTGTTGCTTCAACAATAGAAGTCCTTTCATTCTAGTGATAGCCTTTTGTTTCTTGATTTTTTTCCAGATTGACACTACATGAATTTGAAGTCCTTTTCATGGAAGGCAAACCTCGAGCCAGTAGCCTTGTGTTCTCTAACTACACACAGTTCCTTTGGTATAGAGGTCAAACTCGATGTAAAATCCTATCAAATCCTTTGGGTTGACAGCAAGCCCTGACATACTTACAAATTCATGATCTACAACCACAATACTCCTGATCCCCAGTACTAGAATTATGAGATTTTCTATCCAGAGCAGAAGATAACCAACATATTTTTGACACATTTGGTGGGACGTGAAGTATCTATTACTTGCAATCATGACAAAGAGAACAAAAAAAGCAGCAATATGTGAACCAGTTGGAGACTCGTCTCTGCCACTTTCATCAAGGGAATCACACAACATCCTCCAACCTACTCGTTTCGACAAAGGCGAAGGAGAAAGTAATGTGAGCTCTATACTCGTCAAACTCTTGAGCCGAGAAATCTCCTCGACAAACCATAGTTTGATGTAGACCGTGGAGCAAATAGTTCAAAACATGCAATAAACTTGTTAGTAGACTCTCTTGTAGAATCATAAGGCTCTTAGAACGCAAGAAAAGAGTTTTTTGGTGATGCCCTCAGGCTTTACTTCTTTAACTCCACTTACTATCATTCCTATAATTAGCAGCATGACTGCTTTTTTGGGAGAAATGGTGAACGAGCAGATGGATATGAACGAGGCAAACCAGAGGCCCCTCAGGTGATGCTTCCTATAGAACCTTGGAGAGAGCTTTATTTTCAACCACAACAAGAGCAACACGAACCTTATTCCTAGGCAGAGCTCAGAAGCAGAGTGCCTTTGGCTTTCAGCAGCATTACTGTCCACCGTAGATGATTAAGCATTAACCTCGACAGGGGGCGAATAGGGTTTAGGTCATGAACACAGTTCAGAACATACTTGGCCCTAGACGCTTGGGGAGATCCATGTACTGCAGGCCTTTTACATAGAGAGTAGACCATATTCCACTCACCAGAGGATTTTGATTTCCTGACTTTTCTCTATTCTCCAGGAAAGATGCCCAGTCGATTGTGGAGCACATTGCTAGCTTTAACATCCAGTGTGGGGAAGTTGACTCGAAGGACGATTACAAGCTGAAGTTTTTTATTTGTTTTGGTTTTTCTGAAAGTAAGGCAAATTATTCTATGCTTTACTATAACAAAAATGGAAACAAAATGATCTTACTATTATATGTGGATGATACGGCAATAGGCAGCAATAACATCAATTTAATAAATGAAGTTAAGAATTATATAGGCTCTTATTTTAAAATCAAAGACTTAGGACCTTATATTTTTTGGGTCTTGCAGTCACTCCTACATAACAAGGCATTACAATATCTCAAAGAAAGTATGCTAGTGATCTTATTAATGATATAGACCTATTAGAAGCTAAACATAGCATATCACCTATTGATACTAATGCAAGACTTTCTAGTTATCAAGGGAAATTTTTAGAAGATCCTCTATGCATTAGGAGGAGTAGACTTATGCACCTTACCATTACCAGACTTGACATAAGTTTTACTGTGAATCATTTGAATCAGTTTATGCAAAAGCCTAGTGATATACACTTGCAGGCAGCAAACAGAGTTCTAAGATATGTAAAAGGAACTTTAAATCAATGTCTTTTTTATCCCACATCTAACACTATGCAGGTTAAAGCCTTCTCTGATCCTGATTGGGAACATGCCCGAATACTAGAAGATATGTTATTGGCTATTTCATCAAATTGGGTGATGCTCTAATTTCCTGAAAATCCAAGAAACAGAAGACAGTCTCCAAGTCTTTTGCAGAAGCAGAGTACAGAGAACTAGCCTCTGCAACCAATGAGTTAACATGGATTCAAGGCTTTTCAAAGAACTTCAAATTAAAGCAAAAATCCTATGTCCATATTCTGTAACTCTTTGATACTACTCCTACAAGTCAGATTTGATACACATACATAACACTATGTTGTTTGACTTGCATGTTTAGTGATTTAGTTTATGATTGCTTGTGTTAAGTGATGGGTTAGTTGTCGTATTAACTTAAGTATGCTTTTACCTTTTTTCCTTTGTGTGGTTCCTCTGTTAAGGACTGTCTGGTATTTTCCCTGTTTAGGGTTTCTCTGTACTAAGGCTGTGCGCAACCCCTTGTTTTCATTATGACATTAAGAAGAAACTAAGAAGAATATAGTTGAATGCTATGCTTTTACTACTCTATGTGTGATTGATTATTAAGTGGATTACCTGTGATTTAGAACTAACAGTGGTATCGGAACTTGACCGCTGTTTGTCGAACGAGTTCAAGGAAGGCTCAAGAAATCAAAAAATTGAGGGCTTGTTCAACCACGAGTTGACAGTTCGATCGACACAGTTAAAGCGATGACTTCTTCCAATGATAGATTCAATGTTCCTACTTTCAATGGTGATGATTTTGCTTCATGGAAGGTCAGAATGAGAACTTTTCTGATGTCTAAAGGCCTGTGGGGTATAGTGTTGAATGGGTACAAGGAATATGATAATGAGAGTTCTTTGGACACTACTGAAAAATGGGAGCTAGAAAGCAACAGAATGATAAATGCCAAGGCATTGTATAGGCTACAAAATGGAGTTGGGGTTTACTATCTTTCCACGTATTATACGCGCTACTCAGCCAAAAGAGGCTTGGGATATTTTGGGCAATGAATTTGAAGGGGATGGAAGGAGTGTTCTTGTAAAACTACAAAATCTTCGTAGAGAATTTGAGAATCTTCAGATGAAAGAATCAGAGTGAAAATACTTATTGATGATGGTCCTAAATACATAAATAATGTACTATATGTACCTGCTTTAAGGAGCAATTTGTTGAGTGTGGGTCAGATGTTGGAAAACAGATATAAATTGGTGTTTGAAAATGATGGGTGTAAGATATATGACAAGGAGAATCCAGATAGGGAATAGGTGTTTGTTCCTATGAGGGACCATAGAAATTTTTTGGTGGACTTAAAACCTGCTGAACTAGTGGCTCTGTCAGCAGCTACTGATGCACATCAAGTCACTAATCTGTGGCACCTTAGATTTGGCCATTTGAATGTTGGTGATCTCCGATTGCTGCAGTAGAACAATACAGTGACTGGGCTTCCTAGAATTGTAGAGATAGATGGTGTATGTGAAAGTTGTATTATGGGGAAGCACCATAGAAACTCGTTTCCCAAACAAAGCACTTTGAGGGCAGAGGAGGTATTAGAATTAATTCATACAGATTTGTGTGGGCCTATGCAGGTACCATCTTTCAATAATTGCAAGTACTCTCTAACATTTATAGATGACTACTCAAGGAAAGTTTAATTTGGGTGTATTTTTTGAGAGAAAAATCAGAAACTTTTACTAAGTTTAAACTGTTCAAAGCTGAGGTGGAGAAGGAAAGTCGCAAATAGATTAAGCAAGTGAGGAGTGATAGGGGAGGAGAATATACATCAGCCAAATTTGAGGAATTTTGCAAAGAGGAGGGGATTAAGAAACAACTCACTGCTGGGTTTAGTCCGCAACAAAACGACGTCGCTGAGAGAAAAAATTGAACGATCATGGAGATGGCAAGGTCCATGCTCAGTGAAAAAAATTGCCTAAGGAATTTTGGGCTGAAGCGGTGCATATTGTCGTATATATCTTAAATTTATCTCCTACAAAAGCTGTCCAAAACAAGACTCCTTCTGAAGCCTGGTCTGGGATCAAGTCTACTGTTGAACATCTGAGAGTTTTTGGCAGTTTGTGCTACATTCATATTCCCTCCGAGAAAGGACCAAGTTAGATGACAAGAGCAAAAAATGTATATTTGTGGGCTACAGTGTAAACTCCAAAGCCTATCGAGTGTATGAGGTGAAAACCAAGAAGCTTTTGATAAGCAAGGATGTTATATTTGATGAGAAAGCTTCCTGGAAATGGAGTGACAGTACAATTGAAGAAAGTTCTGAAATCTCTGGTGGTGAAAATTCTGTCTCTGATGCAGATTTAGTCACTAATCAAGAAGATTGGGAAGGTGGTGATGTTCATAATGAAGTTCAAGATTTAGAAGGAAGTGATATTCAGAATGGGGTTGAACGAAGTAATGTTCAGAATGGAGTTGAAGTCACTGATATTGAATCTAACGCTCAGGAGGTGGACTATATCAATGATGATGATGTTGATTCACCTCCATGGAGAATCAAAAATCTATCTGCTGTATACGAATCTTGTAATCTCACTGTAAGAGAACCAGAAAGATTTGAAGAAGCAAGAACAGATCTAGTCTAGTGTATAGCTATAAAGGAGGAAATCAGAATGATTGAAAAAAATAATACTTGGGAACTTGTTAACAGGCCAGTGAACAGGGACATTGTGGGGTCAACTGGATCTATAAAGCAAAACTAAATTCTGATGGGAGTGTTTAGAGATACAAAGCTAGGTTGGTTGCTAGGGGATTTACACAAAAACCAGGTATTGACTTCAATGAGACCTTTGCTCCAGTGGCTAGACTGGAGACTGTAAGGATTATCTTGTTTGTGGCAGCTCAAAAACAATGGAAAATCCACCAGCTTGATGTCAAATCTGCCTTTCTTAATGGAGTTCTGGAGAAAGAGGTCTATGTCCATCAATCAGAAGGATTTATTGTTGAGGGGGAGGAAGGAAAGGTGTATAAACTAAAAAAGGCTCTATATGGGCTCAAGCAATCTCCTAGGGCATGGTACTTTGAAGTAAATAAAATTTTCAAACAACAAGGGCTCCAGAAGAGCAAAAGTGAGGGAACTCTGTATAAATTGAAGGAAGGGAAGTCCATGTTGATTGTCTCCATTTACGTAGATGACTTGATTATAACTGAAAATGATGAACTTCAGATTGCTGCATTTAAAAATAGAATGATGAAGGCATATGAGATGACTGACTTAGGGTTGTTGAAGTATTTTTTGGGAATTGAAGTTACTCAGTCTGTGGAAGGGTCTTTATCGCTCAAACTGGCTATTCCAAAGCTATTCTCAAGAAGCATAACCTGGAGGATTGTAACTCTGTGTCAGTTCCTTTGATTGCAAATGAGAAGCTATTCAAGGAAGATAAATCAAGAAAAGGAGATGGAGTGGTTTATAGGAGTTTAATTGGCAATTTATTATATCTATGCACCACAAGGCCTGACCCAATGTTTGCAGCTTGCATGTTGTCAAGGTTTATGCAATGCCCTACTCAAATTCATCTTGGAGCTGCTAAAAGGGTTCTAAGGTATGTTCAAGGGACCCTAGATTATGGAATTTGGTTTGAGTCTGGAAAAGAGATAGAGCTGAATGGTTTTTGTGACTCTGATTGAGGTGGCAGTTTTGATGACTTGAGGAGCACATCTGGTTTTGTGTTTGGTTTGGGTACTCGTGTATGCTCATGGGCAACAAAGAAACAGCAATGTGTGGCTTTATCTTCAGTAGAGGCAGAGTATGTGGCTTCTTCCAAGGCTGTAGCTCAAGCTATTTGGATCAAGAAAGTGTTGGAGGATATGGATGTGATTCAGGATGGTCCAACTAAGATTTATTGTGACAGCAAGGCTGCTATTACCATTGCTAGGAACTCTGTAGATCATAATCTAACTAAACATATACAGATCAGGTATTAGTTTGTTAGAGATTGTATTGAAGAAGGAATTGTGCAACTGGAATTGTGCAGGATTGGTGAACAGTGGGATGATATTTTTACTAAGGCTCTTCCCAGGGACAAGTTTTGTTACTTAACAAGTTCTGTTACTTAAGGTCCAAGCTTGGCATTATCTCAAGAGAGTAAGTCAGAGGGAGTGTTGTTTGACTTGCATGTTTAGTGATTTAGTTTATGATTGCTTGTGTTAAGTGATGGGTTAGGCGTCGTATTAAGTTAAGTATGCTTTTACCTTTTTGTCCTTTGTGTGGTTCCTCTGTTAAGGACTGTTTGGTATTTTTCCTATTTAGGGTTTCTCTGTACTAAGGCTGTGCGCAGCCCCTTGCTTTCATTATGACATTAAGAAGAAATTAAGAAGAATATAGTTGAATGCTATGCTTTTACTACTCTATGTGTGATTGATTATTAAGTGGATTACCTGTGATTTAGAACTAACATAAGGCGCAAGTAAAATACTTGGGCATGAAGAAAGTACCAACGGCACCAATAATCCATACAATTGCAAGAGAAGGAAAAAAAATTAAGGAACTAAAATGTATAAGCAGAACGAAAAGTAAGCAATAAGCTTTTCTTTCTTTGAGGGTGTTGACATCATCTTTGCCAATAGACTAGAATAACAAAATTACAATGAACAGTGAATTAGAATGGCTTAAAACATGATAGTGCCAAATTATACTTGACGATGTTGTAAATAGGTTTGAGCTGGAATAACTGAACTTCTTCCTTACTGGTGAGTATTCGCTTCCTTCCTTCCTACACAGGAAGCAAATATACGTTACTGTAGAGCCCCAAGGGTGTGCTCGGGGGACCTCTCTGACGCACATGTTAGTATGATACTAAATTTGGGAGGATAGCTTGTTGCTTGGAGCGTTGCCTCTTACTTAGTAATTAATTTAGAGCGTAGGAGTTATCATCTTTACCTGATGACGGAGATCCCATTTTTATATGAGCTGAGGTGTTTGGGTTGTATTAGGAGTCAGACTCTCTCTCATTGGTTCTCTTGAGGATTTCTCGGAGGGTAAATCTCATCCATGGTCCTCTCTAAAGGAGAGTTGGACTCTGCTGAGATTCGGCATATTGTTGGGACTCTTGATTGTTGGAGCACTAGTCAGCTGGTCGATTAGTTAGTCTCCATCTACATCGGTCAGATGATTTGAACCACCTCGGTCGGGAAAGGTGAAACTAAAAAGGTTGGAGATGAGTAGTGTGTCGGTCGGTACCGATCCATCCTAATACTGGAACATGAGATCCTACCTAGGTCGGTACCGAACTAGATACTTCGATTAGGTCCGCAGTGCATGTTCTTTCCTGGTTTGGCCTTGGTGGGTATACCATATCGCTACTTTTAATTGTTGGAGATATTTTGATAATATCATATCCCTCCATTCTCATA
Organism: Tripterygium wilfordii; assembly: GCF_013401445.1. NCBI lineage: Eukaryota > Viridiplantae > Streptophyta > Magnoliopsida > Celastrales > Celastraceae > Tripterygium > Tripterygium wilfordii. The sequence goes on from NC_052247.1 coordinate 7,817,793, forward strand.
TCGAGGGGCCCTAGGGTGAACTTAATAGGAGGGTAATTAATGATTTTGTTAGTACCCTCCTATAAATAGGTCCTTAGTATTTTGCTCTTTTTTCTTCACTTCTCCCTTTTTCACTTTTGATTTTCGGCCGAGCTATTCTCTCTACCAACCGACCAAGCTATTCTTTCTTCCGACTAACCTTCTTCAAGGTTTTCCTAAGCAAATCTTAGTTCCTTTTTAGGTTAGTCCTTTCACTTCCCTCTTTTAAAGTTATGTCATCTGGTTCTTCTTTTTCGGCTTCTTCCCAGGAAGGTTATTCGAACTCGACCTCTTCTAATAAGAGAATGATCTCTAACAATGATTTCGAGATGATCATAATTGATTCACCTCAGGACGGTCTTAGTTGTGCCGGGTACTTAGGACATCTTCTCCTGAATAAGAAGGAAAGTAGCTCGCTTAGAAAAGGGAGTCGCTCGCTCGAAAATTTGATAGTGAAAGAAAAAGGTAAAAAAGTAAAGAATTATCGACCCCATCTTTATAGTAAGGGAGCCCAGTCATATCAACGATCTAAAGCAAAACAACTCTTCTATCCTTTGATCTGAACTGTGACGGGGGAGTCATTCACTACCCTCCTATCAAGTCTACCAAAGCATGCCTGGATACTAGTGTGGCGGGGAATATGATATTATCAAAATAATCTCGCCAATAAGACATGGACATGTGGTACCTCGAGCCAGCTAGAGAAAAGTAGGGAAGTACCTTGGGACCAACCGAGGTATCTTCCCAGGTACCGACCAATGAACACCATGCATACCCAATCGAGGTAGGTACCTTTTATTCAACTGAGGCGGGTACAACCCATCCAACCGAGATGGGTAGTACCTATCAGACCGAAGTGAAGTACAGTTTCAATGAACTAATGACCCAATATGACACTGAAAGTAGTAAAACACTTTTGTAAGGGTACTTGACAAGAGACATGAAGCAAAATGTACTTGACAAGAGACATGAAGTGAAACCATATTTAGTATGGAGCAGGGACGGAGCCAGGAATTGATGATAGGATGGGCTGACTTTTTTGATTTGTTCAAAAAAAATTAGCGAGGTTCGGGGCAGCGCCCTTGAAATAATTTTGGGCTATTTTACAACAGTATAACTTATTGAAATGATATTATTGATGAACATTCATCTTGATGATCGATCTCTCTTAAAGTAACCCAAAAGGTTAACGTAAATACATATTAAAATTGATGAAAATTAATCAAAATCCATATAAGATATACCTAGAACACGTAATATTTTTATGTATTGTTGTTTAATATAAATAATAATAGAATATAGGTTACTATTATGTATTGTTGATTACTATTAGGTAATAAGTAAAAGGAAAATTTTCAAACATCAATCTAAATGCACAAACATTTATACACACTTACTAAAAACATACACATAAAAATATATATACACATAATATATATATATATATATATGTTTATGTGTATATATATATATGTATATGTGTATGTATATATATATTAGTAGTGTATATATGTATGTGTAGTATTGGGGTTGGGGGCTACAGCCTAGTGTAGCCCCCTCCCTCCGCCCCTGGTATGGAGGGATTTTGTCTCTGGTAATGAAGAATCCACTGAAGAGAAGAAAATAAGCCAAGATTGCTACCACTATTGTGTATTCAAACATCACGTGAGGGACAAGTCTAACAACTAACTATGTATCCATGCACTACGACTCTATGAGACTCTGTATACTGCAAGTCCCTAGGCGAATACATGTACAATGGTCAGCCCAGTTTGAAGCCTGGCCCAAGGCCCGACTCATTTAGGCTCAAGCCCAACCTAGGTTGCCATTTCCATACCAAGCCCGGCCTGAATCCCGAATGGTCATTCTGGGCTCCTGAAAGACAAAGAAGATTTGTTATTTCTAATGATTATGTAGTGTATCCACATGAGTCAGAACTTGATGATGATCCAACTTTATTTTCACAAGCAATTAATGATGTTAATTCTAATAAATGGTTATGCTGTGAAAGAGGAACTGAAGTCTATGGAACATAACGATGTCTAGGACCTTGTTGAATTACCTAAAGGTTGTAAAAGAGTCAGGTGTAAATGGGCTTTTAAGACCAAACACGACTCGAATGGCAACATTGAACGTTATAAGGTCAGACTTGTTGCTAAAGGTTTTACTCAAAAAGATGGCATTAATTATAAAGAAATATTTTTTCCAGTCTCCAGAAAAGACTCATTCCAAATTATTATGCCTTTGGTGGCTCATTATGACTTAGAATTACACCAAATGGATGTAAAAGCCATCTTTTTAAATGGGAATTTAGAGGAAGAAGTTTATATAGATCAACCAAAAGTCTTTTAGTTGAAGGGAAATAAAATATGGTGTGTAAACTTAACAAATTAATATATGGTCTTAAACAAGCATCCGGACAATAATAGTATCTCAAGTTTAATGATACCATAATTTCCTTTGGATTTAAAGAAAACATTGTTTATCGATGTATATATCTAAGGTCAATAGGAGTAAGTTTATAATTTTGATCTGTATATTGATGACATCTTGCTTGCAACTAATGATCTTGGTTTATTATATAAGACCAAGAAATTTCTCTCTAATAACTTTGAGATAAAAAATATGGGAGAGACAACATATGTGATTGGAATAGAAATATTTCGAGATAGATTACAAGGAGTTAGGGTTATCTTAGAAAGCATATATTCACAAACTTTTAGAGAGATTTAACATGAATCCATGTTAAACGAATATTCTTGCAATTCAGAAGGAGATAAATTTATTCTCCAGTAATGTCCAAAGAATGAATTGGAACGTAAACAAATGGAAGAATTTCGTATGCATCTCTTGTTAACAGTTTAATATATGTTCAGATGTGTATCAGGCCAGAAATCAGTCTGCTGATGGAATGCTAGGCCGGTATCAAAGTAATTTAGGATTGACTCACTAGAAATCTGCAAAGAAAATATTAAGATTCCTACAAGGAACGAAATATCATATGCTCACTTACAGAAAATTTGATCACCTTGAACTGATTGGATAATCAGATTCAGATTTTACTGGTTGTGTGGATACAAAAAAATCCACTTTTGACTATTTATTTCTTTTAGCCGAAGGAGCAATCTCATGGAAGAGTGCGAAGTAGACTATAATTGTTGCATCCACTATAGAAGCTGAATTTGTGACATGCTTTGAGGTTACAATTTAGGCTAATTGGTTGCGAAACTTTATTTTAGGGCTTGGAATAGTCAATATTATAGTCAAGCCACTGACAATTTATTGTGATAATTCTGTAGCAGTCTTCTTTTCTAAGAATGACTATTCCAAAGGTGCTAAACGTATGGTATACATGAAGGAATAGAATGATGATAACAAGATTATGTATGTCTTTAAAGGTCATGTTAGGTGGACGACTAAAATGTAAGATATTTCAAATAACCACATGCTACACATGTCATTTTGTGTGTCAATTTCTTACCTAAGATAGGTAAATCACACTTGTCATTTTGTGTGTTTATTTTCTATTGGCCAAAAAACTATAATGTACCACATGCATGTGGTAGGTCATTGTTCGGGCTTTGGCCCAGGTCATTATTTGGGCTTTGGGCCCATGTCATTGTTCATGACTTCTCGCATGAGCTTAAATCAAATTTATATTTTCATTTCTGTTTTTGGTACGTAATTAAGCAAATTGTCAAATTTTAATTTCCCTATCATTTTTGTCCATAAATATCCATAATAACCACATGTGAATGTCACTTAAGAATGTGATAATAAAATTCATATATCTAGAGCCTTATAAGTCATCATGTTACTGCCTCTCTCTCCTGTAATTTGTCTTTATCCAACTAATAAAGTTGTTTCTCTCTCATGCTTTGTCAAATGCAATTGAGACTATAGGTTGAAGCTATTTCTCTCTCCACTGTCTTTCTCATACCAGCTGTTTTACTTATCCTCTTACTTATCTTCATATTAGATTTAATTTTTTCTCTCTCCTTCACGAGACGCCTAAATCAATGTGTAATTCCGAATTGAAATAATGTAATTATCCCTTATTGTTTTGTAATCACCCAAACTGTTTATGAGATATAATTAAGGCAGTATAATGGGTAATTATAAATTTCTCCAATGTAATTGGACTTACAAACAATGTTGTCACGCCCCTCTCTCCTAAGATACACCGAGGTGTATCTATACCACAGGGACGTGACCCGCAGGGGACACCCCATCCCCCGAACCAGATCCCAACCAGATCCCAAATCTCTGCTAAACCCAACAGACATAATAATAATAATAATAAGAACTACCATACTATCCACAAAGTACATCCACCTGTGTACATATACAACAGCGAAATAATAAAACATATCAATACACTCACGATAGGTGGTGATAGTCTGAGCTGCCAAATGAGGTGAAATCTTTGGTGACAACCCTCTCCTAAATCTCAGTATCTTCTTTTCCTCTGTGCAAATATACTCCTGCCCATATCGCCCTAACTCCTCAAAACGAGCCTGATACTGTGTCACTGTCATGTCCGGAGACTGAATCAACTCAAGAAACTCTATAGCTTTAGCAACACGCACTGTCTGTGGTACATACTGCGCCAGAAAAGCAGTCTCAAACTCTGCCCAAGGCATGCCCTCTCTGCCCCGACTAACTGTCATCACCTCCCACCATGTAAAAGCCTCCCCCTCCAGAAACTCAGCAGCTAATAAAGCCCTCCTCTCCTCAGGAATCCGTAAGGAAGTCATCTTCCTGCGCAACTGGCGAACCCACTCCTCTGCTGCCACTGGATCTATCACTCCCCTATATACCGGAGGATTCGTCTTCCGTAACTCGGCTAGCTCTTTGATCGACGTATCAATCGCCAAAGGAGCTACCTATGCCCCCACAATCTGTCCTGCACCCTCCTGTAACTCACCCAAAGTCAGAACCTGCTCTGGAACCTCGACAGGAGCCTGTAATGCAGCTGGGACTGGAGCAGTCATCTGTGTCACAAGTCCTGTAACAGTTTGCCCAAGAGCTCGTACCAACTCAGTAACATCCCGAACCTCCTATCGTAAAGTAGTAACGACAGCCTCTACCCCCTGTGGTGCTAAATATTCCTCCTGATCCTCCCTAATATCATCTACTGGGTCTATAGACACTCGCCGCCTGCCCCCACCTCTCCCACGTCTTCCGCCCCTACCACGTCTCGCACCCCTACCTCTCCGTCCTCGCCCCCGCTCTAATGGAGCCACCTCAGGCATACCCACCTCATCTACTCCCTGAGGCTCATCTGCCTCATGTTCTCCTCTACCCCGTCCATATCCTCGCACCCGAGTACTACGTGTGTCAACCATATCTGGAAAATATAACACTTGTATACATAAATCTAAAGCAGGAAACACCAAAAATAAAAACTCACCAGGTCAGTCGGGAAACGCATGATGTGTAGCCAACAAAATAACCTAGGTAACCTAACCACTGTAAGTTTCTAAACCTACAGCTCCGATACCAAACTGTATAGTATATACAAATACAATACAAAAAGTTCCCACACCCACTAAGAGTCAGCCCAAGGCTACACACCAGCTCACGCATCCCGCTGCTGACCGCCATCACCTACATCCAACTCACCTGAAAGGGGATAAAGAAGAGGGGTGAGCCACAAAGCTCTGTAGGGCGTAGAGAGGAAACGCCAATATCCATAAATAATAATGATAAATCCAGAAATGAAATGCATAATATGCAATACAGGAAATATACATCCATTAGTAAGTCAACCAAATAGCACAATAGCCGATAAGGCTAAGCAACACTGGAACCACCCACACTGGTCTCCAGAAATCCATACACCAATCCAATCAAGTGAAATGGTAGTCGATAAGGCTATCCAACACTGTAATCACCACATCAATCTCCAACAATCCATCACACCCCTGGACCCACCCTAATCCCCGTAGGGTGTCTCCCAGTCCAGGTCCACACCGAAACTGGATGAGGATCGGGTATCCCGATAGCATAGCCTACACCAGAGGGCGTCCCCTGTGATGCACCCCATCTCAGATGGTCCACCGGTATATATATCCGGTCTGTATATGTATATATATCATCCATCAGAAATCCATATCTGATCATTTGGGCGCCTATATGGGCCCAAAATCCACATCCACATCCACATCCATATCCACATCCGCATCCACATCCACATCCACATCCACATCCAACACCTCCAATCACCTCACTCTCAAAAAACATACCAACAGTTATATATATAACAGAGAATATAAATCAACATACAAACAGGTCGTATTTCCTTTATGTAACGGCCCATCTCCAAGCCGGGCCCATGGGCCGCTACCTCCAACCCCTCTCCCCTGAGGTTATCACAGCGGGTAGGTTGTTGATTGTGAGAATCGATCCCCCGACCTCACAACCCTTTAACATAGGGGCTTTGCCAACCTATGTCACCATCCAAGGTAGCGGCCCATGGGCCCGGCTTGGAGATGGGCCGTTACATAAAAACTGCCTTTTTATAGAGTTCCCCTGCCAGACACGGGCCCCAGGGTACCTCCAGATCCATGGACCAGACAGCCCAACCCCTCTCCTTTTCTCCAGGAAGGTTGTTGGTGGTGAGAATCGTACCCCCGACCTCACCACCCTTTGACATAGGGTTTCTTGGCCAGCTATGTCACCAACTAAGCCATGTGTGTGAGCAGGCATTCCAGGAGTTGAAGACTCGACTCACTTCACCTCCAGTGTTGGTGATACCCGACAAGGGTATTGGTTATCAGGTATATTGTGATGCTTCAGGAGTTGGTTTGGGTTGTGTGTTGATGCAGCAGGAGAGAGTGGTTGAGTATGCTTCACGTTTGTTGAAGCCGCACGAGAGGAATTATCCCGTGCATGATTTGGAGTTGGCTGCGGTAGTGTTTGCACTTAAGCAGTGGAGATATTATCTTTATGGAGAGAGGTTTGAGGTATTTTCGGATCATAGGAGTCTCCGGTACTTGTTTACACAGAGAGATTTAAACCAAAGACAGCGTAGATGGATGGAGTATCTTGAGGACTTTGATTTTACTTTACAGTGTCATCCGGGCAAGGCCAATGTGGTGGTTGACGCCTTGAGTAGGAGATTGATTGCAGCTCGGTTGGCTATTCAGGAGTTTGGGTTGGTGGATACACTTAGTCAGTATCGACTAGATGTGGAGGAGCGTAGAGATGTACTGAGTTTACAGAGTTTGATTGCTCGTCCAACCCTGGTACAGAGGGTGTTGGATGCACAGTTGGGGGATGCATTATTTGATGACATTGAGGATATGGAGGGATGGGTTAGAGGCACTGATGGTGGAGTCAGATTCAGAGGCAGATTAGTGGTTCCAGAGGACACTGAGTTACGCGAGGAGATACTTCAGGAGGCACATTACTCCCGATTTGCGATGCATCCTGGTGCTACTAAGATGTATCGAGATTTACGGAGGCAGTATTGGTGGAGTGGCATGAAGAGAGATGTGGCACAGACTGTGACTCGATGTCTTACCTGTCAGCAGGTAAAGGCAGAGCATCGACGACCTGTTGGATTATTGCAATCGCTTCCATTACCTGAATGGAAGTGGGAGCATATCACTATGGATTTTGTGATGGGTTTACCTATGACTCCGCGGAGACATGATGCGGTTTGGGTTGTTGTGGATCGGTTGACAAAGACAGCTCATTTTATGCCTATTTGTCAGACAGATTCGATTGAGTCGTTGACGAGATTATATGTACGAGAGATAGTCCGATTGCATGGGGTACCGTTGAGTATTGTATCTGATCGGGATCCCAGATTTACTTCACGGTTTTGGGGCAGTTTTCAGGATACTTTGGGGATGAAACTGAACTTCTGTACAGCTTTTCATCCGCAGAGTGATGGACAGAGTGAGCGGACTATTCAGATTCTAGAGGATATGCTTCGGGCTTGTGCGATAGACTTTCGAGGAGATTGGGAGACTCATATTCCTTTAGTGGAGTTTGTGTACAACAATAGCTATCAGAGTAGTATTCAGATGGCACTGTTTGAGGCATTATATGGGAGACCTTGTAGATCACCGTTGTGTTGGTCAGAGGTTGGAGATAGACCATTATTGGGTCCAGAGATGGTGCAGCAGACTACTGAGGTGGTGACAGTGATTCGACAGCGGCTTCTGACAGCTCAGTCACGTCAGAAGAGTTAAGCGGATAGGAGACGTAGACCTCTAGAGTTTCAGGTGGGGGATCATGTTTTCCTGAGGGTTAGCCCTCGTAGAGGAGTACAGCGGTTTGGGAGAGCGGGGAAATTAGTCTCTAGATTTATAGGGCCATTTGAGATTTTGGAAAGGGTGGGGACGGTAGCTTATCGATTAGCATTACCCCCACAATTGTCAGGAGTACATAGGGTATTTCATGTGTCTATGTTACGGAGGTACCATAGGGACCCTTCTCATATATTAGATTGGTCTACCTTGGAGATTGGTGAGGACGCTACTTTTGAGACACGTCCTATTAGGATTGCGGATAGACAGGAGAGGCGACTACGGTCGAAGACCATACCCTTAGTTAAGGTGATATGGCAACATTATGGAGTGGAGGAGACGACTTGGGAGTTGGAGTCGGATATGCGGACTAGATTTCCGGATTTATTTACTACCTACGTATGATTTAATTTCGGGGACGAAATTTTCTTAAGGGGGGAAGGATGTAATATCCTGATCAAATTTTACACTATTCATAGTATCTTATCGTGGTGGTTGAGGTGGAGTGAACCTCTGTGTTGGTGAATCGGTATTTGAAGAGAATAAAATTAAATTGTGATAAAAATTTTTTAAAAAAATATTTTTAATAAATGGGGAATTTTAAAAGAAAATTGTTAAAGTAAGAATTACTTAAATCGGATTTAAATTTGATTTGTTATGAATTTTTGAAGTTAATTATAACAATTCGGTTAGGGTTTTTTTTTTTGACAGGTGGGTGTTTTTGACAGTCAAGGATATTATAAAAGAAAACTTAAAATGAAAAAAACCTTGCAGTTTTTTCTCTTTTTCCTTTTCTCTCCCGTATATCTATTTTTTACTATTCATTTTCTGAGTCCGACGACGGTGAGCGACACCACCGGTGTCAAAAGAAGCGTATTGACGAGACGAGTCTAACCCAACTAGAATCACGCTGATCGGAGTTGTCGTTTGGGAGACATCGGAGTTTGAAGTTCCGATTTACTCGGATTTCTTTTGGTCGATCCGGCCGATTCCGGCGACGGTTTGGTTTGTTTCAGGTACCTATGAGTTCATCTCATCGAGTTCTTTAATTTGATATAAGATTGGGCAGGTTTGGGTGGTCGGATCGACGGCGATGGGGTTAAATGGGTTTCCGACGAGTTGACCGAGTCAGGCCGAGTTGACTCGGTTGACCGGCGAGTTGACTCGGCTGGGTACTATTTGACCCGGTTTGACCCGGTTACTATTTATACGTTGACTTTGACCAGTACTATTTGGCCGTTGACCGACCGTATTTTTACAGTATTTACATATATCGTGTTTTTCGGTGTAGACGGTGGTCACGGTTGAGATTCGGAGCGGGTTAACTTTTGGAGTTAGGGGTTTATCTGGGACGCGTGCTTGGTTTTAGCACTCTGATTTCCAGGTAGGGGTTTCGTTTCTCTTGCATGTGACTTTAGAGTTCCGGTTTTACGGACTCTAGTGATATTATGGTTTTGTCGGTTTCTGGGGGTGGAAATACGACCTGTTTGTATGTTGATTTATATTCTCTGTTATATATATAACTGTTGGTATGTTTTTTGAGAGTGAGGTAATTGGAGGTGTTGGATGTGGATGTGGATGTGGATGTGGATGCGGATGTGGATATGGATGTGGATGTGGATGTGGATTTTGGGCCCATATAGGCGCCCAAATGATCAGATATGGATTTCTGATGGATGATATATATACATATACAGACCGGATATATATACCGGTGGACCGTCTGAGATGGGGTGCATCACAAGGGACGCCCTCTGGTGTAGGCTATGCTATCGGGATACCCGATCCTCATCCAGTTTCGGTGTGGACCTGGACTGGGAGACACCCTACGGGGATTAGGGTGGGTCCAGGGGTGTGATGGATTGTTGGAGATTGATGTGGTGATTACAGTGTTGGATAGCCTTATCGACTACCATTTCACTTGATTGGATTGGTGTATGGATTTCTGGAGACCAGTGTGGGTGGTTCCAGTGTTGCTTAGCCTTATCGGCTATTGTGCTATTTGGTTGACTTACTAATGGATGTATATTTCCTGTATTGCATACTATGCATTTCATTTCTGGATTTATCATTATTATTTATGGATATTGGCGTTTCCTCTCTACGCCCTACAGAGCTTTGTGGCTCACCCCTCTTCTTTATCCCCTTTCAGGTGAGTTGGATGTAGGTGATGGCGGTCAGCAGCGGGATGCGTGAGCTGGTGTGTAGCCTTGGGCTGACTCTTAGTGGGTGTGGGAACTTTTTGTATTGTATTTGTATATACTATACAGTTTGGTATCGGAGCTGTAGGTTTAGAAACTTACAGTGGTTAGGTTACCTAGGTTATTTTGTTGGCTACACATCATGCGTTTCCCGACTGACCTGGTGAGTTTTTATTTTTGGTGTTTCCTGCTTTAGATTTATGTATACAAGTGTTATATTTTCCAGATATGGTTGACACACGTAGTACTCGGGTGCGAGGATATGGACGGGGTAGAGGAGAACATGAGGCAGATGAGCCTCAGGGAGTAGATGAGGTGGGTATGCCTGAGGTGGCTCCATTAGAGCGGGGGCGAGGACGGAGAGGTAGGGGTGCGAGACGTGGTAGGGGCGGAAGACGTGGGAGAGGTGGGGGCAGGCGGCGAGTGTCTATAGACCCAGTAGATGATATTAGGGAGGATCAGGAGGAATATTTAGCACCACAGGGGGTAGAGGCTGTCGTTACTACTTTACGATAGGAGGTTCGGGATGTTACTGAGTTGGTACGAGCTCTTGGGCAAACTGTTACAGGACTTGTGACACAGATGACTGCTCCAGTCCCAGCTGCATTACAGGCTCCTGTCGAGGTTCCAGAGCAGGTTCTGACTTTGGGTGAGTTACAGGAGGGTGCAGGACAGATTGTGGGGGCATAGGTAGCTCCTTTGGCGATTGATACGTCGATCAAAGAGCTAGCCGAGTTACGGAAGACGAATCCTCCGGTATATAGGGGAGTGATAGATCCAGTGGCAGCAGAGGAGTGGGTTCGCCAGTTGCGCAGGAAGATGACTTCCTTACGGATTCCTGAGGAGAGGAGGGCTTTATTAGCTGCTGAGTTTCTGGAGGGGGAGGCTTTTACATGGTGGGAGGTGATGACAGTTAGTCGGGGCAGAGAGGGCATGCCTTGGGCAGAGTTTGAGACTGCTTTTCTGGCGCAGTATGTACCACAGACAGTGCGTGTTGCTAAAGCTATAGAGTTTCTTGAGTTGATTCAGTCTCCGGACATGACAGTGACACAGTATCAGGCTCGTTTTGAGGAGTTAGGGCGATATGGGCAGGAGTATATTTGCACAGAGGAAAAGAAGATACTGAGATTTAGGAGAGGGTTGTCACCAAAGATTTCACCTCATTTGGCAGCTCAGACTATCACCACCTATCGTGAGTGTATTGATATGTTTTATTATTTCGCTGTTGTATATGTACACAGGTGGATGTACTTTGTGGATAGTATGGTAGTTCTTATTATTATTATTATTATGTCTGTTGGGTTTAGCAGAGATTTGGGATCTGGTTGGGATCTGGTTCGGGGGATGGGGTGTCCCCTGCGGGTCACGTCCCTGTGGTATAGATACACCTCGGTGTATCTTAAGAGAGAGGGGCGTGACAATGTAATTACATATATATTGCCAAGGGCATCAAAACAAAAAATAAATTAGATTTGCATTTATATTTGTATGTTTTAAACTCAGTTTTTTTGATGATTCAATAGATTGTTATATAATTTTGAGAAGATAATTTTTAATTATGACGTTAGAGCAATATATTCTGAACTATGTAATTAAACCACTATAATGTAATAAAAAATTATCAATGTGTAATTATGCATTGAAATAATGCAATTATTCACTATTGTTTTGTAATTAAAAATTATCAAAGTAATTATGCATTGAAATAATGTAATTCAAAAGATATCAATGTGTAATTATACATTGGAATGTAATTATTTACTTTGAATAGAGCTTTGAGCATCCATAGAAAGAGGAGATCACCCCCAACTAGCTTTGAGGCAAAAACAACACAAGCACCAAAGATAATCAAATCCACAACAAGAAAGACCCTAAATACCAAAGCCACAACATGAAAGATCCTAAACAAACAAACAAACCCACAACATGGAAGACCCTAAACAGCGGGTGCAGTAGCTGAAGCCGCCCTCGCAAATAAGAATTGCAGTCTACCAGCCAAGAAAGAACAATAAAGGCCCACAAACCTAAACAAATGAGTTATGAAAGATATGACTGTCTCATTTTATATAGGTCCTAATTACATTGTTTCGATTGATAATTACACAATATGTCTTTGATTACATTGTTTAGGTTGATAATTATACAGTATATGGCCTCTAATTTACAAACAAAATCCCAAACAAAATCAAATTTTTGTAAACAAAATCAAGGTCTTCACTCTACAAAATCAAGGTCTTCACTTTTCTTAGTGATAATCCTAAACAAAATCAAATTTCTTGAAAATTTGATACTCTCTTCCCTTGCTTTAAAAGGTCTCACCTTTATAAATCTTCTAGACCACCACTATCCTCCACTAGTGCTTCACCATGGCTTCCTCATTACCATCTAACAATAGTGTCATCATATTCCTCGTCACCATATCTATGGCGTGATCTGCAGAAGATGAAGAGAGAGAAAGGTTGCATGTGGAGAGTGGTTGGAGAGAGAGAAATGTTGCAAATGGATATTGGTTGGAGAGAGAAGGGGACAGAGGTGAGAGAAGTGAGAGAGAGGTGAGAGAAGCCCCCATTTTTTTCTTGATTTTTGTTTGGTTTGAATTTGCCATATCAAGTCCCATATGGCATGCCACATAGGTCTATGTACATTTATGGATGCTTGTTTATGTATGACTAGTGCTACCGGGAAAAGATAGGAAGATTTTTTTATTCGGATGTCCATTATACTATAAGACGACCTGTGTTTCAAATTAGTCTCTGACTCTCAAATTGTGTCAATTTAACCACCAAAATTTCAATTTGTTCCAAATTAATCATCCGGACAGAAGTTACCCAATTTCGGTCAATCAATATGCCTACGTGACAGGCTGATCATTAACCATTGTTAAAGATTGCTCACATGGAAAACCGTATTGCACAGTTGGCTAACATTTGTTAGATGTGTAAACAAAATCTAAAAAACAATTTCACCCAATTGCAACCCATGTGGGTTGACTTATCGAAAAGTGGGCAATTTATGCCCAAGTGACTAATTTGGAACAAATTGAAGTTTTGATGGTTAAATTGACACAATTTGAGAGTCATTGATCAATTTAGAACACAAGCCAATTTTCAGTTGTCACAAGTTCTATTAACCCACAAAAATAACCTCAATTCGAATCTACCTCACCTGTTATGTTACCTATATTTTAAAATAAGAAAATTTCCATTTCCCCACTACTTGAAGTTTTAACTATGAGAAATACATTTAATGATTATAACTACAAGTTTGATAATTAAAAAAATGAGATTGGGAAAAAGAATGAGGCACATTTAAAATGTGGAAGAAAATAGTTTTCTTTCTTCTTGTTGTTTCTCTCATATTAAAGGTTCAATTCTAATAACTATGTTTAAATAATATATAATGATTATAAATATAAAAATGTTAGGGATCCTAGTCATCTCAATAATTTATCTTGTCCCTTAATTGACGTAAGTGTAGGGGGCTCACAAAACCTTATGATTAAACCAGAAAGTGACATGTCAGTCACTGGGATGATTTAGATCTCATTTATTGAGATTTCTATCACTTCTGTTATAGATACGAACCTCAAAAAGAGGAGCATATGCAGTTTGACATTTTGTGAATCATAAATTAAAAGAACATAAAAAAGAATAAGATGGTCCCATATAACACAAATGTGAATAGAGAGACATAGAGAGATGGGGTTGGGTAGTAGCTTTGAATACAAATATTGAAGTGTGGATATTAGAGTTAGATAGAGAAACCCAATGGACCACCTCATTTATTCTTATCTCCCTGAAAATTTGTGTCCTCACAAATATTGTTAATCAATGATATAAAACATACACAATAACTAAAAATAAATGAACATCACAATTTTTACGAAAAAACTCAAATGGAAGAAAGTCTCGAGTCTATATGACGACCATATCTTGAAATAATCCACTATATTTTGACATAGATTACAAAGGATAAAATTTCAACTCACACACTTTAATCATTTGAGTCAAACGAATCACCTTGACCAAGTGTATGTTTCAACGCAGCCAGAGTTCACCTAAGATGTAATTTACCTCAAATACACCAAGTATCTCTTGTTGAGATAATTTTGCTGGAATCCACCGAACTCAAACTAAGCTTGAAATCCACCAAGAGTCTTCAAGTGAATGTCTTCAAATCAGAAATTCTCACAAGTATTCTTGGTATTCTTACTCATAATGAAACTCTCTCTTGATCACTCACAATGAAACTATCTCTTGATCACTTATACATTTGATCTGTCACTCAAATACAAGAGAGAATAAAACAAATAAAAATATACAAAGTTGTATAGTTCTCAAAAAAATCTTCAATTGCTTCGATCACCTTCTTGAAGTGTACTGTCATGAATTTATAAAAAAACATGTGACTAAGAGATAAGATGATTGAAATAATGTGATTATGATTAATTTATCTTATCAAATAGTTTGTTAAATATTTTAAATGATGGTTATTTATTTTTAGGTACCAAGTGATAAACAAGAGAATAAAATTATCTAAGATAAATTCATGATCACTTGCAGAGATTTGAACAACAAACAAATAAATGATATTTATCTCAACAAACATATGCTTCATGATTTATCAAAATACCTAAGATAAAGTCTACATGTTTTATCCATACATGATAATTTAGATGGCGGATAAGTGATAGCGTATGTCCAAATAGAAACTAATCCACGCTTTTAAATAATCACATATGTAATGGATAAGAACTGTTAAATCAGATTTGATAAGAATAACCTACTTTAAGGTTACTTTACTGCAGTTACATAACAATGTTAGACAACATGGTGAATAACCACGCAACTAACATAATAATTTAGGATTAAAAATCCTACAATCTCTCCTTTGACAATTGCGGGGTCAAAACTAATAGCTAACTAAATAACTTATAGATCATTACAACAACTAAAGAAACACCAACCTACAGTCAAGGTTAAAACCTTGTGCATGCCACAATATATATATATATCAAACATGTATCAAACATATAACAAATGAAGTGAACAAAAGAACAATCAATTGTCATACTATAGAAGGGGGTTCCTCCTTAACAAAACACAACCCATACTGTTGCTCAAGTCTAGCAGATGTCAATTCTTCAAATTTTGTGGTTACTAGATTTTGGAGAGAGTCAACTGTGGCTTGAATAGTAGTGACTTGAGCATCCAAGGCAGTGAGTGCCTCTGAAGAAACTGAAGATGAGTTTGGCACAAAAGAAGCTAAAGGAACATCAGTGTTTCTTGAAAAAAAAGCTTACTACGCATTTAAATTTTGACATCAATTGGAGGACGAAGGAGAACTACATCATTGGTTAAATAAATGCCCAAATGTTCAAGAATTTTGGTGAGAATAACCCCGAAACACAATTTGATGGGACAGGCTTGGTTTTCCTTAATATTGATGATATGGTAGAACAAAAGAGAAGGCAAGCAAATTGATTTGCCAGTAAGAATGACATGCAAGACAACAATGGCGTTCATTTAATTCACTATGATGTTCAGTAGAAGGAATGTTGGAATAGATGAACATTTGAAGTAAACGATGGAAAATCCAAAGATGCTTATAAGGTAGTTTATCACCTACCAAACCCCCATCATCTTACGAAGATACTTATGAATGGATGACAAAGAGGGTTTGGTTGGCATATTGAAAGCATCAAAATTAGGGTCAGACATGCCGAGACTCCCATTACTTCATCAAAAAGTTCAATTGAGAAATCAAAGGGGATTCCTCTAACAAAGAAAGACACAACCAGAATCTATTTCTTCAAGATTGAACATATTTGAATATGACTCACCTACCAATCCCACTAAGGGCAATGAAAGAGGACTAAGAACAAGACTCAAATATGTGGGTGATGTTTGGTCCTCCAAATATTGATTTCTACTTTCTTCCTCGTTGAATTCATTAGACTTATCTCCTGATTCTTCTTTTGTATTGTCATTCCAAGTAGTTTGAAATAATTTTGGTTTCTTCTTCTTATTTGCACATTCATGCACTATAAGACCAAAATCATGACACTCAAAATACTAATTAGATTTAACGTTCTCATTTTTCTTATTAAATCTTTTCTTCTAAGATGAGAATGATGCATGAGATAACTGGATTTGTAATTTTTCTTGAACATTTTGAAAATTTTCATTAGTACATAAGCTCATCAAGATCATAAGTGGATTCATCAATAGAGTTAAGAGTTATACCTTTTTTCTTTGGTTGTTTGAGAAAATTTACCTCATAGGTTTGAAGTGAACTTACTGTTTCTTCAACAGTTATCTCATCTACATTTCTTACTTTCTTCAACAGTTGCCACTTTCATCAAAAAATATTCTAAAAGAGATCTCAAAATCTTCCTCACAATCTTGGTTGATGGAATGGGCTCTCCAAGATTGAAGGATGATTTTTCAATATTGTTCATTTTACCATGCTTTCTAATAAGAATAGTTGGTGCCATCAAATAGTGGGATTCAATTCATATAGTTAGTTTCCATGTTGACAACCTCCCCTGATACCACTTGAAAGTTTACGTGCTCACAAAGATGTTAATCAATAATATGAAAATGTGCGTAATAAGTAACAATAAAAGAACCCCATAATTTTTACGAAGAAACCAAATTGGGAGAAAATCTCGATTCTATATAGTGACCAACCTTTGAAACAATCCACTATGCTTTGATAAAGGTTACAAAGGATAGGATTTCAATTCACACACTCTAAGCCTTTGAATCAAACGAACCACCTTGATCAAGTATATGTTTCAACACAGTCGGAGTCCACCTTTGCTGTAGTTTACCTCAAAATCCACTAAAGATTTTTTTGTTGAGACGATCTCGCTTGTAATCCATCAAACTCAAACCAACCTTAAAATCCAGTATTGGTCTTTAGGTAAATATTTTCAAATCACAAATTCTCATAAGTGTTTTTGGTGTTTTCACTCATAATGAAATTCTCTCTTGATCACTTATACATTGATCTATCATTCAAATACAAGAGAGAATGAAACAAATACAAATATACGAAGCAATATAAATCTCAGAAAACCTTCAATTGTTCGACAACCTTATTGAAGTGTATTGCCGTGGATTTATAAAAAAAATTCGTGACTAAGAGATAAGATGATTGAAACAATGTGATTATGATTAATTCCATCTTATCAAATAGCATATTAAATCTCTTAAATGATGGTTATCTATTCTCAGTTACCTAGTGATAAATAAGAGAATAAATTTATCAAAGATAAATACATTACCACTTGGAGAGATTTTAACAACAAACAAATAGATGACTTTTATCTCAACAAACACATGTTTCATGATTTATCCAAATGTATAAGATAAAGTCTCTATTTTATCCGTACATATAACTTAGATAGTGTATAAGTGTTAGGATATGTCCACACAGAACTTAATCCATGATTCTAAATAATCACCTATGTAACAGATAAGAACTGTCAAATCAAACGCAATCAAAGTAACCTATGTCAAGGTTATTTCCTTGTGGTTACACAATAGTGTTAGATAACATGGTGAATGACCATGACAACTGATATAACAATTTAGGATTAAAAATCCTACAACTCCTCAGTACCTTATTTTAGCAACATTTCAATTTTGAAAGACATCTACTCTCCTCTCTCTCCATTACAAAACATATTCAATTCGTCAATGGTAAATATGATTTATTGGTCCCAACTCCCCCTAACAGAGAGTACAAACACCACACCGGGATGGGAGGGGCTCCAATTCTTAACTCCAATTCTCCTCCATAATGTTAAATCATGAATTAAAATGTGTAATTGAGTATTTTGGTTTTCATAATGTTAGAATATAGTAGATTTTGAAAAAAAATATAAATACTAAAGACTAAACTCTAAACCTTAAATCCTAAATTCTAAACCCTAAACACTAATTTCTAACTCAAAAACTATTGTGGGGGAATATTCCAATAAGGACACGTGGCATAAGCCTAATGGTCATTCCAATAGGTTGATCAAGTTATTAATAATATGTATATAATTTCGGAATCGTTTTACCATTAAATCAGGTAATTTACTGATTGAAAGAAATCCCTAAAATTACTATGAGAGAGTTATACAAGCAATGAAACTCTTTCACTATAAAAGGGAGGTAAAGCCTCAAGGTATTTTTTTGGGAAGCTAAAATTGTGATTACTTTGACAAGTGATTGTCTTGGAGGCTAACTTGAGCGTCTGAGTGCCCACGATCTATAAATGATCGTCGAGCTCACTAACAAAATTTGTTTTTAGGATAAGGGCAACCAGATCATGGAGGAGTAGTCAGCCGAATTGCCCTTAGTAGTATTAATGAGTGTTCGGCCAACGTGATGATCAATTTTTATTCACTACATTTTGGCGACCATAGTGGGAGGCGATCTGTTTTCCATGAACAGCCAGCCCGAAGTGACATGGCGACCATACGATTTGAGTTTGAAGCAGAGGGAAGAGGATCCCAATAGCGAAACAACCATGAGGAGGTTGGAGGTGACGGCCACCAGAATGCTGGAGCCGACACGACTCAATTCGACCAGGTCACAAAGGGAACACTTCCAACCGACGACCAAGTTGAGGAGGAAATTTGGTGCACAACTAATTATTTAGAGTCCTTGAGACAAGGACTCGCTAAAGTTAGCCGAAAAGGCAAGCACCCCCCTGAGAGCCCGTCTCATGCAGCAGACGAGCGATTGTTCGATAAAAGAGGTGGATCTCATTCTGAGTGGGGACACTCACCAGGCAAACATTCATACACCAAGAGGGAGTGTGAAAGGCGAACCCTGGAAAGGGTTATGCGGAGAAGCGAAGAGCACAGAGCGGATCGACATTCCCATCATGCTAACAACAATCCCCTGGAGACAAAGCGCCAGGATGAAAGGCCAGTTAAGTATAGTGACGACCTGATGCTATGAAGGCCGACCTCATCTATGGTGCCCAGCAAAGATCAATGAAGACTCTCGATGAAATGACGACTTCTCCTTTCACCCGGGAGATCAAAAAAAGAGAGATTCCAAAGAGGTTGGTCATGCCAACGTTTGAATAGTTTAATGGCCAAACTGATCCAGTTGCCCATCTGGACCAATTTATCCAAAAAATGATTTTGTGTGAAAAAGACGAGCCAATTTTATGCAAGGTCTTCCCATCATTCTTGGCTAGACAATTCCTCAACCACTTCATTGCAGGTAGTCGAGAGCCAAAGACTCTCAGTACCTTGCTTACCAAGAAGCCGAACAATGGAGAGGAGGTCTCCGATTACTTGTCTAAGTACTTGGAGATGTGTGCGGAGGTTGAAGGATGTGATGAGCGGATGACTACCATGTCCTTTAAGATTGGGTTGCCGGACGAATGTAAGCTCAAGGAGTCTCTAACATTGTATGAGCCGAACACCATAGCAACCCTGTAGGATAGAGTCTGGAGGTATGCAAAGGTTGAAGTAACCAAAGGTGAAAGTATGGCCTCACCAAGGAAAAAGGACAGAG
This sequence comes from Tripterygium wilfordii, assembly GCF_013401445.1. Taxonomy (NCBI): domain Eukaryota; kingdom Viridiplantae; phylum Streptophyta; class Magnoliopsida; order Celastrales; family Celastraceae; genus Tripterygium; species Tripterygium wilfordii. The sequence continues at coordinate 7,837,803 of NC_052247.1, forward strand.
AGTGCCAAAAGGTCGATCTTGACAAGAAGGCAAAAGGGTCTCAAGCCGGGTGGAATATAGCAGGTCAGGGAGGAGTTTGGCCAATGTTTTTGAGTTCAACATGCCAATCCACAAGATGTTCTACAAGGTCAGGGATCAACTGTTCCCAGTTCGTCCTCCAAAATTGTTAGGGGATCTGGACCAAAGGGACAAGAGGAGATACTATGCCTTCCATAGAGATGTGGGCCACATGACTGGAGAGTTAACGATCTGTGGGAACACCTAGAAGAACTAGCAAGACAAGGGAAGCTAGTAAAGTATCTGAAAAACAAAGGAACTGAGAACAATACGATTCAGGATAATGCCATGACAACTACTAGAAGCAAGGGGCACAACAATGGAGCTCCAAAGGGGACAATCAATGTGATTATGTTAGAAAGACAGGTGCACGTGGTCTTTGTGAATATTGCGGCTACTCAGACGAGAACAATCAAGGGCCACGAAGCAAAGAAAATGAGAAAGTCTAGAGTAGACATCACCTTCTCAGACAAGGATCTAGCCGGAGTGGATCCACACATAATGATGCTCTCAAGATCACCATGAGGATCTGTTACTACAATGTTAAGTGAGTTTTCATTGACCAGGGATGTGCTGTGAATGTCATATACTACCCATTCTTCAAGAAATAAGGACTAACTCAGGCTGACATTGTTCTAGAGACAGGATGCCTATTAGGGTTCAACGGGAGCCAAGTTTATCCCATGAGGAGGATGGAAACAAGTGTTTGGCTAGGCCCAAACGCATTGGACACAAAATTCCTGGTGGTGCAAAGGAGAACGTCCAACAATGCTATCCTAGGAAGGCCTTGACTTCATGCCATGGAAGCTATGCCCTCAAAGGTTCTCACACAATTGGGAGGTGCACGAAGAGAAGACTGATAGCTAGAATGAAGTAGAAAAGTGACCAGTACAACAAACCTGATGAAATTTTTTACTTAAATATTTTAATCATTGTTGTAATAAATGGGGAGCCATTTTGGCATACTTTTCCTCGTATTTCCACTTTGCTATGAATAAAAACAAGCTTGGATTCTAATGATGCAATCAAAAAACAACGTTTGATTAAAAACCTAAGGGTTCCCGACTAAGGTTTGGATAGAAAGCCCAAGGCCAACAGTTCAAAAAAGTCCATGGAACTTCCTAAGTATCTTGGGTTTGATTAAAAACCCAAGGGGTTCCTCATTGAGGTTTGGATGGAATGGCCATGGCCAAAAGTCTAAAAAGTCCATGAGATTTCCCAAGTACCTTGGGTTTGATAAAAAACCCAACGGGTTCCTCATTGAGGTTTGGACAGAACGACCAAAGCGAATAGTCCAAAAAAGTCCATGGGACTTCCTAAGTATCTTGGGTTTGATTAAAAACCCAGAGGGTTCCATACTGAAGTCTGGATAGAACGACCAAGGCCAACAGTGCAAAAAAGTCCATGAAACTTCCCAATTATCTTGGGTTTGATTAAAAATCCAATGGGTTCTTCACTGAGGTTTGGACAGAATGACCAAGGTCAACAATCCAAAAAAGTCCATTGGACTTCCCAAGTACATTGGGTTTGATTAAAATCCAAGGGGTTCCTCATTGAGGGTTTTGGAAAGAACGACAAATGCCAACAGTCCAAAAAAGTCCATGGGACTTCCCAACTAGCAAAGGTTTTACTAAAAACCCAAAGGGTTCCTCACTGAGGTTTGGATGGAACGGCCAAGGCCAACAGTCCAAAAAAGTTCATGGGACTTTCCATGTATCTTAGGTTTGATTAAAACCCCAATAGGGGTTCCTCACTGAGGTTTGGACAGAGAGCCAAGGCAAACATCCAAAAAAGTCCATAGGACTTCCCAAATATCTTAGGTTTGATAAAAAAACCTAAGGGGTTCCTCACTGAGGTTTGGACAGAACGTCTAAGACCAATAGTCCAACAAAGTCCATAAGATTTCCCAAGAACCTTGTGTTCAGACAGGTTGATCGCTCAGAAAGGCCAAACCTCTAGATAGGCCAATCGCTTAGACAGGCCAGTTGCTCACATAGGCCAAGTGGCCAAACATGCCAAGTGCTCAGAAAGGCCAAATAGCCAGATAGGCCAAGCGCTGACAAAAGGCCAAATAGCCAGATAGGTCAAGCGCTCAAATAGGCCACTCGGCCAGACAGGTGAAGCACTTAGAAAGGCCAAATGGCCAGATAGGCCAGGCGCTCAAACTAGCCACACAGCCATAAATGACAAATGGCCAGACATGCCAAACACTTAGAAAGGCAAAGCACTCAGATAGACCACGTGGCCAGACAGGCTAATCGCTTAGAAAAGCCAAACATCCAGAAAGACCAATCGACCAAGAAGGCCAACCGCTCAAAAAGGCCAAATATCTAGACAAGTCAAGCCCTCAGACAAGCCAAACACTCAAAAAGGCCAAATTGCCAGACAGGCCAAGTGCTCAGACAGGCGATGTGGCTGGATGGGTCAATTGCTTAGAAAGGCCAAATGTCCGACACGCAAAACACTCAGAATGGCCAAATGGACAGACAGGCCAAGCGTTTAGACAGGCCAATCACTCAAAAAGGCCAAATGGCCCAACATGCCAAGTGCTTAGAAAGACCACGCGACCAAATAGGTCAATTGCTCAAAAAGGCCAAACAGCCAGAAAGGCCAAGTGGCCAAGCAAGCCAACCGCTCATAATGGCCAAACAACCATAAAGGCCAAATGGCTAGATAGGCCAAGCGCTCAAACAAGTGATGTGGCCAGAAATGGCTAATGGCCAAACATGCCAAGCACTCAGAAAGGCCAAGCGCTTAGATAGGCCACTCGGCCAGACATGCCAATTGCTCAGAAAGGCCAAACAGCTAGAAAGGCCAAGCAGCCTGCAGGCCAAGTGCTCAGATGGGCCAAACGGCCAAAAACTAATAAAAAGTTCACCAACAAGCATAAGAAATTAAAAGAAAATGAAGATAAACTAGTCTTCATGAAGTAGATAAAGTAAGTAGAAAAACCAGCTCAAATGTCCATACTAATACCATAAATACATGAAATGATAAACTGAAAGGCTAAACAACGAGTTCGACCCATCATCATGAATATGATCTACCGCAACCAGAGACTGAACGATCAGAGGATCGGGAGTGATTTTCAGCTCCAGGCCATCCTCAGTTAGGCCATCTTGATTGGTCTCCTCCACGGCCAATGAGTCATCATCAACATCAATATAAATAGTCCCAGAATGGACCCCACCACGGGTTGGAAAATCTCAACAATGGAGTGGGCCTGACATCAAGAGGGAATCGAAGACCACCCTTGACTACAACAACTATGGGAATATTGACCCCATCTAGCAGGAGGATCACCCTCTTGGATAATTCTTAGTTCACAGTCAGTAGGAAAGCCATAACTATTTGCCTATCTACAGAGCTCCACGATATCTCCAACAAAACTATAATATTCCCCTATGGGGGAAGCTCAAAACCAACCAAAGAGATTAAGGAACAAGAACCTTACTGCAATTGCTAGATCCAATAGAAAGTCTAACCGAGAGATCCAATAAGTGCACATCAACAGGAAATACAAAGTCCAACCTCGCTATTTATAGTGAGATGCCCAAAAATTCAACAAGCAAAAGACCGAACAGCTGCTATGATCGGACAACGAGCATGACTGAACCCAAGGCCATGGATATTCACGGGAATGACGTAGTTGAACTGGGCGAATGATGGCTGGCTAGACTATAGATGTGCAATGCGGTTGAACTGGATCTGGGCAAGCTGAATTGGATCTGGCCAAACCGATGACGGGCCAAACCACTGGGCCAAAAAGCTACTAGATCAAGCTGAGTCGCTAACGGATCTACTGGAACGGCCCAGGCCTCTATCGAACTACTGGATCACACGTGGCCAACTGAACAAAACGTGAGAGTGGTCGAACTTGTACAGAGACTCGCTCGTGCTACTTCGTGCCCAAACTACTGCACCTAGGCTGATCCTTGCGTCGATCGACCAAGCGTTGAGGCAGAAGAGTTTGACCAAACAACCCTCACCCTTCTTCTTTTCCCTCTCATTCTCTCTGCTCTCTCTTTTTGGTAAAAAGGTTTAGTAGAACAAGTTGTGAAGAAGTGCAACACACAAAAAAGACAATAGTATATATAGTCAAAAGGGCAAGGCATGCCTAAGTACTCAAGAAGGAAGTCAAGCACATAAACATGGATTGCAATCACCTTAGGCCTCTCTCGACAAAGCCCTATTCGAACATGTCCAAGCAAGCCTTTAGGGTGCAAATGTGGGGGAATATTCCAATAAGGACACGTGGCGTAGGCCTATTGGCCGTTTCAATAAATTGACCAAGTTAGTAATAACAGGTGTATAATTTCTAGAATTGTTTTTACCATTAAATTAGGTAATTTACTGATTGAAGAAACTCCCTAAAATTACTATGAGAGAGTTATACAAGCAGTGAAACTCTTCCACTATAAAAGGGAAGTAAAACCTCAAGGTATTTTTTTGAGAAGCTATAATTGTGATTACTTTGGTTGGTGATTGTCTTGGAGGCTAACTTGAGTGTCGGAGTGCCTACGGCCGACCAACGATCTTCGGGCTCACTAACAATCTTTGTTTTCAGGATAAGGGCAGTAAGCCGAACAACCCCTAGCAGCATTAGGGAGCGTTCGACCAACGTGGTGATCAATTTTTATTCACTACAACTATAATATGTCATTTAAAAGAAATAATCATGATTTAACGCAATTGTGGGAGAGAATTGGAACCAAAATTGGAGTTAGAATTGGAGTCCCTCCCATCTCACCACACCCTCCAATCTCAACACATGAGTCACTTAAACCCATATGAACTGAAAATAACTATTAATTGGGAATGATTTATTAGGATATCTATCTTTTTCTCTCTCTCACTATTTCTTTTTAATTTTAAAATTGAATTGGGCAGTCCATGTTTTTACTCTGCATTAATCTGCAAGTGATGATGCTATCGATGGGTATTGAAGGGAAAAAAGCCATTAACGTTAAAAACAGTAAAAGCAGCCCCAGCAAACAAGTCAGCAGGCAAAGGACTATCTGACTATCATTACTTTCTGTTCTGTGGCTCCTGCTTGTGTGACTGTACCGCTCGCTAGTACTACTTTGTGAAGCAGAACTAGAGGAATCAATTATTTAATTTATTGATTAAATAATTTAACTATGTTACCTTCTAATAAATTCTTTTTTTATTTATGGGTATCAAATAATTGAGGGGATTATATGGTTTTCTTACTAGGAAAGTCTATTTTGGATGTATTTATATCATGGTGTATTGACCCACTTGAGCTAGAGAGAGAAGAAAGACGGAGAGAGAGAGAAATATAACATGACGATCATGGCTAGAGGAGGGTGACCAACACAAAAATGTATGTGTGTGTACTTACCTCAAGTATAGGGTTTCATCAAGTAATAAAATCGGTGACTGGTATCGTATCCACAAGGAAGCAATGTAAATTTGGTGGTGAATGATATGCAAATAATTAGCTAACACTAATAAACGCAGTGAATATCAAAAATAAAGACAAGTAAGAAACATGGCCGAAGGACTCAGTAGCATGGACAATTTGGAACCAAAGTAAGCAAAAAATGAATTTAAAACAACTAATTAAAAACCTAGTCTCTAATCCGTCCTGGTGGCTACTCGGTTCTCATACTCAAGGTATCATTGCAAACACACACAACCATACATAATGCATTGTGCGATATTATTAACTATGCATATGCAAAGGAAATTGGGCATGAAGACTTCGATTCCTACATGGAGGCCATCGGGCCTCTTGGTCTACGATGAATGCAAAGGGGTAGACACCTATTCTTACGGATTAATGTTCCCCTCGGGGCTCGGCTTTGTTAGCACCCTAGTTTCACACTCAAAAAACAATTAACCATAACTCTACCATGCATATTCCATAAATTCCACAAAATCCCATCATCAATACACACAATTAATAGTTATGTAATAAAAACTCAATCAAATGGAGAAATCATGCATTGGGCATTAACAATTCCTAGTCAAGCATATTAAATTGAATCCCTACACTATACAATCCAAAAACACAATAAACATGCTATTCTCATGCACCCAAATGCACAACTATCTCAAAATCGAGAGAGAGAGATCGAAGCTACGACTCTTTAGACATACCTTGAGCAATCGAAACCTCGCACCCACCATTCCGGACAAGAAACTAGAAATCAAACCTAGCCACTTATGATATTGAAGATAAACAACCAATTTTATTGATCAAAACTAGTGTTTACACCAAAATCAAGAGAAAGCTTAGCAAAAACTAGAGAGGATATGCTAACCTAAGAGAGAGAATGAGATGGAGCCACTCCCCCCAAAAGGAGAGATCCCTTCAATAATGGTGTTCTTAGGGTTAAAACACCCTATTTGGTAATGAAAATACCTAACTACCCTTACAAGATCAATCCCTATTTGTTACAATTAAGAAATACCCGACAAACCCTTCAAAAATCTGTGTTGCAGTTGTTGGTTCACGACAAGGTGTCCGAACGGATTCTTAAGGTGTCCAGGCACCTGGGCTTCATTAAGTTTTCGTCATAGGCTCTATTTCATTTTTCAAAGGATGTGTCCGAACACCTAAGTATGGTGTCCGGACAGCTTGGGAGGTGTCGCGACACCTCACTGTAAAAATGCCCAAAAAGGTGCTCCGAGTTGCCTGAATTAGGTCAGATTCCTACAAATCAAGGGAAAACATTTGTAAGTATAAAACTAAGCTAAAATGCAATAAAATACATTAGCTATGTGCTAGAACTGATAGGAATAGTATGCTAAAGGTCATTATTTTATGTAATATTCAAACTCGATTTATTTATTTGAATAAAATATATTTAGCATTTAAAATGAGAAAAGACATATTGGCATTAGTGTTTTTTATTCTATATGGTATATGAATTGGTGTGTAGAGTCTAAGCTTACACACGGAAGATTAATTCATAAGTTCATATCGAATATAAGTAAGTTATCACAGCTAAGACGGGATTAGACAAACTGTCTATTTGGCTATGGTATAGTATTTTAGTATACATATCTTGGTTACGGAGAGCGGCAAAGCTTGAACTTACTATACCAATACACTCGAAGTGTATTGATCAAGACTACGTGTAAGTCAATTTTCCTATTCTGACTATATGGGAAATTGCACACTCACACAGATGTTATAGAATTGTTCATATTCTTAATTTATTAAAGATTATTAGTACATGTGCACTTAATGTACAAGACTTTGATTTACTAAAGGGTGAGGTCTTTTTGTACAGGACAACAAATACCAAGTGAGTTGGGTCACCGCATTAAATGTACGATGGAAAATAATCTATTAATAAAATTCACGTCCAATTATGGATTGATGATACTCTCTTGAGAATGCTTATAGGATTTGAGATTGTGTCAAAACCTTGCAGGTGTATTTTAATTAATCTGACACTTTCAAATAAGTTAAGCGGTAAGCTCAAGAAAATATTTAAAGATGTCAATTAAATATTATATGACAGTGTCATATTTAATTCACAGGTATCTATAACTTAACGTTAGGAATTTTATGAAAAAGTATAATGAAAGGCTCAAATTTAATTTGAGATAAAACGGGGAGTGCAATTATAATATTTTAGGTGAATATATTATAATTTATGAATTATAATTATGTCCATGGGTTTGGATTGATAATTAAATTCATAGGAAGCCCATGTTTTATTTTTCCTAGTTGATCTCCACTGTAGCCTAGAAGCCCAATACTAGAAGATACAGGGAAACCAAAATGGATCGGAATTTGAAGAAGGAGAGGCTTAGGGGCGAGCCCACCTAGGGAGAAAACCCTAGGTGTGGCCAACCCTATAAATACAGTGTGTGTTTTGTTAACACAAGTTTTGAGACACCAATTGGGCTCTCTACTCTATACTCGTTTTCACTAGTTTTGGTTTGTATTCTTCAGGTTCTTGGAGTAAAGAGACCACCCACTCAATCCAAGTTTGGGAATTGGTGCATACGGTGAAAGATCCGCAGGTTTGAGCTTAGTATCAAAGTCGCTGACTCCATCCTTCGTTATTGATTATTAGAGATCAATTCAGAGAGATCTCAAGGTAAATAATCTACGTGCAATTAATTTCTATATGGTTTATGCTATGGTGATTAAAATTGATAAGAAATTTTTGAAACCTATCTAGCTATGTTTGTGTCTATGAGGTCCTTATACGTTTCTGCGAGTTGCATGTTTCCAACAATTGGTATCAGAGGCCGGTCATAGATACGTAATCGATGCTAAACAAAATAAAAAATTTATCAAATTTAATTTGTTAGCATAATATATGCTTTTCTGTGTTATCGCTAACTTGTTTTTGCAGGCTGAAATTCCGGCTATCATGGTCTAAATTTTTTTTAAATTGTGATTTTGGAATTGTTCACTCTGAATAAAGAGTAGGAATTTTTGTAAATCGATTTTTTTAGATTGTGAACTCCGATTTGAATGAGGCTAGGATCTTTTGTAAAAACAAATGAAGAAAGGAAGAGATGGAGGACACCGACAGCCTTGCTGCTGCTGTTGGCTGCAACAACTGTCCTGGGCAGTAGAGGACTACAGCGCCGGTAGCAGCCACTGGCTGCTACCAGCGGCAGCAAACAACTGCTAGTGCAGGCAGCAGCTTTGCTAGGTGTAAAATACACCGATTTTTCTGGGCTTAAAGTTATTATTTTTCTATGTTGTTTAGTGTAAAATACTGCCCATATTGGTATTTTTATGATTAGGTACAGCTGGAGAGTAAAGCTGGCATAGGATAAAATTTGTAACCTGTTTCGCAACCTGTGCGGCTGTAAAATGCGGGTGTCAGATTTGCACTTTAGGCTGCTGATATGGCAAAGACAGTTGGACCATCTTAGGGCTTGTTAAAGACTATATAAGCGGTGTTATGCTGAGACAAAGGATACTTTTTCTTGCACGGTTGGAGACCTAAAATTGGAGAAAGAGTGACAGCAAGAAGGAGAAGAGAAGAAACATCAAGCTTGGTAGTCCAATCGTCCGGCAAATTTCAATTCTTCCATTGATTTGAACATTGTTAATGAGTAGTTATATGGTTTTAATTATGATTATGTGCAGCTAAACTCTTTTCTAGCTAGGGTTTGGTAATTCTTCTACCATAAACCTTGTGCACAAATTTGATTGACAATCAGACTAAGTTTAATTCTTTGTTCTCTGGATTGATTGCTTATTTCCTATTGTTATGTATGCCTGATCAACATCATAATTCTAGGAATTGTTAGTTAAACATATTCGGCTGACCATGACCCGGTATTTGATGAAGTAACAAGAACTTGCGTAAGATCCAAGTTTTGGGAACATAGGACATAATTAATTGGATAATAGACCATTATCCTAGATTGTTCAACTGTCGATTTCCTAGTGCTTATGCTTGTCTTAGGAAAATCTTAGGATAGACCAACCAAGACTCCTTTGATAAGAAAAGATCTTGCAACTGGACCAAAGTCAGGATCGTTGTTTAGGGAAACCTAATTGACTGCAGCTGGACTAAGGCCTTTCAATTGACATTGTTAAACTTTTAAATTGTGTAATTGCGTATTAATTTGTGTGCATAGGTGGAGGTAGTTGGCAAGCCAAACCCAAGCTAGTTCTCATCCATTGATTTTTCATCAACTTTTACTTTCCTAGTTAATATTAGTAGCATCTTAAATTTATTTTACACTATTGTTAGTAGTCATAGTTGGTAATTAATACAGTCTTCGTGGATTCGACCCCATTCACTATTTACTGTCTTTCGGCACGTACACTTGCGAGTGGGTTAAACCCGTCGGTATTGAATTGCAAGTATTTCTTGTGATAAAAAGTATCGATCAAGCTTCTGCTACAACCATCTGACAGCCAACGATCACCGTCGGAAGCTGCCGGATAGATGAGAGCTGCAGGGGGCAGATCGGACAGCGGGTGCGGGGCAGTTCGGGCAGTCCAGACAACTGTGTTTCAAGCAGTTTTCAAACAGGGATTCCTAATCGAGTAGAGATTCGGCTTGATTGAAGACCATGATAGCTAGGACTCTTGATTGATTTGGTTTCCTATTTTAACTATGTCTCCTATTTTAATTGCACGTATGATTGTAATTAAATGTCATGCTAGATTAGGATTACTATTTATTTATGGATGTTATGTAAACATGGAAATTAAAATACTAATCACCTGAAAATAAAATATTAAGTGGGAGAATGGTTACACATCACCCTACGGTCTCCATCATTGGTTCAAAAAAAAATAAGTAATGATAAAATTTGGAAAGTTGAGATATTAAATGTGAATACGGTATTATTTTTGGAAAAATCCCTTTTTAACTTAAGATTCTTTTCCGAAACAAAGTGTGCAATTCTGACCCATGCATTTAAGTATTCTAATTTATGATTAACAATGCACTGTCTAGAAAGTTCTGTCGAGGATTGAGGTTACTTATTTATGCATCGTTTTTTGGAAAGCCCCCTCTTTCCTGGGAACGACCTGGTTGTAGATTTGTTAATCATTAAATTGAAAACCTATCGTGCTGCGATAACGATTTCACTTCATGGAGAAAATCCGCAACAAATCTCGGTTTTGAGCGGCAATACCAAAATGCGTAAATTCCGATCAATGCATTTTTTAAGATATCTCTATTCCAGGAGTTTTGGAATTACATAAATATTTTTTAAGTTTGGATTATTGGTAAGAAAATTTAATAGAGATGTAATTGAAAATATGTGTTGGCTTAGACCTCCTCCCTATCGAAAATTTTCGATTATAGATATCTCGGATTATTACTTTTCTTGATAGTCATAATAGGTAGTCATTTATTATAAAATTGTTTCCCCATCGGAATAAATTTTATGAAGATGGTGAGATTATGATCAAGCGATGGTTATACACTTAACTATAAATTATGGAAATATTTCCCATCGAAATCAATACCATTATTTATAGGACCAAAACAAGTTAACTAATTAAATTTACACTTGACACGGCGTGTTGTCTAGACAATGAAATTTAATGTGAACTAAATTGCATGAAATTTATTCTCCCATCGAGATAGGAAATTTCATGCTAAAGTGTTTTGATTGTTAACGAATTATATGATTGATTATGGGTGCAATTTTAGATAATTTGAATCATGTATGCCATAAATTAATTTTTGAATATGTCATTTTTCTATTTTTCAAAATGCCTTCATTCAACCCATTATCTGTTATACTGAAAGGCCATAAGTTGGATGGAACAAACTATGTCAACTGGAAAAGAAATTTGGTTATTGTGCTCACCTCTGAAGAGTAGAAATTTGTGTTGACTGAAGTATGCCCTAAATTGCATGAGGAGTGTGCCACTGATGAGCATATCAGTGCTCACAAGAAGTGGAAGAAGGCTGATGAAATGGCTAGATGCTACATGTTAGCGTCAATGTCAGACGTGTTGCAAACACAACACCAGAAAATGACAAGTGCGTATGACATCATTTATAGCCTAAAGGAGATGTTTGGTGATCAAGGCAGAGCCGCAAGTTAGACTACCATGAAAACACTCTTAAACACCCAGATGAATAAAGGAGTCAATGTAAGTGAGTACACTCTTAAGGTGATGAGTCTTTTGAATAAGCTCGAAGTACTTGGTGCTGATATTGATAGTGAAAGCCATATTGATATCATACTTTGATCTAATAATTCTCGCAAGTGCACAAGAGTCTACGAATAGTACAATGTATGTAAGTATGAGCTCGATCCCACGGAGACTAGTTAATCTAATTAATATACCTAACTTGATAAATGATTGAGATTTGGGGAAAAAGGAAGAATAATTGATGTAAATAAAATAAAATAAAAACAAAGAAATAAAATTCAGATTTTGTTTCCAATAAGAGAAGAACACTAGGGCAATGATTCCACCTAGTAATCCTACCACGAGCATTCAATTAACAAACACATAATTGTAGTTCGAATTCAAGGGTTGATTCTTTCTAAAATATGTTGATTCGTTCGTTCGTGGTGCCAACAAATATTATTAACAATGAATTAATCATGTTTGGTTCACATTCTTTAACCCAAGGCTAATAACTCATTATGATCTAAAGAACTATAACAACCAATCGATCCCCTAAACCTTGTTCATGACAGTCGACAATTGATTTCTTTAATTTCAATTCCGCTAAGACACGTGAATTCGGTTCATTCCTTAGTCCTAGCTAGATAAGTATAATTGAACATTCAATTGGTGGCCAATCAACTAAACAAACAATAGATTATAAACATAGAAATTAAAGACAAGAATTATGAACCAAAATTATGCATTCAATTAATTGAAGTACTTGCAATAATCATACTAGGCTACATCAAACCCTAGCAAAGAGGTTTAGCTACTCATGTTATAAGAACACTAAGAAACTAAATATGAGAACGCCATGAACCAGGAACAAGAACAAGAACAAGAGAAAAGCTAGAAACAAAAACAAGAACAAAAGCTAGAAAATGTGGCCCTCCAATTCATGTCTTAGTTGTGTCGTGCCTCTCCCTTTTATAATAACAAAGGCTTCCTTCAATTAAGTTAATTCCAAATCATTCTCTGATTTCCTTCTCTCAATCTGATTCGGTTTTCCTTGTTTGCGTTCATTTGCGTACGAGTTGGTTGCCTTTGGTCTCTTCTAATTGCTTCCTTTAATCACACAAACTGGCCCTCCTTTTGTAAAGCTTCTCTTGTTCTCTTATTTATTTCCTTTAACTTGTCTCAATTCTCTTCACGTGTAGGAAACCATGACTTTTATTATATATATTTTCTGTCTTTAATTTCTTTTTCTTTCTTGCTTGTGTTGCACGTACTCGTCTTTCCTCTTTTATTTCCTTCCAATTTTGTTGGATTCTACTGGTAGCAAGAATTATGTAATAGTCATGCTTATTTCAATAAATAGACACAAAAATAAGTGTAAAGTGAGGTATAAAAATATGTAAAATATCATACGATCAAATACCCCCACACTTAGCTTTTGCTCGTCCTTGAGTAAAACAAAAAGAGAAAAAAAAAAAAAAAAAGGAACCTAACTCACTTTCGCAGGAATCACGGTGGCACTCAGTATGTGACACAAGCCTTTAAACCTCTAGGTGTCCCTAGTGGACGAGTTATAGTCTCATGAGAGTTTACCAGAACGATACCCATAAACATTTAAACTAGTCCTTCCAATCACGCTCAAGCACTAAACATGTCTTATAAACTAGTCAATAGCTAAAGAATTTCACAAAAAATCATACTGATTATATATGATTTGAATTAGGCCAACATCAACACAACATATCTCAATCGAAATAGCTCACATTCAAACTCAATTTCAACTTCTCACAAGGAAAACTCTCAAGATTCACTCAATTTAGTGGTAGTAAAGTGTTTGCACTCAATTAATCTCATGAAAACTGTCCTACCATATGCTTGCTTGTCCACTCATTCTACACTATTAAAAACATGTAACTTCATGAATCAAGAGGTCTTTATTCAAGGTTGTAATGGGGCCAAGGGTGAAGGTAAAAAGAAAAAGTGGTATAGGAAATTACAAAATTTCTAAAGAACTAGTAGAGCACAAAAATTAGGGCATATATCATCTTGTCGGCCCCATATTCATTTTGAATATTCAATACTCCACTAATTCTTCACAACTTCAAGATTTGCACTATGCACATAAACTTTTTCTTTTTCTTTTTTCAAAACAATGTCAAATCATACTAAATACTTTCTCTCTTTTTTTTCTTTTTTCTTTTTTCTTTTTCTTTTTCGACACATGAATGCACATGTGTTCGACATCACATTTACTCTCCACCAAATAACATCCCAAAATAAACAAGTACTCCCCCACACTTAATTCTTTTCATCATCAAACTCAACATATTTAAACACCATCAACACTTGAAAAATCTCATGGTATGCTCTACTAATCCCTTAGAATTAGGTAAGTAATTGTTTATTGGGTTAAAGGGTCAAGTAGATAAGTTTCATGAATAAAAAGCTTATTTAGGCTCAAAGGGGCTTTCTAGTGGATATATACATTAGGATATAGGGAATTTGGCTATAGAGTTATCATCCTAATGCCTCAATCATATTCATGTCATCACATGTATCAATATAGTCTCAAAAAGGTTTAAAGCGAGTTCTAGAGAAACATATAATCATGTGAACACACAAGAAAGAAATTGGATTGATATGCATAATGTATCAATCATATAGGCTCAAAACTCACAAGGATAATTATGCAAGTCTACATCAAGTCTAAACATACTTCTTTCTCAATCAACATATCATGTTGACATTGGCCCATGATAATTGTAATTCATGCTCAATTCTAGTGAAAATTCTTTTTACTAACAAACTAATTTTAGACCTAAACAATTTATGTCTCATCATCGCATTGGAAGGAACTAAAATTTTTTTCTTCAAAACAAGCTATTCTCACCCCCACACTCGAATTATGCAATGTCTCAGTGCATGGGATAATGTGAAAAATAGTTTAAAGAAAAAGTCCTGAGTTAGAGCGACACAACATGACTGTGAAAAATCCGGGAAGTAATTCCGTGGTAGCCTTCAGCACTGTACAGCTGTCGCAAAATCATCAATTTCTTCATCATCATACCTCGGATGGAAAAACCATAAAATTTTGCAGAAACTAGACATCCTATCTTTCTGTAAATATATGGCTTACATTCTGGTTCATCCTGAGTTGCTCCCAGAAAATTGTTTCAATCCAGCACTTTGGCACAACTTTTTCTTTCTGCATTTGACGCACAAATAGCAATTCAATTCAGTGTGGGATGAGTGCTCTTCTATAATGAACCAAAATAATATACAATAAAAGGAATGAATTTACCGGGTGGGTTGCCTCCCACCAAGCGCTTTATTTAATGTCTAGGCGAGACGTAACTCTTCAAGTAGTTAAATTAGCGAACTTGGAAGCCCACTTTCAGTTGATTGGGTTGTAGCAATCGCATTCCTCTACCCACGCCCAGTTCAACATCCAAAGTATGCGTTTTGTTACTCAGAGTTGTAAGAGCAGTCGATTCCTCAAAAGGATCTGAATATCCTTTTTCCCTTTTTCCGAAAATAACTTGTTGCAAAATATTAGCTTGTGGCGCTTTCACAATGGAGGGGAACAATATGTTAGTTGATAAAGGAAAGGACTGAAAGGCGGGAGTATGCTTACCTCTCTCGTATGGAATGACTCTAAATACATTTACAAACTGAAGCTCAGTTGTATGTCCTTCTTTTTCCATGAACTCTTCTTTAATAGTAAGCACCTTCTCCATCGATTTCTCACCTTGTGCTACCTTGGGCTTGAAGGTCACTGTTTCTTCATTATTTGTCATTGTTAGCGTGCCTTTGTACACATCAATTGTCATCCTTGCAATCTTCATGAATGGTTGCCCCAAAATCAGCGGAAGCTCTTCTCCATGACCTTGGCAATCCCGCATATCAAGTACTAGAAAGTCAGCTGGAAAAATCAATCCATGTACCTCAATGACAACGTCTTCTAGTACTCCCTTAGGATATCGAATAGATTGATCAGCCAATTGTATGCCCACATAGGTCTTTTTGAGCACTCTTACATTCAAAGATTTGAAGACAGAAAGAGACATTAGATTAATTGATGCACTCAAATCCAATAAAGCATGTTCAAAATTTTTATTGGCTATGCAACAAGGTATAGTGAAACAACCTGGATCCTTAAGCTTTGGCGGAAACTTCTTTTGTGATATGAAACTACACTCTTCCGTTAGTTGAACCACCTTATTCTCATCCACTTTCTTCTTTTCTTGCACAACAAAAGGTTCCACGTCCCCCTTCAGGGTTGTCTTTTGCACTGATGGTGTTTCTTCTCTATTTCTCCTAAGATGCCCCGGAAAAGAGATTGGAGGGACATAAGGTGGAGCAGGTTTATCGAGGTCAGGCAACCCATACATGATTGCACGATGCGACTGTTGAAGCGGCTACTCTTGTGCTTGAACTTTCTGCTCTTCCAACTTTGTAGCAACTCGGCTTTGTTGCTCATCACAAAGTGTGATAGCCATGGCATGTTCCCTATTGTTCGGATTTATCTCAGTTTGGCTTGGAAACTTTCCAACCTCCCTTTCACTCAATGCTTCAGCAATTTGATCCACTTGTGCCTCCAGTTTTTGATGGTTAATTGCCAACTATCGCACCATATCCTCTAATGTAGTGGTAGGTGGATTGGCTTGATTCTGGGTGTTCTTCCAAGAAAAGTTTGGATGTGCCCAAAAACCTAGATTATAGGAGTTAGAGTAGGGATCAAACCTTGGATTCTGATTATAGGTGTTCATCATATTTGCTTGCTCTTGCACAAACTCTGGAAAATCCACTCCTTGAGTCGTATGCCCATTCATTGCTAGAAGCATGTCCAACTTGGTAGAGATGGCATCAACCTACGATTTTGGTGCAAAAGAATCAAAATTGGAAATTTCATACACACATGCTCGCTTACTTCTTACTTCTGAATGTTGCGTCTCAATAGCAAGTCTCTCAAATAAAGTTTGACATTTCGTTGGAGTCATATTCCTAATCGATCCCCCTGCATAATTAATAACTATAGCTTTGCTAGGAACTGTCAGTGCCTTGTAGAAAATACGCATCAACACTAAGATAGGCAAAACATGATGAGGGCACTGATTCAATAAATTATTAAACCTTTCCATGCCTTAGAAAAAGACTCATCTAATTGTTGCTCAAACTGCATGATCTTGTCCCTTAGTGCGTCAGTTTTCTGAATTGAGAAAAATTTCTCCAAGAACTTGTTTTGAATCTCTGTCCACTATGGAGTTATCTAGGCCGTAGACTAGTAAGTCACATCTTTGCCTTGTCCTTCATAGTGTAAGAGAAGATCTTCATCCTTAGATGTTCCTAAGTGACCCCTATAGTCAAAGACATGCTAGAAACCATATTAAAAATTTCACGAATGTGACTAAGTAGATCTTCGGAACTTAGGCCATGAAAAGAAGGCATCATGTTAAAGTGTATGGTCTTAACCTTGTAGTTCCTAGCTTCCATTGGAAGTACGATGCAAGATAGGGATTCTGGAATAGTGGGGATGTCAAGATCACCCATCGTTTCAGTTGGAACTATTGCCGCCATCTTCTCGTCTTCGGTTGAGGATTCTTCATTACTTTCACTACATTGATTCTTGCTCCTCAACAAACTTTCAATGTCGTCTACGTAAGGTTGTAGCTCTTCTTTCAAAGAGCATCTACCTTGCATAAACCTAAAAAAATTAAAATAAAAAAATTAAGTACACAATTAAACTAAATTAATCCCCAGCAACGACGCCAAAAATTGATGTAAAAATTCTCGCAAGTGCACAAGAGTCTACGAATAGTACAATGTATGCAAGTATGAGGTCGATCCCACGGAGACTAGTTAATCTAATTAATGTACCTAACTTGATGAATGATTGAGATTTGGAGAAAAAGGAAGAATGATTGATGTAAATAAAATAAAATAAAAACAAAGAAATAAAATTCAGATTTTGTATCCAATAAGAGAAGAACACTAGGGCAATGATTTCACCTAGTAATCATACCACAAGCATTCAATTAACAAACACATAATTGTAGTTCCAATTCAAGGGTTGATTCTTTCTAAAATATGTTGATTCGTTCGTTCGCGATGCCAACAAATATTATTAACAATGAATTAATCATGTTCGGTTCACAGTCTTTAACCCAAGGCTAATAACTCATTATGATCTAAAGAACTATAACAACCAATCGATCCCCTAAACCTTGTTCATGACAGTCGACAATTGATTTCTTTAATTTCAATTCCACTAAGACACGTGAATTTGGTTCGTTCCTTAGTCCTAGCTAGATAAGTCTAATTGAGCGTTCAATTGGTGGCCAATCAACCAAACAAACAATAGATTATAAGCATAGAAATTAAAGACAAGAATTATGAACCACAATTATGCATTCAATTAATTGAAGTACTTGATACTAGGCTACATCAAGCCCTAGCAAAGAGGTTTAGCTACTCATGTTATAAGAACACAAGGAAACTAAATATGGGAACACCATGAATCAAGAACAAGAACAAGAGAAACGCTAGAGACAAAAACAAGAAGAAAAGCTAGAGAATGTGACTCTCCAATTCCTGTCTTAATTGTGTCGTGCCTCTACCTTTTATAATAACAAAGGCTTCCTTCAATTAAGTCAATTCCAAATCATTCTCTAATTTCCTTCTCTCAATCTGATTCGGTTGTCCTTGCCTGCGTTAATTTGCATACGACTTGCTTGCATTTAGTCTCTTCTTATTGGTTCCTTTAATCACACAAATCGGCCCTCCTTCTGTAAAGCTTCTCTTGTTCTCTTATTTATTTCCTTTAACTTGTCTCAATTCTCTTCACGTGTAGGAAACCATGACTTTTATTATATATATTTTCTTTCTTTAATTTCTTCTTCTTTCTTGCTTGTGTTGCACGTCCTCGTCTTTCCTCTTTTATTTCCTTCCAATTTTGTTGGACTCTGTTGGCAACAAGAATTAACCTACAAACCAAACCAAAGATAAATTATTTAATAGTCATGGTCATTTCAATAAGTAGACACAAAAATAAGTGTAAAGTGAGGCTTAAAAATATGTAAAATATCATACGATCATACTTCAATCTCTTCCTGATAGGTATGAGAATTTTTGGCTGAACTATAACATGAACAAAAGGCTTTATACCTTGTCGGAACTTCTCAATGAGCTTAAAGGAGCAGAGAAACTTCAACCTAAGCAAGCTAAGGTCAATCTAAATGAGAAAGGATCTTCTACAAAATCAAAAGGTAAGAAGAATTAATTAGTCGACTCCAAGGGTATTCAAGGTGAAGTGAAAAAGCCGAAAGACAAGTGTTTTCACTGTGGTCAGAAGGGACATTGGAAGAAGCAATGTCAGACATGGCTAAGAAAGAATACTCAAGGTAACTTTCTTTTATTTATTGTCGAAACACAATTAGCGGTTGTGTCTACTGGATATTGGTGTGTAGACACTGGAGCCACTAATCATGTTTGCAATTCGTTGCAGGGGTTCCGGGAAACCAGATGACCAAATAAAGAAGAGAGTTACGTGCTTTTGGGAAATGCGACAAGACTAAGAGTAAAACAGTAGGCATTTTTCATTTGAGTTTTAATAGTGATAATACTTCAAATTTGAATGATTGTCATTACGTACCAGTTATGAGACGAAATTTACTTGCAGTTCCATCTTTAGCTTTGAATGGATATTGTTTTGAGTTCGATAACTCTATTGTTATTAAGTACAATAAACGTTTTATCTGTTCTGGTACTTTGGTAAATAATCTTTACATTATAAGTCCAAATTCTGCTAAATGTAATGAATTGAATAACTCAACAATTTTGCCATCTAAGAGAAAGCAAACTTCGAAACCAAATCAAACTTATCTTTGGCATCTACGATTAGGTCATATAAATCTAAGCAGGATTACTAGACTGGTACGAGATGGACCTTTGAGTTCATAGAAGTTGAGGAACTTCCAGTCTGTGAATCCTGTTTGGAAGGTAAGATGACAAAGAGGCCATTTTTGGCTAAGGGTTATAGAGCCAAATAATGTTTGGAGTTGGTACATTCTGATGTGTGTGGTCCAATGACTATCCAACCGATAGGAGGTTATGAGTACTTCGTCACTTTCATATACGACTACTCAAGGTATGGATACATTTTTCTAATGCACCGTAAGTCTGAAACTTTTGAGATGTTCAAAAGTTATACCTCTCGAGAGAATTTATGGAATACCTAAATGCAGAGGGGATTTCATCCCAACTGACTACGTCAGGCACACGACAATAAAATGGTGCGGCAGAAAGGAGGAATATGACTCTTATGGAAATGGTAAGATCAATGATGAGTTTTTCTGAGTTGACTAATTTCTTCTGGGGCTATGCCCTAGAAACAATTGCCTACATTCTGAACTTAGTTCCTTCTAAGTCAGTACCAACTACTCCTGCTAAATTATGGACAGGGCAAAAGCCCAGCTTGGCCCATATTCGTATATGGAGTAGTTCGACCTACGTGCTGGTAGGGAATGCTGGGAAGTTGGAATCAACAACAGAAGTATATTTTTTCGTTGGATACCCTCTAGGTACCAAATGTGGTTTGTTTTATAGTCCTAAGGATCAGAAGGTCATTGTCAGCACTGATGCCCGATTCTTAGAAGAAGACTATATGATGAATCACAAACCCAAAAGTAAGATTGTTCTTGCAGAATTAAGAGGGGAAACACAAGGAAACCAAACAACTCAAGAAACACCAGTTGAAGATAACGATCCAGTACCACATAACTGTGGGAGGATTGTGGAATCCCAAACTGATTCTGTTCAAAAGGATGATCAGGACATGCTGGGGAATCAACCAGATCAGTGTGAAGATCCTGATACAAATCAAATTGAATCAACACACCAAAATACTCCAAACGAACAGACAGGGCCTCGAAGTAGTGGGAGGGTAACTAGATTACCTAGTCGATATGCTCTATTGGGTGAAGTGTATGAAATGATTCTAACTATACAAGACATTGATCCCAGTAACTACGAAGAAGCTCTCCAAGATAAAGATGCAATATCTTGGAAGAAAGCTATGAAATCTTAGATGGAGTTCATGTACTCAAATCAGGTCTAGGAACTTGTAGAACCATCGAATGGTGTAAAACCATTGGTTACGAATGGATCTACAAGAGAAAGAAGGGGGTGGATGGGAAGGTTGAAACCTTCAAAGCTAGGCTCATTATGAAAGGGTATACTCAGAAAGAAGGGATCAATTATGAGGAAACCTTTTCACCGATAGTCATGCTTAAATCTTTCCGAAAACTTTTATCCATTGCAGCATATTATGATTATTAAATATGGCAAATGGATGTCAAGAAAGCTTTCATAAATGGAAGTCTTGACGAAAGCATCTATATGGTGCAACCAGATGGATTTGTAGCGAGAAACCAAGAGCACCTATTGTGCAAGCTTAAGAGATCCATTTATGGACTCAAGCAGGCATCCAGGTCTTGGAATATAAGATTCGACCAGGCCAAAAAATCCTATGGATTTAAGCAATGTCCTGATGAACCTTGTGTCTATCGGAGGAGCAATAGAAGTGTGATAGTATTCTTAGTACTTTATGTAGATGATATATTACTCATCGGAAACGATGTAGCTATATTATCTACTGTTAAAGTCTGATTGAGTAGTCAATTTGAAATGAAAGATTTGGGAGAAGCCGGCCACATTCTTGGGATCAAACTACGAAGAGATTGGAAACAAAGAATGTTGGGTCTATCTCATGGAGTCTACATTGACACCATCTAGGCAAGATTTGACATGAAAGATTACAAGAAAGGATTTCTTCCTTACAGATTTGGAATCACTTTATCTCGAGATCAGTGTCCTAAGGATGTTGATGAGATAAAGAAAATGAGTCAAGTACCATATGCCTCGGCAGTAGGAAGCCTCATGTATGCCATGATGTGTACTAAACCGGACATATGTTATATGGTTGGTCTAGTTAGCAGATATCAATCTAACCCAGGTACGAAACATTGTATTGCTATAAAGCACATACTCAAGTACCTAAGGGGAACGAGAGATTATGTGTTGGTTTACAAGTCTGATGAACTTATACCCACTGGGTATATAGATTTAGATTTTCAATCAGACAGAGATTTCAGAAAATCAACTTCAGGGTATGTTTTCACATTGGGATGTGGAGCCATTAGTTGGAGAAGTGTCAAGCAATCTTGTATTGCTGACTCCACTATGGAAGCTGAATATGTAGCAGCCTCTAAGGCAGCTAAAGAATCAGTATGGCTTCGAAACTTTCTTATAGACTTGAATGTGGTGCATACAGCTCACTTGAATGTGGTGCATACAGCTCTGTCACCTATTACACTTTACTGTGATAATAGCGGAGCAGTTGCAAATTCAAAGGAAACAAGGGCTCATTCAAAAGGAAAACATATTGAATGCAAGTATTACTTGATACGAGAGATCGTACAGAGAGGTGACGTCGTAGTGACAAAGATAGCATTAAAGGATAACCTGGCGGATCCATCCACCAAGTGTTTACCAACAAAACCATTTGAGGGACACTTGGCGGGCCTGGCAATAAGATGTGTATCGTCATGGCCTTGAGCAGAAGTGGGAGATTGATAGGAATAGTATGCTAAAGGCCATTATTTTATGTAATATTCAAATTCAATTTATTTATTTGAATAAAATATATTTAGCATTTAAAATGAGAAAAGACATATTGGCATCAGTGTCTTTTATTCTATATGGTATATGAATTTGTGTGTAGAGTCCAAGCTTGCACATGGAAGATCAATTCATAAGTTCCTATCGAATATAAGTAAGCGATCACAGCTAAGACAGAATTGGACAAACCGTCGGCTTGGCTGTGGTATAGTATTTCAGTATACCTATCTTGGTTATGGAGAGCGGCAAAGCTTGAACTTACTATATCGGTACACTCAGAGTGTACTGATCAGGACTACATGTGAGTCAATTTTCCCAGTCTGACTATATGGAAAATTGTACACTCACATAGACGTTATAGAATTGTTCATATTCTTGATTTATTAAAGATTATTAGTACATGTGCATTTAATGTACGACATTTTGATTTACTAAAGGGTGAGGTCCTTTTGCACAGGCCAACAAACACCAAGTGAGTTGGGTCACCGCATTAATGTACGATGGAAAATAATCTGTTAATAAAATTCATGTTCAATTATGGATTGATGATACTCTCTTGAGAATGCTTATAGGATTTGAGATTGTGTCAAAACCCTGTAGGTGGATTTTAATTAATCCGACACTTTAAAGTAAGTTAAGCGGTAAGCTTAAGGAAATATTTAAAGATGTCAATTAAATATTATATTTCAGCGACATATTTAATTGACGGGTATCTGTAACTTAACGTGAGGAATTTTATGAACAAGTATAACGAAAGGCCCAGATTTAATTTGAGACAAAAAAGGGGAGTGCAATTATAATATTTTAGTTGAATATATTATAATTTATGAATTATAATTATGTCCATGGGTTTGGACTGATAATTAAATTCATAGGAAGCCCAGGTTTTATTTTTCCTAATTGGTCTCCACTATAGCCCAGGAGCCCAATACTAGAAGATACAGGTAAACCAAAATGGATCGGAAATAGGAGAAGGAGACGCTTAGGGGCTGGCCCACCTATGGAGAAAACCCTATGTGTGGCCGACTTTATAAATACACACATATTGTGTGTTTTGTTAACACAAGTTTTGAGACCCCAGTTGGCCTCTCTACTCTCTAATCATTTCCACTAGTTTTGGTTTGTGTTCTTCAGGTTCTTGGAGAAAAGAGACCACCCTATTAATCCAACTTTGGTAATTGGTGCATACGGTGAAAGATCCGCAAGTTTGAGCTTAGTATCAAACTCGCTAACTCCATCCTTTGTTATTGATTATTAGAGATCAATTCAGAGAGATCTCAAGGTAAATAATCTATGTGAAATTAATTGACATATGGTTTATGCTATAGTGGTTAAAATTGATAAGAAATTTTTTGAAACCTGTCTAGCTATCGTTTATGTTTATGAGGTCCTTATACGTTTCCGCGAGTTACATGTTTCCAACAAGAACATCCTAAGTAAAGGACATTGGAACCTCAAAATAGAGGTTCAATCAGAGGGTCATCATCACTACCATCTTATCTATTTCACAGAAGATAATATAACATCTTTCTCTTCCCTTTCTACTTCTTAGGTTATTGTATTATGGATGTACACCATGTTTGCTTATGAAGAGAAGAGGCCTAAGAAAGGAGGTCTCCATTTCTTCTTCTTCTTCATCTTTCTCCCCCTCTCTACCAACCTCGCCCACAAAAATATCCTCCACTCTCTTCTTCCATAATAGGTAAGCCCTGTTTTTAGTCTCTCCTTTCACAGTCTTGGACATGTATTCATGATTTATCAGAAGGGTCATTCTTGATTTTCAAAAAGTTTCAATCTTGGTATGATCTTCAACTGCTTGTTTTATTGTCGGTGCTATAATTTGGTTCTTATATTGTAGTGACTCTTCACAATTTTGCAGTGATAACAGAACCAGCATCAAGAGAAGCTTATAGAGGAGGAGAAATCAAGAAGTTACATGGCTTCATCAAGTCAGTTCTGTTGTTCAGATGTTTCATCAAACAATCCAGAAATTCACAACCATCTAACAAATCAGATCCAAGGATTTGAATCAAACCCAGATCTATTTCACTTGACAACAAAGTGACAGTAACTCTGTTATGTGGAAAGGCTTCTTTGGCAAAACTGGTAACAACCCATCCCCATCACTAGAAGCTGTACTTCCTTCATCTTCAAAGACTGTCAATGATTCCCCCACTGATTTCTATCAACCGCATCATCAATTCAATAAACCTGACCCAACCGAGATTTCAGAGACAAGTAGTGATCATAGGAATCTGTTAGTTGCTGCTAAGTCTCATGATCATAATCATCAGTCAACCCATCATCCATGGCAAGAGAGTGCATTGATTGTTGATGATTCTTCTTTGAAGTGTGTGTTTCCTTGTGTAGGAATGACAGATCTGATAGGAATACTATGCTAAAGGCCATTATTTTATATAATATTCAAACTCGATTTATTTATCTGAATAAAATATATTTAGCATTTAATATGAGAAAAGACATATTGGCATCAATGTCTTTTATTCTATATGGTATATGAATTGGTGTGTACAGTTTAAGCTTGCACACGGAAGATCAATTCATAAGTTCCTATCGAATATAAGTAAGCGATCACAACTAAGACGGAATTGGACAAACCGTCGACTTGGCTGTGGTATAGTATTTCCGTATACCTATCTTGGTTACGGAGAGCAGCAAAGCTTGAACTTACTATACTAGTACACTTGGAGTGTATTGATCAGGACTACGTGTGAGTCAATTTTCCTAGTCTGACTATATGGAAAATTGTACACTCATACAGACGTTATAGAATTGTTCATATTCTTAATTTATTAAAGATTATTAGTACATGTGCATTTAATGTGTGGAACTTTGATTTACTAAAGGGTGAGGTCTTTTTGTACAGGCCAACAAACACCAAGTGAGTTGGGTCACTGCATTAAATGTATGATAAAAATAATCTATTAATAAAATTCACGTCCAATTATAATTTAATGATACCCTCTTGATAATGCTTATAGGATTTGAGATTGTGTCCAAACCCTACAAGTGGATTTTAAGACATGTTCAAATAAGTTAAGCGGTAAGCTCAAGGAAATATTATGTCAGTGAAATATTTAATTGACCGGGTATCTGTAACTTAACGTGAGGAATTTTGTGAACAAGTATAACGAAAGACTCAGATTTAATTTTAGATAAAAGAGGGAGTGTAATTATAATATTTTAGTGGAATATATTATAATTTATGAATTATAATTATGTCTATGGGTTTGGGCTGATAATTAAATTCATAGGAAGCCCATCTTTTATTTTTCCTAGGTTGCCCCACTGTAGCCCAGAAGCCTAATACTAGAAGATATAGGAAAACTAAAACGGACCAGAATTAAGAGAGGGAGATCGATAGGCGTCGGTCCACCTAGGGAGAAAACCCTAAGTATGGCCGATCCCTATAAATACACACATAGTGTGTGTTTTTTTAACACAAATTTTGAGACACCAATTGGCATCTCTACTCTCTAATCGTTTCCACTAGTTTTGGTTTGTGTTTTTTAGGTTCTTGGAGAAAAGAGACCACCCTCTCAATCCAAGTTTGGGAATTGATGCATACGGTGGAAGATCTGCAGGTTTGAGTTTAGTATCAAACTCGCTGACTCCATCATTCATTCCTGATTATTAGAGATCACATCAAAGAGATCTCAAGGTAAATAATGTACTTGCAATTAATTGATATATGGTTTATGCTATGGTGATTAGTATTTGATAAGAAATTTTTTGAAACTTGTCTAGCTATCGTTTATGTTTACGAGGTCCTTATACACTTCCGCGAGTTGCATGTTTCCAACAATTGGTATCAGAGGCCGGTCATAGATACATAATCTATGTTTTAATTTATCAAAAATTAATTTGTTAGCATAATCTATGTTTTTCGGTGTTATTGCTAACTTGTTTTTGCAAGCTGAAATTTTGGCTATCATGGTCTAGTTTTTTAAAATTCTGATTTTATAATTGTTCACTCCGAATAAAGGAGTACGAATTTTTGTAAATCGAAATTTTTAGATTGTGAACTCCGATTTGAAGGAGGCTAGGATTTTTTTGTACAAACGGATGAAGAAACGAAGAAACAAAGGACATCGGTAGCCTTGCTGCCGCTGCTGGCTGTTGCTGCCAGCACAGGCAACAACTGTTGGTAGCAGCTTCGGCTGCGGCCAGTAGTTGCTGCAGTGCTTTCGACAGTCGGCGATCACCACTATAAGCTGTCGGACAGGTGTGGACAGCAGGGGTAGTGGGTGTGGGGCAAGTCGGGCAGTAGTGTTTTGAGCAGTTTCCAAGCCAGGATTCCTAATCGAGTAGAGATTTGTTGGGTCTAAATTAACCTTACTAGCAAGTGTACTAGTCGGCGACTACAGCACAATGATAAGCAAGGGTCGAATCCACAGGGACGGTGTTATGTCTAATCCAAATGTATATTTGTATGTATATATGGACAATGCAATCAAAAGTAAAGTTCAACTCAAGATTGTTTGGTTTGGTAATTAAACTAAAACAAGCAAATAGCAAAGTGTTTTTGGTATTTTCTTAGAATAAAGATGCAACTAATGCAAATGAGATGAGTTAACGAATATGAGATGAACACCAAGGCTTTGGAATCCCCCTTGGGAAATGACTTGCAATGACACAAATTCACACACATATTTGCTAATTCGGGCATAACGAATCCGTACCTAAGTCGGTTTTAGCGCACTTAAGCCAAGTCTCCCTAAAATCGATTACTAGCCATCTTATTGGTCTAGGTCGGATATTCCTAAATACATTCTAGCCATCTTATTGGTCTAAACATGCATAGGAATTCATGGAGTTCTATGGAGATTAGAATTCATACAAATTGTCACCTAATTAAAGGGAGACACATTCATAATCAAGTGTTTCAAGAAGCATAATCTACTTGACATATTATTGTCTAAGCAAATTCTCCAAACAATTTCATCCAAAAACCTAAAGTGTTGGCCAAACACCACAAGCATGAAGAAATTGCAATCAAACATAGAAACACAAGATTTATACCCAAATCAACTCATATATATGTAAATCAAGTCATAAACAAAGTCATTAAACCCAAGGCTTCAACCTAGCCTTGGCAAAGAGGTTTAGTTACACATAATGAGAGAAAAACACAAAAGGAGAGATAGAAAATCATGAATAAACCCAATTAGTTGAGTAGATCCAAGTTGAGCTGAAGAATCTCTCCTCCTAGCTCCAAGAATCGCCTTCCCCCTCTGGTTTCGCTCCCCAGAAAATCAGTTCTAGGTTAAAAAGTTCCCGCAGCTCGGACAAATCGCGACTTAAAACAACCCAGAAAATTGCTTTTTGCGCCTAGGCGCGTTGTTGTCACGCCTAGGCACACGCCTAGGCGCACGCCTAGGCGCAATCCTAGGCGTGCACAACTTCAAATTCAAGTCCAACTCTCTGGCTGGGCGTGCAGGAGTGATCCTGGGCGTGCACAATTTGTGCGCCTAGGCGCGCTACGCCTAGGCGCACGCCTAGGCGCGTTACCCCTAGGCACATGAATCAAATGCCCATAACTTCTTCATATGACCTCCGATTTGCATGATTTTAGATTCTACGGAAAGCTTGAGATGTCTAGTTTCCAATGCCTTTTGTTGCGCTCGATTCTAATAACGTGACAGAAAGTTATGACTATTTGAACGCACGAAGGTCGGTGGACATTTTCTTCAATTCAGCCCTTTTTCCGTCGCTTTTCATCCAAACCGCAATCAACCTATCAAAATACAAATCAACACATAAATACACTCATTATTTATCAAAAGAAAGCTTAAGAGGGGGATATTTCTACCAAAAACAATAGGTATTATCATACCTATCAAACACCCCACACTTAAACCTTACTTGTCCTCAAGTAAAACTAAACAAAGTACATCTACCAACTAACATCCTAACTCACTAACGCAGGAATCGCGATTGCATTTAGCATATGCAACAAGCCGTTAAACCCCTAGGTGTCCCTAGTGGAGGAGTTTTGTCTCCTGAGGGCTTACAAGAACGACACCCACAAACGTTTCAAGATAACTCAAATCAAACATATGGGAGGGAAATCACTAGAATCGAAACAATATACATCAATGCCATGCAATCAAAAAGATGTGGAGACCCCACACTTCATCCAAACATATACTCAATGAAGATTATCCGTCTACTCAATCACTTCGTCTACATTAAGTGCGTGCAAAGAAGAAATGTATAATTATTTGGCTTCCAAGAGTTCATAGGCGCCAAACATAGTCACATTCCAAGAATTCCAAGAACAGTCAAGTAGTAATACCAAGGCACTTTTATTTATATACATACTTCTCTTCTTCTTCTTATTATTTTTTTTTATTTATTTATTTTATTTATTTAATTTTTTTTTTACTGGGCCCGTGCAATGCTCACTCCTTTAAGCTTTCTAGTCAACCCATGTAACGAGTTCTCAACCAATGACTCCCAACCAGTTGGTTTAGGGCATTATGTGATAAAGCACGCCTCGGATCAATCACTCGAGTTGAAAAGGCTTCGAAGTTAAGCTAGCCTAGTATGTTCATCATGATTGTCTTACCTTTTTACGCGAAACTCGAGTTGGTTAGACAAGAGCCCCGGTTACTCGGTAAGATCACAAGAGCGGAACATGCTTTTAATCATCATCAAATTTATTTTTTTTCATTTTTTTTTTAACATGCATGTAATTAACTAGTGCCAAGAATATAACTAACACGGTGTTCTAGATCATCTTAGAGAAAGTCCACATCCAACATCTATTCACCCAAGTCATACCCCACAAGCACACATTCTCGTGCAGGTGAATTACGGTGATTGTGCAATAGAGTAGACATCAAGCATATAGAAGGATATGATGGGTTCCACAAACCAAGATTAGCTGCATTTCAATATAGCACTCAATTCAACAGAAAATTCCCATAAATATGCAAGATTGAAGCACTAAATTTTTTTTTAAAATTTTCAATTTCTTTGTTTTTTTTTTTTTTTTAAATTCAGCTACTACAAAAATCATGTGAAATTTTGCACAAGATAATCCATATGCAGTCCACCACCCCACACTTTAAAGAATGCATTGTCCTCAATGCAAAACATAACAATGTAATAATGCACTAAAAAGAGGACAAGTTGAAACAATACAACCTGGGGGTTGGAGTCATGCATCGAGTGGATTGGGGTGCTGGCCTGGCCACAATTCATCAATGTCTATATGCACCCTCCTCTTGTCTTCAGCTAGACGAGATCCACCACTTTGCAGTGGCTCAATAAATAGGGCACAAACATCCTTCTTTGATGTGCCCATCAAAAAGATTCTATCTCTAAATTCCTTTGGCCCTCTTGGTTGAAATTGTAGTTTTCCATGCCAATGGAAGAGATATTTTGAGTAGAGGGGAAGCTTCTTCAATGATCTTGCAATGTAACTCTCCATGCTTTGTTGAAGCTTCCATTTTTTCTTTGTTGGCAAAATTTCCTCCAGGATTTGCATTATGGAAGCACTGAGATTTACATTAGGCTCCTCAACTCCAATAAAGTCAATGAATTGTGCTTCAAATGGTGATAGCACCTGATTGTGGAGTGTGTTATCCTCATGCCTCTCTACAAAGTTATCACATTCTTCCTCCATCTTATCATCATACTTGTTCTCCAAATCTTCAGCTTTCAAATTTTTTTCAAAATCGACAAGAGTTTTCTCTTCTATATCTTGCTCAACCCATGTAGGTCCACTAATTTCTTGTTCGATTGAAACTATCTCACATTCTGCAGCTGATGGAGAATTTTTTGATTCTTCTAAATCCATGCCCTCCTTCATTGGTGGATCCATCTCCGAAAGTGAAGTGAGAAGCATTATCTCATACTCCTCTTCATCCACATAATTATACTCAACTTTTCCTCTAAGCTCCAACTCTTTGCCACTGCTTAATGTAACTGCTTGAGTTGTCTCACATATATATTCCCCCTCACTTGTTTTCATCATAGGTTGGTAAAGTTGATTCTTGCTTGATACCATCCTATGCGTTGCCTCTTCTAAAGTTTGGGTACTCGCATTTAAGGAATCGAGTATGTCATCCAATGATGACTCATGTCTTTGCTCAAGCGGTGGTGGTGAAGCCCATTGAAACATCTCCTCTCTACAAGCTTGAGTGTTTGCTTTCAACTTTTGGGTACTCGTAACCAATGCATTTAGTATGTCTTGTAGAGATGAGTCTTGTGCTTGCTCAAGTAATGGTGGTGGTGCTGCTTGTGTAGGAACAAATTGATGCTGGTAGTTGTTCCATAGGAATTGAGGTTGTTCACACCTTCCAGAGTTATAAGCGTTGGAGAAGGAGTTGCATGGTGGATATGGGGCATGGTTTGGTGGAGTTGTCCTTGCATTATATCCTTGCAAATATAAGCTCGACCCATAAAAACCTGCTCCCTGATAAGCACATGGTGGAGGATATCCCATCTCAAAGCATATGCCAACAAAAAACAAAATTAGTTAATAAATATTATGTACAAGTATTATGTACAAACAAAGGAAAAAAAAAATGGACAAATAACAAAAAATGGATCAAACGTAAGCTACCATCCCCGGCAACGGCGCCATAAACTTGTTGGGTCTAAATTAACCTTACTAGCAAGTGTACTAGTCGGCGACTACAGCACAATGATAAGCAAGGGTCGAATCCACAGGGACGGTGTTATGTCTAATCCAAATGTATATTTGTATGTATATATGGACAATGCAATCAAAAGTAAAGTTCAACTCAAGATTGTTTGGTTTGGTAATTAAACTAAAACAAGCAAATAGCAAAGTGTTTTTGGTATTTTCTTAGAATAAAGATGCAACTAATGCAAATGAGATGAGTTAACGAATATGAGATGAACACCAAGGCTTTGGAATCCCCCTTGGGAAATGACTTGCAATGACACAAATTCACACACATATTTGCTAATTCGGGCATAACGAATCCGTACCTAAGTCGGTTTTAGCGCACTTAAGCCAAGTCTCCCTAAAATCGATTACTAGCCATCTTATTGGTCTAGGTCGGATATTCCTAAATACATTCTAGCCATCTTATTGGTCTAAACATGCATAGGAATTCATGGAGTTCTATGGAGATTAGAATTCATACAAATTGTCACCTAATTAAAGGGAGACACATTCATAATCAAGTGTTTCAAGAAGCATAATCTACTTGACATATTATTGTCTAAGCAAATTCTCCAAACAATTTCATCCAAAAACCTAAAGTGTTGGCCAAACACCACAAGCATGAAGAAATTGCAATCAAACATAGAAACACAAGATTTATACCCAAATCAACTCATATATATGTAAATCAAGTCATAAACAAAGTCATTAAACCCAAGGCTTCAACCTAGCCTTGGCAAAGAGGTTTAGTTACACATAATGAGAGAAAAACACAAAAGGAGAGATAGAAAATCATGAATAAACCCAATTAGTTGAGTAGATCCAAGTTGAGCTGAAGAATCTCTCCTCCTAGCTCCAAGAATCGCCTTCCCCCTCTGGTTTCGCTCCCCAGAAAATCAGTTCTAGGTTAAAAAGTTCCCGCAGCTCGGACAAATCGCGACTTAAAACAACCCAGAAAATTGCTTTTTGCGCCTAGGCGCGTTGTTGTCACGCCTAGGCGCACCACGCCTAGGCACACGCCTAGGCGCAATCCTAGGCGTGCACAACTTCAAATTCAAGTCCAACTCTCTGGCTGGGCGTGCAGGAGTGATCCTGGGCGTGCACAATTTGTGCGCCTAGGCGCGCTACGCCTAGGCGCACGCCTAGGCGCGTTACCCCTAGGCACATGAATCAAATGCCCATAACTTCTTCATATGACCTCCGATTTGCATGATTTTAGATTCTACGGAAAGCTTGAGATGTCTAGTTTCCAATGCCTTTTGTTGCGCTCGATTCTAATAACGTGACAGAAAGTTATGACTATTTGAACGCACGAAGGTCGGTGGACATTTTCTTCAATTCAGCCCTTTTTCCGTCGCTTTTCATCCAAACCGCAATCAACCTATCAAAATACAAATCAACACATAAATACACTCATTATTTATCAAAAGAAAGCTTAAGAGGGGGATATTTCTACCAAAAACAATAGGTATTATCATACCTATCAAACACCCCACACTTAAACCTTACTTGTCCTCAAGTAAAACTAAACAAAGTACATCTACCAACTAACATCCTAACTCACTAACGCAGGAATCGCGATTGCATTTAGCATATGCAACAAGCCGTTAAACCCCTAGGTGTCCCTAGTGGAGGAGTTTTGTCTCCTGAGGGCTTACAAGAACGACACCCACAAACGTTTCAAGATAACTCAAATCAAACATATGGGAGGGAAATCACTAGAATCGAAACAATATACATCAATGCCATGCAATCAAAAAGATGTGGAGACCCCACACTTCATCCAAACATATACTCAATGAAGATTATCCGTCTACTCAATCACTTCGTCTACATTAAGTGCGTGCAAAGAAGAAATGTATAATTATTTGGCTTCCAAGAGTTCATAGGCGCCAAACATAGTCACATTCCAAGAATTCCAAGAACAGTCAAGTAGTAATACCAAGGCACTTTTATTTATATACATACTTCTCTTCTTCTTCTTATTATTTTTTTTTATTTATTTATTTTATTTATTTAATTTTTTTTTTACTGGGCCCGTGCAATGCTCACTCCTTTAAGCTTTCTAGTCAACCCATGTAACGAGTTCTCAACCAATGACTCCCAACCAGTTGGTTTAGGGCATTATGTGATAAAGCACGCCTCGGATCAATCACTCGAGTTGAAAAGGCTTCGAAGTTAAGCTAGCCTAGTATGTTCATCATGATTGTCTTACCTTTTTACGCGAAACTCGAGTTGGTTAGACAAGAGCCCCGGTTACTCGGTAAGATCACAAGAGCGGAACATGCTTTTAATCATCATCAAATTTATTTTTTTTCATTTTTTTTTTAACATGCATGTAATTAACTAGTGCCAAGAATATAACTAACACGGTGTTCTAGATCATCTTAGAGAAAGTCCACATCCAACATCTATTCACCCAAGTCATACCCCACAAGCACACATTCTCGTGCAGGTGAATTACGGTGATTGTGCAATAGAGTAGACATCAAGCATATAGAAGGATATGATGGGTTCCACAAACCAAGATTAGCTGCATTTCAATATAGCACTCAATTCAACAGAAAATTCCCATAAATATGCAAGATTGAAGCACTAAATTTTTTTTTAAAATTTTCAATTTCTTTGTTTTTTTTTTTTTTTTAAATTCAGCTACTACAAAAATCATGTGAAATTTTGCACAAGATAATCCATATGCAGTCCACCACCCCACACTTTAAAGAATGCATTGTCCTCAATGCAAAACATAACAATGTAATAATGCACTAAAAAGAGGACAAGTTGAAACAATACAACCTGGGGGTTGGAGTCATGCATCGAGTGGATTGGGGTGCTGGCCTGGCCACAATTCATCAATGTCTATATGCACCCTCCTCTTGTCTTCAGCTAGACGAGATCCACCACTTTGCAGTGGCTCAATAAATAGGGCACAAACATCCTTCTTTGATGTGCCCATCAAAAAGATTCTATCTCTAAATTCCTTTGGCCCTCTTGGTTGAAATTGTAGTTTTCCATGCCAATGGAAGAGATATTTTGAGTAGAGGGGAAGCTTCTTCAATGATCTTGCAATGTAACTCTCCATGCTTTGTTGAAGCTTCCATTTTTTCTTTGTTGGCAAAATTTCCTCCAGGATTTGCATTATGGAAGCACTGAGATTTACATTAGGCTCCTCAACTCCAATAAAGTCAATGAATTGTGCTTCAAATGGTGATAGCACCTGATTGTGGAGTGTGTTATCCTCATGCCTCTCTACAAAGTTATCACATTCTTCCTCCACCTTATCATCATACTTGTTCTCCAAATCTTCAGCTTTCAAATTTTTTTCAAAATCGACAAGAGTTTTCTCTTCTATATCTTGCTCAACCCATGTAGGTCCACTAATTTCTTGTTCGATTGAAACTATCTCACATTCTGCAGCTGATGGAGAATTTTTTGATTCTTCTAAATCCATGCCCTCCTTCATTGGTGGATCCATCTCCGAAAGTGAAGTGAGAAGCATTATCTCATACTCCTCTTCATCCACATAATTATACTCAACTTTTCCTCTAAGCTCCAACTCTTTGCCACTGCTTAATGTAACTGCTTGAGTTGTCTCACATATATATTCCCCCTCACTTGTTTTCATCATAGGTTGGTAAAGTTGATTCTTGCTTGATACCATCCTATGCGTTGCCTCTTCTAAAGTTTGGGTACTCGCATTTAAGGAATCGAGTATGTCATCCAATGATGACTCATGTCTTTGCTCAAGCGGTGGTGGTGAAGCCCATTGAAACATCTCCTCTCTACAAGCTTGAGTGTTTGCTTTCAACTTTTGGGTACTCGTAACCAATGCATTTAGTATGTCTTGTAGAGATGAGTCTTGTGCTTGCTCAAGTAATGGTGGTGGTGCTGCTTGTGTAGGAACAAATTGATGCTGGTAGTTGTTCCATAGGAATTGAGGTTGTTCACACCTTCCAGAGTTATAAGCGTTGGAGAAGGAGTTGCATGGTGGATATGGGGCATGGTTTGGTGGAGTTGTCCTTGCATTATATCCTTGCAAATATAAGCTCGACCCATAAAAACCTGCTCCCTGATAAGCACATGGTGGAGGATATCCCATCTCAAAGCATATGCCAACAAAAAACAAAATTAGTTAATAAATATTATGTACAAGTATTATGTACAAACAAAGGAAAAAAAAAATGGACAAATAACAAAAAATGGATCAAACGTAAGCTACCATCCCCGGCAACGGCGCCATAAACTTGTTGGGTCTAAATTAACCTTACTAGCAAGTGTACTAGTCGGCGACTACAGCACAATGATAAGCAAGGGTCGAATCCACAGGGACGGTGTTATGTCTAATCCAAATGTATATTTGTATGTATATATGGACAATGCAATCAAAAGTAAAGTTCAACTCAAGATTGTTTGGTTTGGTAATTAAACTAAAACAAGCAAATAGCAAAGTGTTTTTGGTATTTTCTTAGAATAAAGATGCAACTAATGCAAATGAGATGAGTTAACGAATATGAGATGAACACCAAGGCTTTGGAATCCCCCTTGGGAAATGACTTGCAATGACACAAATTCACACACATATTTGCTAATTCGGGCATAACGAATCCGTACCTAAGTCGGTTTTAGCGCACTTAAGCCAAGTCTCCCTAAAATCGATTACTAGCCATCTTATTGGTCTAGGTCGGATATTCCTAAATACATTCTAGCCATCTTATTGGTCTAAACATGCATAGGAATTCATGGAGTTCTATGGAGATTAGAATTCATACAAATTGTCACCTAATTAAAGGGAGACACATTCATAATCAAGTGTTTCAAGAAGCATAATCTACTTGACATATTATTGTCTAAGCAAATTCTCCAAACAATTTCATCCAAAAACCTAAAGTGTTGGCCAAACACCACAAGCATGAAGAAATTGCAATCAAACATAGAAACACAAGATTTATACCCAAATCAACTCATATATATGTAAATCAAGTCATAAACAAAGTCATTAAACCCAAGGCTTCAACCTAGCCTTGGCAAAGAGGTTTAGTTACACATAATGAGAGAAAAACACAAAAGGAGAGATAGAAAATCATGAATAAACCCAATTAGTTGAGTAGATCCAAGTTGAGCTGAAGAATCTCTCCTCCTAGCTCCAAGAATCGCCTTCCCCCTCTGGTTTCGCTCCCCAGAAAATCAGTTCTAGGTTAAAAAGTTCCCGCAGCTCGGACAAATCGCGACTTAAAACAACCCAGAAAATTGCTTTTTGCGCCTAGGCGCGTTGTTTTCACGCCTAGGCGCACCACGCCTAGGCACACGCCTAGGCGCACGCCTAGGCGCAATCCTAGGCGTGCACAACTTCAAATTCAAGTCCAACTCTCTGGCTGGGCGTGCAGGAGTGATCCTGGGCGTGCACAATTTGTGCGCCTAGGCGCGCTACGCCTAGGCGCACGCCTAGGCGCGTTACCCCTAGGCACATGAATCAAATGCCCATAACTTCTTCATATGACCTCCGATTTGCATGATTTTAGATTCTACGGAAAGCTTGAGATGTCTAGTTTCCAATGCCTTTTGTTGCGCGCGATTCCAATAACGTGACAGAAAGTTATGACTATTTGAACGCACGAAGGTCGGTGGACATTTTCTTCAATTCAGCCCTTTTTCCGTCGCTTTTCATCCAAACCGCAATCAACCTATCAAAATACAAATCAACACATAAATACACTCATTATTTATCAAAAGAGAGCTTAAGAGGGGGATATTTCTACCAAAAACAATAGGTATTATCATACCTATCAAGATTCAGGCTAGATTTGAAGACCATGATAGTTAGGACTCTTGATTAATTTGGTTTCCTATTTTAACTATGTCTCCTATTTTAATTGCATGTATGATTGTAATTAAATGTCATGCTAGATTAGGATTCCTATTTATTTATCGATGTTATCTATTCATGGAAATTAAAATCACCCAAAAATAAAATATTAAGTGGGAAACGGGTTACACATCACCCTACAGTCTTCATCATTGGTTCAAAGAAAAATATGTAATCATAAAATTCGGAAAGTTGAGATATTAAATGTGACTACAATATTATTTTGGGAAAATCCGTTTTTAACTTGAGATTCTTTTCGGAACCAAAGTGTGCAATTCCGACCCATGCGTTTAAGTATTCTAATTTATGATTAACAATGCAATGTATAGAAAGTTCTGTCGAGGATTGAGGTTACTTAATTGTGCGACGTTTTTCAGAAAGCCCCCTCTTTCCTGGGAACGACCTGGTTGTTAGATTTGTTAATCATTAAATTGAAAACCTATGATGCTGCGATAACAGTTTCACTTCATGGAGAAAATTCGTAACGAATCTTGATTTTGGGCGGTGATACCAAAATGCATAAATTCCAGTCAATGCATTTTTTTAACGATATCTCTATTCCAGGAGTTTTGGAATTACGAAAATATTTTTTAAGTTTGGATTATTGGTAAGAAAATTTAATAGAGATGTAATTGAAAATATGTGTTGGCTTAGACCTTCCTCCCTATCGGAAATTTTCGATTACAGATATCTCGGATTATTAGTTTTCTTGATAGTCATAATGGGTAGTCATTTATTATAAATATATTTTCCCATTGAAATAAATTTTATGAAGATGGTGAGATTATGATCAAGTGATGGTTATACACTTAACTATAAATTATGGAAATATTTCCCATCGAAATCAATACCATTATTTATAGGACCAAAACAAGTTAACTAATTAAATTTACATTTGACACGGCATGTTGTCTATACAATGAAATTTAATGTGAACTAAATTGTAAGGGATTTATTCTCCCATCAAAATAGGAATTTTCATGCTAAAGTGTTTTGATTGTTAACAAATTATATGATTGATTATGGGTGCAATTTTAGATAATTTGAATCATGTACGTCATAAATTAATTTCTTAATATGTCATTTTTTAGTTTTTCAAAAAACCCATTATCTGTTATACTGATAGACCATAAGTTGGATGGAACAAACTATGTCAACTGGAAAAGAAATTTGGATATTGTACTCACATCTGAAGAGTACAAATTTGTGTTGACTGAAGTATGTCCTGAATTGCCTCAGGAGGGAGCCATTGATGAGCAAATTAGTACTCACAAGAAGTGGAAGAAGACTGATGAAATGGCTAGATGCTACATGTTAGCATCAATGTTAGACGTGTTGCAAACAATAACAGTAGAATATGACAAATGCATATGACATCATTTATAAAAAATATATTTGGTGATCAAGGCAGAGCCGTAAGGCAGATTGCCATGAAAACACTCCTAAACACCTAGATGAAGGATGGAGCCAATGTAAGTGAGCACACTCTTAAGATGATGAGTCTTTTGAATGAGCTTGAAGTACTTGGTGCTGATATTGAAGGTGAAAGCCAGATGATATCATACTTCAATCTCTTCCTGATAGCTATGAGAATTTTTGGCTGAACCATAATATGAACAAAAGGCTTTATAACCTGTCGAAACTTCTCAATGAGCTTAAAGGAGCAGAGAAACTTCAACCTAAGCAAGCTAAGGTCAATCTAAATAAGAAAGGATCTTCTACTAAACCGAAAGGTAAGAAGAAGAAAAAGATTCAAAGGAAGAATAAGTCAGTCGACTCCAAGGGTATTCAAGGTGGAGTGAAAAAGCCGAAAGGCAAGTGTTTTCACTATGGTCAGAAGGGACATTGGAAAAAGCAATGTCAGACAAGGCTAAGCAAGAATACTCAAGGTAACTTTCTTTTATTTGTTGTTGAAACACAATTAGCGGTTGTGTCTACTGGATCTTGGTGTGTAGACACTGGAGCCACTAATCATGTGTGTAATTCGTTGCAGGGGTTCCAGGAAACTAGACGGCCAAATAAGAAAGAGAGTTACGTGCTTTTGGGAGATGCAACAAGATTAAGAGTAGAAGTAGTAGGGGTTTTTCATTTGAGTTTTAGTAATGATAGGACTTTAATTTTGAGCGATTATCTTTATGTACCAGCTATGAGACGAAATTTACTTTCAGTTCCATCTTTAGCATTGAATGGATATTGTTTTGAGTTTGATAACTCTATTTTTATCAGGTACAAAAAAGGTTTTATCTGTTCTGGTACTTTGATAGATAATCTTTACATTATTAGTCCAAATTCTTCTAAATGTAATGAATTGAATAACTCAACAATTGTGCCATCTAAGAGAAAGGAACCTTCAAAACCAAATCAAACTTATCTTTGGTATCTACGCTTAGGTCATATAAATCTGAACAAGATTACTAGACTGGTATGAGATGGACCTTTGAGTTTATTGGAAGTTGTGGAACTTTTAGTTTGTGAATCATGTTTGGAAGGTAAGATGACTAAGAGGTCATTTTCGGACAAGGGGTATAGAGCCAAAGAATGTTTGGAGTTGATACATTCTGATGTATGTAGTCCAATGACTATCCGAGCGAGAGGAGGTCATGAGTACTTCGTCACTTTCATAGATGACTACTCAAGGTATGGATACATTTTTCTAATGCACCGTAAGTCTAAAACTTTTGAGATGTTCAAAAGTTGTAAGGCGGTTGCGGAGAAGAGTTTAGGAAAGAGTACCAAATCACTACGATCTGATCATGGAAGTGAATACCTCTCGAGAGAGTTTATGGAATACTTATACGCAGAGGGGATTTCATCCCAGCTGACTGTGCCAAGCACACCACAACAAAATGGTGTGGCAGAATGGAGGAATAGGCTCTTATGGAAATGGTAAGATCGATGATGAGTTTTTTTGAATTGCCTAATTTCTTCTGGGGCTATGCCCTAAAAATAGTTGCCTACATTCTGAACTAAGTTCCTTCTAAGTCAGTACCAACTACTCCTACTGTATTATGGACAGGGCGAAAGCCCAGCTTGGCCCATATTCAGATATGGGGTAGTCCGGCCCATGTGGTGGTAGGGAACGCTGGAAAGTTGGAATCAAGAACAAAAGTATGCTTTTTCGTTGGATACCCTTGAGGTACCAAAGGTGGTTTGTTTTACAGTCCTATGGATCGGAAGGTTATTGTCAGCACCAATGCCCGATTCTTAGAAGAAAACTATATGATGAATCACAATCCCAAAAGTAATATTGTTCTTGAAGAATTAAGAGGGGAAACATCAGTTGAGGATAACGATCTAGTACCACATAACCGTGGGAGGATTGGCGAATCCCAAACTGATTTTGTACAAAAGGATGATCATGACATGTTGGGGAATGAACC
This sequence comes from Tripterygium wilfordii, assembly GCF_013401445.1. Classification (NCBI taxonomy): domain Eukaryota; kingdom Viridiplantae; phylum Streptophyta; class Magnoliopsida; order Celastrales; family Celastraceae; genus Tripterygium; species Tripterygium wilfordii. The sequence continues at coordinate 7,878,002 of NC_052247.1, forward strand.
AGATCAGCATGAAGTTCCTGATACAAATCGAACAGAATCAGCACACCAAAATACTCCAGACGAACAAACAGGGCCTCGTCGTAGTGGAAGGGTAACTAGATTACCTAGTCAGTATGCTCTATTGGGTGAAGTGTATGAAATGATCCCAATTGAACTAGATACTGATCCCAGTAACTACAAAGAAGCTCTCCAAGATAAAATTACAATATCTTAAAAGAAAACTATGAAATCTGAGATGGAGTCCATATACTCAAATCAGGCTGGGAACCTATAGAACCACTGAATGGTGTAAAACCCATTGGTTGCAAGTGGATCTACAAGAGAAAGAAGGGGGTGGATGGGAAGGTTGAAACCTTGCCAAAGGGTACACTCAGAAAGAAGGGATCGATTATGAGGAAACCACTTTAACATGATGCCCTCTTTTCATGGTCTAAGTTCGGAAGATCCACTTAGTCACATTCGTGAAAGTTTTAATATGGTTTCTGGCATGTCTTTGGCTATAGGGGTTTCTAAGGAGTTTTTGAGGATGAAGATTTTCCCCTATACTATGAAGGATAAAGCAAAGATGTGGCTTAACGATTTGAGGTCGAGTTCATTGGCAACATGGACTGAGGTACAAAATAAATTTTGAGAAAAAATTTTCTCGACTCAGAAAACTAATGCTCTTAGGGATAAGATCATGCAATTTGAACAGCAACTTAATGAGTAATTTTTTGAGGCATGAGAGAGATTTAATAATTTATTAACTCAGTGTCCCCATCATGCTTTGCCTTTATTAATGTTGATGCGCATTTTTTATAAAGCACTGACAGTTCCTAGTAAGGCTGCGGTTAATAATTACATAGGGGAATCTATCAGGAATAAGACTCCAGCAGAATGTCAAACTTTGTTTGACAATCTGGTAGTTGAGACCCAATATTCAGAGACATAAGGTAAGCGAGCTGGTGTTTATGAACTTAATAATTCTAATACTTTTGCACCAAGATCGCAAGTTGACGCTATTGCTAGTAAGTTGGACATGCTTCTAGCCATGAATGGGCATACAATTCAACAAGAGCTCTGTGCCATATGTCATGTTCCTGGCCATGCCATCGTCACATGCCCTCAAGGAGTGGATTTTCCAGAGTTTGTACAAGAACAAGCAAACATAATGAACTCTTATAATCGAAATCCAAGGTTTGACCCGTACTCCAACTCTTATAACCCAGGTTTTCGAGCACATCGAAATTTTTAGTGGAAGAATACCCAAAACCAAGCCAATCCACCAACCACCACATTGGAGGACATGGTGCGGCAATTGGCTGTTAGTCAACAGAAATTGGAGGCTCAAATTGGTCAAATTGCTGAGGCATTAAGCCAAAGGGAAGCTAGAAAATTCTTTAGTCAGACTGTCATCAACCCGAAGAACAATGAACAAGCCAAGGCCATTCATCTCCGACGTGGTAAGGTTATTAATAATGATGTTGATGACACTAATGACGTTCTGGATGTAGGTGAAAAAGAACAAGAAGAGGTTCAACAAGACGTTGAAAAAGTTGAGCCTACTCCACCTGCCACTCATCGTAAGGAAGGCAAAACGAGTGTTCTCCATAAGGCGGTCAATCCTTACATGCCGCCTATTCCATTCCCGGGTCGTCTTAAGCAAAACAAGCGGGATAAGTATTTCAAAGAGATATATGATGTGTTAAGTAAAGTTCAAATTAATTTGCCCTTGTTTGATGTGATAGAACAGATTCCGGCATATGGGAAATTCTTGAAGAGTTTGAAGACTCACAAGCTAAAATTTGCACCTAATGAAGGAGTCAAGCTGAATACGAATGTGAGTGCAATTATTCGAAGGGACCTTCTACCCACGTTATCTGATTTGGGTAGCTTTGATATACCCATCACCATTGGCAACAAGCGGTATGGACATGCAATGCTAGATCTTGGAGCAAGCATCAACTTAATGCCATTCTCGGTTTACAAGCAACTTGGAATCAAGGAATGAAGAATACTACAGTTTGCCTCGAGCTTACTGATCGTTCTATAAGGCACCCTAAAGGTATTGTAGAAGATATTTTGATTCAAGTAGATAAACTCATTCTTCCTACAGATTTCATTATTTTGGATACGGAAGAGAGTGGGATGGATGGACATGATGCACCTATACTTCTTGGTCGACCATTCATGGCTACAGCGGATACATGCATTTGAGTGAACGATGATACATTGACGATGACAGTTTTGGGAGAAACTATGGAACTTAAAGTGTTGAAGCTCTCTATTTTCCTTCTACTTCACTTGATACGTGTTTCCCTATTGATACAATAGATATGTTGATTACATCTATCTTTGTGCAGAATGAAATTACGGATCTTGAACAAGTTTTGATAGGATCACCTAGTGAAGAAGAAGCAATTGAAAATGTTGGAGCGGTATTAGAGCATACCAAACCATATCAACCAAGGTACACGCCTCCAATTGAGCCATTGGTGATGAATAAGACAAAGCTTGAACCATCTATCATCTCCCAACCAAAGTTGGATTTGAAACCGTTGCAACAACATCTCAAGTATGCCTACATAGGTAAAGATGAGACTCTTCCGGTAATTATTGTTGCAGATTTGACTAAGGAAGAGGAGTAGAGTCTCATTCAAATGCTTAAACATCATCAAACGGCTTTGGGATGGACTATTGCCGATATCAAAGGCCTTAGCCCCACTTTGTGCATGCATAGAATTTTGATGGAGGATGAGGTAAGACTATCACGGGAATCACAAAGAAGACTCAATCCAAACACGAGGAAGTGGTGAGAGCCAAAGTTCTTAAATTGCTCGACGTGGGGGTGATCTATCCAATCTTGGATAGCAAGTGGGTGAGTATGGTTCAAGTAGTGTCAAATAAATCTGGTATCACTGTGGTGAAGAACAAGGATGACTATCGGATGGAGAGTGTGCATTGACTACCGAAAGTTGAATACCGCCACTAGAAAAGATCACTTTACTCTCCTTTTTATTGATCAAATGCTTGAGCGCTTATCGAGTCATTCTCACTATTGTTTTCTTGATGGTTTTTTAGGTTATAATCAAATTCCAATTGCACCCGAGGATCAAGAAAAGACCACTTTCACATGCCCATTTGGTACATTCGCTTATAGAATGATGCCCTTCGGATTGTGCAATGCTCCTACTACTTTCCAATGTTGTATGATGGTAATTTTTTTCGACATGGCGAAGCGAATAATTGAGGTATTCATGGATGATTTTTTGGTTTTTGGATCTTCTTTTGATGCATGCCTTGAGAATTTAGCTCCAGTTTTGCAACGATGTCAAGAGACAAATTTAATTTTGAATTGGGAAAAATGCCATTTCATGGTTAAGAGGGGTATCGTGCTAGGACATGTAGTGTGTCATCGGGGATTGAGGTAGACAAAGTAAAAATTGAATTGATAAAAAATTTACCTCCCCCTACTTCTATTAAAGGTGTTAGAAGTTTTTTAGGACATGCGGGTTTTTATAGACATTTCATCAAAGATTTTTCTAAGATCACAAGACCTCTTTGCGATTTATTGGCTACAGATGTAGTTTTTGATTTTGACAAAGAGTGCTTGGAAGCTTTTAATGTGTTGAAACATGCATTAACCTCGTTTCCTATTATTTCTGCTCCTAATTGGTCATTATTGTTTGAGCTTACGTGTGATGCATCTCATTATGTTGTTGGTGCGGTTCTTGGCCAAAGGGATGGTAAGGCGTCTCATGTTATTTATTATGCTAGTCGCACTTTGAATGACACACAACTCAATTACTCCACCATAGAAAAAGAGTTGCTGGTGGTTGTATTTGCTTTGGAAAAATTGCGTGCTTATCTAGTTGGTTCCAAAGTAATTTTTTATACTGACCATGCGGCTTTGAAGTATTTGTTGAATTAGAAAGATGCCAAGCCTAGGTTGATTAGGTGGATTCTCCTACTTCAAGAGTTTGATTTGGAGATCAAAGATAAAAAGGGTAGTGAGAATGTGGTGGCCGATCTCCTTTCACGCATTGTGGAAGAAGGTTTTTTTCAAGCGAATGAGGTGCCAATCAATGAGACTTTTTTGGATGAGAAACTTTTCGTTGTCCACTCAAAGGAACCATCGTATGCTGATTTTGTTAATTATCTTGTTTGTGGTGTACTTCAAAAGGGACTAACTTTTCAAGAAAAGAAGAAATTTTTAGCTTTGGTCAAGCATTATTATTGGGAGGATCCTTACTTGTTCAAGCATGGACCCTACCAAATAATTCACCGGTGAGTTCCCAAAGAAGAACAAGAGAGCATTCTACGTCATGCACATGTGCTTGCTTGTGGTGGACACTTTGGAGCCAAGAAAACGGCTTTAAAAGTGCTCCAATCAGGTTTTTTCTGGCCTACTCTTTTTAAAGATGCATTCACTTTTGTGCTATATGTAATAATGGTCAAAGGTTGGGCAATATTGGTAGAAGGAATGAGATGACTTTGAATAGCATTTTAGTGGTTGAGATGTTTGATGTGTGGGGTATTGATTTTATGGGTCCTTTTTCCCCTTCTTACGGCTATGCTTATATCCTTGTAGCGGTGGATAACATCTCAAAATGGGTTGAAGCCCTAGCTACTAGGACCAATGATCATAGAGTTGTCCTTACATTTCTTAAGGATATGATTTTTACTAGGTTTGGAACCCCTAGGGCCATTATTTGTGATGGTGGTAGTCATTTTTGCAATAAGCCTTTTGAAGCTTTGTTGAAAAAATACAACATCACTCACAAAATAGCCACCCCATGCCATCCCCAAACATCAGGTCAAGTGGAAGTTAACAATAGGGAGATCAAACGAATTTTGGAGAAAACTGTGAACTCCTCTTGGAAAGATTGGGCTATCAAGCTTAACGATGCTTTGTGGGCATATAGGATAGCTTTTAAAACACCCATTGGTATGAGTCCTTATCGTCCTATGTTCGGAAAAGCATGTCACTTACATATGGAACTTGAGCACCGTGCATATTAGGCTATAAAGAAATTGAATTTTGATATGCAAGCTGCAGGTGAGGAAAGGAAATTACAACTCAACGAGTTAGAGGAACTTCGTCTTGAAGCTTATGAAAATGCAAAGATTTACAAGGAACGCACAAAGGCGGCATATGACAAATTGATTCAACCGAAAAAATTTACCGAAGGTATGCGTGTTTTATTATACAATTCTCGACTTCAGTTGTTTCCGGGTAAATCCGAGAGATGGTAGCACGTTCAAGGTGAATGGGCAACGATTGAAGCCATTCTTGGCTAATTCTCTAATGGATGGATGTTGACATTGGTGTCATAGTTGATCAAGTCCCAAATCTAACACCATAGTCAAAGAAGCTTTGTCTTGCCAAGACATTAAATAAGACGCTAGTTGGGAGGCAACCCAACATAGGTATGTAAGTTCATTACATACTTTTGTGTGTTATGTAAATATTACATGGTTAGGTAGTTTTGATTTGATAAAAAAAAAAAAAACTTGGTGTAATTTTATTGTAGCGCTGGGTTGTCGCTGGATCTGCAAACAGCGGTCGATCCGCTCGTACTCATGCTTCTGGAACAACAGCCTTGGTTCACTTCGCTCGAGTGGTGATACCAGCTCCAGCACCACACTCCAGGTGAGTTAACAGATATGGACCTGCACTTGATATAACCCAATAATACTTTAATGGGAACCCATAGGCCTCTCACTCATTAATCCCACTTGAACACTTTTCACATACTTAGCCCAGCCACAAACAAAACACTTCTATCACACTCTAGGCCATCTTTTCTCTCTTATTCCACTCACCCACGGATACACCACCGTCATCTCCTTGCTTACCATCGTCTTCCACGGTTCCTATGGACCAAGTAACGTCTCTTCCAGCTATTAATTCCTTTTGCTGTGAACTCTCTGGTATGGCATCTATTATGTGTTTTCAATGGGTACTAGACCTAACTTATGGCCTAAGAATTTGAAAGGACTTGCGTACCGAATATGTCTTTGTGTTGCTATCTACATATGCATAAATTCTTTCACTTGCTTCATTGATTGTTGATGCTTCCTATGGGTTCTCATTTGTGTGGTTACCTTTGCAATTTTAAGTTGGGCACAACATGTTCGATATAATGCCAAGTCAAACACTTCTTCTTCTTTTACATGTTCGATATAAGTGTGGCACATTATGTATATCCCTCTGTTTTTGGATGCCCAAAAGACTTTCTTGGTCATGAAGGTGACTGTAATCAATTTGACTTAGTAATGAGTGGAAGATTGACTAACAAAACATACATTACATAGGTGAGTAAATTGTGCCCACAAAATGTTTGCGATACTACCTAGGAGAAGTTTATTCTGTCATTTTGTTTGCATGGCGTTCCACTATAGTGTAGTATATGTGCACTGTAGCACACTATATGCACTCATTGTCCAAGTAGGATTTTATCTTAAATTGAATCTATGCCATGATGTCCAATGGAGCGTGCAAGTTCATCTTTGAGTGCTATTCTGTGATGATCAATATGATTTTCTGGTTATGCTGGTGTGTACTTAAATGGAGGAATTGGTTGATTTCGAAACTCTTATTATGTTGGTGTCATGCGTAGATTATTCTCATGGCAGTTATTTTGTTCTGCATGTAGGAAATATGGGAAAGCGTAAAGTTGTTGCTCCACCTACCACGTCATTTAAGAAGGGTGTTGATATTTACACTGATGCTCCTCTCGAAAAGGAAACAAGCATTGCTGATAATGTGTGTGCATTGCCAGAACATACAGAAGCAATTCAGTATCTCACCACGCACCCTTTTGAGTACCTTTTGGATCCTGACCCCGATGATTAGTTGCGTGTATATACAAAGGCAATGCGAGCTTTTTACTGCACACTTACTAAAGTTTCAGGAGAGGAACACGAGAGTATGACTGATGATCCAAAGTCGTACTTTGTAACTATTGAGCAACATGTTATTCATTTTTCTACCATGGACCTATGTGAGCTAATTAGGTTTCCTCAGGAATTTGTCCCCAATACTGGATTTGAGCGGTCAACAGTTCCATTCATAGCTAATATTGTTATGGCTCTTACCACTGAGACATATAAGGGCCAGTGTTTTGTGACACGTTCTCAACTTCCAAAATCTATGAGACTTGTTGACACGGTTGTCAAGAGGAATTTGATTCATAAAGGACATGATCAGGAACGACAAGGTCCATTCTTCGATGTTTTATATGCTATACTTAAGAAAGAGTGGTTTGGCATCGGTGAGGTCTTTGTGGAACAAATGCTTTTGGTTAAAAGCAGGTTGGAGAATCAGTCAAATCAGTCTCTTCTTTTCCCTCACCTTATTACTCGGTCGTTGTTGTAGCATGATATTACTTTGCGAGAGAAGCTGACTACTGATTTCCCTATGGAAATTTTCTCTATGAGCTCATGGAATCTGAGCCGCTCATATATGGATAGGATTGCTTTGAGAGGTGCTTCAGGTTCTTCTCACTGGAGTTCTAGTGCCCCTACTCTGATTGAGCGATTTGAGACTTTGGGGACTAACTCCATACTATTGTTGAGGAGCAGGAAAGCTTACGTGCTTTTGTCATGAATGGATTTGAAGATGTACGAACAGAGTTGACACTGCTTAGAGCTAGCCAGGAGGCACTTATGGTTTTCTTGGGGTGTCGACCACCCGATGTTCCACCTCTACCGTGATTACTCTCAGGTTGTGTTGTTCCCACTTTTGTGTTTTTCTTTGTTTTATCTTTTACGCATTGGGGATACTGCGATGTCTAAGTGTGGGGGGTGACTTTTGGATTCGAGACATGATATGTATTAATTGCTATCTTCTTTCGATGGGCATGTATCCGGATCTCTTAAATTAGTAGTATCTGGTAGTGTGAAAAAAATATATATTGTGACGTTTGTGGGTATCGTCCTAGTAAGCCCTCACGAGACTATAACTCGTCCACTAGGGACACCTAGGGGTTTAAAGGCTTGTGGTATACGCTAAATACCATCGTGATTCCCTACGACAACGGGCTATTAGGATTAGGTAGAGTCTTTATTTGAGAATTTTGGATTCCTAAACTCCTTCGCAATGATGAAATTGATTTGTGTCACTTGATTGTATTGAAGATAATTTGCTTGAATTCTTGACTTGGAGATTAAATATGTCATGAATTATTAACTTGCATGTGAAGTTGAAAAATTGCATAGTGTCGTTCATCACATACATAATTGTGGAGACTTATACCCGGTGAGATTTGAGCCCATCGTTTTATTCTTAGGGATTTTGTTTCTACTCCATAATTTCTTTCGTGCTTAAATTTTCTTGAAATAGATCTCATATTCCTTGTTTTGATCACTTTGTCAAGAATACATCTCTGTGAATTTTTGTCTGGATGATCTTTTCTTATGATGACTTGTTGATCTCGAGAGATGAAAGTAGGCATTCTTTGATTCGTTTGTTTATCTTTCTAGCCTACCCTTGCATTTTTACATCGCTAGTACCCTTTTTGAGCCTAAACACTAATCTTTTTGTTCATAGCCAATCAAACTTATCCTATTTGCATTGAGGTTCTCTTGCTCAATAGAAATTGAATTTTCTACTTTCTTGTGAGAACTATTGAGTTGAATGAAAAATTGCTTCAGAAGTGGTTGTTAATGTGCTTTGATGGGTTTGATGTAAAGTGTGTTGGGTATATGAAAGAAGGGAGTCAAGTGTGGGGGTATTGCAAAGAAGTGAAGAAAAAGAATAAAAAAAAGAAGTGGAATGCAAAAAAAAAAAAATCAATAGGGAGAGGAAGAAAGAGCATGCGTTTAAAAAAATATATATTTCAAAAGAATTATTATTGGCTGCTCTTATATTGTTAATGTAGGGTGATAAGGTTCAAAGAATTGAAAAGTGTGGGTCTATTATGAGTTGGTTGGGAACTAAAAATTTGAGAAGTGTTGAATTGATCTATTGAAACTTTGGTGGTTCTCTTGAATTTTATGTTCTCATCTACCTTTATATTTGCCTTTACCTACACTATACCCTTAAGCCTAAAAAGTCCTACTTGATCTTGAGAATGACTTGGTTTGATTTCGAGAAGTGATTTGAGACGTTCACGATTCTTGGTGAGTGGTATCCGTTGATGAGATCTAATTTTTATTTCCTTTAATAGCGTTCTTCATGAATTGTATGTGGTATTTTGCTATCTTCTTTACATTGTTCCGTCCACGTACACTTGAGAGAATATTTTAGCCAACTTCAGCGTGATTTTTGTTCTGAGTGAATTACCTGTGAGGTTTGAAGTTGAAGCTAAACGTTATGTGATGAATGATTACAGTTGTAAATAGGGATGGCAACGGGTCAGGTACCCTTCCAATTAGGAAATACCAAAACCGTTTTCATTTAAGATTCTCTATACCAAAACCGTTCCAAAACCATTTAAAAAACCATTTAAATTTCCATTTGAGTATGGTTTATATTAATTATGATTTTATAATTCAAATTAATCTAATTTATAGTTTTATTAGTATGCTTCTATAAATATATATGTTTTAATATGCTTTATCATGTTATAATTTAGTATCCTAGTAGTATGCCTTTATAGATGATTTATAATATTATTACTATAATGAATCTTTTTATTAAACGGTTCGGGTACCCTAAACCCGGCATCAAAAACCAAACCCGACCCTAAACCATGACGGGTTTGAAAATCAAAACCAAAACCGTTTTCAAAACCTATAGGATCGGTTTTTGGGTTTTAAATGGATCGGGTATCCTGCGGATGGTGCTCGGATCGGTTTTTTTTGCCATCCCTAGTTGTAAATTTCGAGATGGATATGACGGTTTTTTATTCTAATTTCATTGAATCTTTGAGTTGAGATTTGGATAAGTTGCTTTGGAGTGATTACAGTGGTACGAATTTTTGAGATTAACGACGGAGTAATTTACTCGAGGACAAGCAAAAGATAAGTGCGGGGTATTTGATATGTGTATATTTAATCCACTTTTGTGCATAGTTCTATGTTCGTTATTGGTAATTTTAATAAAAATTGAGTTGGTAATACATAAATTCTTGATGTTCTTATTGAAGGAGAGCGGGGAGCGGATTACGAATGAAAGAGTTGGATGAAATCGCAGCTGGGATGACGCCGAGGCCCGATTCCCTTGACCCAAAAATATAGTTTTTATTCAAATCCCGACTCAACCCCTCACCCTGCCTGCACCACAACCACTAATTCTCCCTTACCAACCACCTCTTTTGTTGGGAATCCGAAAGAAGAAGGAAGGAAAGCCCGTCTTTTTGGCATCAATCATCAAAAACCCAAGTACTCTCTTTCGGATCTAGGAAACCGCTCTCAGAGATCTTTTTTCCTTTTGGAAGATACAGGAGTGAAAGAATCAACCTATTGATATTGGAAGATCCAACGAACGAATAATCATTGAGTCCTCCGGCTGCTCGCTCTTTGATCAGTGATTCACCGGCCACTAGATCGATGAAGAATCCGATTCGTGCGGATTCTTTCCCCAACTAACGAAGAGTTGGCATCAGTCCTAATTTTGTCTCTGTGGACCGAGGAGTCTCGCTATAAATGATCCTTCCCTCATGTTCGGCTATAACATAAACTCCTAAATCTAGTGCCACCTGTCTCACCTAGAGAATTTAAGAGCAGACTATTCATTTATTCAAAAGTTCAAATGGACCGCTTGAGCACAGATGGCCACTCGAGCGGCCCCTTACATGCGTTCTACCACAGAACCCTCAAGAGACTCCTCTCAAGCACCCATAGTCGATCGAGCGGCCATCCAACCGATCGAGCGCCCAGCAGAGATCGAGCAAAGCGGAAGGAAGCTATTGGACCAGAAGCTACATCTTTGACCAATCGAGCGGCTATCACCGCTAGAGCGGAGTTGACGGAGCTGATTTCCGAAATATACCAAAATTAGGTTTTTTTCGAGACTTCTAGGGATATAAAAAGAGGGGGCTGAGCTTAGGGAGACACACACACTTTTTATGCGGTTTCCAAGCAGAAGAACAAAAGTCTTCCACTCCCATGTTAAGGAACGTGGCGGACCACACATGATTCAGTCCTCTTTTCCCGAAACTCACCTAAAAGGAATTTTAACCAGAGTTTGGGGTGCCACATTTTTCTAATTTTGGTAAAGATTTTATGTGTGAAGTGGCGTTTAGAAGACTTTTAAATCCACTTGGCAAACATATCTTTTTCAGCTTTGGAGGATACTTTTGGTATGTTTCAACTTTGAGTGCGGAGGGCTCTAATACTCTTAAAAGAGGGGACAAATGTCACACACCATAAATAGGTAAGGATTTCAAAACTTCTTTCATAACATCTCCTTTAATCAAAAGTTGACTACCTTTCTCAATCAATACTAACACACCCTCAATTGAATCCTTTGCTAGTGTCAACTTTAATTTTTCCTCAACATGAGAGTGAATATAAAGCTTAGGGACATACTCAATTGCCCTCCCAAGGTCTATCTTGTTCCCCTTTTTTCTCACTTTGTTTTCCTCTTTCTCTTCACTTTTCTTCTCCTCTCTCTTTTCCTCAATCTTTTCAACTTGATTTTTTCCTTATCTCCACATGCTCTATCCCCATTTATAGTATTTCCACCTCATCACCCACTTCTTCCACTAGTTTCTCATCCTCACTTCTCTTAGGAGTCATGGTTTTGTCAACTACTCTCTCACTCCTTGAGGTAGTAATGGATTGTTCTTGTTCATGTACATTCAATCCCCCACTCGAAGTTTTGCCTTGAGATTCTAATGCTTGGGTGAGCTTTGTTAATTGGCTTCTTAAATCTTCCAAGGCTCTATTGGTTTGCTCATGAAATTCAAATGTCCTTTGATTCACATCCAATTGAGCTTCCATGAATATTTGAAGTGTATCCTCAAGTGATCTTTTTGGGGGTGGGGTGCATGGTTGGTAAGATGGTGGAGCTATATTTTGGGGTGGAGGTTGTGCTTGCCTAGCGGGTTGGTACTCGTGTTCTTGAATGTAGTCAAAGGGAGGAGGAGGAGCATGCACATTATGCCCATAATATGCATATTGGGGAACTTGGGGCACATGAAATATATGATGCATGGGTGGTACATTGAGAGGTTGAAAAACATGTTGGGGTGCATTTTGAAATACATGATCATGTGGAACATTTATGGTCACATTTTGTAAATGGTTATCATTTTGAACAATTTTTGGCACATTTTGCAAAACATTACCTCCTTGGGCATTTGGTTCATGCCTAGGATTTAACAATTCCTTTATGTTCACATTTTGCAATAAACAACGCAATGTATTCAAATCAATTTTTTCCCTTGACCACTCCCCGCATCATTAGCATGAATACTACTCCCCTAGGTAATGACATTTTGACACAAAGTTTCAATTAAGCACAAGCAGTGCCAGATAGCAATCAAATAGTTTCAAGTAAAGAGGTCTCAACCAAAGGCACATTCAAAGCAAGAATTTAGGTCAATAATCAAAGGCATCAACAACAATTTTTCAAGAATAAATAACCACACCAAGTATGTAAGAAAGTAATAGGGAATCACAAAATGCGCAAATCTCTCTCAAACAACGTTTCCACTACCACAAAGCAAGCAAGGTGGCATCCATCGCCCACAGAAAATTAAGTTAATCTCATCCGCCAAGTTCTCACTCTTTTTTTTTTTGAATTTTCTCACTTTTTCTTCAACTACACTAAGTTACACTATAAAGGCAGTAAAAAGATGGAACGAAGTTACCCTTGTCGCGTGACCGAGCACCTTCCTTATTTGATGGCAAAAAGCGTCTACAAACAAGCGTCTATAAGCCACCCTCCATCTTCAAATTTGCTTCCCCGACAACGGCTCCAACAACTTGACCAAAACAAGAGTGTGTGTGTACTTACCCCTAGTGTAGGGTATCGGTAAGTAATAAACTGGTGAGTCCGGGTCGATCCACGAGGAAGCAATGCAAATTTGGTGATGAATGATATGCAAATGACTGCTAAAACTAATAAACACAATGAATATAAAATAAAAGCAAGTAAATGAAATGGGCCGAATGACTCGGTAGCATGAGCAATTTTGTAATCAAAGTAGGCACGAATTGGATTTAAAACAATTAATTAAAAACCTAGTTCCTAATTTGTCCGGTGGCTACTCATTCTGATGCAGAACGGAAGTTAATAAGAAGGGATTTGATCACGTCAAAACCAAAAAAATAATCAAGCAGAGTCTCTACCAGAGAGTTACAACGTGAATCAGTTTCACTGAAGAAAATTTAATAATAAAAGCATTCATAAAAAGTTACAGTAGGTGGCCCTTTTATAAGGCTCCTAAAATAAGAAATTAACTAGGATTATTACTCCTAAAATCAAATAATACTAATCAGAAATAGACTAGGACTTATGACTCCTAAACAATCATGGAAACTTAGAAATACTAGAACCAGGACTCTAAAAAAACAAATAAAACTACCGGGCCCTCTTATTCTTCTTATAGTGGTCCAATTGCTTCATAAAAATGTCCTCAACATGTTCTACATCACATTCTCATACTCAAGGTATTATCGCAGACACACACAACCATACACAATGCATTGTGCGATACCATTAACTATGCATATGCAAAGGAAATTGGGCATGAAGATTCCTACATGGAGGCCATCGGGCCTCTTGGTCTATGATGAACGCAAGGGGTAGACACTTAGTGTTATGGATTAATGTTCTCCCTTGGGGCATGCCTTTGCTAGCACTCTAGTTTCACACTCAAAGACCAATTAACCATAACTCTCCCATGCATATTCTATAAATTCCACAAAATCCCATCATCAATACACACAATTAATGATTGTGCAATTTAACTCAATCAATTGAGAAAATCATGCATTGGGTATTAACAATTCCTAATCAAGCATGTTAAATCAAGTTATTCTACCACACGAAGAATACAAAGAACACAACACACCAATTCTTATGTATTAATGTTCCCCCTTGGGACTTAGCTTTGTTGTCGAACCCGATTCACACTTCGAGTCTAAGAAACAAAATAAAACATGCTATTCTCTTGCACTCAAATACATAACTAATCGAAGTTACGACTCTTTAAACATACCTCAAGCAATCTAAACTCACATCCACCATTCCGGACTAGAAACTAGAAATCAAACCTAGCCACTCATGATGTTGAAGATAAACAACCAATTACTAGTGTTTACAGTAAAATCAATAGAAAGCTTAACAAAAACTTGAGAGAATATGCTAACCTAAGAGAGAGAATAGGATGGAGGCTACTCCCCCCATAAGGAAAGATCCTTTCAAGAACGGTGTTCTTAGGGTTAAAACACCATATTTGGTAATGAAAATACCTAACTACCCTTACAAGATCAAGCCCCATTGATTACAATTAAGAAATACCTGAAAGACCCTTCAAAAATCTATGTTGCAGCTGTTGGTTCGCGGCAAGGTGTCCGGACAACTTCTAAAGGTGTCCGAACACTTGGGCTTCATGAATTTATCGTCATAGGCTATGTTTCACTTTTCAAAGAAGTTGTCCGGACACCTCACTACAAAAATGCCCAAAAAGGTGCTCTAAGTTGTCCGAATTAGGTCCGATTCCTACAAAACCAAGGGAAAACATTTGTAAGTGTAAAACTAAGCTAAAATATAATAAAATACATTAGCTAAGTGTTTGAAAATCCTAATTAAAGGACAGTGGAACCTCAAAGTAGAGGTCCAATCAGCTTCTCATCTCGATGCCTTGTCTCGTGGGGTTTGCTTTCAGTATGATAGGAGTGTCAATCTCTTCCACGCTTCTCATCTCAGAGTGGATCCCTCTTTGAGGTTCGCCTTTCATACTCCTTCCTCGTGTGTGAATGTCTATTTGGTGAGCATCTTCGCTCAAAACAAGATCAAACTCCTATGTTGGACGCCTGGTCGTCCACTTCTCGAGGTGGGCTTTCTAGGGGGACTTTCCTTTCGCATTTCTTCAGTGAGTCCTTGATGCAACGACTTTAGATACTCTGTTGGGTGCCAAATCTACGCTTCTACCTAATCCTCCGTTGGAAGCGCTCCTCTTGCGATCACGTTGACCGTAGGTGTAATTGCATCTATGCTAGCAACCTGATGGCCATCCTCTTTGTGGCTTATTCGTTCTTGGAGATTGCTCCCCCTGCTTCTAATCCAACTTCAAATCTTATGGTTGTCTTGTTGAGATTCTAGCTTGTGTCTTCATGGAAACTGATCGTCTCCCACTATGGTCTCCAAAAAATAGGGAACAAAATCTACACACCACTTGGCCGAACACCTCCTTGTGCAACTTTGGACTATTTGGCTAACTGCTCTCCCGTGATCCGGCTTTCCTAACACTGAAAACAAAGACAGTCAATGAGCTTGATGGTCGTGAATCAACCATAGGCACTTTGAAGCTCAAGTAAGTTCTCAAGATTATTACCAGCTAAATAATCATAAGATAGAGCTCCAACTTTACCTTGAGAGTCATTCATTGTAATATCCCGTCCCAAAATAAAAATGAATAAAATATACAATAATAAAAATAAAATGAATAAATTGGATTTAGTTATAAAAAGAATAAATTGTAGGGTAAAAAGAATTATTGGGAGGGTTAAAAGAATATTAGAGTTAAAGTTAGGGTGAAGTGAGTAAAAGAATAAAAGGAAATGATTTAAAATATATATATATATATATATATATATATATATATATATATAAACAACTAAAAGTAATATTTAAAAAAAAAAAAGATTTAAAGGGGGTGAAGGTCGCAGACCTTCACCCGTAAGTTTAAAAAAAAAAACAAAACAGAGAAGACGGGCAGCCCCTTTTCCTTACTTCACCACCTCCGGTCAGCCACCTCCGGCGGCATTCCGGCGACTTCTCCGGCCAGTAAAGATGAAAAATAATATTGGGATATGAATTTAATTGTTTAACCTTAGAGAATTAAGGTAGGAAATGAATTTAGTGAAATTGGGGATATTGCATAGTAGGGAATGTGAGACTTGAAAGGATTGGTGAATGTGGAAAATTAATGGAGCTTATCTTAATGAATAGGTTAGCGAATTGGCCTGAAGTATACGTTGCTTCTTGGTGAGGATTGTGTGTTTACTTCGAGGTAGGGATTTCTTACTATTTTTATTTCAAAACACTTTCAAGCCACCAAATTGCTTGAATGGTAAGTTTGGTTTCCGTCTCGATCTTTTCCGAGGGGAAACAAGCCCTTGCATGCTTACCATTGTTCCTTTGCATTATTGTCAATTTATTGGTGATTTAATTTGATGGATATATAACCTTGGAATGCTTGGTCATAGATCGAGCATTATGTAAATCTTCATGCATCACGATGAATGAATGTTTTTATCTATGTGTGTTGCACGAATGACATAAATAATAAGAATTTACATTAGATGCATGGTGGGTTCCGAGGGTGGTCCCGGGCTCACGTTAGGTGTTGGATGTTATTTGGGCACGTGCGTGGATGATGGATAGGAGCCTTGTGAGGGTCCTAGTCCATAGGATTCCCGTAGTGGTATTTATTACTGCACGCTGGCTAGTTATTTGATGCTAGGCCAGGCGTGGCAGGCTGAGATATCATCGTGGGGCCAACGGTGAGTGGTTGTGACCACATGGGTGCCAACCTTCTCTCTAGCGGTTTGAGATTGATGAATATGCGATTGTGGCATTGATTGGATGCTAGAGAGAGAGGTAGTGCGGTGGATTCTCATCGGCTTATCACCGCAGGGCGGGAATCTGATTCGCCGGCTTTAGTGTCATTGGTGGAGGATATGGAGGTTCGGTTGGGTTGATCAAGTGCATTAGTTTGCATTGCATTTTGTTGCATTAATTAAACGATGTTTCTTCTCCAACCTTATTATTCTTTACTTGTCTTCTAGTAGTTATCCCTACTGAGCCTTCTGCTCACCCTATCTATTTTCCCTCCCCACAGGTGAGACAGGATCTAGTGCACAGGTTACGGATCAACAGGAGGATGCGTGACAGAGGTGGCCTGGACTTTTGTGGTTGTGTGACACGTGTGTGTGGATTTGTATATATGTATGGTGTGATGTTGGTACGTTTTAGTAGTTTAAGTACATGGATGTAGTATGGTTATAATTGGATTGATGTATGGTGTTGTTTTTGTTGGCCGGGAGTGGTGGCGGTGACTAGTGTGTGTTTGATGATGATGATGGGGTATGTGTGTGATGGTGGACCTACGGGTCGGTTGATGTTGATGATATTAGAAGTGTTTTTTTTTTCTTGTATGTGATCTGATTACAGGTGGGTTTCCTCAATTTATGGGGAGATGCTGCCAAAATTTTTGGTAAAGTTTATATTGGGTTGGGACGTAACATGTGCGATGCACGTGATTGTGTTTGGTGTGAGGGTTTTTGCGTATTTGTCGTATTCTTCACGCTCCGCGGATCGGGGCGTGACAATTTGGTATCGGAGCCAGGTTGGCTCTTTTTGGGACCTAGGGAGTGGGTCAGTATGCATGTGTGAGTGTGTTTGTTGTGTTGTGATTATATATGATTCTCCAGGCCACATCACGACCTCTGCTGATCCGGTATGTTTTCTTTAATCCCGTAAATCCTCGAATCGTATTTGTATTGATGGAAAGTTGCGCCTTCTGTGCTACAGATGAACACACGTAGGACTATTCGTTCCCGCGATGGGGGACGTGGGGGAGAGCAGGGACGCGTGTCTTCCGAGGACCAAATAGTCAGGGGATTATCGGGGATCGGAACAGCCGAGTCGATTAGGCTGGACACACATTTATTTCCAGAGTTGAGTGTGATGGATCCTCCAATGCAGGAGGAGGATTTAGGCCAGGAGCTTGGAGATGAGCCGACACTCGTGCATGAGATAAGTGAGGAGATCCCAGCACCTACCCAGCCTGCAATAGCAGCGCAACTTGCTCCACCATTGGCAGCGCAGGAACAGTCCATGAGGAGAATGTCAGAGATGATAGGGATTGTTACTCGACTGGTGCAGACTCAGACTGCACGAGCACCAGAGGTCCGTAGTGAGGGACAGACTTTAGGGGTACGGGGAGATGAGTAGGGTGTGCAAAGACCTAGACGGGAGTTGACAGAGTTGGATCAGCTACGCAAGACTGATCCACCCACTTTTACAGGTGATATGGATGTGGCACGTGCATATGAGTGGATTCGGTAGATGTCACGTCGGTTTGAGACTCTGGGGATTCCGGATGAGAGGCAAGCATTGCTAGCCTCATATTATCTGAGGGAGGCAGCTTATGAGTGGTGTGATTCATTGGATCAGAGGAGAGAGACTATGACATGGTTGTCCTTTGATGAGTTGTTCATGCAGCATTTTGTACCGCAGTCTTATCGTATGGATAGAGCCCATGAGTTCTTGACATGTCAGTAGACTCTGGATATGACTGTGAGTCAGTATGAGAGGAAGTTTGAGGAGCTATACAAATTTGGTAGGAGGTATGCACCAGATGAGGCGAGCAAGGCAGAGCAGTTCAGACAGGGATTGCTTCCTGCTATAGCTACACATTTAGTGGGATTGAGGTTGCAGACTTATGCTGATATGGTGGAGACGGCCTTACAGTATGAGATGAGTTTCAGGGAGTTTCGGAGGTACTGGGATACGCATAGAGGTCGAACAGCTTCTGTGGCAGGTACTTCTTCTAGAGGAGGTCAGAAGAGACAGAGGACTGATGGGCAGAGACAGGAGGGACATATTGGAGGTCGAGGTAGAGATCAGAGGCCACGAGGTGGCAGAGGTACACATCAGGGGCAGAGGATTTGTCATCGATGTGGACGTCCTGGACATTTGAGAGCACAGTGTACAGTTCCGGGGGTGGAGTGTTTTCGATGTCGTAGGGTTGGCCACCGGATGGCAGATTGTCCTCAGCTTAAGCGAGGAGGACAGCAGGATCAATACTTACCAGCACCACCAGCTCGTCCGGCCCTCCCTGCGCCCCCTATTACATCTACACCATCAGGGAGGGGACGACCATCGGCTAGGTAGCCACAGCAGCAGCAGCAGTCACAGCGGCAGCAGACTTTGACTCAGAGACGAGCATTTGCTCTTACTCACCTGACAGCACCAGAGCATCCGAATTTTTTTGGGGGTACGTTTCTTGTTTCTAATTGTTGGGCTAGAGTTTTATTTGATTCGGGTGCCACTAGTTCCTTTATCACATCTTCATTTGCATTGGCTTTGGGGATAGAGGTGAGACCGATGAGATGAACGATAGTGGTAGACTCGCCATTCGGACAGCTCACTCGTATTTAGGGCTATCGCATTTGCATGTGTCGGTTTGGTGATATCGAGTTGACCGCTAATTTGTATGTTCTTGATTTCCAAGATTTTGATGTAATCTTGGGAGTAGATTGGTTGACGGAGCAAAAAGCAGTTTTAGACTTTTGGGAGAGGAGGATTACTTTAAATACGCCTGGCAGGGTGGTGATTCAATTGAGGGGATCGAGGGGTGTTCCTTGTCCACATTTTTTGGACAACCCCTCCTACGCTGATTGTTCAGTGGTGAGTTTGACTACTTCTACACCTAGTGGCGAGGTGATTGCCCGACCCTTGTAGTGGAGGAGTTCATGGATGTTTTTCCTGAGGATTTGCCAGGTCTACCTCCACGGAGGGAGATAAAGTTTGTCATAAATTTGCTTCCGGATACGAAGCCAATTTCGATTGCTCCGTATCGGATGGCTCCAGCAGAGTTAAGGGAGTTGAAGGTACAGTTGGAGGACTTGGAGAGGAAGAAATTTATTAGACCGAGTGTTTCACCGTGGATTCTAACGGAGCAAAACTTCCGTTAGAAATCGAAATAAAAACAACAAAACTCAAAATTTGTTTCGCCCAATTTTCGTGAATTCCGCCAGAAGTGTCTCTTTTTCTCCTCCACTTCCGCTCTCCCTTTCAATCACTCATGGCTCCACCCAAAAGCTTCTCTCCCTTTCTCCCTCTCTTCCTCTCTCCTCTTTTCCTTCTCTCTTCTCTCCCTTTCCTTGGTCTGAAGAAGATGCCTTATATCAGCCTATAGAGTGTCTAAATCAACGCCTAATTCAAGTACTATGCAATATTAAGTACCATGAAAAAAGGATGCCGAGATGTTGGCTTGAAACATGAGTTTGAAGTCGGCGACGAAATAGGGTTTTACCGGGAATGAGAGTGTTCAATAGATAAATGGACGAATTGAGGTTGAAATTTTGGGTTTTTCGTGTGGGTTTGGGTGTGAAATTGGAGCATGACCTCACGATTTCTATCTTTTTGTTTGATTAAATCTGACTTTGTTGCCAGATAATAGCACCTGGGGTAGTTAGATTTTGTACTGATTAACACATCTTGTATTATGATATTGTAGCCGTTTGGGAGTGCTGTGAACTGATGTGCTATGCTGTGAGGTATAAAATTGTGGTGCTGTGAGGTATAAAACTGTGGTACTGTGAGGTGAGTTCAAACATAGAAATTGTTTTGTATTTGAATGGGATTTCACCATCCTTTTGTAGTTGTTCTGACTTCTGAATCGTTTCTCACCCTACTGAAGGTGTATTTGGCTATATTTTGGTCTATGCCACTCTCTATTTGGACATATTGATATTGTAAATTTCTATCTGGTATAGAAACTTTGTTGTGGCTGATATTGTAAATTTTTAGATAATAGCACCCTCATTCTGATAGGAATAGTATGCTAAAGGCCATTATTTTATGAAATATTCAAACTCGATTTATTTGTTTGAATAAAATATATTTAGCATTTAATATGAGAAAAGACATATTGACATCAGTGCCTTTTATTCTATATGGTATAAGAATTGGTGCGTAGAGTTTAAGCTTGCACACGGAAGATCAATTCATAAGTTCCTATCGAATATAAGTAAGCGATCACAGCTAAGACGGAATTGGACAAACCATCGGCTCGGCTGTGGTATAGTATTTCAGTATACCTATCTTGGTTACGAAGAGCGGCAAAGCTTGAACTTACTATACCAGTACACTCGGAGTGTATTGATTAGGACTACGTGTGAGTCAATTTTCCCGGTCTAACTATATGAAAATTGTACACTCACACAGACGTTATAGAATTGTTCATATTCTTAATTTATTAAAGATTATTATTACATGTGCATTTAATATACGAGACTTTGATTTACTAAAGGGTGAGGTCTTTTTGTACAGGCCAACAAGCACCAAGCGAGTTGGGTCACCGCTTTAAATGTACGATGGAAAATAATCTGTTAATAAAATTCACGTCCAATTATGGATTGATGATACCCTCTTGAGAATGCTTATAGGATTTGAGATTGTGTCAAAACCCTGCAGGTGGATTTTAATTAATCTGACACATTCAAATAAGTTAAGCGGTAAGCTCAAGGAAATATTTAAAGATGTCAATTAAATATTATATGTCAGTGACATATTTAATTGACGGGTATCTGTAACTTAACGTGAGGAATTTTATGAACAAGTATAACGAAAGGCTCATGTTTAATTTGAGATAAAATGAGGAGTGCAATCAAGTATAACGAAAGGCTCATGTTTAATTTGAGATAAAATGGGGAGTGCAATTATAATATTTTAGTGGAATAGATTATAATTTATGAATTATAATTATGTCCATGGGTTTGGACTGATAATTAAATTCATAGGAAGCCCACGTTTTATTTTTCCTAGTTGGTCCCCACTATAGCCCAAAAGCCCAATACTAGAAGATACAGGAAAACCAAAACGGACTGCAATTAGGAGAAGGAGAGGCTTAGGGGCCAGCCCACCTAGGGAGATAACCCTAGGTATGACCGACCCTATAAATACACACTTAGTGTGTGTTTTGTTGAGACAAGTTTTGAGACACCAATTGGCCTCTCTACTCTTTAATTGTTTTCACTAGTTTTGGTTTGTGTTCGTCAGGTTCTTGGAGTAAAGAGACCACGCTCTCAATCCAAGTTTGGGAATTGGTGCAAACGGTGGAAGATCCGCAGCTTTGAGCTTAGTATCAAACTCGCTGACTCCATCCTTCGTTATTGATTATTAGAGATAAATTCAGAAAGATCTCAAGGTAAATAATCTACGTGCAATTAATTAATTGATATCTGGTTTATGTTATGGTGATTAAAATTGATAAGAAATTTTTTGAAACCTGTCTAGCTATCGTTTATGTCTATGAGATCTTTATACGCTTCCGCGAGTTGCATGTTTCCAATAATTGGTATCCAAGCCGGTCATAGATAAGTAATCGATGCTAAACAAAATCAAAAATTTATCAAATTTGATTTGTTAGCATAATCTATGTTGTTTTTGTGTTATTGCTAACTTGTTTTTGCAGGCTGAAATTCTAGCTATCATGGTCTATTTTTTTTAATTTTTATTTTAGAATTGTTCACTCCGAATTAAGGAGTAGGAATTTTTTATAAATCAAATTTTAGATTGTGAACTCCGGATTGAAGAAGGCTAGGATTTTTTGTAAAAAACAGATGAAGAAACGAAGAGACAAAGGACACCACCAGCCACTGCCTTGGGGAGCGAAGGACTGTAGCACTGGCAGCAGTTGCAGTACATCCGACAGCCAACAGTCACCGCCAGAAGCTGTCGGACAGATGTGGGCGGTGGGGGCAGTGGGTGTGGGGAAGTTCGAGCTGTCCGGGCAGCAATGTTTCGAGTAGTTTTCAACTCAAACAAGGATTCCTAATCGAGTGGAGATTTGGGCTTGATTGAAGACCCTGATAGCTAGGACTTTTGATTGATTTGGTTTCCTATTTTAACTATGTCTTGTATTTTAATTGCATGTATGATTGTAATTGGATGCCATGAGTAGATTAGAATTCATATTTAATTAGGATGTTATCTAAAAGGAAATGTCATGCTAGATTAGGATTCCAATTTATTTATAGATGTTATCTAAACATGGAAATTAAAATACTAATCACCCGAAAATAAAATATTAAGTGGGAGAAGGGTTACACATCACCCTTGGTCTCCATCATTGGTTCAAAGAAATATATGTAATGATAAAATTTGAAAAGTCGAGATATTAAATATGACTACGGTATTATTTTGGAAAAATTCGTTTTCAACTTAAGATTCTTTTCGGAACCAAAGTGTGCAATTCCGACCCATCCATTTAAGTATTCTAATTTATGGTTAACAATGCAATGTCTAGAAAGTTCTGTCGATGATTGAGGTTACTTAATTGCGCGTCATTTTTTGAAAAGCCCCATCTTTCCTAAGAGCGACCTGGTTGCTAGATCTGTTAATCGTTAAATTGAAAACCTATGGCGCTGCGATAACGGTTTCACTTCATGGAGAAAATCTGTAACGAATCTGGATTTTGGGCGGTGATACCAAAATGCATAAATTTCGGTCAATGCATTTTTTAAGATATCTCTATTCCAGGAGTTTTAGAATTACGGAAATATTTTTTAAGTTTGGATTATTGGGAAGAAAATTTAATAGAGATGTAATTGAAAATATGTGTTGGCTTAAATCTTCCTCCGTATCAAAAATTTTTTATTACAGATATCTCGGATTATTAGTTTTCTTGATATTCATAATGGGTAGTCATTTATCATAAAATTATTTTCCCATCAGAATAAATTTTATGAAGATGGTGAGATTATAATCAAGTGATAGTTATACACTTAACTATAAATTATGAAAATATTTCTCATCGAAATCAATACCATTATTTATAGGACCAAAGCAAGTTAACTAATTAAATTTACATTTGACATGGTGTGTTGTCTAGACAATGAAATTTAATGTGAACTAAATTGCATGAAATTTATTTTCCCATCGAGATAGGAAATTTCATGCTAAAGTGTTTTGATTGTTAACGAATTATATGATTGATTATGGGTGTAATTTTAGATAATTCGAATCATGTACGCCATAAATTCATTTCTTAATATGTCATTTTTCAGTTTTATAAAATGCCTTCATTCAACCCATTATGTGTTATACTGAAAGACCATAAGTTGGATGGAACAAACTATGTCAACTGGAAAAGAAATTTGGATATTGTGTTCACCTCTAAAGAGTACAAATTTTTGTTGACTGAACTATGCCCTGTATTGTCTGAGGAGGGTGCCACTGATGAGCAAATCATTGCTCACAAGAAGTGGAAGAAGGCTGATGAAATGGCTAGATGCTATATGTTAGCGTCAATGTCAGACGTGTTGCAAACACAACACCAGAATATGACAAGTGCCTATGACATCATTTATAGCCTAAAGGAGATATTTGGTGATCAAGGCAGAGCCGTAAGGCAGACTGCCATGAAAACACTCCTAAACACCGAGATGAATGAAGGAGCCAACATAAGTGAGCACACTCTTAAGATGATGAGTCTTTTGAATGAGCTCAAAGTACTTGGTGCTGATATTGATGGTGAAAGCCAGATCGATATCATACTTCAATCTCTTCGTGATAGCTATGAGAATTTTCGGCTGAACTATAACATGAACAAAAGGCTTTATACCTTGTTGTAACTTCTAAATGAGCTTAACGGAGCAGAGAAACTTCAACCGAAGCAAGCTAAGGTCAATCTGAATGAGAAAGGATCTTCTACTAAATGGAAAGGTAAGAAGAAAAATACTCAAAAGAAGAACAAATCAGTCGACTCCAAGGGTATTCAAGGTGGAGTGAAAAAGCCAAAAGGCAAGTGTTTTTATTATGGTCGGAAGGGACATTGGAAGAAGCAATGTCAGACATGGCTAAGCAAGAATACTCAAGGTAACTTTCTTTTATTTGTTGTCGAAACCCAATTAGCAGTTGTGTCTACTAGATCTTGGTGTGTAGACACTGGAGCCAATAATCATGTTTGCAATTCGTTGTAGGAGTTTCAGGAAACTAGACTACCAAATAAAGAAGAGTGTTACATGCTTTTGGGAGATGCGACAAGACTAAGAGTAGAAGCAGTAGGCATTTTTCATTTGAGTTTTAGTAGTGATAGGACTTTAATTTTGAACGATTGTCTTTACGTACCAGTTATGAGACGAAATTTACTTTCAGTTTCGTCTTTAGCTTTGAATGAATATTGTTTTGAGTTTGATAACTCTATTGTTATCAGGTACAATAAATGTTTTATCTATTCTGATACTTTGACAGATAATCTTTACATTATAAGTCCAAATTCTACTAAAATGTAATGAATTGAATAACTCAATAATTTTGTCATATAAGAGAAAGGAACCTTCGAAACCAAATCAAACTTATCTTTGGCATCTACGCTTAGGTCATATAAATCTAAACAGGATTACTAGACTGGTACAAGATGAACCTTTGAGTTCATTAGAAGTTGAGAAACTTCTAGTCTGTGAATCATGTTTGGAAGGTAAGATGACTAAGAGGCCATTTTCGGCCAAGGGGTATAGATCCAAAGAATGTTTGGAGTTGGTACATTATGATGTGTGTGGTCCAATGACGAACCGAGCGAGAGGAGGTTATGAGTACTTCGTCACTTTCATAGACGACTACTCAAGGTATGGATACATTTTTCTAATGCACCAAAAGTTTGAAACTTTTGAGATGTTCAAAAGCTATAAGGCAGTTACGGAGAAGCGTTTAGGAAAGAGTATCAAATCACTACGATCTGATCGTAGAGGTGAATACATCTCTGGAGAGTTTAGGAATACTTAAACGTAGAGGGGATTTCATCCCAGCTGACTGCGTGATGTAATAATTCTCGCAAGTGCACAAGAGTCTACGAATAGTGCAGTGTATGCAAGTACGAGGTCGATCCCACGGAGACTAGTTAATCTAATTAATGTACCTAACTTGATGAATGATTGAGATTTGGGGAAAAAGAAGAAGAATGATTGATGTAAATAAACTAAAATAAAAACAAAGAAATAAAATTCAGATTTAGTATCCAATAAGAAAAGAACACTAGGGCAATGATTTCACCTAGTAATCCTATCACAAGCATCCAATTAACAAACACACAATTATGGTTCTGATTCAAGGGTTGATTCTTTCTTAAATATGTTGGTTCGTTCGTTCGCGGTGCCAACAAATATTATTAACAATGGATTAATCCTATTCGGTTCGCAGTTTTTAACCCAAGGCTAACAACTCATTACGATCTAAAGAACTATAACAACCAATCAATCCCCTAAACCTTGTTCATGGCATTCGACAATTGATTTCCTTAATTCCAGTTCCACTAAGACACGTGAATTCGGTTCGTTCCTTAGTCCTAGCTAGATGAATCTAATTGAGCATTCAATTGGTGGCCAATCAACCAAACAAACAATAGATTATAAGCATAGAAATTAAAGACAAGAATCATGAACCAAAATTATGCATTCAATTAATTGAAGTACTTGCAATAATCATACTAGGCTACATCAAGCCCTAGCAAAGAAGTTTAGCTACTCATGTTATAAGAACACAAGAAAACTAAATATGAGAACATCATGAACCAAGAACAAAAACAAAGAGAAAACTAGAGACAAGAACAAGAACAAGAACAAAAACTAGAGAATGTGGCACTCCAATTCGTGTTTTCTATTGTGCTAGAGGACTCCCTTTTATAGTGACAAAAGCTTCCTTCAATCAATGCCAATTCCAAATCATTCTCTGATTTCCTTCTCTCAATCTGATTCGGTTTTCCTTGTTTCCTTATTTCTTGCCAAAGTATTTCCTTCAACTTCACACCAAAGCTTTCTTTTATTTATTTCCTTCCTTCTCTCTTTCTTGATCTGCAAGTATTCTTCATTCCTTATTTGTATTGGATTCATCTCAAAGCAAGCATTGAACATGGGTTTATCTGATGGGCTTAAAGAAGCCTTTTTTTACTTTTGTACAAATTAATCTGCAATCCAAAATTAAGAGTATTTATGTAATATCCATGTCCATTCAAATAAATAGAGACAAAAATAAATGTAAAAGTGAGGTATAAAAATATATAAAATATATTACGATCAAATACCCCCACACTTAGCTTTTGCTCGTCCTCGAGTAAAATAAAAAAATAAAATAAAAAAAAAATAAAAAAAACCTAACTCACTTTCGCAGGAATCGCGGCGGCACTCAGCATGTGACACAAGCCTTTAAACCCCTAGGTGTCCCTAGTGGACGAGTTATAGTCTCGTGAGGGTTTACCAGAACGATACCCACAAACATTTAAAAAAAAGTCCTTCCAATCTCGCTCAAGCACCAAAGATGTCTTATAAACTAGTCATTAGCTAAAGAATTTCACAAAGAATCATGCTCAAATATATATGTTTAGAATTAGGCCAATATCAACACAACATATCTCAATCGAAATAGTGCACATTCAAACTCAATTTCAACTTCTCACAAGGAATTCTCTCAAGATTCACTCAATTTAGTGGTAGTAAAGTGTTTGCACTCAATTAATCTCATGAAAACAGTCATACCATATGCTTGCTTGTCCACCCATTCTACACTATTAAAAACATGTAACTTCATGAATCAAGAGGTCTTTATTCAAGGTTGTAATGGGGCCAAGGGTGAAGGTAAAAAGAAAAAGTGGTATAGGAAATCACAAAATTTCTAAAGAACTAGTAGAGCACACAAAAATTAAGGCATAAATCATCTTGTCGGCCCAATCTTCATCCTCAATATTCAATGCTCCATCAATTCTTCACAACTTCAAGATTTCTTTCGCTATGCACATAAATTTCTTCTTTTTCTTTTTTCTTTTTTTTTTATTTATTTTTTTTTTTTTATATTTTTTTTTTTCAAAACAATGTCGAATCATACTACATATTTTTCTTCTTCTTCTTTTCCTTTTTTTTTCGACACATTAATGCACATGTGTTCGACATCACATTTATTCTCCACCAAATAACATCCCAAAATAAACAAGAACTCCCCCACACTTAATCTTTTCATCACCAAACTCAACATACTTGAACACCATCAACACTTGAAAAATCTCATGGTATGCTCTACTAATTCCTTAGAATTAGGTAAGTAATTGTTTTTCGGGTTAAAGGGTCAAGTAGATAAGTTTCATGAATAAAAAGGCTTATTTAGGCTCAAAGGGGCTTTCTAGTGGATAAATACATTAGGGTATAGGCAATTTGGCTATAGAGGTATCATCCTAATGCCTCAATCATATTCATGTCATCACATGTATCAATATAGTCTCAAAAAGGTTTAAAGCAAGTTCTAGAGAAACATGTAATCATGAGAGCACACAAGAAAGAAATTGGATTGATATGCATAATGTATCAATCATATAGGCTCAAAACTCACAAGGGTAATTATGCAAGTCTACATCAAGTTTAAACATGCTTCTTTCTCAATCAACATATCATGTTAATATTGGCCCATGAAAAATTGTAATTCAAGCTCAATTCTAGTGAAAATTTTCTTTACTAACAAACTAATTTAAGACCTAAACAATTTATGTCTCATCATCGCTTTGGAAGGAACTAAATTTGTTTTTTTCAAATTTTTTTTTCAAAACAAGCTATTCTCACCCCCACACTTGAATTATGCAATGTCCTCAGTGCATGAAATAATGTGAAAAATAACGTGGAGAAAAAGTACTGAGTTAGAGTGATACAACCTGACTGCAAAAACATTTGGGAAAATAATTCCCGCGTAGAATTCTGCACTGCACAGCTGTCGTAAAATCATCAATTTATCCTTCATCTCAGCTCGGATTCACGAACCGTAAAATTCTGCAGAAACTAGACATCCGTATCTTTCCGTACATATATGGCTTGCATTCTAGTTCGTCCTGAGTTGTCCCAGAAATTATTTCAATCCAGCGCTTTGGCACAACTTTTCCTTTCTGCATTTGATGCACAAATAGCAATTTAATTCAATGTGGGATGAGTGCTCTTCTATAATGAACTAAAATAATCTACAATAAAAAGGAACGAATTTACCGGGTGGGTTGCCTCCCACCAAACGCTTTATTTAACGTCTAGGCGAGACGTAACTCTTCAAGTAGCTAAATTAGTGAACTTGGAATCCCACTTTTAGTTCATTGGGTTGTAGCCATCGCCTTCTTCTAACCACACCCAGTTCAACATCCAAAGTATGCCTTTTGTTACTCAGAATTGTAAGAGCAGTCGATTCCTCAAAAGGATCTGAATATCCTTTTTCCCTTTTTCCAAAAACCACTTGTTGGAGGATTTTATCTTGAGGTACTTTCACAATTAAGGGGAACAACTTGTTAGTAGATAAAGGAAAGGACTCAATGGCGGGAGTATGCTTACCTCTCTCGTATGGCATGACTCTAGGTCGATTCATAGACTCAACCTCAGTTGGATGTCCTCCTTTCTCCACAATGTAATCTTTAATAGTGAGCACTTTCTCCATTGATTTCTCACCTTGTGCTACCTTAGGCTTGAAGGTCACTGTTTCTTCATTATTTGTCATTGTTAGCGTGCCTTTATACACATCAATTGTCATCTTTGCAGTCTTCATGAATGGTCGCCCCAAAATCAATGGAATTTCTTCTCCATGACCTTGGCAATCTCGCATATCAAGTACTAGAAATTCAGCCGGAAAAATTAATCCATGTATCTTAACTAAAACATCTTCTAGTACTCCTTTAGGATATCGAATAGATCGATCAGCCAATTGTATGCCCACAGAGGTCTTTTTGAGTGCACCTACATTCAAAGATTCAAAGACAGAGAGAGAAATTAGATTAACTGATGCACCCAAATCCAATAAAGCATGTTCAAAGTTTTTATTGGCTATGCAACAAGGTATAGTGAAACTCCCTGGATCCTTAAGCTTTGGTGGCAACTTCTTTTGTGATATGACACTGCACTCTTCAGTCAGTTGGACCACCTCGTTCTCATCTACTTTCTTCTCTTCTTCAACAACAGAGGGTTCCACATCCGTCTTTGGGGTTGTCTTTTGTACTGATGGTGTTTCTTCTTTATTTCTCCTAAGACGCCCAGGAAACGGGATCGGAGGAACATAAGGTCTCACAGGTGGAGCAGGTTTATCGGGGTCAGGCAACCCATGCATGATTGCACGACGCGACTGTTGAAGCGGCTGCTCTTGTGCTTGAACTTTGTGCTCTTCCAACTTTGTAGCAACTCGGCTTTGTTGCTCATCACAAAGTGTGATAGCCATGGCATGCTCCCTATGGTTCGGATTGATCTCAGTTTGGCTTGGAAACTTTCCAGCCTCCCTTTGACTCAATGCTTCAGCGATTTGACCCACTTGTGCCTCCAATTTCTGATGGTTAATTGCCAACTGCCGCAGCATGTCCTCCAATGTGGTGGTTGGTGGATTGGCTTGGTTTTGGGTATTCTTCCAAGAAAAGTTTGGATGTGCCCGAAAACCTGGATTATAGGAGTTAGAGTAGGGATCAAACCGTGGATTCCGATTATAGGAGTTCATCATATTTGCTTGCTCTTACACAAACTCTGGGAAATCCACTCCTTGAGTCGTATGCCCATTCATTGCTAGAAGCATGTCCAACTTGGTAGAGATGGCATCAACCTGTGATTTTGGTGCAAAAGAATCAAAATTGGAAATTTCATACACACCTGCTCGCTTATCTCTTACTTCCGAATGTTGTGTCTCAATAGCAAGTCTCTCAAATAAAGTTTGACATTCGGTCGGAGTCATATTCCTAATCGATCCCCCTGCATAATTATTAACTACAGCTTTGCTAGAAACTGTCAGTGCCTTGTAGAAAATACGCATCAACACTAATAAAGGCAAAGCATGATGGGGACACTGAGTTAACAGGTTATTAAACCTCTCCCACGCCTCAGAAAACGACTCATCAAGTTGTTGTTCAAATTGCATGATCTTATCCCTAAGAGCATCAGTTTTCTGAGTTGAGAAAAATTTTTCTAAAAATTTATTTTGTACCTCAGTCCATGTCGCCAGTGAACCCTGCCTCAGACCATTAAGCCATGTCCTTGCTTTGTCCTTCATAGTGTAAGGGAAGATCTTCAACCTCAAGTGCTCCTCAGTAACTCCTGTAGACAAAGACATGCTGGAAACCATATTAAAAATTTCACGAATGTGACTAAGTGGATCCTCCGAACTTAGACCATGAAAAGAAGGCATCATGTTAAAGTGTATAGTCTTAAGCTCGTAGTTCCTAGCTGCCGTCGGAAGTACGATGCAAGATGGAGATTCTGGAATGGTGGGGATGTCAAGATCACCCATCGTTTCGGCTTGCACAACCACCGCCATTACTTACAACCTGAAAATAAAATAAAATAAAATAAAAAAATTTAAAAAGAAAGCTAAGTACACAATTAAACTAAACTAATCCCCGGCAACGGCGCCAAAAACTTGATGTAATAATTCTCGCAAGTGCACAAGAGTCTACGAATAGTGCAGTGTATGCAAGTACGAGGTCGATCCCACGGAGACTAGTTAATCTAATTAATGTACCTAACTTGATGAATGATTGAGATTTGGGGAAAAAGAAGAAGAATGATTGATGTAAATAAACTAAAATAAAAACAAAGAAATAAAATTCAGATTTAGTATCCAATAAGAAAAGAACACTAGGGCAATGATTTCACCTAGTAATCCTATCACAAGTATCTAATTAACAAACACACAATTATGGTTCTGATTCAAGGGTTGATTCTTTCTTAAATATGTTGGTTCGTTCGTTCGCGGTGCCAACAAATATTATTAACAATGGATTAATCCTGTTCGGTTCGCAGTTTTTAACCCAAGGCTAACAACTCATTACGATCTAAAGAACTATAACAACCAATCAATCCCCTAAACCTTGTTCATGGCATTCGACAATTGATTTCCTTAATTCCAGTTCCACTAAGACACGTGAATTCGGTTCGTTCCTTAGTCCTAGCTAGTTGAATCTAATTGAGCATTCAATTGGTGGCCAATCAACCAAACAAACAATAGATTATAAGCATAGAAATTAAAGACAAGAATCATGAACCAAAATTATGCATTCAATTAATTGAAGTACTTGCAATAATCATACTAGGCTACATCAAGCCCTAGCAAAGAAGTTTAGCTACTCATGTTATAAGAACACAAGAAAACTAAATATGAGAACATCATGAACCAAGAACAAAAACAAAGAGAAAACTAGAGACAAGAACAAGAACAAGAACAAAAGCTAGAGAATGTGGCACTCCAATTCGTGTTTTCTATTGTGCTAGAGGACTCCCTTTTATAGTGACAAAAGCTTCCTTCAATCAATGCCAATTCCAAATCATTCTCTGATTTCCTTCTCTCAATCTGATTCGGTTTTCCTTGTTTCCTTATTTCTTGCCAAAGTATTTCCTTCAACTTCACACCAAAGCTTTCTTTTATTTATTTCCTTCCTTCTCTCTTTCTTGATCTGCAAGTATTCTTCATTCCTTATTTGTATTGGATTCATCTCAAAGCAAGCATTGAACATGGGTTTATCTGATGGGCTTAAAGAAGCCTTTTTTTACTTTTGTACAAATTAATCTGCAATCCAAAATTAAGAGTATTTATGTAATATCCATGTCCATTCAAATAAATAGAGACAAAAATAAATGTAAAAGTGAGGTATAAAAATATATAAAATATATTACGATCACTGCGCCAGGTACACAACAAAATAGTGTGGCAAAAAGGAGGAGTAGGACTCTTATGGAAATGGTAAGATCGATGATGAGTTTTTCTGAGTTGCCTAATTTCTTCTGGGGCTATGCCCTAGAAATAGCTGCCTATATTCTGAACTTAGTTCCTTCTAAGCCAGTACGAACTACTCCTACTGAATTATGGACAGGGCGAAAACCCAGCTTGGCCCATATTCGGATATGGGTAGTCCGACCCATGTGCTGGTAGGGAACGCTGGGAAGTAGGAATCAAGAACAGAAGTATGTTTTCTCATTGGATATCCTCGAGGTACCAAAGGTGGTTTGTTTTATAGTCCTAAGGATCAGAAGGTCATTATCAGCACCAATGCCCGATTCTTAGAAGAAGACTATATGATGAATCACAAACCCAAAAGTAAGATTGTTCTTGAAGAATTAAGAAAGGAAACCAAGCAACTCAAGAAACACCAGTTGAGGATAACGATCCAGTACCACATAACAGTGGGAGGATTATGGAATCCCAAATTGATTCTGTTCAAAGGGATCATTAGGACATGTTGAGGAATCAACCAGATCAGCATAAAGATCCTGATACAAATCGAACAGAATCATCACACCAAAATACTTCAAACGAACAAACAGGGCCTCGTCGTAGTGGGAGGGTAGTTAGATTACCTAGTCGGTATGCTCTGTTGGGTGAAGTGTATGAAATGATCTCAACTAAATAAGATACTTATCCCAGTAACTACGAAGAAGCTTTCTAAGATAAAGATGCAATATCTTGGAAAAAAGTTGTGAAATCTGAGATGGAGTCCATGTACTCAAATGAAGTATGGGAACTTGTAGAACCACCGAATGGTGTAAAACCCATTGGTTGCAAGTGGATCTACAAGAGAAAGAAGGGGGTGGATGGGAAGGTTGAAACCTTCAAAGCAAGGCTTGTTGCGAAAGGATACACTTAGAAAGAAGGGATCGATTATGAGGAAATCTTTTCGTTGGTAGTCATGCTTAAATCTATCCAGATACTTTATCCATTGCAGTACATTATGATTATGAAATATGGCAAATGGATGTCAAGACAGCTTTCCTAAATGGAAGTCTTGATGAAACCATCTATATAGTACAACCAAATGGATTTGTAGCGAGAAATCAAGAGCACCTGCTGTGCAAGCTTAAGAGATCCATTTATGGACTCAAGCAGACATCCAGGTCTTGGAATATAAGATTCGACCAGGCCATAAAATCCTATAGATTTGAGTAATGTCTTGATGAACCTTTTGTCTATCAGAGGAGCAATGGAAGTGTGGTAGTATTCTTAATACTTTATGTAGATGATATATTACTCATCGAAAATGATATAGCTATATTATCTACTATTAAAGTTTGGTTTAATAGTCAATTCGAAATGAAAGATTTGGGAGAAGCCAGCCACATTCTTGAGATCAAACTACTAAGAGATCATAAACAAAGAATGTGAGGCCTATCTCAGGGAGTCTACATTGATACCATCCTGGAAAGATTCGGCATGAAAGATTAAATGATTTCTTCCTTATAGATACGAAGTCACTTTATCTCGAGATCAGTGTGCTAAGGATGCTGATGAGATAAATAAAATAAGTCAAGTACCATATGCTTCGACAGTGGGAAGCCTCCTGTATGCCATGAAGTGTACTAGACCGGACATATGTTATATGGTTGGTCTAGTTTCCTTCAAATTACAACTTAAAAAAGTATTTATACTAGAAAACAAACTCGAAAACCAATAGAAAAAGGAAACCAAACTAAATAAGGAAGTAACGTAAATTATGCGCAATAATATAAAAGTGTCGCGTTGACCCCTTAAACATGTGAATTAGGGCCCGAACCCTGTTGTTGCGAAAGACAAAGTCTCAGTAATTTGTGTAGAGCATAGAATTCCCTTTCCGAAAACATATTATGGGCCCCGTAACTCCCTCTGGATTCAGCTGCAATATGTTCTACATCACCTTTCCTCTCAGTTCCCATTCCCATGCTAATCTAAATGATACAATCAAAGACTTGTAACAAATTAATTTATACATAGATGAAAGAGAGTAGATAGTTATGGACAGTTCCAAGTAAAATGCCCCAAATCGGGAACACACAACTAAAAAGCCCCTTCACAAATATTATTTTGGGATCAAAAGAACTCAACTTCACCATTTGCGCGATTTAATATTGTACAAGAATTTTGCGGTTTCCAGAAGTCACGATTTCAACTCTACTATCCCATATTGAGGACAATGAATGAGAAGAATGATACATATTAGATTAAAATCCCCAAACACTAAGCAAAACAATAAAACATTAATCAACTAAGGAGACCCAAAATACCAAAAAATTACGGACCCAAAAACACCAAAAAGCCACATATACTTCACGAAGAATCCAAGACCAATCCACTGCAGACCTTCCCATAAATCTGGTTCTTTTCCAGTGAGCTTCGACATGACAAAACCATCCACTCATGGCCTCAAATATTCACTATCGGCAGCCCTCCGGTCTTCAAAGAGACAGGAGGAGAGGAAGAGAAAAGAAAGAAGAGAGGAATAGCAGGAGACTCAGAACATTTAGAGAGAGAAGAGGAAGAGAATGGGAGAGGAAAGGGGAATGATTGATTTCACGAAATTTAGGTGTATTTTAGTTTTTGAATTTCTTAAAAAGCAAGCGGGCGGTGAAAAAAATAAGGGTTTGTTTTAAGTTTTGAATTTCAAAAAGAGATGGAAAGTTAAGTTTCGTTTATTGTAATTGTGGCCATCACCGTTAGAGCTGAGTTGTCATTAACAACTGATCTGTAGTCATTTAATTGGTCCGGCCACACCACATCAACAAACCACATGATAGGTCCGGCCCACATAATAATTTCTCGTTTTGCCCAGCAGTTGCTATTTAAACACCTTTACCACTAACAATTTGATTCAAAAGCCACAAGGACAACAATAACAGAACTTACGGATAGCATTCTAACGCAACACGTATGCACAAAGTACTCCCTAGCAATTATGATGCCAATATCTCTGACAAAGTAACAAAATGAGCTCTCTGTTCTATATGCAGTCAACATGGTCCAACACGTCATTCTTTTTTTCTTGTTTTTTTTACAAAAAAGATAGAAAAATGATATAGGTCCATAAAATTAGGGGTCCATAATATCCATAACTTATGTGGCATGCCAATTAAGCATGCCACATAGATTAGGTTTCACAAAACCCTAAATGTCAAGATTGTTTTCCCTCTTCTCTCACTTGGGTTCCCTATTTTCTCTCTAACATTGGCTTATACCTAGTTTTATTGTTTTTCTTCTCTCTCCACATAATCAAAGCTATGGGTGACCTCTAGATCGTACGAGGTGCGATCACTTATTGCTCGGTAACAATCGAACTTCGCTTTGTCGATCTGACTTTGTTTTCTCTTAGATCTAGTGGTTTGACTCTATGTTCTAAAGCATCTTTTGATTAACTTTGTAGAGATAGAATTGAAAGCTCTAGAGAGAGAGTGTGTGCCTGTGCCTTTGAATCCAGAAGCAACATATGCTTGTCCACCATATCTGTGGGCTATGCAAAAAAGTTGTCTTCCATTGAAGATGTGGGCAAAGTTGGAATGACAGAGTTATTCGACCCATCTCATGTTTTGCAAGAGAAAGTGGGTATTCTCTTTGTCTTTTACCTTCTTCTTCGTTATCTGGTTACTTCTTTGTATATAATCCCTATTTACTTTGTTTCTTGTCTTGGTTAATGATTATTTCCAAATTATTGGTGGAGTATTTATTTCTATGTGATGAAGAAAAAGACTTTCAAGAAGAATGTAAGGAATCAGCAGTATGACAAATTTATTCTTAATGTTGTCACTTTTGTTCTTAATGTTTGCAGACAATTTATATGTCGTGTTTTTTATTTTGGTACTTCAACTATTAGGTAAAATCAGTGCTTTCAAATTTATATATTGTTGAGGCTGTGAACTATTACACTTTGATATTTTGTCA
Organism: Tripterygium wilfordii; assembly: GCF_013401445.1. Lineage (NCBI taxonomy): Eukaryota > Viridiplantae > Streptophyta > Magnoliopsida > Celastrales > Celastraceae > Tripterygium > Tripterygium wilfordii. The sequence continues at coordinate 7,914,498 of NC_052247.1, forward strand.
ATATATTTGTTCTCATTGTTTATTTACTTTGCGATTTCTGATAGTGTATTTTTTCCTGGTGGGGTAATAAACTATGAAATTGGCAGCGTGTTTACCTTAGTGGGTTATTTAAACGATGTGAACTATTACACTTTGATATTTTGCCAATATATTTGTTCTTATTGTTTATTTACTTTGCTATTTCTAGTAGTGTATTTTTCTCAGTGGGGTAATAAACTGTGAAATTGGCAGTGTGTTTACCCTTGTGAGTTATTTAGACAATGAAATCTGACAATGTCGTTAGACTAGGGAGTTATTGCATTGTGCAGTTGACAGTGTATTTAATACAATGAGTTATTACATTGTGCACTTGACAGTGTAATTAGTAAAATAGTCTATTACCCTGTACACTTGGTGGTGCAATTACCTCAATTATTTATTACTTTGTTCATCCTCAAAGTATAATTAGTAACATGTACTTAAAAAGCAACAATATGATTACACTTATAACCCAATAAATAAATTTTTTGAGTTAATGCTACCATCACCCTAACCCCTAATAATCCAATTACATTGTGAGATCTTCTCTAACATAATTACATTCACAGACACATTATACATCTCTTCTTCAACCTGAGGCTTCTTATTAGGGATGTTATCCCTAACAAGTTTGATATGTACTGCAGGAAGTTATGCTTACGATTCTCGATCGATATTTTGCTTGGTTGAAATTGACGCTTCTTAGCTCTTGTTTTTGCCATCCTGAAAAGAATCACGAGATATCAAATAATTATACTCCTATTAATCAACAATGCAATAAGATAATTTTATGCTATATCGCTTTGTTATAATAGTTGTGGTCATTTAAAAACCTATGTGAAATAATTAGGCAACCATTAGTCCATCATAATTCTAATTACATTGTTTTGACTGGCCAATGTAATACTACTCTGACAAGCAACATAAATAAATAAAAATGGTAAATACATTGTCTTAAACAATGCTACCATCCTATTACACTGGAAAAAAAATAGCAAAATGGTTTTAATCGATTCACCCAACTTAGTTCACTTTTTAGATAATTACACTTTTCGTTATGAGAGTGTAATAACCCACTGTCAAGCTTCATAAGTAATCCATAACACGTTTAATCAACTGCAAAAAGCTAAATGCCTTGTCTTAAACAATGCTATCATCGTATTACACTATGTTTAAAAAAATAGAAAAATAGTTCCAGTAAGTTCACCCACCGCAGTTCCCTTTCTAGATAATTACACTTTTCGTTATGACAGTGCAAGAACCCACTATCAAGCTTCGCAAGTAATCCATAAGACGTTCAACCAACTGAAAAAGCTAAATGCATTGTCTTAAACAATGCTATCATCCTATTACACTATGTTAAAAAAAAAAAGCAAAATGATTCTAGTCTATCCACCCAATTCAGTTCATTTTTCAGATAATTACACTTTAAGTCATGATAGTGTAATAACCCATTGTCAAGCATCACAAATAATCCATAAGAGGTTCAATCAACTAATTTTTTTTTTGTTAAACATTACATTAAACCTGATCTGACATAGCAACAATGTTTTACACTTTTAAAGAAAATTTTTGAGTTTTTCTTTTTGTATGGCAAAAAGATTTTGAGTTAATGCTACCATTACCTTGCTTGTTCAGAAAATCCATTTATTCACCTTGAAAATGGCAACAAAAAATTAAAAATACATGCCAGAAGATCGAACCAAAGCATTATGAATACCAGACCAAACAAAATCCATTGAAGATCGAACCCAAGCAATATGAATACTGACCAAACAAAATCCATTGAAAATGGCAACAAAAGTCATTGTTTCACCTTTTTTCATTGTGCTTCTGTCAGTTTTTGAGATCAAATCCAAGCATTATGAATACCAGACCAAACAAAGCTTGATTTGTGCTGGATTTGCTAAATACACTAGAAGTCAACGTCGTCTGTGATAGATAAAATTCGTCGGAGTAGTATCTCCATTGACAACGGTCTAGATTAGGTCGGAGGTTTAGATATGAGGTTTGGGATAAATTTGGGAGAAAATAGGATGAAGTTCTGTCTCGAAAACTGAAAAGCGTGTTCGTCCATCCTTCTATGGTTTTTTATTTCAAATTTTGAAATTACCCAGTCAACTGCACAGTCAGCATGCCATGTCATTATGGACCCTAATTCGTATGTTTGACTATCATTACCAAAAAAGATATCGTCAACACAGGGACAATATACAGGAAATCCCATAAAGAAGCTAGATATAATAAAGGAAGAAGTACCGAAAAAGCCCTTATACTTTGTAAAACGGCTCAATTAAGCCCTCTTATTTTCTTAGATCATCCAAGCCCCTTTACTTGCAAGAATGGGTCAAAACAGCCCCTCATGCTAGCTTATGTTGTAACTATGTTGATGTGGCCATTAAGTAATGAGATCGATTTTTTGAATTATTTGCTATTTGCTTAATGGACTGCCATGTGTCTTTGTCCATTGAAAATTGGACACGTGTCCTCTCTCTCCTCTTCCAAGCAGCCATGGAAGCTCCATCTCCGTCAATGTGCTTTAACATTTTCATTTCCTACCTAGCATTGAAAGCATCAAAGCCCGTCCTAATCGTATAAGATATGCTGCTGTCGGGAACCCTAGGTGGTGGTTTTGGAACTCTAGGAACCCTAGATCTTAAATTAATCGACGGCTACGCTGAGAGGCAGAGCGCAAGAACGAGGGTTTTTGATGAACTCCAAGACTAGTAAAGAATTAGTAAAAGACAATGAAAATCTGCGTTTGTCATACTTTGAAGCATGATCAAGCACGTAGTAACATCTTCTTACTATTGTTCAATTTCAGAAACAGAAGAGGAAGTATTAGTAAAAGACAATGAAGAATCTGGGTTTCAAATAGGACTTCGATTCGATTTCCTGGGTTTCAAATAGGACTTTCTAATTCTGAATTTGAACCATGTTGCTGAAGGTTCACTTTTGATCCGGTGTTTGGTCCCATCGTCGATCTGTCTGAAAATTTTCAGATCTTAAAATTGCAGAAGAGAGAGTGATTTGGCTCTTTCTTTGTCATGTCAATTTTTAGAACCCATTTTTTATTAGTTTCTTCAAAAGGAAAATAATATAGTTCCATAAAATTAGGTGTCCATAATATCCATAATATATGTGGCATGCCAACTAAGCATGCCACATAGACTAAGTCCCACAAAACCCTAAATGTCATGATTGTTTTCCCACTTCTCTCACCTAGGTTCCTGCTTCTCTCTCTGAGGTTGCCCTGTACCTGGTTCTACTGTTTTTCGTCTCTCTCCATAGAATCAAAGTTACAGGTTCCTGCGATCACTTGTTGTTTGGTAATAGTTCGACTTAATTTCGCCCATCCGACTTTTTCTTCATAGATCTTGTGGTTCGATTATCTCTGGTGGTTGGACTCTCTATTTTAAACCATCATTTGATAAACTTTGTAGAGAGAGAATCGACAAATCGAGAGAGAGAGAGAGTGTGTGTGTGCATGTGCCTGTGAATCCAGAAGCAGCAGGTGCTTGTCCACCATGTATATGGGCTATGTAGAAAAGCCCTCTTTCATTGAAGATGTGGGCAACGTTGGAATGACAGAGTTATTCGACCCATCTCATGTCTTGCAAGAGAGTGGGTATTCTCTCTATCTCTTACCTTCTTCTTCATTCTCTCATTACTCCTTTGTATATAATCCTTATCTACTATGTTGCCTGTCTTGGTTAATGATTACTTCCAATTACAATTTGGAATTGTAGCACCCGTGAATTTTACTCAAATGTTGTGATTGAACTTGTAAAATCCATATAATGTTGCATTGTTTTGCTTTGGAACTTTGTTGGGATATCTGTAATGTTATAATTGATGGGATCTGATTTTTTAGTATAGACTTTATAGTTAAAGGGTTTCTTCTTTTGTTGGTTGTGTAGTTACCAAAAATTGTGTGGCCCAACTGGGCCATGTAGCGACAAAACCAAGCTGGACTACCCAAGTCCACGAGCCTAACCAGTATATTTGGGCCCACACTAAGGCCCACTCTGAGACCCACGTGCGATCTTTGAGTCATTGTTAAGTAACGTAACAGTCACACAAAGCATGTCTGACACCATGTCTGACTCTAACGGTTAATATATTCATTGGATATTTACTTGATTGTGTTCACAGTAATTTTTCCTTAGATAGGAACTATGTTTCGGAGTATCTTTATTGTATTGGCGTCTGCACGATGGCGCCACTATAGCGAAGGCGCTGGCATGTCTGAGCGCCAACTCATCGTATGATCATTCCTTAAAGGAGCATCATCCAAACCTGTTTACAATCGACATTCGTGGATGTGACAAGCACAGATCCCCAGGTATGACCTTCTGCCATACAAATATTCATTCATTAATTGTCGCCCACAATACTATCCATACTCCAACCGACACGTGCCACAGTCACTTCATATGTCTCTATATCCTTATTCTACTTTTTGTCTGTCAACCTTGATATAATTGAGATACTTGACTTTAGTACTTTTACACTATGCAGTCCTATCCAATAGGACACAAGTGGGCAACACAATTCTCGAGGCCAATCCTCACTTTCATATAAATATTCTTCTCCTACCTTGGAGAAGGGGATTGATTTTCCAGAACGTTACAAGCTAGAAAACAAAACTCTACTCTTATCAGGAAAGAAAGTAGATAATTTCACGGGCAAGAGATTATATATGGGATGATCCTTACCTCTTCAAAATATGCCCAAATCAAATTATTCGTAGATGTATTCCACAGTCTGAACAACAAGAAATTTTGAAGCATTGTCACGCCTACGCATGTGGAGGCCATTTTGGGCCGAAAAAGACTGCACTTAAGGTATTTCAAGCTGGATTTTATTGGCCTACTATTTTAAAAGATGCATGGATTTTTTATAAGAGTTGTGACAGATGCCAAAGGACCGGTAACATAGCTGCTAGAGATCAAATGCCCTTAACAAATATTTAGGTCATTGAACTTTTCGATGTATGGGGAATTGACTTCATGGGTCCTTTTCCTAACTCTTTTGGATTTGAATATATTTTAGTTGGTGTTGATTATGTGTCCAAATGGGTCGAGGCTGTCCCCTTAAGAATGAATGATCATTGAGTAGTTACGAAGTTTTTGCGGGACAATATTTTCTCTCGTTTTGGGATGCCACGAGCCATCATTAATGACGGTGGACGTCACTTTAATAATTATGCATGTTCCGCTTTGATGAAGAAATATGGGATAACTCACAGTGTGAGCACCCCATAGCATCCTCAGACGAGTGGGAAAGTGGAGATAAGCAACAGAGAAATCAAGACCATTCTTGAGAAGATGGTGAATCCAAACAGAAAAGATTGGTCACTTCATTTGAATGATGCATTGTGGGCGTACAGAACTGCTTACAAAACACCGAGATGTCTTCGTTCCGATTGATTTATGGAAAAGAGTGTCACCTGCCAGTTGAGTTAGAGCATCGCGCTTATTGGGCTATTAAAAAGCTAATTTTGACATGAAGGCAGCTAAAGATAAGCATCGCTTGCAACTAAATGAGCTTGAAGAATTGCGGCATGAGGCCTATAAGAATGCAAAGTTATATAAGGAGCGAGCCAAGAGATACCATGACAAGAAGCTTGTGCGAAAACAGTTTTCTATTGGATAGAAGGTGCTAGTGTACAACTCTCATTTAAAACTTTTTCTGGGAAACCTCAAATCAAAGTGGCATGGCCCGTATGTGATACAAGCTGTGTTTCCTCATGGTGCATTAGAGTTAAAACATCAAGATTCTAATCAAACATTCAAGGTTAATGGCCATCGAGTGAAGCCTTATTGGGAGAATGTACAAGTTACCGTGGATGAAGTGGTATATCTCCACTCTATTGATCTCAGATAGAGTCTAAGTCTATGTATGGCTAAAGGCAATAAATTTAGCACTTCATGGGAGGTAACCCATGTGGGAGAGGTGCACAATTTTGATAACTTAAATCAACTAAGTCTCTCTTCCTTTTCCGTCACATAATTTTGTTATTTATTTTCGTCATCGCAAATTTTCTTTTTGTTCTTTCTTTTTAAACATTGAGGATAATGTCGATTTCAAGTTTGAGGGAGAGGGAATTTGCTTTTGGCAAAAATTTTTGAAATTGCTTTGAGAAGAGAATTGGCATACTTGTGCTTAATTGTTATGAAGTGCTTTTGAGACTGATGGTGTGATTATTTGCTTGATTTTTTGCAATGAATGTCTGCTGCTTAGTTTACATATTATCTGCAACACCAATTAGCTTGTGAGGAGCCTGCAGAAATTTTGTGTGCTATGAATTTCATGACTTTTTATAGCGAGAACTTGCATGACCATCTGAAGTACATGCTATGTTTTATTCTTTGAAAGTGATGAAGGCATTCTTTGAAAATTTTGGCCTACCTTGAACCTTGCCATTGTCCCCATGCCTTTGATTGAATATTCTTCTCTTGCGATAAACCTTCCCATCTTTGTGATGTGTAATGCATGTTTCATAAGTCATAAAAATAGAACTCTATCATGAGGCTATGGTTTGAAGTGTTTGGAAGGTGATTGATAAGGGGAGGAGAAGTTTAAGTGTGGTGTTTGAAGGAAGGCAGTTCTAAATATTGAAAGAAGTGTATAAAAGAGTTCTGGGAATTTTACAACTTGTTTGTGACCTAAGTGCTACCAGAAGCATACACAAAAAGCGGTGACCGACATCCTTAATTCAAAAAAAAAAAAAGTATTTATGGAGTAGGGTTTGGTAACCCCTTTTTACAGCCGCAAAACACAATTCCTTTACCTTTTTCACCCAAATAAAGGAGAAAGTCCAATCTCTTGAGAAATTGGACTTGGGTTGTTTCTCTTGACTCTTGCAACAACACAGAGTTCATTAATGGCTACTAGGAGTGCAAAGAGGAAAAAGGAGTTAGCAAGCAAAAAGAAGGGAAAGGCGGTTAGGAGTTCGGATATCCCAGCTGAAGAAGAAGAAGGTTTTGACCGATTCATATCCCCTGAAATTCAGACTGAGTGTGAGGAAGTGTGGTCAAACAGGGCTTTGCATGTGGAACGCCATATAGTGGTAGAACACTTCCAGCGAGTTAACTAGTACTACAAGTTGAAGGAGAGGGGATGGCTCGGCATCACCAATGTTCCAGGTTTGGCTATTCGACAATTGGTATGTGAATTTTATGCAAATTTGACAATCAAAGATAACCATTGTGTAGCATATGTTCGTGGTAAGCAATTCTTTTTCAACCCAAGAAGGGTTTCATCTGTATTGAGCTTACCCGAACCGCTGAAGAAACCTAGTTTTAAATTTAGAGATTTTGGAACTTCAAATGCTAGTACTGTGTGGCCTGATTGGAGAATTGTGGTGGAAACTCTGACTGGGAATGTTAGTGATGAGCCGAATAAGAATGTTATTTATATGTTGATTTAATACAGCCTTATAGATTGTTATCCCAGATTGTGACTAGAAATGTGGTACATGTGACTCATCTCTCCACTGTCAATGCAAAATCTTGCTATTTGATGTATGTAATAATCTGTGATATGGATTTTTGTATGGCCAGTACTATTTATGATCACATTGTTAAGGTAAGGTTGGACAACAAACCTGATCAGATGCTGCCATTTGGGGTGTTGATTACGACTTTATGTCTTGCTGAAAATGTGGAAAAGGAGCTGGGTGATGTGTAGGAGAGAAGGAAGGCACCGCTTAACAGACTCTGGTTTGAGAGAAGTGAGGTGCAGCTCATTAGGCAGCAAAGAAAACTTTTGGTACAGTTGAGGAATCTCGGGTTCATAACACTACAGAAGGGAATGATGGTGCCGGTCGTGGTAGTTTGGAAGAGAGGTTGGAAGCTGTTGAGGAGAGAGTGGTTGATTTGGGTGTTGAGGTTGAGCAGGTTGGAATTTTACAGGGGCAGGTGGTAACCCGGCTTGAACATCTTGAGTCAACTGTTGAGTCACTTCAGATGAGTATTGGAACGCATATGCATGAGATGAAGGAGGCTCGACAGAGGGAGATGTTTGATCTGATTCATGACTGGACCTTACCCTGATTTTATTTGGTTGATATGTTGATGTTCTGACTAGGTTTAGCGATACTCTGACTTGTTATTTTGGAGGAGTGGAAGCTCTTGTTATTGTATTATGTTGGTTCGGTTAGATGGAGTTAGGATTAGTCTTATGATGGATGCCTATTTTTGAGACTTTGTGATATATGGCATGATCATCACATGTTTTGTTTGAACCGTACCTTTATCTAGCTTATGTTATTCCTTGCAGCTTATCCTTGTTGCATTGAACTTAATTGTGATTGGATTATGATGACGTTGGTTGGAATCCAATTTATACTGATCTTGTGCATATTTTTGAGCCTTCCTTAGCCAATTTTCTTGCTCCCAATAAAATTATTCTGATTCATTGAATGAGGAATTATAGTATGAAGTAAGATTAGTGGACATGCAAACATATGGCTGCAGGTTATGTGTTCATAAGATAGTAAACACTACCCTTATACACTTGAGTGAAAATTTTCTTTTATATATTATGTGTGTACCTTTGTGAGGGTGTGTGAAAATAAGTGTGTAAACTGGAGTAGTTGTAAGCAGATTTTAGGTTGTGCAATTCTCTAGCGGACGTCAATGTTACATTGAAATAACGAGAAAGTACTTGTAATGCTAATTTTTTATTGAAGTTTTTCAAATGATGCTTAAATGGTTTAAAATTTTTCTTGATTACTTGCTTGAGGACAAGCAAGGTTGAAGTTTGGAGGATTTTGTTAAGTGTAAAATACACCTATTTTTCTGGGGTTAAGTTATTATTTTCTATGTTGTTTAGTGTAAAATACTGTCCATATTGCTATTTTTATGAACAGGTATTGTTGGAGAGTAAAGCTGGCATTGGACAAAATTTGTAACCTGTTTTGCAACCTGTTGCGGCCGTAGAACACGGGAATCAATCAGCACGTTTAAGTTGTTGATGTGGCAAATATAGCTGGGCCATCTTAGGATTTTAAAGCTATATAAAGGGACTTATGTACTGGAGAGAGGACGCTGCTATTATTGAAGAAAAACAGAAACCTAATATTGGACAGAGAGTGACCGCAAGAAGGAGGAGGAGAGGAGGCACATCAAGCTTGGCAGTCCAACCCTTCGGCAAATTTCAATTCTTCCATTGATTTGAACATTGTTAATGAGTATTTATATGGTTTTAATTATGATTATGTGTAGCTAAACTCTTTTCTAGCTAGGGTTTGATAAATCTTCTACCATAAACCTTATGCACAGATTTGATTGACATTTAGACTAAGTTTAATTCTTTGTTCTCTGGATTGATTGTTTATTTCCTATTGTTATGCATGCCTATCAACATCATAATTTTAGGAATTGTTAGTTGAACATATTCGGTTGACCATGACCCGGTGTTTGACGAAGTAACAAGAACTTGTGTAAGATCCAAGTTTTGGGAACATAGGACATAATTGATTGGGTAATAGACTATTATCTTAGATTGTGCAATTGTCGATTTTCTGGTGCCTATGCTTGTCTTAGGAAACTCTTAAGATAGACCAACCAAGACTCATTTGATAAAAAAAGATCTTGCAACTGGACCAAAGTCAAGATTGTTGTTTAGGGAAATCTAATTGACTGCAGCTGGACCAAATCCTTTCAATTGACATTGTTAAACTTTTCAATTGTGTGATTGCGTATTAATCTGTGTGCACAGGTGGAGGTAGTTGACATGCCAAATCCAAGCTAGTTTTCATCCATTGATATTTAGTTCAATTTTATTGTTAGTTGATATTTGAAGTATTTGAGATTTATTTTACACTATTGTTAGTAGTTATAGTTGGTAATTAATACAGTCTTCGTGGTTTCGACCCCATTCACCATTTATTGTCTTTCGACACGTACACCTGCGAGTGGGTTAAACCCATCGGTATTGAATTACAAGTATTTCTGGTGATAAAAAGTATAGATCAGCCTTTAAACAACAAAATTACATTGTTCATACTTCCAGTGTATTTACATGTGTGTTCAACCAAAAATTGATACCAAATCCACTTACATTGTGCAACAGACAGTGTATTTAACATTGTGTATACCCAAAATTTGAAACAAGTCATTCGAAATAATCTACACATTAAAAGAACTTCACAGTGCAAATACTAGTACACTGTATAAATCCAAACGACAGTGTAACAAACATCAATGTTCAAAAACTAATTACATTGCACAAACTACCAGTGTATTTACCTTAAAACAACTTAGAATTGCAGATCTTCTTACATGTAGAAAGCCAAATGATAGTGTAACCCAAATCTATGTCGAAAACCTAATAACATTGCGTTTACTTGAAGATCTAAACACAATAACAGAGAAGAGAAGCTCTAACATAGGATCAGAATCACATTTAAAACCTTGTAAATACTAACAAAAACATGGAATGGTGCCGAAGAACTAAATACAATCGAAGCCATTGCCATATGTGATAGAGGACAATCGCCGGAATAGTATCTCTGTCGAAGTCGGGATTGTCGATTTTGAGAGAAATTTGGTATGATTTTGTCGGTGTGTTTACCATTTTCTTGGCCAGTCAATTTAACCAAGACCTTCAAACAAATTTGCACTACAAAATCTTATTACATTATAAATCAAAATGACCATGTATCAAAAATGAATTTAGACCAAAATCTTAACTACATTACACACTGACAGTGTATTTAATCGTGTGCATACCCATAACAGTGTAATTACCTTTTTCCTTTGTCCATCAATATAAGGAAATTCCTTGCCATCCTTTTTGTAGAATTCCCTTATCGAAACCAAATTTCTTCCCCTGAAGTTTTGTATTGTCACTCTTATTTTCCGAAATCCACCAAGAATTTATTTCCCTAAATCCTAAACACAATCAAAACAGCCACAAAAGAGAGAAATGAATCAACAAAATGTCGCACATGCTTTAACAGATAAAATAAAATCCCAAGAAACATATTATCAAGACAAAATCTAAGTGGTTGTAAAGTTCTACTATGAAACATTTCTACCCAACATGATCTACTCGGTCAAGTCTGATTAAAGCACTCTAACCAACCCAACAAAACAAGCAACGGATACCATTGGAATGAAATCGGCATCTAGTTTCATTTCTGAAAAATCAAGAAATAGTGCCACCATAGTGACGAAACGAACAAAACTCCACAAAAATCAACAAAAACCTCCTCTCATCAATGGCTACGACTGATTGTTGCTACGGAGGTTGCGTTGCTACCGCCTCTCTGCTCAATCTTACCGTTAAAGACGAGAGGTATGTGCGACGACGCCACGATTCATTGTCAAAAATAGTTGCCGAAAGATGATCTCCGTTGTCCGGCATCTAGAGCTTTGTTCGACATTTAGGGAGAAATATGGGGTGAGGTTAGGGATCTATTTTTCAATTTTTGAGAGGTTGAGCCGGGTAGCTTGCTTTTAGGGATTTGTTTTTCAAATTTTGAAAACTTTGAAATTGTCCAGTCAGCATCTTACATGGCAAGCCATCTCATTATGTATCTCTATGGATACTAAAGTTATGTATGAGTATCACTACCCTCTTCAAAAAGCCACATGAAAAAAATTTGACACATGGGATGATTTTAACGGTTAGCCCATTCTTCAAAATACGAAGGCTTGAATGACCTAAAAAAAATAAGAGGGTTCAGCTGAACTGTTTTGCAAAGTAGATGGGTTTTTCTAATACTTACCCCTATAATAAATCTCACCAGCTTTGGACACATTAATTTTTCTTACCATTAGTGAGGGATAGTTTGGAAGGATGGGCATAGATAATAAGAAAAGAAATTTTAACATATACAGAAAAGCATTTACTTCATCATCAAAGCTAAATTGGTATATCGATTGGAGGCTTCTCTTCAACAAAATGTATAGAAGTTTTTCAAGGGGATCTATCTTTTTCCAGGCTAAACCTGGCAATATCTTTAGTATACCAAACAAATGAACCACCTTCCCGACACTTTGACTCCCCTCACAGCATTTTGACAAACCACGCAGAATTTTTCAATCTTGGTTTAGAAAGGAAGAAGATAGAAAAGAACCATAGTTCTCAAGTTGAGGCCTGAGAGATCATGAAATGATAGACTAACCAATCAAGCACCATCATATCTGGCGTCGTGGAATCTAGTGCATTATCAGTTCTCAATGGTCGCAGTCATTATTCGTAAAGGCCGTGTCCGTTCCTGCTCACCATTACGTCTCCAGAAAGCTCTCCTCCACCAGATTTCAAATCCTTTTTGTATATTTGGACAATCTTCACCAGAATTTAAAAACCGATTAAACCAAGCAAGCAAAATATCCTGCTGCCAAGCAAGAGGCAAGGTGAGAATTGTGCTGCTAAGACCATCCTCAATCAAGTGCCGATCAAGACCTTTGCATGCCCTCCTCATCCACCCAAAATCATCATAAAATGGCACCAGCCAGGTCTGTAGAAACAAGCACCTCACGTCCTTGGAAGCCAACATCTGCCCCTTTCCAATACCAACAAATAACCTTGCTGTAACTCTGCTAACCTCATATCGATGAATAGCTGGAACTTTTGAATGTGCATCAGACAACTCAGACTGAGAAGCCCATTTATTCAGAAAATCCTCAGCTATCTCCCTATCAATCAATATATCCAAAATCCAATGCAAATTATCAGCCTGCCGTGCAATCTGACCAACATCCTCCAAATTCCCTCTTGCTGCCCCAAGGAAGTTGTGGTGAAGCAATTTCAAGCACCCATCACAAGCTGAGTACAAGGGCTCCTTGCGGAGATCAGTCTGAGAAGAATTCTCATGAAGCAGTTTTGACACTAGTCCTTTCATCTCACGCCGGGCCTTCTCATCTTTGCCTTCAAGTACTACATGCAAAAGTTTGAGAAGAACTCCTTCGTTGTCACTACCCTCTTCACCTCCATTGCTTACATCAACAGAAACTCTCTTTAAGACCTCTCCTGCCCCAACTCCTTCAAGCCTCAGCTCCAATAACAGTGAAGCCACCTTCTCTTCTTCATCCTCGGTCCATGGTGCAGCTTCAAGGAATTCCAGACAAGATAATACCCCAGCATCAAATCCAATAGCGGCTGAAACCTACAGACACCAGAATACTAACCAATTCAGTACCAGTTGAATTTCCCAAAATTTAAAAGCCCTAAAATTAAACTAAATTCCTTGTCCAAGTTCCAAGTTTCAACAATCCCTCACCAAATTGACAGGAAATATTCAACAAAAATCCTATTAGGTTCCAAAGGTAACAACAAACAGCCAAAAAACTATTTTGGAAAAAACGAATAATGTTGTCGATTTTATGATTTCATTAACATATAATAGAGTTTAAACCTCTAGATTCAATGAATTATTTGAAATGCATTCATTCTATTCTCAGTCATCAATAGCTAGCGCAAGCAAAACGCAGAGCATTTACACTCACTTTCAAAATACCAAGAACTCTAGAAACATCTTCTTTCATAAGCTTCTTCCTCAGATCCCTGCAGTACATCAACCTCAAAGTCTCCATGTAAACCTCCACATCATCGCAATCCGCAATCTCAACAACGTATGGCAACGACCCTCTCTGTTGTTTGGCCCACCGATCCGAAAACTTCATGGCGAAGAACCTGCTATGCACCAGCAAGATCTGCCTGTGCACATTTATGGAAACACTGATTCCATCTTTAGAACTCAGAATCAATTTAACATCACTGGAGCTCGCATCGTTGAACTGATTCCCGGGACTCCTACTCACCAATAGATCCGTTATTCGCTGCATTATCAATATCTGCTTGTCCTGAGCTGAAATTTGTTGTGGCAGAGGCGGTCGAGAGGGGTTGGTTGTGGGGATCTGGTGTGTTCTGGGCTGTACATCGGGCTCGCTTGCCATCATTTCGAAAAGGGTCGGGCTGGATCGGGCCATTTTGTCGGACGGAGGCGGAGGGGACATCGGGTTTAGGAGACCCGCAGTGAGTGCAGAGTTGAACTTCGAGAAGCTCGAAGGGAACGATGAAGAATCATTTGGAGAGTGATGTCCATTACTGAACGTCATAGTGGTGGAGGTGGTGGTGCCGGTGAAGTCCATTGCCGGTGATAGACTGCCAGGAGAGAATCGGATCTTCACTGTAGACGGGGAATCGAGTTCTTTTGAACTCGTGTTCGCTGAATGTAGGGGTTTAGAAGCCGGACAACACCAGTAATTGTCTGAGGAGACAACGGTAGGTGTGTCAAGATTCCGGCTTGGGTTACGGGGCAAGGACCCGGTGAACCGCGGGTCAGTATCGTTGATAGCAGATACAGAGGAGGAGATGGTGGTTTCACGGCATGTGCGGCGTTTAGGCTTCTTGGGTTGGAGTTCAAGGCGAGTAGTGGTGGTGGTTGCCATGATATGTGTGGGTTTTTATTTGTCGTTTAGTGTTCAAGGCAGCATTGTGAAAACAAAACAAAACAAAAACAAGAGCGTGGGCTGGGCGGTTTAACGAGACAGAGATGGGGAAGGAAAAGATAGAGAGAGGAGTCACGGAAACAACATAAACTCTGAAACAGACACGGCATGGAGGTCTTCTTGGAGGAGGAGATTGAAATTCTTGTCTGATAAGATTAATTAAGAACAATGAGAAAGCAACCCCACGACAACAAGGACCCAGATTGTTTTATTTATACTAATTTATCATGTCTTTTTGTTGTTCATTGCTTCAATTGTCAGGATTGTATTGTGCCAGACTGCCAGTTGTATTTTTTTTAGTTTTAAACTGTTAAAGTGCATACATTACACGGTATATATATGTATATAGTTTGTTGTTACTGGCATCAGATGGAGCATAAAGTGGTATTAGTGGGCCCATGCCATGTTATAGGACTAGTAGTGGGTACTAACCCTCATTTGTGCTTCATTAGCTGGACAATTTTTGTTTGAATGCTCTTTCATTCTTCTCAAGTGAATTTTTATCACATGCTAATCACCAAAACTGTCCATAGTAATTGTTAGTATACCTTTCTTGCTTGGACAGAGAAATTATGATGCTGTAAGTAGGGAACACAATGGCTCGGATATTTAACGAATGTCAAAATCCTTTACATTTTTATGGTTCTTATACGAAAATCTATTTCAATCTAGTTGGGATGTATATATAATATATCTATAATACAATTTTCACCCACTATGAAATATAGTTTAATATTATTCAATTGTAATAAAATTTTAGTACAATTATTCAATTGTAATATGTATTTCAAAAAAAAAGTCAAGCCTGAGCCCAAAAGTAGAAGGCCCGACCTTGATGGGCCTGGATTGCATTTCCCCAATCAAGCCCATCCCGAGCCGTCCCAATGATCAATACTGGGCTTGGGCCTGGGTCGAGCCTGGTCTTGAAAAGCCAGGCCGGGCCTGCCCAGTCAGATGCTGAGCCCTAGTTACAATTGTGAATTTCCTTTAGTTCGCATCGCACACTCCATCACTTTGTTCATATAGGATGTAATGCATTGACATCTCCAAATAGGGGAATGGTTTGTCTTGATCACTAGAGATGATTCTCAGTTTGGTGTACTAGTGTATGTGAGGTCATGCATTGACGGACTTACATAGCAATGGACAACTAGAAAAGTACTATCAATGAGTTGTTCATCCTATAACTGAGAGTATGATATCTCTTAACCCTGATAGGTCAATACTCCTGCAATCATAGCATGTGCATTTTGATTCATCAGTATTGAGTGAGACACGCACTATTGTCGATATGCTCAATGAATTGGACGTATGCCACTAGGGTGTGGGATCACACCTACAATATGGTCATTCATGTATTTTCGATCACGAAAGTGTAAGCACCCATCTGAGAAGTTCAAATTAATCTATCCTGAAACTATGCATAGTGATCTTTATGGATCAAATGTTGATATTTAAATTGATTGACGAGTCAATTTAGTATGCTTAGTGGATAGATGGACGGGAATCAAGAGTTCATGAGAAATATCGACTTTGGAGTATTTGATAGTACACAAACTCTCACTCCAACTATCAAATAAGGCATGGAGGATTTATTTAATACACATCTCACATGTCAAGGATAGGTTTCTAATAGAAAGTCTCAATGTAAGAATCGAGCATTTGTAAGAGTTCATCCATAGTTAAAGTGGTGTTAGATGAACAATGATAAAAAACATTACTCCTAGTCATAGGGCTTAACAGTAAATAATAATGTTCCAGAAGCTTAGACATGTATGTCTTGTAGAGTCCCCTTGGTAGTCTCACTTTAGTCTCTCATCTTATTAAAGGAAGATCAACAAAAACATCAAGAGTCACTTGGCTATGCTGACTGCTGAGAATCTCAAGGAAAGATTATGTATCACAAAGGACTTAAGAATCAATCAGGATACGTACAGGTCCGAGAGGGTGTGCTCATACCCAAGAGGGATTGGGCTACCCTTGGCGCATGGCCATGGGATTGCGCCCAGTGCTAGGCCAAGGCCTATAGTGTTGGACACAAGTCCAGCACTGTGCGTTGGGTCTCGTGGCCCAATGTGACACGCTGGGCTAGGGCTGTGCACGGTCCGATTAACCGGACCATGCAGGTGAAACCATCACCAATCCGGAATTTACGGATTTGTATTTTCCGAAACCAAAACCAGACCAAAACCATTAAATCCAGTAACTACGGTTAACCGCTTAACCGGTCCGGTTTCGGTCCGGTTATGGTTTCCAATAAAATATGCAATCTGTATTCTGTAAGTGCAAAAACAAATGACAAATCCATGTGTATCAATCAAACTATCAAAGCTATAATAACTAATATTTGTTCCAACTTCCAATATTCAAAGTGAACTAAAAACACAAACACAATTTATCAATTACAGTCATCCAACTATCCACCAAGTATCAAAGTATCAAAACACTCAAGTATCAAACAAAGTGTATAATATTACAGTGAATACAGTCATCCAAATTCCAAAACAAAAAGGTTCAAAATCAAACAAGTAAAGTAGTAAACAATAGTAGGTAGCAGCTGCCAGCAAGTAGGCAGTAGTACTGTAGTGGGCAGCAATTGGGCAGTGACGTAGTGCTGCAGTGGGCAATAAGCTGTAAGTATCAGTAGACAGTAATTTACAAATATGAAATTAAAGAACTTCCAGTATGTAAAATTATAGAATGATACTATGATACCTCACTGGCTCACTTTGAACTTGCAAGGGCAGTTTTAGTAGGTTCTTTACTTGCAGAAATTTGCAATGCTTCCATTTCTACAGTAGAACATTAGAAATTGGAGATTAAGTAGAACATTATATGATAATAATTAATAGAACAATAGAATTAGTAGATATTAGCAATTTAGAACAAACCTTTTTCTATTTGTTCGCACCATTCATATAATTCAATCGAATCTTCAGTTGGTTCCTTGTAAAAGTCGAAAGGTTCGCATCAAATCCAATCATTGCAACAAATGAGTGCCTCCACTGTTTTGGGACTCAAACAAGCCCGAAAAGGATTGACAACTCGCTTCCCAGCACTAAATGCAGATTCTGAAGGCACACTTGACATCGGAGCAGCAAATATATCCCTAACAATCTTGGATAGAATTGGATACCTTAATTGGTTTTCTTTCCACCAATCCAACAAATTAAATGCAAGATTTTTAGGATTCTCGGCCGCCTCCAATAAATACTTATCAACTTCATTTCTAATTTGAACCCCATCTCTCTCTTTTCTTCTTCTCATAAACATCTCCAAATTTGCATCTCCCTCCTCTTCATTTACATCCCCCTCATTCTCATTAGTAGCATCCATACTCCATTGAGCAACTCCCGGAGTATCCTTTTTATAATCTTCATACATGTTGAATAAGAGAGTTTTCACTCTAAACACCAACCCTTCAATCATTGTAGGTTCATCTTCCAAGAATTCAAATCCCCATTGGACTAGATCCATTTTGTAACGAGGATCAAGGACCACTGCAAGAACCACAACTTGATTGACATCTTTGATATTACCCCAATACTTGTCAAACTTTGTTTTCATTGAAGTTGCAACCTTCTTTAAGAATTCATCATCACTTCTCATTGCCTTTTTCAATGCATCAGCCATCATATAAATCTCACGGAAAGGCACATTAGCTGTCACCGTTTTGTAGGAACTAAGTTTCAAAGTTGCATCATAGAATTTTTTTAAGAACTTGACAAAAACCCTAGCATAAGACCAATCTGAGGCACTGGGAGGCATGAGTTTCCTCCTTACATCATCAACCCTTCTTCTTTTACTCTGCTGATTCTCATCATCATCATCATCATCATTACTATCAAAATAACGCACATAATCAGTGGTCTCCTCCTCCAATCTCTCAAATGCCCTTTGCACCTTCAACGCCGCCTCTAACATAAGATAAATGGAATTCCATCTAGTTTTGCATTCTAAAGGCATAAGACCTTTGCTATCAATCTTCTCCAACACTAAACATTGTCGAAACTTTTCCAACCAAGATGGAGAGGATCTTGTATACTTACAAGCCTTGCGAATACTCTTAATTGAGCTATGCATTTCACTCAACCCATCTGAAACAATTAGATTAATGATATGTGCACAACATCTCATGTGTAAAAGATTCCCTTCAAATAGCAAAGTTTTCCAATGCCTCAATTGTCTAGCAACATACCTAATAGCACCGTCATTAGCCGATGCATTGTCAACCGTAATGGTGAACACTCTTTCAATACCCCAATCACTCAAACACCTCTCAATAAGTCTCCCTATGGCATCACCTTTGTGGTTGGTAATTTGACAAAAGTTCAGAATTCTTTTATGCAACTTCCAATCATCATCAATGAAATGGGCTGTTAGAGCCATATAGTTGACATTTTGAATGGAAGTCCATGTGTCAGTAGTAAGAGAGACTCTTTGGTTGTTGCTAGAGATGATACTTTTAAAGGTAGCCTTACGATCTAGATAAACACTCCAAACTTTCCTAGCAACAGTTGAACGAGATGGTGGATCAAATCTAGGTTGGACCTCTTTCATAAATCGTTTAAACCCTATCCCTTCCACAAACCTAAATGGGAGCTCATCAATTATAACCATCTCCACACATGCTAGAGTACTCCTCTCCTTGCTAAATGAATGTGCAACTAGGTTACCTTTGCCCTCAAATGAAAGGGTTTTTTGGCTCTTGTCCTCTTTAATTGGAGAATTAGGACAATAATGAAGCAAATGGGTCCTCAAGGTAGAAGTCCCATTGACTGTTGTGTTACATGCATAATCATGCTTACAGTGATTGCAAACTGCCCTTTTCCCCTTCCCTTTTACCACCATTGTCTCAAAATGATCCCATACAATTGATTTTTTCTTACCAGGACGTGGGGGGAGTGTCCCTGCAGCTTCAACTTCTTTCTCAGTTGATGTATCCTCTGGTTCTGTTGTCCCTACAGCTGCAATACCACTCTCAGATACACTTGGAGGTGTTGAAGTGGATGGAGTTTGGGAACTACCCTCTTCCATAGTCTTCATAAAAAATAGTATGTCAAACACTGCATAAAAGATTGAAATTATTTCAATAATTAATATTTCAAGAAACTATTCAATAACAATCATTCCATCATAGTGAATAAGATGAAAGCAAACTACGATAGTGAGATGCGAAAAGGCAAGAACAATTTTCTTCGTTCTTTCATCTAATGCAAAAAGGAATTATCAAGCTAACTAGTTTAACACCATCAGGCAGGCTACTCCAATTAGTTTAATGGTTAATCTACAAATGAAGGAAGGATATGAGCTCTTAAACAATAAGCAAATGCAAAATCACAAAAGAAGTGCAAGCATATAATAATATACTATTAGTCTATTAGACCTCTCCAGATCGGACCAATTCAAGTCAAAGTCCAGCACTCATCAACCAACTAATAGAAACAGATAACTAAGTGTCCACTATCCAGAAGGACCAGGACCACCAATGGTTCAACAATGCATTCCAAAAGAGATCAAACAAGAGTAACAAACAAGAGAACTAAACATAGATCAAACAAATTACTAAATTAGCAACACTAACAGAGTAACATAATACTGAACAGAGTGAATCCCTAAATAAAAAATTCAAAATTATCAAGAGAGATCGAAATTAAATAGATCAAAAGAGAGTGAGTGAAGTGAAGTGAAGTAGTCAACACTGAACAGATCAACTCATAACCGTGTTAAACAAAAAATGAAGAACAATACCTGTTCGCAAGATATGGAAAGTTGGAAACCGAACAGGAGATGCGGCGGGACATGCGATGTCCTTCCTTAGCGAGACTGGCGAAACATGGAGTAACAAAACAGGAGAGTCGAAGACGACGTCCCTCGTGGTGGCGATGCGGCTGGACTGGTGAGTGCCGAGTGGTGAGTGCCGACCGTGCTTTAGATAATATTTTTAGGTTTTCTCAAAGACTCAAACTCTCTCTTGATTTGCTGCAGTTTAGTATTTTAAAATTTTAATTTAGACTTTTAGTAATTTAGTTTAGTTTATACATTTATGTTTTTAAGTTTAATATTTTAATTTTAATAGTGGATGAATGGATATCTAGCTGTCTACCATTCAGCTTAATATCATCCATAACAAATAAAATATTAAAATATATTTTATATATATTATATATAATTAAATATTATATATGTGTATATAACCGGTCCGGTCCGGTTATTCATGGTTTCAAATATATGAAACCACTGACCGGACCGGTCTAAGACGGTTATTCTCGGTTATAATAACCGTTTGACCAGAAAAAGTCAAAACCGGATCCAAACCGGCCCGACCGGTCCGATTTCCGGTTTCGGTCCGGGTTCTGGTTTCAATTGAGCAGCCCTACGCTGGGCTGCATGTGGTCTAGCGCTGCTCTTCTTCAGCCAAATCATTCTCAATGCTCAAAATACAAATTCACCTGTGATTGATTTTTGTGCCTTTTGTTTGCAAAAGGTAAGTTAAGTAAATTAAAAGGAAATAATGCATAAAGAATAATTGAAAAACTTATCTTGTTACCTTCTGTTTTATTTTGTAATTAACTCTGTAAATACATTAATGCTTTCAAATTATCTTTATGGAGTCTACTTCTATGTGAATTGACCATCCTTCCCCCAATACTAGCATATTCAAATGCCATTGTGTAAACTGGAATAGCAAGGACGTCTCTCAAAATCATTTGCAAAGTCGGATACTTTACGCCATGTGTTTTTCAATTTTTTTATAATATATTAGTATGACATATTTTACTACTAGTATAATTAAATTATTTATTATTTTAATTCTAATCATACTAAGAGTGTGTTTGGATTGAGGAATTTGGGGAGAAGGGAAGGAAAGGGAAGATAAAGGGAAGGAATAATACTTTACATCTCCCATGTTTGGATATATATAAAAAGAAGGGGAAGAAAATTAGTTTAATTTATTAATTTATCCTTATTTTTATGTTAAAGTGTTATGTACAAGGGGTAAAATAAATTTTAACTTATAAATAACCTAAATAGTCAACCCTTCCCTCCAAATGACTTCATTTTGAGAGGAAAAAATTTTGATAAAAATTTAATGAAATCTTCCTCCCAAATTCTCTCAAATCCCTCCCCTTAATTTTTTATGAACTATCTAAACAAAGGAATTAGAAGGAAACTCACTTTCCCTTATCTTCTCTTCCCTTCCCTCCAAATCCCTCAATCCAATTCCCTTGTTTGGATAGTTTAGAAAAAATTACGGGGTGGGATTTGAGAGGAAGATTTTATTAAATTTTTGTCAAAAATTCTTTCCTCCCAAAATGGAGTCATTTGGAGGGAAGGGATGACTATTTAAGTTATTTATAAGTTAAAAACCTATTTTACCCTTGGATAGAACACTTAAACATAAAAAATAAGGATAAACTAGTAAATTAAACTACTTTTCTTTTCTTTCTTTTTTTATCTATCCAAACATGCGAGAGGGAAATGTAATTTCCCTTTCATTCTCTTCCTTCCTCTTCCCTTCCCCTCAAATCCCTCAATCCCAACACACTTTAAGAGTGAGGAAGCCTGATATAGCTATTGGTAGATACTTTTAATTAGTTAGCGTTCACATTACTTAATGATACCAATCTATCACGTTAATGAGAATGTTAGCTGGAACGCCAAAGTCCTTTCCATATTCAATATCTTACCTTCGTTCATATTTCTAAAAAAAATTGTCATTACTGTCTAACCAACCAGCCTGTATCGTTTAAACAAATAAACCCTAGCAGGACTTAAACTAACCTTACGACTCCCAGTATACGCGTCCGTACTGACAATAGTGATATCTCCATCAGGCACATTAAATGGTAGCGGAATAACATCTCTATTGTTTACAATAATTATCCCATATCCACCATAAAATAACATCTCTATTGTTTCCATGAACGCAATCGTCAAAACCAAGGCGTACTGCCACTGATTCATCTCATTATTGAGACAAAGATAATGAGAATGCCACTAGCAGCTCTCTGTAAACTTAGAGTGGAGAAGTAGAAGAAACTCTCTATCTGATATTTCACTTTGACCTCATAAGTCCAATCCCAATCAGCAGTAATTGGGCATTTGGTTCCTAAAACTCGATCCAAGAACTCTTTCTGAGTTGAATGCCATTCCTGCATCAACATCAACCAATAATGTCATTGTTGCTTCTTGGTTACCATAATTCTATAGATCATAATGACATAACATGTGATAAGTAATGGCTCATCAAGTTCATTCCTAACATTGACATGCAACTACATTCAGTTGGTAGCTGATAGAGCTTAACTTTAGGGATACCGTAATCTCTTCGCGATCTCCGCATATACAAGAAGTCAACTGAATCTCTTGATTGTAATTACATTAGTTAGATTGATTTAGTTTCCTTATCACTGTGATATTCTTACCAACTTTGTATTATACTCAATGGTGATTGTATCACTATATAATGTAACGTGTAGACTCAATGAAGGTAACATAGTTTTACACAACTTCTTTATGGTATCGAAGCCCGTCCGTCAACGAGCAGATTCGATTCCTTGCCAACCCTAATTCTCTCTTACATTTAGCTACCCTTCTTCTTCCTCTTTCATCTATCCGCAAACAACAACCTGCTCTTCTTCTCAACTAAATAGTTATGTCTACACCTCCTACTACTACCCTTGACACCTCTTCCTCACCTGAATTTACCTCCCCAATCACCGGTGACCTCACCACACTTCCAGCTCTTACGTCTCTCCCACAAATTCACACTTCTTCTCCTTCGATAACTAGCCCACTTATCTCTCTCAAATTCCTTCCAAACTAGCCAAACATGGCGGAAACTACGCCTCCTAGAAATCTCAAATGCGTAACCTTCTATTCGGTTATGACCTCCTTGGATACGTTGATGGAAATCTACCATGTCCAACCCAAACCGACCATGAAATCTCACTCTGGCGTCGTCAAGATCGGTTGATACTCCTTGTCATCCAAGCAACCGTGCATAATACTGTTGGTCCTACTATTAACAATTACTCAACTGCTGCTGAAGTCTGGACCAAACTTGAAACTACCTTTGCAAACCGGTCCAACACTCGTATGCTTACCCTTTTGTCCACTCTCATGAACACAAAAAAGCACGGCAAAACTGTCACTGTCTATATGACAAAGATCAAAGGTCTAGTCGATGACCTTGCTCTCATTGGGCACACAATGAGTGACACTGAGATTTTGGGTCACGCACTCAACGGTCTAGCAGATGAATACAAGGACTTAACTGCAGCTATTCGTGTCCGTGACACACCTATTTCCTTTGAAGATCTCTACAACAAACTTCTAGATGAGGAATTAATTCGTAATCGTGGAGAACCTAAGGAGGATGATATACCAATAATAGCGCAATTTACTTAACGACGCAACAACTATTGAGGCTGAGGCGGCCGAGGCAACCGTGGTGGATACTCTCACTCAAACCGCGACAACTCTGGCCATTTTAACAATACCTCAGCCACTCCTCCAACTATGGCAGTCCCAATCAAACTCGGCCTCCCCTCACTCAGGGCTGACCTCCTTCCTCCTCAGGTATAGGTTCCAACTTGAGTTCACAGTTTAACTCACATACTTGGAATTTCAATCCATATCAGGGACCACCTCGTATCACTTGCCAACTATGTGACAAGGCTGGTCATAGTGCAAAGTGCTGTTGCTCAAAGCCTCTGCCCTTCTCACACAATTCTCGGGCACAAGCAAACTTTGTTGATAGTGAATCAAGTGTCCATAGCAATAATAACTGGGTCCTTGATTCCGGCGCTACACACCACATCACATCGGATCTTCAGAATCTTTCCATGCACTTAGATTATCTTGGAAACGAAGACGTTATAGTTGGCAATGGTAATGGCATTCCTATCTCTCATATTGGCTCATCTACTGTTAATTCTTCCGTTCATTCATTTCAACTTAACAATATTTTGTGTGCCCCTTCTATTAAAAAAAATCTCATATCTGTATCTCAATTTTGCAAGCATAATAATACCTCTGTTGAATTTTTCCCTAACCATTTTCTTGTGAAGGATCTGGTACGGAGGCATCCTAGGATTTAGGGTTTAGGAATCTTCCACTTGGTATTGGTAAATGGAAACGCCTCAGATCCTTATGTTTGGGTGGGACCGCAATAGAGGAATTGCCCTCATCAATTGAAAGTCTCACTGAACTAATTAAAACGCATTGAAAGTAATAATCGGACAAAGTATAAAACCTTGAAAATGCATCCCAAAAGCCCAAAGTAAGATTCCATGTACACATAGAAGCAATACAAAAAAATGGCGATTTCGTCGTCGAAGCAAATTAGCTTCTCCTTCGTCTGAACTTATGGGTATGTAATCTAATTCTTTATTCTTGATGGGTTCTTCGATTTTTTTTTGTATTGCTTCTATGTGTACATGGAATCTTACTTTGGGCTTTTGGGATGCATTTTCAAGGTTTTATACTCTGTCCGATTATTACTTTCAATCCAATTCCATTAGTTCAGTGAGACTTTCAAGGGAGTATACTCTGTCCGATTATTACTTTCAATGCGAGAGGCTTAGGAATCTTCCACTTGGTATTGGTAACTTGAAACGCCTCAGATCCTTATGTTTGGGTGGGACCGTAATAGAGGAATTGCTTACATACATACACCATCTACTATTAGATTATTGCTTCTATATGAGTGGCCGTCATCAACTTCCTCTAGCAATTATCTCCTTCAACCTTCGTCGCAGTCACCTCTAAAATCTGGCGTCAAAGACTTGGTCATCCCTCACAACCTATCCAACAAAAATTACTCTCCAGCAATGAAATTTTTGCATCTGATTCTCGTTCTTCTCATGTATGCAACTCATGTCTTTGCAATAAAATTCATAAATTATCATTTAAAAAATCGTCTTTAATTTGTGACAAACCGTTCCAACTTATTTATTTTGATGTATGGGGGCCTGCGCCTATTATATCCTCTTATCAATATCGCTACTACGTTATTTTTGTTGATTATTTTACAAAACACACGTGGTTCTTTTCCTTAAAACAAAAATCTAATGTTATCTCGATTTTTGAGAAATTCCATAGTCTCATCTCCAATTATTTCCATACTACAATCCAAACTCTATATACCGGTGGTGGTGGTGAATTTCAGGCACTATCATCTCTATTATCCAAACTTGGTATTCAACACCTCACATCCCTTCCATATACTCCTGAACATGTTGGATCTGCTGAAAGAAAACACCGCCACATAGTTGAGATCGGTCTCACACTTCTCCATCAAGCATCACCCTTCTCGTTTATGGCACTTTGTATTCCAAACTGCCACTTACCTCATCAATAGACTACCCACACCAAATCTCCAACATGACACTCCATATCATAAACTGTTTGGCCACACACCCACCTACACTTCCCTACGTATTTTTGGTTTCTTGTGTTATCCTTGGCTTCGTCCTTACGCACAGTCATAAACTTCAACCCCGCTCCCGTCCATGTGTCTATCTTGGATTCTCTATCTCCAACCATGCGTTTTTATGTCTTGACCCCAAAACCAACAAAATCTTCATCTCTAGACATGTTGTATTTTTTGAAGATCATTTTCCGTTTCAACATGTCTCCTCCTTTCACCAATCACAACCTGATCTCCACACTATCTTCACCAATGATATTTATCCCCCACACTCCGTTCCCTTCCATACCTCTACACCTCCTCAAATCACACAATCCAACCCGTCCCAGTCCTCCCTAGTTGAGTCACCTCATCAACTTTCCTAGCCAATTCCCAATTCCGCAATACCATAACCAACTTCAACCCTCACTACAGTTTCCCCCCCAGTCATACCACGAACAAGTTCAACCCTTGCTGACCTCCCCTTTTCCTCGTGGTCCACTCATGTAGATACATCTCCGCTCTTGTCCACCTCGGATGGTCCTTCTACAGACACCTCACGGGTAAGTTCCTCTTCATCCATTCCTATCGCACCACCACCACCACGCCATTCCCAACCGCATTATTACCAGACCCCAAAATAACATCCATAAGCCAAAGAAACCATTTTCCCTAACCACCCAATCTTCGGCATCTCCAAATGACCTTCTCACCGAGCCCACCTCCTTTACTCAAGCCACCAAACTACCCCAATGGCATGCTGCCATACAAGATGAGATCTCAGCACTCCAAAAAAATAACACCTGGATACTTGTCCCCTTCTCCCCTACACAAAATATTGTTGGTTGCAAATGGGTGTACAGGATTAAGAGACACCCTGATGGCTCCATTGCTCGCTACAAGGCTCGCCTTATTGCCAAAGGCTTTCATCAACGACTCGGCATTGACTTTACAGAGACATTTAGTCCGGTTGTCAAACCTACCACCATTCGGATTATTTTAAGTATTACAGTCTCTCGTGGTTAGGTTTTGAATCAACTCGACGTGAATAATGCCTTCTTGCAGGGCACCTTATCTGACACTGTGTTCATGCAGCAACCTCCGGGTTTCACTAATCCCGAGCTTCCAACGCATGTCTGCCACCTAAACAGGGCTATCTATGGACTTTGTCAAGCTCCTCGTGCTTGGTACACTGAGCTTAAAAATTATCTTCTTACTTGTGGCTTTATCATCTCCAAGAGTGATGCGTCTCTCTTCATACATCGCACTGTCTCCACCATAATGTATCTTCTGGTATACGTGGATGACATAATATTAACGGGCAGCAGTGCTAAGCATATTGCTCAATTTACGGTGCAACTCTCCAAACGCTTCTCTCTGAAAGACCTTGGTCCTTTACACTATTTCTTGGGTGTGGAAACGTCACGCACTACCACCGGTCTCCATTTGTCTCAAAGCAAATATATAAATGATCTTCTCGGCAAGGCTCATAAGCATGATGCAAAGGCAACAAGCACTCCCATGTCATCAACTGAATCTCTTAAACTCCATGATGGCTCACCACCTCATGATCCCACGGAGTATCGCCAGGTTCTTGGATCTCTTCAGTATCTCTCTCTTACTAGACCGGACGTAAGCTTTGCTGTGAACAAACTTGCACAGTACATGCACCGTCCATCTGCTATCCATTGGACTGTTGTCAAGCGTGTTTTACGTTACAACTTCATGCTTCTCACTATGGGCTCTTTATCTCGGCTTCTTCCCCGTTACAACTTCATGCTTTTGCTGATGTTGACTGGGCCAGAAATCCTGACACTTATCACTCCACTTCGGCGTATGTTGTTTTCCTTGGTTCCACTCCCATTAGCTGGAGTTCAAAGAAATAGTCAACAATCTCCCGATCCTCCACCGAAGCCGAATATAGAGCTATTACTTCCACAACGGCAGAGGTAAATTGGGTGACTCATTTATTGGCTGAACTTGGTCTTCCATGTAAGTATCCCCCGACCATATACTGTGATAATCTTGGGGCCACGTATCTTTGCTCCAATCCTATATTTCACTCTCGGATGAAGCACATCGCTATTGATTTTCACTTTGTCGTGATCAAGTTGCTCGCAAGGTACTTCGCTCCAAGCTGAGTATCCTTCCTGGATCCTTGCGCTTGCGGGGGCATGATAGAGCTTAACTTTAGGGATACCGTAATCTCTCCGTGATATCCGCATATACAAGAAGTCAACTGAATCTCTTGATTATAATTACATTAGTTAGATTGATTTAGTTTCCTTATCATTGTGATATTCTTATCAACTTTGTATTATACTCAATGGTGATTGTATCACTATATAATGTAACGCGTAGGCTCAATGAAGGTAACACAGTTTTACACAACCACATTTAGAATTGGTCCGAAACTGGCTGTTTATCCCAATAACCTACGAATATATTATTTAATTCAATAAGATCACTTGAGATAAAAGCTAAAAAAAGAGAAAGTAAAGTAACAATAAAAATATTTTTTTAAAAAAACACAATTGAGTTAAAAAAATAGTAAATTATAAGCTGGATAAGAGAAATGAAAGAATCTGCTGGTCAACTACAAGCAGGGAGGATTTGAGGTAGGGGACAGTCCAATTAAATAATACAAATGGGTTACCTCCTAAAAATAAAGGAAACCAAAAACACATAATCAGGAGCAAGTCATAACCTTCACCAGCAAACATTTGATCCCTTCCTCCCACTCCCGCCTCTTTCTCTCCATCCACCGAGAGAGGGATGTGAATTTCTGTTATCTGTGATCTCTTGTCGCCTTCTATAACCCTGGCTGCATTTGATCCCCCGAGTCAAAAGGGCAAGGGCTTAGGCATATGAATGTTACGAATATATCTTGCAAAAATTTATTTTGCATCAGTTCTGAGTTCTGACTTTGCTAACATTTTCCCCCTGGAAACTAAAACCAACATTGTCAATCATCTCGCAAAACACTTATTAATTATGCCTCATGAATTCCAGGTTTAAATCACCAAAAGTTACTTTGTCATTATGCGGAGATTGAGAAGCGGAAAACCAATAATGCTCATTCTCTTTGAGAGGAGCAAATCCACCCTCTCTTTCCCTCATCTAGATACTGTTGGACTTTTTTGTTCCAGACCATGCCCTTCATGGTTCACAGCTATTCCACAAACAGCAAATCTGTTTGAATCGGCAACCTCTCTAAGCCCCAATCAATAAGCCACCATGGAATGTACTCCATCACATCCCACCAAAATCTACAATTTCATCAACATTATGTCTAATTTATCAATGAAAACTGAAATTTTCACAGAAAATGAAACATGACTTTACCACCTACATAGTAGAGAAATGAAAAAACATTGTTTAAGTGATAGATAATAGATATTAGAAACTTGACTGTCATAAACTCATCATTCACTTACAAATGGAAACCATTTAGGGAGACCATGGTGAACGGGAAAGGCATGGTGAAAATCTGCGTAAGTACCAGAAAGTGAATTGTATGCAAAACAAAAACCATAATAAAAGTATAGAAATTTGAAGAAGAAATCGAAAACTTACTAATTTCCTGATCGGTACGAGTAAACGAGGATCGATTTGTAACTTGATTACTAGAACCAAGAATGATTCCACAGTACGAACACCTTTCTTTGCTTGTGAGCCTTTTGTTCTACAAAATCAAAAAGGTATGGAAGATTTTACAGAGTTGACTTTCTCTGTACTAAGTTCTCTCTTTTAAAGAGAAAACAACGTCAGTTACATTTTTGTAACTGACGTAGGTTACCAGCAGTTGTCTCCAAGACAACTGCTCAATAACAAACCTAATATGGGTTGGGTTGGGTCAAGCCCTCATGGGCGGCCCATATTTAAAACCCAATTTCCAACAAAAAGGATATAAACAAAAAAAAAATGGTAGAGTTGCATTACGATACCTGAGATGAACCAAAAGTCTTGGACCCATGCCATATAATTTCAAGAGATTTTATCTTCTTTGTGTTTTCCTCTCTCCTGTCAATCTTGAACTCGAGAGGAGCTAGCAATAGTTGATTTTATAGAATAATAAAGTGTTTGAAACATGCAACTTGCGGAAGCGTATAAGGACCTCATAGACATAAACGATAGCTAGACAAGTTTCAAAAATTTCTTATCAAATACTAATCACCATAGCATAAACCATATATCAATTAATTGCAATTAGATTATATACCTTGAGATCTCTCTGATTTGATCTCTAATAGTCAGGAACGAAGGATGGAGTCAACGAGTTTGATACTAAGCTCAAACCTGCGGATCTTCCATCGTATGCACCAATTCCCAAACTTGGATTGAGAGGGTGGTCTCTTTTCTCCAAGAACCTGAAGAACACAAATCAAAACTAGTGGAAATGATTAGAGAGTAGAGAGGCCAACTGGTGTCTCAAAACTTTTGTCGTCAAAACACACACTATATGTGTATTTATAGGGTCGGCTACATCTAGAGTTTTCTCCCTAGATGGGCCGGCCCCTAAGCCTCTCCCTCTCCTAATTCAGGTCCGTTTTGGTTTTCCTGTATCTCTAGTATTGAGCTTTTGGGCTACGGTGGGGACCAACTATGAAAAATAAAACATGGGCTTCCTATGAATTTAATTATCATCCCAAACCCATGGACATAATTATAATTCATAAATTATAATATATTCCACTAAAATATTATAATTGCACTCCCCCTTTTATCTCAAATTAAATCTGAGCCTTGGTTATACTTGTTCATAAAATTTCTCACATTAAGTTACAGATACCTGTCAATTAAATATGCCATTGACATATAATATTTAATTGACATCTTTAGATATTTCCTTGAGCTTACCTCTTAACTTATTTGAATGTGTCGGATTAATTAAAATCCACCTGCAGGGTTTCGACACAATCTCAAATCCTATAAGCATTCTCAAGAGGGTATCATCAATCCATTGGACGTGAATTTTATTAACAGATTATTTCCATCGTACATTTAATGTTGTGGCCCAACTTACTTGGTGTTTGTTGGCCTGTACGAAAAGACCTCACCCTTTAGTAAATCAAAGTCCCGTATATTAAATGCACATGTACCAATAATCTTTAACAAATTAAGAATATGAACAATTCTATAATGTCTGTGTGAGTGTCCAATTTTTCATATAGTCAGACTGGGAAAATTGACTCACACGTAGTCCTGCGCAATACACACCAAGTGTACTGGTATAGTAAGTTCAAGCTTTGTCACTCTCCGTAACCAAGATAGGTATACTGAAATATTATACCACAGCCAAGCCGACGGTTTGTCCAATTCCTTCTTAGTTGTGATTGCTTACTTATATTCGATAGGAGCTTATGAATTGATCTTCCGTGTGTAAGCTTAGACTCTACACACCAATTCATATACCATATAGAATAAAAGACATTGATTCCAATATGTCTTTTCTCATTTTAAATGCTAAATATATTTTATTCAAATAAATAAATCGAGTTTGAATATTACATAAAATAATGGCCTTTAGCATACTATTCCTATCAATCTCTCACTTCTGCTCAAGGCCATGATGATACACATCTTATTGCCAGGCCCTCCAAGTGTCCCTCAAATGGTTTTATAGGTAAGCATATGGTGAATGGATCCGCCAGGTTATCCTTTGATGCTATCTTTGTCACTACGACGTCACCTCTTCGTACGATCTCTCGTATCAAGTGATACATGCGTTCAATATGTTTTCCTGTTGAATGAGCCCTTGGTTCCTTCGAATTTGCAACTGCTCCGCTATTGTGATAGTAAAGTGTAATAGGTGACAGAGTTGTAGGCACCACATTCAAGTCTATAAGAATGTTTCGGAGCCACACTGATTCTTAAGCTGCCTCAGAGGCTGCTACATATTCAGCTTCCATAGTGGAGTCAGCAATACAAGATTGCTTGACACTTCTCCAACTAATGGCTCCACCTCCCAATGTGAAAACATACCCTGAAGTTGATTTCCTGGAATCTTTGTCTGACTGAAAATCTAAATCTGTATACCAAGTAGGTATAAGCTCATCAGACTTGTAAACTAGCACATAATCTCTCGTTCTCCTTGGGTACTTGAGTATGTGCTTTACAGCAATCCAATGTTCCATACCTGGATTAGACTGATATCTACTAACTAGACCAACCATATAACATATGTCTGGTCTAGTACACATCATGGCATACATGAGGCTTCCCACTGCCGAAGCATATGGTACTTGACTCATTTTCTTTATCTCATCAACATCCTTAGGACACTGATCTCAAGATAAAGTGACTCCATATCTGTAAGGAAGAAATCTTTTCTTGGAATCTTTCATGTCGAATCTTGCCAGGATGGTGTCAATGTAGACTCCTTGAGATAGGCACAACATTCTTTATTTTCGATCTCTTAGTAGTTTGATCCCAAGAATGTGGCCGGCTTCTCCCAAATCTTTCATTTCAAATTGATTACTCAACCAGACTTTAATAGTAGATAATATAGCTACATTGTTTCCGATGAGTAATATATCATCTACATAACGTACTAAGAATACCACCACACTTCCATTGCTCCTCCGATAGACACAAGGTTCATCAGGATATTGCTCAAATCCATAGGATTTTATTGTCTGGTCGAATCTTATATTCCAAGATCTGGATGCCTGTTTGAGTCCATAAATGGATCTCTTAAGCTTGCACAATAGGTGCTCTTGGTTTCTTGCTACAAATCCATCTGGTTGCACCATATAAATGCTTTCGTTAAGACTTCCATTTAGGAAAGCTGTCTTGACATCCATTTGCCATATTTCATAATCATAAGATGCTGTAATGGATAAAAGTATCATGATAGATTTAAGCATGGCTATCGACGAAAAGGTTTCCTCATAATCGATTCCTTCTTTCAGAGTGTACCCTTTCGCAACAAGCCTAGCTTTGAAGGTTTCAACCTTCCCATCCACCCCCTTCTTTCTCTTGTAGATGCACTTGCAACCAATGGGTTTTACACCATTCGATGGTTCTACAAGTTCCCATACCTGATTTGAGTACATGGACTCCATCTCAGATTTCATAGCCTTCTTCCAAGATATTGCATCTTTATCTTGGAGAGCTTCTTTGTAGTTACTGGGATCAGTATCTTGTTCAGTTGGGATCATTTCATATACTTCACCCAATAGAGCATATTGACTAGGTAATCTAGTTACCCTCCCACTACAACGAGGCCCTATTTGTTCGTTTGGAGTATTTTGGTGTGATGATTATGTTCGATTTGTATCAGGATCTTCACGCTGATCTGGTTAATTCCCCAACATATCCTGATCATTCCTCTGAACAGAATCAATTTGGGATTCCATAATCCTCCCACTATTATGTGGTACTGGATCGTTATCCTCAACTAGTGTTTCTTGAGTTGTTTGGTTTCCTTGTGTTTCCCCCCTTAATTCCTCAAGAACAATCTTACTTTTGGATTTGTGATTCATCAAATAGTCTTCTTCTAAGAATCGGGCATTGGTGCTGACAATGACCTTCTGATCGTTAGGACTATAAAACAAACCACCTTTGGTACCACGAGGGTATCCAACAAAAAAACATACTTTTGTTCTTAATTCCAACTTCCCAGTGTTCCCTACCAGCACATGGGCCGGACTACCCCATATCCGTATATGGGCCAAGCTGCGCTTTCACCCTGTCCATAATTTAGTAGGAGTAATTGGTACTGACTTAGAAGGAACTAAGTTCAGAATGTAGGCAGCTGTTTCTAGGGCATAGCCCCAGAAGAAATTAGGCAACTCAGAAAAACTCATCATCGATCTTACCATTTCCATAAGAGTCCTATTCCTCCTTTCTGCCACACCATTTTGTTGAGGTGTGCCTGGCGTAGTCAGCTGGGATGAAATTCCCTCTTCGTTTAAGTATTCCATAAACTCTCCTGAGAGGTATTTGCCACCACGAGTAGATCGTAATGTTTTGATACTCTTTCCTAAATGTTTCTCCGTAACTGCCTTATAACTTTTGAACATCTCAAAAGTTTCAAACTTACGATGCATTAGAAAAATGTATCCATACTTTGAGTAATCGTCTATGAAAGTGACGAAGTACTCATAACCTTCTTTTGCTTGGATAGTCATTGGACCACACACATCAGAATGTACCAACTCCAAACATTCTTTGACTCTATACCCCTTGGCCGAAAATGACCTCTTAGTCATCTTACCTTCCAAACATGATTCACAGACTAAAAGTTCCTCAACTTCTAATGAACTCAAAGGTCCATCTCGTACCAGCCTAGTAATCCTGTTTAGATTTATATACCTAAGTGTAGATGCCAAAGATAAGTTTGATTTGGTTTCGAAGGTTCCTCTCTTTGACGGCAAAATTGTTGAGTTATTCAATTCTTTACATATAGCAGAATTTGGACTTATAATGTAAAGATTATCTATCAAAGTACCAGAACAGATAAAACATTTATTGTACCTGATAACAATAGAGTTATCAAACTCAAAACAATATCCATTCAAAGCTAAAGAGGGAACTGAAAGTAAATTTCGTCTCATAGCTGGTACGTAAAGACAATCGTTCAAAATTAAAGTCCTATCACTACGAAAACTCAAATGAAAAATGCCTACTGCTTCTACTCTTAGTCTTGTTGCATCTCCCAAAAGCACGTAACTCTCTTCTTTATTTGGTCGTCTAGTTTCCTGGAATCCCTACAACGAATTGCAAACATGATTAGTGGCTTCAGTGTCTACACACCAAGATCCAGTAGACACAATCGCTAATTGTGTTTCGACAACAAATAAAAGAAAGTTACCTTGAGTATTCTTGCTTAGCCATGTCCGACATTGCTTTTTCCAATGTCCCTTCTGGCCACAGTGAAAACACTTGCCTTTCGACATTTTCACTCCACCTTGAATACCCTTGGAGTCGATTGATTTATTCTTCTTTTGAGTCTTTTTCTTCTTCTTACCTTTCGATTTTGTAGAAGATCCTTTCTCATTCGGATTGACCTTAGCTTGCTTAGGTTGAAGTTTCTCTGCTCCTTTAAGCTCATTGAGAAGTTCCAGCAAGGTATAAAGCCTTTTGTTCATGTTATAATTCAGCCAAAAATTCTCATAGCTATGAGGAAGAGATTGAAGTACAATATCGATCTAGCTTTCACCATCAATATCAGCACCAAGTACTTCGAGCTCATTCAAAAGACTCATCATCTTAAGAGTGTACTCACTTACAATTGCTCTTTCCTTCAACTGGGTGTTTAGGGGGTTTTAAGCGCAGTCTGCCTTGCGGCTCTGCCTTGATCACCAAACATCTCCTTTAGGCTATAAATGACGTCATAGGCACTTGTCATATTCTGGTGTTGTGTTTGCAACACGTCTGACATTGATGCTAACATGTAGCATCTAGCCATTTCATCAGCCTTCTTCCACTTCTTGTGAGCACTGAGTTGCTCATCGGTGGCCCCTCCTTAGGCAATTCAGGGCATGCTTCAGTCAACACAAATTTGTACTCTTCAGAGGTGAGCACAATATCCAAATTTCTTTTCCAGTTGACATAGTTTGTTCCTTCCAACTTATGGTCTTTCGGTATAACAGATAATGGGTTGAAAGAAGGCATTTTGAAAAACTAAAAAATGACATATTCAGAAATTAATTTATGGCATACATGATTCGAATTATCTAACATTGCACCCATAATCAATCATATAATTCGTTAACAATCAAAACACTTTTTCCTATCTCGATGGGAGAATAAATTCCATGCAATTTAGTTCACATTAAATTTCATTGTCTAGACAACACGCCGTGTCAAATGTAAATTTAATTAGTTTACTTGCTTTGGTCCTATAAATAGTGGTATTGATTTCGATGGGAAATATTTCCATAATTTATAGTTAAGTGGTATAACCATCACTTGATCATAATCTCACCATCTTCATAAAATTTATTCCGATGGGGAAATAATTTTATAATAAATGACTACCCATTATGACTATCAAGAAAACTAATAATATGAGATATTTGTAATTGAAAATTTCCGATAGGGAGGAAGGTCTATGCCAACACATATTTTCAATTACATCTCTATTAAATTTTCTTAGCAATAATCCAACTTAAAAAATATTTTTGTAATTCCAAAACTCCTGGAATTGAGATATCTTTAAAAATGCTTTGACCAGAATTTACGCATTTTGGTATCACCGCCCAAAACCGAGATTCGTTACGGATTTTCTCCATTAAGTGAAACCGTTATCGCAACACCAAAGGTTTTCAATTTAACGATTAAAAAATCTAACACCCAGGTCGTTCCCAGGAAAGAGGGGGCTTTCCGAAAAACGGCACGCATTTAAGTAATCTCAATCCTCGACATAACTTTCTAGACATTGCATTGTTAATCATAAAATTAGAATACTTAAATGCATGGGTCGGAATTGCACACTTTGGTTCCGAAAAGAATCTCAAGTTAAAAACGGATTTTCCCAAAATAATACCGTAGTCACATTTAATATCTCAAATTTTTGAATTTTATTATTACATATTTTTCTTTGAACCAATGATGGAGACCGTAGGGTGATGTGTAACCCTTCTCCCACTTAATATTTTATTTTTGGGTGATTAATATTTTAATTTCCATGTTTAGATAACATTCATAAATAAATAGGAATCCTAATCTAGCATGGCATTTAATTACAATCATACATGCAATTAAAATAGAAGACATAGTTAAAATAGGAAACCAAATCAATCAAGAGTCCTAGCTATCATGGTCTTCAATTAAGCCCGAATCTCTACTAGATTAGAAATCCTTGTTTGGAAATTGCTCGAAACATTGCTGCCCGGACTGCCCAAACTGCCCCGCACCCGCTCTCCGATCTGCCCCCTGCCTCCCATATCTGTCCAGCAGCTTCCGACGGTGACCGCTGGTTGCCGGATGCGCTACAGCAGCTTCCAGCACTTGCTGCCTGCGCTGGCAGCAGTAGCCGGTAGTGGCAGCAAGGCTGCCGGTGTCTTTTGTCTCTTCGTTTCTTCATCTGTTTTTACAAAAAGAATCCTAGCCTCCTTCAAACCGGAGTTCATAAACTAAAAATTCGATTTACAAAAATTCCTACTCCTTTATTCGGAGTGAACAATTCTAAAGTCAGAATTAAAAAAAACTAGACCATGATAGCTAGAATTTCAACCTGCAAAAACAAGTTGGCAATAACACCGAGAAATATAGATTATACTAACAAATTAAATTTGATAAATTTTTGATTTTGTTTAGCATCGATTACGTATCTATGACCAGCCTCTGATACCAATTGTTGGAAACATGCAACTCGCGAAAACGTATAAGGATCTCATAGACATAAATGATAGCTAGACAAGTTTCAAAAATTTCTTATCAAATACTAATCACCATAGCATAAACCATATATCAATTAATTGTAATTAGATTATATACCTTGAGATCTCTCTGATTTGATCTCTAATAATCAGGAACGAAGGACGGAGTCAGCGAGTTTGATACTAAGCTCAAACCTACAGATCTTCCACCGTATGCACCAATTCCCAAACTTGGATTGAGAGGGTGGTCTCTTTTCTCCAAGAACCTGAAGAATACAAATCAAAACTAGTGGAAACGATTAGAGAGTAGAGAGGCCAACTGGTGTCTCAAAACTTGTGTCGTCAAAACACACACTATGTGTGTATTTATAGGGTCGGCCACACCTAGGGTTTTCTCCCTAAGTGGGCCGGCCCCTAAGCCTCTCCCTCTCCTAATTCCGGTTCGTTTTGGTTTTCCTGTATCGTCTACATGGGGACCAACTAGGAAAAATAAAACATGGGCTTCCTATGAAATTAATTATCAGCCCAAACCCATGGACATAATTATAATATATTCTACTAAAATATTATAATTGCACTCCCGTTTTATCTCAAATTAAATCTGAGCCTTTCATTATACTTGTTCATAAAATTCCTCACGTTAAGTTACAGATACCCGTCAATTAAATATGCCACTGACATATAATATTTAATTGACATCTTTAAATATTTCCTTGAGCTTACAGCTTAACTTATTTGAGTGTGTCGATTAATTAAAATCCACCTGTAGGGTTTTGACACAATCTCAAATCCTATAAGCACTCTCAAGAGGGTATCATCAATCCATAATTGGACGTGAATTTTATTAACAGATTGTTTTTCATCGTACATTTAATGCGGTGACCCAACTTACTTGGTGTTTGTTGGCCTGTACAAAAAGATCTCACCCTTTAGTAAATCAAAATCCCGTACATTAAATGCACATGTACTAATAATCTTTAATAAATTAAGAATATGAACAATTCTATAACGTCTGTGTGAGTGTACAATTTTCCATATAGTGAGACTGGGAAAATTGACTCACACTGTGTCCTGATAAATACACTCCAAGTGTACTGGTATAGTAAGTTCAAGCTTTGTCGCTATCCGTAACCAAGATAGGTATACTGAAATACTATACCACAGCCAAGCCGACGGTTTGTCCAATTCCGTCTTAGTTGTGATCGCTTACTTTTATTCGATAGGAACTTATGAATTGATCTTCCGTGTACAAGCTTAGACTCTACACACCAATTCATATACCATATAGAATAAAAGACACTGATGCCAATATGTCTTTTCTCATTTTAAATGCTAAATATATTTTATTCAAATAAATAAATCGAGTTTGAATATTACATAAAATAATGGCATTTAGCATACTATTCCTATCATAAAGAATACCAATACAAGAGATCCACCGGCGGAATTGATCTTCTTGTACAACAGGATCGCCCAGGTCTCAGATACGGTACATCTCGTGACTCAATTTCTGTCACCCTACCAGTTTCATCTTCTCCAATGAAGACATACCCCTTGGAAGTATTACTATATTTATGAAGATACACTTCTTACCTCGGACACTCAACTTTCCATATTTAGAAATAGGGGTATGAATGTAGGCAGCTGAACCCCATGGTCGTAAATGCTTTAATTTGGGTTTTCGACCAGTTCATAATTCATGTGGGGTTGACTAGAAAAATTTTGTTGGCACACGGTATAGTATGTAGGCAATAGTTAACAATACATCTCCGCAATATGAAATTGGTAGATTTTTTTGCGCCATCATAGATCTAACCATATCTAAAAGGGTTATGTTCCTCTTTTCGGCAACACCATTTTGTTGCAAAGTGTATGGAACAGTTAGTTGTCTAGTTATACCTTTTTCATCACATAATTCTTTGAATTGTTCCGATAGATATTCACCACCACGATCAGTCCTAAGAGTTTTGACGCTCTTATCTAATTAATTCTCAACCAACTTTAAATATTTTGTGAAGCATTCCAATGCTTCTGATTTATGGGAGATCAAGTAGATATGACCATATCGGGTATAATCATCTATAAAAGTGATGAAATATGAGGCACTGTGTCTGGCCCTTACATTCATTGGGCCATAGATGTCAGAATGAATCAATTGCAAAGGAAGACTGGCTCAATGGTTTTCGTGTAGTCTTCTACCATAAACCTTGTGCACAGATTTAATTGACAATCATACTAAGTTTAATTCTTTGTTCACTGGATTGATTGTTTATTTCCTATTGTTATGCATGCCTGATCAACATCATAATTTTAGGAATTGTTAGTTAAACATATTCGGCTGACCATGACCCGGTGTTTGACGAAGTAACAAGGACTTGCGTAAGATCCAAGTTTTGGGAATATAGGACATAATTGATTGGGTAATAGACCATTATCCTAGATTGTGCAACTGTCGATTTCCTAGTGCTTATGCTTGTCTTAGGAAACTCTTAGGATAGACCAACCAAGACTCCTTTGATAAGAAAAGATCTTGCAACTGGACCAAAGTCAGGATCGTTGTTTAGGGAAATCTAATTGACTACGGCTGGACCAAGGCCTTTCAATTAACATTGTTAGACTTTTAAATTGTGTGATTGCATATTAATCTGTGTGCACAGGTGGAGGTAGTTGACAAGCCAAACCCAAGCTAGTTTTTCATCCATTGATATTTAGTTTAATTTTATTGCTAGTTAATATTAGAAGCATCTGAATTTAATTTACACTATTGTTAGTAGTTATAGTTGGTAATTAATACAGTCCTCGTGGATTCGACCCCTTTCACTATTATACTGTCAGTTGGCACGTACACTTGCGATTGGGATAAACCCGTCGGTATTGAGTTGCAAGTATTTCTTACAATAAAAAGTATCGATCAAGTTTTTGGCGCCGTTGTCGGGGACTGTTAAGTTCATTATCGGTTGTTTCTTACGGCAGTAGTGTGTATTTATTTATTTAGTTTATTTTTCTTACTTAAAATAAACAAAAAAAAAAATTTCTTGTGCAGGTCAGAATTGTCTCTTAAGTTGCATGGTCAACACTCGTTCTCAACATCAACCATTAGAAGAATTTGACCCAGAAATTGAGAGAACAGCTAGAGCATTAAGACAAAGAAACATGGCTGAAAATCCACCCAATCGAGAGATTCAAATTGCTGGTGGTGCTGGGAATGCTGAGGGTAATGTGCGAATACCCATGATGAATAGATATATACCGCAGAACATTGCCCAGCCATCATGTATTACATATCAACCTACTGGAGCAGCTAATATCAGTTTATCACCTCAATTGCTGAATTTTGTACCACATTATAAGGGGCGGTTCGATGAAGATCCACACCAACATCTAAAGGATTTTACCGATCTTTGTCGTACTCAACACATGACAGGGATGTCTACTGATAATCTGAAACTGGTACTCTTCCCATTCACTCTTAGAGGAGGAGCAAAGATGTGGTACAACTCTATTGAAGCAGGTACTATTGGCACATGGGAGCAAATGGCTACCAAATTCTTAAGAGAATTTTTTCCAGCTTATAGAACCAAGCAGCTGGTGCGAGAAATTCAAAATTTTCAGCAAAAAGATGGTGATTTATTCTATGAGGCTTGGAAAGATTTCAAGAGCCGCTTAACTCGTTGCCCAACTCATAATCTGCATAAGGATGATGTTGTGCTACGCTTTTATGAAGGGTTGAATGAGATTAATAGAATGAAGGTTGACTCAGCTTGTAATGGAGTGTTGATGCAGAAAAGTAGTGAGGAAGCGATGGAGCTATTCGAAGAATTGAGTGAAGACTCTCAACAATTTTCTACACGGGGTAGGAGCTCAACAAGGAAGCAAGGCATATAAGAAGTAAGTGTTGATACCATGGTACAAGCTGAAATGGGAAATATCAATCGAAAAATTGACATGATTGTGGAAGCCATGAAGGGAATGAATATGAAAACTTCGGTGCCAGCAAAGCCAGTTACTGTGTGTGCTATTTGTTCAAATAATGACCATGTGACTGAAGCCTGTCCATTGACTTCTATGACAGACCAAGATCAAGCCAATTACTTGGGGCAAGGAAATTTCAACATGAGAAATCAATCTTACCTATGGCGAAATCACCCAAATTTCTCATGGAGGAATGAATAGAATTCAGCTGAAACAACAGCTCCCGCACAACAACCATCAAGGAGGAGTGACTTGGAGACCACAATGATGCAATTTATGCAGCAAACAACTCAAGCCATTCAAAAGTTAGAGACCCAAGTGGGACAAATGGCTAAGGAGATGAGTGAGAGGAAGAAGGGAGAATTACCTTCACAGCCCTTGAATAACCCAGCTGGGCAACCAGAGCAATTGAAAGCTGTAACAACTCTCTGAAGTGGCAAGCAAATCAACAAAACAGAGCAGCTGCAAACAGAGTTCACAAATGGCAGTAAAGCTACAGACAGGGTACAAACAGGCCGCAAAACTGCACCAGTGGAGACACAGGAATGGGAAAGAGATCCTCCACCTTTCCCGCAAAGGTTTGCCAAAAAGCAAATTGATTCTAGGGCAGTTGATATTTTTGAGAATTTGCGTAAGGTTGAAATTAATATTCCATTGCTTGATGCTATTAAACAAATTCCATCTTACGCTAAATTTCTTAAAGAATGTTGTACTCAAAAGAGAAAATTTGCTGCTCATGAAAAAATTGCTTTGAAAGAAGAGGTCAGTGCTGTGTTGTTAAATAAACTCCCACCAAAACTTAAAGATCCTGGTAGTTTTACTATACCATGTAAAGTGGGAAATCAATTTTTTGAAAAGGCACTATTAGACTTAGGAGCAAGCATTAATTTGTTACCTTACTCTGTCTATGAAAAACTTGGGTTGGGAGAGCTCCAAGAGACTTCTATAATATTGCAACTAGCTGACCGTAGTGTCAAAAGACCCAAGGGGATTTTAGAGGATGTTCTGGTGACTGTAAATGACTTGATATTGCCTGTTGATTTTGTTGTGTTGGATATGGAGGATAGTCCTAGATCCTCATCTTTACCTATCATACTTGGACGACCTTTTATGGTTACTGCTGATATGAATATTAATGTGAGAAAAAGGACTGTAACTATGCAAGTAAATGACAAAGAGTTGGAATTTCGTGTGTTTGATGCTCTTAAATCTCATGATGATCATAGTGATTGTTTTGATGTTGATACTACGCATGATCTTGTGAGTGAGGCTTTTCCGGTTACTAGTATGGAGCCAATTGTAGCAGTAGTGGCGTATGGGTTGAATGAGAAAACAATTTTGGAGGGAGAGTTGGAGGGTGACCTAATAGAGGAGGCCATCCAAGCATTCCAATTGGACCGGCCTTATGGTGGTAAGAATATTCCTCCCTTTGAGCAATTGACGCTTACTAATGCATCTCTTGTTCCTTCTACAGTTAAAGCCCCTAATTTGGAACTGAAGCAGCTGCCTAGTCACTTGAAATACATCTACTTGGGTGAGCATAATACTTTAACCGTGATAGTGGCAGCGAATCTAAGTTTGGGGGAGGAGGCAAAATTGATCCGGATATTGAGGCAGCACAAAACAGCCCTTGGTTGGACTATTGCAGACATAAAAGGAATCAGCCCCTCAAGATGCATGCATCAGATTTTTCTAGAAGATAATGCAAAGCCTACCCGAGAGGCGCAAAGGAGGTTGAACCCACATATGAAGGAGGTTGTCAAAGCTGAAATTCTCAAGCTACTTGATGTGGGGGTAATTTATCCGATTTCAGATAGCAAGTGGGTCAGTCCAATTCATGTAGTCCCGAAGAAAAGTGGCATTACTGTAGTGAAGAATGAAAATAATGAGTTGATACCTACAAGAATGACCACGGGATGGAGAGTGTGTATTGATTATAGGAAGTTGAACAATGAAACACGAAAAGACCATTTTCCCCTACCATTCATTGATCAGATGTTGGAAAGACTAGCTGGGCATAGTCACTATTGCTTTCTTGATGGCTATAGTGGATACAATCAGATTGCCATAGCACCTGAAGACCAGGAGAAGACCACGTTCACATGTCCATATGACACTTTTGCATACCGAAGGATGCCGTTTGGGCTGTGCAATGCACTAGCTACATTCCAAAGATGTATGATGAGTATTTTCTCTGACATGGTAGAGAAGTTTATTGAAGTTTTCATGGATGATTTCAGTGTATTTGGAGCTGATTTTGATGAATGTCTTGAGCATCTGAGGTTGGTGTTAGAAAGGTGTGAAGAAACCAACCTTGTTTTGAATTGGGAAAAATGTCACTTCATGGTGCAAGAAGGAATTGTGTTGGGTCATCTGATTTCCAGCCGTGGCATTGAAGTGGACAAGGCAAAAATCGAAGTCATATCAAAGCTGCCTCATCCTACCACAGTAAAGGGTGTGCGGAGTTTTCTTGGTCATGTGGGGTTTTACCGAAGATTTATAAAAGACTTTTCCAAGATCTCCTAACCTTTGTGCGTATTGCTGACAAAGGATGCTGAATTTGTATGGACAGATGATTGCCGGACAGCATTTGATAAGTTAAAACAAGCACTCACTTCAGCTCCTATTATGCAAGCACCTGATTGGGAGCTGCCATTTGAGTTAATGTGTGACGCCAGTGATTATTCGCTGGGAGCTGTTCTGGGCCAGCGGAAAAATAAGACGCCATATGCTATCTATTATGCTTCTCGCACCATGAATGATGCTCAGCTGAATTATTCAACAACGGAAAAAGAATTATTGGCAGTGATTTTTGCATTGGAAAAATTCAGATCTTACCTCATTGGCTCACGAGTTTTGTGTATACGGACCATGCTGCGTTGAGGTATTTAATGACAAAAAAAGATGCAAAGCCAGGGCTAATACGTTGGGTACTTCTTTTGCAGGAGTTCGACTTGGAGATTAAAGATAAAAAGGGAAGCGAAAATGTAGTGGCTGATCATCTTTCTCGGCTGCTACCAGAGAGTGAACATGAAGAATTCCCTTTGGGGGACTCTTTTCCGGATGAACAGCTCCTGTCCATAAACACACTGCCATGGTATGTCAACATTGTGAATTATC
Organism: Tripterygium wilfordii; assembly: GCF_013401445.1. Classification (NCBI taxonomy): domain Eukaryota; kingdom Viridiplantae; phylum Streptophyta; class Magnoliopsida; order Celastrales; family Celastraceae; genus Tripterygium; species Tripterygium wilfordii. The sequence goes on from NC_052247.1 coordinate 7,958,825, forward strand.
TTGTTACTAATTCTTTTCCTACTGATTTGTCTTACCAGTAAAGGAAGCGAATAATTTCATTGGCTAAAAATTACATATGGGATGATCCTTACCTTTTCAAGATATGCCCGGATCAAATTATTCGCAGATGTGTAGCACAAAGTGAACAACAAGAGATCTTGAATCATTGTCATGCCTATGCATGTGGAGGCCACTTTGGGCCTAAAAAAATTGCACTTAAGGTATTCCAAGCTGGATTTTATTGGCCTACTATTTTTAAAGATGCTTGGACTTTTTTGCAAGAAGTGTGATAGATGCCAAAGGACGGGGAACATAGCTGCCAGGGATCAAATGCCATTAACAAATATTCAGGTCATTGAACTTTTTGATGTATGGGGAATTGACTTCATGGGTCCTTTTCCTAACTTTTTTGGCTTTGAATATATTTTAGTTGGTGTTGATTATGTGTCCAAATGGGTCGAGGCTGTCCCCTCACGAACTAATGATCATCGAGTGGTGGTGAAGTTTTTGCAGGACAATATTTTCTCTTGTTTTGGGATGCCACGAGCGATCATTAGTGACAGTGGCAGGCACTTCAATAATTATGCATGTTCCGCACTAATGAAGAAATATGGGATCACTCACCGGGTGAGCACCCCATATCATCCTCAGACGAGTGGGCAAGTGGAGATAAGCAATAGAGAAATCAAGACCATTCTTGAGAAACCGGTGAATCCAAATAGAAAAGATTGGTCTCTTCGTTTGACTGATGCTTTGTGGGCATACCGAACTGCTTACAAAACACCAATAGGGATGTCTCCATTCCGATTAGTTTATGGGAAAGAGTGTCACCTGCCGGTTGAATTAGAGCATCGAGCTTATTGGGCTATTAAAAAGCTCAATTTTGACATAAAGGCAGCTGGATACAGGCGTCGCTTGCAACTGAACGAGCTTGAAGAATTATGGCATGAAGCCTATGAGACTGCCAAGTTATACAAGGAGCGAGCAAAGCAGTACCATGACAAGAAGCTTGTACGGAAATTTTTTTCTGTTGGACAGAAGGTGCTGGTGTATAACTCTCGTTTGAAATCGTTTTTGGGAAAGCTCAAATCCAAGTGCCATGGCCCGTATATGATCCAAGCAGTGTTCCCTCATGGTGCATTGGAGTTAAAACATCAGGATTCTGATCGGACATTTAAGGTTAATGACCATCGAGTGAAGCCTTATTGGGAGAATGTACAAGTTCCTGTGGATGAAGTGGTATATCTCCACTCTATTGATGTCTGACCGAATCTAAGGCTATGTCTAGCTGAAGACAATAAATTTAGCACTTCATGGGAGGTAACCCATGTGGAAGAGGAGCACCATTTTGACAATTAAATCAGCTAAGTCTATCTTCCTTTTCCTTCACTTAATTTTGTTATTTATTTTCGTCATCACAAATTTTCGTTTTGTTCTTTCTTTTTAAACATTGAGGACAATGTCAACTTCAAGTTTGGGGGAGAGGGAATTTGCTTTTGCCGAAAATTTTTGAAAAAAAAAAAGAAAAAAAAAATTTTGAAATCGTTTTGAGAAGAGAATTGGCATACTTATGCTTAATTATTATGAAGTGCTTTTGAGATTGATGGTGTGATTATCTGCATAATCTTTTGCAATGAATGTCTACTTAGTTTACACATTATTTGCAACACCAATTAACTTGTGAGGAGCCTTCAGAAAATTTTGTGTGCTATGAATTTCATGACTCTGTATAGCTAGAACTTGCATTAGACCATCTGAAGTAAATGCTATGTTTTTGTTCTTTGAAAGTGATGAAGGCATTCTTTGTTAATTTTTGGCCTACTTTGAACCCTGTCTTTGCTCCCAATCCTTTGATTGAATATTATTCTCTTGCGATAAACCTTCCCATCTTTTTGATGTATTATGTATGTGTCCTAAGTCACGAAAATAGAATCCATCATGAGACTATGGTTGAAGTGTTTGGAAGGTTATTGAGAAGGTGATGAGGAGTTCAAGTGTGGTGTTGAAGGGAGATAAGTCTGAATAGTGGAGAGAAGTGTATAAGCAGAGTTCTGGGGACTTTGTAGCCTTTTTGTGACATAAGTGTAGCCTGAAGCATATACAAATAAGCAGTGACCCATGTCCGCAAAAAAAAAAGAAAAAAAAATAAAAAAAGAAAAATATATATACGGAGAAGGGTTGGTGCCCATTACCCACGGCTGCAATCCCTAATCTTTTACTTCCTCTATCCAAAAGAGGTACCTTTCAAAAAAAAAAAAGAGTACTTGGCAACAATACGGGGTTCACCAATGGCTACAAGAAGTGCAAAGAGGAAGAAGGAGTTAGCGAGTAAGAAGAAGGGAAAGGTGGGTGCAAGTTCGGATGCCCCTGTGGAAGAAGAAGAAAGTTTTGACCGATTCATATCTCCTGAGGTGCAGATCGAGTGTGAGGAAGTGTGGTCAAAGAGGGCTTTGCATGTGGAACGTCATGTGGTGGTGGAGCACTTCCAGCGGGTTAATTGGTATTACAAATTGAAGGAGAGGGGGTGGCTCGGCATCACCAGTGTTCCAGGTGTGGCTATTCGACAACTGGTATATGAGTTTTACGCCAATTTAATAGTCAGTGATAACCATTGTATGGCATATGTCCGAGGTAAGCAATTCTTTTTCAACCCCAGAAGGGTTTCATCTGTTTTGAGCTTACCTGAACCATTGAAGAAACCTAGCTTTAAATTTAGGGATTTTGGAACCTCGAATGTTGATACTGTGTGGCCTGATTGGAGAATTATGGTGGAAACTTTGACTGGGAACTATAGTGATGAGCCGAACAAAAATGTGATTTTATATGTAGATTTGATGCAGCCTTATAGACTGCTAGCTTAGATAGTGACTAGGAATGTGAAACCTGTGACTCATCTTTCCACTGTCAATGCAAAATCTTGCTATTTGATGTATGCCATTATCTGTGATTTGGATTTTTGCATGGCAAGTACTATATATGATCACATTGTTAAAGTGAAGGAGGATAATAAACCTGGTCAGGTGCTGCCATTTGGGGTGCTGATTACTACGTTGTGTCTTGCTGAAAGTGTGGAAAAGGAGTTGGGTGATGTTCAGGAGAAAAGGAAAGCACCTCTTAACAAGTTTTGGTTTGATAGAAGTGAGGTGCAGCTTGTTAGGCAGCAACAGAAAACTTCTAGGACAGCTGAGGACTCTCGGGTGCATAATACTGAAGAAGGGAATGATGGTGCAGGGTGTGGTAGTTTGGACGAAAGGTTGGTAGCTGTTGAGGAGAAAGTGACTGATTTGGGTGTTGAGGTTGAGCAAGTTGGGAGTTTGCTGGGGCAGGTGATAACCCGATTGGAGCATCTTGAATCAACAGTTGAGTCACTTCAAATGAGTATTGGAACACATATGCATGAGATGAAGGAGGCACTGCAGCGATTTGAAGCTCAACAGAGGGAGATGTTTGATTTGATTCGTGATGGGAGCCTACCCTGATGTTCTGTGGTTGTGTGCTGATGTTCTAGATAGTTTGCTGATACTCTGGCTCATTGTTTTGGGGTAGATGGAGTTAGGATTAGTCTTATGATGGATGCCTATTTTTGAGACTTCGTGATATATGGCATGATCATCACATATTTTGTTAAACCATACCTTTATCTAACCTATGCTATTCATTGAAGCTTATCCTTGTTGCATTGAACTTCATTGTGATTGGATTATGATGACTTTAGTTTGAATCCAATTTCTTTTGATACTGTGTGTTCTTGAGCCTTCCTTAGCCAATTTTCTTTGCTCCCAAATGAGTCCTTCTGATTCATTGAATGAGAATTTTAGTGTGAAGTAAGATTGGTGGACATGTGAGCGTATGGCTGCACGTTATGAATTCATAAGAGAGTAAACACCACCCTTCTACACTTGAGTGAGAATTTTCTTCTATATATTATGTGTGTACCATGGTGAGGGTGTGTGAAAATAATTGTGTAAACTAAAGTGGTTGTGAGCGGAGTTAAGGCTGTGCAATTTTCTACCGGATGTCAAGATTGCATTGAAATAATGAGATAGTACTTGTGCTGCCAATTCTTGATTGAAGTTTTTCAACTGATGCTTAAATGGTTTAAATTTTTTCTTGATTGCTTGGTTGAGGACAAGCAAGGTTGAAGTTTGGAGGATTTTGTTAGGTGCAGAATACACCTATTTTTCTGGGCTTAAAGTTGTCTTTTTATGGGTTGATTAGTGCAAAATACTACCCACATTGATGTTTTTATACACAGGTACTGATGGAGAATAAATTCATTACCGGACAGAAAGTGTATCCTGTTTCGCAACCTGTTGCGACCGTGGATCGCAGGGATCAGACTTGTGTGATTAAGTTGCTGATGTGGCAAGGACAATTGGGCCAGTTTAGGGTTTGCTAAGCACTATATAAGTAGAGATATGTCTAGTTGAAGACAACTTTTGGGGACTGCACGATTAAGGGCTACTATTGGAGAGAGTGTGACGGCAAGAAGGAGGAGAAGAAATACCAAGTTCGGCAGATCAATTCTCCAGCAAACAAAACTTTAACTTTTCATTGTTTTGAACATTGTCCATGAGTATTTATACTGTTTTAATTATGAGCATGCGTAGCTAAACTCTTTTCTAGCTAGGGTTTGGTAATTCTTCTACCATAAACCTTGTGCACAGATTTAATTGACAATCAGACTAAGTTTAAATATTTGTTCTCTGGATTGATTGTTTATTTCCTATTGTTATGCATGCCTGATCAACATCATAATTTTAGGAATTGTTAGTTAAACATATTCGGCTGGCCATGACCCGGTGTTTGACGAAGTAACAAGGACTTGCGTAAGATCCAAGCTTTGGGAACATAGGGCATAATTGATTGGGTAATAGACCATTATGCTAGATTGTGCAACTGTCGATTTCCTAGTGCTTATGCTTGTCTTAGGAAACTCTTAGAATAGACCAACCAAGACTCCTTTGATAAGAAAAGATCTTGCAACTGGACCAAAGTCAGGATCGTTGTTTAGCGAAATCTAATTGACTACAGCTGGACCAAGGCCTTTTAATTGACATTGTTAGACTTTTAAATTGTGTGATTGCATATTAATCTGTGTGCACAGGTGGAGGTAGTTGACAAGCCAAACCCAAGCTAGTTTTTCATCCATTGATATTTAGTTTAATTTTATTGCTAGTTAATATTAGAAGCATCTGAATTTAATTTACACTATTGTTATTAGTTATAGTTGGTAATTAATACAGTTCTCGTGGATTCGACCCCTTTCACTATTATACTGTCAGTTGGCACGTACACTTGCGATTGGGATAAACTCGTCGGTATTGAGTTGCAAGTATTTCTTGCAATAAAAAGTATCGATCAAGTCAACGATCCTGACTTTGGTCCAGTTGCAAGATCTTTTCTTATCAAAGGAGTCTTGGTTGGTCTATCCTAAGAGTTTCCTAAGACAAGCATAAGCACTAGGAAATCGACAGTTGCACAATCTAGGATAATGGTCTATTACCCAATCAATTATGTCCTATGTTCCCAAAACTTGGATCTTACGCAAGTCCTTGTTACTTCGTCAAACACCGGGTCATGGTCAGCCGAATATGTTTAACTAACAATTCCTAAAATTTTGATGTTGATCAGGCATGCATAACAATAGGAAATAAACAATCAATCTAGAGAACAAAGAATTAAACTTAGTCTGATTGTCAATTAAATCTGTACACAAGGTTTATGGTAGAAGAATTACCAAACCCTAGCTAGAAAAGAGTTTAGCTACGCATGCTCATAATTAAAACAGTATAAATACTCATGGACAATGTTCAAAACAATGAAAAGTTAAAGTTTTGTTTGTTGGAGAATTGATCTGCCGAACTTGGTATTTCTTCTCCTCCTTCTTGCCGTCACACTCTCTCCAATAGTAGCCCTTAATCGTGCAGCCCCCAAAAGTTGTCTTCAACTAGGCATATCACTGCTTATATAGTGCTTAGCAAACCCTAAACTGGCCCAATTGTCGTTGCCACATCAGCAACTTAATCACACAAGTCTGATCCCCGCGATCTGCGACCGCAACAGGTTGCGAAACAAGATACACTTTTTGTCCAGTAATGAATTTATTCTCGATCAGTACCTGTGTATAAAAACACCAATGTGGGTAGTATTTTGCACTAATCAACCCAGAAAAATACAACTTTAAGCCCAAAAAAATAGGTGTATTCTACACCTAACATGTAGCTTTTCCAGCTCAACAATTTTCACAAGCAGGCAAGTCACATTTTGTTAATGAGCCTAAAAGGCTTTCTTTAGCTAGACAATTAAGTCTATCTTGCCCAATATGTCCTAATCTAGTGTGCCATAACACACAATTATCAGGGACATTATTGGAACTAGTAATATAAGATGCAGAATCAACTTTATTCTCATTATTAATAGTATCCAATACCATAAAACCATTAAGCAAATATCGAGAACCATAATAAACCTTATCCAAAAATAACTTAACACAATTATCCTCAAATTCGACTCGAAATCCCAAATTAATAAGAACTAAAACTGAAAGTAGATTTCGTCTAACTTCAGGGGCATATAGGACATCATGCAAATACAAAATAAGACCTCATCGCAGCTGTAGCTTGCAAGTACTGATCCCGAACACTTCAGCAGAGGCATGATTTCCCATGAAGACGTTGCGACTCCCCTTCTAAACGCGATGATAATCTACGTGGTCTGTTGCCGCTGAGTCTACAGTCCAAAGATGAACAGTTTCAGCCAACATAAGACTACTACATACATTAATTTCACGAGCAAAGTGGCCCAGCTTATCACATTTAAAACAAGTCATTTTAGTCTTGTCCTTCTTCTTTGCACTGCACTTTCCACGTTTGAAAGGCTTGTTCTTGGGACCCAGCGAATTGCTTTTGCCCTTTTGCCATTTGCCCTTACCCTTTTCACCGCCAAAGCCCGAAGCTTTGCGTTTCAAAGTCTGAGCCATATTGACCTCAGATTTCGGTTTGTCAGGTAGGAGGCGATCTTCCTCCAATTCTACATGAGACATCATCAAATGTTTTGATGCTTTCATTGTGGGTAAGGTGTAAGGTTTACCCTCATGTGTTCCCATGAAGGTGGAAAGGATCGGATGACAACTTGCACTTGTTTGTCATCTAACAACATTTGTCCAGTTTCCCCTAATTCGCTAATCATATTAGCCATCATTGTTAGGTGCTGCCTCATTGAAGTATGAGGCCGCTTAACAAACCTACCAAAATTGAGGGTCAACTAGCGCAGTCTAGTGGTAGAAGTACCCCCAAATTGCAGTTTCACAGCATTCACACAGCTTGAGCCGATTTGTGCTTCTTGAAACGAAGCATCAAGTCATTTCGCATACTACTCAGCATCAGTATGCGAGCTATGCGATCTTTGCGCTTGAAAGCCTGATACGGTTCCATGTCACTCCAATGCTGAGCAATGGTACCATGTTCAGGTTCAGCCATTGGGTGTGTTACAATTTCCAGCGAATCTTGCTCTTCAGGCAAGTACTGGATCTTACGATACCATATATCGCAATTTCTATCAATCAGCTTTTCACCTTGATTTAGGTTAGCGACGAAACTCTTTGTAGCAGCCATCTAGTCAGAGATAATAATTCACGTTCAGAGTTTGCACAACGTATTACGTATTTTATTGCTTCATACTTCAAATCAAACGTCCTAATAGTTCAGCATATGCTATAAAAACAATATATATGCAAGCATACAATCAGCTTTTATAAGCATATTCAAACCATAATAGTTCAACCAAAATAGAGCAATAAACAAATATTATAAATACTTTATATAATATTCAACCCATATTGTTTTCAATAAAATTGAAATGGAAAATCATATAAAAAAAAATCAAAGATCCTAGCCACTAAATCCTAAACAAAAATTATAAATGTTGTCCTAAGGTAGCCTAGGACACACATGCCTTGGTGATGTGTAGAAAGGACAAATGTGTTGTCCAAAATTTGGTCAAATTGGCGAGACACAGCGATAATAAAATGTCACTAGTGCATCTTCTTCAATATCAGAAGAGATTTCAATAACTTCTAGAGAAGAAGGCATATTGATATATCCATGACTTCAGGTTGGGGTGGAGTGTCAATAGTTTCATCTTGCATGCCATCTATACTAGATCACTGTGACTCATCATCACTTGAATCTGAGTCAGAATTTCCATTCCCTTCTAGATTAGGCTTCCAAGTAGTCCATCCAGAATTAGGAACAGCTCCCATTATTGTCCTTACCATTTCTACAATCAATAAAATAATTTATTTTAGGCTTTGTTCAATAGGCATCATTAATTGAATTTTTTAAAATAAATGCAACTTTAAGCATTTGTTGTGTAAGAGAGCAAACATCACAACCCTTATCCTAAATTGTCACTTTCATGCACCTAATCAATTTTCATGATAAAACAACACAATTAGTTTGTAAAATACGGAAACAAAACTAGCAACCAGGTCGTTCCTAGGAAAGAGTGGAAAGAGTGGGCCTTTCGTTAATACAAGGCGCAATTATGTAATCCCTTTCCTTAGACAAAACTTCCTAGACATTGTCGGTAATGTTTATCATATTTTACCAAAAACTAAGCATGCCATGTGTATCCAAAAAGGGTTAAAAGTATAATCTGTCGAACTTCAAAAATTATGAAAAATTTATAGAAAATAGAAAATTAATTTTTTAAGGAAAAAAAAATCATAAAATTTGGAGGTCTGTGGGGACCCGCACACACCAATGAGGTTGTTGGGCGCATAAGCCCTAGTCGGACCCGCCCGCTTCCAGACCCGGATCTGTTTTTTTTCTTGAAAAATAACAGATTTGAAACAAAACTTCAAAAATCATAGCTAATTATGCAGAGATCCAAAATTAACATACTGTATGTCATTGGAAAGCTAATAAAATTGTATTTCTACACATACCAGTATCAATATCTAATTCGATCTACACGATTTTATAAGAATTTTACAAGTTTCGGGTACAAATAACTTGGGTTGGCAATATCTTTCTACATAGCTTTTTTTTGTACGAAATTTATGCAGTGATCATCATATAACATGTCAAAGTATTTATAGTAAAAATTTCATACAATTTAAATAACATTTGATATTTATAACATAATTTTAGAGAAACACGCATATATTAACACGATTTTTCAAAAATAAATCCTATCATGCTTTTTTCTAAACAAACATTAAACATCAAAATTTAAAGTGTTGAAAAAAAAAAATTGGTTAGGCTCAACCGTTTTGCTCCGATACCGATATAGAATAATAAGGAATACCAATACCAAAGATCCATCGGTGGAATTGATCTTCTTGTATAACAGGATCGCCCAGGTCTTGGGTACGGTACTACGCTGAATCTGAAATATCCACAGCACAAAAACCTTTAGAACTGCAAAAGAAAGTAAACGCTCGATCTCACCAAGATTGGAGTATGATGAAGGCTAGAAAACAAGAGAACTTTGTGTTTCTGAAAACGTGTCTCTAGCCCTCTACAACCCCTCTTATTTATAGTGGGGAGAGTAAGACTTTTTGCTAAGGTTCTAACTGAATTAGAGCATAGTCTCAATTCTCAAATAGAATTAGACTAGTGCCTTTGAGTCCTTTAATAGGACATAAACACAACCTTATATCCTTATCCTTCAATTAGATAGGATTATATCTCTTATCCCTTTAACATGTATTGGGCCAACAATATTCCAACAGATTTTGCACAGTAGAAACAACTATTAATAGAATCTTTGCAGGGTGGAATTAGATTGTTTGAAGGACAGCTTGCTGTTTGTGCATGATGAAAACCAAGCGTTGATGATGACATCTTTACAGGTTAAAATGAAGAATCTTCCAAGCTTGCATCAGAAATAAACAGTTTAAAAGAAAGTCTACAAATTCTGCATTATGAGAAGCAAGCTTCAACTGCATCATTACACTATAAAACTGCAGAGTGTGCAAAGCTTGCATCAGAGTTAAAGAATTCAAAAGAAAGTATGCAATCCCTGCTTGATGAAAACAACGCTTCATAGGCTTCTTTGTAGTACGAATATAAAAGAACAAAAGTATTGCCTCTAGCAGAAATTTAAACTCCCTGACTTAGCCAGGGTACACAGAAAAACGAATTAAAAAAATATAAAAAATTGGGAAAATGAACTTGGAAACAAACGCAGAAGAGTTCAAATCCTTTTTTTGCTTTGGCTTATGGTGTCCATGCCTATTACTGTTTGATTTTGACATGGAAGCAAGCCTAGAATGCCTTAGTTTCATTGAAAGTAAAAAGGTACACAGATCCTGACAGAGAAATTCATGTCAGATAAAATTGGTACCAAAATAACCCATAATGGAACAGTATAAGATAACACCAATCACAAATGATAAATTTATGTCGTTCGAAATTGTCAATCTCTTGTTTTGTTCTCTTCGAAAACCTTATTTGGGCCAAGCCTACAGCAGAAAGTAATTAGTAGTAATTAACATATAATTCGACATAACATTTTTTTGCTCAAGACACAAAATAAACATCAACGCACCGCTGCCTTGTTCAACTCAATTGCATAAAGCTTCAGGTCTTTCTAATCCATTTGCCTTTCCATGCCTTGTATCATCTTTTCCCCCGCTTTGTCGAGATCGGGAAGTTGAAGTTCTTAACTTAAATGGCAACATCCACATCAACACTAAACCTAGCCCTGTTTACCATACAAAGCGATCCTCAGCCATGGCAATCTAAAAGAAAAAAAATTACATAATAAAAGCAAGCAACACATCCAAATCACGCACAACACTTGTTTGACGAAATGCTAAGGTTAAAATGTACATAACTTGCAGAGGTTGTTGGATCTATGGTCCTACATATCTGTTGGCACTAAAAATATTATGGGATAGGCCTAATCCATGTACAGGGCCCAAGGTGTAACCCATACGGTCCATTATTTTTTGAATCAATCACAGCCCATGAGCCCATTATATTGAGAAGGAGATAAAACCCAGTTGATGAGTAACTGCCCAGGTGGAGTTGTGCTGGGAGTGGTCCATGTAAAGTGGAGGGGGTTATGGCACTTACAACAAGGTGGTCCAGGTGGCAGCTTATGAGAGAAGTAAGGGAAGTTGTTATGAAGAGATGGTAATGGCTTCCAACTATCAAAAAATGACACAAATGAGGGGATAACTGCAGTAAGATCATGGTTTATGGGGGGAGAATTTCGTGCAAGACAGAGAGTATAAAAGCTGGTAGACAGACAGAGAAGACAGACACAAACAATCAGTCAAACAGACAACAAAAACTCAAGCCCAAAGGCACTTTCAAGGTTTCTAGCATTCTAGCATTTCAATTACTTTTCCAAATCCTTGTCAATTTCAAGCAAATATTATGTTGTTCATTCCAAATTCTCTTGTATTTATTCCTTGTCAAGTTTCAATGCCAACCATTGTTGTGTAAATTGTTCTTGGTGTCTATTTAGTCTTCTTCATTTCAATCTCAACAAAGCGCACTTCAGTGGAGTTGGGGAGTCTAGAACTATTGATGTCCCAAGATAATTGTCTAGATAGAAGTCTTATTTACATTTGGTGCATTTCATTCAAATTAGTATAAGAAACTATAAGCCTTGGCACACCTACAAATCATCATCACCTTGGGTCACTTTTTGGTGACAACAACCGTTTTTGGCACACCCAGTGAGACTGGAAAAGAAGAATCTCAAAACTACCATGGCACCGTGCACTCGTTTGTCAGGAAAAGAACCAATCGCTGGGGAGAATCCGTAGGAGGAAAACCCACTGGTTGAGATGGAAGAGGCTGCTAATGATGGTAGCACTGAAGAAAAGCAAGTGCTTATTGAACGACTAGCTGGCTTATCTAATGAAGCCGCCATTTTGTTTGAACGTTTGGTCAAAACCATCAAAAATCTGGAGGTACGTTCTAACCAAACAATTGAAGATGCCATGAAACAGGTTGAGCGAAAGTTAGAGCAGAAGTTTGAAGATATGACTACAAGGAGGCAATTCCCATCACAGAAAGGAACAAACTACCAAGCTGATGGTGGTTACAGTAAGTACACTCCTCCTCCAATGCACTTTCCATCTGGTAATGGTCAGAATTTCAGGTCTGTTGCATATGGAAACACTAATCCTATGAACAACCCAATTGTCTATGCAACTACTAAACCTGTTGGACCAGGAGGCAACGTTGCTGCAGGGATGGGTGCTACTCGTAGGGTTCAACCTATTATTCCACCACAAACACCATCTGTTGATTTGGAGACTCTCAGACAGTTAGTTCAAGATTTATATGGTCACGGCCTTAGATAGGTTAGTCGGCCAGAGTATTACAAACCCTATCCACCTTTTGTGGATGGGGAGAATCCTTACCCAAGGGGATTTAGAGTAACTGATTTCACTTTATTCTCTGAAGAAGAAGGGTTGTCCACCGTGGAGCATATCGGCCGTTTCATTGTGCAAGGTGGTGAATTGGCGAACGATGACAACTTTGACGACCTTCGTCTCAAGTTATTTCTAAACTCTTTGGCAGAAGCTGCTTTTACTTGGTATTCCACTTTACCAAGAAATTCCATCAACACATGGTGGGAGATGGAACGATCATTTCATACTTAATTCTTTAGAGCTGAACCAGAGGTGTCTATGGCTGAGCTATCCAGATTGGTGCAGAAGGCAGGAGAAACCACCGATGCTTATATTGCTCATTTTAAGAGGTTGAGGAATAGATGACGCATTTATCTACCTGAGTCAGAATTTGTCAAAATGGCCCACCAAGGATTGGAGATTAAATTGCGCAAAAAATTTCAAGGTATGGAATTTTATTACTTTTATGAGATGGCAGCAAAAGTAGCAGAGTATGAAGAATTGTTGAAAGAAGAAAGTAGGAGAAAGAAGTCTTCCATGGGAACTTACTACCAGAAGATGGAGATGGCTGCTGCGGAGGTGACTTCAAAAAAAAAGTGTGGGTATGTCCCGCATTATCCAAACCGAAAACAACTGAGCCAGTAAAGAAACAACCCATGGGTGGTAACATCAATTATACTTTTGATGTGACCAAAACGGAGGAGATTTTTGATTTTTTATGGCAGGAAAAGTTTGTTACATTTCCAGCTGGACATAAAATACCATCTCAGGAGGATACGAAAGGGAAGGAGTATTTCAAATACCATGACCTATGGTCCCATACCACCAACAACTGCTGGACTCTGAAGAACATGATTCAGGAGAAAATAAACAAGGGTGTCCTGTGATTCCCTGATAAGGAGTCGATGCTGGTAGATGAAGATCCAATTCCTCCAATGGCGACCATTATGCATTCAATTGATGTTGATCTTCGTGACTACCTGGAGCTTAAAAGGAAACTGAAGGAGAAATCTCAAGTATGGGAATCAAAAGCTCATAATTCTCAAAATTCTCAAGTCTACAAGGAAAAGAAAGGACAGAACCACGCTATATGCAACCACCAGCCAGCACCATTACCAACAAGTAGCAGTTGGTGAAACATAAGAAATTTCCAGCACCTCTAACCAGAACTCAGTTGAGGAGAAAGCAGAGGCAGTATGCTGCCTATATGAGGAGTCACTAGAAACCTCCAGTGGTTCAATGCAGGAGCTGGACATGGGTTCGCAAAGAGAAGAAGCAAGAGGATAACCATCAAGTGAAAAAGGGTCAACCACTTACAAAGGAGTTCATGGTGGGAGCAATTCAGGTACCATATGAATGTTCTACCACTACTTTAGTTTTACCAGCTGCTTGGCAGGCTAAGAAGCACATAAAAGAAAATCAAATGCCAAAGCTTGACCGGCTAGGGAAAGGTGATCAACCTTTCAGTTCAGTGATAGTGTAGATAGTGGATGAAGAAACCCCCAAAAGGGTTATATTGGAGAAACCTTCAATCCAAATGTCACAGCACATCAAGCCACTATATGTCAGAGCACAGATGAATGGCAGACCGATTGACAGAGTCTTGGTGGACAACGGTTCTGTAGTCAGTACCATTCCACGATCAATTCTCAAGCTGCTGGGTAAGAAAGAAGATGATTTAATTCCAACTGACGTGACTATGGTAGACTTTACAGGTGAAGTTACTTAGGCAGTTGGTATACTCCCAGTCGAGCCGACTGTCGGGCAAAAATCTTCCATGACAGCTTTCTTTATCATTAACAGTCAGGCAAAACACTAAGCTCTACTAGGAAGAGATTGGATTCATTCGAATTGGTGCATTCCATCCTCACTGCATCAGCTCTTGGTGTGTTGGAGAGGAAATGATGTAGAAATCATTTGGTCATTCAAGACTACATCAGATCAGGTGGAAGCCCGCTACTACCATGCCCAATGTGGACCAATTCAGTTCGCAACCAAGAAAGAAGAGATGCAAAAAATTGCAAGACAATTATTGCAACCAACGGCCATTGTTCCTTATAGGCCGAGGGGATCAGAGCCAATTATTGAAGAAGTTCTATGAGGTGGTCGAATGAAGAAGAGAAGATAGTGGCGGCTACAAAAAATAAGATTGTAGTACAAGCTACCATTGACAGAATTGTAATAGAAGAAATTAGTGAAAAAGAAATTATAGTAGAAGATGATGGTTGTTTAGCCACTAATAAAGAAGAAGAGTTGAACAGAAATAATTTGAAGGTAGCATCGGCCAAATTAGATGATTTGAAGGCCGAAACTCAAGATCCTTTGGAAGAAGTGAACTTGGGGGGCAAGAAGAGTCCAAAGTTACTTACATAAGTCTACCTTGGATCCATCTATAAAGGTAAAACTAATAGCTTTACTTCATGAATTTCATGATTATTTTGCTTAGGATTACCAGGGAATGCCAGGATTGAATAGAAAGGTGGTAGAACACAGACTGTCTATCAAGCCAGGATACAAATCATACTAGCAACCATCTAGAAGAATGTCTTCAGAAGTGGAGTTGCGTGTCAAAGAAGAAATACAGAAGTTGGTTAAGGCCAGCTTCATACGACCAACCAGGTATGCTGAATGGCTATCCAATATTGTACTGGTAGTTAAGAAAAATGGCAAAATTTGTATCTGGGTTGATTTTCGCTATCTATGATGGATGGTTATTCTAGATACAAGCAGATATTTGTTGCAGAAGAAGATGTTTCAAAAATGGCATTTAGATGTCCAGGAGCATTGGGTACCTATGAATGGGTAATGATGCCCTTTGGCTTAAAAAATGTTGGAGCCACCTACCAACGGGCAATGAATGCTATTTTTCATGACATGATAGGTAGGAAACTGGAAGTTTATATTGATGATATCATTGTCAAGGCCAATGACCATATGGCCGATCTCAAACTTGCATTTGAAAGGATGAGGCAATACCAACTAAAGCTCAATCCTTTGAAATGTACATTTGGAGTTAAAGCTGGAAACTCCTGGGGTTTTTGATTCACCAGAGAGGCATGGAGGTTGACCAAAACAAAGCTAAAGCCATATGTCAAGCTCAACCATCGAAGAACAAACAACAGCTCCAAAGCTTTCTTGGTCAAGTATATTACTTTAGAAGATTTATTTCTAATCTTGCGGGTAAGACCAAGGTATTCTCAGAGTTATTGAAGTTAAAGAAGGAGGATGCATTCAGATGGGAGCCAAAACACGAAGAGGCCTTTCAAACCATCAAGGCCTACCTAAGCAAACCCCTAGTTCTCATGCCACCCAACAGGCACAAACCATTGAAGTTGTATATATCAGCTATTGATGATTCCATTGGGTGCTTACTGGCCCAGGATGATGATGTTGGAAGAGAAAGGGCAGTCTACTACCTGAGCAGATTGTTGACAGATACTGAAAGGCGATATTCCGTGGTGGAAAAACTCTGCCTTGCATTATATTTTGCATGTGCCAAGTTAAGGCACTACTTGCTTCAAACTAAGATGTATATGATCTCAAAAATGGATTTGATCAAGCACATACTGACCAAGCCATTACTAACAGGAAGGATAGCTCTATGGTCATTGGCCTTGACAGAATTTAACCTCAAATGGAGACCACAATAGGCAGTCAAAGGGCAAGCACTTGTTGATTTCCTTGTTAACCATCCATGCCTACAAATTCCTGAGACCTGACAAGGCATGATAGATGCGCACACTACACCAATCTTTGAAGATGAAGGTGAAAGGGTGCTAAAATTCGACGGGTCTAGCACTGAGATGGCTGCTGGAGCTGGGGTAGTCATTCAATCCCCAAGAGGTACAAAAATCACCTTAGCTTTTAATTTGGATTTGATCGTACTAACAACCAGGCAGAATATGAAGCGTTAATCATTGGCTTGGAGATCTTGCTTGAACTAAAAGCCAAAAATATTCTGGTGGTTGGAGATTCTCAATTGGTGCTAAAACAACTGGCTGGAGAATACAAATGTGCTAGTTTTACATTGGCTCCATACTATAGGACAGCCTTACAATTGCTTGATGACTTCCAGGAGGTGGAGTTGAAGTACATTCCACGAGAATAAAATCATGAGGCCAACGGATTGGCCTAACCTTCTTCTGGTTTAATACTTCCAGAAAGTTTGGTACAACAAATCTTCACGGTGGAAAGACGATCTCATCCATCTATCAGAGAAAGAGACATGGCAGTTGAATGCCTAGCTCTTTATGATCAGATGGAAGATTGGAGGAGAGATATCATTAACCATCTAACATATCCCAATGATCCAACATCCAGAAAGGTCAAAGTGTTGCCACAGAGCTATGTAATGATCGAGGGTGAACTCTTCAGGAAAGGAGCTGATGGTTTGTTACTTCGTTGCCCTAGTTTTATTGAAAGTATGAAAATAATGAAACATGTACATGAAGGTATCTGCGGCGCACATCAAGCCGATCCAAAGATGAGATGGTTGATCAGGAGACATGGCTATTATTGGCCGACCATCCTGAAAGATTGCATTAAATATGCAAAAGGCTGTCAACAATCCCAGAAATTTGGCAACATTCAAAAAGCACCAGCGGCGGACATGCAGCCTATCATTAAACCATGGCCATTCAGAGGGTAGGCACTTATATAATTGGAACAATCTTTCCTGCCTCATCTAAGGGTCATCTTTTTATCCTGGTGGCTACTAACTATTTTACAAAATGGATAGAGGCAATACCCCTGAAAAAGGTCGAATAAGTAGAGGTGGTAGATTTCATCAAAGAACACCTTATTTTTAGATTTGGCATTCCAAAAACCATCACAACTGACCAGGGGTAAATTTTCATTGGAGGGGAGGTCAAAGCATTTCTAGAAGATTATGGAGTCAAATTGCTCACATCTACTCCAAATAAGGTGATCATCTCTATCTTACCGAAAACCATCGACGATAATCCCAGAGCATGGCACAAGATACTACCAGAGACATTATGGGCCTACCGCATATCCAAGAGAACAAACACTGTAACTAGCCCTTTTGCTCTCACTTATGGGCATGATGCAGTACTACCTATGGAGCTGGTGGTCCCATCTTTGAGGATCATAAAGTAACATGATCTATCTATTGAAGAATATTCAGAAGCTATGAACATGGAGGTGGAACAGTTGGATGAAAGCAGGATGGAGGCTTTGAACAGGATGATAGTCCAAAAGAAGAATATAGCAAAGGCCTACAACAAAAAAGTGAAGAAGAAAGTGTTCCATGAAGGCCAAATGGTGTGGAAGGTGATCCTACCACCAAGAATCAAGGACAGAGAGTTGGGCAAATGGTCTCCAAACTAGGAAGGACCCTTCAAGGTCCATAGAATTCTCAAAGGCAACGCATATTGGCTGGCAGACCTAGATGGTCAGCCACATAAGAGATTTATCAATGACATATACTTAAAGCCATATTTCCCAAGCATTTGGGAATCTACATCTATAATGATATAAAGAATGTAAAAGCAGGCTTTTTAACGGTCGCATATTATGAATAAAAGTATTAGATGGCCACAGGCCACACACAAAAGAAATTACAAATAAATGATTAGCAATTATAAAAGAAAATATCCGAAATTAAGGCCAAATAATGACCAAAATCAAGTACCAGTTGAATAAAAGAAGCGAATATAGATGGCAGTAAAATTATTTCTAAGAAACCAACCAAGGCCAAACAATGGCCAAAATCCAAAAATCAATTCAACATATGCTTCAAAGCCGACCAGGTATTCTGATGTGCCTGAAGGCGTGCTTAAGTTAGCTGCAAATCTGAAGACCAAGCTTGAGCATTCAGTAGTCTTGACTTGATGGAAGCACCCAGAGTGTTGAGATTTTGCTGAGCATCTTGGAATTTCTCATACACTGGTTTCTTGCATCATATTGCTACAAAATCTTATCTTTCAAACCTTGGATCTTGAGTTCTAAAGCCTTAATTTCTTCTTGAGCAGCAATGATATCCTTCTGAATCCCAAGGTCTTCAGTAGCCAGGTTTTCAGAGTTGGCAAGTAAAATTTCATAAGCAACTCGGTCGTTAGATAAACCTTCCAACTTGCTAGATAAAGCTTGTTCCTGAGAATAATCTTGACGAAAGGCAGTTGGTAGATGATGCAAATCATGCTCCAGACGAATGTGCCTATTTTTACTCTCAGGAGTTATCTGAGGATCTGCCAACAGAGTCTTCACATGCTTTAAAGCTTCCTTACCATCTGCTTCTTGAACATCTGGAAGATTTTTCTCAAAGAGTTGGACCAACCTATTGGTGGCATGCAGCAGTTCTTCCTCAGTTGGCACTTTGCTAGCAAGAGGAGGTGGAGTTAGGAAGGAGAAGTACAGACCTGCCAATGGATTTATCACGCTGGTTAGAATAATAGAGGTAAGTATTTCGAATGATGTTGCTGCCTGCATACATAAAGTACTATCATAAGTATCAAAGAATTATTTGTGGTAGCAAAATAAAGAAAATGAAAGATATCAACCTGAGAAGAGAGATGAGTAACTGAGCCAAAAGGTTGGTTAGAAATTTTGGGAGTGACAATTGGCTCATCTAATGGAGGAACTACTGTATAGCTGGTGGAAATATTTTCACTCTCATCTTCAGAAGCTTCACTATCATCATCTCCTGAAATTGTAACAGGCTCTGAACTGGATTGGGTGGTCTTTTTAATTCTAGTAGAAGATCGTTGAGATCTTCTCACAGCCACCACCTTCCTATTGATTTTTGGCTTCTTCTTGGGGGAGATTGGCTCACTTTTAATGTTCAATTTTCTAGAGGAAATTGGAATAGCAGGAATAGCTGCACAGTATGTTACCAGATCAGAACCTCATAAGACAGACAAGCAAACAGAAAAAGAGGTGAAGAAAGCATACTGGGCGTAACATCTGCAATGTTTGCCTCAGATTCAGTATTGAGAGAAGGAAGTGCATCAAGTGGAAGCAGACCTGCGTAATACCTTTCCCTCCAAGATAGAAAGTCAGAAGTACAACCAGGACTGAAAGGTGGTAGCAGCTGAAACACAAATCTTCTCAAAGCATTATTATTTGCAGCCACCTGGTTCTCAATCCTTTCTCTGGACTGAATACTGGTCCTATCTTCTCCAGGAGGGTTGTAATGGGAGAGGTGGTTAAGAGGTACATTTTGGGTATAACCCAACTGCCTAGCACAAAGTTGAGGATTGTAGGCCTCAAAGCCACAAGTAGGGTTCATGGGGTTATCAATATTGGCACATTCATGGAGGTACCGGGGTGTAACAAGATTGGCCCAGAAATCTTGAAGGATATGGTCCATTACCATAGATATGGTAACTTTTGAAGGTAACAATGGTATCAAAAGACCACCAGACAAAGTATAAGTTAACAAGAAATATTCAGAATCAGATTGATTGGAAGGCAAGGACAAGAAGAAATTGAAGATTTCTACAAAAGACCTATCATTGGTGCAACCTAAAACAGACTGTCCATAAGAAGTGAATTTGGCAAGTAGTCGATAGCCAAGAGCACGTAAAGCAGAGAAATAAGTAAACAACCAAGGTTGAAGAATCCAAAGGCTACCAGAAAAATGATGGTAGTTGGGTTTCTCAAAGGTGAGCAACGAAAGACAGTGATAAATACGGCCTAGCCAAATACTCCCTAAAGCTACATTATGACCTTCAGCTAGTGCGCATCAAGGGGAAGATAATCTTTGACAGGTTGATTAGCAAAGGTGCCAAAAACATACCTGTAGAGTAGACACTACAAGAACAGAGCATGCTCTTTGAAGGTAAGTTCTCCAAGGTGTTTTGTGGAGCTTAAACCCTGATAGGAAAAGGTTCTCTTTTCCTCAATTACTCCTACCTCGACGATTCTGACAGAAGTAAAGAGGTTGGGAGCATCTAGAGCTGTAATGGGCAGCCCAGTTAGGGCATACATATCCCTCAGTGTGATGGTCATATGGCCACCGGGGAAAGCAAAAGAATTTGTCGAACGGGACCAGAAGCAGCAGGCTGCTAAAATCAAAGCTGGGTCAAAGGGAATTGGCTCAAGAGTCATGTCAATAAACCGATCGAGTCCCTGCTTCATCCATTGTACACCGAAGGTAATTCGAAGTTGATTGACCCAGTCTCTCCATCCCAGAGGTGGTTTGGGCCTGGAACGATGTCGTTCCAATAGCGGTAACTTATTTGCGCGATTGGCAAGGAGTTCCTCACAAGAGAGTGGTGAAAAGCTTGTCATTTTCTCGGTAGAAAGATGGGAGTCAATGGGAGCAGTATTTGGAAGGAAGGAAGGACACCATCGATTGAAAAGGAAGAAAGGAAAAGATCAAGGCTTTCTCAAATAAATGAAGAAGTAAAGAGGCGTGAGAGATTAAGAAGCAGCAGCTCAAATTAAATAAGGTAAGTGAAGAGTTTGAATTTTAAATGGATTTTATTTGATAGTAACTGATATTTGAGAAGGATTTTTAAGAAGACCGAAAAATCAGCTTGGAATTCAACTTTGAACAGTTGAATTCAAGTTGGGGGGGCAATTATTGGCACTAAAAATATTATGGGCTAGGCCTAGTCTATGTACAAGGCCCAAGGTGCAGCCCATACGATCCATTATGTTTTGAATCAATTAAAGCGCGTGAGCCCATTATATTGAGAATGAGGTCAAGCCCAGTTGATGAGTAACTGTCCAGGTAGAGTTGTGCTGGAAATGGCCCATGAAAAGTGGAAGAAGTGGTGACAGTTACCACAGGGTGGTCCAGGTGGCAGCTTATGAGAGAAATGAGGAAAACTGGTATGAAGAGGTGGTAATGGCTCCAACTGACAGGAAATGACACAAAAGAGGGGATAATTGCAGTAGGATTATGGTTTATGGGAGAGAATTTAATGCAAGACAAAGAGTATAAAAGCTGGTAGACAGACAGAGATGGAGACACACAAACAATCAGTCAAACAGACAACAAAAACTCAAGCCCAAAGGCATTTTCAAGCTTCCTAGCATTTCAATTACTTTCCAAATCCTCGTCAATTTCGAGCAAATATCATATTGTTCATTCCAAATTCTTTTGTATTTGTTCCTTGTCAAGTTTCAATACCAATCATCGTTGTGTAAATTGTTCTTGGTGTCTATTTAGTCTTCTTCATTTCAATCTCAACAAAGCGCACTTCAGTGGAGTTTGGGAACCTAGAACTATTGAGGTCCCAAGATGGTTCGTTCAATTGTCCAGATAGAAATCTTATTTACATTTGGTGGATTTCATTCTAATTAGTGTAGGAAACTATAATCCGTGGCACAGCTACAAATCATCAACACCTTGGGCCACTTTTTGGTGACAATAGGGAGCATTTCTTTTTCATCTGCCTCCTCCATAAGAAACTTTTTTAAGATTCTGATGACCAGAGCTAGACCTTAAACCGGCACAAATATGCAAGTAGGATCTGAAAGTACCAATTAAAGTTTGTAATCAAACTCCTAGATAGGTCGGCCCCTCACCAACATGGATCCCCTGTTCCATCGGACATTCTTGGGCCAGGAGGTAGCTTTGAGGCTCCAACAACATGACTGGAATGTGTAATAACATCTATGGTTTCTTGATTTCACAAATCATTACCATCACATATGCTAAAAAACTCAGACATTGGAACAAAAGAATTCATACCTCACTGACCATATGGGCCCAAATAAGGGGAATGAGAAAGAGATTAGACTGAGTAAGATCAGATTGTGATTAGCATTAGAATAAACATCTCACATCGAAATCTAAAGGCCAAAAGACAATAAGAGCCGCTCTGCAAATTAGCATTACCATAATTATCTCATCTCTACACTAAATCCCTACAACAATCACGCAAGCAAGAAAATGGACGGGAAATCAATCATTGAAGGCGTTATCAAAAATCTAAGGCGCAACTCCATGGATTGAGGGACCATCCGATATATTCCTGAGTCTGAATAAGAAGCTATCTAACCATCAGAAGCCATTCATGAACTTAATCGTTGGCATTTGTTGTTTCCCAAAATCAACCGGCGCGAGAGGAGCAAGCAAAAATCCCTTCGCTATCTCCATCTAGTCGTCAGTTCGTCACGGAGAAGAAGATGGAGAAGTTGAGGGTAAGAAGCCATCGTACCATCAGGAACCATTCATGAACCTAATCGTTGGTGGCCTAAATTCTGGTTTTGTCGGTTAGTCATCCGTCTCTTCGTTTTTACCTCCTCTATTAATACTCTGTGCGACCTCTCATCTGCTTCCTTAATCATCATTTTTTTATTTTTATTTCTCAACTTTAATAACTCATACGTGGAACCGAGATTTGCGGAAAATCTATAAAATAATGGGGCAAGCATGTGATTAAAGGAAATATTGGGGTAAGACCAGAAATATGAAAAGACTGGTTTCGTTTTTCATATATAGTAATAGCGCAGACAGCAAAAGTGGAATCGTCCCTATTTGAGTTTCAGTTTTCATTCAAAATCGTTTTGTATTGCTCTAAGGTTTGTGTGAAGCTATGAATAAATAAAGTTAGCCACCAAACAAAGTATCACCTGCTCCTGGTGGCCGGTTCATTGTCAATACACAAAAACAAGAGAGACAAAATACCCAACAAAAATAATTATACAACCGACAACAATAGCAGCAGTTGTAGGAGAAGAAGAAGAGAAGCATTTAACAATTAAGCACAGTTTTTTTTATTACTTGTTTCAGGTCGCCAATTGGGTTTCGTAGGAATGTCTTCTGATCTTTTTGTTGTTGATGGTTCTTCTTTGTACCACCATTCAAGCCCAGAAGTGGTGTCCTGTGATGGTGGTGACCTTCAGTTCTTCTCTGACCCTTTTTATTCTTTTGGAGACTCAATTGTTGATGATATCTTCCAAGAAATCTCAAACATACCAAACCACCAAAGCCCACTTGATGAATCCCTTTTTGTCGACAAGTTTGGGTCTGGTTTTCTTTCTTCTCCTTCAACAACCCAGAAAATTGAGAGTTTAAGCCTTTATCAGACAACCCATTTGCAGCAGCAGCTCACCAATCGTTCAAATTTGACAAATGGGTATGGAGAATTTTTGGGGTTGGATGGTTTAGAGGTTAAAACTGAGGAATGCCAAGGGGATGGTTTTGAATCCTCTTACAATCACTCCTTGTTGCCTCACAGTTACAGCAGTCTTGGTATGAAAAACACTGCAAAAGAACTGATGCAGAGGAGCTTCAGTAGCAAGTCTTTTGATGGCAAACCTGGATTTCTCTTCCAACCAAAGTTTGATACTTTCTTAGAGTCCCCAAATTACCAATAGCAAGCTCTAAGCTTGCCTGCAAACAACTTTCTCGGTACCCACATACGGAGGGTCTGCAGCACTGGTGATTTAAAGGTAATTAGATTACCTTTTCAATCACATTTTCTCCCCTGTAAATTGCTCTGTTTCATTATGATTTTTAATAAGTAAAAAACTTTGTTTTTAGAACATTAAACAACATCTCACTAGACAAAGGTCTTTCTCAAGCCCTTTAGCTGCTTCGGAGACTACTTCTTCGCTAATGGAGGACACAAACTCCAAATTGGGGCGTTACAGTGCAGAAGAGAGAAAAGAGAGGATTTCCAAGTATAGAGCCAAGCGTACAAAGAGGAACTTCAACAAGACTATTAAGGTAATCATTTCACAAAGAGAGCAAAACAAGAAGAAAAATACATACTTCCCCTTTCACATTACATAACTGAAATAAGCAATTAATCTTACTGGTTTTGTTTTGTTTAATTTTTCTGTTCCAAGTATGCTTGCCGTAAAACACTAGCAGACAGCAAGCCACGTAAACATGGCAGGTTTACGAGAAATAATGAAACTGGTGAGATTGCCAAGGCTGCATGTTCTATCAGAGAAGAAGACGAGGATGAGTTCTGGGTATGTATTCTATTATTGTTTCTCTACTTATTCAATAACAGTTTATATTTTTAAGAGTGTTTGTTTGTTTGTGCTATCATAGTTCGATGGATTACGAAGAACAGGAGGATGCGGCAATAAGAGGAGGAAGAGGAGTATTTGTGGACGGTTTAGGCCAGTGCCAGTTCCAATACTTCTATGGCTACTGATTTAGAAATTAATGAAGCTTTTTTTTTTTTTTTTTTTCCATTTTAGGATTTTATGATGTTTTAGGACTAGTGATGATGACCCAGAAGCCTTTCTCTTGACCAATGAATTTAGAAAGGCATTTTCAAATAATAAGATAGAGGCATAGTTTACAGTTGATGTAATAGTTAAAGAGACTGCTAGTTCCAGTTGTAGCAGTTTTCTTGGATATCTTTTGTTTGTTATCATTTCCATGTAAATTTGATAATCAATAAAACAAGTGATTTGACTATAAGCCAACTGTTGAGTCAAGATATATATATGTATGTCGCAACCGGGGTCACGACGCGGACCGGCGATGAAAGGATGAAAGATGTTTTAGAGTCGCCACCAATTGATTTGAGTGCAATTGGACACTAAAAAATAGTCTACGAACCAGAAAATGGGTAAGGGGGTCTATTGAGTGTGGGGAAGGTATTAGGCACCCCACAACTCCCTAAAAGGTTACCTAGATTGATCTATGTGCTTTTTCTTGAAAAGTTATTTGTCCAATATAGAAGATATTTTGATTTGAAAAGATAACATAATTAAAGCATAGGCAGGAGCTGAATGTCATCAAGTCATCTTCCTAATTAACTTCAATTTAGTTACCATTATGTTTTCGAGTACAAATGATACATTAATTTGAAGAGATAACATAATTAAAGCCTAGGCAGGAGCTGAATGTCATCAAGTCCTCCTCCTAATGAACTTTAATCTAGGTATCTAGTAAATTAATTTATCATTGTGTTTAGAAATACAAATGACACTTTAATTTGAAAAGATAACGTAATTAAAGCCTAGGCAGGAGTTGAATGTCGTCAAGTCCTCCTCCTAATGAACTTTAATTTAGGTATCTAGTAAATTAAATTACCATTTACATTAAGGATAGCACAATTAAAGTCTAGGCAGGAGCTGAATGTCATCAAGTCCTCCTCCTAATTAACTTTAATTTAGGTGTCTAGTAAATTAAATTACCGTTTACATTTTATTTAAATAAGGATAGCACAATTAAAGTCTAGGCAGGAGCTGAATGTCATCAAGTCCTCTTCCTAATTAACTTTAATTTAGGTGTCTAGTAAATTAAATTACCGTTTACATTTTGTTTAAATAAGGATAGCACAATTAAAGTCTAGGCAGGAGCTGAATGTCATCAAGTCCTCCTCCTAATTGACTTTAATGTAGTATCTATTAATTTGTTTATGTGAAAATTTGGTAAAGACGCGGTTGTTGAATTGACGGATTTGTGGGAAATGATCTATGCACACAATGCTACTATACACTCTAAACATGCATTCTAAACTAAATACCCCTAACATGCATACTAATCAATTTAAATATGCATAAATAATAAATTACACTACTCTACACTACTTTCATTATTTTTCACTATCCTATTACATGGCTTACATTTACAAGGTTATGTATGCCAAATAAAAATAGGATAAAAATATATACAAATAACAAATGATAAATAATACAAATACAAATATGGCCACAAAACCCGGTCCATTACTTAAGCCCAATCCAATCTCCGAGTATGTATTCCGATCCGAGTGACATCGAGTTCGGCCCAAGTAGAATCAAGCCCGGTCCATATTCAAAAATCAAACAAACACAAACGTAATTTTAGCAAAGTAATACCATCGTGAAATACTCGCAAACGCGAACCATTTTCGAGTTGTACCAACATGGTATTTCAACCAAGTTTGGATCAAAAATTCATAGATTAAATTATCAATCAACATGCTGGCACTTAGGCATATACAAAACATAATCAACATGTTAAAGGTCAACCAGCCAATAGCAAACAAAACCATGAAATCCTCATACCAAATTCAACACAAAAATCAACTTAAACACAAGCAGCAAAACCTATAATCAACTAGATCAACATATCAAATGCAACCAGCAACTATCAACTATCAAACGCAACCCACCAGCAACCAGCAACCATACAAACGCAGCCAGCAACCAGCAACCATACAAACCAAACAGCAGCCAAACGCAATCGGCAACCAGCAAGAAGATCATATCAAACGCAGGCAGAATCCATCTATAATCAGCTAGATTTCATTTGAAAAACAGAATACCATACAGCTCAGAACATCAACCAACCATAACATCACCTATTGAGGTCTCGGCAAAGGAAATAAGAAACCACAAACTAGAAATGAAACCGTATAGAAGCCAGAATAGACCAACGGAAACAGAAACAAGAACAGAACCAGATTCAAGATGAGTGATAGAATCATTACCCTTGAAGAACTAGAATCCTTTTCTCCTATTTCTTCTCTGTTTTGCGGTTCCTCCGTCTTCTCTGTTTGTAGGCTATTTTGCTCTCTTACCCCAAATCCTATTTTCTCTTCTTGAATTTGTTGTGCGATTTTTTTCTCTTCCTCTTTTTTCTTTCCTCCCGTCTCCTCTTTTTCTTCTTTTCACACCTGATCCTACTGCCTCCTTTCTCTTCCCCTTTTCTTCTTTTTTCCTCCCTTTTTCTTCTATATGCCGGCTGCCTTCTTCTCCTTTTCACACCAAAATTCTCCAAACCCTCTTCTCTCTTTTGTTTTTTCCTTTCTTTTTTCTTCTCCCTCTCACCCGATTTTCTCCCTAAAGAAACCAAATCCCTTCTCCTCTTCGTGCGGCTGCCCCTCTCTTTTTAACATATCTTCTATTTCATAAAAATCCCAAAATGCCCCCCAAAACCCTATTTTTCTCTCTTTCTCTAAAACCCTCAAGACTTACATTTTTGTCTTTTCCTTATTTTTGTGAAACCCTAATAAAGGAACCACCTTTCTCTCTTAAGGATTTTCTTGTGTTTATTATTTATTTAATTGTCCTATTTTTTAGATATTTTATAGGGTTTAGATCTTTTGGGTTTAGGTTTGAATTTTTATGGGCTTACGGTCCAAGAGGTGGGCCTTAGGACTTTTGTATGCTTATGGGTCCAAGAAACAAGTTTTGAATTTTTTGTAAGCATGTGGGCCTATGAAACGGGCTCTTGAATTTTGAATTTCTGCATTATTATTCTTCTCTTTTCTTCTCTTTTTTTTTTGTTTTGTTTGGCTGGACGAAAATCGGGTACTACAGCTGCCCCCCTTTGTATGTCTTTTATGAAATAAAAGACAAACAAAGGTGTAGTCAACCGAGTTTCGTACGGGAACTGAAATGCGCGGGATCACTGTGGCCATTCCCGGCTTGGCCAACTGTTTGTGCAAGAAAATAAAGGGCACGGGATCACAAGGCCATTCCCGGCTTGGCCAAATGTTGGTGCAGAAAAATAAGGGGCACGGGATCACAAGGCCATTCCCGGCTTGGCCAAATGTTGGTGCAGAAAAATAAAGGGCACGGGATCACAAGGCCATTCCTGGCTTGGCCAAATGTTTGTGCAGAAAAATAAAGGGCACGGGATCACATGGCCATTCCCGGCTTGGCCAAATGTTGGTGCAGAAAAATAAAGGGCACGGGATCACAAGGCCATTCCCGGCTTGGCCAAATGTTGGTGCAGAAAAATAAAGGGCACGGGATCACAAGGCCATTCCCGGCTTGGCCAGAAATGTTTGTTTGAATTTATGCAAGAAAATATCCTTGAATGGATGAATGCATGAAGAAAATTGTATTTTCTTTTATTCTTATCATTTTGAAAATTTGATTTTGGTTAATTGTCGTAAGCACCATCACCCCTATCATCCTACAATCATCCATTATGAGAAGACTGCATCTTTTGATTCCACCCTATCTTCAATCTGCCATGTTACGCTTATGTTTGTATCTTTCATTCTCTTTTTGTCTGGTCTTTCCATCGATTTGCTACTTCCATCTTATTTCCATCAAATCCGACATACCTTTAATGCCAAACCCAAAGCTTTTCGGCTCCAGAATCTCTTGGGCCCCACTATGTCTTTTAACGTCATTTAATTTCTTCTAACTCTCTTAGAATTAAGAACACCACAATCTCTCAGGCTCCACCATGCCTTTTAGCACCATTTAATTTCCTTTAGCTCCTTTACAGTCAAGAACACCAAAATCTCTTCGGCTCCACCATGCCTTTTAGCGTCATTTGATTTCTTTTAGCTCCTTTACAGTCAAGAACACCAAAATCTCTCAAGTTCCTGCTAAGAATAATGTCCTAATACACTTGTCATGATTCTTTTATTACTTTATTTAACTTCCAACTAAATTCAATAGTATGGCAATGCTTGTACTACACGAGATTTCTGAAGGCAAGATATATAAGCAATAAAATCGTGAAGAACACAAGCAATGAATAAGGAATTTGGAAATGAACTGAATAACCTCAGAGAATTTTATTTAGAATAGATAGATAACAGGAGAGACTAATCAAGTATATATATGATTCAAGAGGGTTAGGAATAAAGGAAATAGCAGAAATTTTTACAAGATATAAAATGAGATAACTTTGATTCCGCACAAAACTGCCCCAGTTTTGTGCGCCCCTATTTTGCAATTATTGAATCTGACTACTTCCATATGAAGCTTCTCCTTCATAGACTCATCATGCATACCCCTAAACATAACCAATTCACCTTTGTACAGCCTCGCTATCTGTCATTCATTGTATTTCCTTATATTCATCTCAAATCCTCGAAAGGCCTTTGCCTCCTTCTCCTTAGTTGCTTTCACCACACCTTTCTGATCTTAATATTATTTGAAGCTCCCAGGAAGGGTTTTCACTTTAGTAGAGACTTTTCTTTTTTCCCTAATTTTTGCCTGAAGCGCCCATGAGGGGTTTTCACTTCAGCAGGATTTTTATTGCTCTAATTTTTGCCTAGACCGCCCCTTCGGGTTTTCAATCTAGCGAGCTTTTAACTCTAATTTTTGCCTAGATCGCCCTTTCAGGTTTTCAATCTAGCGAGTTTTTTTTTTTTTTTTTTTTAACTCTAATTTTTGCCTAGACTGCCCTTTCGGGTTTTCAATCTAGCGAGTTTTTCTTTTTTTTTTCTTTTTTTTTTTTGTTGTTTTTTTTTTTTTTTGGCAATGGGTAATACTTTTTGATGGCGTCTGCATTCACCGGATTAAGCAATTCTTCTCCATCCATTCTTGTCAAAATTAATGCCCCTCCTTCAAAAGCTTTTTTCACCACATATGGTCCCTCATAATTCGGTGTCCACTTCCCTCGGTGATCCTTTTGAGGTGGCAAAATCATCTTCAATACTAAATCTCCTTCCCTGAAACTGCGATGTCGAACTTTTTTATTATGTGCTTTCATCAATCTTCTTTGATACAATTGCCCTTTACAAATTGCTCGTAATCTTCGTTCTTCAATCAAATTCAACTGTTCATATCGCATTCGAGTCCACTCTGACTCTTCCAATCCTGCCTCCAGAACTACTCGAAGGGATGGAATCTCCACTTCGATAGGCAAAACCGCTTCCATGCCATACACTAAGGAGAAAGGCGTCTCCCCAGTAGATGTCCGTATTGAGGTCCGATAACCATATAGAGCAAAAGGGATCTTCTCATGCCAATCTTTGTAATTCTCCGTCATCTTCCTAATGATCTTCTTGATATTCTTATTCGCCGCTTCGACAGCCCCATTCATCTTTGGATGGTAAGGAGTCGAATTATGGTGATAAATTTTGAATTGGTCACAAAAATCCTTCACCATTTTACTGTTGAAATTCGTGCCATTATCAGTGATAATTCTTTCTGGGACTCCATACCGACAAACAATCTCTTTCCTCAAAAACCGAACAACCACGCTACTCGTTACATTAGAATACGAAGCAGCCTCCACCCACTTGGTAAAATAATCAATAGCAACCAAAATGAAACGATGCCCATTAGAAGCCTTTGGCTCAATTGGACCAATGACATCTAATCCCCACATTGAAAAAGGCCATGGTGATGTCAACACATGCAATGGATTAACTGGAACATGTGTTCTGTCTGCATAAATCTGACACTTGTGGCATCTGTTTGCATAACTTATACAGTCCCTCTCCATGGTTAACCAATAATACCCTGCACGTATAATCTTCCGTGCCATTGCATATCCGCTGGAATGATTCCCACATATTCCTTCATGAATTTCCTCCATAATTAGTTTAGCCTCCGCCATATCGACACAACGCAAGAAAACTACCCCATCATTCCTTTTATAAAGCACGTTTCCACTCAAGAAGAAAGATCCCGCTAATCTCCTGATGGTGCGCTTATCATTCTCTGATGCCCCTGATGGATATGCTTTCTTTTCAATGTACTGTTGAATGTCATGATACCACGGTTTACCATCAGGCTCTCCCTCTAAATTTGAACAGTAACCTCGAACTTCTCGTTTCTCAATCTTAATTAGCTGCACTTCCCCTTTTGGGTCTACATCAAACATTGCCGTCAAAGTCGCCAAAGCATCCGCTATTTGATTCTCCTCTCTTGGGATATGATCAAACTCAATCCAATCAAAAAACTTAAATAACTTTTTGATATGTTGGTAATATGGAATGAGCTTGTCATCTTTAGTTTCCCACTCATCATTCAATTGCCTAATAACCAACTGTGAATCACCATAGACCTGTAGCCTCCTAATCCCCATATCGATAGCAACTTGAATTCCCATCGTACATGCTTCATACTCAGCCACATTGTTAGTACATTCGAAATACAACTTAGCTGTAAACGGGATAATATTCTCATCGGGTGATATTAACACTGCACCAATTCCACATCCCATGATATTAGAAGCCCCATCGAACAACATAGTCCACTTTGCCAAATCCTTCTGATTCCCTTCTTCTATCGACACAGTCATGACATCAATATCTGGAAACTTCAAATCCATAGACTGAGCATCATCAATTGCTCCATCTGCCAAATAATCTGCTATCGCACTCCCTTTGATTGCCTTCTGTGTAACATACAAAATATCATATTCTGATAACAACATCTGCCATTTAGCTATCCTCCCTGAAAGAGAAGGTTTCTCAAAAATGTATTTGATAGGATCCATCTTGGAAATCAACCACGTTGTATGATAAAGCATGTATTGTCTAAGCCGATGTGCAGCCCAAACCAAAGAGCAACAAGTTTTCTCCAACATCGAATAATTTGCTTCACAACTAGTAAACTTCTTGCTTAAGTAATAAATGACATGCTCTATCCTTCCAGATGAATCATGCTGTCCAAGCACACATCCCATCGAACTATCCGAGACAGTCAAATAGAGAATAAGCGGCCTGCCCGCTACAGGAGGCATCAACACTGGAGGACTTTTCAAGTATTGCTTGATCTTTTCGAATGCAATCTGACAATCTTCGTTCCACTCAGTAGAATTACTCTTACGCAACAATTTAAAGATAGGTTCACAAGTAGCTGTCAACTGTGAAATGAATCTGGCAATGTAATTTAACCTTCCCAAGAAACCCCTAACTTCCTTTTCTGTCCGAGGGGGTGGCATCTCCAAGATCGCCTTCACTTTATCAGGATCTACCTCAATTCCTTTCCTGCTTACAATAAAACCTAATAACTTCCCCGAGGTCGCCCCAAATGTGCACTTAGCTGGATTCAACTTCAATTGATGCTTCCTTAATCGATCAAACAACTTCTGGAGATTCACAATATGATCTTCACCTTCTTTGGATTTTGCTATCATATCATCGACATATACTTCAACTTCTCTATGCATCATGTCATGAAACAAAGTGACCATGGCTCGTTGATAAGTAGCACCGGCATTCTTCAAACCAAACGACATGACTTTATAGCAAAAGGTTCCCCAGAGGGTAATAAAAGTCGTTTTCTCACGATCCTCTGGTGCCATCTTGATCTGATTGTAACCCGAAAATCCATCCATGAAAGAGAAATTTGAATGTCTAGCTGTATTATCCACTAAAACATCGATATGGGGAAGCGGAAAATTATCCTTCGGTCTTGCACGATTGAGATCTCTATAATCGACACACATCCGCACTTTTCCATCCTTCTTGGGAACAGGTACAATATTTGCCACCCATTCAGGGTATCTAGCCACTGCTAAAAAACCAGCATCGAACTGCTTCTTCACTTCATCTCTTATCTTCAAAAGCATATCTGCTTTCAATCTCCTTAGCTTTTGTTTCACTAGGGTACATTCTAGAATCAATGGCAACTTGTGAACAACAATACTTGTATCAAGACCGGGCATATCCTGATAAGACCATGCAAAGACATCCTGGTAATTATGCAACAAATCTATCAATTTCTTCTTGTTTTCTCCTTCGAAGGCAGCTCCTACCTTAACCTCCTTTTTCTCCATTTCAGTTCCCAAATTAACAACTTCTGTTACCTCTTGATGTGGCTGTATTATTTTCTCCTCTTGATTGACTTGTCTTAACATTTCAGGTAAAATCTCAATTTCTTCCTCTATTTCATAGTCAGATTCAACATTGCTAATGGGTGCATCAAAATCTGGTTCATTAAGTTCGTCATCTTCGTTATCATCATTTTCAATCCTGTTGAAGAAGTGAATAAAATGGCTTTGAGAATGGAGAAGAAAAACTCAAATGGGAATGAAGAAACATGAATATGGATAACTATCAAAAGACTCTCATTTCATGGAAAAGGGAATATGTACAAAGATAGAACATGCAATCGCCATACTATAAAATTTATTGAAAGCAAAGTAAAGCATGCTCATTACAAAAGACCCAAACGAAGGCCGTGAGCTGGGCCCACGATGGTAGTGCACTCGGGATTACTCTTGCAAGTTCTTGAGAGATACTGGGAGCTCCAGACTGGTCCAGTTGCCTAATTTGAAATTTGAAGGACGCGAGATGACAAAGCAAGGTCTAGCAGCCGAACTTTGTTCCTCTTCCACCACAGCAACTTGGAAGTCTTCAAACTGATCACACATATTTGCCAAAATTGCCCCAATTTTATCAACCGATTTTTCAACTGGCAGTTTTCCAAAAACTACCCCAGTATCAGCCAAACTTATCTTGTTCTGCATCCCTCCATACACAAAACTGTCATAAAGCCAAGGAATCGGTTTCTTTTCAACTTCCAGCTCCTTTCCTTCCAGACGAGCAAACCTCTTTGCCTGTTTTTCTGCCTGCGCACGGTTCCTGTCAACCCTAGTTGGCTTATAACCCAAGCCCCAACGTTCTGGATGTTTCACCATTTCTACTGGCTTCTTAATTCCTTGTCGATTCTTACCAAGTCCTTCTCCCGGGCGAAACCCCTTTTTCAACATAAATTTTGCTACATTCTTCGTAACCTTGGATACTTGTGGCTTTAAGGGAGAGAATCCTACCTTCACATAGCTAGCACTAGCAATTTCAAAAGATTGGAATGAACTCTCAACCCCCTCTGCCGGAGCATCAATAGGAGCATCAATAGGAGAACTATTAGACAAACTAGCAACCATCCATTCTGACTGGCCTTTTACTATATAAACCCTTCCATCATGAATAAACTTGAGCATCTGATGCAATGATGAGGGAACGGCTCCTGCAGTGTGAATCCAAGGTCGTCCCAACAGGCAACTGTAGGTCGGTGAGATATCCATTACCACAAATGGTACATTGAAAGTTACGCTTGCAACCTGTAAAGGTATTTCAATTTCTCCCATAATCTCTCTACGTGTTCCATCGAATGCCCTTACTACCATCGGCACTGGTCTTAAATAAGATCTGTCAATCGGCAACTTTTCAAAAGTCTCCTTTGGTAAAATATTGAGCGATGACCCATTATCCACCAAAATACTTGCTAATTCCTTTCCACGACACATGGCTGAAATATGCAAAGCTTTGTTGTGCCCCATCCCTTCAGGCGGAATATCATCCTCAGTAAAGGACAACAAATGAGAGGCCAACACATTTCCCACAATGCCATTAAAAGAGTCTGTAGGAATCTTGTCTGATACATACGCCTGATTTAACATTCTCATCAAGACTTGTCGATGCGGTTCAGAACTCATTATCAACTCCAAGATCGAAATCTTTGCAGGGGTTTTCTTCAATTGATCCACTATCATGTACTCACTCTGCCGAATAATTTTCAAGAACTCCTGCACTTCCACATCAGTTACAACTTTCTTTTTCTCCTCTGGGCGTACAAAAAGCCCTTCTTCTGGAATAGAACCTGATCCTTCAACTTCAGGTATTGCTTTCCCTTTTCTTATACGTTCAGCTTCAAGATCCACCACCGGATTCCCTTCTGGCTCATTTCTTGTGTAACATCTCCCACTTCGGGTAACTCCACTGACACCAGAAATATTATCTACCATTTCTCCTTGCTTTCCTCTAACTTCAACCTCATAATTCCATGGCACAGCCTTGTCATTTTTGTACAAAGGATCTATCTTTGATTTGAGTGGCCCAACTGGTGGCGCATCTTCCACATAATACTGCAAGACAAATTG
The DNA here is from genome assembly GCF_013401445.1 of Tripterygium wilfordii. Classification (NCBI taxonomy): domain Eukaryota; kingdom Viridiplantae; phylum Streptophyta; class Magnoliopsida; order Celastrales; family Celastraceae; genus Tripterygium; species Tripterygium wilfordii. The sequence goes on from NC_052247.1 coordinate 7,993,666, forward strand.
CGGAGCACGGTTCGGCCTAGGCCCTTGATAATATCCTCCTATAACACTAACTTCATTCGATTGGCCTTTCGCCTCAAACTTTATTATCTTCAAATCCATCAACTCTTGTACCTTCTCCTGAAAGCCACAACAATCCTCAATAGCATGTCCCCTCTGTCCTCTATGGAACTCACAAGTCTTCATGTCATCAAAAAGTCCACGTTGAACGGGCACATCCACTGCCACTTCCTCGACTAATCCTTCTTTCCTCAACACCATAAACAACTGGCCCAACGGCATTGCAATCTCTGATACCCATCTTTTTGTAGCACAAAATTCTTCAATGGCATTCACCCCCTCTTTCTCATGATTAGGCAATGGATTGTTGTTGACATTTGGTTTATTGATTGCACTAAGATCCAGCCATTTCGCTTCAATCATTCCCTGGACTATCCTTTTGAACTGTAAACATCCTTCAGTTGAGTGCCCGGGTGTACCTCCATGATATAAACATGTGGCATTAGGATCATACCAATGGGGATATGGAGGTTGGTGGACCCATCCCGGAACAGGAGCCACTGCTCCTTGCGCTTGAAGTTTCGTGAAGCATTCAGCATAGGTTATGGGCAAAGGATCGAAATGCTCAACGGGCCTTCTGGGTCTTTGGCTTTGGAAATTTGGACGAGGGTTTTGGTAAGTGTTTGGGTTTTGAAAATTTTGGTAAGTGTTTGGGTTTTGGAAGTTTTGGTAAGTGTTCGGGTTTTGAAAATTTTGGTAAGTGTTTGGGTTTTGCGAGTATTGATTGGGTAATGGTGCATTGAATCGGGGTGGATAAGGATTTTGGGTGTGGTTATGATTATAGTAGGCTCCTGGGCTTGACATCCTTGGGGCATTGCTTCTAGGGCGATAATCTGAAGTAGGCACACCATAAACAGCTGGATTTGAATCAAAATTCACAGAATGCACTTCAGCCTTCTTGCCTTTACTTGCTTTAGCTGGGTCTGATTTATCAAGGGTGGGATAATACAGAGTACCTCTCTTCATACATCGTTCAACTCGCTCCCCTGCTTGTATCATATCAGCTAAGTTACTATGACCGCCTCCCGCCAGATTGGAAGTATAAGGCTCATGGAGAGCATCAATGAAAGCGTTCAACAAATCCTTTTCTGAAAGGGGTGGAATTATCTGGGCTGCTAAATCCCTCCATCGATGGGCAAATTCCCTAAAGCTTTCCCCACTTTTCATTGCTGTGTTCTGCAGATCGTAAATGGTAGGGATCTTTTCTTCGTTATGCTTATACTGCTTCATAAACATTTCAGCCAAATCCTCCCACGAAGCTACTGACGAAGGATTAAGGGTATTGAACCATCTTTGAGCTGCCCCAGTCAGACTATCTTGGAAATAATGCATCAACACTTTCTCATCGCTTGCATATGGCTGCATGCGCCGACAATACATCGTTAAATGATCCAAAGGGACTCCAGTGCCATCAAACAAACTGAATTTTGGTAGTACAAAGTCATGTGGAACATTCAAATTCTTCACCAAGCACAAATTGGCTGGGTTCAGCATCCCTACAGCATTGAAACCCTCCATGGCTCTTAATCTTTTCTCCAACTTCTTGATAGCATCTATTGAGCTACTTTCTTTATTCTGAACTCCCTCAGTTACTACCCCGCCAATAAAAGTTCCCGCGGTATCAGCACCGACTGGGAAGGGATTCTCATGCCCATGAGGATCAACTTGATGAATGTAAGTTGTGTTCTGAGTCGTTGCCTGTTGAGAAACATATTGATGCTGGTGCAAACCAGGCAAAGATTGGTTACGGACAGGAGTGAACCCGGGTGGGTAAACTGGTACTTCTTGGTGCAAATGATTCTCAGGAACCTCTGGTGTTTCAGAATTTTCAGCTACTCCCTTTCCTTTCATTAGCAACGCCATATTCTTCATCAATAAGACCATCTGCTCTTTCAATTCAGCTATATCCTGATTCTGACTATGCTCACCCGTTTCCTGCTCCATATTCTCAATAATTCTTGATTGTAGGCGAGTCTGATAGGGGTGTCGATGGTGCTTCTTGGGCGCTATGATTATTTATGATTTTTCTGTGCATTATGAAAACAACGACATTAGTCCTCATTTATTTTATTTTAAGAACATGCATGCATGTGGTTATTATTTGTGCAAATCCTAAGTACTCCTTACAATTAACAAGATGATTTAAAAAATTGATCTATTATATGTGCAATAGTTATGTATATGAAAAGTATATATGTACATGTATGGATGATTAACGAGTGTGCAAGCATATATGGACATGTATGGATAATTAACAAGCATGCACATGGGTACAACCTAGGCTAACATATACATGGCAAATGTATGAACACGTGTGGTTTAAGAAATGTGTATACAAGTGTAATCTAATTGATGTGTCAAGTACATATGAATATGTAAATAAGGGATAAAGATACATGGTATATAAATGTACAAGACTATAACATAATATAAGCATGTGAAATAAATAGTTAGGGATAGGAATGCCCCATTTGTTCCTAAAATGGGTAATACCGCCTAAAAATGTCTGGAGGTTTAGAACCATGGCTACAGTTCATCTATGGTGCACAGGATGGTTTAACTAACTAATCGAGAGGTCTCTGGATCAGGTGGCTTTTGCTCCATTGGATCACAAAAGCCCATCCCTTAATGTCATAAGAGGACGTCAATCCAGGAAGGTGTCTTCCCCCACCCATACAGGGAAGTGAATCCCATGAAAGTGGTAGGTCAACCTTCACTAATCACTAAGTAACCCGGGTATAGAGTTATGTGTGTGAAGTGATAAGTGAATGTGTGTGCGGGGGCATACAAACCAATATCCCTAATATTTAAATCTCACAAGGCCCATATCTGATGAAGAAATCTACAACATTGAACAAATCCATCAAATTCTTCAAATTTAATATACAAATACAATGGGAACTAACATAAAAACTATACAAGAAAAGCACGAAAATCAATCATACAGGCTCAACCCCTTTGGTATAAAAACCAATGTCCCCAGCAGAGTCGCCAGTTGTCGCAACCGGGGTCACGACGCGGACCGGCGATGAAAGGATGAAAAATGTTTTAGAGTCGCCACCAATTGATTTGAGTGCAATTGGACACTAAAAAATGGTCTACGAACCAGAAAATGGGTAAGGGGGTCTATTGAGTGTGGGGAAGGTGTTAGGCACCCCACAACTCCCTAAAAGGTTACCTAGATTGATCTATGTGCTTTTTCTTGAAAAGTTATTTGTCCAATATAGATGATATTTTGATTTGAAAAGATAACATAATTAAAGCATAGGCAGGAGCTGAATGTCATCAAGTCCTCTTCCTAATTAACTTCAATTTAGTTACCATTATGTTTTCGAGTACAAATGATACATTAATTTGAAGAGATAACATAATTAAAGCCTAGGCAGGAGCTGAATGTCATCAAGTCCTCCTCCTAATGAACTTTAATCTAGGTATCTAGTAAATTAATTTATCATTGTGTTTAGAAATACAAATGACACTTTAATTTGAAAAGATAACGTAATTAAAGCCTAGGCAGGAGTTGAATGTCGTCAAGTCCTCCTCCTAATGAACTTTAATTTAGGTGTCTAGTAAATTAAATTACCGTTTACATTTTGTTTAAATAAGGATAGCACAATTAAAGTCTAGGCAGGAGCTGAATGTCATCAAGTCCTCCTCCTAATTGACTTTAATGTAGTATCTATTAATTTGTTTATGTGAAAATTTGGTAAAGACGCGGTTGTTGAATTGACGGATTTGTGGGAAATGATCTATGCACACAATGCTACTATACACTCTAAACATGCATTCTAAACTAAATACCCCTAACATGCATACTAATCAATTTAAATATGCATAAATAATAAATTACACTACTCTACACTACTTTCATTATTTTTCACTATCCTATTACATGGCTTACATTTACAAGGTTATGTATGCCAAATAAAAATAGGATAAAAATATATACAAATAACAAATGATAAATAATACAAATACAAATATGGCCACAAAACCCGGTCCATTACTTAAGCCCAATCCAATCTCCGAGTATGTATTCCAATCCGAGTGACATCGAGTTCGGCCCAAGTAGAATCAAGCCCGGTCCATATTCAAAAATCAAACAAACACAAACGCAATTTTAGCAAAGTAATACCATCGTGAAATACTCGCAAACGCGAACCATTTTCGAGTTGTACCAACATGGTATTTCAACCAAGTTTGGATCAAAAATTCATAGATTAAATTATCAATCAACATGCTAGCACTTAGGCATATACAAAACATAATCAACATGTTAAAGGTCAACCAGCCAATAGCAAACAAAACCATGAAATCCTCATACCAAATTCAACACGAAAATCAACTTAAACACAAGCAGCAAAACCTATAATCAACTAGATCAACATATCAAATGCAACCAGCAACTATCAACTATCAAACGCAACCCACCAGGAACCAGCAACCATACAAACGCAGCTAGCAACCAGCAACCATACAAACCAAACAGCAGCCAAACGCAATCGGCAACCAGCAAGAAGATCATATCAAACGCAGGCAGAATCCATCTATAATCAGCTAGATTTCATTTGAAAAACAGAATACCATACAGCTCAGAACATCAACCAACCATAACATCACCTATTGAGGTCTCGGCAAAGGAAATAAGAAACCACAAACTAGAAATGAAACCGTATAGAAGCCAGAATAGACCAACGGAAACAGAAACAAGAACAGAACCAGATTCAAGATGAGTGATAGAATCATTACCCTTGAAGAACTAGAATCCTTTTCTCCTATTTCTTCTCTGTTTTGCGGTTCCTCCGTCTTCTCTGTTTGTAGGCTATTTTGCTCTCTTACCCCAAATCCTATTTTCTCTTCTTGAATTTGTTGTGCGATTTTTTTCTCTTCCTCTTTTTTCTTTCCTCCCGTCTCCTCTTTTTCTTCTTTTCACACCTGATCCTACTGCCTCCTTTCTCTTCCCCTTTTCTTCTTTTTTCCTCCCTTTTTCTTCTATATGCCGGCTGCCTTCTTCTCCTTTTCACACCAAAATTCTCCAAACCCTCTTCTCTCTTTTGTTTTTTCCTTTCTTTTTTCTTCTCCCTCTCACCCGATTTTCTCACTAAAGAAACCAAATCCCTTCTCCTCTTCGTGCGGCTGCCCCTCTCTTTTTAACATATCTTCTATTTCATAAAAATCCCAAAATGCCCCCCAAAACCCTATTTTTCTCTCTTTCTCTAAAACCCTCAAGACTTACATTTTTGTCTTTTCCTTATTTTTGTGAAACCCTAATAAAGGAACCACCTTTCTCTCTTAAGGATTTTCTTGTGTTTATTATTTATTTAATTGTCCTATTTTTTAGATATTTTATAGGGTTTAGATCTTTTGGGTTTAGGTTTGAATTTTTATGGGCTTACGGTCCAAGAGGTGGGCCTTAGGACTTTTGTATGCTTATGGGTCCAAGAAACAAGTTTTGAATTTTTTGTAAGCATGTGGGCCTATGAAACGGGCTCTTGAATTTTGAATTTCTGCATTATTATTCTTCTCTTTTCTTCTCTTTTTTTTTTTGTTTTGTTTGGCCGGACGAAAATCGGGTACTACAATGTATGTATAAATCTTGACTTTGAAATGGATCTAATGCAAATGGTGGCTTGGTTATACAAATTGTTATAATGTTAATCCCCCCAATTAATGAGTACCAACTAAGTGTTGACCTAAAAGATGGGGAAAACAAAATTGAAATTGATTGCTGGTGCGATCCAAAGAAGAAATGGGTCGGCTTAGAATGAATTGGTGGCATTACAAGTGCTAATTGAAAACAAAATACTTTATGGGATACTGTGGTAACTTCTTGCAAATGAGGTCACAAATTAAATTTTTATGCCCAATAGTTTCAACGTTATTTTCTTTTATAGAGAATTATCGGTTATCAAAAAAATCTTAAAATTATGTTATATACATTAATATTATATTATGCTGTCTTGGAACCCCCGAAGAACGATGAGATTATGAGAATAAAAATGTCTCTAATGAGATATTTTTGCTAAAGTTAGCACAGCTTAGGGGTTGATGCCAAAGTGTTTTTGGTACAACTTGTAAGGCAGATGCTTTTTTCAAGGAACTTCCATAACAATATCTGAATATAGATATGATTAGATTCTCCTATTGCTTGACTGTGTTTTCTTTGTTAATCATACACAACTAATCTACTACTAACCTACATTTTCTGCAACCACATTAGCTGTTGTAAAAAAGGAATATAGATTATTAACAAATTAATAGGATCACAAGATTTCTGCTTGGAATTAATTTTAGGGCTGTCAACAGGATTAGTTCAGACTTTAACTTGATCGAAACCTAAACCTATTTAGTCAAATATATGTGTAATGGATCGGTCCCGATTTATGCATACTCGATTCAATAGGATCTAACCAACTAAATAATTTTATTAACACATATCATTATTAATTTAATAAATTTATATTTATGAGAAAATTAGAGATAAGTCCCTCAGTTAAATGTTTTGTTCCAATAAGTACACTCTAATAAGTTTTGTTTCATAAAGTCCATCAAGTTTAAAAAATATTTCATAAGAGTCAAAAAGTTATAAACATTTATTTTATTGACAGAAATACCCTCATCTTCCCCATTTGACACTCAAATATGAGCTTCTTCCTTTGGCGACAATTTCGGCCAGCCAATGGGTGAGAATGATGCAACTAAGTCTTGGTTTCACTTTCGTGGTGGTGGTTTGCGGTGGCGGCGTCTCCGACGGCTAGATCAAACACTTTTCTTCGTGGTTGACCGCGACTTCAAGGTCAAAATTAGGTGGAATCGACAGCTGACGATGGCGAATGATGGCCAAGAGCTAGTCGTGGTGCTCCGACGCTTCATTTTGGTGGGTCGGACGGCTGTAGTCCACCATGCCAACGAATCTGCTAATTTGTTATCTATTTCGAACTATTGGTATGTTATTTGTTTTCATATGTTATCTATTTGTTATTTGTTATCTACTTCTAATATACATTATCTGTTTCTTGCAGGTAAGTATGATGAAACAAATAACATTGTGGGGGAAGCAGATAACATTTTGGCAAACATATAACATTTCAACATATTCAAAAAAGATAACATATAAGTAGATTCAAAACATATCCATCATAATAAGAACTAGAAGAAAAAGAAAATACAAAAAACGAAGAAAGGTGATGCGTCTTTTCAAATATAATACTAAAACCGATATAATATCAACAGACACAAACACAAATATAATTTTAATAGATGAATTTTCAAATTTTCTTTTTCTATTTTCTCTCTTTAGAAGCGTAGATCTTATTAAAGAAAAAATATCTAGATGAAAGAGATCAACAAAAGAGATCGACGGAGGAAGAAGAAGAACAATCGTCGATCTCTATCACAAGCGAAATAAGAAGAAGGAGAAGAATACAAAGAAAGATATCGCGGAGGGCAGATCGGAGGTTTGTCGTCGAGATCTAAGGGAGAGCATATTCGTTGGCGTGATGTCTAGTTCGTTTGCGAGTTTTCATCAAGGCAAGGGGAGAGCTTTTAGTCTTTTACAAAGAAAGGGTATTTAGGTAAATTTATAACTTTTGTCCTTATTTCTGAAGTTTTTTTTTACTTGTCTTTATTGGAATACAACTCTCTCATTTTATCCTTATGCATAAAAGCCCTATATTTATTAAACAAATTGGATCGGGTTGAGTAATCAGATCTGTCAAAGTAAAATGCACAATGACTTCTTTATCTAAATGATGTACTTAAGAAATGTAGGTGACTAGTTTTAGTGTCTTTTAGGAGCTGCCACTTGGCGTAGCCTAATTGGTTATTTTTTTGGACTTGATGTGTAAAGAATCTTGCCTGAGGTTGGGAGTTCGATTCTAAACTGTTGTCACTATTTTCATATGGTTTGCACTGAGTCTGGGCCTAACTAACATGTTGAATGGATTGTGCGCTAGCCAACCCGAGTTTGAGCTCAGTGAGTTATCATTTATATAAAAAAATGTTTTAGGAGCTATCCTTCTTTACGGTTGCTCTCAAAGACTCAAACGACTAAATACATGCATGTAGAAAAGTAAAAGTTAGTGCAAAGTTAGGTGCACTGTTTTCTTGTTCCAACATAGAATCAGAAATTGATTGATCTACTACTTGCCGCACTAAAGAACAAGAAGATATAGCAAATCAAACTTGTCATTCTCTTTGTCAAGCAATCATTGGTTAATGCACGAGAGGAAACACAATCAACTGGACATTGACCTAATTATGTATGATGCTGCACCGAGAATTTTACCCTGCTTAAATGCAATTAATCAAGGAACATGTAATTGAGACAGCTTCCATAACCAAACTTGGAAAAGAAAAGGAGAATTACCAAACAAGAAAAAAAATTTGTTCTTTGTGTGTGAAAGTGAGGCCTTCATCTTCCAATCAAAGTGCAGTCAAAAAGAATTCCCAAACTACAGGATATGGTTTATATATTGAGTTATGTTTCAACCCTTTTTAGAGTTGTCAAATCTATGGTCTAATGATGGCTTAGCACAAAAAATTAACTTTAAAATTACAGTTAGAGAGTGTGCATAGCAAACCTACTCTATAAAGGCTATACCTTTGCAGCAAATTCTTTCATAGGGACAAAGAACCATGAAAACTGCTTCAAATTGCAACAGTTCACAGTTCGACAAGTGAGATCAGTTAACCAATTTTGACAAGTGAGATCAGTTAACAAAGCCACAATAGCTTTAGTCCTAAACACCTTACTCTAGTTCTTCGCAATATATATGTTCATGGAGTACAACCCAAATCTTCGGGATGCGATTGCTATCAATTGAAAATTGGGCTTATCACACATAAGGACATATTGTAAAAGTTGTGTTCCATAAGTACAAGTAAATAAAAACATTAAAAAAAAAGGATAAAAGTTACAACCTTACTAAAATGCCCTTTCCTCCTCCTTCTCCTCCTTCCTCCCCCTTTCTTGAGCCACTATAAGGGAAGATTGTCGTCCATCCATTATTCCTGGATAACAAAACACCAAAATGAAGCTCCATGGCAGCCTGACCAAATCTCAATCATCACCAACCGTCGACGATCACTTGAAAAATAGTTCGATTCGACCAACACCGGCGACCACCACTACCACCAATCAACTCACTGGAACAAGGCACATCAAATCTAGAACTCGATCTAGTAAAATAAGTGAAAAGCGTTCTAGTTTTTAGATTTGATTTTTTCGATCTGCAGAAATAATATTTGTTTCATATCTATAGATATTATATCTATTTTGGATATGATAATATTATAAATTTTAAACAAAATTTTCGTGTTTCAACCTTCATTGTGACGACATTACCAAATAAAATTCTCGTGTTTCAGTATTCAAACATATACAATAAAATAGATATAATGAAACAGATAACATATGAAACAGATAATAAATTATCAGATTCGTGGGTATGATGGACCATCGTCGTTTCACCACCGTTCAAGGTCGCTAACCAATCAAAAAGAAGCGTCGAAGCACCACGACTAACGCCCAGCCATCATTCATCTTCGTCAGCCGCTGATTTCACCAGATTTTGACCTTAAAATCACGCCCAACCATGAGGAAAAGTGTCTGGTCTGGCAACCAAAGATGCTGTCTTTGCAAACCACCACCACGGGAGTGTAACCCAGACCTAGGCGCACCATTCCCACCTATTGGCTGACCAAAATAGTCGCCAAAGGAGGAAACTCATAATTGGGTGTCATATGAGGAAGATGAGGGTATTTTAATCAATAAAACAAATGTTTATAAATTTTTTTCCTTTATGGAATATTTTTTAAAACTTGATGGACTTTATGGAGCAAAATTTTTAACGAAGTGACTTATCTCCAAATTTCCGAAAAAATTCTTGAAACGATTAACATATTGAAGATTTAGTGTAGTATTCATGTGTATTTTAAAATTTTCTTTTCTCTGATCATAGCAAGGAAGGGGATCATGGCATTCTTGTATTTGTATATATTGATGCCCTAATTAAGAAAATTACATATTTTTGCGCTAAATATGCAAACGAAAATGACATGTAGTCCATTAGTTTGGTAGCACATGGGAGTTTAGCAGGTTTATTCCATTGTTTTAATCAATGAAATAGCTTTATTCCGTCCTTTTATCCCAAAATTCATTGTCCAAAATTTAATCTTTTAATATAGATTCCATTTTTTTAAAACACAGTTTAGAATTCATTGTTTTAATTTAGGATTCATTGTTTATTTGAAATTCCATCGAAAAAACAATGGAATTTGAAATTCCATTGAAAAAAACAATGAAATTAATATTTTACCGATAAAACTCATCGACAATTGATCTTGTTAGAAAGAGGTTTATGCACTGATTCTGAATATGTAATTTTTTTAAGAATCTAACATGTATTTTGAGAGTTAAAACGTTTTAAAATTTCGTTTAAGAGACTTGGACTCCCATAGGCTACCATTATATGAGTTACCTAGCACTATTGATATACAAAGTCATAGCCTTTCATCAATATTAAAAAGATGTGAACATTCCTCGGTCAAGAAAGACCTTATAAGTCCTATAGAGACAAGCCTATAACAAATTAATCAATAAAAAATTCCAACGGAAACCCAAAAAGAAACAATGGGTATCTATCAAGAACCTCAAAGAAATTACAGAGATCAAATCTTGCCAATCCATAGCTTTGCATTATATTGGTTAAAATGATAGCATATATGTTGTTTGAAATGTTCATAGTGTTTGGATCACTTTATGCTCGTAAAGTATATGTTATTTAAAATGTTATGACAACTGATGTACATGGATATTCTACATTTTAATTTAAATATAAGATAAAATATATTAAATATTTAAATAAAATATAAATATTTCCTTACATTTATTTTACTAATAAGTATTTTACATATTTAAAATAAATTTAAATAATTTATATTATACTTGCAAAATCAGTATAGAATGATATCTATTTTGTACAACAATGGGTACAAAAACAATGGAAAAAAATCACCAAAAGTCATTAAGGGCAATGCATATAAATATATTACATTTATATTACATATTTAATCAAGGCCAAGGTATTTTCGTACAAAATATTAGAATGCTAATGAAATTGTTCTTACAAGTAACATTTGAATGAAATGGTCGTTTTATACTGATTGAAATGATGGGGCCAAAATTACCGTTTGGTAATGTTTACACCATATTCTTGCAGGCCAAATGGGCTGGGCCTGACTTAAAGATTGGGCCTGACAAAGGTAGAAAGTTTTGGGCTGTGCCATTGTGTCACGGCCCAGTCTGATGGAAGTCAGTTTGGGCCTAATGAAAATGGGAGGATTGGGCAGTGAAATTAGTATAAAAAGCTACCCCAAGATGTATGGTTAAATAAGAGATAAGATCGAATCAAGATGGTTCCTATTATTAAGGTAGTTGTCTACAATCATGGAACACCACCATCTCATAAGAAGTTAACAGACATGAAGCAAGTGCCACACCTCACAAAGTTACTGGCACAACAGTTGAAGAAGGTGGAGCACACTTGACGAAATTTTGGAACAGTGATAGTCATGACAGTCATGGCCTGTTATTCAGTTTTCATGGAGGTTTCGTGGAAGTATAAAGCTGGCGGAAGAGAAGAAAACAAAGAACACAAAAAATCAGCACAAAAATCCAATCCAACAGCATAAATCATCTTAGTTTTCAAGCATTCAAACTATTCAGCTACTGTCTACAAATACTCAGTCATTTTTCAATTTTGCTCATGCAATCACTTGCTTTCCACCCATCATATATATATTTCGTTCATCAGTGAAGTATTCCATTTCGATATTTTCTTCCATTTGTGAATGTTCTAGTGAAGCGCACTTCAGTGAATCTAGAGTTCCTTGAAGTTTCATGTTGAGACCATGATTTAATCCTTTTCTTCTTACAATCCTTTTTTTAGAAGTTAGATTACAAGTGCAATCCCAACAAGATCTGCTTTTCACATTTTGAGATTGACTGCAAGTCTCTAGCACACCTGCAATTGTTTGATCAGCACAATGATCTCACCACCATAAAGGGCAGGATTGATCTTTTGGCACTTGCAGCAAAATAGAGCCAACATCCTTTTAGCACACCTAGTGGGACCACAGTCACTTTGATTGAAGATGTCGCCAAAAACACGAAGATTTGAAAGAGATATTGCAACAGGAAGTGAACTTCATGAGGGAGATCCTACAACTGTAGGACTTAGCCAATCAACTTATGGAGATGAAACACTTTCTCAAGATTCGCCACCAAGACCGCATGCTACTGTAGGTAGGCCTTCAAGTCTAGTTTAGACCGAGCAGACCAGTGCATTGGATGCAAGGTTGAATAATATTGAAGCCAATCTCATAGCCATGTTGCAAAACACAATCCAAATTGCAATGCAGCCCATTGTTCGTTCCTTCACGTCAAATGAGGTGGATGAGATGGTTTCCAAGTTCGAAAAAAAAAATATGAAAGGTCCTGGACTCGGGGGGCGTGTTTCTGGATATCAAGATTCTATCAATGATCATAATCAACATAATCACTCAAGGTACACCCCATCTCACAAGAGGGATGAAAGCATTCCATCTGCTGTTAAGATTGGTATTGGACGCTCACTAGCACCAAAGGTGCAGTCACACGTATTTGCAACTACCAATCAAAATAGCTCACTTGCAGTCTACTAGCAGAATGAGGTAATCAACACTAATCACCAAGAAGGTTCTTCTCAGACTCCTGGGTTTATTGTCTATAGCAATCATATTGTTCAAGCTCCACATGTAGATGTTGATGCAGTCAGAAACGCTGTTCAAGAACTCTATGGACTCGGTCTCAGACAGGTTGGATGTCCTGAATATCACAAGCCATACATGAAGTTCATTGATCGGGAGAATCCATATCCCCAACGATTCAAAGTTCCAGAATTCGCCCTATTTTATGGAGAAGAAATACAATCTATTATGGAGCACATCGAACGCTTTACTGTCCAGTGCGGTGAGTTGGCCAAGTTTGAGAATTTTGACAATTATCGACTTCGTCTCTTGTCAAATTCCTTTATAAGGCTGACATTCACATGGTTCTCTACATTACCAAGAAATTCTATTGGGTCTTGGAGGGAAATGAAGATGACTTTCCATACACAATTCTTCAAAACTGAGCCAGAAGTTTGTATTGCTGAACTGTCCAAGTTGACACAAAGATCTAGAGAAAATTTCGAGGCATTCTTGGCTAGATTCAAAAAGATACAGAACCGATGCAAGATTTTCCTTCCTGAGACTAAATATGTGAAGATGGCTCAAAGACGTCTTGATATAGAGCCTAGCAAAAAATTTCAAGGTATGGAATTTCAAGATTTTTATGAACTTGTAGCCAAGGTTCACAGAGTATGAAGATCTGCTCAAAAAAGAAGCTCGGAGGAGGAAGAATTCAACAGGCACTTACCACCAAGAAGTGCAACACGACGTGGAGACTACAGATATAGTCAAGAATGCAGGACCTATCGCATGTCCATCCCTAGCCAGACCTAAAGATGGACCAAAGAAACCAACCAACAATGGGCTGCAATATACTTTTGATACGACCAAGACTGAAGAGATCTTTGACTTCCTGCTTGTAGAGAAATTCTTATCATTCCCTGCTGGCCATAAAATACCTACCAAAGAGGAGTTGAAAGGCAAAGAATATTGTAAGTACCATGATCTCTGGTCATATTATACTGTTAGTTGTAGGGGTTTGCGAAACATAATCCTGGAGAATATCAAGAAGGGAATTATCGGATTTCTTGACAAAGAAACCATGCTGGTAGAAGAGGATTTGTTTCCACCTGTAGCAACAATCAATGTAGTCAAGCTTGACTTGAGGAGTTTGCTGAATAAAAATCGCTATGAGCAGAAGATTAGTCAAGAAAAGATGCAGAGGTGGGAATGGAAACCTAAATACCCAGATAATGTGCAGATTTTGCCTAGACAGAATCGCCAATCAAGAGATTCAATGTTGAATCATAGGCCTGACAAACCAAGGTAATTCATTCCTTCTAAAAATGATAATGATGTGAAGTGGCATTGGGTGAATCAGCGTAAGTTCTCTCTGTCACTCACCTGGACTCAGAAGCGTAGACTGTAGAGGCAGAACCTTGTTGCCAAGTACAGGGATGAGTCATTCAGAAGGATGAAAGCAGCAAATCATCATGATAGATGGTTGAAGTCATATCATCCATAACATTACCACCAGAAATCAAAAGAAGTTCATCATTCAACTGAATGGAATGGTCCACCCAAGTATTTGATGAGGGTGGAATACCAGGGTCCTCTAATCGAGTCTATCCAGATGGATGAACTTAGATAAAAAGTAGTCAAACCCAAGAAATATCCTGGCAGAAGGGCAATTGAGGATGTTGAATCAGTGGGTAGTTCGTCTACGGAGGTTAGTCATACTTTTGATTGTTTCATGGTAGGAACTATTCCTGTCACATATCAGTGCAATATAGTTATATTGCCATATGTATATCGAGCACATGAGGACTGCGAACCAGTTAAAATAGGAATAGAAGATGTAGAAGAATGTTGGAGTATAATCATCATCATACTATTGATGAGCATAAACCTCAAAGATATTGGAGAAACCTTTCTACACCATGACCCAACACATCCATCCACTGTATATTCAAGCTCAAATGAATGACCACCCTATCAGTAAGGTGTTGGTAGACAATGAGTCAATAGTCAACACAATGCTAGTTTCAGTGTTGAGTTCTCTTGGATTGATAGAGGATGATCTGATCTCAACGGATGTCACAATGGCAGAATTTACGGGAGACGTCACCAAGCTTGTAGGAGTATTGCCAGTTCAACTGACTGTAGGCAGTAAGACTTCTTTGACTGTATTCTTTGTTATTAATTCCCATGCCAAATATCATGGATTACTGGGTAAGGATTGGATTCACCAATTGGTGTGTATTGTCCTCTTTGCATCAACTCTTACTATTTTGGAAGGACAATGATGTAGAGGTGGTATAGGTAGACAGGAAGCCATTCAAAGCTAATTCAAACAACGTATAAGTTGGATATTATGATGAAGACTTGGGCCCAATAAAGTTCTTTGGTCACACTAATGAAGAAGGTCCAAAGTATTTGTCTGTCTCCAATACAGAGTTCAACTTTATCTTGAAGAAGGCAAATGAGATGTTCCGACCAAAGGCAATTGTGCCATACAGACTGACCTCAGTACCTATTAATGAAGAAGTCCCATGAAGCCTCTCGCTCCAGAAGAAAGAGGGATAGTGTTGGCCACAACCATAAAAGTTCAAATGCCGGCAGGGAATCAAGAATGGGAATAGAACGGAGCTAAAATGATCTTTGAAGATGAAGAGTTGGCACCTGAAGGTGACAAAATTCAGATTGAAGACCAGAAGAAAGCGCCACCAAAGATGGATGATTTGAAAGCTGAAGTTGAGGATCCACTAGAGGACATCAACTTAGGGACGGAAGAGGATCCCCGAGTTATATACACCAGTAAACTTCTAGACAACAATATCAAGGTACGGTTAATTAAACTGTTGAAGGAGTATCGAGATTGTTTCACTTGGAATTATGATGAAATGCTAGGGTTAAGCCGAAAGTTGGTACAACACCGACTTCCAATCAAATATAACTGTAAACCAGTCAAACAAGCTCCAAGGTGAATGTCAATAGAAGTAGAGTTGAAAGTCAAGGAGGAAATCTAGAAGTTGCTGAAAGCTGGCTTCATAAGACTAGTTCGGTATACGGAGTGGCTATCTAACATAGTACTAGTGGTCAAGAAGAATGATAAGATCCGTGTGTGTTGATTTCAGGGATCTAAATACAGCTATTCCTAAAGATGTGTATGTGATATCGGTAGTAGATATGCTGATCGATAATGCATCACAGAACAAAGTACTGTCCATGATGGATGGGTACTTAGGTTACAATCAGATTTTCATTGCAGAAGAAGATGTATCAAAGACTGCATTCAGGTGTCCAAGAGCTTTAGGGACCTTTGAATGGATTGTAATGCCATTCAGACTCAAGAATGATGGGGCGACCTACCAAAGAGCAATGAATGTTATATTCCATGACATGATCGAGCACTTTTTGGAGGTGTATATTGAGGATATCGTTATTAAATCCAAGAAAGTTGTTGATCATATTGCACATTTGCAGAAAAGTCTTGATAGAATGAGACTACACCAGCTCAAACTTAATCCTTTCAAGTGCACGTTTGGAGTGAAAGCTGGGAACTTTCTTGGCCTTTCGATTTGTAAGAAAAATCGTTTGTAAAATAGAGTTTTAGGTTTCAAAATTTTTGTTTATGCAACGGAAGCTTTTTAAAACTCCATACATGTTCATGATCCTTTTAGAACTACATTCAATCAACCCAAGTTTGCAGAATCCTAGTTATGTGATTTAGAAAAATACCTTTTGGATTTTTCGGATGAAGATCCGTAAGGAGAGTTCAACAATCTATTGATTGTAACCCTTGAAAACTTGATTCCAAATCCGGTGTATTGTAGATGAGATTCAGACTTCTATTACTTGTAAATCTTCCTCCTTATTCCCTAGAATCAATCCTTGATGTGGAGAGTGGTCTTACAACAAAGATCATTAGCACCAAACTAATGAACTAAAACGAGAGAATACCTTGGAAGAACTTTTTCTTTTTGTCTCTCTTGTATGGCCGACCAAGCTTGGTATTTATAATACCCTTGGCCGACCCCCACTGTAGGGTTTCCTAGAGTGGGCTGGTTATAAGCTTGTGCAATACAATAAGCCCAATTCTCTCTTATTTAGTTCATAACCTATTTGGTCAAACTCAATTCTTATTTGGGCTAAGCAGGGGACCTACAAGGGAAATAATATATGGGCTACACCATATTTAAAAGTCCAAACCCATCATATAAGGTTTTACTTTTAAATATGAATATTAGTATTTTCCACCAAAAAACTAATATTGAATAACTCCCCATATTATCTCAAATTACAATTTGAGTCCCTCAAGTTATAATTGTTTAATTCACCTCCTCACATTAAGTACCAAATACCCATCAATTGAATACATGTCACTGACATCATTTATTTAATCGATATCTATAATCCTTTTGCAAATCTGCTTAACTCATTTGCTTGTGCCGGATTAATTAAAATCCGCTTGCAAGACTTAGGCACAATGCGGTGACCCAACTTCCTTGGAGTTAGTGGCCTTTATTTTAGACCTCATCCTTTGGTAAAAATCAAAGTTCCATACACCATATGCACACGTAATGATAATCATCAATAAATTAAGAGCGTAAACAATTCAATAACAAATATACAAATGTACAATTGTTCATACAGTCAGCTAGAACAATTGATTTATATTTGGTCCGGTCAAGACACACAAAGTGTTCTAGTATGATAAGGTAAAGCAATTCCCACTTTCTATCACCAAGATAACCGATTACAATATCGCACCACAACCATACCGATGGTATGTCCAACTCCATCTAGGTTGTGACCTAATCTCATATTTAATAAGAACCTATGAATTTATCTTCTGTATGTGTTGGCACCAAAGATATGTTGGACTTAATGGGTTTAGTCCATATGTAAAGCCCATGGTGCAGTCCAACTGGTGAGCCCTACCAATTCATATACTATATTAAATAATAGACACATATGTCATTCATCATTCTCAATTGAAAATACAACTAAAAATATTTTATTCATAAAATAAAATAGTTAATGTATACATAAAATCCGGGCTTTTAGTATACACTCTCAACACGATTCACCAAAGAGGCATGGAGGTGGATAAGAACAAATCCAAGGCGGTCAGGGATGCAGCTACACCCAAAAACAAGAAAGAGCTACAACACTTTCTTGGTCAGGTGAACTATTGGAGACGGTTCATATCTAACCTGGTAGGAAAAAAAAAGAGTTCTCAAACTTGTTGAAACTCAATAACGAGTCAAAATTCATGTGGGAACCACAACATGAAGAATCTTTTCGTAAAATCAAGGGCTATCTTTCCAATCCACCAGTATTGGAACCCCCAATTCAAGGAAAGCTGTTGAAGTTATACCTATCAGCATCTTATGATTCCTTAGGCTATTTGCTGGCACAAGACAACAACCAAGGACATGAGCAAGCCATCTACTATTTGAGCAAAGTCTTGACAGAGACATAAGTCAGATATGCCATAATAGAAAAGATGTGTCTAGCATTATACTTTGCCTACACAAAACTCAGACATTATCTTATCAGGGCAAAGGTATATGTCATTTCAAAAACTTACTTACATACTGTCCAAACCAATCATGACAAGCAAAGTGGGCAAATGGTCACTGGCTTTAATAGAGTTTACTCTAGTTTGGAGGCCGCAACAAGCAGTCAAAGGTCAAGCACTTGCAGACTTTTTGGCGGATCACCATTCAGTAGAGTACATGACGGAAGATAAATAGGTCCTATCCATATGCTATTCCAATCCAA
Organism: Tripterygium wilfordii; assembly: GCF_013401445.1. Classification (NCBI taxonomy): domain Eukaryota; kingdom Viridiplantae; phylum Streptophyta; class Magnoliopsida; order Celastrales; family Celastraceae; genus Tripterygium; species Tripterygium wilfordii. Next base: position 8,012,224 of record NC_052247.1, read on the forward strand.
ATCCTTGGGTGCTGAACTTTGATGGATCAAGCACTGACAATGCTGCGTGAGCAAGAATAGTGATTGAGTCACCTGTAGGTATGAAATCCACATTATCTTTCAATTTGGATTTTGACTACACTAACAATCAGGCAGAGTACGAAGCTCTCTTGATCATACTGGAGATCCTGAAAGAACTTGATGCACAAGACATCTGTATACTGGGAGATTCACAACTATACTGAGAGATTCACAACTAGTGGTGAAATAGTTGACTGGGAATACAAATGCAATAGTCTTGCATTAGCACCACATTATGCTGCATCCATTCAACTAATAGGTGAATTCGAGGAAGTTACTCTCAATCTTTTACCTCGAGAAGGGAATTGGGAAGCGAATGAATTGGCTTAGACTACACATAAGATCATCCTAGAGGAGAAGCGTTTCCACCAGTCAATCAAAGAGAGAGGAATGCCAATGGAGGTGCTGAATGCTCTAAGCCTTAGCTTATGCATAAAGGAGAGCTTAGCACAGTTTAACTTAGTATCCAAAAAACACATCACATCAACCCCATTCTTTTTCATGAAGCTTACAGCCCCATGCTGCTTGAGAGAGCTATTAAGCCATTTGATATTCCATGTGGCAATGATCATTGAGTACAAGAGGAGTGGTAACCCCCTCCCCTGCCAGCCTTCTGATTTCCATTTACTACAAGCTTCTTTTTAGAATTACTTTTGATAGTAACCCTTTCCCAATTGTTCCCATTAGCCCTAGTAACCTTACTCTTTGGAACTGTTGTAGATTGTCCCTCAAGAGTTTGTTTCTTCTTTCCTTTCACCAATTGCCACCCCTGATCAGAAGCTTTGAATTGCATAGGGTCAAAATCAGGCTCATTAGTATGATCCGAGAGTTCAGTAACAATTTTGCCCTTCACAAGTGTTGTAGCCTGAGAACCTGACCCTTCTTGGCTCAAAGAAACTGGAACAGTAATCTCCCCCAGTCTATAAAAGACACTATCCCTCTTAGCAACCTCAGGAACATCACCATTTTCCCTTCCATCCTAAGCCACAAGAGCCTTTGTAACTGAAACTTTGGAGCACACCCCAACAGTATGCCTTAAAACCTTACATTGTTTACAAAACTTAGGGAGAGTTTCATAAATCACAGTTTGTTCCAAAGGATCACCATTTAGAAGTAAAATATCAACTGAATGTGGCAAATCCCCCATAAGGTCAATCTTAATCAGAACCCTAGCATAGGATAATTAGGACATTATAGCAGTAAGTTTATCACATTGCAAAGGCTTGCCAACACAGCTAGCAATTTTTGAAAGGCACCTAGTTGACCAACACTTCAAAGGCAGGTTAGGGAATTTCACCCAAATTGGGACCTTAGACATCTCATTATCATCAAAATCAAAGTATTCAGGGATTGGCTTCAACACAAGAGGCCAACCATAAACAAGATAAGGACCTCCACTTAGAACATATTCCTTGTCTTTCTCCTTAGCAAACTGATAAACTAACCAGCCTGAGTCATGAATGGTCAGATCTTCACACTTCCAGGTTACTTCTATCAAACTCTTCAAAGCTCTATAACCAGGAAATTTTCCAACTACGTAACCAACTATACAGTTCTTCCATATATCACAGTTTTTATCAAGATCCTCCATAGACAGAACATAGTTTTGGTTCACTCTAGAGTCATGATAATGTTCAAGCCTAGGGAAGTTATGAGAGCTTCTATTTGAGCTAAAAGATCATTGAGACAGGTTCCACTCGATCTTTAACAATGGAAGGAGCCTTTAGAGCAAGCACCGTGTTCTTTAGTAAACCAAGTTGGGCTTCTTCTTGAACCTGCTTCAAGGATTTTTTTCTCACGCGAACCAGCAGGCAGGGGTTTTTTCTTAGTTTTGGCCATTGAAAGAAAAAGAGGCAAAACCAGAAGAACTGACTCGGTAATAAGGTGTGTCGTCAGAGAAGAAAGCAACTTCCTAAAAGGAGGAGAGCATCTCTCTCTAACTTTCTCTCTCTTTCTTTTTTTTTTATCAAAATATAAGTATATTAAAGATCAAAAAGTGAAACAATACTGGAATGTCCAGAAAGTCTATATACAAACAACAAACTCTGACTAGCCAGGGTAAACCAAGCTTGGTAGAAAACAACCCAAGAAAACCAACCTAGCTAGAAATACTAAGTGAAAGGCAGAACATAAAATGAGGTTAGCCAGGAAAACCATAAGAAGTAGATTTCAAGTCTAACCCCATCAATCAACAAACAACAGGGTAGCAACTAATCAAGTCCCCAGCAGCTCCAACATCCCTACCAAAGCACCAGAAACCAACAAAAACCAGAGACCGAAGCTCAGCTCCAGGAACCATCAACAAAGCTAACAATACTAGCAACCTACAAATAAGCTTCAATAGCAAGCTCCACCAGATTCCCCATCAACAAACAACAAGGAAACACCTAGGAAAGGTCACCAAAAGCTCCAACTTCCCCACCAGAACACCAGAAACCAGGAATAACCAAAACCAAAAACCAGCAATAACCAAAACCAGAAGCAAGCAGCCCAGCTCCAAAACTAACATCATCAGCAACCAAGAAAACCAACTGCAACAACAAGCTTCACAAGATTCCCCATCATACAACAAGCAATAGGGAAGTAACAGAAAGGTCACCAGTAGCTCCAGCTTCCTCACGAGAGCACCAAAAACCTACAACAAAAACCACCAGCACCAGCACCAACTCCAGCCCAGCAAAACAAAACCAGACACAAGAGGTTGGTAAAAAACCAGTTAGCCACCTAGACAATCGTAAAGCCAGAAGCAAAACATGAAACCATAAGCAAGGAGAAACCCTCTCCCAAACCAATACACCAACAACCACCAGACACAAACTGGACCAAACCCAGATCCCTTCCCAGTAGCTGAAGGACCAAGCTAACAGATCAGCAAGCAACAAGATTTTCATCCTCCAACATTAATAATGGAGTCTTTAACATGAAAATATAGCACAGTAAAGAACATAACTTGAAATCTATGAAACATGGAATCCACTGATTTACAAGTATTTTCAAAGACCCTTATGTTTCTTTCCTACAGATCAGATACACCACCAGGTCTAGAGACACTCTCCTCATTCTAGATTCAAGACCTTTCCTGCCAGACTTTAAACCCCTAATGGCACTATTCAGAGTTACCATGTGCCTATTTATCCTCAGCCAGATCTTAATCTTTCTCCATAAAAGCGAGGTCCAATTGCAAGCAAAGAAAAGGTGCCTATGAGACTCATCTTCTTGCCTACAAAAAAATACAATAAGTGTCTGTAGGAATAAACCTGAGTCTATCCCTGGTTCTAAGCTTTCCCATACTTGTCAACCATAAAACAAAGCTGTATCTAGGCAGGGACCAATGTTCCCAGACCACCCGCTCCTAAGGGACTATAGCACCTTTTTCCCTAAAAAATCATAGGCATTAGCAGAGAAAGTTTTAGAACCATTCTGCCAACTATGTAGTCTGGTAATAGCTTGAGAATGCCCCCCACACTCTCTTACACTAGCTGGTCCTTAAGAAAAATAATAGACTTCCAAAAAGGGGATGAAGTTCGCTACAGGCCAGCATTCCATATGGAGTAATAAGAAGAGTAAAAGTGATGAACCCATTGAATCCAAAGAGTATCAGTTTTGAGATGGATATTCTAGAGCTGCTTGGCTAAAAAGCTTCTATTCCTGGCCTTAATGTCAAACAAGCCCAAACCTCCTTCATTCTTAGGCAAACAAATAGTCCTCCAAGCCACCAGAGCAGAATTCTTCTTCAAAGTATTACCACTTTATAGAAAATTCCTACAAATGCAAGTGAACTGACTGATAACTTGAGCTGGTATAGGAAAAATACTGAGCCAAAATTGCACCATTCCCTCCAAGATAGATTTAAGTAACTCAAGCCTCCCAGCATAAGACAAGTGCTTCCCCATCCAACTCTAAATAGCTGAATTGAACTTGTGCAAAAGAGGAGAAAATTGGCTAGCCAGTAACCTGTGGGGACTAAGAGGAACACCAAGATACTTAAAAGGAAAAGAACCTTCTTTAAACCCAATATCTTGTAAGATAACTTGCTTAGAAGTATTACCAACTCCTCCAAAATAAATGGAAGATTTGCTGCCATTTATTTCCAAACAAGAGATCCTCCCAAAAATCAATAACTGCTGGTGTAAGATCTGCACAGAGGACCTATCTCCATGAGAAACCAGAAGGATGTCATCAGTAAAAGCAAGATGACAGATTCTATGAGCACTACACTTTGGATGAAAATGAAAACCAGGCTTTCTAAAGGCAACATTCAACATTATAGAAAAGTACTCCATACAAGTGATAAACAAATAAGGAGATATGGGATCACCCTGCCTCACTCTACTCTTGCCATGAAAGAAGCCACACAAATCACCATTAGCAGCCACAGAGAAGGAATTGGTTTCAACACACTTCATAATTAGGTTAACAAAACGATAAGGGAAACCAAGCATTAGAAGCAAGTGCCTTAGAAAAGGCGACTGAATAAAATCAAAAGCTTTCCTAAAGTCATTTTTAATGAGACATCAAGGAGAAGCCCTTTTCTTGCCATAGTGCCTTAGAAGCTCTTACGCCAAATTGATATTATCAGCCATGTTTCTACCTCCTAGGAAAGAATTATGGGCAGTATTTATGATACCTTGAAGAGCATTAGCCAATCTGTCAGCAAGAATTTTGGAAATCACCTTGTAGGTGACATTACAACAAGAAATATGCCTAAAATAAGCCACAGTGGTCACATTAGCAGACTTAGGCACCAGAGCAATGATAGAGTGATTAATTTGCCTTAAAATCTCACCAGAGACAGAGAAATTTTGAATGGCCAGATAGAAGTCATCCCAACCACATCCCAGGACTTTTTGAAAAAACCAGAAGAATAACCATCTGGCCCAGGGGCTTTATCATTACCAATACTGAATAAGGCCTCCTTGATATCTTCATTAGTCTTAGGAGCCAAGAGGAACCCATAAGGAGCTTCATCAAGACAAGGCCCACTGTGAACAGCCTCAACATCCAGGGGAAGAATATCCTTGGAAGAACCAAGGAGCTGCTAATAATAACTAACAAATTCTCCCCCAACTTCATCCATTGAAGTAGTGAGTAAACCATTACCACACTAAATAGTAGGGATGTAATTTCTTCTGTGCTTCTGACTCATCAAAGCATGAAAAAAACCAGAGCCTTTATCACTTTCCTTGAAGAAAGTAGACTTAAGTTTCTAACTGTAGAACATTTTCTCAACTGCTTTTAGATTCACCGGATTTAATCTCAACTGCTTATCCTACATCACTAGCCGAGGATTATCCCTATCATTTTGCAGAAGAGTCAAATGAGACTCCAAATCAGTAGTAGCTTTAGTCATCTTTTCAGAGATGTGACTAAAGTGAAGTTTATTGAGCTACTTCAGAGGCCCTTTCAAGAGCTTGAGCCTTTTACAAAGAATATACATAGGAGAGCCATAAACATGAGAATACCAATAAGCACCAACTAACTCCAAGTACCTAGGATGATCATCCCACATATTGCAAAATTTAAAAGCTCTTTCACCCTACTGTTGCCTAACACCAATCTGAACCCTAGCAAGAGAGTGATCAGAAAGAGCACCAAGAGTAGAGAAATGAACATGAGACTGCATTTGCAGAGTAGGCCAAAAAGGGTTCACCATAACTCTATCAGTTTTACTCCAAATATTCCCATTAGACTAGGAAAAGTGACAACCAGTAAAGTTCAAATCAGCAAGACCTAAATCAGAACAACACTCCCTGAAATCAAAAACTTCATAGCTGGTAATAGGATCACCATTATGCTTATCAGCTTGAGAAAGAATGGAGTTGAAATCCCCAAGAATAATCCAAGGAGAAACAAGAGACCACTTCCTCAAGTCCTCCCAAATACTTCTCCTAGCAGTGATAGTATTGAAACCATAAACAAAAGTGGCAGCAAAACTGAATTGATTCTCTAAACTAGTAACATTCACATGAATGCCCTGAGCAGAAAGGTCAACCAAATCAACTTTAACAGTGGAAGGGTTCCAAAAAACCACAATCCTAGCAATACTGGCAGTATCAACATTAGCAACAACCTTCGAATGCTTCAACCTTAACTTGTGCATAAAATCAAGCCTGGAAGGACCAGGCTTAGTTTCCAAAAGACCACACACATCAATCTTATTCTTCTTCATAAGGCTAACAACCTCATGATGCTTTAGAGGACTGTTAAGCCCTCTTACATTCCAGCTATACAATAACATTAAAGTGGAGGAGGGGGAAGAGATCCCCAATCACTTTCAGATGCGCTCTTAGCATGTTTCTTAGCACCACTTCTGGTGATAACACCCTCAGCAGCCCCTTCAGTAGAATTTTCCTTCCTAACTTCAACTTTGGAAGCTACAGCCTTGCCTGTCTTTAAAGTAGACCCCATCTGAGCATCTTTAGTACCACTTCTTTCAGCCAAAAACCTGCTTTGGGACCTTTGCTTCTTACTATTTTTCCTTCCCCTAATCATTTCCCATCCATCATCCTCAGCTTCAATTTGCATTGGATCAAAACTTTGCTTCTCAAGCACTGCTTTCCCCTTTTGCTTATCAATTAAATTATTTGTAACATGACCCAATCTATCAATAACAGTACCCTTCCTGGTACTCTCAACATTTTCGTTGGCCTAATTTTCTGTGTTGCTAGACCTGTTTACAGTAGGAGTCTTTGAATAGACCCCTGTAGTGTGTCCAAGAACCTTGCAATGTTTGCAAAACTTAGACAAAGTTTCATACTCCACCAATTGGTCCAAGGGAGTCCCATTAGGCATGAGAATATCAATAGAGTGAGGCAGATCATCTAACAAATCTACATCAACTAAAACCCTAGCATAAGAAAGCCTTGAAAGGGTATAAGTCAACTTATCACACTGAAGTGGTTTCCCAAGCACATTTGCTATCTTGGATAGGCATTTCATGGACCAATATTTCAAAGGGAGATTAGGAAATTTCACCCAAACAAGGACTCTAGTCATCTCTTCAGAAGCAAAATCATAGTATTCTGGCATGGACCTCAACATTAGAGGTCTGCCATATACCAAGTAAGGTCCTCCATTGAGAACAACCAACTTATCATCTTCATTTTCAAATCTATATATCAACCATCCAGAGTCATGAATTGTTAAGGCAGCTTCACACTTCCAAGAATTTTCAATGATATTATTCAAAGCCCTAACCCTGGAAATTTGCCTGCCACATACCCCACAACACAGGATTTCTAGATATCACAATTACTATCCAAGTCTTCATCAGACAGAGCATAATTTTTCCTAGCACTGATATTAGAATAATGCTCAAGCTTAGGACAACTTTCAAAGCTTCTATTAGAACTAAATAAATCTCTCCACTTTCCAACAATAGGCTCTACAGGTTTAGACATACCTGAAGTGGAATGAGATCCCTTTTTAGCAATAACAGGTTCATTTCCCAGACTCCTTGCATCAGAAGCAGTCTTGGCACCATCAGAATTGGCATTAGGTGTACCATTACAAGAAGCACCATTAAAGGTTAATCCTCCCCTGGCTTTCCCAGTCTCAATAACCTTGAGAGGAGCAAGAGAGTTGAAGAATTTAGAGCCTCCACCAGAACCCTCTGTTGAGAGAGTATAGTCTAATTGCTCATCTTCAAAATCCTCATCTTCAGAGCAATCTTCCACTAACACCCGCTCTTGAGCAGAAATCGAACTCTCAAACCCATCCCCAGCATTCAAAATATCAGTATTAACCAGATACTTGCTCAGACTAGAACCCCCAATTAGAGTTTTTAAGACCGGAGTCTTCTCCAAAATTGAAGCTTCTATCTTGTTCGAAGCATGGAAAGCAGAAGGCGCTTCCAAAGCTATCACCATATTTTTCTATAGTTCCATTTGGGCCTCCTCCTGAAGCTGCTTCAATGTCTTCTTGCCCCGAGAATTGGACATTGTTGACTTCTTCCTTGTTTTATCCATTACAATCGGAGAAAGAAAATGAATAAAAGAGAATCACTCAAGCACAGTACAACGCCATCGTGAGGGAAGGCAACTTTGGGAGAAAGAAGAGCGTATCTCTCTAGTTTCTCTCCGTAGCGCACTAATACTACTGAGAGCTCTTACTCCTTTCTCTCTCTTTCTTTTTTGATCAAAATATAAGTATATATTGAAATCAAAAAGTGAAACAAAACTAGAATATCCAGACAGTTTATATACAAGCCAACAAACCCTGACATGCCAGGGGAACAACATTGGGAGCAAACACCCAGACAGAAACTAGCTAAGCATTATAAAGGAAAACTACCAAAGGAAACAATAAGAGGTTAACCAGGACACTAGCATTGTAACTTGTTTTCTGGGTAACCTCCCTATCCAAACCAACAACCATAAGAACAAAACAGTAACATGGCAATCAACAGCTCCATTATGGGAAGGAAGGGTGACACCAGAGAGGGAAACAAGCCAAGCATAGCTTCACTCCACAAGGCAGTCACTAACTATATAGAAACAAAATACAACACCAGAACAACAAATCTGCAGCGGTAAAGACCTGAACCAAGATTCCAACAGCAACCAGAAAACCAACCACCATAACCAAAAAAGATCGTGAGGTTAACCAACACCCAGAAATGAGCCAGAAAGGAAATCATCTCCAACCCACAAATGCACAGAAGGCCATCAGCAGAAGAAGCAATTCTCCACCAGCAATCACAGAGAAAATCATAAAGATAACCGTCCAAAAGAAGCTCAACAGTAGCTCCATAAAACCAGAGATAAGCAATTTCAGCAAATCCAGCTTAAGTTTCAATAGCAGCAAGCAAAGCTGCATTAGAATCCAACAGAGGCCAGAACAAAAAATAGAACACAGAAGCCAGCAGAATAACCAGGGACACAGCCCAATCGTCAAGCTGGAAAAGCCAAAATCAAACTAGAGCAATAGAAAAAATAGACCAGTAAAAAGGAGATCCAGAAAGCCAGGCCAAACCAACAACACCAGCAGACTAAGCAGAGACCCCCAGCACCATCTCCTACCCATCAAAACATAATACCAGAACCAGGATAGAATGAGGTTAACAACCACCTCATTAAACTCCTGGAGGGAGGGATGAATCTTTGACATGAAAGAACATGACAGTAAAAAACAACACTTGAAACCTATGAATTGAAAGATCATTTGGGTTACAAGTTTTCTCAAAAATTCTCCTGTTTCTCTCTTGCCAAATCAGATACACAACAAGGCCTAAAGAAACCCTCCTCATTCTAGCAATAGAGACATTTCTTCCATTCTTGAACCCTCTAATGACACTATTCAAAGTCACCATTTTTCTATTAATCCCCAACCAACATTTGATCATTCCCCAAAAGCCAGAAGTCCAACTGCAGTTAAAAAACAAATGCTCATGAGATTCCTCCTCTAGTCTGCAAAAAATACAGAAGGTATAAACCTCAGTCTGTAGGTATAAATCTTAGCCTATCCCTTGTTCTCAACCTCCCTAATACAACAAGCCATAGGATAAAATTATATCTAGGCAAGGACTATAATTCCCACACCTCCTTATCCTAGCTAACAATAGGCCTCTTAACCTTGAAATGTTCATAGGCATAGCTGGAAAAAAGATGAGCTCCATTTTGCCAACTTTGAAGTAAACTGATAACCTTACTATACCCTCCACAATCCTACACAAGTTGGTTTTTATGATAAAAAATGGCCTTCCACAAAGGAGAGGAGTTCCTTTGTAGACCAGCATGCCAAATAGATAGATGATTTAGATAGTGGTGATGCACCCACTATATCCACAAAGAGTCAGCTTTGATATGAATATTTCACAGTTGCTTGGCAATAAAACTATTATTTCTAGCCCTCGGCTCCATTAGCCTTAAACCCCCTTCTTGCTTAGGCAAGTAGACATTTTCCCAAGCAATAGGAGCAGAGGTTCTCTTCAAGGCATTTCCACCCCACAAAAAGTTCCTGCATAAACAGGTGATCTACTTGATAACCTGATTTGGCAAAGAAAAAATATTAAGCCAAAATTGAACGATTCCTTGCAAATCAGACTTGAGAAGCTCTAGTCTACCAATATAAGATAAATGCTTCCCCAACCAACTTTGAATAGCCATCTCCAATATTTGCAGAAGAGGAGAAAACTAACTTGCCAAAAGTCTATGAGGACTAAGAGGAACCCCCAGGTACTTAAAGGAAAAGAACCCTCTGAAAACCCAGTATCTTGAAGGATTCTTTGCTTAATATTGTCACCAACTCCTCCAAAATAAATGGAGGACTTATCAACATTAATTTCCAGACCAGAAACACTACCAAAGCTCAATAGTTGTTGATGTAAAATATGCACAGAAGGCCTATCACCCCTGGTAACCAGAAGGATATCATCTGCAAAGGCCAGTTGAGAAATTTTCTGATGAAGACACTTTGGATGGTACATAAAATAAGGATTAGCAGAGGCTAAATTCAACAATTTGCTAAAATACTCCATGCAAGAAATAAACAGATAAGGAGAAAGTGGATCACCCTATCTTATTACACTTTTGCCATGAAAAAACCCAAACAAATCCCCCTTGACTGCCACAGAGAAGGAAGTTGTTTCCACACACTTCATGATTAAATGCACAAACAACCTTGGAAAACCAAGCATCAGAAGTAATTGCCTAATAAAAGCCCACTAGACAGAGTCAAAAGCCTTCCTGAAGTGAATTTAATAAGGCATCTAGGAGAAGCTCTTTTCCTACCATAGTTCTTGAGAAACTATTGAACCAGGTTAATATTGTCTGCCATGTTTCTCCCTCCCAAAAAATCATTATGTGCAGGGCTAATAATACATTGCAGAGCCTTAGATAATCTAGCAGCAAGGATTTTAGAAATTACCTTGTAAGTAACAGTACAACAAGAGATAAGTCTAAAATCAGCCACGGTATTCACATTAGCAAATTTAGGAATCAAGGCAATTACAGTATGATTGGCCTGTTTTAGAAGATTACTAGAGATAAAGAAATCCTTAATAGCAGCACAAAAATCATCACCAACAACACCCCAAGACTTCTTGGAAAAAATAGAAGAGTAGCCATCAAGCCCAGGAGCTTTATCATTCTCAATAGTAAATAAGGCATCCTTAATATCCTCAGCAGTTACAGGAGCCAGAAGCAGATGCTGAGAAACTTCATCAAGACAAGGACCACTATGCACCACATGCAAATCCAGAGGAATAGTAGGCTTAGAAGTTCCCAGAATTTGCTGATAGTACTTGACAAACTCCCCACCAACTTCATGAATAGAAGTAGTAAGATTACTATTATCACATTGGATAGCAGAGAAAATTAGAGCCTTTATCACTTTCCTTAAAAAAATTAGAGCCTTTATCATTTTTCTCCTTCTATGTTTCTAACTCATCATAGCATGAAAAGAACTAGAGCCTTTATCACTTTTCTTAAGAAAATTAGACTTAAGCTTCTGACTGAAGGACATATTCTCAGCAGACTTTAGGTGAACCAAATTTAATCTCAACTGCTCCTGTATCAACAACTGGGAATTGTCCATATTATTCTGTAACTGAATTTGATGAACTTCCTTATCAGAGGCAACTCTAATAACCCTTTCAGAAATGTGGCTAAAATGCAACTTATTCAGCAGCTTCAAAGGGGCTTTCAAATGTTTATGTCTTTTGCAGAGAACAAACATAGGAGAGCCATGGACAAGGATATGCCAACTTGTACTTACTAACTCCAAAAACTGATCATGGGCCACCCATATATTATAGAACTTGAAAGCTCTCTTACCCTGTAAATGCATAGCACCAATTTGAACCCTAGCTTGAGAGTGATCATAAAAAGCACAGGAGGAGAAAAATGTACATGGCAAAGCATTTACAGGAAAAACCAGAAAGGGTTGACAAGAACTCTATCAATTTTGCTCCAAACAGTACCATTAGACCAGGTGTAATGACTACCAGTGTAATTCAAATATGATAAACCCAAATCCAAGCGTCACTCCCTGAAGTCAGTAGTTTCATAAGTAGTAACATTACTCCCCCTATGCTTATCAGCTTGAGACAGAATAGAATTAAAATTCCCCAAAATAAGCCAAGGAATATTGGAGGACCATCTCCTCAGATCCTCTTAAAGAGCCCTCCTACCAATAACAGTATTGTAACCATCGACAAAACCAACGACAACACTAGTCTGACTCACCAAATAAGTAACAGTAATTGAGCAGAGAAATCAATTAAGTCCACCTTTACAATAGAAGGATTCCAAAAAACCACAATCCTAGCTATAGTGGCAGTATCTATATTAGCCAAAAACTTCCAACTCTTCAGTTTAAACTTGTGAAAAAGAGTAAGCATGGAGAAGCTTAACTTAGTTTCTAGAAGCCCACAAACGTCCATTTTATTCATCTTCATGAGGCTAGCAACCTCATGCTACTTTAGAGGACTATTGAGTCCTCTAATATTCCAACTGTACACTAACATTGAAGAGATGGAGGAGTTGGGGAACCCCTACCACTTCCAGATGCCCTCCTGGCATGATTCCTAGTACTACTTCTTGTTCTAACACCCTCAGAACCAGCCTCTCTAATTTTGTTACCTCTATCCTTAAGAGTAGCATATTCCTCATGAGTAATCAGAGCTCCACCAACTTGAGCTTCCTGACTACTTTGAACCACCAGTTTTTTTAAAAATTTTTTGAGTTCTTCTTTCCCCTAATTAATTCCCATCCATCATCAACAGCTTCTAATTGCATTGGATCAAATTTTGGGTTTTAATTACCGCCTTAACTTTCAATTTGTCAACTAAAACATTTCTCCCATGCTGATCCCCTAACCTATCCAGTACACTGCCCTTCTTAGCACCTTCCACATTTCTCCCAGACTGATCCCCCACCTTGCTACTAACAAACTTGACAATAGAAGGTCTAGAACACACACCAATTGTATGTCCAAGAACCTTATAGTTTTTGCAGAATTTAGGCAGAGTCTCATAGTCAACAGTTTGCTCTAAGGGGGCACCATTAGGTAAAAAAATATCAACAATGTGAGGAAAATCATCTAACAAAGCAATTTCAACCAAAACCCTAGAGTAAGAAAGCCTTGAAAGGGTGGAACTCAATTTATCACATTGTAGAGGCTTTCCCAAAACACTAGCTATCTTGGACAAACACTTTATAGACCAGCATTTCAAAGGTAAGTTAGGAAATTTAACCCAAACTAGAACCCTAGTCATTTCTTCAGAAGCAAAATTAAAATATTCAGGCATAGACCTAAGCATTAGAGGTCTACCATAAACCAAATAAGGACCACCACTAAGGACATCAAGCTTATCCTCTTCCTTACTAAATCTATATATCAACCAACCAAAATCATGAGTAGTTAAATCTGCCTCACACTTCCAGATTGATTCAATGATTCCATTCAGAGCCCTATAACTAGGGAATTAGCAGCAACATAACCAATTATACAATTATTCCACACATCATAGTTATCATCCAAGTCATCACCAAGTAAAATATAGTTTCTCTTAGCACTAATTTCAAAAAAATACTCAAGTTTTGGACAACTCTCTAAGCTTCTGTTGTTACTAAATAAATCACGCCATTTACCCATAATTAGTGCAGCAGGATTACCTAAAAGATGCAAAGATCCAGGAGCAGCTTCAGCAATTGCTTGCTTCTTACCCTGTCTTATAGAAACAATCTCAGAATTCTGACCATTAACAAGAATAGGACGGGTATTGACAATTCCCCCATTGCTTACATCATTCTAGAATAATCCATTACTAGCTTCACCAATCTCTAATGAACTGGATCGAGGAACATCATAATTGAAGAACTTTGATCTCCCGCCTGAACCATCCTCTGAGAGAGTATAATCCAGCTGCTCCTCTTCAAATTCCTCATCCTCAGAGCACTATTCCACTAACACACGCTCATGAGCAGAACTCGGTCCCTTATCAGTAGTATTCACACCATCAGTAATAACCAGGTACTTGCTCGGGCTTGAGCCACCAATTAGGGCTTTGAGAGTCGCAGCCGTCCTAGAAATTACAACCTCCGTCTGAATGGAAGGGGCTTCAACCTAACAAGAAGCTTGAAAAGTAGGTGGCGCTTGTAGAGCTATCACCGCGTTTTTTTGTATATCAATTTGAGCCTCATCTTGAAACTGTTTCAATGTTTTCTTCCCCGTGAACCAGGAATCATAGCCTTCTTCTCGTTCTTAATCCTAGTAAGCACAAGTTATCAGCTCACGTTGACTACGTCCCTACCCTTTGTACACACCGCCCGTCGCTCGTACCGATTGAATGGTCCAGTAAAGTGTTCTGATCTCGGTGACGTGGGTGGTTTGCCATTGGCGACATCGTGAGAAGTCCACTGAACCTTATCATTTAAAGGAATAAGAAGTCGTAACAAGGTTTCCGTAGGTGAACCTGCAAAAGGATCATTGTAGAAACCTGCAAGGCAGAACGACCCGCGAACAAGTGACAACTAATGCGGGTGATAGGCCTTTTGGGCCGATCGCTCGAAGTTCAAGGGGAGGGATGTGGGAAACTATAGCTCCTCTTTCGCAGGTACAATGAACCACAGCGCGAATTGCTCCAAGGAACCAAAAAAGATGTGCGCTCTCTTCGCCTGGAAACAATGTCATAAAAGGTTGGGTCGTCATCCATATTATATATGAAACGACTCTCGACAACAGATATCTCGGCTCTCGCATTGATGAAGAACGTAGCGAAATACGATACTTGGTGTGAATTACAGAATCCCATGAACCATCAAGTTTTTGAACGCAAGTTGCGCCCAAAGCCGTCAGGCTAATGGCACACCTGCCTGGGTGTCACTCAACGTCGCCAACAATCCCCTCACCCCCTACATAGGCAATAGTTAGGGGTGCTGGATATTGGCCTCCCGTGTGCTTCCACTCGTGGTTGGCCTAAAAAACAACCCATTAGCGATGGCAGTCATGGCACGCGGTGGTTGGAAGCACTAGCTTCTTAAAAACTGCTATGGATAAGCGTTATCTACGGGGAGCAAAAGTCCCTGACGCAAACATCCTCACAAAGCGACCCCAGATTAAGCGGGAACACCCGTTGAGTTTAAGTATATCAATAAGTGGAGGAAAAGAAACTTACAAGGATTCCCTTAGTAACGGCAAGCGAACTGGGAAGAGCTCAGATTGAGAATCGGTCGCCCTCGACGTCTGAATTATAGTCTGGACAAGCGTCCTCAACGTCAAACCTGGCCTAAGTCCCCTGAAAGGGGGCTCCGAAAAGAGTGAGAGCCCTGTCATGCCCGGACCCTGTCACACAATGAGGTGCTATCGACGAGTCGGGTTGTTTGGGAATACAGCCCAAATCGGGCGGTAAATTCCGTCCAAGGCTGAATACGGGTGAGAGACCGATAGCAAACAAGTACCGCGAGGGAAAGATGAAAAGGACTCTGAAAAGAGATTCATAGAGTGCTTGAAATTGTCGGGAGGGAAGCAGATATGGAATGGCGAAAGCCGGTCAACCGATCGGCTCAGGACGTGGATCGACGAGGATTGCGATGGCGTCTAAAGCGTGGGCCTTTGATACGCCCATGGAATGTAGACGTTGTGATCGTGGATGGAAGCGTGCACCATCACGGCCTGCCTTGACACCTGCGCACTCCTATCATCAGCCTACGTGCTCCCCATTCGACCCGTCTTAAAACACGGACCAAAAAGTCTGACATGTGTGGAAGGTGCAAGGAAGCTAATTGGCGGGTTCCCCTTCGAGGGCTGCATCGCCGACCGACCTTAATCTTATGGGAAGGGTTCAAGTCAGAGCATACTTGTCAGGACCCGAAAGATAGTGAACTATGCTTGAGCGGGGCACAACCAAAGGAAACTCTTGTGGAGGCCCGAAGCGATACTGACTTGTAAATCGTTCATCTGACTTGGGTATAGGGGCGAAACACTAATCGAACCATCTAGTAGCTGGTTCCCTCCAAAGTTTCCTTCAGGATAGCTAGAGCCCGGCTTGAGTTCTATCGAGTAAAGCCAATGATTAGAGGCATCGGGGGCACAACGCCCTCGACCTATTCCAAATGGGCCATTTTTGGTAAGTAGAACTAGCAATGCAGGATGAACCGAAAGTTGGGTTACGGTGTCCATCGTGCGTTAACCTAGAACCCACAAGGGGTGTTGGTCGATTAAGATAGCAGGACGGTGGTCATAGAAGTCAAAATCCGCTAACGAGTGTGTAACAACTTGCCTGTCGAACCAACTAGCCCTGAAAATGGATGGCCCTTAAGCACGTGACCTACACCCGATCGTCGGGGCCAGTGCCAGGCCCCTATGAGTAAGAGGGTGCCACGGTCTCTGCAAAACCCAGGGCGCGAGCCTGGGTGGAGTGGTCGTTGGTGCAAATCTTAGTAGTGGTAGCATATATTCAAATGAGAACTTTGAAGGCCGAAGAGGGGAAAGGTTCTATGTGAACGGCACTTGCACATAGGTTAGTCAATTCCTGAACCATGACGTGGCGACTGAAGGCAATATTAGGGAGTCCGGATACTTTGACGAGGGCTTTGAAAATAGTTATCTTTTCTGTTTAAAGGCCTGTCCACCCTGGAAACTACTCAGCCAAAGGTAGGGTCCAGTGGCTAGAAGAGCACGGCACGTTGCGTCATCTAATTAGTGATGTGCATGAATGGATTAATGAGATTCTCGTTGTCCCTGTCTACTATCCACCAAAACCACAGCCAAGGGAACGGGGTTGGCAGAATCAGCTGGGAAAGAAGACCCTGTTGAGCTTGATTCTAGTCTGACTTTGTGAAATGACTTGAGAGGTGTAGCATAAGTGGGAGTTGGAAACAGTAAATCTAAAATACCACTACGTTTAACATTATTTTACTTATTCTGTGAATTGGAGATGGGGCATTTCCCCTCCTTTTAGACCCATGGCCTACCCTCGGTGGACCGATCCGGGTGGAAGACATAGTCAGGTAGGGAGTTTGGCTATGGCGGCACATCTGTTAAAAGATAACGCAGGTGTCCTAAGATGAGCTCAACGAGAATAGAAATCTCGTGTGGAACAAAAGGGTAAAAGCTCGTTTGATAATGATTTTCAGTACGAATACGAACCATGAAAGCGTGGCCTATCGATCCTTTAGACCTTTGAAATTTGAAGCTAGAGGTGTCAGAAACGTTACTACAGGGATAACTGGCTTGTGGCAGCCAAGCGTTCATAGCGACGTTGCTTTTCGATCCTTTGATGTCGACTCTTCTTATCATTGTGAAGCAGAATTCACCAATTGTTGGATTGTTCACCCACCAATAAGGAACGTGAGCTGGGTTTAGACCGTCATGAGGTAGGTTAGTTATACCCTACTGATGACAGAGGAACCGTTGATTCACACAATTGGTAATCGCGCTTGGTTGAAAAGCCAGTGGCGAGAAGCTATCGTACGTTGGATTATGACTGAACACCTCTAAGTCAGAATTTGGGCTAGAAGCGACGCGCATGCCCGCTGCCCAATTGTCGACAAACAATAGGGGCCTTTTGACCCCCAAAGGCACGTGCCTTGGCTAAGTCCTCAAGATGGATGAGCCACGGGGACCTCCTTGAAGTACAATTCCCACTGAGCGGTGGGTAGAATCCTTTACAGACGACTTAAATACGTGATGGGGTATTGTAAGTGGCAGAGTAGCCTAGCTGCCACGATCCATTGAGATTCAGCCCTATGTCGCTCTGATTCGTCCCTCCCCACTTATTCCAAATCAAACGAGTCCCTCCCTCCGCCATATACTTATCTCGTTTTTCAAATAAATCAGACTAAGGTTAGGGATTATCAAATCATGAGTCACCAAGGGATGACTTGCGTGCAACGAAGGTGAAGTCACTAAAAATTTCAGCAAGTCACAAAGGCATGATGTGACACCAAGTCCCAAAAAATACAACAAGGCATGGGGTGCCGCCAAGTCCCTAAGAATACAATGTTGGGGCATGACGTGCCACCATGTAACAGCCCGACCCACTAAAGCCCAATTACCCCACCAACCATCGAACTTGGCCCATACCAAGCCCAACCTGGCAGTTCCCAATCACCACTAGCCCATACTGGCAGCAATTGGACAATAGTTTAAGGTCCGCAGCATGTTATATTCTGCACCCAAGACCCCTCCCTGGCCGATGTGGTATTTTCATCCAGAACAGTAACCCCCACACCTCGCCTCATCTGACGCAGAGCAGGGTATTACAGTCCACCCCCCTTAGGAGCCCACGTCCCCGTGGGTCACGCCAGACACGGGCACCGCGCCCCGGCTAGACGTGAGGGCGAAAGCCACATACCCACCAGGTCGGCTTTGATACCAACTGTAACAACCCGACCCACTAAAGCCCAATTACCCCACCAACCATCGAACTTGGCCCGTACCAAGCCCAACCTGGCAGTTCCCAATCACCACCAGCCCATACTGGCAGCAATTGGACAATAGTTTAAGGTCCGCAGCGTGTTATATTCTGCACCCAAGACCCCTCCCTGGCCGATGTGGTATTTTCATCCAGAACAGTAACCCCCACACCTCGCCTCATCTGACGCAGAGCAGGGTATTACACACCAAGTCCATAAGAATACACCAAGGCATGGCTTACCACCATGTCCCAAAGAATACACCAAGGCATAACATGTCGCCAATTTCGTAAAAATAGCACCAACTTATATCAATCTCACTTGAACATTTGAAATTACTTATCACAAAGTCACCGAAACCACTAAAGTGGCAAAAGGTGTGGCCTAGCCACTAAAACGGTGAAATTGACTTCTAAGCATTATTACAGGCATTCTAGAATGTACGAGACCTATAGCATGCAATGGCACGTGAAATAAAAGAACGTTGCCTTTGGAACGTAAGAACTTTGAAGTTTGGAAAAAAATGGTTACAAGGCATGCCATAGCCCATGAAACGTGGAAAACGGCTCCAACGCATGCCATGACCGTTGGAACATGAGAACTTTGAAGTTTGGAAAAAATGGCACCAAGGCATGCCATAGCCATTCGAACGTGAGAACTTTACAAATTTTTAAGGTTTTGAAAAAAATTGTGCCAAGGCGTGCCAAGGTCGTTGGAACGTCCAATATGGCAACGGGGCATGCCAAAGTCATTGGAACATGAGAACTTTCAATGTTCAAAAAAATGGTGCCAAGGCATGCCATAGTCGTTGCAACATCTAAAATGGCACCAAGGCCATAGCAGTTTGGAACATGAGAAATTTGCAAATTTTGAAGATCGAAAAAATTTTGTGCCAAGAAGGCATGCCATAGCCCACAATGACACCAAGGCATGCCAAAGTCGTTGGAACGTAAGAACTCCCAACACGCGTGGTGCAACCCTTGCGTTGGATGAGAGTTTTGCAATGATAGGATGAGAAATGGGTAGGACTACGCTTTTTTAGAAATCCATGTCCCCTACTGCCGATCTGACAAACTGACTTAAGGCATATATATAGGGGGTACTGAGGTTAACCTTCAGACCCCCGCGCGCGCTGATGGGATGATAAATGGGCGAGACTATACTTTTTAAGAAATTAATGCCTCATACTGCCAGTTTGAGAAATGGACTTAAGATATATATATAGGGGATACTGAGGTTAACCTTCAGACCCCCGCGTGTTCCAACGGGATGAGAAATGGGTGAGACTACGCTTTTTGAGAAATTGATATCTCTTACTACCAGTTTGAGAAACAGACTTAAGACATATATATAGGGGGTACAGAGGTTAACCTTCAGACCCCCACACGCGCTAGAGGGCCGCGAGTGCTCTTATGGGATGAGAAATTAGGGGGACTACGCTTTTTGAGAAATTGATGTCTCCTACTGCCAGTTTGGAAAACGGACTTAAGACATATATATAGTGGGTAGTCCAATGGGTCGAAAGACCTACCCTCTTATAGCGGACTTGGGCTTCGGTTAGGGGTGCTTGGCATGGACTGTAGCCTATATAGCACCCCACGTGGGATTCAAAAGGTTGGAAATCGAAGCGTGGGTGCTCGGCAAGGATCGCTTTGTCAAGCACCCACATGTGGGATTCGGTATTGCGATGGATTGCTCGTTTCTCGAACGCTGCTTGTGTTTTGGGGTCTCTTCCGCTGTTGATGGGATAAGAAATGTAGGGACTACACTTTTTGATAAATTGATGTTTCCTATTGCCAGTTTGGAAAATGAACTTAAGACATATATATAGGGGGTAGTCCGGTGGGTCGAAAGACCTACCCTCCTATATGGGATGTGGGCTTCGATTAGGGGTGCTTGGCACAAACTACAACCTCTATAGCATCCCACATGGGATTCAAAAGGTCGGAATCAAAGTCGTGGGCGCTCAACAATGATGCCCTTGTCGAGCGCCCACATGTTGGAATCGAAATTTCGCTGGATTGGTCGTGTCTTGCACAATGAGCCTATTAGATGCGTGGGCATTGGTGTAGGTATCCTATCCAAACCGCTCGTCGTCTTGATCCGCTCACGATTGTTTGGCTTGGCCTTTCAGCTCGGGGTGCTTGGCTTGGGCAACTAAGCCGTGCACTTCTCGTCGAAATTGAAACGTGGTTGGCCAGTGACGGCGTACCAAGCCTAGAGCTGCGAGCAACTGTTTGCTTGGGAAACCAAGTCAAGCAGTGCGAGTGGTTGTTAGGTGAGCGAAACCAAGGTGCTAGCCTGCCTAGTGGGAAACAATCATGGTTGGCTGGTGACGGCGTACCAAGCCTAGAGCTGTGAGCAACTGTTTGCTTGGGAAACCAAGTCAAGCGATGTGAGTGGTTGTTAGGTGAGGGAAACCAAGGTACTAGCCTGCCTAGTGGGAAACAATCGTGTTTATAGTCTTGTGCGTGGCCTCTCTAGGTTATTCTATAGGTTTGTGATTCTACTTCTTGCGGATGGCCTCTTGGAGCTCTGTGTGTGTAAATACAACACGTGAGTTGTGTTTTGGTTGTGTTTGTTGGCATGCTCCATTCTGGTGGACCGAATTGTCTATGCTCAACCACTTTTCAGTCATGGCCCAAGCATATGCGTCTTGTGGCAAGTCCCTTGTTCCTGTATTACATACTTGTCCCGATGGTATTGGATGGCCTCGTTGCTTGCTTTCATCTCGTGCCCTTTTTGGGCATGGGATGAATAAGTTGGCGCTTTGCATGTTCCTTTGTAAGCCATTGGCTTATGTCTCGGCCCATGCTCGGTTGCTTGACCCTTGGATGCTGAAAATTAAGTGGGCAAAAGGGTTGAAAAACGCTTTGCGCTCGTCGCTCGAACCGAAAGACGATGTGGCTCGCCTTGGCATTCTTGATCCATTGGAGGGCAAGTCTGGTACCAGCAGCCGCGGTAATTCCAACTCCAATAGTGTATATTTAAGTTGTTGCAATTAAAAAGCTCGTAGTTGATCTAGGGATGGGTTGAGCGGTCTGCCTTTGGTGTGCACCTTTCTTCCTGTCCTTTTTGCCTCTGGCGCAGTTACTATGAAGAAATTAGAGTGCTCAAAGCAAGCCTACGCTTTGGATACATTAGCATGGGATAAAATCACAGGATTTTGGTCCTATTATGTTGGCCTTTAGGATCAGAGTAATGATTAATAGGGACAGTCGGGGGCATTCATATTTTATAGTCAGAGGTGAAATTCTTGGATTTATGAAAGACGAACAACTGCGAAAGCATTTGCCAAGGATGTTTTGATTAATCAAGAATGAAAGTTGGGGGCTCAAAGACGATTAGATATCGCCCTAGTCTCAACAATAAACGATGTCGACCAGGGATCAGCGGATGTTGCTTTTAGGACTCCGCTGGCACCTTATGAGAAATCAAAGTTTTTGGGTTTCGAGGGGAGTATGGTCGCAAGGCTGAAACTTAAAGGAATTGATGGAATGGCACCACCAGGATTGGAGCCTGAGGCTTAATTTGACTCAACACAGGGAAGCTTACTAGGTCCAGACATAGTAAGGATTGGCAAACTAGCAAAATGTGAAACAACACTGGAATGTCCAGAGAGTTTATATACAAGCAAACAAAACCTTGACATGCCAAGGGAACAACACTGGGAGCAAGAACATAGGCAAGACTATCTAAACATTAACAAAAGGGAAAGCCAGTAGAGAAACAAGAAAGAGGTTAACCAAGACACCAGAATTTGAAACATGGTTTCTGGGGTAACCTCTTTATACGAAACAATAACCTTAAAAGAAGTGTAATATTGCAAACATCATACCCAAGGCCTGAAATAGTAACACAGACTGAATTCCAACAACAAACCAGCAAAGCAACCAGAATAACCAAGAAGAACTTGAGGTTAGCCTACCAGTCAAAAGCCAAAGAGGAAAGCAAGACTAGTACCAAGCAGGGAAGCAACTCCAACTCACAAAGACACAGAGGGCCATCAACAGAAGAAGATAAACTCCACCATCAATCATAGAGAAGCCCCAGAAGACCAGCACCAGCCTAGTAACCAAGCCTGAAACAGCAACAAGCTCTAGCAGTAAGCACAGAGAGTAACCAGATTGTAAGAGAAACCAGAAAACCCAGCCCTACAACAAAGCCAGAATAACAGCAAGAGACAACAAAGTAGAGTAGTAGGTAGCAGTTAAAGAAAATTAGCAACTCTGACCAGACTGCATCAAAAACAGAAGACTAGCCTAGCTATTGGAACAATAATTCAATAAAGAAAGGAGACACAGCTGCAGAACAGGTCCAACCTAAACCAGGAGAGCAACTCCAAGACCAGACCATAGCACAAAAGCAAACCTCAGCAAATCTTGAAAACTATAAACCAATAACCAGAGCTGCAGCACAACCAGAAAGGAAAGCAAGAACCATAACTCTGAAAGAGCATCCCCACAACAAAGGCCAGACCAACAACACCAAACCAGAGCTAGAAAAACCAAGAAAAAAAGCCAACAAACCAATCAATAATCACTATGATGGAACATGAGACTAGCAATCCAATTTGAGGAAGAAGCAGGCTCTTTAACATGAAAATACAAACTTGAGAAAAATATGATCATGAATCTGTGAAATAAAGCATCCACAAATTTAGTAGCTTTCTCAAACTTTCTTTTGTTCCTTTCTTGCCAGATAAATAGACCACCAAGCTCAAGGCAGCCCTATGCATTCTTAAGTTAATACTCACGTGTCTTCCATTTAAGCTTCTAAGAGCACTGCTCAGGGGACTGAGAGCTCTTTCTTTTTTCTTTGATCAAAATGTAAGTATGTATATTGAAGATCAAAAAGTGAAACAAAATTGAAAAGTCCAGAAAGTCTAAATACAAACAACAAACCCTGACAAGCTAGGAGAAACAAGTTGGGCAGAAAACAACCCAGGAAAACCAACCTAGTTAGAAAACTAAGCAAAAGGCAGAGCAACAAAATGAGGTTAGCCAGGAAAACTACAAGGAGCATATTTCAAGCCTAACCCCATCAATCAACAAGCAACAGGGAAGTAACCAGAAAGGTCACCAGAAGCTCCACCAGAAACCAGGAAAACCAAATCCAGAAGATAACAGATCAACACCAGGAACCACCAGCAAAGCCAACAAACATCAACAACCCACAAAACCATCCTCAATAGCAAGCTCTACCAGAAACCCCATCAACCAACAACAAGGGCAGAACAACAACAACTAACTAGCAAAACAAGGAACAAAAACCACCCCCAACACCACCAAGCACAGTAATAACCCAAACAAACACAGAGGAGGAGACCATCAATAGCCAGAACCAGAAACTAGCAAGACAGGCCAGAACAGGAGAACAAGCAACCAACAGGACAGCAAGCTCAACCAGTAGGCACAACCAACCAGAACCAACACCAAAGATAATATAATCAGGCCACGGAAAACACCAAGACAAGAAACAAATAGCAGCAAACACATAGTTAGCAGACTAAATATTGGATTGGACTCTTAGGCTAGCAATCCAAGCAAAAGGGTATTTAGGATCTTTAACATGGAAATAAAGAATGGAGAAAAACAGTATCTTGAATCTATAAAGTAAAGCCTCCACAGATTTGCTAGCTTTCTAAAAAATTCTTTTATTTCTCTCTTGCCAAAAAAGATAAACCACCAAGCTCAATGCAACCCTCATCATTCTAGCATCAAGCCTCTTATACCTCCTATTGAATTTCCTAAAAGCAATACTAAGAGTGCTCAAAGAATCAGTAATTTGCTGTCACACTTTAATCCTTCTCCAGAAACCAGAAATCCAAGGGCACATGAAGAATAAATGCCTATGAGTTTCCTCCTCCCTCCTATAAAAAATGCAGAAGGTTTTGTTGGTATGAATCTCAGCCTGTCCATAGTCCTAAGTCTTCCTTTAGCAGCAAGTCAGAGAATAAAGGAACACTTAGGAAGAGACCACGAATTCCAGACCACCCTCTACCAATGAACCCTACTCCTCTTAGGCCTAAACAACTCATAGGCCTTTCTGGACAATGAGCCAGCAGCTTCATTCCATTGCTACAACAATTGAATACCCTGAGATTCTCCCCTTGTAATTTGAAGAAATTGGTCCCCTAGCTGCAAGAGGAACTTCCATAAGGGAGAATCAGAACTTTTAGCAACTGCACTCCAAATAGTATTCTGGTTAAGATAATGATGATGTATCCATTGGACCCATAAGGTATGAGCTTTGGCATGAATATTCCATATCTGCTTGATAAGAAAACCCTTGTTCCTAGCTTCCAAATTAAAAAGTCCAATACCTCCCTCATGTTTGTGAACACAAATATCATTCCAAGCTACCAGTCCACAGAAAATTCCTACAGTAAGTAGAGATTTTTGAATTACCTGGTTTGGCAGAGGATAAATACCAATCCAAAATTGTTCAATACCCTATAATATAGTCCTTATTAGCTCCAGCCGCCAGTATAGGATAAACTCTTCCCCATCCAGAGCTGGATAGAGGACTGCACTTTCTGATATAAAGGCTCAAACTGGTTAACAAACAGTCTGTGAGGGCTTAAAGGCACCCCAGATAGGTAAAGGGAAACATACCCTCAGTGAAACCAGTTATACGAAGAATTTCAGCCTTGTACTGCTGGTTTACACCATTGAAAAAAATTGAAGACTTAGATGCATTGATGTTTAGACCAGAAACCCATCCAAATCCCAGAAGCTCTGCGTAAATAATGTCAGCAGAAGTAACATGACCCCTACACAGTAAGAGGATATCATCAGCAAAAGCCAAATGAGAGATCTTTTGCAAAGTGCATTTAGAATGGAACTTAAAACCAGGTTTGACAGTAGCAACATTCAACTGTATGGAGAAATACTTTGTGTAAACTATAAAAAGATAGGGGGAGAGAAGGTCACCTTGCTTAATACCGGAACACCCACTAAAAAAACCATATAACTCCCCATTAATGGCCATAGAGAAGGAAGTGGTTTCCACACACTACATAATCCAATGAACAAACTAAGGAGGAAAATCAAGCAGAACAAGAAATTGCCTGATAAAACTTCATTGCACAGAATCAAAAGCTTTTTTGAAATCAATTTTCATCAAACATTTGGGAGAAGTCCTCTTTCTGCCATCAATTCTGAGCATCTCCTGAACCACATGAATACTATCCACCATACGCCTGCCCCCCAGAAAAGCATTCTGGTTCTTACTAATAATAGCTTTGAGAGCTTGAGCCATTCTGTTAGCAAGGATTTTTTATACGACTTTATAGATCACATTACAACAAGAAATAGGTCTAAAATCAGCCACATTCGAAACATGAGCAGATTTGGGCACCAAGGCAATAACAAAATGATTGATCTGTCTGAGCATTTTCCCAAAAGAGAAGAAGTCTCGAATAGCGAAGGAGAAATCTCTGCCATTAATAGACCAAGCCTTTTTAAAGAAAGCAGAGAAGTACCCATCAGGACCAGAAGCCCTATCATCACCAATAGAAAAAAGAGCAGCCTTGACTGTATCTTCAGTAATAGGAGCAAGAAGAAGATTATGATAGTTATCACTCAAAGAATGCCAACTAATAACCACATCCCCATTTATTGCCTCCACATCCTTAGCAGTGCCAAGAAGGACTTTATAGAATTTAACAAATTCTTCCCCAACAACCTCCTTGGAGGTGGTCAAATCTCCAGAATCAGTTTGAATAGCAGCAATAAAATTCCTCCTATGTTTATGATTCATAAGAGAGTGAAAAAACTTTGAGCTTCTATCACTTTCTTTGAGAAACTAGGGCTTCAATTTCTGAGAGAAGAATTTCCTCTCAACACTTTGAAGATTTAGAAGAGTAGTTCTCAACTCCCCCACCTTTTTGATATAATGCAGATTATCCAAATCACTATGCAGTAAAGATTGATGGTGTTCTAAATCAGCAGCATCAGTGTCCACTATCACAGAAATATGACTAAAATGCTTACTGATCAAGTCCCTTAGAGGACCCTTCAGACTCTTAAGTTTTTTACAAAGCCTGAACATAGGAGAGCCATGTATAGACTAATGCCAATGTGTATTAACCACTTCCAAGAACTGGTCATGGTCAGTCCACATATTGAAAAATTTGAAAGCCCTATTGCCTTTACTTAGCAGAGCGCCAATACGAATTTTAACAAGTGAGTGATCAAAATGAGCACCCGCAGTGAAGAATTGAACACTACAAGGCAGTAATAAAGAACACCAAGTAGGATTAACAAGAACTCTATCCAGTTTACACCAGACTTTACCATTGGACCATGTGTACTGACAACCAGAGTAATTAAGATCTTGTAACCCCAGATTAGAGCAACAACTACTAAAATCAACAGTTTCATAACCAGTAATAGAATTACCATTATGCTTTTCCTGCTGAGAGAGAATAGAATTAAAATCACCAGAGAGAATCCAGGGGTCACTAGGACACCATTTTTTAAGATCATCCCAGAGACTCCTTCTAGCAATAATAGTATTAAACCCATAGACAAAAGTGGCTAGAAAACTCTTCTTGTCAACAAGATCAGTGAGCTTCACATGGAGAGCCTGAGCGGAAAGGTCAAGAAGCTCAGCTATAACTTTTGAAGGATTCCAGAAGTAAACAACTCTTCCAGTAGTAGCAGCATTAGTGTTGTCAAGAAAGTTTCAATCTCTAAGCCTCAATCTATGCAAAAGGGAAAGCTTACTACAATTAAGCTTAGTTTTCAAAAGACATATAACATCAACTTTATTTCTTTTCATGAAGCACATTGCCTCATGCTGCTTCAGAGAGCTATTAGGCCCTCTAATATTCCAGGAGGCAATAATCATTGAGTAGAGAGGTAATGGGAACCCCTGCCCCTACCCTCTATTCTATACCCATTATTCTCAGACTGGTTCTTAGAGCCATTTCTAGTAGTAAATCCCACCACTTTATCCTTGACAATCCTATTCCCCTTACCAGAAGTGTCTTGCACAACAAGAATCTTCTTCTTTTTTCCTTTCACAAGCTGCCAGCTTCCATCCTGGGCTTCCAAATGCATAGGATCAAAATCAAAATTTACTGGATTGGTAGATATAACCTGGTCTTCTCCCAAGTTACTGTCCTTCTTACCAGATTGAGTTGATGCCTCATCTTGGTCTTCCAAAATAGGAACAGTAATCTCACCAAGCCTATCCAAAACACTCACCTTCTTAATAGGCTCAGACACAGCCCCCTCTTGAACATTTGCCTTGGCTTTTGGAGTTTGAGGAACAGGGATTTCGGAGCACACCCCAACTGTGTTCCCTAAAACTTTGCAGTGATTACAAAACTTTGGAAGAGTTTCATAAACAACACATTATTCCATTGGAACTCCATTAGGAAGCAAGATATCCACTGTATGAGGCAAATATTTCATAAGATCAATTTCCACAAGGACTCTAGCATAAAATAACCTTGACATAGTAGCCGTGAGTTTGTCAGTTTGCAAGGGCTTGCCTATGCAACTAGCAATCTTAGATAGGCATTTGGTAGACCAACACTTCAAAGGTAGGTTTGGTAGTTTTACCCAAATGGGAACCATAGACATTTCATGATCATCAAAATCAAAGTACTCAGGCATAGCCTTTAAAACTAAAGACCTTCATAGACTAGGTAAGGACCTCCACTCAGGATAGATTATTTATCCTCTTCTTTTGCAAACTGGTATACCAACCATCCTGAATCATGTATGGTTAGATAAGCCTCACACTTCCAAGTAACCTCAATCAAATTTTTTAAAGCCCTATAGCCAGGGAACTTTCCAGCTACATACCCAACAACACAATTCTTCCACCAATCACAATTTTCATCAAGATCATCATCAAACAAAGTACAATTATGCTTGACAGTATTTTCAGGAAAAAAATCCAGTTTAGGGTAGGTTTTTGAATTTCAATTTGAATTAAAAAGAGCTCTCCACTTACCTGTAGCAGGATTTTCAACAGGTTCTTCAATAATGGACTTTTCCTTTCCCTAAACTCCTTGAGCAGAGCCACCCACACCCTAGGGGGAGTTGGAAATAGGAGAACCTCCAATAGAAGGCTGCCTCTAGCTGGGTTCCCCTAACTCCATAGCCCTACAGCCTGGTT
This sequence comes from Tripterygium wilfordii, assembly GCF_013401445.1. Lineage (NCBI taxonomy): Eukaryota > Viridiplantae > Streptophyta > Magnoliopsida > Celastrales > Celastraceae > Tripterygium > Tripterygium wilfordii. The sequence continues at coordinate 8,040,780 of NC_052247.1, forward strand.
CACCATAGTTGAAGAATTTTGAACCACCAGTAGAGCCCTCTTTAGAGAAAGCATAATCGATTTGTTCTTCATCATATTCCCCCACATCATCTTCAAAGACATCATCAACTTGGACTCGGTCATGAACAGGAGAACGGTTTGTACCGATTTGGTCACGCTCTCAGCATCAATTAGGTATGTGCTTGGACTAGAGCCCCCCACTAGAGTTTTGAAAACCCTAGCACTTTCCAGCGTGTCACTTGAGACAGGTTCCACCCAATCCTTGACAACAGAAGGAGTCTTCAGAGCAAGAACCGTGTTCTTCAGTAACCCAAGTTGGGCTTCATCTTGAAGCAGCTTCAAGGATTTCTTCTCACGCGAACCAATGGGTAGGGGTTTTTTCTTAGTTTTTGCCATCAAAGAAAGGGAGAGAAAACTAGAAGAGCAAACTCAATTACAAGGAGTGTCGTCGGAGAAGAAAGAGACTTCGTAAAAGAATGAGAGCATCTATCTCTAACTTTCTCTCTCTTGACTCCTAGACTGAGAGCTCTTTCTTTTTTTTTGATCAAAATGTAAGTATGTATATTGAAGATCAAAAAGTGAAACAAAACTGGAAAATCCAGAAAGTCTAAATACAAACAACAAACCTGGACAAGCCAGGGGGAAACAAGCTGGAAAGAAAACAACCCAGTTAGAAAACTAAGCAAAAGGCATAACAACAAAATGAGGTTAGCCAGGAAAACCACAAGGAGCAGATATCAAGCCTAACCCGATCAATCAACAAACAACAAGGAAGTAACCAGAAAGGTCACTAGCAGCTCCACTAGAAACCAGCAAAACCAGAGCCAAAAGATAACAGATCAACACCAGGAACCACCAGCAAAGCCAACAAACATCAGCAACCCACAAAACCAACCTCAACAGCAAGCTCTACCGGAAACCCCATAAACCCATAACAAGGGCAGAACAACAACAAAGGAGGAAACCATCAACAACCAAAATTAGAAACTCAGTAAGACAAGCCAGAATAGGAGAACAAGCAACCAACAGGACAGTAAGCTCAACTAGCAGTCACAACCAACCAGAACTAGAACCAACACCAAAGATAATATAATCAGGGCAAGAAAAGCACCAAGATCAGAAACAAACAACAACAAACACATAGTTAGCAAACTAAACATTGGATTGGAATGTGAGGTTAGTAATCCAAGTAGAAGAGTATTCAGGATCTTTAACATGGAAACAAAGAATGGAGAAAAATAGTATCTTGAATCTATGAAGTAAAGCCTCCATAGATTTGCTAGCTTTCTCTAAAATTCTTTTATTTCTCTCTTGCCAAACAAGATAAACCACCAAGCTCAAGGCAACCCTCATCATTCTAGCATCAAGCCTCTTATACCTCCCATTGAATTTCCTAAGAGCAATACTGAGAGTGCTCAAAGAATCAGTAATTTGTAGCCACACTTTAATCATTCTCCAGAAACTAGAAATCCAAGGGCATTTGAAGAATAAATGCCTATGAGTTTCCTCCTCCCTCCTATAAAAAATGCAGAAGGTATTTGTTGGTATGAATCCTAGCCTGTCCATAGTCCTAAGTCTTCCTTTAGCAGCAAGCCAGAGAATAAAGGAACACTTAGGAAGAGAACAGGAATTGCAGACAACCTTCTGCCAATGAACCCTACTCCTCTTAGGCCTAAACAACTCATAGGCTTTTGTGGACAATGAGCCAGCAGCTTCATTCCATTGCTGCAACAATTGAATACCCTGAGATTCTCCCCCTACAATTTGAAGAAATTGGTCCCTTAGCTGTAAGAGGAACTTCCATAAGGGAGAATCAGAACTTTTAGCAATTGCACTCCAAATGGTATTCTAGTTAAGATAATGATGATGTATCCATTGGACCCATAAGGTATCAACTTTGGCATGAATATTCCATATCTGCTTGATAAGAAAACCCTTGTTCCTAGCTTCCAAATTAAAAAGTCCCAGACCTCCCTCATGTTTGGGAACACAAATATCATCCCAAGCCACTAGAGCAGACCTACTTCTATTCAAGTTACCACTCCACAGAAAATTCCTACAATAAGTAGAGATCTTTTGAATTACCGAGTTTGGCAAAGGATAGATACCAATCCAAAATTGTTCAATACCCTATAATAAAGTCCTTATTAGCTCTAGCCTGCCAGCATAAGATAAACTCTTCCCCATCCAGAGCTGGATAGAGGACTGTACTTTCTGATATAAAGACTCAAACTGGTTAACAAGTAGTCTGTGAGGGCTTAAAGACTTAGAGCTCTTTCTTTTTCTTGATCAAAATGTAAGTATATATTGAAGATCAAAAAGTGAAAGAAAACTGGAATGTCCAGAAAGTTTAACACAAGCCAACAAACACCCTGGCACCCAGACGGAAACTAGCTAAGCATTACAATAAAAACCCAACAAAGAAAACAAACAGAGGTTAACCAATACACCAATATTGTAACCTATTTTCTGGGATAACCTCCCTACCCAAACCAGCAACCATAAAAGTAGTAACATGACAATCAATAGCTTCATTGTGGGAAGGTAGGGTGAAACAGGAGAGGGAAACAAGCAAACACAGCTTCACTCCACAAGATACCCACCACTAGCCATCTAGAAACCGAAAGAACAACTAATCTCCAGCTACAAAGAACTGAAATAGAATTCCAACAGCAACCAGAAAACCAACCAGCAGAGCCAAAGGGGATCTTAAGGTTAGCCAACATCCAAATGAGCCAGAGAGGAAAGCAGATAGCTATCAACAAAAGAAGCAATTCTCCACCAGCAATCATAGAGAAAACCATCCAAAAGAAAAGAAACTCAGTAGCAGCTCCATAAAACCAGATATAATCAACAGCAACAATAAATCCAGCTTCTGTTTCAATAGCAGCAAGCAAAGCTCCACCAGAATCCAAAAAAGACCAGAAACCAACAATAGAACATAGAAGCCAGTAGAATAACCAGGAACACAGGCATATCCTCAAGCAAGAATAGCCAAAATCAATACGGGACAACAAAAGAACTAGACCAGAAGTCAAGAGCTCCAGAAACCCAGGCCAAACCAGCAACACCAGCAAGCTAAGCAGAGACCACCAGAACCATCTCCATCCTAGTAAAACGTAATACTAAGACCAGGATAAAATGAGGTATACAACCACCCAATTAGACTCCTAAAGGAATGGAAGAGTCTTTGCCATGAAAAAACATGATAGTAAAAAACATCACTTGAAACCTATGAATCAAAAGATCAACTGGGTTACAAGTTTTCTCAAAAATTCTCCTGTTTCTCTCCTTCCAAATCAAATACACTACCAAGCTTAAAGACACCCTGCTCATTCTAGCAACAGAGATATTCCTTCCATTCTTCAACCCTCTAATGGCACTACTAAGTCACCATTCTTCTATTAATCCCCAACCAACATTTGATCTTTCCCCAAAAGCCAGAAGTCCAACTATAATTAAAAAACAAATGCTCATGAGATTCCTTCTCTTGCCTACAAAAAATACAGAAAGTGTCTGTAGGTATAAATCTCAGTCTATCCCTTGTTCTCAACCTCCCTAAGACAATAAGCAATAGAATAAAATTATATCTAGGCAAGAACCATGATTCCCACACCACCTTATCCCAACTAACAATAGACCTCTTAACTTTGAAATGTTCATAGGCATAGCTGAAAAAAAAGATGAGAAGATGAGCTCCATTTTGCCAACTTTGAAGTAAAGTAATAGCCTGACTATACCCCCCACAATCCTGCATAAGCTGGTTTTTAAGATAAAGAATGGCCTTCCACAAAGGAGAGGAGTTCCTTTGTATACCAGCATGCCAAATAGGAAGATGATTCAGATAGTGATGATGCACCCACTGTATCCACAAAGAATCAGCTTTGATATGAATATTCCACAGCTGTTTGACAATAAAACTAACATTTCTAGCCTTAGCTCCATTAGCCCTAAATCCCCTTCCTGCTTGGGCAAGTAGATATTTTCCCAAGCAACAAGAGCAGAGGTTCTCTTCAAGGCATTGCCACCCCATAAAAAGTTCCTGTATAGACAGGTGATTTGCTTGATAACTTGATTTGGCAGAGGAAAGATGTTAAGCCAAAATTGAACCATTCCTTGCAAAACAGACTTGAGAAGCTCCAGTCTACCAACATAAGATAAGTGTTTCCCCAGCCAATTGTGAATAGCCATCTCCAATTTTTGCAGAAGAGGAGAAAACTGACTTGCCAAAAGTCTGTGAGGACTAGAGGAACCCCCAGGTACTTAGAAGGAAAAGAACCCTCTAAAAAACCAGTATCTTGAAGAATTCTTTGCTTAATATTGTCACCAACTCCTCCAAAATAAATAGAGGACTTATTAGCATTAATTTACACACTAGGAACACTACCAAAGTTCAACAGTTGTTGATGCAAAATATGCACAAAAGACCTATCACCCTTAGCAACCAGTAGGATATCATCTGCAAAGGCCATATGAGAAATTTTCTAATAAAGACACTTTGGATGGTACTTAAACTCAGGATTAGCAGAGGCTAAATTCAACAATCTGATGAAGTACTCCATACAAGTAATAAATAAGTAAGGAGAAAGAGGATCATCCTGTCTTATTCCACTTTTGCCATGAAAGAACCCAAACAAATCCCCATTAACAGCCACAGAAAAGGAAGTTTTTTTTTGTCCGACCATAAAAAAGGAAGTTGTTTCTACACACTTCATGATTAGATGAACAAACTGCCTTGGAAAACCATGCATCAGAAGTAATTGCCTAATAAAAGGACACTAGACAGAGTCAAAAGCCTTCCTGAAATCAATCTTAATAAGGTATCTGGGAGAAGCTCTTTTCCTGCCATAATTCCTATAGAACTCTTAAACCAGGTTAATATTGTCTACCATGTTTCTCCCTCCCAAAAAAGCATTCTGAGCAGGGCTAATAATACATTGCAGAGCCTTAGATAATCTAGTAGCAAGGATTTTAGAAATAACCTTGTAAGTAACATTACAGCAAGAGATAGGTCTAAAATCAGTCACAATATTCACATTAGCAGATTTAGGAATCAAAGCAATAACTGCATGATTGACTTATTTTAAAAGATCACCAGAGATAAACAAATCCTTAACAGCAGCACATAAATCATCACCAACAACACCCCAAGACTTCTTGAAAAAAATAGAAGAGTAGCCATCAGGCCCAAAAGTCTTATCATTCCCAATAGAAAATAAGGCATCTTTAATATCCTCAGAAGTAACAGGAACCAAAATCAGATTATGAGAACCTTCATCAAGGCAATGACCACTATGCACCATATTCAAATCCAGAGGAGAAGTAGGCTTAGAAGTTCCCAGCATCTGCTGATAGTTTTTAACAAACTCCCAACCAACTTTATCTATAGAAGTAGTAAGATTACCATTATCACATTGGATAGCAGAGATAACTAAGATTTCTATCTTTTTTTTTTGATCAAAATGTAAGTATATTAAGGATCAAAAAGTGAAACAAAACTGGAATGTCCAAAAAGTCTATATACAAACAGAAAACCCTGACATGCTAGGGAAAACCAAGCTGGGCAGAAAAACAACCCAGGAAAGCCAACATAGCTAAAGGCTAAGCAAAAGCCAAGACAAGAAAATAGGTTAGCCAGGAAAACCACTAAGAGCAGATTTCAAGCCTAACCCCATCAAGAACAAAAAACAAAAACTGGAAGCTCTAGAAACCACCAGCAAAGCAAACAACACCAACAACCTCCATCCAGCTTGATCAGCAAAGTCCAAAAAATTCTCCATCAACAAACACCAGAATCCAACAAACCCAAAGCCAAAAGCAAGCAGACCAGCTCCAAAGCTAGCAACATCAACAGCCATAGAGGGATAGAAACCAAGTGCAGCTTCTTTCCAAGAAACCTCCACTAAAGTCAAAGACAACTCCAGAACAACTAATCTCCAATAGAGCACCAGAGGTAGAACACCAGCAAAGACAACAAACCTCAGCTACCAACAAAACCAGCTTCAACAGCAACTCCATCAGAAACCATGAACAAGCACCAAGGCCAGAACAACAGACGTTATCAAAAATACCAGTAATGGAACCTGGTTTCTGGGATGACCTCCCTACCCAAACCAACAACCATATACTCCACAAGGTAGGCCAAACCAAGAGCCTGTAAACCAAAGCCAGCAAGACCAGAGTCAGAGGAACAACTCCAGGAACCACCAGCAAAGAAAACAACCACATCAACCCATAAAACCCAGCTTCAAACTAAGATCTATTTCTTTTTTTTTTGATCAAAATATAAGTACATTGAAGATCAAAAGTGAAACAAAACTAGAATGTCCAGAAGGTCTATATACAAACAACAAACCCTGATAAACCAGAGAGAAGCAAGATGGGCATAAAACAACCCAGGAAAAACAACCAAGCTAGAAAGACTAACTAAAGGCCAGAACCATAAAATGAGGTTAGTGAGGAAAACCACAGAAAGCATATTTCAAGACTAACCCCATCAATTAAACAACAAGAGGTACCCATGAAGGCATTATCAGCTCCATAACCCCACGATAACCATAACCAGCAAAACCCAAAGCCAGAAGAGACCAACTCCAAGAACCACCAATAAAGCAGAAACAATAACACCCCACCAGAGCACTAGAGCCAGCTAACAAAGCAAACAGACCAGCTCCAAGACCCAACAACCAGGCAAACATTGTCAGCAACCAACAAAACCAGCTCCATCAGCAAGCTCCACTAGATTCCAAGCTCTAGCTTTCTCACTAGAGCACCGGGGACCAGCCAACCAGAGGCAGAAGAAAATACACTCCTGCAAAGCCAAACAACATCAGTTACCAATAAAGCCAGCTTTAAACATGAAGCTAAACTAGAACCCCAATAATAGGCAATAGGGCCAGAACAACTTGCAATACCAGGAGCAGAAAAACGAGCCCCTAAACCAACTCCACCAAGCACAACAACCATCCAAACAAAACTGAGGAAACCCAACAACAGCCAGAACCAGAAAAACTAGCAAGACTGGCCCACACAGGAATAGAGGTTATCCAAGGCACTAAACCAGCGACCATACTCCACCAGACAGGCCATGGATAGCTCCAATACCATAAACACCAACATCCAGCATAAAAATCAGCAAACTAAACATTAGATTGGAAGCTGAGGCTAGCAATCCAAGTTGAAGAGCATTCAGGATCTTTAATATGGAAATAGAGAACGGAGAAGAACAGTATCTTGAATCTATGAAGAAGGGCTACCACTAGCTTGCTAGCTTTCTCAAAAATTCTTTTATTTCTCTCTTGCCAGACCAGCGAAAGCACCAAGCTCAAGGCAACCCTCATCATTCTAGCATCAAGCCTTTTATACCTAAGAGCAATATTGAGAGTGCTCAATGAATCAAAGATTTGTAGCCATTCCCTAATCCTTCTTCAGAAACCAGAAATCCAATGGCATTTGAAGAAGAGATGCCTATGAGTTTCCTCCCCCCTACAACAAAAAATGCAGAAAGTATTTGTTGGGATGAATCTCAACCTGTCCATAGTCCTGAGTCTTCCTTTAGCAGCAAGCCTGAGAATCAAAGAACACTTAGGAAGAGACTAGGAATTCCAGACCACCCTCTACCCCACCCTGCACCTCTTAGGCCTAAACAACTCATAGGCCTTTCTAGACATAGAGCCAGCAATTCCACTCCACTACTGCAACAATTGAATACCCTGAGATTCTCCTCCTGTAATTTGTAGAAATTGGTCCCTTAGTTGCAAAAGGAACTTCCATAGGGGGGAATCAGAACTTTTAGCAACAACATTCCAGATAGTATTCTGTTTAATATAATGATGATGTATCCATTGGACCCATAAGGTATCAGCTTTGGCATGGATATTCCAAAGCTATTTAATAAGCCAACCCTTATTTCTAGCTTCCAAATTAAATAGACCCAGACTTCCCTCATGCTTGGGCACACATAAGTCGTTCCAAGCAATTAGAACAGACCTACTTCTATTCAAGTTAGCAGTCCACAAGATGTTTCTATAGAAAGTGGAGATTTTTTGAATTACCTGGGTTGGCAAAGGGTAGATACCAATCCAAAATTGTTCAATACCCTATAAAACAGTCTTTATCAACTCAAGCTTGCCAGCATAAGATAAACTCTTCCCCATCCAGAGCTCGATAGAGGACTGCACTTTCTGATATAATGGCTCAAATTGGTTAACAAGCAGTCTATGAGGGCTTAAAGGTACCCCCAAATAAGTAAAGGGAAACATACCCTCAGTAAAGCCAGTTTTACCCAGAATTTTAGCTTTGTTCTACTGGTTTACACCACTGAAGAAAATTGAAGACTTAGAAGCAATGATGTTTAAACCAAAAACCCTTCCAAACCTCAGCAAATCAGCACACATAATTTCAATAGAAGCAACATCACCCCTACACAGCAAGAGGACATCATCAGCAAAAGCCAAATGGGAGATCCTTTGCAGAGAGCATTTAGAATGGAACCTAAAGCCAGGTTTAACAGTAGCAACATTAAACTGTCTGGTGAAATACTCCATACAAACTATAAAAAGGTAGGGGGATAGAGGGTCCCCCTGCCTAATACCACAACACCCTCTAAAAAACCCATATTACTCCCCATTAATAGCCACATAGAAAGAAGTGGTTTCCACACACTACATAATCCAATTGACAAACTGATGGGGAAACTCAAGTAGAACCAACAATTGCCTGATAAAGCTCAATTGCACAAAATCAAAAGCTTTTTTGAAATCAATTTTCATTAAGGATTTAGGAGTAGTCCTCCTTCAGCCATAATGTCTGAGCATTTCTTGAACCAGATGGATATTATCCACCATACTCCTGCCCCCCAGAAAAGCATTTTGATTCCTACTAATAATATCTTTAAGAGCTTGAGCCATTTTGTCAGCAAGAATTTTAGATATGACTTTGTAAATCATATTACATGTCACGCCCTTCTCTCTTAAGGTATACCGAAGTGCACCTATACCAGTAGGGACATGACTGGCAGGGAACACCACATCCCTCGAATCAAATCTCAACCCAATAGTAAAACCCAATAAACATGTATAATAATAACTCATACAATGTGTCATGGTAACAGTATATACCATATATACAAACACCTAAACCACCGGAGTACATATACAACAGCGGAACAGTAGCATATATCTACAAAATACAATACCAAAATCTCATGCCTTGCTAGAATAGTAGGCTCGAGCCTACACATCTACTCACGCATCCCATCACTGACCGCCATCACCCACGTCAAACTCACCTGAAAGGGAATAACGAAGAGGGGTGAACCACGAAAATCAGTAGGGCATAGATAGGGAACATCGATATCCAGAATAAAGAAATTAAACCATGTGATGCAGAATATGAGGTACAATAAATAGATACAACCATCAATAATCCAACTAAGTAACATGATAGCCGATAAGGCCATACAGCACCGTAACCACACCGATCTCCAGAAATCCACAATCCATACATCAAAATCTATAATCCATAATCCACCCCTCAACCCACCCTAATCCCCGTAGGGTGTCTCCCAGTCCAAGTCCACACCAAAACTGAATGAGGACTGGATATCCCGATAGCATAGCCTACACCAGAGATTGTCCCCTGTGATGCACCTCATCTCAGACGGTCTACAGGTATGTACCCAGTCTGTATATATTATCCCTCATAAATGCATATCCAATACATTGGGCTCCTATATGGGCCCTACAGTAACATCAACCACCTCCAATCACCCTACTCCTAAAAACATACGAACAATGATAATCAACAGGGTATACAAATAAAACATGCAGACATGCCATATTTTCACCCCTGGAAATCGACAAAACCACAACGTAATAAGAGTCCATAAAATCGGAACTCTAGAATCACACGCAAGAGACAAGGAAACCCCTACCTGAAAATCGAAATGCCAATACCGACCACCGCATCCCTGACAAACCCATGACTCCGAAAGTCAACTCGCTCCGAATCTCAACTGGGATCACCGTCTACACCAAAAAACACAATATACGAAAATATAGTGAAAATACGTTCGATCAACTATGGCCAAAGTCAACAGTCAACAGTCAAACTGAGTTAAAAGGGGTCAACAGAGTCAAATGAGTTAAACAGGGTCAAATGGGTCGAATCGGGTCAAACAGGGTCAATCGGCCAAACTCAGCCAATATCACCGTCGGCGATCCGGCCACCTAAACCTACCAAATCTTACACCAAATTGAAGAGCTCAAAGAGATGAACTCATAGGTACCTGAATAAAGCCAAAACGTTACCGGAATCGGCCGGATCGACAAAGGTAGTTCACAGTGCCCGAAACTTCAAAATCCGATATCTCCCTAACCATAACTCCGATCGACGTGATTCCACTTGGGTTATACTCATCTCACTCTTGCGCTTCTTCTGGTACCAGCCATGACCGTCACCGTTGTCGGAATCCTAAAGTCACAATGAAAGAGAAACATGCACGAGAGAGAGAGAAGATTGTGTGAGGAATAGGGTGTATTTGAAAAGAATTAAAGTTTGGGTATTTAATTAACTAATTCATCTTTTCACTGTAGTCCCTATGGTTTTAAGAAAATGCCACTCCCAAAATTTGTTATTCTTGAAAATCTATTAAACTTTGAAAATTCATAATAAATCCAATTTAAATCCGATTTGAGTTATTTTTACGCCAAAAAGTTTTTTTTAAATCCCCCATTTATGAAAAATATTTCCATATTTTTATTTTACATTAATTTTTATTCTCCCCAAATCTCGATTCACTGTCACCGAGTTTCACCCCACCTCGATTAACGTGTCAAAATACTATGAACAGTGTATACTCGGGTCAGGATATTACATCCTCCCCCCTTAGGAAAATTTCTTCCCCGAAATTAAAATTTCGCATGTTAGACTCCAACTCCCAGGTTGCCTCCTCTACTCCATAATGTTGCGATATCATCTTCTTCAAGGTAGACCAATCTAATATATGGGAAGGGTCCATATGGTATCTCCATAACATAGACACATGAAATATATCATGTACCCCTGACAACTGTGGGGGTAACGCTAATCGATAAGCTACCGTCCCCACCTTCTCCAAAATCTCAAATGGTCCTATAAACCTCGGAGCTGACTTCCCCGCTCTCTCTAATCTCTGTACTCCTTACCTCAGACTAACCCTCAGAAACACGTGATCCCCCACCAAAAACTCTAAAGGTCTACGTCTCCTATCCGTGTCACTCTTCTGAAGTGATTGAGCTGTCAGAAGTCGCCGCTGAATCACTTTACCACCTCAGTAGTCTACTGCACCATATCTGGACCTAATAATGGTCTGTCTCCAACCTCTGACCAGCACAACGGTGATCTACAAGGTCTCCCATATAAAGCCTCATTCGGAGCCATCAGAATGCTGCTCTGGTAGCTGTTATTGTACACAAACTTCACTAAAGGAATATGAGTCTCCCAATCTTCTCGGAAGTCTATCACACAAGCCCAAAGCATATCCTCCAGAACCTGAATAGTCCGCTCACTCTGCCCATCAGTTTGAGGATGAAAAGTTATACTGAAGTTTAGTTTTGTCTCCAGAATCGTGAAGTAAACCTGGGATCTCGATCGGACACAATACTCAATGGTACACCATGCAACCGAACTATCTCCCGTACATACAATCTGGTCAACGACTCAATCGGGTCCGTCTGACGAATAGGCATAAAATAAGTCATCTTTGTCAACCGATCAACAACAACCCAAACCGCATCATATCTCCGCGGAGTCATAGGTATACCCATCACAAAATCCACGTAGTGATATGCTCCCACTTCCACTTAGGTAATGGAAGTGGCTGTAACAATCCAGCGGGTCATCGATGCTCTGCCTTTACCTGTTGACAGGTAAGACATCGAGTCACGGTCTATGACACATCTCTCTTCTTGCCACTCCACCAATACTGCCTCCGTAAATCTCGAAACATCTTGGTAGCATCAGGATGCATCGTAAACCGTGAGTAGTGTGCCTCCCGAAGTATCTCCTCCCGTAGCTTCGTATCCTCTAGGACTACTAGCTTGCCTCGGAATCTGACTCCACCATCGGTGCCTCTGACCCATCCCTCCATATCCTCAATGTCATCAAATAGTGCGTCCCCAAGCTATGCATCTAACACCCGCTGTACGAATGCCGGACGAGCCACCGAACTCCTTAAACACAATAAGTCTCCATGCTCCTCCATGAGTAGTCGGCACTGACTAAGCGTATCCACCAACCCAAACTCTCGGATAGCCAACCGAGCTGCAACCAATCTCCTACTCAAGGCGTCAACCACCACATTGGCCTTGCCTGGATGATACTGTAAAGTAAAATAAAAGTCTAAAGGTACTCCATCCATCATAGCTCGAACCTCTCTCCATAAAGATCATATCTCCGTTGCTTAAGTGCAAACATTACAGCAGCCAACTCCAAATCATGCACTAGATAATTCCTCTTGTGCAGCTTAAATAAATGTGAAGCATACTCAACCACTCTGTCCTGCTGCATCAGCACGTAACCCAATCCAACTCTTGAAGCATCACAATATACCTGAAAACCAATACCTTTGTTTGGTATCACCAACACTTGAGGGGATGAGTCGAGTCTTCAACTCCTGGAAAGCCTGCTTACACTCGTCTGTCCACACAAACAGAACATCATTTCTGGTCAACTATGTCATCGGCGTTACAATCTACGAGAACCCCTCAGTAAAATGCTGATAGTAACCTGTTAATCCCAGGAAACTACGAATCTATCCTATATTCTTTGGTCTCCTTTACGCTATCACTGTCTCCACCTTAGCTGGATCCACTTCTATCCCCTCCTGGGATATCACATGCCCTAAAAATTTCACCTGAGTCACCCAAAACTCACACTTACTCAGCTTGGCATACAATCTATGCTCTCTGAGCGTCTGCAGCACAATCTCCAAGTGTCTAACGTGCTCCTCCTCAGTGGCTGAATAAACCAATATGTCATCAATGAACACAATCACAAACTGATCCAGATACGGCCTAAACAACCTGTGGATCAAATCAATAAACGCTGTAGGTGCATTGGTTAGCCCAAATTGCATAACCAAGTACTCATGATGGCCAAACCGTGTACGGAAAGCTGTCTTTGAAATATCCTCCTCCCGGATCCTCAACTAGGGGTACCCCAATCTGAGATCAATCTTGGAGTAATAATGACTACCCCTCAACTGATCAAACAGATCATTAATCCTGGCAATGGATATTTATTCTTCATTGTCACCCTGTTCAGTTGTCGGTAGTCCATACACATACGCATCGTACCATGCTTCTTTTTCACAAACAAAACTGGTGCTCTACAAGGTGAAGTGCTCGGTCTGATAAAACCCAACTTCTGTAAACCTATCAACTGAGTGTCTAACTCCTTGAGCTCTGCTGGTGCCATCCTATACGATGGTATGGAAATTGGATATGTACCCGAATACAGCTCAATCACAAAGTCAATCTCCCTCTACAGTGGCAACCCCCGTAAATCATCAGGAAAAACATTCATATAATGCTCCACAATCGGTATAGGGGTTGAAGAATCCTCCCTAGACGCTGAAGTAATCAAACCCGCTACAACACAATCGGTGTACTGAGGATTATCTAGAAAATGTGAACATAGAAGAAGTCTTGTCCCACGAAATTTAGAAAATGTGAACATAGAGTAGTCAGTGTAATCCTTCTCTCAGCACACTCTATAATCGCCTCATACCCCGTCAACCAATCCAATCCAAGAATAACATCAAAATCAGTAAATGGCATCACAAACAGATCCGCTCTAAACTCATGATCTGTAAAACTAAACACACAATCCCTACAGATACCACTAATCACGGTACCTGGTCCTAGGGGTGAATCAACTATAAATCTCCTCGCCACTCCAGTAATCTCTAAACCCAATGCCTCAGCAAATGATGCAGAAATAAATGAATGCATAACACTAGTGTCAAACAAAACACGTGCCCAAAAACTGAATAAGAGAAACCTACCTCCCAAATGGTCTCGCTCTGCTGGTATACATCAGGGCCGAGTGCATACACTCTACCTCTCTGAACCTGCTGCTGCTGCTGAGCTAGTGGCCTACCCCGTCCTGCAGGAACCCTCGATGCCAGAATCGATCCTGGTGTTGAAACTAAAGCTGAAGCTCTCTGACCTCGAGGTGTTGGCAGTGCAGGTCCTCCACCCTGTGGACAATCTCTCCTAGTATGTTCTGGAAAACCACACCGAAAACATAACGGGTTGTTTGCCATAGGACAATCACAATGCATATGCCCCACATGTCCGCAGGCACAACAGTGCTGCGCTGCTGGTCCCGCGTCGGAGCCTGTCCCTGCTGATATGATCTCTACCCCTGCTGACCCTGTCTCTGCCCCTGTTGACCCTGTCTAGTACCCTGCTGTCCCTGCCTAGGTCCCCAGTAACCCTGTCTCCGGCTCTGAGAACCCTGCCCTTGACTCTGCTGCTACCGTCGAGTATCAGTCCTCTGTCTGTCCTGACTACTCTCACCGGTAGCAGATGTAGAACTCTCAAGTTTGCTCTTATGAATCTCCCAATAATTCTTAATCTCCACTAAAGTCCTCTCGACTCCGAGTGCCTTATCAATACACTCGCGATAAGTGGTGATAGTCTGAACTGCTAAATGAGGTGAAATCTTTGGCTATAATCCTCTCCGAAATCTCAGTGTCTTCCTTTCCTCTGTGGAAATATACTCCTCCCTGTATCGCCCTAACTCCTCAAAGCGAGCCTGATGTTGTGTCACTGTCATGTCCGGATACTGAATCAACTCAAGAAACTCCTTCGCTTTAGCTACACGCACTATCTGTGGTACATACTATGCTAGAAAAGTTGTCTCAAACTCTACCCATGGCATACCCTCTCTGCCCCGACTAACTGCCATCACCTTCCACCAAGTGAAAGCATCTCCCTTTGCAGCTAATAAAGCCCTTCTCTCCTCAGGAATCCGCAAGGAAGTCATCTTTTTACGTACCTGGCGAAGCCACTCCTTTACTACTATTGGATCTATCACTCCCCCATAAATCGGAGGATTCATCTTCTGTAACTCGGCTAGCTCTTTGATCGAAGTATCAGTCACTAAAGGAGCTACCTGTGCAGCCACAATCTGTCCTGCACCCTCCTGTAACTCACCCAAAGCCGGAACCAGTGTTGGAACCCCAATAGGAGCTTGTAGTACAGCTAGGGCTATAGCGGCAATCTGTGTCACAAGTCCCGTAACAGTCTGCCCAAGAGCTCGTACCAACTCAGTAACACCCCGGACCTCCTGTCGTTAAGTAGTCACTATCGCCTCTACCCCTTGTGGTGCTGGCTGTACTGGTGGTACCTCCTGATCCTCCCCAACATCATCCACTGGGTCTATATACACTTCCTGCCTGCCCCTACCCCTCCCACGTCTCACACCCCTACCACGTCTCACACCCATACCTCTCTGTCCTCGTCCACGCTCTAATGGAGCCACCTCGGACACACCCGCCTCATCTACCCCCTGAGGCTCATCAGCCTCGTGTTGTCCCCTACCCCATCCCTGTCCTCGCACCAGAGTACTATGTGTGTCAACCATATCTATCAAATGTAACACACGTATACATAAATCTAAAAGTAAGAAACACAAGTAAAAACTCACCAGGTCAATCGGGAAGCGCATGATGTGCAGCCAACGAGATAGCCTAGGTAACCTAATCACTATAAATATCTAAACCTCCAGCTCCGATACCAAACTATCACGCCCCTCTCTCCTAAGGTATACCGAAGTGTACCTATACCCGTAGTGACGTGACCGGCAGGGAACACCCCATCCCCCGAACCAAATCCCAACCCAATAGTAAAACCCAATACACATATATAATAATAACTCCTATAATATGTCATGGTAATAGTATATACCATATATACAAACACCTAAACTACCGGAGTACGTATACAACAGTGGAAGAATAGCATATATCTACCCGATACCAAATCGTCTAATATATACAAAATACAATACCAAAATATCATGCCCTGCTAGAAGAGTCGGCTCAAGGCTACACATCTGCTCACACATCCCGTCACTAACCGCCATCACCCGCTTCTAACTCACCTAAAAGGGAATAATGAAGAGGGGTGAGCCACAGAGCTCAGTAGGGCATAGAAAGGGAGCACCGATATCTAGAATAAAGAAATTAAACCATATGATGCAGAATATGAGGTACAATAAATAGATACAACCATCCATAATCCAACTAAGTAACATGGAAGCCGATAAGACTATGCAGCACCGTAACCACACCAATCTCCAGAAATCCACATTCCATACATCAAAATCCATAATCCACCCCTGGATCCACCTCAATCCCCTTAGGGTGTCTCCCAGTCCAGGTCCACACCGAAACTGGATGAGGATCGGATATTCCGATAGCATAGCCTACAGCAGAGAACATCCCTTGTGATGCACCTCATCTCAGACGGTCTACAGGTACGTACCCGGCCTGTATATATTATCCCTCATAAATCCATATCCAATAGATTGGGATCCTATATGGGCCCCACAGTCAACATCAACCACCTCCAATCACCCTACTCCTAAAAACGTACCAACAATGATAATCAATAGGGCATACAAATAAAACATGCAGACAAGCGATATTTTCACCCCTGGAAACCGATAAAACCACGACGTAATAAGAGTCTGTGAAACCGGAACTCTAGAATCACACGCAAGAGACAAGGAAACCCCTACTTGAAAATCGGAATGCCAATACCAACCACGCGTCCCTGAGAAACGCTCGACTCCGAAAGTCAACTCGCTCCGAATCTCACCTGTGATCACCGTCTACGTCGAAAAACACAATATATGAAAATACAGTGAAAATATGTTCGGTCAACTATGGTCAATGGGCAACCGAGTCAAATCGGGTCAAATGGGTAAAACCAGGTCAAATTGGGTCAAACTCAGCCATACTCGGCCAAACTCAGCCAACATCACCGTTGGCGATCCGGCCACCAAAACCTACCAACTCTTACACCAAATTAAAGAGCTCAAAGAAATGAACTCATAGGTACCTGAATCAAGCCAAACCTTCGCTGGTATCAGCTTGATCGACCAAAGGAAGTTCACGGTGGCCAGAACTTCAAACTCCGATATCTCCCTAATCACAGCTCCGATCGACGTGATTCCACTTGGGTTATACTCGTCTCACTCTTGCGCTTCTTCTGGTACTGGCCATGACCTTCACCATCGTTGAAATCACAAAGTCACAATGAGAGAGAAACATGCACGGGAGAGAGAGAAGATTGTGTGCGGAAGAAGATGTATTTGTAAAGAATTAAAATCTAGGTATTTAATTAACTAATTCATCTTTTCATTGTAGTCCCTATGGTTTTATGAAAATGCCACTCCCAAAATTTGTTATTCTTGAAAATCTATTAAACTTTGAAAATTCATAATAAATCCAATTAAAATCCGATTTGAGTGATTCTTTCGCCAAAAAATTTTCTTTTTAAATCTCTCATTTATGAAAAATATTTCCATATTTTTATTTTATATTAATTTTTATTCCCCTCAAATCCTTATTCACGATCATCAAGATTCACCCCACCTCGATTAACATGTCAAAATACTATGAACAGTGTATACTCGGGTTAGGATATTACAATACAACAAGAAATAGGTCTGAAATCAGCCACATTCAAAACATAAGCAGATTTAGGACCAAGGCAATGACAAAATGATTGATCTGCCTAAGCATTTTCCCATAAGAAAATAAATCACGAATAGCCAAAGAGAAATCACTGCCAATAATAGACCAAGCCTTCTTAAAGAAAGAAGAGGAGCACCCATCAGAACCAGGAGCCTTGTTATCACCAATAGAGAGCAAAGCAGTCTTGACTGTATCTTGAGTAATAGGAGCAAGAAGAAGATTGTGATAATTGGTACTTAAACAAGGCCCACTCATAACCACTTCCACATTAACTACCTCCACATTCTTAGTAGTGCCAAGAAGGACTTTAAAAAATTTAACAAATTCTCCCCCACAACCCGTTAGAGGTGGTCAAATTCCCATAATTAGTTTGAATAGCAACAATAAAGTTCCTTCTATGTTTCTGATTCATAAGAGAGTGAAAAAACTTTGAGCTTCTATCACTTTCTTTGAGAAACTAGAGCTTCAATTTCGGAGAGAAGAATTTCCTCTCAGCACTCTGAAGATTCAGAAGAGTAGTTCTCAACTCCCCCTCCTTTCCGATATAGTGCAGATTATCCAAATCATGATGCAGTAAAGATTGATGGTAATCTAAAGCAGCAGCTGCAGTGTCCACTCTCTCTGAAATATGACTAAAATGCTTCATGTTCAAATCCCTCAGAGGACCCTTCAGTCTCTTAAGCCTTTTACAAAGCCTGAACATAGGAGAGCCATGCATAGACTGGTGCCAGTGTGAATTAACCACTTCCAAGAACTGGTCATGCTCAGTCCACATATTGAAGAATTTAAAAGCCCTATTTCCTCTGCTTAACAGAGTACCAATCAAAATTTTAACAGGAGAATGATCAAAATGAGCACCAACATTTAAAAATTGAACATTACAAGGCAATAACAAAGAACACGAAGCAGGATTAACAAGAACTCTATCCAATTTACACCAGATTTTGCCATTAGACCAGGAGTAGTAACAACCAAAGTAATTAAGATCCTATAACCCCAAATCAGAGCAACAACTACTAAAATCAATAGTTTCATAACCTGTAACAGAATTACCATTATGCTTATCCTGCTGAGAGAGAATAGAATTGAAATCACAGAGAGAATCCAGGAGTCACTAGGACACCATCTTTTTAAATCATCCCAGAGACTCCTTCTAGTAGTGATAGTATTAAACCAATAAACAAAAGTAGCTAAAAAACTCTTTTGGTCAACAAGATCAGTGAGCTTCACATGGAGAGCCTGAGCAGAAGAGTCAATATACTCGGTTGTAACTTTTGAAGGATTCCAGAAAACAACAACTCTTCCATTAGCAGCAACATTGGTATTGTCAAGAAATTTCCAATCTCTTAGCCTCAATCTGTGCGTAAAGGAGAGCTTACTGCAATTGAACTTTGTTTCCAAAAAACACATAGCATCAACTTTATTTCTTTTCATGAAACATACGGCCTTATGCTGCTTCAGAGGGCTATTAAGCCCTCTGATATTCCAGGAGGAAATAATCATTGAGTAGAGGGGTAATGGGGAACCCTACCCTTGCCCTCTCTCCTGTACCCATTATTCTCAGACTGCTTCTTAGAGCCACTTCTAGTAGGAACTCCCACCACTTGACTGTCCTATTCCCCTGACTAGAAGTTTCTTGCTCAACAAGAATCTTTTTCTTTTTTCCTTTCACATGCTACCAGCTACCATCCTAAGCTTCCAACCGCATAGGATCAAAATCAGGATTTACAAAATTGGTAGATATACCCTAGTCTTCACCCAAGTTACTATCCTCCCTATCAGATTGAGCTGTTGCCTTATCTTGTTCCATAATAGGAACAGTAATCTCACCAAGCCTATCCAAGACAATAACCCTCTTAGTAACCTCAGCCTCCCTTCCATCCTGAGCCACAGGAGCCTTAGTAGCTGGAATTTTGGAGCACACCCCAACAGTATGCCCTAGCACCTTACAGTGTATACAAAACTTGGCGAGCGTTTCATAAATCACATTTCATTCCAAAGGGTCAACATTAGGTAGTAAAATATCAATAGTATGAGGCAAATCCCCCAATAGGTCAATCTCAATAAGAACCCTAGCATAGGATAATCTGGACATTGTAGAAGTAAGTTTATCATATTGTAAAGGCTTGCCAACACAGCTAGCAATTTTAGAAAGGCACCTAGTTGACCAACACTTCAACAACAAGTTAGGGAATTTCACCCAAACAGGGACTTTAGACATCTCATTATCATCAAAATCAAAGCATTTAGGCATTGGTTTCAAAACAAGAGGCCTACCATAAACAAGATAAGGACCCCCACTTAGAACATTTTCCTTGTCTTCCTCCTTAGCAAACTAATAAACTAACCAGCCTGAGTCATGAATGGTCAAATAAGCTTCACACTTCCAGGTAACTTCTATCAAATTCTTCAACGCTTTATACCCAGGAAATTTTCTATCTACATAACCAACTATACATAACTTCCATATATCGTTGTTTTCATCAAAATCATCCATAGACAGAATACAATTTTGAT
Source organism: Tripterygium wilfordii (assembly GCF_013401445.1). Lineage (NCBI taxonomy): Eukaryota > Viridiplantae > Streptophyta > Magnoliopsida > Celastrales > Celastraceae > Tripterygium > Tripterygium wilfordii. The sequence continues at coordinate 8,061,049 of NC_052247.1, forward strand.
TCACTCTAGATTCAGGAAAATGTTCAAGCCTAGGGCAATTTTCAGAACTTCTATTTGAGCTTAAAAGATCACGCCACTTACCTTTCCCATCAGGCTTAACGGGTTCCCCATCAGATAGAGACTACTTCTTTCCCAGCCCTCTTGAATCAGAGTCAAGCATTTCCTCCACTGGCATTTGCCCCTTGCTTGTTTCCCCAACCTCCATAACCCTAAAGCTTTGCCCGTCGGAGTTGAAGAACTTTGAACCTCCTCCTGAACCATGCTCAGACATAGTATAATCAACCTGCTCCTCCTCATAATCATCGTCGTCATCTTCAAATACCTCATCCATCAAAACTCGATCGTGGACAGGAGAAGGGGTTTGTACCGAATTCGTCACACCCTCAGCATCAATCAAGTATTTACTTGGACAAGAGCCCCCCACTAGAGTTTTGAAAACCTTGGCATTTTTCGACGTGTCGCTTGGGGCAGGTTCCACCCGAGGTGGAGCCTTCAAAGCAAGCACCGTTTTCTTTAGTAACCCAATTTGGGCTTCTCCTTGGAGTTGTTTCAGTGATTTCTTCTCTCGAAAACCGGTAGCCAAAGGTCTTTTCTTAGTTTTAGCCATCAAGAAAGGGAGGCAAAACTAGAGGAGCAGAGTCTGTAACCGGGAGTGTCGTCGGAGAAGAAAATGACTTCGTAAAAGAAGGAGAGCATCTCTCTCTAACTTTCTCTCTCTTCTGACCTGACTCGACTGAGAGCTCTTTCTTGATTAACTGAGATCTTTTTCTTTTTTTGATCAAAATGTAACTATATATTGAAGATCAAAAAGTGAAACAAAACTAGAATGTCCAGAAGGTCTATATACAAACTGAGATCTCTTTCTTTTTTTTGGATCAAAATGTAAGTCTATTGATGATCAAAAGTGAGACAAAACTGGAATATCCAGAAAGTTTATGTACAAGCCAAGAAACACCCTAATAGGCCTGGGGAACCAAAATGGGAGAGAAACACCCAGACAGAAACTATCAAAACAAACCAGAAAAATAGCAAGTGAAACAAGCAGAGGTTAGCCAAGACACCAGCAAAGAAACCTGGTTTCTATGATAACCTCCCAACCCAAAACTGCAACCAAGGAGACAAAAACCCAACAGCCACCATAAAACAACCAGCAATACATAACGGATCTTGAACCAACACCCAGAAAAGGAAAGCAAAGCCCCAGCAGCTACCAGAAACAACCAACAGAGGCAAAACAGATCAGCAATAAAGCCAGCTTGAGATTGAAAGCAGCAAGCAAAACTCCTCCAAAAATAATCAGAGACCAGAAACAGGAGTAGAACTCATAACCTCCAGAACAAGTAAACTCTAACAGAGCAACAAAGACCAGCCAGCCAGAGATAGAAGAAGACTACACCAGCAAAGCCAACAATCATCAACCACCAACAGAACCAGCCTCAACAGCAAGCTCTACCATAAACCCCAAGAACAAGTAACAACGTCAGAACGTCCTGCAATACCAGAAGCAGAAAGAAGACCCAACACCTCCAAGCACAACAACAACCCAAACAGACAAAGGTGAGGAAGCCCAGTAATAGCCCAGACCAGAAACCCAGTAAGAAAGGCCATCACAAGAGGACAAATCTCCATCAGCAAGCACAACCAAACCAAAACCAAAACCAACACTAAAGAAATCAGAGTTAGGCCTGGAAGGGCACCAAGACCAGAACCAAGCAACAGCAGGCACAAAGCCAATAAACTAATCACTAGATTGGAATCTGAGGCTAGCAATCCAAGTAGAAGTGTGTTCAGGATCTTTAACATGGAAATAAAGAATGGAGAAGAACAGAATCTTGAATCTATGAAGTAAAGTCTCCACAAACTTGCTAGCTTTCTCAAAAATTTTTTTATTTCTCTCTTGCCAAACAACATAAACCACCCAACTCAAGGCAACCCTCATTATTCTAGCATCAAGCCTCTTGTACCTCCCATTAAATTTCCTTAGAGCACTACTGAGAGTGCTCAAAGAATCAATGATTTACAACCAAGCTTTTATCCTTCTCCAGAAGCCAGTAATCCAAGGGCATTTGAAGAATAGATGCCTATGAGTTTTCTCCTCCCTCCTACAAAAAATGCAGAAGGTATTTGTAGGAATAAATCTCAGCCTGTCCATAGTCCTAAGTGTTCCTTTAGCAGCAAGCTAGAGGATAAAGGAACACTTAGGAAGAGACCAAGAATTCCAGACCACTCTCTACCAATGAACTATGCTCTTCTTAGTCCTGAACAAATCATAGACCTTTCTGGACAAAGAACTAGCATCTTCCCTCCACTGTTGCAACAGTTGTATAACCTTGAGGTTCTCCCCTTGTGTAATGAAGAAATTGGTCCTTTAGCTGCAATAGGAACTTCCATAGGGAAGAATCAGAACTTTTTGTAACAACACTCCAAATATTGTTGTGGTTAAGATAATGATGATGTATCCATCGAACCCATAAGGTGTAAGCTTTGGCATGAATATTCCATATCTGCTTAAGCAGAAAACCCTTGTTCCTAGCTTCCAAATTAAAGAGCCCCAGACCTCCCTCATGTTTGGGAACACAAATGTCATTCCAAGCCACCAAAGTAGATCTGCTTCTAATCAAGCTACTAGTCGACAGAAAATTCCTACAGAAAGTAGAGATTTTTTGAATTACCTGATTTTGCAGAGGATAGATACCAATCCAGAATTGTTCAATGCCCTATAATATAGTCCTTATTAGCTCTAGTCTGCCAGCATACGATAAAATTTTCCCCATCCAGAGTTGGATAGAGGACTAGACTTTCTGATATAAAGGCTCAAATTGGCTAACAAGAAGTCTATGAGGACTTAAAGGCACACCCAGGTAGGGAAAGGGAAACAAACCCTCTGCGAAACCAATTAAACCCAGAATGTCAGTCTCGCTCTACTGGTTTACACCACTAAAAAATATTGAAGACTTAGAAGCATTGGTATATAGACCAGAGACCCTTCCAAAGCCCTGAAGTTCTGCATACATAATTTCAACAGAGGTAACATCACCCCTACACAGCAGAAGGATATCATCAGCAAACCCTAGGTAAAAGATGTTTTGCAAGGTATATTTAGAGTGAAACTTAAAACCAGGCTTGATAGTAGCAACATTCAACTTTTTGGAGAAGAACTCCATGCAAACTATAAAAAGATAAGGAGAGAGAGGGTCACCCTACCTAATACCACAACCCCCTTTAAAAAACCCACACAGCTCCACATTAATGGCCATAGAGAAAGAGGTGGTTTCCACACACTGCATAATCCAGTGGATAAACTGGGAAGGAAACCTAAGCAGAACAAGTAGTTGCCTAATAAAGCTCCATTGCACAGAATCAAAAGCTTTTTTAAAGTCAATTTTCATTAAACATTTGGGAGAAGTCCTCTTTCTGCTATAATTTCTAAGCATCTCCTGAATCAGATGGATATTGTGCATTATACTCCTGCCCCCCAGAAAAGTAGTCTGGCTCTTGCTAATAATAACTTTGAGGGCTTGAGCCAATCTGTGAGCAAGAATTTTTGATATGCATTTATAGATCACATTGCAACAAGAAATAGGTCTGAAGTCAGCCACAGTCGAAACATGAGCAGACTTGGGCACCAGGGCAGTGACAAAATGATTGATTTGTCTAAGCATTTTCCCAGAGGAGAAGAAATCTCTGCCAGCCAAAGAGAAATCTCTACCAATAGAAGACCAAGCCTTTTTAAAGAAAGTAGAAGAGTATCCATCAGGACCAAGAGTTCTATCATCACCAATAGAGAAAAGAGCAGCCTTGATAGTATCATCAGTTACAGGAGCAAGAAGAAGATTGCAATGGTTATCACTCAAACAGGGGCACAGGGCCCTCTAAGAACCACATCCCTATTTACTGTCTCCACCTCTTTAGCAGTACCAAAAAGGACTTTATAGAAATTTACAAATTCTTCCCCAATAGCCTCCTGGGAGGTGCTCAAATATCCAGAGTCAGTCTGAATTGCAACAATAAAATTCCTCTTATGTTACTGATTCATAAGAGAATGAAAAAATTTTGAGCTTCTATCACTTTCTTTGAGAAGCTGAAGCTTCAATTTCAGTGAGAAGAATTTTCTCTCAGCACTTTGAAGATTTGATAGAGTAGTTCTCAACTCCCCCTTCTTCTTGATATAATGCAGGTTATCCAAGTCACTATACAGTAGAGATCGATGATACTCTAAAGCAGCAGCTATAGTGTCCACTCTCTCAAATATATGGCTAAAATGCTTCATGTTCAACTCCCTAAGAGGACCCTTCAGTCTCTTAAGATTTTTGCAAAGCTTAAACATAGGAGAGCCATGTATAGACTGATGCCAATGAGAATTAACCACTTCCAAGAATTGGTCATGGTCAGTCCACATATTAAAAAATTTGAAAGGCCTATTGCTTCTTCTCAGTAAGGAACCAATATGGATTTTAATAGAAGAGTGATCAGAGTAAGCACCCGCAGTGAAAAACTAAACATTACAAGGTAGTAATAGAGAACACCAGGCAGGATTAACAAGAACTCTATCCAATTTACACCAGACTTTACTATTGGACCAGGTGTAATGACAACTAGAGTAATTAAGATCTTGTAATCCCAGATCAGAGCAACAACAACTAAAATCAACAGTTTCATAACCTGTAACAGAATTACCATTATGCTTATCCTATTGAGAAAAGATGGAATTAAAATCACCAGAAAGAATCCAAGGGCCACGGGACACCAACTTCTGAGATCATCCCAGAGGCTTCTTCTAGCAGTAATAGTATTAAACCTATAGACAATAGTGGCCATGAAATTCTTCTGGTCAACCAAATCAGTGAGTTTCACATGGAGAGCCTGAGCAGAAGAGTGAAAAAGCTCAGCTGAAACATTAGAAGGATTCTAGAAGACAACAATTCTACCATTAGCAGCGACATTGATATTGTCAAAAAGATTCCAATCCCTAAGCCTCAATTTGTGCATAAAGGAGAGCTTAACAAAATTTAGCTTAGTTTCCAAGAAACACATAACATCAACTTTATTTTTATTCATGAAGCACACAGCCTCATGCTGCTTCAGAGAGCCATTTAGCCCTCTGATATTCCAGGAAGCAATAATCATTGAGAAGAGGGGTTGTGAGGACCCCTGCCCCTGCCTTCTCTCCTATACCCTTTATTTTCGTATTGCTTCTTAGAGCCACTTCTAGTAGTAACTCCCACCATTTTATCCCTGACATTCCTATTCCCCTGAATAGGAGTATCTTGCACAACAAGAATCTTCTTCTTTTTTCCCTTTCACCAGCTGCCAGCTTCCACCCTGGGCTTCCAAATGCATAGGATCAAAACCAGGATCTTCTGGATTGGCATGAGTGATCTGGTCTTCTCCCAAGTTACTATCCTCCATATCAGAAAGAGTATCTACCTCATCATGATCATCCAAAACAAGAATAGTAATCTCACCTAGCCTATCCAGAGCACTCACCCCTTTAACAGGCTCAGACACATCCTCTTCCTGAACCCCAGCCTTAATTGGAGTTTGCAAGACAGGTATTTTGGAGCACACCCTAACTGTATGCCCTAGAACTTTACAGTGCTTGTAAAACTTTGGAAGAGTTTCATAAACAACAGATTGTTCCATTGGAACTCCATTAGGAAGCAAGATATCGACAATATGAGGCAAATATTTCATAAGATCAATTTCTACAAGGACTCTAGCATAGGATAGCCGTGACATAGTAGTAGTGAGCTTATCACATCGTAAGGGCTTACCTATGCAACTAGCAATCTTAGATAGGCATCTAGTAGACCAACACTTTAGAGGCAAGTTTGGTAGCTTCACCCAAACAAGAACTGTAGACATTTCATGATCATCAAAATCAAAATATTCAGGCATTGGCTTTAGAACTAAAGGCCTTCCATACATAAGGTAAGGGCCTCCACTCAGGACAGATTCTTTATCCTCTTCTTCTGCAAACTGATATACCAACCATCCTGAATCATGTATAGTCAAATTAGCCTCACATTTCCAAGTAACCTTAATCAAATTCCTTAGAGCCCTATAACCAGGGACCTTCCAGCAACATATCCAACCACACAATTCTTCCATATTTCATAGTTTTCATCAAGATCATCATCAGACAAAGTACAATTTTGCTTGGGGGAGTTGGGAAGAGGAGAGTCACCAAGAGAAGGTTGCCTCTCACTAGGTTCCCCTAGCTCCATAGCCCTAGAGCCTGTTTCACCGTAGTTAAAGAATTTTGAGCCACCAGCCAAGCCCTCTTTCGAGAAATTATAATCAACTTGTTCATCTTCATACTCCCCCCTCATCTTCAAACACACCATCAACCTGAACTCGATCGTGAACAAAAGAAGGGGTTTGTACCGATTCAATCATACCCTCCTCATCAATTAGATATTTGCCTGGACTAGAACCGCCCACAAGGGTTTTGAAAACCCTAGCACTTTCTGGCGAGTCACTTGAGACAGGTTCCACGTGATCTTTGACAACGTAAGAAGACTTCAAAGCAAGCACCGTGTTCTTCAGTAACCTGAGTTGGGCCTCTTCTTGAAGCTGCTTCAAGGATTTTTTTCTCTCGCAAACCAGTTACAAGGGGTTTTTTCTTCGTTTTCGCCATTGGAAAAAAGGAAGACAAACAAAGTGAAGAGCAAAAACAGATTCAGTGAGTGTCACCGGAGAAGAAGAAAACGACTTCGTGAAAGAAGGAGAGCATCTCTCTCTAACTTTCTCTCTCCTTGACTAAGAGCTCTTTCTTAACAGAGATCTCTTTCTTCTTTTTTGATCAAAATGTAAGTATATATTGAAGATCAAAAAGAGAAACAAAACTGGAAAGTCCAGAGAGTTTATATACAAAACAACAAACACCCTAACATGCCAGGGGAACAAAACTGGGAGCAAGTACCCAGACATAAACTAGCTAAGCATTACAAAAAGCCAACAAAGAAAACAAGCAAAGGTTAGCCAAGACACCAGTAAAGAACCTGGTTTTTGGGATAACCTCCATACCCAAACCAGCAACCAAAACAATAACTAGGCAAACAACAACTCCATTGTGAAAAGAGAATGTGGAACCAAAAAACCAACTTCACTCCACAAGAACCTCCACTAGTCATCCAAAAGCCTAAGATAACTCCAGAACAACTAGTCTCCAGTAGAACAACTTTACTACACAAGAACCTCCACTAGCAATCCAGAGCCAACAGAGTCAAGAAGGGTCTTGAGGTTAGCCAACATCCAAATGAGCCAGAGGAGAAACCAAATAACTATCAGCAAAGGGGACCATTCTCCACCAGCAATCACATGAATACAGATATAATCAACCTTAGTAGCAGTAGGCAAAGCTCTAATAGAATCCAGCATAAACCATACACCAAAGCAACAAGATCAAAACAACCATAGAGGAGGAGGGCAAGTCCAACACCAGGTAGGAAAACTAGAAACCAAACCAGAAGCAAGTAGACCAGCTCCAAAGTTAATCAAGCTCTACTAGAACCTCATCAAGCAACAATCAACAGAAAGGTCACCATTAGCTCCAGCGTCCATAAGAATCTGAAGCTCAGTAGCAGCTCCATAAAACCAGAGGTAATCAATAGCAGCAACCAGCTTGAGCTTAATAGTAGCAAGCAATGCTCCATCAGACCAAGAACAAAGCCCCATCCTCAAGCAGGAAAAACCAATAGCAAACAAGAGCAACAGGGGAGCAACCTATCCAACAGCCAGCAGACTAAGCAGAGGCCCCCAACACCTTCCCCATCCTAGCAAAACATGATACCAGAACATAATGAGGTTCACAACCCCCCCCATTACACCCCTGGAGGAAGAGATGAATCTTTAACATGAAAGAACATGATAGTAAATGATAACACTTGAAACCTATGACTCAAAAGATTATAAGGGTTACAAGTTCTCTAAAAAATTCTCTTGTTTCTCTCCTGCCAAATCAAATACACAACAAGGCCTAAAGCCACCCTCCTCATTCTAGCAACAAAAACATTTCTTTCATTCCTCAACCCTCTAATGGCAGTATTCAAAGTCATCATTCTTCTATTCATCCCCAACCAACATTTAATTTTCCTCCATAAGGCAGAAGACCAATTGCAATTAAAGAACAAATGCTCATGAGATTCCTCCTCTAGCCTGAGAAAAATACAAAAAATGTCTGCAGGCATAAATCTCAGTCTATCCCATGTTCTCAACCTTTCTAATATAGCAAGTCATAAGATAAAATTATATCTAGGCAAGGACCAAGGTTCCCACACCACCTTATCCCAACTAACAATAGGTCTCTTAACCCTAAAATGATCATAAGCATAGGTAGAAAAAAGATGAGCTTCATTTTGCCAACTTTGAAGTAAACTGATGGCCTGAGTATATCCTCCACAATCCTGCACAAGCTGGTTTTTGAGATAAAAAATGGCCTTCCACAGTGGAGAGGAGTTCCTTTGTAAACCAGCATGCCAAATAGAGAGATGGTTGAGATAGTGATGATGCACCCACTATATCCATAAAGAGACAGCTTTGATATGAAATTCCATAGTTGCTTGGCAATAAAGCTATTATTTCTTGCCCTCAGCTCCATTAGCCCTAAACCTCCTTTCTGCTTAGGCAAGCAAACATTTCCCCAAGCAACAAAGGTAGAGGTTCTCTTCAAGGCATTGCCACCCCACAAAAAATTCCTGCATAAGCAAGTTATCTACTTGATGACTTGATTTGGCAGAGCAAAATTATTAAGCCAGAATTGAACCATTCCATGCAAAACAGACTTGAGAAGCTCCAGTCTACCAGCATAAGATAAATGTTTCCTCAGCCAACTTTGAATAGCCCTCTCAAGATTTTGAAGAAGAGGAGAAAACTGACTTGCCATAAGCCTAAGAAAACTAAAAGGCACCCCCAGATACTTAAAAGGAAAATAACCCTCTGAAAAACTGAGATCTCTTTCTTTTTTGATCAAAATGTAAGTATGTATTAAAGATCAAAAGATAGACGAAACTGGAAAATCCAGCAAGTATATATACAAAGCAACAAACCCTGATAGGCCGGGGGAAAACAAACAGGGCAGAACAACCCAGGGAAAACCAACCTAAAAGGAAACAAAGGAAAAGTAAACCACCAGGATGAGGTTAGCCAAGAAAACCACTAGAAGCATTTTTCAAGACTAACCCCACCAAACCACAAAGCACCAGAGAAACAACCATAAGGAACACTAACAGAGAAGCAACCACACCAGTAGCTCCAACTTCTCCCCAAGCAAACCAGAAGACCAGAGAAACCAGAGCCAAAAAAATAGACTCCTGTAAAGCCAACTGACAACTGCTCCAAACAGCAAGCAAGAGCAACAGGCTTAAACCAAAACTAACAAACAAAACACCAAAGCAGTAAAGTAGTATAGGAGAACCAGTTCCACCAAAGCAGTAAAGCAGTACAGGAGAACCAGTTCCACCAAAGCAACCAACCCAAGAAGCAAGGTGCCCAACAACCCTCATCAAACCAAGCAACCAGAAACCCATATTAGGATTTATGACTGAGGTTAGCAAACCAGGGAGAAGTAGAGGCAGGATCCCTAAGAACCAGTAGAAAAAGAACCCCAAAAACAGGCACCAACCCATGCAGAGGAAAACAAGAGATCCAAACCAGCAAAACAGGATCCAGAAGGACCAAAGCCTTAGATCAGTGATCAAAAGAAAAGTAGTAAAAATCCGTCCAACAAACCAGCAACTCCATCAAAACCGGCCAAACTTCCATCATCCAGAACCAGGCTTCCAGAAAGTCTTAACTAAACAAAACCAACAAAAGAAAAACCCCCCAAAGCCAAGACCAAAGCCCTTTAGCTTGGGATAGCATCAGTATCTTTGACATGGAAATACTGGAAAGTAAAGAACAAGACTTGAAACCTATAGAAAAGGATATCAAGAGGAGTACTTGTTCTTTCACAAATTCTTTTATTTCTCTCCTGCCATATCAGATAGACAGCAAGCCCTAAAGCCACTCTTTTCATTCTTGAAACAAGATTCCCATCAGCTTTCAAACCTCTAATGGCATTGTTTAAATTTACCATTTGCCTATTAATCTCAACCAGCTTTTAATTCTCCTCCAAAAAGGTTAATCCAGCTACAAGCAAAAAATAAATGCTTGTGAGACTCCTCCTCCTGTCTATAAAAGATGCAAAAGGTATCAGTAGGATATCTATAGTATAAGGCAAGTCATCCAATAGATCCACTTCAACAAGAATCCTAGCATAAGATAGCCTAGATAAAGTGGAAGTGATCTTATCACATTGCAGAGGTTTTCCCAGCACACTAGCTATCTTAGATAGACATTTTATTGACCAGCATTTGAGAGGCAAATTGGGGAATTTAACCCATACAGGAACTATGGTCACGTCCTCAGAGGCAAAGTCAAAATATTCATCCATTGATCTTAGCATTAGTGGTCTGCCATAAACCAGGTAAGGGCCTCCACTAAGCACAGCTAGTTTATCCTCCTCTTTAGTGAATCTATAAATTAGCCATCCGGAGTCATGAATGGTTAGGACTGCCTCATATTTCACTGTTGATTCAATAATGTTGTTCAGGGCTCTAAAACCAGGAAATTTACTAACTACATAACCCACAATACAATTTTCCCATATATCACAATCATTATCTAGATCATCACCAAGCAAAACACAATTCTTCTTGGCACTAATGTCAGCAAAATGTTCAAGCTTTGAACAATTATCCATGCTTCTATTGGTGCTAAATAGATCATGCCATTTGTCTTTAGCAGGTTCAGCATGTAAAGACATACTTGAGGCTGGTTTAAAGGCAGAATCATCCCCAGGAAAAGCTTGCTCCTTCCCGTGTCCTCTAGGAACAGGCTCAGACTTGTCGCCAATGTCCGAAGAAAGGCTGGGACTCCTCTCCTCATGCTCACCAAAAGGACCTTTGGAAGCTTCACCCTACTCAATAGTTCTGGGCTGAGGAGAATCATAGTTGAAGAACTTTGATTTTGAGCCAAAGCCATCCTCAGAGACAGTATAATCAACCTGCTCCTCTTCAAATTCCTCTTCCTCAGACATTTCTTCGAACACCACCTGGTCATGAGAGGTAGAAGGGCTCACGAAACCAGCATTATCAGTAGTTATATCATCGACATTAATCAGATACTTGCTTGGGCTTGAACCACCAATTAGGGTTTTGAAAGTCGTAACTGTTCCTGGAATTGCAACCTCCGTCTGAGTGAGCTTGCCGAGATGAAGCATCTCCATGACTCGGAGCTTGAACAATGAAAGAAACTGGCAAAGCTAGCATGGTGTTATTATGGAGTTCAATTTATGCCTCCTCTTGAAGTTTTTTCCGCGTCTTTTTCCCTTGAGAACTAGGAGTCATCGCCTTCTTCTTGTGCTTGGCCATTGAAGAAGAGAAAAACCATAATCAGGGTAAAGATCAGTTTAGTAGAGAAAACTGGAGGGAAAGTAATTTTGGGAAAAATGATAGCATCTCTCTCTAACTTTCTCTCTCCGAACTGAGATCTCTTTCTTTTTTCTTTTGATCAAAATGTAAGTATATATTGAAGATCAAAAAGAGAAACAAAACTAGAAAAACCAAAAAGTTTATATACAACCAACAAACACCCTGACAAGATAGGGAAACCAACTGAGCGTAAGCACCCAGACAAAACCTAGCTAAGCATTACAAAAACCCCAGCAAAGTAAACAAACAGAGGTTATCCAAGACACCAGAAGAGGAAACTGGTTTATGAGATAACCTCCAAAACCCACCCAACACCAAACCAAAAACAATAACTTGGCAATCAAAAGCTCCATAATGAGAAGACCAGAAAGGAAGATCCAACACAACATCACTCCACAAGGAGCTCTATTAGTCAACCTAAAACCCCAGGACAACACTAGAACCACAAAACTCCAGCTGCAAAGAAAAGAAACAAAAATCCAACAGCAACTAGAAAGCCAACCAGTAGCGCCAACGAAGGCCTTAAGGTTAACCAACATCCAAATTAGCCAAAGAGGAAAATAGAACCCATCAACAAGAGTAACAAAACTCCACCAGCAATTAGAAACACAGAAGCTCTACTAGGAACCAGTAGAGACCAAAATCCAGATTAAGTCTTAATATCCAGTAAAGAAAAAGGGAGCAAAGGCTTATCCTCAAGCAAGAAGTACCCAAATAAATATGAGAAATCAGAAGAACTAGAAGAGAAGTTAGGAACTCCAGGAAAGCAAACCAACTCAGTAGAACCAGCATGCTAAGCAAAGACCACCAGACCCAGCTCCAACCTATCAAACCATAGATCCAGAAGCAGACATTAAGATAACCATCTGTCAGCATAAGTTCCAAAACCGGGAAGAAACCACAGCAGCAAAGACCAAACCATCAAACAAAGCAGCAGGCAAAGCAACCTAGTTCCTATTTTCCAAAGCAGCAGCCACAATAAAGTAAACTAGAACAAAGAGCAAGGCATCAACAAACAGGAAAGGAGAACTCCTTGCCAAAACCTTCAACCTGAGATAGCATCAGTGCCTTTGACATGGAAGTACTAGACAGTGAAAAATATGACTTGAAACTTATGGAAAAGAATCTCAAGAGAAGTACTTGTTTTTTCAAAAATTCTTTTATTTTTTTCCTGCCATATCAAATAGACAACAAGCCCAAAAGTAACTCTTTTCATTCTTGACACAAGAGACATGCCATACTTTAGACCTCTAATGGCAGTATTTAGATTAACCATTTGCCTATTAATCCTCCGCCAACCTTTAATTTTCCTCCAAAGGGGATTAATCCAACTGCAAGCAAAGAAAATGTGCTGGTGGGATTCTTCCTCCTAGCTGTAGAAAATACAAAAGGTATCAGTAGGAATAAAATTTAATTTGTCTCTGGTTCTTAGCCTCCCCAAGACTGCTAGCCACAAAATAAAATTGCATCTAGGCATAGACCAAGATTCCCACACCATAGTTGCCCAGTGTACTTTGACTCCTCTGAATATGAAATGATCATAAGCATACTTGGAAAAACCATGAGAACCATTTCCGCAATTCTACATCAGATTTATAGCATTAAGTTGACCTCCACAATCCTGAATTAACTGATCTTTAAGAGAGATAATGGCTTTCCAAGGGGAGAAGAAGTACGCTGCAAACGAACACCCCATATGGAGAATTGATTTAAGTAATGATGGTGCACCCACTAGATCCATAAGGAATCAGTTTTCAAATGAATATTCCATAACTGCTTTACAAGGAAACTCCTATTCCTTGCCCTAATCTGAAGCAAACCCAGACCACCTTCCTGTTTAGGCAGACAAACATTCCTCCAAGAAACCAGAGCAGAGCTACTATTCAAGACATTTCCACTGCATAAAAAATTCCTGCAAATACTAGTAATCTGTATGATGACCTGATTAGGCAGAAGAAAAATATTCAACCAAAACTGAATCATTCCTTGGAGGACAGAATTTAGAAGCTCAAGCCTTCCAGCAAAAGAAAGATGTTTTCCAAACCAGCTTTGGATAGCAGAATCCAGTTTATGAATAAGAGGAGAAAACTGACTAGCCAAAAGTCTGTGAGGACCAAGAGGGACACCCAAATATTTAAAAGGAAAATTTCCCTCACTGAAGCCAGTCTCTTGCAGAATTAAGTGCTTAGTATTATCACAAACTCCACCAAAGTAGATAGCAGACTTCTCAGAGTTAACTCCCAGCCCATATATTCTTCCAAACTTCAGTAACTGCTCAAATAAGATGTGCACAGAAGGCCTATCTCCCCTTGAAAGAAGAAGAACATCATCTGGAAAGGCTAGATGACTAATTCTTTGGGAACTACATTTGGGATGAAATTTGAAGCCAGAGTCAGCTATGGCAAAATTTAGTAATCTGCTAAGATATTCCAAACAAGTAATAAACAAATAAAGAGATACAGGGTCTCCCTGCCTCACCCCACTCCTTCCCTTGAAGAAACTAAACATCTCACCATTAACGGCCATAGAAAAAGAGGTAGTCTCTACACACCTCATGATTAAGTGCACAAAGTGACCAGGGAAACCAAACAGTAAAAGAAGCTGTCTAATAAAAGACCACTGGAAAGTGTCAAAGGCTTTCTAGAAATCAATCTTCATGAGACATCTAGGAGAAGCACGCTTCCGTCCATAATGCCTTAGCAATTCTTGCACAAGGTTGACGTTGTCAGCCATGTTCCTTCCCCCCAGGAAAGCATTTTGAGAAGGGCTGATGATACTTTTAAGAGCAATGGATAACCTGCCAGCAAGAATTTTAGCAATGACCTTATAGATCATATTACAGCAGGAAATAGGCCTAAAATAAGCCATTGCAGCAACATTAGCAGATTTAGGAATCAGAGCAATGACAGCATGATTGACTTGCTTTAGAAGATCTCCAGAAGTGAAAAAATCATGAATGGCAGCACAAAAATCCTCACCAACTATACTCCAAGATTTTTTTAAAAAAACTGAAGAATAGCCATCAGGACTAGGGGCTTTGTCATTTCCAATATTGAATAGAGCATTTTTAATATCATCATTAGTGACAGGAGCCAAAAGGGGGACATGAAAAGATTCCCCAATACAGGGACCACTATGAATAACATTCTCATCCGGGGGGATATAACCTTAGCAGTGCCCAGGAGAGATTGATATTATTTAACAAACTCCTCACCAACATCCTGCACAGAGGTAGTAAGAGTACCATTGTCACAGAGGATAATAGGGATGAAATTCCTTCTATGCCTCTGGCTCATAAGGGCATGAAAGAATCTAGAACCTTTATCACACTCCTTTAGGAAAGTGGACTTAAGCTTCTGACTAAAAAACATATGTTCAGCAGCCTTGAGATTAGTAAGTTTTGTCCTCAGATGCTTCTCCTACAACATAAGCTGAGGATTGTCTTTGTCATTCTGCAAGATAATCTGATGGGAGTCCAACTCAACAGCCGCCCTAAGAACTCTTTCAGAGATATGACTGACGTGCAACCTATTCAGAGTTTTCAAAGGCCCTTTCAAATGCTTAAGTCTTTTACACAAAATAAACATTGGAGAACCATTAACAGGAATATGCCAATTTACCCCCACCAACTCCAGAAACTGATTATGAGCAGTCCACATGTTATAGAATTTAAAAGCCCTCTTACCCTGCAACTACATGGCCCCCAATTGAACTGTAGCAGGAGAATGATCTGAAAAAGCCCCAAGAGGAGGGAAATGAACATGACTTAGCATCTGTAAGGAGAACCAGGAAGTATTTACCAAAACCCTATCAACATTTTGCTCCAAATACTGCCATTGGACCAGGTAAAATGATTGCTAGTGTAGTTTAAATCAGAAAGGCCAAATCAGAACAACACCTTCTGAAATCATCAACTTCATAATTAGAGACAGGATTCCCTCCATGCTTGTCAACATGAGATAGAATAGAGCTAAAATCCCCTATAATTATCCAAGGAGATGTAGAAACCCAACTCCTTAAATCCTCCCATAACCGTCTCCTGGCAATAACGATATTAAACCCATAAACAAAAGTAGCAACAAAAGTAGACTGAGTTACCAGATTAGTGATATTAACATGAAGGGCCTGGGCTGATATATCAATAGAATCAATCTGAACAGAAAGAGGATTCCAGAAAACCATAATCCTAGTCGTGTTAGCAACATCCACATTAGCCAGAAACTTCCACTACTTCAATCTAGACTTACGAAACTAAACAAGCTTGTTGGAACTCAGCTTGGTTTCCAAAAGAACACAAACATCCAAATTATTCTTTTTCATGAGATTTACAATCTCATGCTATTTTAGAGGGTTGTTAAGCCTTCTAATGTTCCAACAGTATAATAACATTAGAGGGATGGGGGAATTAGGGATCCCCTACCCCTTCCAGATGCCCTGTTGGCATGCATCTTAGCTCCACTCCTAGTTATCACACCCTCAGCAATACCTGCCCTCCTACTTTGACCATCAGAAACATGATCTTCAGCTGGAGGCACCGTTTCTTCTTGGCTAACTTGGAGTTCTTCTTACCCCTAATTAATTCCCAACCCTCTTCTTCAGCTTCAATATACATTGGATCAAAACTGTGATTTTCCAGAACACTTTTACCCTTCTGCTTATCAACTGAGACAGAAGAAGACCCCAATCTATCCAAAACACTACCCTTCTTAGCACCTTCCATAACCCAACAGATTGCTCCAAAGGTGTCCCATTAGGTAAGAGAATATCTATAGTATGAGGCAACTCATCCAATAGATCCATTTCAAGAAGAACCCTGGCATAAGATAACCTAGATAAGGTGGAGGTAAGCTTATCACATTGCAATGGTTTTCCCAACACACTAGCTATCTTGGATAGACATTTCATTGACCAGCATTTGAGAGGCAAATTTGGGAATTTAACCCAGACAGGAACTCTGGTCATTTCCTCAGAGGCAAAGTCAAAATATTCAGGCATTGGTCTTGACATTAGTGGTCTGCCATAAACTGGGTAAGGACCTCCACCAAGTACAGCCAGTTTATCCTCCTCCTTAGTGAATCTATAAATTAACCAGCCAGAGTCATGAATAGTTAGGACTGCCTCACATTTCCATTTTGATTCAATAATGTTATTCAGGACTCTAAAACCAGGAAATTTACTAGCTACATAACCCACAATATAATTTTCCCATATATCACAGTCATCATCCAGATCATCACCAAGCAAAACATAATTTTTCTTGGCACTAATTTCAATGAAATGTTCAACCTTAGAACAATTATCCATGCTTCTGTCAGTGCTAAAGAGATCACGCCATTTGCCTTTAACAGGCTCAGTATGTCCAGACATACCTGAACTTGGTTTAGAACCAGAAGCATCCCCCAAAAAAGCTTGCTCCTTTTCGTGCCTTCTAGAAAAAGGCTCAGGCATGTCACCAATGCCCAAAGGAAGATCAGGTTTCCTCTCCTCATGCTCGCCAAAAGGACCTTTGGAAGCTTCTCCTTGCTCGATAATTCTAGCGTGAGGGGAATCATAGTTGAAGAACTTCGATTTTGTACTAGAACCATCCGTAGAGGCAGAATAATCCACTTGCTCCTCCTTAAAATCCTCTTTCTCAGACATTTCATCAAACACCACCTGGTATTGAGATGGAGAAGGACTCACCAAACCAGCATTATCAGTAGTTATATCATCGACATTAATCAGATACTTGCTCGGACTTGAACCACCTATTAGGGTTTTGAAATTCGCAACTATTTCAGGGATAGCAACCTCCGTCTAAGCACTCTCATGAATTGTCGAGATGAGGCTTCGCCATGACCCGAAGCTTGAACAACGAAAGGAGCTTACAAAGCTAGCACGGTGTTATTATGAAGAGCAATTTATGCCTCCTCTTGGAGTTGTTTCAGCATCTTCTTCCCTCGAGAACCAGGAGTCACCGCCTTCTTCTTGTTCTTGGCCATCGAAGAAGTAAGAACCAAGATCGGAGCTAAAGTTGATATAGAAGAGAAATCGAGAGGGAAAGCAATTTTGGGAAAACGAGAGCATCTCTCTCTAGCTTAGGCCGAAGAAGCTCGAGGCAATAACAGGTCTGTGATGCCCTTAGATGTTCTGGGCCGCATGTGCACTACACTGATGTATTCAACGAGTATATAGCCTTGGCCGATAGGCCTGGGCCATCCTTGAAATTTCATCATGATGGGGATAGATCATTGCAATTGTTGGTCTTCAATGAGGAATTCCTAGTAAGCGTGAGTCATCAGCTCACGTTGACTACGTCCCTGCCCTTTGTAAACACCGCTTGTCGCTCTTACCTATTGAATGGTCCAGTGAAGTGTTCGGATCGCGACAATAGGGGTGGTTCGTCATTGGCGACTTCGCGAGAAGTCCGCTAAACCTTATCATTTAGAGGAAGGACAAGTCGTAGGTGAACCTGCAGAAGGATCATTGTCGAAACCTACAAGGCAGAACGACCACGAACAAGTGAAAACTAACGCAGGTGATGGGCCTTTTGGGCAGATCGCTCGAAGTCTAAGGGGAGGGATGTGGGAAACTACAGCTCCTCTTCCGTAGGCACAACGAACCCAGGTGCGAATTGTGCGAATTGCATCGTCGTCCATATTATATATGAAACGACCGTCGGCATTGGATATCTCGGCTCTCACATCGATGAAGAACGTAGTAAAATGCGATATTTGGTGTGAATTGTAGAATCCTGCGAACTATCAAGTTTTTGAACTCAAGTTACGCCCGAAGCCGTCTGGCCGAAGGCATGCCTGCCTAGGTGTCATGCAATGTCGCCAACAATCCCCTCACCCCCTGCATAGAGAATAGTTAGGGGTGGCGGATATTGGCCTCCCGTGCGTTTTCGCTCGTGGTTGGCCCAAAAACCAACCCCTTGGCAATGGCAGTCACGGCACGTGGTAGTTCGAAGCACTAGCTCCTTAAAAATAGCTTTGGATAAGCCTCGTCGACGAGGAGCAAAAGACCCTGATGCAAGCGTCCTCACAAAGCGACCCCAGGTCAGGTGGGAACACCCGCTGAGTTTAAGTATATCAATAAGCGGGGGAAAAGAGACTTACAAAGATTCTTTTGGTATTGGAGAGCCATCCGAGAAGAGCCCAGCTTGAGAATCGATCACCCTCAACGTCTGAATTGTAGTATAGAGAAGCGTCCTTTGCGACGGACCGGGCCCAAGTCCCTTGGTAGGGGGCGTCGAAGAGGGTGAAAGCCCCGTCGTGCCCGGACCCTGTCACACCATGAGGCACTGTCGGCGAGTTGGGTTGTTTGGGAATGCAGCCCAAATCGAGCGGTAAATTCCATCCAAGGCTGAATACGAGTGAGAGACCGATAGCAAACAAGTACATCAAGGGAAAGATGAAAAGGACTTTGAAAAGAGAGTCAAAGAGTGCTTGAAATTATCGAAAGGGAAGTGGATGGGGGCCGACATAGCGCCCCGATCGGTTATGGAACGACGAAAGGCGGTCTGTCGATTGGCTCATGATATGGACTGAAGAAGATTGCGACGGCGTCCAAATCACGGGCCTTTGACACGCTTACGGAATATCGTCATTGCGATCGTGGATGGCAGCACGCGCCATCACGACGTGCCTCAGCACTTGTGCGCTCCTATCATTGGCCTACGGGCTCCCCATTCGACCCGTCTTGAAACACGGACCAAGGAGTATGACATGTGTGTGAGTTAAGGGGCAAGAAAACCCGTAAGGCAAAAGGAAGCTAATTGGCGGGATCCCTTTTGGGGGCTGCACCGTCGATCGATCTTGATCTTCTAAGAATGGTTCGAATGAGAGCATACCTGTCAGGACAAAGACAAAGGAAACTCTTGTGGAGGCCCGAAGCGATCCTGACGTGCAAATCGTTTGTCTAACTTGGGTATAGGGGCGAAAGACTAATCGAACCATTTAGTTGCTGGTCCCCTCCGATGTTTCCCTCAGGATAGCTGGAGCCCGACTCGAGTTCTATCTGGTAAAGCCAATGATTAGAGGCATCGGGGGCTCAATGCCCTCGATCTATTCTCAAACTTTAAATAGGTAGGACGGTGCAGCTACTTCATTGAGCCGCGCCACGAAGTCGAGAGCTCTATGTGGGCCATTTTTGGTAAGCAGAACTAGTGATACGGGATGAACCAAATGCAGGGTTACAATGCCCAACTACGCGCTAACTTAGAACCCACAAAGGGTGTTGGTCGATTAAGATAGTAGGACGGTGGTCACGGAAGTCAAAATCAGCTAAGGAGTGTGTAACAACTCACCTGTCGAATCAACTAGCTCTGAAAATTAATGGCGTTTAAGCGTGTGACCTACACCCGATCGTCAGGGCAAGTGCCAGGCACCAATGAGTAGGAGGGCATGGCGGTTGTTGCAAAACCTAGGGCACGAGCAAGGGTAGAGCGGCCGTCGATGCAGATCTTGGTGGTAGTAGTAAATATTCAAAGGAGAACTTTGAAGGCCGAAGAGGGGAAAGGTTCCATGTGAATGACACTTACACATGGGTTAGTCTATCCTAAGAGATGGGGGAAGCCCGTCCGATAGTACCCTGTGTACGAGCTTCGAAAGGGAATCGGGTTAAAATTCCTGAATCGAGACGTGGCGATTGACGACAACGTTAGGGAGTCCTGATACGTCGGCGGGGGCTTCGAAAGAGTTATATTTTCTGTTTAACGGCCTTTCCACCCTGGAAACGGCTTAGTCGGAGGTAGGGTCCAGCTGCCGAAAGAGCATCAGACGTCGCGTGGTGTCCGAGGCATTCTCGACAGCCCTTGAAAATTCAGAGGACCGAGTGCCTCCCATGCTCAGTCGTACTCATAACCGCATCAAGTCTCCAAGGTGAATAGCCTCTGGTCAATGGAACAATGTAGGTAAGAGAAGTCGACAAAATGAATCCGTAACCACGAGAAAAGGATTGGCTCTGAGGACTGGGCACGGGGGTCCTAGTTCCGAATCCATCGGCTGTCAGTGGATTGCTCGAGCTGCTCCCATGGCCAGAGCGGGTCACCGTATGTCGATCGGGGGATAGACTGAGAACTGCTCCTTCTGGGGCCTTCCCCAGACATCGAACAATCGACTCGTAACTGGTACAGACAAGGGGAATATGATTGTTTAATTAAAACAAAGCATTGCGATGGTCCTTGTGGATGCTCACGCAATGTGATTTTTGCTTAGTGCTCTAAATGTCAAAGTGAAGAAATTCAACCAAGCGCGGGTAA
The DNA here is from genome assembly GCF_013401445.1 of Tripterygium wilfordii. Taxonomy (NCBI): domain Eukaryota; kingdom Viridiplantae; phylum Streptophyta; class Magnoliopsida; order Celastrales; family Celastraceae; genus Tripterygium; species Tripterygium wilfordii. The sequence goes on from NC_052247.1 coordinate 8,081,767, forward strand.
ACGACGGGAGTAACTATGACTCTCTTAAGGTAGCCAAATGCCTTGTCATCTAATTAGTGACGTGCATGAATGGATTAACGAGATTCTCACTTTCCCTGTCTACTATCTAGTGAAACCACAGTGAAGGGAACGGGCTTGGTAGAATTAGTGGGGAAAGAAGACCCTATTGAGCTTGACTCTAGTCCGACTTTATGAAATTAGTTGAAGGGTGTAGCATAAGTGAGAGCCAAAAATGGCAAATATGAAATACCACTACTTTTAACGTTATTTTACTTATTCTATGAATCAGAGGTGGGGCATTGTCAGATGGGGAGTTTGGCTGGGGTGGTACATCTATTAAAAGATAACACATGTGTCCTAAGATGAGCTCAACGAGAACAAAAATCTCGTCTGGAACAAAAGGGTAAAAGCTCGTTTGATTCTGATTTCCAGTACGAATACGAACCATGAAAGCATGGCGTATCGATCCTTTAGACCAATGAAATTTGAAGCTAGAGATGTCAGAAAAGTTACCACAGGGATAACTGGCTTGTGACAGCCAAGCGTTCATAACGATGTTGTTTTTTTATCCTTCGATGTCGGCTTTTCCTATCATTGTGAAGCAGAATTCACCAAGTGTTGGATTGTTCACCCACCTATAGGGAACGTGAGCTGGGTTTATATCATCGTGAGACAAGTTAGTTTTACCCTACTGATGACAGCGTGCAATAGTAATTAAACCTAGTACGAGAGAAACCGTTGATTCGCATAATTGGTCTTCGCACTTGCTTGTAAAGCCAGAGGCGCGAAGCTATCGTGCATTGGATTATGACTGAACGCCTCTAAGTCAGAATCTGGGCTAGAAGCGACGCGCGTGCCCACTGCCCAATTCTCGAGCAGCCACGATCCATTGAGATTCAGCCCTATGTCGCCCTGATTCATCCCTACCCACTTATTCCAAATCAAACAAGTCCCTCCCTCTACCATATACTTATCTTGCTTTTCAAATAAATCAAACTGATGTTAGGGATTATCAAGTCATGCGTCACCAAGGCATGACTTATGTGCAACCAAGTTAAGTCACTAAAAATCTCAACAAGTCACGAAGGCATGACGTGACGCCAAGTTCCAAAAAATACACCAAGGCATGGGGTGCTACCAAGTCCCTAAGAATACAATGTTAGGGCATGGAGTGCCACCAAGTTCAAAAGAATACACCAAGGCATGACTTGCCACCAAGTCCCAAAGAATACACCAAGGCATAACGTGTCGTCAATTCAGTAAAATAGCACCTTTATATCAATCTCACTTGAATATTTGAAATTGCTTGCCACAAAGTCACTGAAACCACTAAAGTGGCAAAAGGCATGGCCTAGCTTCTAAAATGGTGAAATCGGCTTCAAGGCATTGTTCAAGGCATTCTAGAATGCACGAGACGTATAGCATGCAATGGCACGCGAAACAACAGAACGTTGCCTTTGGAACATGAGAACTTTGAAGTTTGGAAAAAATGGTGACAAGGCATGCCATAGCCCACGAAACATGAAAAACGGCTCCAAGGCATGCCATGGCTGTTGGAACGTGAGAACTTTGAAGTTTGGAAAAAATGGCACCAATGCATGCCATATCCGTTGGAAAGTGAGAATTTTTAAAATTTTGAAGGTTCTGAAAAAAATTGTGCCAAGGCATGCCAAGGTCGTTCGAACGTCCAATATGGCACCGAGGCATGCCAAAGTCGTTGGAACGTGAGAACTTTCAATGCTGGAAAAAATGGTGCCAAGATAGTCATTGGAACGTCCAAAATGGTACCAAGGCCATAGCAGTTTGGAACGTGAGAAATTTGAAAATTTTGAAGATTGAAAAAAAATTGTGCCAAGAAGGCATGCCATAGCCCACAATGACACCAAGGCATGCCAAAGTCGTTGAAACGTGAGAACTCCCAACACGAGTAGTGCATGCCTTGCATTGGATAGGAGTTTTACGCTGACGGGATGAGAAATGGGCGGGACTACGCTTTTTCAAAAATCCATGTCTCCTACTCCTAGTTTGAGAAACTAACTTAAGGCATATATATAGGGCGTACTGAGGTTAACCTTCAGAACCCCACGCGCGCTAACGTGATAAGAAATGGGCATGACTACAAATTTTGAGAAATTGATGTCTCCTACTGCTAGTTTGAGAAACGGACTTAAGACATATATAGGGGGTACTGAGGTTAACCTTCTGACCCCCGCGAGCTGACGGGATGACAAATGGGTGAGACTACGCTTTCTGAGAAATTGATGTCTCCTACTACCAGTTTGAGAAACGAATTTAAGACATATATATAGGGGGTACTGAGGTTAACCTTCAGACCCACGCGCGAACTAGGTGGCCGCACGCGCTGACGGGATGAGAAATGGGCAAGACTGCACTTTTTGAGAAATTGATGTCTCCTACTGTTAGTTTGGAAAATGGACTTAAGACATATATATAGGGGGTAGTCCGGTGGGTCAAAAGACCTCCCCTCCTATATGGGACGTGGGCTTTGGTTAGGGGTGCTTGGCGCGGACTACTACCTATATAACACGCCATGTGGGATTTGGAAGGTCGAAAACCGAAGCCGTGGGTGCTCGGCAAGGATGCCCTTGTCGAGCGCCCACATGTGGGAATCGGAATTTTGTTGGATTGGTCGTGTCTTTCACAATGAGCGGATTAGATTCATGGGCATCCTATTCAAACCGCTCGCCGTCTTGATCCGCTCACGAGCGCTTGGCTTGGCCTTTCAGCTCGACGTGCTTGGCTTAGGAAACTGAGCCGTGCACTCCTCGTCGGAATCGAAACATGGTTGGCCGGTGATGGCGTACCAAGCCTAAAGCTACGAGCAACTATTTGCTTGGAAAACCAAGTCAAGCGATATGAGTGGCTGTTAGGCGAGGGAAACCAAGGTGCTAGCCTGCCTAGTAGGAAACAATCGTGGTTGGCCGGTGACGACGTACTAAGCCTAAAGCTGCGAGCAACTGTTTGCTTGGGAAACCAAGTCAAGCGATGTGAGTGGTTGTTAGGCGAGGGAAACCAATGTGCTAGCCTACCTAGTGGGAAACAATCGTGTCTATCATCTCGTGCGTGGCTTCTCTAGGTTATTCCGTAGGTTTGTGATTCTACTTCTTGCGGATGGCCTCGTGGAGTTGTATGTGTGAACGTACAACATGTGAGTTGTGTTTTGGTTGTGTTAGTTGGCAGGCTCCGTTCTTGTTGACCGAACTGTCTGCGCTTAATCACTTTTCAATCATGGCCCATGCATATGCGTCTTGTGGCAAGTCCCTTGTTCCTGTGTTGCATACCTGTCCCGATGGTATTGGATGGCCTCATTGCTTGTTTTTATCTTGTGCCCTTTTTGGGCATGGGATGAACTAGTTGGCGCTTTGCATGTTCCTTTGTAAGCCATTGGCTTATGTCTCGGCCCATGCTCGGTTGCCTAACCCTCGGATGCTAAAAATTAAGTGGGCAAAGAGTTGAAAAACCCTTTTGATAAGCCCGAGCCTAGCGCTCGTCGCTCGAACCGAAAGACGGTGTGGCTTGCCTTGGCATTCTTGAACCATGGGTTCTCATAATGTCCATGCTTTGTCCTAGTCGCCCCAAGGAAAGCTACCTGGTTGATCCTAACAGTAGTCATATGCTTGTCACAAAGATTAAGCCATGCATGTTTAAGTATGAACAAATTCAGAATGTGAAACTGCGAATGGCTCATTAAATCAATTATAGTTTGTTTGATAGTATCTACTACTCGGATAACCGTAGTAATTCTAGTGCTAATAAGTGCAACAAACCCTGACTTTTGGAAGGGATGCATTTATTGGATAAAAAGTCAACGCAGGCTGTGCCCATTTCTTTGTTGATTCATGATAACTTGATGGATAGCACGGCCATTGTGCCGACGACGCATCATTCAAATTTTTGCCCTATCAACTTTCGATGATAGGAAAGAGGCCTACCATGGTATCACGAGTAACGGAGAATTAGGGTTCTATTCTAGAGAGGGAGCCTGAGAAACGGCTACCATATCCAAGGAAGGCAGTAGGCGCACAAATTACCCAATCCTAACATAAAGAGGTAGTGACAATAAATAACAATACTGAGCTCAATGAGTTTGGTAATTGGAATTAGTACAATCTAAATCCCTTAACGAGGATCCATTGGAAGGCAAGTCTGGTGCCAGCAGTCCGGTAATTCCTGCTCCAATAGCGTATATTTAAGTTGTTGCAGTTAAAAAGCTCGTAGTTGGATCTAGGGATGGGTTGAGAGGTCCGCCTTTGGTGTGCACCTTTCTTCCTATCCTTTTTGATGACGATACACTCCCGGCCTTAATTGGCCGTGTAGTTCCTCCGGCGTTGTTACTTTGAAGAAATTAGAGTGCTCAAAGCAAGCCTAAACTCTAGATACATTAGTATGGGATAACATCATAGGATTTTGGTCCTATTATGTTGGCATTCGGGATCGGAGTAATGATTAACAGGAACAGTCGGGGTATTTGTATTTCGTAGTCAGAGGTGAAATTCTTGGATTTATGAAAGATGAACAACCGCGAAAGCATTTGCCAACGATGTTTTCATTAATCAAGAACGAAAGTTGGGGGCTCGAAGACAATTAGATACCATCCTAGTCTCAACCATAAACGATGCCTACCAAGGATCAGCATATGTTGCTTTTAGGACTCCGATGGCACCTTATGAGAAATCAAAGTTTTTGGGTTCCGGGGGGAGTGTGGTCGCAAGGCTAAAACTTAAAAGAATTGACGGAAAGGCACCACTAGGAGTGGAGCCTACTGCTTAATTTGACTCAACACGGGGAACTTACAAGGTCCAGACATAATAAGGATTGACAGACTGAGAGCTCTTTCTTTTTTTGATCAAAATGTAAGTATATATTTAGGATCAAAATTGAAACAAAACTGGAATGTCCAGAGAGTTTATATACAAGCAGACAAAACCCCAACATGATAGGGGAACAACACTGGGAGTAAGCACCCAGGCAAAACTATCTAAACACTAATAAGAGGGAAAGCCAACAAAGAAACAAGAAAGAGGTTAGCCAAGACACTAGAATTTGAAATTGGTTTCTGGGATAACCTCCCTATAAGAAACATCAACCTTAAAAGAAAGAGTATCATAGCAAACATCAAACACTAAGGTCTGAAATAGTAACACAGACTGAATTCCAGCAACAAATGAGAAGAGTAACCAGAAGAACGAAGGAGAACTTGAGGTTAGCCCACTAGCAAAAGCCAAAGAGGAAAGCAGGACCAACACCAAGTAGGGAAGTTGGACAGGCAACTCCAACCCACAAAGACATAGAGGGCCATCATCAAAAGAAGATAAACTCTACCATCAATCACAGAGAAACCCCAGAAGACTAGCACCAGCCTAGTAACCAGGCCTAGAACAGCAAGATAGAAGCTACAGCAGTAGGCACAGAGAGTAACCAAAGTCACAGCTGCAAAACATGTCCAACCCAAATCGAGAAAGCAACTCCAATACCAGACCATAGCACAAAAGCAAACCACAACAAGTCTAGAAGACCATAAGCCAGTAACCAGAGCAGCAGCACAACCAGAAAGGAAAGCAGGAACCATAACTCTGAAAGAGCATCCCCACAACAAAGGCCAAACCAACAGCACCAAACCAGAACCAGAAAGACCAGCAGAGACAAGCCAACAAACCAATCAATAATCACCATGATGGAACGTGAGACTAGCAATCCAATTTGAGGTAGAAGCAGGCTCTCTAACATGAAAATACAAAATGGAGAAAAATAAGATCATAAATCTGTGAAATAAAGCATCCACAGGTTTACTAGCTTTCTCAAACTTTCTTTTGTTCCTTTCTTGCTATATAAGAGAGACCACAAGGCTCAAGGCAACCCTATGCATTCTTAAGTTTATACTTCTGCGTCTTCCATTTAAACTTCTAAGAGCACTAGTTAGGGTACTCAAAGAAGCATTTAGCTTCAACCAACTCTTGACCTTCCTCTAAAAAATGGGGGTCTAGGGGCAAGAGAACAAGAGATGCGTGTGGGTTTCCTTCTACTGCCTACAAAATATATAGAAAGTATCAGTTGGGATGAATCTCAATCTATCCATAGTTCTCAATCTTCCTTTTGCAGCTAGCCAAAGAATGAAGGAGTGCTTAGGAAGAGACCAAGAATTCCAGACTGCCCTCTACCAATGGATCCTACTCCTTTTAGGCCTAAAGAAATCATATGCCATATTAGATAAGGAACCAGTTACCTTCCATTTCTACAAAAGATGAATAGCTTGAGGTTCTCCACCTTATAGGAGAAGAAGTTGATCTCTTAGCTGCAAAATAAACTTCCATAGGGGAGAATCAGTTCCTTTGACAGCAGCATTCCATATTATATGCTGTTGGAGATAATAGTGATGAATCCATTGAACCCATAAGGAATCAGTTTTTGCATGAACATTCCATATCTGTTTAATTAGAAAACCTTTATTCCTAGCTTCCAGGTTAAACAAGCCCAGATCACCCTCATGCTTAGGCACACAAATGTCTTTCCAAGCTACCAAAGCAAAATTGCTTCTAGATATATCACTAGTCCATAGAAAGTTTCCATAGAGACTAGAAATTTTATGTATCACCTGGTTTGGCAAAGGGAAGATACCAATCCAAAACTGCTCAATCTCCTGAAGGACAGACCTAACTAACTCTAGCCTTCCTGCATAACAAAGATTTCTCCCCATCCAAAGTTGTATAGAAGACTGCAGATTCTGATAAAGGGGGTAAAACTGACTGACTAGAAGCCTATGAGGGCTTATAGGCACCCCCAAATAGTTAAAAGGGAACCTTCCCTTAGTAAAACCAGTAAGGAGCAGGATGGCTTCCATGCTTTGCTGACTGACACCACTAAAGAAGACAGAGGATTTTGTTTCATTGATTGATAAACCTGAAACATTACCAAAATCTAGGAGCTTATTATATAAAATACCAACAGAAGGGATATCACCTCTAGACAAAAGCAAAATGTCATCCACGAAAGCCAAGTGAGAAATCCTTTGAAGGTTGCACTTTGAATGAAATTTGAAACCAGGTTTAGTAGTGGCAATACTCAATTGCCTTGAGAAATACTCCATACAGGCAATAAATAAATAAGGAGAAAGAGGATCTCCCTGTCTAATACAATAATTTCTATTAAAGAACCCATAAAAGTCCCTATTCATAGCCATAGAAAAAGAAGTTGTTTCCACACACTACATAACCCAGCGAACAAACTGACTAGGAAAACCAAGCATGGGAAGTAGTTGTCTAATGAAAGACCATTGAACAGAGTCAAAAGCCTTTTTAAAATAAATTTTCATTAGACATTTAGGGGAAGTCCTCTTCCTGCCATAATGCCTTAACATCTCTTGGACCAAATTAATATTATCAATCATAGACCTACCTCCCAAAAAAGCATTTTGGCTTTGACTAATAATCCCTTTAAGTGCATATGCTAATCTATCAGCCAGGATTTTTGAAATCGCCTTATAAGTCACATTACAACAAGAGATAAGTCTAAAATCTACCATATTAGAGACATAAGGAGATTTGGGAACCAGAGCTATGACAAAATGATTTATCTGCCTGAGCAATCTACCAGAAGTAAAAAAATCCTTAATGGCCATAGTAAAATTAGAACCAACAACTGACCAAGCTTTTTTGAAGAGGAAAAGAGTACCCATCAGGTCCAGGGGCCTTATCATCCCCAATAGAGAACAGAGCATCCTTGACAATCCCATCAGTCACATGAGCAAGAAGCTGGTCAAAAGCAGAATCATCTAGGCAAGGCCCTCTAAGAACCATTTGCTCATTTATAGGGTAAGCATCTTTTGCAATACCAAGAAGAGTTTTATAATATCCAACAAACTCCTCCCCCACAGCTTCCTTAGAAATAGTAAGCTCCCCAGAGTTAGTTTGAATAACAGCTATAAAATTCCTCCTGTGCTTCTGGCTCATTATAGAATGGAAAAACTTTGTACATTGATCACTTCTTTTCAGGAATTGCATCTTCAGCTTCTGAGAGTAAAACATTCTTTCAGCACATTGAAGATTTAGGAGAGTGGATTTCAATTGCCCTCTTTTAGAATTAACTGATGATTATCCATATCACTGTGTAACAGAAGTTGATGATGCTCCCAATCAATAGCAGCTCTGGCCACCCTCTCAGAGATATGACTAAAGTGATTCTTGGTCAGTTGTCTCAAAGGACCCTTAAGCTCTTAAGCTTTTTACACAGCCTATACATCGGAGTCCGTTGAACAAAAATCTGCTAGTGATCATTAACCAAGCCCAGGAATTAATCATGATCCACCCACATATTAAAGAATTTAAAAGCCCTATTCCCTTTATGTTGCAGATCTCCAATCTAAATCTTAACAGGAGAGTGGTCTGAGCAGGCCCCAACAGGAAGAAACTAAACATTACGTTGCAAAGCTAAGGCATGCCAAGTAGGACTAACCAGAACTCTGTCCAGCTTGCACCAAACCTTACCATTTGTCCAAGAAAAGTGACAACCAGTGTAATTAAGCTCCTGTAAACCAATATCAGAGCAACAACTCACAAAATCTACAGTTTCATAACTAGTAACTGTACTACCATTGTGCTTGTCTTGCTGGGAAAGGATAGAGTTAAAGTCTCTAGCAATAATCTAGGGGTCTAAAGGAACCACCTTCTCATGTCATCCCAGGGACCCCTTCTAGCAGTAATAGTATTGAACCCATACACAAAAGTAGCCACAAAAATCTTTTGATCCACCAAATTAACAAGTCCCACATAGAGAGCTTGGGGAGAGGAATCAAGAAGCTCAGCTATTACCTTACTTGAATTCCAAAACACCACAATTCTACCATTACTAGTAGTATTCACATTATCCAGAAATTTCCATTCTCTAGGCCTCAACTTATGCATAAAGGAGAGCTTAGCACAGTTTAACTTAGTCTCCAAAAAACACATCACATCAACCCCATTCTTTTTAATGAAGCTTATAGCCCCATGCTGCTTGAGAGCTATTAAGCCCTCTAATATTCCATGTGGCAATGATCATTGAGTACAAAAGGGGTGGTAACCCCCTCCCCTGCTAGCCTTTTGATTTCCATTTACTACAAGCTTCTTTTTAAAATTACTTCTGGTAGTAACCCCTTCCCAATTGTTCCCATTAGCCCTAGTAACCCTACTCCCTAGAACTACTATAGATTGTCCCTCAAGAGTTTGTTTCTTCTTTCCTTTCACCAGTTGCCACCCCTGATAAGAAGCTTCCAATTGTATAGGGTCAAAACCAGGCTCATCAGTATGATCTGAGAGTTCAATAACAGTTTTGCCCTTCACCATTTTTATAGCCTGAGAACCTGACCCTTCTTGGCTCAAAGAAACTGGAACAATAATCTCCCCTAGTCTATCCAAGACACTAACCCTCTTAGTAGCCTCAGGAACATCACCATTTTGCCTTCCATCTTGAGCCACAGGAGCCTTTGTAACTGAAACTTTGGAGTACACCCCAACAGTATGCCCTAAAATCTTACAATGTTTACAAAACTTGGGGAGAGTTTCATAAATCATAGTTTGTTCCAAAGGATCACCATTTGGAAGTAAAATATCAACTGAATGTGGCAAATCCCCCATAAGGACAATCTCAATCAGAACCCTAGTATAGGATAATTTGGACATTGTAGCAGTAAGTTTATCACGTTGCAAAGGCTTGTCAACACAGCTAGCAATTTTTGAAAGGCACCTAGTTGACCAACACTTCAAAGGCAGGTTAGGGAATTTCACCCAAACTAGGACCTTAGACATCTCATTATCTTCGAAACCTGCACGGCAAAACAACCCGTGAACAAGTGAAAACTAACGTTGACAATGGGCCTTTTGAGCCAATTGCTCGAAGTCCAAGGGGAGGAATGTGGGAAACTACAGCTCCTCTTCCGCGGGAACAACCAACCTCGGCGCGAATTGCGCCAAGGAACCAAAAAAAGATGTGCGCTCCCTTTGCCTGGAAACAGTGTCGTAGAGGGTTGCGTCATCGTCCATATTATATATGAAATGATTCTCAACAACGGATATCTCGGCTCTCGTATCGATAAGAACGTAGCAAAATGCAATACTTGGTGTGAATTGCAGAATCCCGTGAACCATCGAGTTTTTTAATGCAAGTTGCGTCCGAAGCCGTCAGGCCGAGGGCACGCTTGCCTGGGTGTCACGCAATGTCGCCAACAATCCCCTCACCCACTGCATAGGGAATAGTTAGGAGTGGAAGATATTGGCCTCCATTGCGCTACCGTGGCCTAAAAAAACAGCCCCTTGGCGATGGCTACCACGACACGCGGTGGTTGGAAGCATAACTCCTTAAAAACCGCTGTGGACAAGCCTCATCGATGGGGAGCAAAAGACCCTGACGCAAGCGTCCTCACAAAACGACCCTAGATCAGGAGGGAACACCCGTTGAGTTTAAGCATATCAATAAGTAGAGGAAAAGAAACTTACAAGGATTCCCTTAATAACGGCGAGTGAAACGGGAAGAGCCCAGCTTGAGAATCGATCACCCTCGGTATTCGAATTGTAGTCTTATGGTAGAAAGATATGAGAAACAGCTGACTAGTTCGAAGGGCTACTCTATCTCAAAAGATGGGAAATTGAACTTGATAAAATAACACTATCCAGACTTCCTCTGTAATTTCTGTCATTGTTTCCTATCCAAACTTGAGTCTACCCAGAATCAATTTCTCCCAAAGCGGCATCTTATTGTTGGGAAGTTGTGTCTTTTTTTTCCCAATAAATGCTATGTTTGTAAAGATAATTTAGAGTCGATAAACCATCTTCTTCTCCACTGTACTTGGTCTTGGAAGGTGTATTACAATGCTTTGAATTTGAGTTGGATCAATTGGGTTGCAAGAAACCTACAGAGAAAGAGTTGTTAGCCTGGAGTTTTTCATCTAAAGTGAAGTCTAAGAGGAAGATTTTCAGCTACTCCCAATGTCCATCGTGTGGCTGATCTGGCTTGAGGGAAATAATTGGATTTTCAACTCTAAGCACACCTCGATGGATGTTTTCGTAGATAATTGGTTTAGTAGTGTCAAATTTTTTTTCGTCCTTACTATGTAATAGCTCTTTTGAATTTTTATTATTTTAAAAAAATAATAGTTAAGGGTGTAAGAAATTTCATTTAATTTAGTGGCATGTTGCAAAACTTCTGAAAAATCTAGGTGATCTTGCCATTACTTCTGTCAAGCTCTTGATAAAGCCTTGCTTGGAGATTGGATCCGAAAGTTGTGCGACAACGTTTATCATTGTGGAAAAAATTTCCTGGTACAGGCCTTTGGAAGCGTATTAGGAATGGTTGGTAGGATTGATTGCCTATAAGGTAGGCAGTGGAAAGAGAGTTCGGCTTTGGGTGATGGTTGGATTGTGACACTTCCCCTCTTAAATGTCAGTTTCCAACTCTCTACTGGAATATCAGCTTCTTTAGATTTGTGCATGATTGGGCATGACACATGATTTTTTTTAATTTTGGCAGGTGCTTTTGCTCAGGAAGGTAACATCATTTAGGAAGAAAAGATTTGCTGGAAACCATCTTAAGATAACTTTGTTATAGTTAAGTCTCATTACAAGGAGCTCGCTAGACAACCACAATGTTGGCAGACCAGATATCCCTTGGAATTGGATTTTGAAAGCAAAATTCCTCCTAAAGTTTCTTTCTTCATGTGGGAGGCCCGATGCAAAAATACTGAGCATAGATAACATTCAGAAAAGTGGGGTCACTCATACAAACAAATGTTATTTGTGTAGAGTAGAGGCAGAGTCAATTAGCCACATTTTCTTCTTGGACAGGAGATCTGGAGTACTATATGGAACCTAATTGGGATCAATTGGGTCTCTACTCTCTAGTAATAGCTTGGTTTCTGAGTTTATAGCTTGGGGTTGGTTTGGTTTGAAAAGAACTAAAGAAAGATTTCTGTAAGCTTAGATGTGGTCACATCCTGTGTCATGCATCCTATGTCACTTGGATGTGGCCTAGCTAACTTTTTTACAAGTGGCACCCTCTCCCACCCCTATTAGGTCATTTTAGTGGTGGAGAAATGGGCTTGTGACAATTGGTATCAGAGTAGTAGCGTAAAGAGCTACTAATTGATTTGGTGGTAATGGTTTCCTATGGATCTGGTAAGGGTGAAAAAAGGGCAAGAAATGGCAAAGGGCCGTGTCAAAACCTAAAAAAAGTAGCCTAAGCCCAGTGAAAGCTCCTATAGGCTGGCACCAGCCCAATGGAAGCACCCGATTGAGTGCAGCTAATGCGGACATCGGTTCGAAGTGCATTGGTTTGCTACACATACCCCATCGCTTGGGTGTGGCCTAGCTAACTCCTTTATAATGGGCACCCTCTCCCGCCACTATTAGGCCCTTTTAGTGGTGGTGAATGGGCCTTTGACATCCTAGCTCATATGACTAGAAAGGAACAACATTGTATTTTCTGACAAAGAAGGTACAGACAACTTTATAGAAAACTGGCTTGCTACTATAAAACTATGTCTAACTGGATATTGTAATAATTTCTATCATGACATCAGTTTAGGTGTAGCCTAATTCAATTCCTAGGTCCTTGTGAGTTTTTATTTTCTGGTTTGTCTTGTCATGTTTCTTTTACTTCTTGTGTCTTTAGGGTGCACTCCCTTTGTGACCTCTTAATAAAGTTTCTTTGCATTCCAAGCAAAAAAAAAAAAGGAAAAAGAATGTCATAACCAAAAGGTTTGCTACAATTAACTATTTATTTTCTGTCTAGGTAGAGGACTTAGATGCCTTGGTGCAACGTGATATGTTGTCCATTACTGCTATTATCTCTTGAAATTGCGAAATATTTTATTTTGCTTGGATGCTTGTGTATGCTTTATTTATATATGTTATTATTTTTCCTGCAGGTTTGCATTGCAGCATGGAGTGTGTGTGCTCCAAGCAGATGAAATGGGATTAGGGAAGACTTTTTAGGCAATTGTTATTTATTTGAATTATATATATTCTTCTAAGGCCATAGTGGAACTGTTTGGAGGTTTCAAATGAGTAACTCATATTACAATTTTGTTAATAAGTTCTCTATAGAAGATGGTTGATGATGACGTGTGAGAATTAATGTGGCAGTTACCAATTACTAATCGTTGGACTTATAAGTACATGTTTCCGTAGGATAACCTTCTATTTTATAGTTCATAATGGTTAAAGGCTAAACAACTCCTGTGTACAGGGGTGACATTGTGATGCAGTGGAGTCTCATGCAAGTTTGAAGTCCAATGACGTGGAGGATGGTCAACCAAGCATTGTTGTAGCTGACTTGGATCAAGTCACGTGACTCTTAAAGAGTCTTCTTTTTGTCCGTTGTTCTCTTAGAGATTTACTGCTCCTTTTCTCTTTGACTGAAGTTTGTAGCCGTTGTCTCTAGTTTGATTTGGTATTTAAAGTGTTCTCGTTGTAGCCGTTGGGCAGATCAGAATTTGGAAACAAAGTCTTTTACGAGATTACTGTAGTAGTGTAGTTTGTGCTTGTTATCTTCTAAGGAATATTGTGCTCTTTGTCTTATACATCTTGTTTTGTTACCGAGAGCGTGAAGCTTTGAGATTGCGTGTTATTCTTGACTCCAGATCTGTGTCTTTCGCTGTTGCTGGACCAGTTCCCACGGGAGCTGCATCAAAGTGGTATCAGAGGCAGCACACCGTGCATAAAGGCTCTTCTATGTGCACTCGTAGTGGTCGCACTTACTCCGCTATGACTAATTCCACACAGGAAGATGCTATCCTGGCACTTACCCAACAGATCCAAGCGTTGGGCGGTCATGTTCAAGACATCTCACAGCGTCTTGATCTAGTTTGTCAACAGGTACTTCCGTCGGGCTCGACTTCCGAACCCCTCGCTGAGCCAGATCTGGCAGCCTCCACCGGCAGCGGTCGCTTGACGTCTCTTGCGGAGAGGACTCCACCTCCATACCGAAGTGGCACTCGCACCACGGGTAACCCAGAACCCAACTACCCGGCCCGTCGTACTGACCCTGTCGATGATGTCAAACGGCTTGTCCGTACTGATGTTCCTGAGTTCTGGGGAGATCTCAACCCCACAACCTTCCATGACTGGTTGATCTCCGTTGAGGATTATTTTCGGTGGTATAAAATGCCAGTTGAGTGCAAGGTGGATTATGCCATAATGAAACTGAAAGGCAGCGCTCGAATGTGGTGGCTCAGTATTGAGGAGCAGGCCCATCGATTGGGAAGACCTCCACTCTCGGATTGGGTGGAGATGAAGTTTCGTCTTAAGGAGAAGTACATGCCTACTGATTATGTCGATGCTCTACTTCGCGAGCTATGGGGTTTTAAGCAAGGGACTACCTCGGTGACCTCGTACACGGCCCGCTGGCAAGAACTAACCATCCGCAGTCAGATTGTCGAACCAGAGCGCCAAGCCATCGCCCGCTATGTCGCTGGATTACGTGAAGAAATTCAGCATGAGCTTTTGTCTATATCGTTGACCTCTGTTGATGCTGCCTACCAAGCGGCCCTTCGCATGGAAGCGCATCTTTCTCACCAGAAGCGGCCGTGGCTGACATCTGCCTCAATTCCTACTGTTTCGTCCCGAGGTACCAGTGTCAATTCCAATTTGTCCACTAATAATTCAGCTTCTTTTACAGGATCTTCTGCACCCTTTCGTGCGTCAACAACTCCAACATTCAATGACAACCGTCGACGAGGAGGAGATAGCACGACGGGCAGCTGTTTCACTTGCGGGGGCAAGGGTCATTTTGCTATAGTTTGCCCCAGCAAATCCACCAAGTTGGGTCTAGTCTGCGAGGGAGATCATGACTCCTCCAATTGTCAATCGGAACATTCTATAGAACATGAAACCCCAGATACAACCGAAGAGATCTTGGAGGCATCCCAATTGCCTAGTTGTGTCATCCAACCCATTCTTGTGGGAGAGTCCTCCTCCATAGACAAGGACTCGTGGCTTCGCACTTCCATCCTCCACGCCCGGTTTGAAATTGGCGGCAAAGCCATAGACACGGTCATTGATAATGGCAGCGGCATGAATGCTATCGCCAGTGGAGTGGTCGAAAAGTTGTCCCTCACCAAAGAGCCCCACCCTCGTCCTTATCATGTTAGTTGGGTGGATTCCACTTCCAAGCCCGTTGAGGCTAGATGTCGTGTTCGATTTGCATTGGGCCCGAACTACAGTGACGAAGTTTGGTGTGACATTGTGCCCATGACAGTGTGCCAACTCTTGCTAGGTCGACCCTGGCTCTTTGATAGGAAAGCCCTGTATGATGGATTCCAAAATTCCTACTCGTTCTTCTTTAAAGGAAAGCACATCAAGCTCAATCCCTTGAGATCACCTCCTCGTCCTTCTCCTAAATTGGCAAATAACACAGAAGTACTGACTCTATCTCGTCTCTCGGAGGTGCCACAAGATGCTCCAATGTTATTTCTTCTCCTTAGCAAAACAACTTCGATCTCACCGGAGTTAGCAACCGTTTCGGCTCCAGAACCTGTCCAGGGACTGCTGTCTGAATTCGCTGACCTTATGCCTGAAGACCTGCCAGATAGTCTTCCTCCTTTGCGTGCTGTGCAGCATGCCATTGACCTGGTTCCGGGTTCTTCTTTGCCTAATCTGCCAACTTATCGCTTCACACCAGGCGAACATGTTGAGATGCAACAACAGATTACGAAATTACTTTCCAAGGGCTTTATTAGGGAAAGTTTGTCCCCTTGTGCCGTTCCGACTCTGCTCATTCCTAAGCGGGATGGATCATGGCGTCTATGCGTTGATAGCAGGGCTATCAATCGGATCACAGTAAAATACAGATTTCCAATTCCTCATTTAGATGATCTGCTGGATCAACTCTCAGGGGCTTCAATATTCTCAAAAATGGATTTACGAAGTGGGTATCACCAAATACGAATTAAGCCCGGAGATGAGTGGAAGACGGCTTTCCGTACTAAAGATGGGTTGTTCGAATGGATGGTTATGCCCTTTGGCTTGACCAACGCGCCCAGCACTTTCATGCGAGTGATGACGCAAACTTTCAAACCTTTCTTGGGCAAATTCCTTGTGGTGTATTTTGATGACCTGTTAATCTACAGTCACTCCCAGGAAGAACATCTCCAGCACCTGCGTTTGGTGTTCAAAACTCTGAGAACTCATTCTTTTTTTGTTCACAAAAAAAAGTGCTCTTTTTTACAATCAAAAATTGATTTTTTGGGGTTTATTATTTCGCAGGATGGTCTCGAGGTGGATCCTGAAAAGACGAAAGCAATCTCGTCTTGGCCGACCCCCACCAATTTCACGGAAGCTCGTAGCTTTCACGGTCTGGCCTCGTTCTACCGTCGATTCATCCGTAACTTCAGTGCAATTACCGCTCCCATTACTGATTGTCTCAAGGGCAAGAATTTCGCCTGGACTCCAGCGGCTGCCAAAGCCTTTATCTACCTCAAAACTAAGCTCACCTCAGCTCCTGTTCTTAGGTTGCCTGACTTTCACAAAGTCTTTGAGGTGGCATGTGACGCTTCTATTGCAGGTATAGGAGGAGTCCTAAGTCAAGAAGGCCACCCTATTGCCTTTTATAGCGAAAAGTTGACAGACACTAGGAGACGCTACTCCACATATGAACTGGAATTCTACGCTCTGGTCCAAACACTTAGGCATTGGCGGCCCTACTTACTTCACAAGGAGTTCATATTATTCACCGATCATGATTCGTTGAAGTACATTCCTACTCAAAAGACCTTAAGTCCCAAGCAAGCCCATTGGGTGGACTTCCTGCAACAATTTACATTTGTTCTGAAGCACAAGTCGGGTATTGAGAACAAGGTCGCAGATGCGCTCAGCCGTCGCCTACACTTACTGACTACTTTCTCGTTAGCAGCTACCGGGTTTGAATTAATTCGAGACCTTTATGCAACTGATTCTGATTTTTCTTCTATTTGGGCAGAACTGTCTAATGTGGTGTCCAAGGACACTGTTGTTTCTCCTTTTGTTTTGCAGGAGGGATACCTATTTAAGAACAATCGTCTATGCCTTCCGCAAGGCTCCATCCGCGAATTTGCTATCACAGAATTACATGCTGGGGGGCTTGCAGGCCACCTTGGCCGTGACAAAACTTTCGCCTTGGTTGCCGACCGTTTCTTTTGGCCTCACCTCCGACGGGATGTTTTTCGCATTGTCCAGCGTTGTCGCATCTGTCAGTTACAAAAGGGCTCTAAAACTAATAGTGGTCTGTACACTCCGTTGCCCATTCCGCTACAACCGTGGGATGACATTTGCATGGATTTTATTTTGGGCTTGCCGCGTACTGTTCGCCACCATGATTCAATACTTGTGGTTGTGGATCGCTTCTCTAAGATGGCTCATTTCCTTCCATGTGCGCGGACTTTTGATGCGTCACATGTTGCCACCCTTTTCTTCAGAGAAGTGGTTCGCCTTCATGGCCTTCCTAAGTCTATCACCACGGACCGCGACGTTAAGTTTATGTCTTACTTTTGGAAGACTTTGTGGATGAAATTGGGCACAAAACTGCAATACTCCAGCGCCTTCCATCCTCAAACGGATGGCCAAACCGAGGTGACGAATCGGAGTGTTGGTAATCTCTTGCGGTGTTTAGTGATGGACCATGCGTCCTCATGGGACTTAATTCTTCCGCAAGCTGAATTTGTTTTTAACAATTCTGTTAACCGTTCCTCTGGCAGCTCCCCTTTTGAAGTTGTTGCAGGTATTAAGCCACGGACTCCAGTTGACTTGCTGCCTCTTCCCTCCTTTCAACAACCCAGCGGAGAGGCCCTTGAGCTTGAGACCCACATTCACCAGGTTCATGCTGAAGTCAAACGACGTCTCTCTATCAGTAATGATTCCTACAGTTCGGCCGCGAATGCGCATCGCCGCCTTATCGAGTTTCAACCTGGCGATTTGGTGTTTATTCGCATCCACCCCGCTCGTTTCCCTCCGGGTACCATTCATAAACTTCATTCCCGAAGAGCAGGCCCCTTTGCAGTTCTCAAGCGACTTGGCGCGAATGCTTACTTGATTGACTTGCCATCCGAATTTCGGTTCAGCCCCATTTTTAATGTTGCTGACCTGACGGCATGCCATGAAGATTCCCCAATTCATCGTCCTCCTTCAGATGAAACTGGGAACCACACACCCCTGCCTACGGCCACTCTTCCCCATCCTGATTCGTCATTCCCTCCCGATGATACCCCTTATGTGATCTTACAACGTGAATTTGTCACTACGCGTCGAGGCGGATATTGGCGTTACTTAGTGTTGCTTCGTAACAGGCCTGTTTCGGATGGGATTTGGCTCTCTGAGTCACATCTTCGTCATTTTTATCCTGATCTTCTCCAACAGTACCTTCAATTGTACTCGACAGAGTCGAGTTCTTTGCCGGGAGAGATAGTTGATGCAGTGGAGTCTCATGCAAGTTTGAAGTCCAATGACGTGGAGGATGGTCAACCAAGCATTGTTGTAGCTGACTTGGATCAAGTCACGTGACTCTTAAAGAGTCTTCTTTTTGTCCGTTGTTCTCTTAGAGATTTACTGCTCCTTTTCTCTTTGACTGAAGTTTGTAGCCGTTGTCTCTAGTTTGATTTGGTATTTAAAGTGTTCTCGTTGTAGCCGTTGGGCAGATCAGAATTTGGAAACAAAGTCTCTTACGAGATTACTGTAGTAGTGTAGTTTGTGCTTGTTATCTTCTAAGGAATATTGTGCTCTTTGTCTTATACATCTTGTTTTGTTACCGAGAGCGTGAAGCTTTGAGATTGCGTGTTATTCTTGACTCCAGATCTGTGTCTTTCGCTGTTGCTGGACCAGTTCCCACGGGAGCTGCATCACATTGTCGAGGAAGGACAAGATGGGAGCCTTACCCTCACTGGCGGAGAGGCCTCCCGAGTTTGAACTTGTGTCCCTAAGGTTACAGTGATGCAACTCTACCAACTTTCCATGTTTGGGATTTCAGATCATCTTCTATTTCAGTTTTTAAGACGGGTAGTGCTTTCATAGTTGTAGTCGCTTTCTACTCATTAGAGTTTGATACTACATCCATTGAGATGTGATTTTTTGTCCCTTCATTTTTGTGAAAATGCATCATTAACATTTTGATGATACAGGTTTTTGCTTCTTACCAGTAGACTGTCTGTAAGTGGTTAAGGAGGATAGAAAAACATTTAAACAATTAGAAAATTAAACTGTTGTGGCTTTGGGTATGAAACATCTCATGTTGGACGTAAGTTTTGTAAGCTTGAAAAAGTGCACAGTCTCTATCTTATTAAGTTTTGATAAACAGGCACATTTCATTTACAATTGATTTTGTAGGCTATTGCTGTGGCTACATGTATTCATGATTGTTCGCCTGTTCTTATAATCACACCATCTTCCTTGCGTTTGCACTGGGCTTAAGTAAGTTTCTAGCTCTTTTTGGGTTTCTGTGTTTCAGTTTTAATAGGCTACCTTTTTTGGCCTTTCTTTACTCGTCTCCTCTTCAGATGATTCAACAATGGCTGCATGTTCCTTCATCAGATATACTTGTATGTCCAATAAACTCTTCTAACTTTTTCTTTCACATAGTTGTAGCTGGAATTTTGAGTACATTGTATTGCCTTTAAGCCTTCTACTTCTTGGAATTTGGTTTGTGATTTTGGGGGATGTGTTCTTTGTTTATGTAGTTATTTATTTGTTCATTTTACCTAACAAGGTATTGTTAATAGGTTGTTTTATCTAATTGGGGTGGATCAAACAGAGGTGGATACAGGATATAATGCTCCAGCAGCAAGGGAACAGTTCATCTTGATGGCGTATTCAACATAATCTCCTATGACCTGGTCCCTAAACTAGAGAATAAACTGATGGCCTTTGAATTCAAGGTGCTCTAAACTATCTTTTGAGACTAAGATTTTGTCTTTTATGGTTGCTATCTTTATTCTGTACTTTGTCACCGGCTTACATTTGTACCTGCAATGAAGAAATTTATTCAGGTTGTGATTGCAGATGAGTCTCACTATTTGAAAAATGGTCAAGCGAGGAGGACAACTGCCTCCATACCAGTCATACAGGTCTCTCTTCCTTCACAAGTGACGATTGCATGCTTACACTAGCTATCTTTGCTTTATAGACCACTGTAGACTGTAGTGAATTAACTGTACCTGCAACTTGCAATTTTTCGTCATTAACCTTAATTAGCTAATGTTATTTTGCATTAAAAACATACTATATATTGTTTTGCAGCCATAACTGATGGATATTTTGGGTTCCAAGGTGCTCATCAATTATTCTAAGCTTCTATTTTGGCATATGTTGCAACTTGTTACTTTCATACTTTACCCTGAGCATTTTGTCTGTTGTTTTACGGCCGCAATTGATATGAATATTTTTCAGTTTCCAAAGTTCTCATTTGTTCTGACGAGTTTTAATTTAAAAATTGCAGCTTGCTATATTTCGTGATTTGCCTTTTGCTAATATGCTCTTTGTAGCAGTAACTGATATGTCTTTTCAAAAAAAAGCAGTAACTGATATGAATGTTTAAGTTTTTGAAGTGTACATCAGTTTAGTTTAATTTAGTGTTTTTTTTTTCTCCATATACACAAGGTTATTAAATTTAGAATGTGTTATTTTATTTCCTATCAATACCTGGAATGGTCCATCACTCCAAAAACAGGTCTTACATTTGTAAATTTACAATTATGTCGGACAAATTCATCAAAAAACTATGGTGGAATTCATTTCTTCACTTAGTTATTTTGAGCCCTTTTTTTTTTGGGCAGGAGGCTGCAGGGATGGGGAAGGGTTATTTAGTTTCTTGACTTTTTTTTGTTGTTTTTTCCTTTCTGAGCCTATAACATTAACAAGTTCAAATGCATTTTCTTGTCCTCCTCCAGAAAGCAATGTGCAAGATGATAATACAGTAAAGAGTGCTTGAATTCCATCATTTTTTGTGTAAAGGAAATACACTGAGTCATCCTATGAAGTATGAACTGAGATGATACATGGTTACTTGGTTGAAAGCATCAAATAGAAACACCGGTGTATTGCAATTTTAAATTGATTCAATTGTATTTTATTTTTTGTTATCAATGCAACTGGACGGCTATGTCCTATCTCTCTCTCTATACCCCCTCTGTTCTTCTCAAGCACCCCCCCCCCCCCCCCCCCCCCACCTGGTTTGGCTTAACCTTATGATGCTTACAATTTCAGAGAGCTCAGTATGCCATGTTGCTCAGTGGCACTCCTGCTTTATCCAGACCAATTAAGCTATTTCAGCAGGTATCCTTGCACCCTCCTTTAGATAGCTTATGTTTTAAAGGCTAATAGAGAATAAATTGTCAAATTTAAATACTTTTATAATATTTTAATTAATCGTTCTGCATTAAATTTGTGCATTGCAGCTGGAAGCCTGGCCAAGCCTTATTTGATTTGCTCCAAGCCTCTGACTGAATGTAGTATGACCAATGCGTGTCAGAAAACTCATATACTTTAACAGTCTAGTCAGGGAATGTTTATGGCATTTGGCTCGCTGATATCTTTGACAAGATTCTTTTACTTTCTTGCTTTTGCCATCCGAAGAAGGTTTTTGATGAGCTTTGACAATAATCCAGATAAATAATGGAGAGCATGGATAAGTTTTTCAAACTTTTCAAGAATGGTGGTATGAATTTGAAAGATGTATGATGTAGTTGAAGCTCTTTACTACAAACTTGCTTGGAAAATAATGACACATCTTTCTGGTCAAAATTTAGGCAGAAAAGTATATCAAAAACACTTCTTTTTTTTTTTTGAATTAGAAGCAAAACCATTCACTCCTTGCATGGAAATCCTTTTATAGTTTCTTAGTCCAAGTCTCACAAGTGGAAGATCAGGGAATGAAATTTCAACCTTTGGTATGAGAACTAGGCAAGGGGTGGAGCTTATATCAAAATGGTTTTGCTGTCTCCGATCCTCACTTAAAGCTAAAGGATCTGATCATCAATCAAGGATGGAATATTTCTTTATTACAGCAGTTGGGAGGGGATAGTTTGGTTAAAGTGATTTCTAGATCACAATTTTTTTTTTTTTTTTGAGATCAGGTACTGATAAGAGTTTGATTCCACAGATGGTGAGTTTTGCACAGAAGCAGCCTGGAAATATCAGAACTCAGGAAGACATTTTTCGCTACAATTTTTCTTGGTCTTCTACTATTCCATTAAAGATTTCGTACTTTTGGTTGGAGACCTTGGCACAATGGGGTCCCCTTGCATGGGAATATTAAAAAATGTGGCATAGCTCCTGCTTCTTGGTTCCACTGCTGTAAGAATTGGAAGATTAAATTTCAGTCTTGGATGAAGTTCTTTTCAGGAGCAAATAAACTCTTCAAATCAGCAAGATTTGAAGAGTTTTTTTTTTTTTGGAAAGATGTATTATTATCAAGAATACCGCTTTGGAGTTGAGATAATTAAATCAAATCCTTAATCCTACAAAAGCCTCTAAGGTTCGGACCTGCTCTGCCTTGGGAGTATATATGTATTCTTATTGTTCCGATCCAAGTGAGAATGTGGATGGTAATATCACTTCTGTTGAAATGTTGTCCTCCCACTGATTGTTCTTATAGATTAAATGTGGATGGTTCAGCCAAAGGTAACCTTGGTCAAGCAGGGTGCAGTGACATTATTTGAAATGAATGTGATGATTTGGTGGCTGTTTTTCAATCTACCTTGGTCATGGGACTAATGCAATGATGGAGATCTGTACTTTATACCAAGGTTTTGAAAACAGGACCGGTCCAACCGGTGACCGGCCACTTGTCCGGTCCGATTGAGGTGCCAGAACCGGTAATTGATGAACTGGGATATTTTCGATTGAACCGGTTGGTTCTTCGGTTGAACGGGTCAGAACCGGGTCGGTTTTGACCGGTTCGGTCATTTATTAAAGTTAATAAAATATTTTTTGAAATTTTGTTATTTGTAGGGTTTGAACTCATGACCTTTTGTTCATTAAAAAAGGCTTTAACCACTAAGTTATGAGATTTTCTTTATTTAAAATGGTACTTTATTTGAATATATTGTATTTTTATGAAGTTTTCTTATATATTATATGCATATAATATAAATATATATATAAATAATTCATTGCGTTAAAACCGGTTCGAACCCAGTTTAAACCCCGATTGAACCTTTGAACCGTGAATCGAAAACTTTTCCGATTTGATGACCGGTCCGGTTTTAAAAACCTTGCTTTATACCACGTAATCTCTCTACTTTGAGTCCATTGGCTTAGCCTCCTTGTATTCCCTGTTGTGCCCCTTGTAGTGCCTTGTAAATATAGTTTTTTCCACTAGGAAAAAAGAGAGCATCATTAACATCAAATATATCGTGTTAATGATGAGATAAAATCAGATCTTGCTTAGTAGTTAAATGGTTGAACTGGAATACGCCATGAGATGTGATATGATTTTGGATTTCAGGACTATTTTCCTTTTCGTATTAAGAAGGTAATATAGAGAACGCAATAATATGATGTTTTGCCAAAGCTGTTGCAGATGGTGCCACAAGAAGCCTTCTTTACTTTGTTAAAACTTTCCTAGGAATTTTGTAAATTGTTTTTGTTAAGAAGAATTGGGTTTTCGACGTTACAGACATTTTGCTTGATTCTTCTTTGTCTTTGACGGAGTTCCTTGTTGCAACTGCAACTGCTCCGGCTTTGGCAGTAAGAAACAAATTGGTGAGAAGTTTGTTTAAGATTGGTTGGGGCTAAGAGTACTCGAGTTAGTTTTCTAGTTGACTTACCTGTAACACATGTTCATTAATGTTTAGGGATAAGTATGGATTTAGCCCCTGTACTTTACATTTTGAATCAAAAAGGCCCCTAAACTTTGTTTTGGATAAAAAAAACTCTCATACAATTAGAATGGTTCATTTTAGCCCTTCTGTCAAATTACTGTTAAGAATTTTGATTTGACAGTTAAGTGTAATTTTTTTTATTTCTTCATTTACGACATGGCGTATATGTGGATTTAACCTATCAAATTGTGACATATGAAAATTGATGATTAAAAATTAAAATATAAAATATCTGAATAAATACAACCCTCCGGCGACCCAACTCCTTCTCCGGCAACCCAACTCCATCTGTGGCGAAAGTAAACCCCAAAATAAAATCAAAACCCCCTCTTAACCTTCACCTCTTTTCTATCGAAGGTTGAATCAAAAACCCATAATCAAATAATACTACTTCTTGGATCAGATCCCTAGTTAATGGACTAAGTGCCACACAAGTGTAAAATCATATCACATTTAAAAGCTTTCAAAGGTGGATCGAAGGACATGGAAAGCGGCCTCTGCCACCGAAAGCATCATCAAAGGAGAAAGAGAGTAATCACGTGATCATGAATTCACGATTATGCATCTTGTTGGGCTGATCAAACAGACATATATGCTTGGGGTGATCAAATGAGAGAAAAATTGGAGGATTAACATTCCTCACCGGAGATGAAGCTTGACATTCTCTGTCGCCGAATCAGAGAAGCTGAATGCCGAAGAAGAGAGAGAGGGGGAGACATAATATTTAAGATTTTCAAAATTTAATTTGGGGTTTTTTAATTTGACATAGGGTCATGTCATTTGTGGAAAAATAAAGAAAAAACCACTTAAATGCCAAATCAGCATATTTTAACAGAATCTTAATAGGAGGGCTAACGCTTTTGTTTTTCATAAATACGAGGGTTTTTTTTATGTAAAACAAAGTTGAGGGGCATTTTTGAACCAAAAAGAAAAGTACATGGGTCATTTTCATACTTCTCCCTAATGTTTATTACTATGGTAACTTCTCACTGAGAAAAATACTTAGGTGACACTTGACTATCCTACTTTTCTTCCCTATCCGTGTGTGTGGATGTGCCCATGCATGTGCATTTTAGCACATATATTGGATGAAGAGTTAAGAGTATGATTTCTTTTGAGAAAAATACTTAGGTGACGCTTGACTATTCTACTTTTCTTCTTCCCTATCCGTGTGTGTGGATGTGCTCATGCATGTGCATTTTAGCACATATATTGGATGAAGAGGTAGAGTATGATTTCTTTTGATGCTCTTGACGTAATTCGATTCTCAGGTCTTCCTAGATTTGGAAGATATTCACATGAAACAAATCAATACTTTATTTCGTCAGGTAAGCACCACAATTTGAGATTTTTTTGTTTCTTCTCTCTCACGTTTCAAACTCATTTGAGACATTCAAGCTGTGTAATTAAGGGAGTAGAAAGGGTGATAGATAAGACAAAGCTCATATTATAGTTCTTTGCAGTTGGAAGTTTTGAAAAGTAAAATTAAAGCTTGTGACTCACAAGAGAAGGCTGAATCACTCAAGTTTTCTCAGAAGAATCTTATTAACAAGGTATTCATAAATTTTACCTAGAAATGGTTGCTCATGTGTTTACTGCCACTACTTGAACATCACTTTCCTTGATTTTAGTGCAATACGGGCCCTTATCTATCTTCACTTAATAATGAATCACCAAATCTTGATGTAGCCCGATAACTGTTCAATATTTCCCCTGCTCCTTTAACATTTCTTCTCCACTTCTAACTTCTTATCTAATTCCAGATGTATACTGATTCTGCTGAAGCTAAGATCCCCGCAGGTCAAAATTATATGGAAACTGTCATTGAGGTATTTTTTGTCACCTGTCAATATATTCTCTTTTCTCTGTAAGTGCTTAATTGCTGAAATAAATGGAGTTAAAGGTCATACTCTGCTAAGAAGTGTGATCCATGTGCATTTTTACAAAAATATCATTTAAACAATACGTATATAAATGCACATGCTGTTGCATCTACATGTTTTTGGGCAATTGTGACTTCTCACATTACTTACTAGCTCAATAGGTCTAACTTACAGTTTCATAGTTATTTGGCGTCCTTTTTGGCATAATTTTCTATTGATATATTTGCTAATGGTAATGTCATAAAAAAATTCCTTAAATTTCAATACGTAGATAGAGGCCACCTTTTTATTTCAAACTTAGAATAGGGAAGCCGTCGTAAACTGCTTAAAACGTAAACTGTCAGTTCATGTCATATTTAAAGCCTTTAGTTTAGAGAAAAAAGATGAGGTTAGAAGAAATATAAGATACGAGATCCACAGGATTAGTGGATAGTATAACCCTACATAGAAATGAATGGTAAAGCAGACTCCTGATGCAGCACAGGGAGAATAACTAACAAATCTGAAATACAGGATAGGAATGGGAGATATAGTTATATATAACTAGATCAATGACCATCAGTTGTTACAACAGAGGAACACACTACAATGAGAACTGAGAATCACTCCCAGAAAATGAGATTCACTCTCTTGATGACAATTGAGATTCACTCCCAAGCTAGGACAATAACAATAAAGACGAAATACAATCTTTCAACAACCAGAAGTATCCTCTCTTCCTAAGCCAACCCTGACTTAAAGGCACAAGATAGGACCAAGAGATGGGCCATACGTTAAGGTCCATTGGGCTGGATGGTTGTACTACTAGGACTTGCACCAATTCCCTCCCCGTCTGGAGAATTTAGCTCTGATGAAGAATGGGCCACATATCCCTCTAAGAGGCCAGGACAAACAGAATGTAACTGTGTAGTAGTCATCCACACTGCTTCAGAGAGGGGTTTGTCACGCCACGACACTAGGAACTTGTCGTAACCACCTCAACGAGTAGTCACGAACTGGTGATCGAAGATAGTTGCTGGGACCTCTTCAACTTGTGGTGCGGGTGGAAGGTAAGGTGGTGGGGTATCAGGATCAGTTGGTGACACAGAAAGAGTGAGATCCTCCACATTAAATATGGGACTAATCTTTAGATTACTAGGTAAATCTACAAGGTAAGCATTGGAACCCATGCGTTGTTTAATCTGGAAGGGGCCAGCCTTGCGGGCATGTAGTTTATGATACGTGCCAGGGGCAAAATGCTCTGCCCGTAGCTGAATAAGGACCCAATCACCCACTTGGAATTCTGCATATCGACGATGGTGATCAGCATGTTGCTTGTACTTATCGTCGCTCAAGATAATGCGCCGTTTGATATCCCCATGGACCGACCTGATGTGATCCGCCAACTCCAAGGCTAACTCACTGGGTCGAAGCTTACTGGGTAAAGTATGCAGATCAATGGGAGCTCTTGGTTGGATACCATAAGCAGCCTCAAAAGGAGAATATCCGATGGTCCGATTGCGAGAACTGTTGAAAGCAAACTCTGCTATGGGAAGAACCATATCCCAGGTACAACCATATCCCAGGTACTTCTATGATCATTGACGAGACAACGTAAAAGATTCCTGAGACTGCGATTAACCACTTCAATTTGTCCGTCGGATTGGGGATGAAAGGCACTCGAAAACTTGAGTTTGGTGCCTAGTTTAATCCATAGTGTCTTCCAAAAATAACTCACGAATTTACTGTCCCTATCAGAGACCAAGCTCAACGGTAGACCATGTAAACGTACGATGTTTTGGAGGAAGAGAGAGGCGATGTGGGAGGCATCATAGGTCCGACTGCATGCGACAAAGTGTGCCATCTTGGAAAACCGGTCAACCACAACCATAATAGAGTCGCAACCAGCAGCTGTTCTGGGTAAGTCCAACACAAAGTCAAGGCTTAGATGCTCCTACAGGTGATCAGGGACTTGTAAGGGTGTGTAAAATCCTGTATTGCTCTTGGTACCCTTGTTGATCTGACATACACGACACTGTTTCACCACCTTAGTAACATCTCTCCTTAGGTGAGGCCAATAGAACCTATCCTCCACCAAAGAGAGAGTTTTATCAATACCAAAATGGCCAGCTAATCCTCCTTCATGCAACTCTAGGACCAGAAACTCTCTTATGGAACCGGATGGTATGCACAACCTCAAATCATGAAATAAAAAACCATCATGGAGAAGATAGCTACTATTGGTTGGAGTATGACCATCCTGGAGAGCAGACCATGCTTCAGAAAAATCAGAATCTCTAGCATACTGAGGGGGGAATTGGTCGAATCCCGTGACAGTGGCCTTGAAGGCTATAAGGACATGTAATCGTCGATTTAGCACATCAGCTACGTGGTTATCCTTGCCAGCCTTGTGTTTAATCACAAAGTTGAATTGCTGCAAGAAATCAAACCACCGAGCATGGCGAGCATTCAACTTCTATTGGGATTGTAGGTGCCGCAATGAGTCATGGTCAGTAAATAAAATAAACTCACGATACACCAAATAATGCTTCCAGTGCTTTATCGTGTGAACCAAAGCATAAAGCTCAATATCATAAGCCGAGTAGCACATGTGGCAAGCATTTAGTTTCTCACTAAGAAAGGCAATCGGATGCCCTTCCTAACTTAGGACACCATCGATTCCCACATGGGATGCATCACAAGCAACTTCGAAGGCTTGTTCAAAATTAGGCATCCGTAAAACCGAGGCTTATGTCATATGATTTTTTGATGTCCACAAAGGCTACTTTCGTAGCATCAGTCCAGTGGAAGGTAGTGGACTTGAGACACTCAGTCAATGGTGCCACCACTGTACTAAATCCACGAATGAATCTTCGATAAAAAGTGGTCAAACCATGAAAACTACGAATATCATGCACACTTGTTGGGGTTGGCCATTCCAGAATAGCACGAATTTTCTCAGGATCAACCTCGATTCCTTGATCAGGGATAACAAAGCCCAAAAAGGTGACGCGTTGTTGTAAAAATAAACACTTTTGGCAGTTCACAAAGAGTTGTTCTACCTGCAAAATCTTAAAAACCACTATCAGATGTTCAATGTGATCAATGGTATTGTTGCTAAACACAAGGATGTCATCAAAGTAAATAACAATAAACTTCCCAATGTATGGCCTGAATGTTTGAGTCATCAACCGCATGAAGGTAGTCGGGGCATTGGAGAGCCCGAAGGGCATGACAAGCCACTCATAGAGACCATCTCGAGTCTTAAATGTTGTTTTCCATTCATCACCGAACCGAATCCATACTTGATGATAGTCACTTTTGAGGTCTATTTTAGAGAACACGCTAGCTCCACAAAGCTGATCTGTGAGGTCATCAAGCTGGGGAATGGGAAACCGATACTTGATAGTGAGCTTATTAATAGCACGGCTATCCAGGCACATACGTCACGTCCCATCTTTCTTAGGTGTTAGGAGTGCGGGCACTGCACACGGACTAGTACTCTCCCGAATGAAACCCTTGCTCAAAAGCCCCTCTACTTGTCGCCACAATTCATCGTGCTCTTTAGGATTCATCCTATACGACGGAAGATTTGGTAAGCTGGATCCGGGGACAAGATCAATTGCCTGTTGAATCGAGCGCATGGGTGGCAAAGTGTTTGGTAGATCATCAGGCATCGTTGAAGTATACTCTGCCAAGAGCTTAATCAGCTCGAGGTGCTGGTCTATGTCCGTAGCTGGTGTTGTCTCGGTGGGCTGACCCACTACAAGAAGACATAATTGCGACTCCTTACAAGCTTGCTCAAACTGACTCATAGTGAGGACCTGTGGCTCTGGTGACAGATCCTCTTGGAGAGACTTCCATGGAGGCTTAGGCAGAACCGCGATGTTGCTGGGCCGCATGGGCTTAAGTGTAACTCGTCTCCCCTTATCCAAAAAGGAATATGTGTTAGCTCGTCCTTGGTACACAACATCATTGTCATATAGCCAGGGGCGACCAAGGAGGAGTTGGCACGCTGTCATCGGGAGAACATCACAACAAACAAAGTCATGATACCTGCCAAGAGAAAAAGCAATGAGACATTGTACCGTCACCGGAATCAACGTGTCATTCACCCAACTAACACGGTAAGGTGTGGGGTGGTCAGTAAGCTTCAACCCCATCCGCTTAACGAGATCTTCCGCAACCACATTCATTCCACTGTCGCTGTCGATGATGACGTCTAATGCTCCTTTCCCAAATTCGACTCGCGTGTGGAAGATACTAGTCTGAAGCCAACTATCATCACTCTCAGCCACTTGTACCTACCCCGTGAGGATTCTCCGAATGACACAACTGGGCAATATAGAAGCTTCTAACTCTTCTTCTT
Source organism: Tripterygium wilfordii (assembly GCF_013401445.1). Taxonomy (NCBI): domain Eukaryota; kingdom Viridiplantae; phylum Streptophyta; class Magnoliopsida; order Celastrales; family Celastraceae; genus Tripterygium; species Tripterygium wilfordii. Next base: position 8,111,828 of record NC_052247.1, read on the forward strand.
CCCAGTCAATGGTTTGGGATTCAGAAGGTTCAGCATCATCCTGGGACAACTTCACTAACTCACTCCCATATACAAGGGCAACCTTTTGATTCTTTGTTGGACACAATACAACGTAGTGCCCGCAACCATTACATTTATAGCACCTAGTTCCCAAGCCATCAACTGGCTTCTCAAAACTTTTGCTGGGAGGGGGGTTGCGGATAGGAATAGAGTTGGCATTATTGGACCTGCCTCGCAATCCTTTCGAATCAGTGGTCTTGCCATCAAAAGGTAAAACCTTGGGATGAGTATAGGACGATTTGAGCTGGGTCTCAATCTCCTTTGCAATCTGATGGGCTTCCTCTAATGTGTTCAAAGACAACTGCATAGACAACATGTACCGTTTGATTTCATCGTTAAGGCCATTGATAAAACGAGTCAACGTATGTTCTTCATCTTCAATAATGCCACTACGGACAGACGCTGAGGTCGTGGAACTGATGGGCATATTCGTCCACTGAGAGACAGTCTTGGCGTAAATTCAAAAGTGCTCGAAACTTCAATGTGCGACAATTCTTTGGAAGATACTTTTTGCTCAATCATGCTTTCATCTCCTCCCTGTCAACAATGGCAGGTTGCTGGAGCCAGTATTGTTATGCTTCAACATTGAGCCACCACTTTGGCTGCCCCTTTCAACTTGGCCTTAACCAATTGTACCTTGGCCCCAGTAGGCACATTGTACCACTGAAGATACTCTTCTAAGGCAGTCAACTAGTCCTTGAACTCGTTGGGCTCCATATTACCCGAGAAATCTGATAACTCGAGTTTAACACGTCGGGACACGTTAGAGTACTGGTCATAGTGCCTAGGAAAACTAGGTTGGCCAATGGGTTCACGGGAGTGATACCCCGACATACCCAGTCGCGCCGTAGGAATTTGGGGGTGGATATGGTGGACGTGGCTCAGGGGAGTATTGTGGGTAAGGTTGATTTGGTGGTGGGTAAGGCTGATGATTGGGGGGTAAAGGTGATGTGAGGGAGTCTCATAAGGGTGAGGGTGAGGGTGAGGGTGGTATGCAGGGAAACAGATGGGTAGGGATGGAGGTCATACCAGGGGAACTTTGGGAGTTTGGTAGTGATGGGTGGTGGATGGTTGTTGTGGCCAGGGTTGGGAATTATTTAGGTGAAGTTGGGCTTGTGGTAGTGGATATGGTGGAGTTGGGAGGGTAGCAAAAGGTAGATCGACCGCAGGAGGCGGATCTACAAGTTCGTTCAAACTATCAGGACTAGATGCGCGACTAACACGATCTGGAGCATTAACATCACCAATGAGGGGGTCCTGATCAACAGGAGGATTCGCATCAGTGGCAATCGTAGGAAAGAGGTGTTCCCACATAGTGTCGATTTTATCAACTACGAGATCCATCCGGTGAGACATGTCCTCCAACAATTGTTCCACCCGGGATTCAGGGGCACCATAGGTCCGACCGCTATGTGTGGTACTCAAGAAGACACGCGTACCTCTGATACCAAAATTGATGCAGCACAGGGAGAATAACTAACAGATCTGGATTACAGGATAGGAATGGGAGATATAGTTAAATATAACTAGATCAACGACCATCAGTTGTTACAATAGAGGAACACACTACAATGAGAACTGAGGAATCACTCCCAGAAAATGAGATTCACTCTCTTGATGACAATTGAGATTCACTCCCAAGCTAGGACAACAATAATAAAGACAACATAAAATCTTTCAACAACCAGAAGTATCCTCTGTTCCTAAGCCAACCCTGACTTAAAGGCACAAGACAGGACCAAGAGATGGGCCATACATTAAGGCCCATTGGGCTGGATGGTTGTGCAGCTAGGACTTGCACCAACTCCACTCGGTAGTTTTTTTTTTGAAAGGGAGAAATATTATTAAACCAGGAAAATTGTGGGGCGAGACACCCCTACAATGTCATCCCGTAACAAAGGAATAGCAACGGCAGAAGGACTATAAAAGACATGAATACCTTGTGGCAAATCAAAACCAAGATTAGCAAGGCTATACGCACAAAAATTGGCCTCACGATACACATGTTTAACCTGAACCACCCAATCTTTACTTCAAAGGTTTTTTATGCGCAAGACTAATTGAGCCTGAGCATTAGAAGCAATATCAACCTTATTAAGCAGCTTCACCACTATCTAAGAATCCACTTCCAAAATCACCTTACGCAAACCAAGATCCAAGTTCTCTGGAGACCAACAAGAACTCCCCAAAGCTCCGCATTAAGCACCGAGCAGCTCCACAGAGAAACCACTCACCCAATTCCCACTTGAATCTCGAATGACTCCTCCTACCGTTGCACGGTTTACAGCAGTCCGCAAAGCCCCATTTGTATTTACTTTCATCCATGAATAATTAGATGGCATCCACCTTATAAAGTATTCAGCTTTCGCCCTGGCACTCTTCTTGATCTTAGCCATACCTAAGTCTGTAATCTGCCAAGAACTCACTGTACTACGAACTATTTGAAGAGGAGCCGTAGGATAGGTGAAATCCTCATCAAAAAAACTCTTTTTCCTCCACTACCATAATAACCAACACGTTGTTCCAAAGGTAATAGCCCAACTCCTCCCTTCGTGCTTTAAGATACCTGTTGCAATGTTACTAGAAATTCAGTTGTGGAGATCTAGATTGAAAAAATCCAAAACAAAATGAGTAGCTCCCAAAGCACTCTAAATTATACTCACATTTGTACAATTCCTCAACACATGCAAAGTAGTTTCCTCTATATTTAAACAACGAGAGCAAAAAGCCGAGTTAGTCATCTTTCTTCTAACCTGAAAAGAATTAGTGAGCAGACTATCATGGGCAACCAGCCAAAGAAAACTCCTCAACCTCTCAGGTCCCTCCCAACTCCAAGTTTTAGTCCACAACCCATCTTTTGTAGAATCAATAGAGCTTCTTAATAAAGAGTAACCTATCTTGCATGAGTAATTACCACTTTGATCAAGACCCCAAAAAATAACATCTTCACCATACTCCAAACTAGAAGGACAAACTACACATACCTGGAGATAAAAAATGGTTCAAAATTATCCAATTCCACTCACCATTAACCATGAGTAAATCTCGCACCACAAAGTTCTCCATAAAATGTGGAATCAGACACTCTGTTTCATTAGCTAAAATTATACCAGGACCCAACCATTGATCTTTCCAGAATTTCACCTCCAAACCATTTCCAATAACCCACTACACCCCTTTAGCACACACGGAAGCTTATGTTTACCCATCTTATACTTAGCCCTTAAGACTTGAACGCAAAAAATATTTCTATGAACTAACAAAGACCAACTCAGCTTCATAAGAAGAGCATTATTTTGTTCCACCATTCTCCTAATTCCCAATCCGCCCACAGACTTGTGGCTGTAAACCCTTTCCTAATTAATCAAGGAAGTTTTACAAACCTCGTCACTGGATCCCCAAACAAAATTATGACAAATCTTTTCAATCTTTTTACAAGTGGAAATTGGAAGCTTTGTAGTTTGCATACAATACACCGAGATAGAAGCTAGGACTGACTTTGTAAGAGTTATACGCCCGCTAGTGAAAAGCTCCTAGCTTTCCAAGCACTTAGCTTAGACTAAATACGATCCACAACATAATTAAAAGTCTGACCATTCACACCCTCATGAAGTAACGGAACCCCCAAATAAGTGCCCAAGTTCTCAGTAAGTTGGAACCTAAACGCCCGACCGAGCTGCCTCGCCAATGACGAAGGAGTATTCCAGGAACAAAAAATATAAGTTTTATCCTCTTTCACCGCCTAACCCGAAGCATTACAAAAGATCTTCAAACAATTACGAATGGCTGCCACTTGGTCCAAGGATGCCTCAACAAACAACAATAAATCATCTGCAAAGAATAGGTGGGAAATTTTAGGGCCATTCTTCGAAAGATAAATAGGTTTCCAAAGACCCTCATCAACCAACAACTCTATAAAAAGAGACAGACCTTCCATACATAAAACAAAGAGATAGGGCGATAGCGGGTCACCTTGTCGAACACCTCTAGAAGGAAAGAATCTCTCAGATAACTCCCCATTCCAACAAACTTGCATTGAAGAAGAATTAACACACTTTATAGTCACCTCAATTAAAAGAGAGGGAAAACCCATCAGTTCCAGAGTGCTACGAATAAATCTCCAATTCAAACGATCATAAGCTTTAGCTAGATCTACTTTGATAACCATAAACTTGTTCTTGCTTTTCTTACTCCGCATCAAATGAACGATCTCCTGAGCCAGGATAATATTATCTATTGGACACCAACATAGGTAAAAGGTGCTTAATGCGATTAACAATTAGTTTAGTGAGAATCTTGTACGCCACATTACATAAACTGATTGGACGGAACTGAGCAATATTATTAGGAGAATCAACCTTCAGAATAAGGACCAGGATAGTATTGTTCATCTCATTATCCCATTCTTGAAGAGAGAAAGCCCTGTTCACAAAATCAAAAATCGATGAAGCCATAACTTCCCATTGGTTCTTAAAAAAATTATCGGGACTCCATCTAGACCAGCAGCTTTCGTAGGGTTCATATCACAAAGAGCAACCCTCACCTCTTCCAAGTTAATCTCCGAACCAAGAAGAATCGCTTCCTCAAGAGAGATATCCTTTGGGACCTTACCCAACAGAGAAATATTGCCCATATGATTGTCATCCGAGTAAAGGCTAGTAAAGAATTCCACAGCCATCTGTTTAAGTTGAGTTTGATCAATAACCCACACTCCAGAAGAATTCTTTAATCTTTCCACATGATTTCTCAGATGCCTCATAATAGTTTTCACATGGAAAAACTTTGTGTTACGGTCTCCTAAAAGATTCTAATTACTTTTTGATCTCTGAAACCAAAATATTTCTTCCTGAATAAGTTTCTGCTCATAATCCTCTCGCATCTCTTTCTCCAAATTTGTTAAATAATCTGAGCACGAAGTTTCCAAGGCCTTCTGCACACCATCCAAACGAGTCAAGATGAGCTTCTTTCTATTGAAAATATTGCCAAATTCATTCTTGTTCCAACTATACGCCACCTCTAGAAAGGATTTGATCGCAACACCAAGACTAAGGCGCCACTGCCAATTGGAAGCAACTAGTTTATCAAAATCTTTATGCCCCATCCAAGCCATCTGGAAATTACTTCTTCCTCAGGGTCTAGGAGAGTGAGACTCCAATTGAATAAGAATAGCTCGATGGTCAATTTTACTTTAGGTAAATGTCTCACCAAAGCATCATCAAAAAGAATTCTCCAGTCTTGATTGCAAATTGCTCTATCCAACCTTTCATGAATACTCCCTTGGACCTAAGTGTAATGAGCTCTTGTAAACCCAAATCAAGAAGATTACACGCTTCCATGCACCGGCTAAAACTGACACATGCTCTAGGCTGAAAAATAGCCCCTCCCTTCTTTTCAGAAGCATTAAGGATTGCATTGAAATCACCCGCCAAGAGCCATGGATCAGAATTTTGGCGGTCTATATTTTTCAAATCATGCCAAAGTCTTTCACGACTGCAACTATTCAGGCTGCCATAAACTGCCGTAAATACAAACCTCCTATTATTCCAAACCACTTGAGTATGAATTAATTGCCTCTTATTGGATAGGATATTCAACTGAACTTCCTCTTCATGCCACAACACCCAAATACCACCTGAGAATCCATGAGCTTCAACTCGATAGGAACGTGAGAATTTCAAAGATTTTATCACAGCATCTGCTCGAGTTCCGCTAATACGAGGTTCTACTAACAAAAAAATAATCCGTCGATGGATGGTAATCATATTTTTGAGAGTAGGCCGAAATAACTTTCCAGCCGCCCCCTGGCAATTCCAAGTTATTATCGACATAAAAACTATTGAAAAAATATAATCCCATACTCAAACATGGACCTTAAGAATCAGCTCCACCCCCCTCTTCCAGACTAGACGGGTCATCTTCAGAAATTAGACGATGGAGTGCTTGCTTCGTTTGGAGAGATTTCTTGACTCCCTAAGTAAGCTTACAAACACTCTTTTGAACTGTCACCAATTTTCATCCAACACAATAGTTGTATGGGCTTTATCACTTCTGCCCACTTCTTTGCTTTTGATCAAATGAGCTGGAGCATTTTGGCTACTTGGGGGTTGGGTTGACGTTTAGAATTGGAAACAACAATATCCTTAATCACTTTTCTATGGGCCGGAGGTGGCATACTCTGGGCCTTTTCTTTGCCCTACACCAAACTTTGAGGAATTCTACTATTGGAATACTGGTTGGAAAATCCCTTTGAAACTGACTGAACTTGAAACATGAGATTAGAATGTGTGAATACATTTCCTCCTTGATTCTCGTCCATATCACTCAAGATCTGAAATCTTGATCCGTCATCCTCCATCAAAGGCCTAACAAATTTCCTGTAATTGAGAATAGCATTAGGACATTGAGTTCTTGCACGTGCCCTAGACTGAGCATGCATCCACGACCCAAACCTACAGGAACCACCATGATCCTCTGTGGCGTTTGCATCTGTCATCGTCCCCCCACCATCACATTTTTCCCCATTACCAGCCTGCTCCATAGGAACCTTGGGCACCTCCTTACTACTATGGGGAAGTGTATAGCACTGTGACCAATTCTTCCACGCTCAAAACAGATAGACGACAACCCCTCATATTCCACTTTTTGTGAACACTCATCCAACGTTATTTCACTACATAATGGCTACAAGATTTTCAAATCCACTACTACCCGCACAAACTTTCCCTATTAGGTATTCTTCGTATTAAGATCAATTTTAACTGTTTGCCCAATCAAATCTCCCATTGCCTTCAACAACTGTGAGTGATAATACTGGATGGTTAAGTCCAAAAATCTCACCCAAACCACCGCTTTGGAGACCACACAATCTGAGGCTCTAAAATTTGGAGTCCATTCTTGTACAGAAAGAACATGTTCCATAACAATCCATGGACCTTCCACCCGAACATGAATAAAATCGTCCTTCGATTGGAATTGGATCAAAAATAAATTATTCTCAAGATCAATCACCCTATACTCATCTATCGGATGCCACAAGGATTGAATGCGATTGCACAAAATGTTATACCCAATAGAACGACATACCAACTTCACTACAACTGATCTCTTCCACTTAGAGGAAAGGCGAGTTTTGAAACCCTTAGACAAAAGGATCTGGTGGCCAAGCTCCTCCTTTCTCACCTAGATATCACCCTATTCCACTTCTACATCAATAAGATCATCCCATTTAGTACTCCCTTCTGCCTGTGTTTCTTTACGTAGCATATCTAGATAACTCATTGGTGCCTCACCCATTACCACATCTCCCCCAATCTCCTCTATAGGATATCTCTGTTTAACTTTCTTCGTTGCATCATCATCTTCCATGAGAACTGTTGAGCCATCGCCCTTCCCAGTCGCAGTGCCAGTCTCCATCTTTTCCACCTAGTAGCTTTAAATTGATATCTTTTATGAATTTCATGTAGCATACCCTAAACTTTTCCAGGCAAAAGATTTGATGATGACGATGGTTTATTTCAAAGAAGGGGAATTTAGGAAAAAAATATTTTACAAATCCTTTGGTTCTTCAATCAGCTCGTGTAAATTGTGTGGATCCACATTTAAACTATCTAATTGGTGATCTTTTGTTTGATCGTATTACTTGTTTAGGATGGTGAACAATGCTTCTAACATCATCCTTGAATATGTAACCCGACAAGCAACTTCTGTTTGCTGTATCAAATAATTTCTTTTCTCTTCCCATGTGTGCGTCGGGTGTTCTTGTTAAAAGTGTTTCAAAGTCCTATGTTTTCTTTTCTTCACTTATAGCCATCACAGTTTTTTTCTCTCTAGTTACTCAGGCAAAAAAACTTTTATAAAATTTTGTTGCGGTCTGGGTATAAGTTTCTGGTATTTGCACACCATCAGCCCATGATTGATTCAATATATCAGTATCTTCTTGTAAGACTGCTCAAGTTCAATTAGAATATTCTAAATCTTGCTCCATTCTTACTGTTGGAAATTGGGTTTTACATATGGGCCGCCCATGAGGGCTTGACCCGACCCAACCCAACCCATATTAGGTTGGTTATTGAGCAGTTGTCTTGGAGACAATTGCTGGTAACTTACGTCAGTTACAAAAATGTAACTGACGTTGTTCTCTCTTTAAAAAGAGAGAATACAGTACGGAGAAAGTACCTTTTGTGTAACTCTCTGTCAAAATCTTCCATACACTTTGATCTCGGAGAATCAAAGTTTACAAGCAATTAAAAAGTGTTCGTACCGTGGAATAGTTCTTGGTTCTTGTAATCAAGTCGGAAACCGATCCTCGTTTATTCATACCGATCAGGAAATCAATAAGTTTTCGATTTCTCCTTCAAATTTCTACATTGGTATCAGAGGATAGGTTGTTTCTATAATGTTGAATCTGATTTGCATGATTACAACATATATACAAGGCTGAAAATTGTGTAAATCAGGTTTATGTTCTTCAAAATTCATGTATAAAACCGAAACTTTAAGTTCAAAATCGAGTATCATATATATTTTTGCTATGAATGAGTTTGGTATGGTTGGAAAGCTCTTGAAACAAACTTTCTAACGGATATTTTTATGAAATTTTTGGAGAACTATGTGAATTGATATGATTTTTCAAAGATTAAAATCGAAACTGGTTTAAATTTTCTGGTTTATGTTTTGAATAACGAATTACAGTCGCGAGTTTAAAGTTTGAAAGTCAAACACTAACTTAGGATACTGTAATGGTAAATATAAGACCAGAAATGAAATCGGGACACCCTATTTGTCTAGATCGGAAATAAATTTTGGCCAAAAACGCCCCATAAGACGGCGCGTGTGTCTCACGCGTCGGTTGACCGCCCAGTCAACTGACCGGGTCAAGTTACAGGTCGGATGGACGGGTTATGGATCGGGTTGACCCGCGGTCCGTAACAGTAACTATTACAGTCCCATGCGCATCAATGGCGCGTGTAAATCAACGCCACTCATTAGGCCGTTCATCTTGCAGTGGCGCGTGAGGGCACGTGTGCCATCCGTTTTTCATTCTGTTTTTTCCAGATTAATTAAAATGATAATTTCTATTTTTCCATTACTTTTCTGGAATTTTTTGTTGGTAACCAGAAAATTACTACATATGATAATTAAATAGTTAAAAGTTTAATTGTTAATGTGATTTAATTATTTGTGTTTGTAGTGGCTACAAAAGCACAAATAATACATTTATTGGGATATAGAAAAAATCCTAGTCACACCATGCATCTACACATATATCATATGTATACTTCGATGAAAAATTTATGGATTCGGGATGTTCATGAGTTCTACATCGAGCAACAAATTCTGATTGTTCTTGATTCTCTACCGGAAGAGTGGAACATGGTTCGAGACTCGTTGATGCAAAGGTTGAGCAGGTTGAGTTTCGAAACTATCGCGGATGAGCTGCTGTTAGAGAGGGAACGTCAGTATGCTAATATGGGTATATGATGCACTGGTCGTAGCGCAAATCGTTTGGATTCTGCTGCTCAATTTGTTCCATGGTATGAGGTGTACGAACTTGGTGAACATAACGAAGAAGATGAAGATGACATGAAAAAGGATCCTGATTATGTTCCTAACATGTGATTTATGTTATATTTATTTTATTTGTACATCATTCTTATGTATATACATATTTATGTATTTGATGTACATATTGGATATTTTCATTAATGGCATGTTTATTTTATGTAATTTCTTTGTTTAATTACAATAAATGTGCATGAATATAAATGTCATTAAATAGTGAGAGTTATTAGATGAACTAATAACTAGAATATTTTACACTTGTTTAAATCAAAAATACTAATTGGACTATGCTAATGGGAGTTGATTGAATGTTTACATTGTTATTCGTTTCTGTAGCATATGTTAGATTAATATTATTGATTTGAAACGAAGTGGCAAAATTATTTGAAAATTTAAATTGTACTAGATTCTAATGTTAGCAATTTTGTCTGTATAGTTGAAATGGCTGCAACAAAAAGCATTGTCGCTGACTTGAACCAAGGAGACAAATGAATGAAAAGAACTATGATGTTTGGCATCGTAAGATTCAATATCTCCTAGAAGAGCAAGACATGCTGGAAATAATCACTCAACCAATGGCTGAACCTGAGCATGGGAACACTGCTCAACATAGGCGTGATATGGAATTATATCAAGCCTATAAGCGCAAAGATCGTGTGGCTCGCATATTGATGTTGAGCAGCATAAAGAATGACATAATGCTGCGCTTTGAGAAGTACCGTTCAGCTCAAGCAGTTTGGGATGCTGTAAAGGTTCAATATGGGGGAACCTCGACTACTAGACTTCGTCAGCTAACCCTCAAATTTGATGGTTATAAGAAGCGCCAGAATCACACGATGAGGCAGCATCTAATGATCATGTCCAACATGATCAGTGAATTGAGGGCTGCTGGGCATGAAATGATTGACGAGCAGCAAGTCCAAGCTGTTATTCGCTCTTTACTGAGTACTTGGGAACACATGAGTGTTAACCTTACCCACAACGACAACATCAAGACATTTGATGAGGTCGCTCGCCATGTTGAGCTTGAAGAAGATCATCTTCTCGCTAAAAAACCTGTTGAAGATGTTTTAATGGCTGATTCGTGAAGAGCATCAAACTCTAGTTGTAAAAAGGGAAAAGGTAAAGGTCCCAATAAAGGAAAAAGGGGGAATGAAGGTAGTTTTAGTGGACACAAGCGCAAGCGTGGGAAACGCGGCAGCAAGAAAGGCAAAAATAACAATTGTTTCAATTGTGGAAAACCAGGTCACTTTGCTCGTGATTGCACTGAGCCAAAGGTAATGTTTGACCACTTTAGTCCCTCTAACTTGTATGTTAGTAGTTGCTTAATGTTTGCTGAATCTGTGTCTTATTGGACTGTAGACTCAGCTGCAACCGACCACGTAGCAAGGGACCGAACAGCTTTTGTAGATTTTCATCGGATTCCGAAGGGGAGTAGATGTATATACATGGGGAGCAATGCTTCCGCTGATGTGCTTGGGATTGGTACCTGTAAACTAGAGCTACCGGGAGGTCGCACATCTATCTCCATGATGTGCTCTATGCTCCAGAAGTTCAATGAAATCTAGTTTCTGTTCTTGTGTTGCTAGAACTAGGTTTTCATCTTGTTTTTAATAAAGGTTGTGTGACAATATTTCTGGACAACGTATATTATGGTTCTGGCTATGTGTTGGATGGTTTTATGGTGTTAGACACCGTTAATATTGTACTTAATGACAATGCATCTATCTATGTTGTTGGAAATTCCAGTTCTATTCCAAATACTGATAGTGTATTATGGCATGCCAGATTATGACACATTGGGCAAGACCGATTAAATAGATTGGCTCGAGTAGGTCTCTTAGGATCTCTCGCCAAAGTAGAATTGCCCACTTGTGAGCATTGCCTAGCTGGAAAAGCAACTAGATTACCATTTGGCAAAGCCAAGAGAGCCAATAGTCCATTACAGCTTATTCATTCTGACATATGTGGACCAATGAATGTAAGGGCAAGGCATGGTGTCGCATATTTCATCACTTTTATAGATGATTTCACACGTTTTGGTCAAGTTTATCTGATCTCACACAAGTCTGAGGCATTGGACTGCTTCAAACAATATACCAATTTGGTGGAGAATCAATTAAACACATAGATCAAAGCTTTAAGGATCGATCGAGGTCGTGAATATCTGTCTGACCAATTTAAAAAATTTTGTTATGAAAAGGGTATAGCTCGACAGCTAACTATTCCTTATACTCCACAACAAAATGGCTTAGCAGAAAAAAGGAATAGGTCCCTATTAAACATGGTTAGGTCAATCATGTCGCAAGCCAATTTACCAATTTCCTTTTGGGAAGATGCAATATTGGCTGCTGCTTACATTCTTAACCGTGTGCCCTCTAAATCTGTCCCCTCCACCCCATATGAGTTATGGAATGGTGAAAAACCTAATTTAGGGTATTTGCATCCTTGGGGGTGTGCAGCTTATGTTCACAATAATTCTCATCACCATGGGAAACTTGGTCTTAGAGGGAAAAAGTGTATCTTCCTTCGATACTCTTCTCACTCTAAAGAATTCGTATTTATTGGTGAAGAAGCTGATGGGAAGGTGACAGAAATTGAGTCCCATGATGTTGTATTCTTAGAAGAGGACTTTCCTGTGAGAGGTGAGATTGACAAAGATTTCCAATTTTATGAAATAGAAAATCTAGAAAATGGAGCACTTTTACCAGAAGAGGGATTAGAAGAAACTCTTAATCCTCCTGGGGAAAGTGGGAGCGACGTAGTGCCTGATCAAACTCCTATGGAGCAAGATCATAAGCAATCTCAACCTCGTCAAAGTATTCTTGAACGAATCCCACGTCGTCGATTTGAGATTGAGGGGGAAATATTCATGATTACTCCACAGGATGATGAAGAGCCTAAAATAGTCAGTGAGGCTTTATATGGTCCTAAAGCTAAGGAATGGACTAAAGCTATGGAAGAAGAGATGGAGTCTATGAAAACTAATCAAGTCTGGGACTTGGTTGATTTACCGCCAGGTCGAAAATCCATTGGAAATAAATGAATTCTAAAAATTAAACGAAAGGCGGATGGGTCAATAGAATGATATAAGGCTCGGTTAGTAGCAAAAGGTTACACTCAAGAAGAGGGAATTGATTATGAAGATACTTTCTCACTAGTTGTGAGAATAACTTCAGTTCGTCTAGTCCTAGCAATAGTCGCACACATGGACTTAGAATTATACCAGATGGATGTGAAAACTTAATTTCTCAATGGGGAACTAGATGAGGAAATCTATATGGATCAACCTTTATGCTTTGAGTCAAAAGGACAAGAGCGCAAAGTTTGCAAGCTAAATAGATCCCTATATGGTCTTAAACAAGCATCTAGGCAATGGAACATCAAGTTTCATCAAGCAATCCAAAGGGATGGCTTTACGATGATGGAAGAAGACCATTGCGTGTATTTAAAACGTTCAAGTAATGGTTTCATAATTTTGTCCTTGTATGTCGACGACATTTTATTGGCTGAGAATAACAAAGAATTGATTGATGCCACTAAGAAGTGGTTATCATCAAACTTTGAAATGAAAGACATGGGTGAGGCTAGCTACGTGCTAGCAGTGAAGATCATAAGAGATCGCGCTAGAAGGCTTTTGGGAATTTCTCAAGAGACTTACATCAAAAAGATGTTAGAGCGCTATCACATGCAAGATAGCAAGCCGATGGATACCCCTGTTGATAAGAACTTGACCTAAGTCGTGATACGTGTCCCAAGACTCCAGAAGAGATAGAAAAAATGTCCAGAGTACCATATGCCAGTGCTATTGGTAGTTTGATGTATGCAATGATGTGTACACGTCCCGACATATGTTATGCTGTTGGGTTGGTTAGTCAATTTCAATCGAACCCTGGTCAAAAGCACTGGATAGCAGTCAAAAGGATTCTGCGATATCTGAAAGGGACTTCAGATTACATGCTATGTTACCAAGGAAAGAAGGATTTGCCACTGGTCGGTTATTCTGATGCTGATTGGGGAGGAGAAATAGATCAGTCTAAATCAACTTCAGGATATACTTTCTTGCTTAATGGTAGTGTAATACTATGGAGTAGCAAGAAGCAATCCTGTATAGCCCTGTCCACAATGGAGGCTGAGTACGTAGCTTGTTCCGCAGCAACACAAGATGCAGTTTGGTTAAGGAGTTTCCTACAACATTTAGAAGTTGTCAAATGAACGTCAGAACCTGTGACAATTTTCTGCGATAACACTGCTGCATTGGCTGTAGCCAAGGATCTCAAATACCATGGAAAGACCAAACACATCAGGATGAGATATCACTATATTAGAGACGCAATTGCTGAACAGGAAGTGGTCCTTAAACACATTTCTACACATGATATGGTGGCTGACCCACTTACCAAACCAATAGCTAGGGACGCATTTGTTAAACATGTGAGATCCCTAGACTTACGTAGAATGTGATTTAGAATGTTATATGTTATGTGGACCATGTAAACACTTGCAACTGTTGAATAATATTTGAATGCCATTAAATTATTCAACTTTTATTTATGGCATACACTATGAGTATTGATAGTATAATTTATGAATTGTGTCAATAGACATTGATTGGCTCACTCACACGAGCAATCGCCTCTTGTGCTAGTAGGGCGAGTAGAGATGAGACTATTTGAATTAGAACGCTTAGAATGCGACTTGAGCGCAGTAGAAGCGAGCATAATTCAATATTATTAAAAATGGAGTCGCCCTGGTTAGGGCCAAGATGAGTTTCTTAGAACAAGAAAAATCGACATGAATGAATCCTCACCATTCATAAGTCTATTTATAGAATGCCGAGTGTGAAATTAGTCATCTAGCACTGTTGATAGTGAGTAGATGAGAATTTCAAGTTTGACTCCTGCGAATTGGTGACAAGACTCAGACTCGTATGATGTATTTCCTTCTATGAGGAGAGCAATGACATACGCTCTTTATCTGAGGATAAGAAAAAGAAAAGCTCCACCATAGCATGTATTTCATACTACATGTGCAAGCGACCATTTAGGAAGTAAATAATGGATCCCTGCTTCTTTACTGTGTGAGTCCTGGAGATCTTAAATAGATCTTAAATTTTTTAGTACCCTTTGCAACTTTTGACTATGTCATGATGTGATGAATTAATGTTTGCTACTTTAAGAGTGTCACTTATGGTCATGGAATGATTCGACATAAAAGAACACTCGTAGGAAAGCATGTTGATTTAGATCTGAGTGATATGAGGGCGAAAAGAAAAGTATTTATTGGTTTTACACCTATTATTGGTATTCTCAAGCCGGAATCATCTCATTCAAAAGAGTTTGATTTGATTTAGAATACTTGTAATTGTAAAGATGGATTGAGTATAGAATTCGTGAGGTATTGGATAATACGCAATCATGTGTAACTGAAAATACTTGGGGTATATAGGTACATATTCGGGAGCAATAATTTTTCCAAAGAGGTTGATGTCTCCTATATGGCCTATGGAAGGTTTCTATATTTGAGCTCCCATTGTTCGTGTACTTTAGGTCGCACGGTCCATTCACTTGTATGAATTGCTTGTACAAATTTGAAATTTACATTAAAAAGGGATCAGCCCTACATGGGTGAGTGGGAGATGTTGGAAATTGGGTTTTACATATGGGCCTCCCATGAGGGCTTGACCCAACCCAACCCATATTAGGTTGGTTATTGAGCAATTGTCTTGGAGACAACTGCTGGTAACTTACGTCAGTTACAAAAATGTAACTGACGTTGTTCTTTCTTTAAAAAGAGAGAACACAGTACAGAGAGAGTACCTTTTGTGTAACTCTTTGTCAAAATCTTCCATACACTTCGATCTCGGAGAATCAAAGTTTACAAGCAATTAAAAAGTGTTCATACTGTGGAATAGTTCTTGGTTCTAGTAATCAAGTCGGAAACCGATCCTCGTTTATTCATACCGATCAGGAAATCAGTAAGTTTTCGATTTCTCCTTCAAATTTCTACACTTACCAAAATTGCCAATTTTCCAAGAAGAAGAAAGTGGGTTGCATTCGAATTGATGGTAGTACCCCTCCAGCTTCAAGGTAAGATTTGGTTATTGATTTCCAAGAAAAAGATGCTATTAAAGTTGCTGTGGTATTGACTCATTTTTTTTGAAATTTTTTTCCTATGAATTGTGCTTTCCCTTACTAAATATTCTGTTGTAATTTGTCTACTGCGGTTATCGTGCTAGCTTCGATTTACATTGGATGGTTTATAATATCTTTGCGCAGTTATCGATCAAAGCAGGTGGAGTTGGATTAACTTTAACAGCTGCCAACACTGTTATTTTTGCAGAGCTCTCATGGACTCCGAGTGACCTGATTCAAGCAGAGGATTGTGCCTATAGGATTGGCCAGGTAAAGCATGAGTTGTTTTTCTAGGTTTGATCTTATATGATTGGCCTGGTATATTATGACCCTTATTCATTACTGGCAGTTCCGTTATAATAGAGAGATTAAGTCGGTTAATTAGAGATATATTAGGTCTGTAATAGTTGGTTATCAAGCAATTATGAAATGAAGATAACTTCTTCTCTCTGTGTTCTCTTTGTCTTCTTTCCCTGTAAACTTTTCTCTCACCATTGCTAGGGTTAGGTTTGAAAGGGGTTCTATCAATTGGTGTTGGAGCAATCTCGATTCTAATTGGAACTGATTGTTCCCTTCCTGTGCAAGCCTCACCACCACTATAATATCGCAGTAGCCAAGGAAGCCAAAATCACAGCCATCGAAGAAAAATTGAAAAAGCTTTAGGAGTCAATTGCGAATATTAATCATGGTTGCAAAAATCGCTAGTCGGCCGCTAGGCGGTTCGTAGGGATTAGGGATTAATTGGATTAATGGGGGACTAGTCGAGGATTAATCGAATTAACCGTTTTGAGTTTTTTTAGTTAAAAATATATATATGCAATACATATCATATGTGTGTGTAAAATAGTATTGATTTCACTCCAAAATGGCAACATTAGACGTTTAACTAGACATTAGTCATTGACCTGATTTGACAAATAACGAAAAGAATATCTGATTTACAAATAACTTGAGTGATTTAACTAAATATTGTAATGGGCCAGGAGAAATCATTAGAGAGGTCCAAAGCAAGGCCCAAAGGAGAGGCCTCATAGACTTCAAGCCTTAGTAGGGCTCTGAAGACTGGAAGCTCCTCGAAGAAAACTTTGAAGTGCGACGGAGAAACCAAAGATGGAGGAGATGGCTAAAGACGACAGACGACAAATGAGGGAGAGATCTAAAGAGACTTCTTCTTGTTCTCGTTGGTCGGAGTCTCACCTGTCTTAGATGAAAGGTGTCTTTGTCTTAGAGAATGACCTGCAATGGTCTCCGTTTGGAGACTCAGAGTTCGTCGCAGGTGGATGGAACTCTGTCAAAAATAAACGACTAGGCCGACTAGTTGCGATTTAATCGGGTCACCAATTAAGTGACCTGATTACCATCTAGTCAAAATGGTAAGCCTTGACTAGCGACTAGTTGTCGACTAGAGGAATTTTTGCAACATTGATATGAATTCAAACCTGGTAGCAAAGTTCACTACAGGTTTCGATACACTGTCTTGCCATGAATCAGGTGTAATTGAAAAAAATAATCGATCTGAATTAGGGCATCGTAGTGTTTGGCGATCCGATAAACAAGATTAAAGAGGATCTCAACAATGAGTGTCCAAGAAACAAAATGAATTTTCTCATTTTACTCGTGGTGATTATCCACTTGTGTGGATCCACAAGGCTGAGAAATATTTTGGATTTTATGGAACTCCAGAACATGAGAAAGTTGCTCTAGCTTCTTTCAATCTGGATTTTGAAGCCTTACAATGGTTCCCATGGATGTACTTCCATCAACCTACACCATGGTGAGAAGCATTCATAATAGCTTTGTGTGAGGAGTATGGATTTGGTGAATTTACAAATCCATTGGATGGGAAGTACAATGCCGACGATGAAGACGATTTTGTTTCTCTTCATGACGCTGATCCGTAGAATCTAATAGTTCTTGTTGAGGAATATAACATGTGCCTAATTTTAGACCAACCTCAGGCACCAAAGGTGTTTGATGAATGTCCTCAACCAGCTGTCAATGCGATTGGGCCACAAAATCATATGGTCCATAATGCTGAAAGTTCTGTGATGCCCAAGGTAGAGATAACATAGAAGATTCATGTTTTCGGGGAAGTGAATCGCGCAAAGTGGATGCCTCAACACTCAGATATTCTTGGGTGCCCTAAGGCTGCTTTGGTATGTGGTTATGATCTGAATTTGATTTTTGCTTTGGTATGTGGTTATGAATTCGATTTCTTATCATTGCCAATGTTGTCCATTGAAAGCAATATTGTATGGTAGTTTTGTGGAGTCAAAAGGGGGTAAAATAGGATTTTTCAAGAAATGGGATTTTTGTGGAGGGAATGAGAGTACTGCAAGTGTATAGTAGAACTTGGACAATGGAGTTGTTAATGAGTATAGGCAATAATGGTGTAGGGAATATCAGTACCTATGATCCGGGGTATGTATCATGTATGTGAATTGTTGTTGAGAGGACTTTGGGCTAAAATTCTGAAGAACTACTTGGAGATTCCAATAGTGATAATTTTGCACTAAAGAACTACTAGATTGTTCAGTATTTTGGTGAGATTGGTATTGGGACCCCTGCTTTGAAGTTTATCGTGATATATAATGTTATAATTGATGGTAAAACAGTTGAATCTTTACTCTTGGGAAGCAAAAATTTCTCAAAAGATTTACCTGAGTTGCTTCTGAACTTGACCAAGTTAACATTCTTGAATTTGAGTAACAACAAATTTGGAGGAGATATACAGGACATTATTTGTATTCTTAAGTTGCCAAATGTTTCTCGATTAGACCTGAACTGCAATAATTTCTCGGGTCCATTATCTGTTGAACTCTCTCAAGTATTGAGCTTGAAGCTCGTGATTCTTACTTACAATCAATTCAATGCTACCATTCCTGCTGAAGTCGAAAACATGCAAAACTTCGAAGCTCTTGTTTTGTCGTCCAATAGACTAAGTGGTTCCATACCATCCTCACCTGAAAAACTAGAGTCCTCGATGCTCGTGTACACCATACTCACAACTAAGAAGTGCAGAGGCACTTGTGATTTGTTGCTCAAAGATACTGATATTTTTTCAGTGTGTGCTCTAGGGTCTTTGGTTAGTATGCTGAACTTCTGTTTCAATGAAATGTATGGGAGCTTCCTCTAGAGATTGCACAGGTGACACTTGTGCTACTTAATGTAACTCAAAACAAGTTCTCAGGTGAAATTCATACTAAACTGGGAACTCTAAAGTGCTTACAGAATCTTGATTTGTTTTATAGCAAATTAACTACTTTGGAAAATGGAACCCCAGCTAGACGAAGACCATTTGAAGTTTATATTTTCCATCTTATTCTTAATAGACTCTGGGGAATATTTGAGTTTAACGGGAAGCCAAGAGATGAACTGGAATTTTCAGGTTGGAAGGAGAATGTGGGTCTAGTACCAGTAGGAGGTGGCAAATATATGCAGAGACAATGGTGTGTCCTTGATCCACAAGTGGCTGATTTGGCTTATAGCATTGATTGTGTTTGTAGTCTATCAGATTACGCTACATTAGGTTATTGGTCTTCTTGCAATCATATAAGTGTGTAGGGAAATACTTCTTATGGTTTTAACATGCATTATTAGGTGAATGACCACAAACAGAAAGACTAGGACTGTGATTTCTCTACTCTTGGACATTATTTGGCCCTTCAGTGGCTTTCTTGGTGGACAATATGTTGGCAAGGAAATTGTAGTGGCAAAATAATGATGGGTACAACCATCTTGGATGCTATTAAAGAAGCTATGGGAGATGAAATTGTAGTGGATTATGAGAAACATCCAAATACCTCAGCAAATCAGGACTTCTCTCATGCTACTGTAGTTGATAAAATCCCAACTTTAACAATACTAATATCTGACATCAACTGTGCTAGTTGGGAGAAAGCTTCTGAAGGGCATGGGTGTTTTATAGTGCAGGTTTTGGTGCTTAGCTTTACATGGTTTAGTGAATGACTAGATGGAGCATTACGTGAAGCAAATGGATCAAATGAGATTGAGTATGTTCTGGAAAGACGATTACAACAAGGAGATACTCACTTAGAGTTTCACAAGATCAATTCTTATTTTGTCTACAAAAACCTTTGTGATGGGACTGATACTCTGGAACTCAATTCAAGCCATTTTGCATTGTATTTGCAATTGTGGGAGTTTCATTCAGATCAAATACATGTGAAGAGAAGAAGTATACAGTCCTGCCGCTTTTCATTAATTCTGGAGTACATTGCAACCAAATGGAGATCCTTTAATGTGGATGACACTTGAAGCTCATTCTATACTTGGAGTACTTTGAGGAATGCAATAGTGTGCTTTGTTAATGTAGATTCCAAAATCTGTAATCGACTTGTTATCGTCGATTGAGGCCTATGACAACCCTACAAGATCAAAGGGAAGTTGACGGTCAAACTTGGACACTGGTGTGGTGTCGGCTGAACAAGCTCCAACGGTCAAGTCAGTCAACGGTGGGAGATATTTAAGTGAGAGAAGTGAATGGCATTTAGAGAGACTGAGAGAGATACCAGGTAGTTGAGAGAGTAAATGAAGAGGGGTCCTCCTCTATTTATAGTGTTTCAGATCACGTGGTCAGCACGTGTTGACTGTACGAACGGGCTTCTTCGTTGGGCCGTAATTAGGTCTGCGGCCCAATCTGGGATTATTTGGCATCTAAAACCTTGGGCCTTAGATGCCTGGTTTTGCACCCATTCTAATCTTGGGCCTTGGACTTTCGCTTGGACTTGGGCCAGACATACCTTCGAACAGATATTTGGGCTGATCTAACCATGGGTCTTTCAACGTATGATCAAGTATTTTGGGTCAACGGTTTTTGGCCCATACAGTTTGTCCCCCACTCTCAAACTTAAGTTTCTTGACTTTGAGAGTTGTTAGGTAGTCAGTCGGACGAAGATCCTTAGCCACTTGGATTTCAGACTCTCCTAGATCCGGTGTCTCATTCGGACGAAGGTCCTTGGCCAATTGGGCTTCAAGTTTTAGACTCTCGTGCGTCTAGTGTTCGTTCGGACTAAACTCCTTGGCCATTTAGGCTTGAACGTTAGACTCTCGTGGGTCTAGTTGTTCGATCGGACGAAAGTCCTTGGCCACTTAGGCTTGAACGTTAGCCATCGTGGGTCTGGTGCCTCGGTAAATTTGATATTGGGTTCGTCCGATTTTGTGGGTTCCTGCCACGTGTGAGCTAGATTTGATAAGATCTTTTCATTAGTTATGGCTGCCAGCTGGCCACCAACTTTCGGGCATTTGTTTTGTCCAAGGTCATCTTTTAGGGTTTTGAGGCATTAAATGTTCCTCAGAAGATGTGCAATGAACAGGGTAGAAGCCATCATTTTGTTTTTCTAGGCAATCATCACCCAGGCAATAAATGAGCCCCGTTTCTCGTGTTGCTTCTTATATATACCGAGAATCAAGCTTCTTTCTTTTACTTAGTTCCGTTGTTTTAGGTTACCTTCGTTTTCCTTTTGTTTTGCTCGTGGTTCCTTCTTGCTCCAACGTCTTTTCTTCCATTGTTTAGGTGACTCCCTTGCTTTTTTCTTGAGTTTCTTTTTGTTTTTGTCTCTTCTTTGCTATTTTATCCTCCTCGCATGTATTTCCTTGTTGTCTTTTCTGATTTAGGGCCAGTTCTTGGCTTTCCTGTGGGTTCTGGGAGTTCTTCCTCCACCATACCTAGGTTTCTGGTGAAATTATCTGGTGGGTGGAATCGATGGCTTCACTTCCAATTGGAGGAGATTGCCAATCTCAAGGAGTCTGATGTGGATGAATTAAGGGAAAATAAGAGGTTTGGTTCAGTTTCTGAAGACGATTCCACTTGACATGTCATTGTGGATACTAGTATGACCCTAGCCCACAAAGGTAGGGAGGAAGAGGGTAGAACTAGTTTGAGTCGACCGACTTCTTTGAACGTAATCTTTCATCCGAGGAAGACACATCATGAGTCGGGGTTGTGGTATGCAAAGCCGATTGAAGAAGTGGGACCTAGTGGTGGCCAGGCGATCCCGCTCAAAAGTGGGGCTGAGCCAACCATTGCAGACGGTAAGCCATTGAATTTCTTAGTAAAGACCAACATCCCAGCCTTAAAAGGCAATGACGTTTTGGGGTTGAAGTACTGTTATAAATTTTCGGCCGGGTTAGAGGTAAAAGCTCCCGCCTATTATCAAAGGATTGATTGGGACGTGTCGGGATGAATCGCTATGTATGAGGTTCCATTTAAACTAGGTCTTCATTTTTCGATACGAAAGTTGGCACTGGACGTATTGCGTTACTTCCTCATTGCTCCGACGCAGCTCATGCCAAATGGATGGAGACTTCTCCTCGTCGTTGAGTGTCTTAATGAAAGATTGGGACGTCCGATCGGGTACAAGGAGTTGCTGAATTACTACTATTTGAAGGAGCATCCCAGAGATGCTGGCCGTTATACTTTTAATTTGTATAGAAAGAAGCAAGGCCACCCCGTTTTAAACCTGACAATAGCCAATCGAGGTTGGAAACCCAATTTTTTATGGGTTTGAGGGGAGATGGTATTTGGTCCTCGTGGATCGGACGGAATTCCGTTTCCTGGAGAAAAGATAGTAAGTACAATATGTCGTTTTAGTCCGTTTGCGTTTAATTGACTGGAACTTATATTTCTTTTCTTACAGGGAACTTAAATACGAAGCCGATTTGTGAGAATTACGAGCGGGCCTTCAACAACTTCGTTGGGGACCTGACTATCAAACAGAGGGATTGGAAGGACATTCTAAAGGAAGCCAACTTGCGGAGGAGTTCTTTGTGGTCGCACGTTGACGATATTCAAGAAGGTACTCCCGTACCTAAGTTTAAAGATTTAAGTATTGCCACTGCTGAGGATCTCAGGGGTGCTTCTGTGCGTTGCAAGGCATATGGAGTTTCAGATTATCTTGGCTAAGGTATTAATTTGCTTTTACTAGGTGCAAAAAAATAAAAATAAAACAACACACCTAACGTTGGTCTTTGTGTTTTTTATGAGGCCTTTTAAAATTGATAAGTTTGTAACTTCTCAAAAAGTTTTGATATCAAGAAAATAGATGGCTTTTGTTGAACCTTATAGAGTATGTCAACTAGAGATATATTATAATTGTGGTCATCTTTTTGTTCTCGAATTAATTTGTCAATGAAAATTATCACCATTAGCTGGTGATGATTTGAATCGTAGAGGAATTCTTCAAGTTTAAGTTTATTAATTATGGCAAGTTTCAGTAGGGAAAGTTTCACTGATGGCTTTATTAATTAGGCTTTGTTAATTATGCATAGTAAGTTCTTCTTTTTAATTGTGTTAGGGAATGGTCTTATTCTTCCAAGTTCCAGGTTAACTGTGTTTGCCAAATGTCAATTTGATTCCAAAGAGTAATTTCCTGTCTGATTCACTTTTGGAATGGACAATTAGGGAATATGAACTCTCCATAGCTGATTAATACTCCCAGGATGGCTTCTTGCTTTTCACGAATGGTTTTGCTAGACATTGGATATTTAGCTGATAATAGTATGGCGACCAAAGTGAACGTTGAGCTGAATATATTCGGCAATATCGGTTAGCTTTTTGCACCTGAAGGATCGCTCTATGATTCACATCAATGTGATTCAAAATGAATTGATTGTGGGTTCTTTCCCCAATTTTTCCCTGAATTATTTTCTCGCCTAAGCAATAAGAGGGATCTCAAAAAAGAATGTTTATGGATATATTATAAATATGTCTCACTTTAAAAGGACCGGTTTTTAAAGCCTGCTACTGGGGGAGGAAGTTACTGTTGAGGATCTCGGACTGCTGTTGTGCACTGCAAGGTATTTGGGGTTTCAGATTATTTTGCCCATGGTATTGAGCATGTTGTCATCAACAGCTTTGTCGCTAGGTATTTGGGGTTTCAGATTATTTTTCCCAAGGTATTGAGCATGTTGTCATCAACAGCTTTGTCGCTCCTATAAGTTAGTCATTGTTGCCTGGCAACTTAATCCTTTTCATTGAGATTGTGCATGTTGAATATGCCAGTGTAGACATAAAAAAATTACAACCCAATTAAATAAAATAGTGGGCTTTAAATGGGCTCTAAATTAAAATAATTTATGAAGCCCAAATTAAATTAAATTAGTTAAATGGATAAAATCTAAGATAAATTCAAATAAAATCAAATTCAAATAAAATAAAAATAAAATCAAAGGGATAATCATTGATTAAGTGATTTCTCCACTATACCCTTAATGTCAAGGGTTAAGGCCAAGGGTACATCAAGTAAATTCCACTTCTCCCTTTGCCTATAAATACCAAGCTCATTTGGAAAAAAAGAAGGAGAAAAAAAGAAGAGATAAATTATCTCAAGACTCTCACAAATTTCCTTCAAGTTCAAGTTCTCTAAATTCGGAATTCTTAGAATTCCTTCAAGTCTCAAGTCCAAGTCAAGTACCGGAAGTGAAAAGTTTAAGTTCTCTAAATCCGAAATTCTTAGAATTCCTTCAAGTCTCAAGTCCAAGTCAAATCTCAAAATCAAGTCCACCAAATCAAGTTCCAAATTCAAGTCCAGCAATCAAATCTCAAATTCAAGTCCAGTAATCAAATCCAACTGGAGTTTATTACAAATTCGTAAAATTTGTTTGAAGCACTCAACTAAAAATCAGAGGATTCCGTATTCGTATGGAATATATCAAAAGAAGATATCAAGTCCACTTTGATTTAAATATTTGTAATTTGTACCAAGTTCTAAGTGTATTGAATTTACACTAAGAAATTTGCTGTGTACAAATTTCTGGCACGCTCGGTGGGACCCTCTTCTCCTCTCATCTTTCAATTGAATTTATTAAATTCAGTCTAAGTCAAAACTATGGAATCCATGATTCTTTCGAAGGAGATTGATGTCACTAATGACGTCTCTCACGCAACTCGTACTCGAGTTAAAGCCGGAGAATCACAATTGATTTCTCCTCTTAAGAAATTCTCAAAAAAGGGTCAAAAGAAGTCCCATGTGAGTAAATCCAAATCCAAATCCCATAAATCAAAAGAGGCGGAATATGTACATTCCAGCTTCTCGGGTGATGAATCCGAGTCCAAATCCCTTCAAATCAAAGATGAAACAAAAGAGGCGGAATATGTATATTCCAGCTCCTTGAGTGATGAATCCGAGTCCAAACCTCATTCGGTGAAGTTGGCATCACGGAAGTGGGGTGATTACACCTCTCCTTCGGAGTCTGAATCCGAATCCGAATCCAAATCTAAATCTCCCAAGTGAAAAGGAATGGAATATGTATATTCCAACCCCTCATATGAGGAATCCACATCATGGAAGTGGGATAATTACATCGCAATGTCGGAATCAGATATTCCTGTATCGGTTATGATGACCGAGGCAACAAGTTTCGAAGATCAGGTGAAACAAATGAATGTCACCATTGATCAATTGACAAAGTCCTCAGAAGAGAAGGACAAATAAATTTCTGCACTCATAAATCGATTGGATTCCCTAGGACCAATCACGGAACCGAGCAATGAAACATTTGTTTCACGAGAAGGTAAAGCTCCAGAGAGTTCAAATTCTCTTAAAGCTCAACAAAAGCAAGAAGAGCAAGATCGCTTGACAGCACAAAATGCTCTCCACGATTCCACCAACTTATCTGTTGCTTCACTCTCTGTTAATCAACTCCAAAACATGATTGCTGATACCATCCGAGCTCAGTATGGTGGAGCCTCACAATCATCTCTAGTGTACGCAAAACCATATAGTCGTTGAATTGATTAAATCCGCATGCCATGGGGTTATCAACCCCCTAAGTTCCAACAATTTGATGGGAAGGGCAACCCAAAGCAACATGTTGCTCATTTCATCGAAACTTGCAATAATGCAGGTACATTTGGTGATTCCATGGTAAAACAATTCGTGCGTTCCCTAAAAAGAGCTGCATTTAAATGGTATACTGACCTTCCAACTGGCTTCATTGAAGGTTGGGATCAACTTGAGCACGAGTTTCTAACTCACTTTTATAGCACCCGACGGACAGTTAGCCTCCCGAAACTCGCAAGAATGAGGCAGAATAAAGAAGAAGCTGTGGTCGAGTATATTGAACGCTGGAGGAACCTTGTCCTAAATTGGAAGGAACGTATAAGTGAAAGTTCCTCTATCGATATGTGTGTTCAAGGAATGCATTAGGGGTTACTATACAATCTTCAAGCTAGTATGCCTCATTCCTTCTAGGAACTTGCAACCCGAGCCCATGACTTGGAAATCCAAATAGCAAGGCATGGAAGCCATTTGCCAAGTGACCCTCGTGAAAAAAGAGAATTAAAAAAAGAGGTGAAAAAGGATTCAAAGCCTTCGCGGACTAAAGAATCCATGGTTGTTACTACCGACCCAATTAAGATTTCTACACAGAAATCTAAATCTAAATTCGAGTCCAAGACTCGTAAGGATCAAACTCAAATCAAGGAGCGACCAACCTTGAAACAAATGCAAGAGAAGGAATACCCATTTGCGGATTCCGAAGTGTCTGGAATTCTAGACCAATTACTTGAACAGAAGCTCATAGAACTTCCTACTTCGAAGCGGCCGAAAGAAATTGGTCAAAATGATAATCCTAAGTACTACAAGTATCATCGCATTATTAGTCATCCGATTGAGAAATCTTTTGTCTTGAAAGACATAATCATGCGGTTGAATAGGGAAAACAAGATCGATCTCGATCTTACTGACAATGTTGAAGTTAATTGCGAAATGGTGGCTTTTGGGTCATTTGATCCCATTCCAATATCAATGGAATCTCAAACGATGCCCTCGTCCCTAACTAACGAGGAATCATCAAATATAAAACTGACTACTGAGCTTCCTGAAGGAGCTATAAGAGTCCAGTTCATTGTAGATGGAGAAGCCACCACTGTCTATGCATATCCCGGAATGCCGAGGCCACAAGCTCCAAATAGGCCAACGTTATATGAAATCATGACGGATGATCTAGATGTGTGGGATTCGTCACCAGAAATGTATGATTCATCCTCTGAAAGTGAAGATGAAGGTTGGATAGAAGTGAAAAGTAAAAGACAATACCCATCACCAATCTGGTCTCTTCCAAGTCCGATACCTATTCTGAATAAAGAGTTCGGAAGGAGAGGAAATAAGAAATCTCGGCCTAAGAATCGATTAAGAAGAAATCGAAGAAAGACACATGTTGATGTGGAGACTGAGAACACTCATTCAACGCCCCGAAAAGAAGTAACTCTTAAGGAATACTTTCAGAAAGATAACTTTCTAGATGAACATATGACATCATATGTGATCAGTGCAATAGACTCTAAAGAGTCACATGAAGAAAGAGATGGTTCTAAGAGGGAAGCCTCAAGCATTGAGAAGAAAGGAGTTGTTACTTCACTCCGAGAAATTCCCTCTGACATGAACATCTCAGAAGTCCTTGAACTCCCAACAGATACTCGTTTGGCGCTAGTTCAAACACTACTCAATCCGGAAGAATACAAATGGGAAAATATTTTCCCAAATAGGAAAAGTTAGTCACGTTGATTGTATGACAACAATTACTTTTATGGACGATGACTTACAGCTTTGGACGATGACTTCATAACAGGCCACTTTATGTTAGTGGAATTATTCGAGAACACAAAATATCTTGAATCCTCATTGACTGTGGATCTGCTGTAAATATTATGTCGATTCATACAATGAGAAAGATTGGAATCTCAATGAATGAGCTTTCTAAAAGCAAACTCACAATCCAAGGTTTCAATCAGAAAGGACAACGTGTCATTGACACAGTCCGATTAAAGATTGAGATGAATGATTTGATATCATCAACTTTATTTCATGTAATCGACTCCAAAACATCCTATGAATTACTTTTGGGACGTGTCTGGTTACATGAGAATGGAGTAATTCCTTCAACATGGCACCAATGCTTCAAGTACAGTCGAGATGGCGAGGAAAAATGCATTGTAGCCGAATCAAAGCCATTCGCAAGTGAAGAATATCATTTTGTGGATGCAAAATTTTACCAAAA
Source organism: Tripterygium wilfordii (assembly GCF_013401445.1). Lineage (NCBI taxonomy): Eukaryota > Viridiplantae > Streptophyta > Magnoliopsida > Celastrales > Celastraceae > Tripterygium > Tripterygium wilfordii. Next base: position 8,139,604 of record NC_052247.1, read on the forward strand.
GGAAGATATGCCCCAAGAAGCCCTTCCAGTGTTGATTCCGGAATCAAAAATGACATAAAAGATGACTCAATTGAGGACATCTTATCAAGAACCTTTGTAAAGGAATCATCAAAAATTGAGTTGTCGAAGAGTGATATTGACATTCTCAAGGAAGACCTAATCCTTCCGATCCTTCTATTGGGAAAGTTGTGAACTTAAATTCTACACATGAAAATGTCAAGGAAGCTGAGCTTCCTAAAGCTTTGGGAGACCATTCAAATGGATGGTTTGATCCGTGTGTAAAGAAGCTCATGGAGAACGCTGGATACGGAAAAGGGAAGCCACGCATACTTGGTGACCTTGATTCGTTCTGTCTAGTGGAAAAGCTCTGGTGATAAATAAACAAGGAATATCTATTCCACAATCAAAACACGGATTGGGACATGAGTCTCGACACTCACACCCTATCCGAATTAGAGCAAAGAAAGCATCGACCAATCCAATCATGATATAGATTTTTGAGTATAATGATGACAAGCCCGTAGAGCCCCTTGCTCCGAGCCAAATACAATAGCAAAATACTCGAATTTCAGTATTTGAACGGATGAGTGATAATCCATCAACATCAAACCAAATGGAGTCTATACAAAAAGTCTCTGTATTCTCTAGGCTTGGGCCAAAAGTCCAGAAAAAGGATCCGAAGAAACGAAGGAGACAAAGACCTCGGAGACATAATACTCTAGCTGAAGATAAAAGTAAAGACAAGGTGATTGTTTCTGTCAATCACGTCACAATTGAGGAAGTGACTGAAAAAGAATTCAATTTCGAATCATCTTCTGATGAAGAACCCATATCGGCACCATCTACCTTTGAAGATGGGGGGCAAGCTACGGTTGATGATCTCAAGGAGATCAATCTAGGAACTGAAGCTAATCCAAGGCCAACATTTGTAAGTGCGCTTCTAAGTCCAGAAGAAGAAACAAAATACATCTAGCTTTTGCAAGAATATATGGATGTGTTTGCATGGACTTACAAAGAAATGCCAGGACTAGATCCAAAGATTGATGTCCATCACTTGTCTATCAAACATGGAGTACGTCCCATAAAACAAGCTCAAAGACGATTCCGACCGGAATTAGTCCCAAAAATTGAGAATGAAGTCAATAAACTTATTGAAGCTGGATTCATTCGAGAAGTTAAATACCCGACATGGATTGCCAATATTGTCCCAGTGATGAAGAAAAATGGGCAACTACGGGTCTGTGTTGACTTCCGAGATTTAAATAAAGCATGTCCAAAGGATGATTTTCCATTGCCCATCACGGAGCTAATGGTTGATGCAACTACTGGACACTAAGTGTTATCCTTCATGGATGGCTCGTCTGGATACAACCAAATTCAGATGAACCCAAAGGATGAGGAATTCACTGCATTCCATACTCCAAAAGGAATATATTGTTACAAAGTTATGCCTTTTGGATTGAAGAATGCCGGAGCCACATATCAACGTGTCATGTAGAAGATCTTTGATGATATATTGCATAAAAAGGTGGAATGTTATGTGGACGACTTAGTCGTAAAGACCAAAAATCGAAAAGATCATTTAGGTGATTTGCGGGTTATCTTTGAAAGACTTCGTCGATTTCAATTAAAGATGAATCCTCTCAAGTGCGCCTTTGGTGTCACTTCTGAAAAATTTCTTGGCTTCATCGTAAGACATCGAGGTATTGAAATTGATCGAACAAAAATCGACGCCATTATAAAAATGCCAGAACCGACTAACTTACACGAGCTAAAAAGCTTGCAAGGAAAGCTCGCATACATTAGAAGGTTTATTTCAAACCTTGCTGGATGATGCCACCCATTCAATAAGTTGATGAAAAAAAGAGACTTCTTTTAAATGGGATGATACTTGTCGGAAAGCCTTTAATAATATCAAAGAGTACCTCCTACATCTGCCTGTACTAAAGGCAGCAATTCCAGGTAAGCCATTAATCCTATACATTGCTGCCCAAGAGCGATCATTAGGAGCACTTCTTGGACAAGTGGATGATGAGGGGAAAGAAAGTGCATCATACTACGTGAGTCGTACTTTGGTAGGCGTGGAGCTAAATTATTCACCAATTGAAAAAGTGTGCCTAGCATTAGTCTTCGTAACAAAGAAGCTAAGACATTATATGCTTGCACATGTTATTCATTTGATCTCAAAGGTGGATCCACTTAAATCCATCATGTCGAGACCAGTCTTATCCGGAAGATTAGCAAAGTGGGCACTTCTTCTATCGGAATTTGATATTACTTTTGTACCTCAAAAGGCTATAAAAGGACAAGCTTTAGCGGATTTTCTACCGGACCATCCGATTCCAGCAGAGTGGGAGCTTCCAAAAGAGTTTTCAGATGAAGAAGTCTTTTTCACTGATGTAATACCATTATGGAAATTATTCTTTGATGGTGCTGCACGAAAATATGGTGCAGGAGCTGAGGTAGTTTTCGTTACCCCTCAAAATGAAGTCATGCCTTTCTCCTTTACATTGATGGAGATGTGTTCCAACAATGTGGCAGAATACCAAGCCTTGATAATTGGCTTGGAAATGGATTTAATCAACTTTTATCAAAATATGAAGTCCGGAAGATCAATTAATTCCTTACCAAAAGCATGCGACAAAGCTCTTGGAAAAATTTGACATGGTTAATATTATTCATGTCCCAAGGAATGAAAATCGACAAGCAGATGTATTGGCTAACTTAGCTATTGTATTCGCTAACTCTGATAAAGATATCGCGATTATGTCCATTTCTAAAAAATGGGTAATTCCATCATGGACACCTGAAGATGAAACAGAAGTTCATAATATCTCAGTTGATACAACTGAAAATGAGGATTGGAGGCAACCAATCATTGACTTTCTTAAATATGGAAAGTTACCAAATGATCATCGCCATAAAACGGAAATTCGGCGACGTGCCTCTAGATTCATGTACTACAAAGATACGCTTTATCGGCGTTCTTTTGATGGCGTGTTTCTTCGATGCCTAAGCAAAGAAGAAGCGAATCAAGTATTGGAAGAAGCCCATTCCGGGATATGTGGTGCTCATCAGTCCGGACTAAAACTTCACTTTCGGATAAAAAGGATGGGATATTATTGGTCAACCAAGGTGAAAGATTCCATGGAATATGCTAAAAGATGTGCTACTTGTCAAGTTCATGCGAACTTTATACACCAACCACCGGAACCCTTACATCTGATTGTTGCTTCATAGCCTTTTGATGCCTGGGGTTTGGATGTTGTGGGACCCATAACTCCAAAATCATCTGCTGGCCATTTGTATATCTTGGCAGCTACAGATTATTTCTCAAGATGGGCAGAAACACTTCCATTAAAAGAAGTTAAAAAAGAGACCGTTGTCAATTTCATCCAAGGTCAAATCATTTATAGATATGGAGTTCCTCGATATATCATTACTGATAATGGAAAACCATTCTATAACAGTTTAATGGACAAACTTTGTCAAAAGTTTCATTTTGTCCAACACAATTCCTCCATGTACAACGCAGCAGCAAATGGACTTGCAGAAGCCTTTAACAAAACTCTCTGCACTTTGCTAAAGAAAGTTGTCTCGAAGTCAAAGAGGGATTGGCATGAAAGGGTAGGAGAAGCTTTGTGGGCCTACCGAATAACTTATCGAACACCAACACAAGCCACACCATATTCTTTGGTTTATGGCGTTAAAGCAGTAGTACCATTGGAATGTCAAATTCCGTCTCTCAGGATTGCTATCCAAGAAGGCCTTACAACAAAGCAAAATGCTCAATTAAGGTTGGAAGAACTTGAGTCCTTAGACGAAAGAAGGTTGGAAGCTCAAAAGCGACTAGAATGTTATCAAGCTCGTATGTCCAGAGCTTTCAATAAAAAGGTACGTCCTCGATCATTTCAAATAGGAGACTTGGTCTTAGCTATAAGAAGACCAATTGTGATCACTCGACGGACTGGGGGCAAGTCCTACCCAAATGGGATGGACCATATGTAGTCACGGAAGTCTACACAAATAGTGCTTATAAAATTATCGACAAGGACGGTCTACGGATCGGACCTATCAATGGAAAATTCTTGAAGCATTTTTACGCTTAGAATTAAATTGTAATACTCCTTGCCCATATGACTATAAACTATGAATGGTATTTTTATTTAAAAAAAAAAAAAAAAAACTCGCTAGATTGAAAACCCGAAAGGGCGGTCTAGGCAAAAATAAGAGTTTAAAAAAAAAACTTGCATGGAACTACGTTTGACTTGATCTCCTCAAAAGGAGTACGTAGGCAGCTTGGGAATTTCCAAGTTCAGTCAAATCCAAAAAAAAAAAAAGACTTTGCCTTTTATTTCCAAATTCAGTCAAATCCAAATAAAAAAAACTTTGTTTTTATTTTCAAGTTCAGTTAAATCCAAATAAATAAAAAATCTTGTCTTTTATTTCCAAGTTCAGTCAAATCCAAATAAATAAAAAAAAAGACCTTGTCTTTTATTTTCAAATTCAATCAAATCCAAATAAAGAAGACTTTGTCTTTTATTTCCAAGTTCAGTCAAATCCAAATAAAAAAGACTTTGTCTTGTATTTCCAAATTCAGTCAAATCCAAATAAAAAAAAGACTTTGTCTTTTATTTCCAAGTTAAGTTAAATCCAAATAAAAAAAAAGACTTCGTCTTTTTATTTCCAAGTTCAGTCAAATCCAAATAAAAAAAGACTTTGTCTTTTATTTCCAAGTTCAGTCAAATCCAAATAAAAAAAAGACTTTGTTTTTTTATTTCCAAGTTCAGTCAAATCCAAATAAAAAAAAGAAGACTTTGTCTTTTATTTTCAAGTTCAGTCAAATTCAATGAAAAAAAACATTTCCTTGTATTATGATTTCGAAAGGACAAAATCGAAGCATGTAAATATACATTCATGTTATGATTTAAGGTTCCTTTCTTTAATGAGAATACCTTTGTTTGATGCTTATATGTGCATACTTGATGGTGCACCAAGTTATAGCATTCAAAAAAAATAAAAATAGAGAGCAAATGAATTCATTGATATGAATGTTCATTACATAAAAAAAGCTAATAGAAATGACAAAGAATGACAAAGAATAAATAAATAAAGAAGTCTAATTCTTCTTGATCCAATTCGCTAGCCCACGGAATCCATCTTCCAAAGTTGCCTTCCGTCTAGCAATCGACTCAGCTGCAGTGGCATCCTTAACTTGGAGCTTCTCTAGCTTTGAATGTCATTCCTTAAATTGATTAAGGTCATCACTTTCTTTCTTCATTTTCTCATCAATGGAGTCAAGTTTGGAAGACAAAACATTATCTCGCTTCTCTAGATGAGAAATCTCAAGTCTAACTTCCTTTTGTTCTGCTTCTATCTTGCAACGTTCCTTGGTCAAGTCTGGAACAATAAGCATACGAGCAGAAATAAGATCTTCCAAAGAAGCCAACTGCTTTTGCTTTTCTTCTAAAGGTGGAAAACGCATGGTGTCATTCTCCTCGTGAAGGAAGTCATCAATGTCATTCAAGTATTCAACAACCTTTGCCATTAAAGGACAAATATCAATGTGAAAAAATTGACTACAGAAGTCTTTATAACAGGATGACTTCCGAGTGCACCATCCTTTCAAGTCAGATAGGCCTCCATGCAATGCCTTGTCAAATTCCTTCTCAAGATATGCCGTCATCGCTTCACGGAACATCTTTTCTTGCTCATTTAAAAGACTTGGTGACTTATCTTCAGGATTCGATGTTGATAAAACAACAGTCAATTGTTGGGATTTGGTGTTGGAAACTTTTCGATCCAATGTCCCTGAAGTAGCCCCATCATCTGTCAAGTTTAGACTTCCATTCTCTAAAGAATGTGTGGGTGGAATAACATCTCCTCCAATACTATCAGGAAGTTCACCTAATAGACAATCCGAAAATATCTCGCATTTCCCAAAGAGAAATGCCGATTTCTCCATGCCTCGTCAAAAAGGTATTGGTTTCAGGGCACCATACCTCACATAAAGCCCGATATGCTGAAGGGGGACGATGATATTCCATCATTGCTACTTCGACTGCTAATGATAAATCCTCCAAGCCTCTATCCTTAAGGAGTCCACCAACCCATCTGGACTCTCCCAAAATCCATTAAGATATGAAATCTCTCCTCTGTGGTTCAAAGATGTCCACCATCTAATAAATTTGTACCCAATATTCTCGGCAATCAAAGGCCGTGTGATGAAGTCATCCTCATTATGATGTGGTGCAATACACAAGTAAGGTAGGCCAGGACGACGGGCATCCGTGGATGCCAATTCCTTGGATCTGCTAATCAAAGACATATCCAAACCTTGAAATCGATTAACGCCAAGGATAGCAAAACGGCCAGTCATTGCACTGTTGACGTAAAATTTAAGATGACCCTGCATGCCTGTAGAGGATTAGTTACAAGTTCTCAAATACAAGTCAAATTGTGATTAGATAATTCAAGACTTAAATTATCCAGTCTTTGATAACTTAAGTCTTGAGGGGGCATTTATAGACATAAAAAAATTACAGCCCAATTAAATAAAATAGTGTGCTTTAAATGGGCTCTCAATTAAAATAATTTATGAAGCCAAAATCAAATTAAATTAGTTAAATGGATAAAATCTAAGATAAATTCAAATAAAATCAAATTCAAATAAAATAAAAATAAAATCAAAGAGATAATCATTGATTAAGTGATTTCTCTACAATACCCTTAATGTCAAGGGTTAAGGCCAAGGGTAGATCAAGTAAATTCCACTTCTCCCTTTGCCTATAAATACCAAGCTCATTTGGAAAAAAAGAAGGGAAAAAAAAAGAAGAAGAGATAAACTATCTCAAGACTCTCTCAAATTTCCTTCAAGTTCAAGTTCTCTAAATCCGGAATTCTTAGAATTCCTTCAAGTCTCAAGTCCAAGTCAAGTACCGGAAGTGAAAAGTTCAAGTTCTTTAAATCCGGAATTCTTAGAATTCTTTCAAGTCTCAAGTCTCAAGTCCAAGTCAAATCTCAAAATCAAGTCCAGCAAATCAAGTCTCAAATTCAAGTCCAGTAATCAAATCCAACTGGAGTTTATTACAAATTCGTAGAATTTGTTTGAAGCACTCAATTAAAAATCAGAGGATTCCGTATTCGTGTGGAATACGTCAAAAGAAGATATCAAGTCCACTTTGATTTAAATATTTGTAATTTGTACCAAGTTCTAAGTGTATTGCATTTACACTAAGAAATTTGCTGTGTAGAGCCAGATTTTGCTTAGTCTCACTTATTGATAACGTTTATGTGAAGTCATCATTTGTGCCTGCCAACTTTAATCATTCTCATTGAGGTTGATTAGTGGTGCCTTCAACTGTTATGGTAATCCTCAATGACTATTGATGCTAGAAAAAGAATTAGCTCATGTCATTGAAATTAGAGCATGCTCTTGGTGTTTTCCCCCTTTCTTCACCATGGCGACAAAAAACCCAAACATACATATATTATATATACGAGGATTGCAAAAGAATTAGTAGGGCGTGTAAAATTATATATGATTGAAAGGTAAAGAGCTGTGCTTGGTAGACTTAATGTGGTTTTTGACTAAATGATTCATGTAGCTGACAAAAAAATTGATGTTAAGGCTCTCTTGGGTGTGCTGTTATTGTACAAGTAGAAGTGGTCAAAAACTACATATTGCCATGCAAATTTGATGTAATACCTAATTAGGATGGGCCCTAATATTTTGCCTTCTTTAAATATACATTTTGTATAGTAACAAAATTAAAAAAAAAAATTACGGCTTTGATTAAGACTGATATCTGATATAATTATCCTATATAATTAAGGTAAATAGTAAAACCCAAAACTCGATGTGTGATCTTCATTTTTGACTACTCCAACCATCTTATAAAAGAATGTATGATTGAGAGCTTCTAAGTTTTGTGGAATTCTAAAGTCCGTATTATGACCTGACATATGCAAAACAGAATGTTAAAGGTAAGTTAGGATCCTCTTTATCCATTCAACAATAAAATTCCTCCTTGATGGTCACCTCAAGCTTTATTATTCAATTTTCATACACTCAAACTTTATTATTCAATTTTCATACACGGGTATGCATGACGATGTTATAATCATATTTATATTTAAGTAAATGTATAAAATTATCATGATGTTATAATCATATTTGTATTTAAGTAAATGTATTAAAATGCATTGTAAATGAACGTTTTAAATTAATATTGGAAGAATATAGCATTACATAGATTATTCTATAATAGAATGCATATAATAAACTAACCGTGCAAAGGGCGGGTATGTCATTAATTTTAAAAAGACTTCTAGATCTAGATCGATGCTTTCATAAGTCTCTCCTCTTTCTCTCTCTCCTCCTCTATCCTCTCCCCTCTCGTAAGTCTCTCCTCCTATTTCCTTTCTCGCACGCTTCACCTACTGTTAGGTATTTGTTCATCAACAATTGCATATATATGTATTTGTGGTTTTCGCATATTAAAGGTATACTTTTTATATATATACATGTCTAATTGGATAACAGTGTCATATTTATGTGTTGATATAAATATATGTGTGTGATTTCGTGAAATTACGCCTTGCGCTCGGGCGTTTGAAGGGTCGTGCGCCTTACGCCTTTAACAACACTAAATAGAGCTTTTATTAAGTGGACTTCGAAGTCTCAACTCCTGTTATTTTTCTTATTATTTCTTATCAGCGTGTGCCCAACTCCTGTTGACACAATTGGTTCATTGCTTATAGGTTTCTTCAGTCAATATATACTATCTGCACACTAATGACACAGTTGATGACATCATATGGTATGTTCATATGCTATCGGCTTTTCTTGGGTGATATAATGATCAGTAAAGTACTCCATTGAAATAACAGAGAGAAAAATTTTCAAGTTCAATCTTGATGGTTAATTAACGCATAGGATCCATTTCTCCAGGGATGTTGTTCAGAGCAAGTTAGAGAATTTGGAACAAGTAATAAGCTATTGCTCTCTCTCTCTCTTTATATATATATACACACACTTATATAGTTATATGTGTGCATGTAGCAGTTCTATTTTAAAGTTTGGAAGAACTGTGGAAAAATTGTTGAAATTTCTAAATACTGATTTGCTACTGGTGCTGGGTTCAGTACTGGTTGATTTTTGAGGTTGGTAAACTGAATGCTAGTTATTGAACAAAGAAATGATTGACGGCCATGAGAATACTTTGCAAGTCTCAGCCAGCCAGCCAAGAAGCAGCCCTGCGAAGCAGAAGACCCTTGATTGCTTCTTGAAGCGATGCAAGACGGAAGATTCTGAGCACCAACCCAGTCCTAAGTGCCCAAGCCACTGAGTGATACCGCCTTGAAGTAATATGTATTTATAGCCTGTTAGAGAACACATGGGGAGGTTGCCATTATGATCATGTGGGTATTTTTCTTTTTGCTTCTCGATTAGTTTGTCGAGGGTGTTGCTCATGTGACTTGGAGTCGATGCCTAGAGTAGGGGATGATCCCTCCTGGGTCAATCTTTACCCCCAGAGAGAAATGACATGCTTGTAATGATGTTTTGGTATAAATACATAATGGTCACACCTAGATCGATCATAGTTTAGTTGGGTCCGGATTGGGCTCGAAAGGATTTTTTTTTCTTCACTTGCTGGGCTTACTATAATTATCGGGTAAAAATTTCCTATCCAAATCTGGCCTAAAGGGCTGGGTGCCTGGGACATGATGAATTCTTGGAAATCCAAGAAAATCCCTTGCCAATACTCACATATAAGCAAAGAAGGTTTGAGAAGAAAATCTCAATTTTTTTGTTATTAATTGAATCTCCCAACATACGAACTACACTTGGCTTTTATAATAATCAAATCTATTCTTAATACACATAGCAAACTACTCCTAATAGAAGTCTACTCCTAAAAGTTGTCATTGGCAAGAATATAAATTAAATATTATCCTAATAATTGCAACTCCAATAGTCTAGGAAATATCAGCCGTGCACTCCAAATCTACTACATTCCCGGGCTGCATGACTTCAAGCCCACGATTTGCATGGCTTGATTTCGATCCATCTTCATCTCATAACGGCGAACCCGATTGTATGCAATCTTGAGTTCACGATGTAGGTCTTCATCACAGAGTCAAAGCACTCTCTGGAGAAATGGAGAATTGCATTGCCGCCGCATATAGCATGGGGAATCTAGATAAGCATGGCCCTAGAAATGTATCTATCTACTATCCACTCTTTACTATGGATTTGGGCTTAAATTTTAAACTTAGCGTGGCCCATAGTCAAAAAATTCTGAAGCCTGTTTTTTACCGGCTTGGGTAGGCCGTGGCTATCAGACAGCCCGGCCCATGTGTTGGCTCTAGTAATGTAACCACTCTTTACAATGGATTTCCTGCTTCCTGTAACAGTGAAAGTTACATTAACCCAAGTATGGGGCATCAACTGCCTCGTGATTTTCTACCTTTTTTTCTTTTAAAAAATGCCATGTTCGCGTTGACTGGACAAAAACTGCCAGGCAACACTTCGGCGACCACGTGTAATTTTCCGGTTGGTGAGTGACCTGCCATGAGAAAGAAATCAACAATCAATTACCGAGTTGAGAAACCTGAAACTTGGTGATTGAGTTGAAACGAGTTACATCTTTTGGTGATCAAATTGGCTATTTACTCAATTTACACAAGAGACAAGCATGCTGACATAACAAAAGGTGAAAGACTCACAAATTGTTGATACAAGGCTGGGCACTCCAATTGGAAGAATTATTCTACTATCAGACAATAGCAATGTGCTGTTCAATTGGAAGGTTTTTTCTTTGTCAATTAATGGTTTTATTTGAAGTCTGATCTCATCATGGTACAGGGTATTGTCGATAAGGGTGTATTTTTTTTGGACAATGCTAGAGACCCTCAAAAGTTGACCCCCAAAAGTCCCCAAAATCTATGTGGCATTAAAATAGCCATTGATTAAAAACACACACATAGGGCCCACTTCATATCCAACACTCCACATTAAATAAGGGTCTTTTGGGGGTCTCAAGCATATTAATAAAAGCATATTCATCTTCGACCAAGGAAAGCTCAGTTTTATTAATAAAAGCATATAACTAACAGGTGGTTGTCATGGTGTTGGGAACTAATAATTCCATTTCCATGGGCACTAGTCTTGTATGTAGAAATGTCAATCTTCTTGCAACATTGAATAGTTTTGTCTGTTTGTTTCTTGTCTACGGTAGGCATTTCCTTGAATACTTTTTCCTTCGTGACGTGCTGAGGGATGAGAGCATACTTGTCGGGACCCGAAAGATGATGAACTATGCCTGAGGGGGCGAAGCTAGAAGAAACTCTAGTGGAGGCCCGAAGCGATACTGACGTGCAATTCGTTCGTCTGACAGCAGGACGGTAGTCATAGAAATCGAAATCCACTAAAGAGTGTGTAACAACTCACTTGCCGAATCAACTAGCTCAAAATGGACGACGCTTAAGCGCATGACCTGCACCCAACCGTTGGAGCAAGTGTCAGGCCCTGATGAGTAGGAGGGGGCGCGTGCTGACAGGATGAGAAATGGGGTTGACTACACTTTTTCGGCAATTGATGTATCTTATTGTCAGTTTAAGAAATGGACTTAAGACATATATATAGAGGGTACTAACGTTAACTTTAAGACCCTCGAGTGCGTTAGGAGGGCGCACGCGCTGACGGAATCAGAAATATGGCAGACTACACATTTTCGAAAATTGATGTCTCCTACTGCTAATTTGAGAAACAAACTTAAGACATATATGTAGAGAGTACGAAGATTAATTTTCAAACCCTCCACGCACACTAGGAGGCAGCATGCTCTTGAAATTGGAGTGAGGATTTGTTGATAACAGTGGGTGCAACTTTTTGTTTGTTTTGATTTTTTTTTTTACAAAAATGATAAAAATCTATAGATTATGCCATGGATTGATGGCGGTGGCTAGCGTTGGAGATTGAAGAGAGGGAGGAAGAAACTTTTTTTCAATATTTTAAACTTTTGGTTTATCAAATGCCATGTCAACAAATACATCTATTAGTAACTTTTACCAAAATAAAATACATGTCAACGAATGGAGTTCACATCAAATATTTTAACGGCAAATTCATAGAAGGTCAAACATGGATCATTTCTTGAAATCGAGGGGCTGATTTGGCCCATAAAAAACACAAGGACTCAATTGACCTTTTTTGGTAAGTTCAAAAGTTATATCTAAAAACAAGCATCTTTTTTGACAGCATAACCTAACCCACAACCAATTACCATTCCTTGCTGTTAATTTAAGCTAGCAAACAGCAACCATGGCCGGCAGATCACCAGACCAGATACAAAAACGATGTTTGTTAGGCCAAATACAATGAAAAAACTGGAAATGGTCTTGCAGTACAGTGATGCCTCTAGAAATAAAATCTCAGTCATTTGTGAGGGCCTCATAAGAGAACAAATCGCCAACCTTAAAATGCACCCCCACTTTTCTTTGAAATGGCTATGACATTGAAGTCGAGCGAGTGAGGATTTTTCTGGATCATGCCTTGAATGACTTTAGCTGTATCCTGTAATCAAAAATCGCTATCTAATCTCAAAAAAATTATTAGAAAAGGGATGTAACAAAAAAAAATGTAACCTTATCACCTTGGATTCCACCAAGGCCCCCAACGGTAGGGACACAACAGCACAGCCCAAGCATCAGCAAACAAGATATGGATGGGGTTGGGCTCAGTTTTTCCTAGCTCAACTCATTCAATGTACAAGCCCCTCCGGTAGAGGCAAGCGTTCTAATTAAGACAAAATTCAAACCATTCTCTTCTTTTAATCATAGCAATAAGTCAATAACCCAGATCATAATATGTTCTGGGAAGACAGGAGCGCATAACATTGCCCTTCCTAAAGATAAGGAATTCTTCATCTGACATTCTCAAATACAACTGTCAGAAACATGGATTACCATAAGAATACATCTACAAACACTAACACCTAATTATTTAGGCATTTCTTCTTTGTTTTTTGTTTCCTCTTTAATTGAAAACAAATTCAAACCTTCTCTACCATCTTTTTATAGAGCAAACATAACAGGCAACCGAAAAGGAAAAGAATGGGCATTAGAACACTATAAACAGGGTATAACAACAGGAAAACTTACCAGTAACAAGGTGCTTGGAGAGGATGCACCATGAGATATTGGTCCTGATTTCCTCCCATCAAGCTCAAAAAGTTCCCCTGATCACAACATGGTTAGGAAAAATCAGCCCCAAAAAAAAAAACATGTGAAATTGTGCATTTAAAATTGTCTGGACAAAGATAATCATGCAATCTGAGAGAGGGAAAGATATTGTAGAATATTTATCACCCTTTGAAGTACGTACCATCCACACATGCGAAGCATATGAAATGAGTATTGACATCATCCGAAGCCTATAAAGGAAAATGGTAAGGGAAAAAGCACAAATCTGAACATCCATAAGAAACAATTCAACGAGCAACGGATATAAATTTTACTAATTCAACAAATGTATCATCAAACTTCTTTAAGGACCCCAATGTTATGAGTAGTTATGGTCTGTACAACTCATACCAAAATCCCAGTTAAGTTACTGCAGCCCTGACTTGGAGGTCATGATAATGACTTTTGATAGGGCCCCAATTTAATGAACACAAGAGAAGGTGATTTATGCTTCATACAAAGTCATGCAGATGTACCGCATGGCTAAATACTTACCCATCTGCAATGAATCCTTGTGTAGAAGTAATATTAACTTCAAAATTGTGACTGGTAATAAAGGTTACCTCAGTATCACCAGATGTGGCAGCTACTGAATGAGCAACTTCCATTTCTGAGTCATTTTCAAGAAATGCAGCACGCTACATCAGGAGGTGGAAACATAATTGTAAGATTAAATGAGAAAACAGTAATGGTTTGACATTAGAGCATCTTGTGTTGATTTTCGCATGTGTGGTTTGGGGTGGGGGGGGAGGAGAGAGAGAGAGAGAGATTGCAGGGATCAAACCTCCAGTGGATCCATGCTTGCAGTGGATTTAAAAAATCTATCCAGAAAAGATCCCTCAGCTGAAAACAAGAAGGTAACACCAAAAAGGAAGTATGTGATGAGTTTTTCAAAACGAATGACTGTTATCCTAATACCATTAAAAATAAAGGCAGGCATTTGGTTGATAAACCTTTAAGTGTAAAGGAAGATGATAAAAGCTGAGTGATTAGTGAAACAAGAAAAATGTAGAGAGAGAGAGACCACCAATCTCTAAAGAACGTGATACAATTCTTGTAAGCTCTAGGACTAGCATTTAGATGTCATGACCCTTTTTTTTCTTATCTGGATTTACATAAAAATTTTGATGCGGTTGTCAAATATACTCTCCAAGGCAAGAACCTGGCTTCTGATATCCAGGTTGCTGGATGTATTTCCTTCATCACAGTTAAATTTCAAAGGACGGAATGACCGTGAATCTTCTTTGTGCCATTGCTTTATTTTCAAAGGAAGGGAGATAGTAAAACACATTTTTCACTCACCATATGAATAAGCTCAATCAAATTTTCCATGCTTATAGACAGTCACCAGAAAACTTACTAAGCTTAATTTCTGAAGTGATGTTTCCAATAGCATGAAGAAGTCCAATAGTACCACAAGCATTACCAACAGTTTGCTTGAGGAAATAAACTCTATCGCAGGGTTCCTAAAATAAAAAGATATGCAGCAATTTTACTTACTCTAAAATCAAAATAGAAAGAAACGACACTTAGTACAAAGTACTTCATAGATCATCTTTCAAATTAGCAAAGAGATTAAAGGATCACAGAGAAATAATTACAAAAGAAAAGATTTAATAGACAAGCTCGGAATTATTTTTTACAGCCATAAAAATATCTTAATAATCTAAATCTCCCATATCCATATCATTTATCGCCATATTTCATTCCCAGGAATCTTTTAAAATTTTCCATTTCATTAGTTTCAAACCTAATGATAGACGAACATGTGGCCCAGTCGTAGAGTTGTAGGGTGCAACCTAGAGGTCACAAATAATTTCTAGAAACTGTCTCTCCACATATTATGTGGGGTAAGGTTTGCGTACATCTTACTTGTTCCCAACCCCGCCCATTATGGGAGCCTTGTGCATGGGTGTTGTTTACCTTTTTATTAGTTTCAAACCTTGATAAAAACCCAATAACTGAAAGTGCTAAACTGAAAATAAACAATATAGAAATTAAATCTAATAACGATAACTGAGTAATTAATTAATAAAAATTGAGTCACTAACTGGAGCTATTAAATAACAATTCAAGTACATAATGGGGGAACAAGGAAGTAAGAAAGCCCCACATAGTTTATATCAATGAAGACATAAATCAAGGGCAAAAATTATACTCCCTCCATCCCAATTTGCCTGTCATCCTTCGAAAATCTAACTTCTTAAGGAGACATGATTTAATGCAATTCAACTACACAAAATAATCATGTTAATTAATGTAACAAGGGTAATTTTGGAATACGACAACAAAATTATTAATTAATGAAGAAAAGTAACACTAATTTTGTGACCGTCCAAAATAGAAAGATGGACAACCAAAATGGAACAGAGGGAGTACCAGCTTGTCCCAAATATATTCAGCAGAATATTAAGCAAATATTGCTTATCATCATTTCCCTCCATGTCTTTCTTCAGCTTTTATTCTTTTTGATACCTCCCACCTGAGTTTTTTCAACTCTCAATCTACGTTATACATGCCAATCCATCTTAAAATATCCTATCTCATCATATCTTCTTTGATCGCCAATATCCTTACACTAGATTCCTTGTGTTGCTGGCTGCTGCATATCTATAGCAAGATTCTCATTTTTGAAATTAAAAAAAAAAATCATCATGGCACACCAAACAGTTCATTTCAGCAGGTATTATATCAAAAGAGGTTTAATATCAACACTGCAAAAATAGATACCCTAAAGTATAAAATACAATCAATATCAATATAAACAGTAAATTACATAACTAAATTTCCAGAAACCGTTTTGCTAAGTAAATGGCAATTATCAGATAGAAGATCATGGCAACCAGGAAAAAAATATGTACTCCAGTATTTTTCACAAATAAATTGATTGTGATAAAAAAAATATATAGCATCAGCATTCAATGCAAAATTAGAGAATTAATCAGGAAAAACAGACCAATAACATAGAGCTTTTACTTTCACCATATGATCAAAATGCCACTGCACTCACCCTTCTCATATTTTCCTGTTGCATTCTCTCTTCTTCAGTCTGTGAGGTTAAGGGATAAAGAAACAGCACAGCAAGGACAGGCTTTGGGACCACTTCCAAGAGTTCTTCATCCAAACCATAAACGTCGCAGCACTCTGCCTCATCAGGGTGAAGACCAAGACCCCAGAGGAACTGCAGCCACGCCCACAGTAGAAGAAATGCAAATTAGGACTATCTATTTCACATATTCACACTGAAGCAAAAGTCTGATAAAATGCAAAAATTGGCCAAGTTGGTTCTTTTGTAGAACGATTTTTCATTTCCTAGAATTAAACCCTGAATTAATTAATGGATTTTTTTGTTCCTTAACTATCGAACATTATAAAACTACCATAAGGAAATCTCAAAACCAATTCAGAAAGTTCACCAAATCCCTTAAGGGGATTAAAGTTGAAAACGAAACCTACCATATGGACTAAGAAAGTAAACAGTATAGACCCAAATCTTCAGATCACCACCAACGACCCTTTTATCAATCGCAAATCTTCAATCTATCACTCTATTAAACTAACTTTGAATTAAGGATTTAGGAGAAATGGAAAGAGATATCAGGGGAGACATGCCTGGTTCATGACATCAGGATTAGCTTCAAGAGGAAGCCACCTCTTAGCAGAAGGGCTTTCGTCTACGGTAGCCATTAGCTTCGACTGTGTCTCCAACGAGAAGATTAGGGTTTGGCGTCGATGGGATGAAAGCGGTAGTCTTTGGACTTTGGACTCTTGGCATCCGCAAGAGATTCCTGCTTCATATATAGGTTTGGAACATTTGGATTTCAAGCTGAAATTTATTGCGTCACTGTGCACAACTGCGTAAATAGGGCTAGGGCTCACCATTTGGCCCGCGGGCGAAAGCCCGGCCCGGCCCGAAAGTAGACCGGGTCATGGCAGCCCTGCCCGACCCCTAGGGGAGCCTGGGCTCCATTTTTGGGGTCGGACCCGGCCCGAAGCCCGACACCTTGGGCCAATTTTAACCCGGCCCGAGCCCAAGCCCGACCCAAACCCGACATTATTTATTTTTATATGTATATATTTACATATATATATATACACACACACATACACAGACAGGGCACACTGTCTGTGTATTTGTGTATATATATATACACATGCACTGTCTGCATATATACATACATATATATATATGTAATATATACATATATATATATGTAATATATACATACATATATATGTATATATAATATATAATATATATGTGTATACCCGAATTCTCACACGCGAGATCCCGTGAATTTTTTTAAGTGCGGGATACCTTTTTCACTCTTGATTATCAACATTGCACATGTGTGCTTTAATGTGGGTCAGGGTCATCTGATCAATGGCTGAAAACCTATCCCGCACTTTAAAAACACTACGGGATCCCGTGTGTGAGAAGCACACTATGTGTATATATATATATATTATTGCAATGTATGTGTATATATATATACACAAAATACGTATATATTTCACCCTTTATAAAATATTATGCAATTGTATAAAAATTAAAGTACAATTATGGCATTAATCAATTGTAAGCAGGGATGACAATTTGTCCCCGATCCGACCCGCCCCTCGCTGATTTAATCTCCAAAACCCTAAAGGCCCTAAACCCTAAAGATCTTAAATCTTAAACCCTAAACCTAAGCACTAACCCTAAAGCCATAATATGACCATCTACTCATAAATGTTGATAAAATCTTAAGACCCTAAGATTTTATAAAATAAGTATAAAATTAAACTATTTAAAACTATAGATGTGTATAACATAAAATTTAAAATCAATACTCATTAAGTAAAACTAAAATTATTTAATTGTGTTAAAAATATAACAGGTGGTATGTAAAGATAATAATTTAATTAGTTAGCAAGTATAACATGAAAGTAGCTTTGGCTTGTTGGTTAGTTCATTACTCTCCTTTCTAAAAATCCTATGATGAACAATTTAATTTTATAATCCTCAAGGAGGATGAATAGTGGCGGGACGTGGGAGCCCGAGCCCTGCTCGAGGCCCAAGCCCGAGCCCGAAGCCCGAGCTTTATGGTCCTGGGCCTCATATTCTCAGTTCGGTCCGGGCCGAGCCCGGCCCGAGGCCCGAAGATCTAAACCGGGCCCGGGCCGAGCCTGGGTCCAAAAAAGTCGAGTCGGCTCGACCTGATGTCGAGCCCTAAATAGGGCGAAGGCCCAAGTTGATAATAGGGAATATGAAGGAGAAAACTCATTAGTTGCTACATTTCATACTAGGCTACATTTCATAGACAAACTAGTATGAAATAGATTGTTAGGTATTTGATGAAATTTATAAGTAACGCTAACTTATAATACGTGGAAGGTACACCCGAGCTACTAGTTGAAGTAGTGAAGATAATGTGTCATCCTGATAACCAGGGTTTGAATCATCCCTCCTCGTTTCAAAAAAATAAGTTGTGGAATGTAAC
The DNA here is from genome assembly GCF_013401445.1 of Tripterygium wilfordii. Lineage (NCBI taxonomy): Eukaryota > Viridiplantae > Streptophyta > Magnoliopsida > Celastrales > Celastraceae > Tripterygium > Tripterygium wilfordii. The sequence continues at coordinate 8,158,335 of NC_052247.1, forward strand.
ACTAATCTATAAAGATGAACATTATATGCATGATGCAGCCCAAAAATAACTAAGTACACCACAATCTTAATATACCTCTAAAAATATAACATTATGTATTGCAACCTTTTTTTTTTTGCTTTTTCTAAAAATACAGTGTGCACCCCTTTTCTTCATCCTTTCTAGGGTTTCTTCAAACATACCAAACCCTAACTCAATCTCTTCTTCTCTTCGCCTTCTTTGCCCTTCCACTTTCGATCCTCCGCCGACACCGGATATTCAAACCTTCAAATCGACCCCACCTACGAGGAACACCTCAACAACAATTCAAACTTTCTCAATCATCCACAATCGTTCAGTAGGAGAGATATGGGGGAAGAGGAGGCACCAGTAAACAGAAACATTAAATTTCAGAACCATCAAACTCGTCAATAACAAGGCAAAGACTATTGCAGCCAGAGTTCAGAAGAAGAATTCAACACGAATAAGAGAAAAAGTCCATGAAAGATAAAGAAAAAGTCCCAATCTTTCTTCACCTCTGTGAAGATGAAGATGAATTGAGGGTTGGGTTTTGGTGGGTTTCTCGCCTGTGAAGGTGAATAGAGAATGGGAAGGTTGAAAGAATTTGGGGTTTATGTGGTAGGGACAATGGAGTGTATTAAGATTGGTCATTTTGGCAATATTTTGGGATGCACTTATATTATATTTAGTTTAAAAGATAGAATAGTATCATTGAAACCATTGCTAGGATCCAATATAAGACACTGGTACTCATAGTTTGAGAATAACTTTTTGATGGAAAAAAGATCTTATGGAAAAAAAACCAAAAAAAAGGCTAAAACAGTCATATTATATAACTTCATGAAATAGACTGGTGTTTCCTAAAGGAGATACAAACTGCTTAATTGAAAGGGTGAGTGTACAGAATATGGTATCTACACAGGTAATTAGAGAAGATGATATCCAAACTCTTGTCAATTATTGTTATTTTCTCCATTTGGGTTTGTCTTCACATCATCAAGGTTTCTAGTTGTTGTAAAGCCAACAATTATCTTCCTCGGTATCATTATCTTTGAAAACATAATGTCACAAGTGTCCAAAACAAGGATTCTAAATATAGCTCAGAAACAAACTTCTTATATTTGAAAGCTCTAAAGCAAGCAGAAAGGACAGCTTTTCAATTTAGAAATACCAAAAGGATTTGTAATTTCCTTAGAAACTAAAACCTTTTTGAGAGAAAAAGGAGACAAGTAGCCATTCATAGAATCATGGTACATGCCTTAGCCTTGTGGGAATAACCTCAATAAGATAGCATCCTTAGAACTGAGAGGCAAGGACATCAACCATCCCTTAGCCTTGTCCCTCAAAGAGAATGGGAATAACCTCAATAAGATAGCATCCTTAGAAGCTCCATTAATCCCAAAAGTAGTGCACACATGCAAGAAAGAGCGAAGATAGACATTGGGCTCTTCATTAGGAAGACCATAGAAATTCACCGAGTTAGAGATAATGTTGATGATAGCCGACTTGATCTCAAAATTAGTAGCATTGATGGGAGGATAGCAAAAGCTTGAACGATTTGTATCCCAAGTAGGCCTAGCACAATCCTCAAGAGAGCGAGGATCAAATTGCCTAGAAGGGTTTTCAACCTCTTCACCACCATTTCTTCCATTAGCACCTCCACCATTACCATTGCCAACATTAGCATTTAAACCTCCACCGGGCTCACCAACATTCCTCCTTGCTTGATTGTCTCCCATGCCTTCCATGATATTATTAGTATGCTCCCGCCTAAGATTGCGAAGTGTCCTCTCAATTTCCGAATCAATATCAATCAATTTCGAATTAAGAGTACGCCTTCCCAAGCTTATTATACAAACGAAAGAATTTTTGTAGAAAAATAAAAACCAATTAACACAATTGAAAACCTAATTTGACAAAAATGAACTGCCTCAATCCCCGACAACGGCGCAATAGAAATCAATGTCAAACATGCAACAACTATGTAAATTGGGTGAAAATCATGAGTGGTTGGTTTTGTTTTTTACTAAACTAAAACAAAGAACAAAAGAGCAATTAAGTAAACACAAATGTAATCAAAGATGGGAAGCACTAGGGTACTTAATTTCACCTCACTTGTCCAATTCAACTCCCTTGGTCCCTTAATCCTTAATTTCTCTCTCAATAATGACAATCGGTCTCCCTAACCTATCCAATGCTCTATGTCTAGTCACATAGGAAGTGTCTCTATCTCTAACCCTTGTTATTCCTAACATTCGAGTTCAAGAGACAAAAACCGATTAAGATTTGTGGATTAACTGTGTAGCGATTGCATAGGTCATGCCCCCTATATTCATATGGTTCTTGCAACCTATGATATCTATGATAAAAGGCAAATCCTAGATATCTCCCTCCGGTCTCAATCTAGGCAATAAACCAATTGAATGATGGCCAAGCACCCAAACATTAAGCACACCCATAGACAATCAATAAGAGAGAGAAATCAAGAAATAAGGAAACTAAGTTTATTGAATCTTCAAGGTTTGGTTACATTAAGACCCTAGTAAAGAATTCTAGCCACTCATAGAGTCAAGATACATCATCAAGCTATAGAAATCAACCATAAAAACCAAGATAAAAGAGGAGAGAGAAAACCCCCTTGTGAACCCTCTTCTTCTCCAAGCTCCAATGGTGGCCTCCAAGCTCTCCTTCTCCCTCCAAGAGTCTAGAATGTTGAGTCTTCAATCCCTAGCCTCCAAGAATGAGATAAAACCCTATTCTCTATCCTTTTATACCCCCTAAACCCTTATGTCGTTTTGAGAAGTCGTCGGGGTCGTTTTGGGTCAGACCCACTTGAGTTGGGGCTTTTTTCGTGAAATCTGCGCATGATGTGAATAGTGTTCTGATTGATCGAAAATCGATTGAGATCGATCAAAAAAGTCTCTGGAAGAAAATTGAAACTTGATCAATTGTTTCTCGATCGATCGGAAATGGATCCCGATCGATTGAGAATGTCTGGAAGGATAAATGTCCATTTTTGCCTTTTTTTGGATCCCTTCTTCCCGATTCGTGCCTTCACACCTGAAATGTGCAAATATCGAATACTTATGCAATATCAATCATCAATTCACTCAAAAAGGTAAGAAAAGGCAAGTAAAAGAGTGCTCAATTGTATGGGTATAATGTGCACAACAGTGCCTATGAGAGTGGTCTCTATTGTCGGTGAGAGTGTGTCCCTTTGCTGGCTACGAAGAGAGAGAGTTTTCTCAATGAAATGGATGGCTTTTGGGAGAGAGTATTCTCTTGGTTTAAGAGGTGATATGATGATATTGAATCTCATCCATCAGATGAGATGGATGGATGAGATTTAAATAATTTCACACAATTTTAGCTAAACCGTTTCATTCCCCATCCCGATTGAATAGCCCCAAAAGTGATTCCCTAAACAGCTCATGATGGACACTATAGACTAGAGAAGCCAAGGCAGAGAAGGATAAGGAAAATGAGGTGAGAAGTAGAAAATGGAAGTGAGAGAGGTTTGGCCCAATCTAATCCACTTGAGATATTGACAGCTTTGGGTTTAAGGCACGCACAGTTTTATCCTTTATTAAAGGCGCCTCAAATGATTAGAAGTGAGCTCAGACTTATAAACCACATCACTTGATATTCTCGAAGTGATGTCAGTCAATGTGATACCCCTCACCTTGTGGGTGATCTATCCATAAAAGCGTTCGAAAGGTCCAATAGGTAACCCAAACATGACCCGAATAGATAAAGGGCTTTAGGATTGAGTCTATACTCCGAAATCATGTTATAATTTGAAGAATTTTGAGAGAAATGAGAAGAATGAGGTGAGAGATGTTTGGCTCAATCCAATCCACTTGAAGTATTGTCCGCTCTAATTCCAAGAATCGCATGATTTTGTCCTTTATTAAAAAACACCTCAAGTGATTGAAAGTAAAATCACACTTACAAATCCATATCACGTGTGTGCTGACACTTATGTCTTAACACAGGCCCAATTCTAAATTCTAATGATCTCATTCCCAAGAAATACATCCCTTCACTTGGGCTTATTTCAGGAACCACATGCTCATTCAGAAGTGGTGGTGGCCAAAAGTGCATTCCGCATATACCACCACCTCATATCTCATTCAAACTCAGATTCATTACTTACAACTTTAATTATATATTTATATATCTCTTTTTTCTTTTTTGTCTTTTTGAAGTCCTCAGACTCAGAGACGGTGGTAACCTTAATTTTGAGAGAATTTCCCTCTAAATGTGTACTTCCCATAGCTTTCTAAATTGTACGACAGAAACAAAATAGTGATCAGACTGGTCGGTAGTAAAAAAAAAAGTGTCAATTCTTTATTCTTCTCATCTCGTTACTCGTTAGGCCTCAACGTGTTATATGTTTTATTTGTTATGTTATAATAAGAAGATGGCAGATACTTTAATATAACAAAATAAGTAATGCATGTGTCACGTTGCTATAACTAAAAGCCTTATTATACTGACTGAACATTTTTAACTTCCTAATAACATCTGGTCAAACAATAACCATCCTTGAACGTGTCCCTCGTTTTGGCAACTTAACCCTTCCTTATTTAACGTACCTTAGCAATAATCCATCATACTTTGCCCATACATACGTTTATCCTTTAGATTCCACATACCATCTTCTTCTCTTTTTTTTTAATATAAGATGATGTTACCAAAATAACCCTACCAATCATGCATGGACACGTGGCACGTCTGAGTCAGCGAGGCAAAAGTTATCCAGTTAGACATCAATAAGAAATTACCTCGAGACCGACCGAGGTTGCTTTTTAGATACCGACCAAGGAGAATTATACCTAACCCGACCAAGGTAGGCTCCCATACCCAACCGAGATGAGTTCACCCTCATCCGACTGAGATACATTACATATATCCGACCACGGTGAAGTACAATAGGACAATATTAACTCTCAGAAGAGTCCAACTCTCCTTTGGAGAGGAACACAGTTGGGGTTTGCCCTCCGAGAAATTCTCGTGAGAATCAATGAGAGAGAGTCCAATTCCTACCATCACAAGAACACTTCAACTCATATAAAAAGGAGACCTCAAATACCAAGTAAGCATTCTAACTCCTGCACTCAAAATTACTTATTGAGCAAAAGACAAATCTCCAAGCAACGAGCCATCATCCCAAATTTTGTACCGTATTGACTTGAGCATTGGCGAGGTACCTCCGAGCACATCCTCGAGGCCCTATCATAACTTACGTTTTGCTTCCTGTGCAAGAAGCAAAACGTAAGCATTCTAACTCCTGTACTCAAAATTACTTACTGAGCAAAAGACAAATCTCCAAGCAACGAGCCATCATCCCAAATTTAGTACCGTATTGACTTGAGCGTTGGCGAGGTACCTCCGAGCAGGCCCTATCATAACTTACGTTTTGCTTCTTGTGCAGGAATGAAAGGAAACACTCACCAGTAAAAAAAATGCATTCAACTACTCCAATTTATAGTATAAAACAACCTGATAGGTCGGTCGAATTTCAAACCTCATCATAAGAAGATCGAAATAAATCGAGAAACATGAAGTCAACTATCAGTGGCGACAAACACACCAATTGATTATCGAGAGAGAAGACAGCAAATGAAATTGTCGTTTCTATCAAATGCTCACGTGTAGAAATGTGCAGTAATTATTATTATTGGAACTTTATTTGAAATTAAGAGCAAAAAGTAGTGGTTGAAGCACAAACCCGAAAATGATAATGATAAAGGTTGAAGCTAGAGATAATTTATAGTATAAAACAACGTGGCCATGGATCGGGATGAAGTCATTCTCCACAACGTAAATCATAATTGAAAGTGGTAGTGCTGTGCCTGTATGTATTAATCTGGTCCATCCCCATTAAATGATAATGCAGCTTCAATTATTGTTCTCAAGACCATTTTCTCGAGTGTCGCTATACACGTAGTATTATATGAATTCATTGATGGTATTAATATGTATATATTTGATATCGTATCTCTTTTTATATGTGGCGATTCCACTTCTTGACCATAAAAAGATGGAAATAGTTTTTTATTATATAAACCATATATAATTGGCATGTGTTTCATATATATATCGACCAACTCGTACCTAACCATATATATACACACACACTACTCTAAGCGACCTTTATTGTAGTTGCACCTGCACTGCAAGAGCTGGAAAAGGAAAGGAAAAAAAATGCAAAGTAACTTTAAGATGAATCCACGCTTGGAAATGTCAATTATCAAAACATGATCCACGTTTGCCGCTTAATGCAATATATATATATACACATACATACAGAAATTCTCCAATGTGAACTAAAAATGTGAAGCAATTTTGTAAACTTGTTTTTTAACCATACATACATGTGGCTTATCCCACAGCAAATTGTGTACATGTTTTAAAAGTATTTATCATTAGTATTACAGCGGACTTATAGATTCCAGTATTTATAAGTATTTTTTGTCTAGGCTATCTAAAATGTTTAGATGAACGCACACAATTTCATATGTATTATGTAAAAATATGTAGGGCGCACGATTTCATATGAATCATGTACGTCTATCTCAAGATTTGAGATAGCTAGTACACTAATTAAGCATTAGAATCCATGGATGCGGACGGACGAAACCAGTGTCATGAGTTATCCCCCAAAATGCATGCATGTTAGTCCACAAACAAATCATGCTCCACTTACACAATTTCCACTTCCACAGGCGTTAGCACTTCGCCAATTGCCACCATAGCACAATTATGTAAGGTTGTGTTTGGTATCAGTACTTACAAAAATTTTAAAAACAAAAATATAAAACATAAAATTAAAATTTATTTGGTTGCGCACTTAAAATTGAAAATAAAAAGGAAAAAATGAAACAAAGATGTTTGTTTATGCTTCTATATTATAAAATATATTGTTAATATGCATTAAATAACACCTATTACAGTTCAAAAAAAAGTAACATATATATATATATTCTCATCCAATTTGATTCAATGGACACACGCCCTAGGTTATATATATATATATATATATATATATATATATATATATATATATATCTATATGTAACCTAAGGCGTGTGTGTCGTGCGTGAGAAGAAGAGTTGTGTTTTCAAAACTTTCGAAAACAATTTGTTTTTGTTTTCAAAATTTTAGAAAACATGTTTCCCGTTTTCATAAAAACCAAAATAAAAAATAGAACCAAGCACTGTCTTTAATTTTTATTCTATTTTTTAAAAATAAAAACAAAAAACTGAAAACAACAATAATACCAAGCAGACCCTAAGGGTATTCAGAATTTTCTAAAATGTGTTTTTGTAAGAAAATGTACTTTTCTTTCTTTTTGACATAAAGTGCATAAAAGAGAAATCGTTCTTTATCTAACCTCCTGCCAAGTGCCAATATTAGGCTTAGGCGTCTTTTTTCGATTTTGCTACATATTCAAATCACTAATTGACGGTCAAATTTTGATTGCCTAATTTTCCGTCAAGATTACAATTCAAAGCGGAAAAGAGTGTGTTTTTCCTATGGTCATGATGTTACAAGACTAGGGGTACGTAGGAGAATTCTAATACCTATAGGATTCGAACTCTGGTTACCACGAGAATACACACTATCTTATCGTTACATGAGTGGCTCAAGTGTCTGAAAGAGTTGTAGCATTATTGTTGTTCAAGTCAATCTTAAGAATATTGACTCCTAAGCAATATATAAACAAACTCAATCTTAAGAATGTTGTTTTCTTATTGTCCAATTCAATCTTAAGAATGGTTGTGTATTTGACTATAATGTTAGGTCCTGATAGAATTGTATGATGAATTTACTTAACCAGTTATTTTATTATATCACATATATACAATATAACAACATAAATGAAAAGGAAGTCAAACAAAAATCGTATAGGAATAAAAACTTGTTTGTAGGATCAAGTACTCATATATGACAAAGTCCAGCGTAGAACAATGTCTCCTTAAGATTGGTTTGTCCCATAGAATTGCTTCTGGTAATCGAACAATAATTTTCCAAGATAAAATGATCTCTCTTACACAAGAAAGAAAGTATCAATTCTTGTGTCTCTGATGGGAACAATAATATTTTCCTCGAAAGAAGTAACCCAATGGTATTTGACTGTCAATTGATATGAATTATAACTCATTCTATATTCAACCCCAGTATTGTTTCAGATTAAGATTCAAACATTTACTTTAATTCTCAATGCACTTAGATCTTGTTCATATGTGGAGAGAAATGTCTTGACATTTGAATACGAATTATATGTCTCTGAATATTTCAAAACAATGCACTTTTGAGGCTTATACATAACTTGTGTGTATGTATATATATATATATATATATATATATATTAGTATAAAGCTAGAGAAATTAAACCTCATACGTATGAACAAGTAGAGAGAGCTATGTATTGAACGTCTCAAAGCATGTAGTTCGGAAAATATCTCACAAAATGGTTATAATTGAGTCAAACAATTAATTAATACGTTCACATCCATGGCTTTATGTCCGAACGTGTATACTATTGCTACCTACCTAGCTTGGTGTTTCTTGATTTCTCATAACTTATGCATATTAAATTTGATAATTAATATTTGGTCAGATTAGGGTAGTTAGATTTAGTTTACATTCGTGAAAAGTCCAAAAGAATTTGAATACTCCTATATCCATATATAATCTAACAAGTAAATTTGTAGGAAATAACAAAAGGAGACGCGTACCTTGCGTCTCAAGACCGAAATGGTCAACTCTACGACTGTTGCCAAAGCAAAGCCCTCTACATCCTTGTATTTTCAAGCCTGCCATCTTGAAATAATCCATGGTTCGACCTTGTAATTACAACGAAAGTCAAGGCCATTTGCAAATCTCTCAACATGTATATATATATACATGTTTGGGACCTTGGGTACTCTACTCTGCCTTGAATCTTGATTTCCACTTGCTTTGGTTCAAATCATCAAAACTTGATGCAGATGATCAGTACCCACACCCACAACCATCAGATTTTCTTGGCAAAACGGAGCAGCTTCAAATGCCAAAGCTCCCCCTTGAATCCCGCATCATCAAAGCCAACTTCTAATATTACTCGCTCAACTCTGAAACCGGCTACTGATCATCATCATGACTTTACAAGAAAGCATCTTGCAAACCTCGAGAAACTCATCCTTCAGACAAAACAGCCTGAACCTCCTCAACCTGCAGATCAGCCTGTCCACATTAAGAACCCATCCAACGTCCATGGCCTAGCCATGCTAGAAGGCCTCAATCTCGCCAGAACTTGGCCTGAAATGAAGGCCGCGGAGGAAATGTCTCCACGTCATCTCAACCGCCTCAAACGCCTCTTATCCAAGACCGCCGAATATTCTCCCAGGAATAATCTGGGATCCAGATGGCGGGAGTACCATGGTTCTAATGACTGGGCCGGCCTACTTGACCCGCTCGATGAGAACCTTCGGAGGGAGGTGGTCAGGTACGGGGAGTTCGTGCAAGCAGCATACCATGCCTTCCATTCGAATCCCACGTTTTCGGAGGAGGAAGCCGCCTTCCCGCGGCGACACGTGGCGCTGCCTGATAGGTGTTACAAGGTGACCAAAAGTCTCTATAGCACCACCTCGGTTGGGCTGCCCTGCTGGGTGGATGAAGTGGCTCCGGATCTAGGGTGGATGACGCAGCGGTCGAGCTGGATCGGGTACGTGGCGGTCTGCGATGACAGGAGGGAGATCCAACGGATGGGGAGGAGGGATATCGTCATTTCCCTCCGCGGAACATCCACCTGTCTCGAGTGGGCTGAGAATTTTCGGGCCCAATTGGTTCCGATGTCCAACAACAAGCCCGTTAACCCTGAGGATCCAATTGCAGAAGGCCCAATCCCGAAGGTGGAGTCCGGGTTCATGAGCTTATTCAAAACCCGTGGCGCTCACGTGCCTAGCCTAGCAGAGTCAGTGGTCGAAGAGGTGCAAAGACTGATAAAATTATACAAGGGGGAGCCCCTGAGCATCACAGTCACCGGCCATAGTCTTGGGTCGGCCTTAGCAATATTAGTAGCAGACGAACTAGTTAGCTCCTGTGACGCGGCAGAACCACCACCCGTAGCCGTGTTCACTTTTGGAGGACCTCGTGTGGGCAACAGAGCATTTGCAGATCGAGTTAACTCCAAAAACATAAAGGTGTTGAGAATAGTAAACAATCAAGATGTGATAACAAAGGTTCCAGCCACATTCGTGGACGAACGATTGGAGCAAAAGCAAAGGGAAACGGAAAGGGGAAGTCGTTTGGGTGGGATTCTCAATAGCTTGTCCTACTCACACGTGGGAACGGAACTACGTTTGGAGACAAAAATGTCGCCATATCTGAAGCCAAACGCAGACGTGGCATGTTGTCATGACCTGGAGGCGTATCTGCACTTGGTGGACGGGTTCTTGTCCTCCAACTGTCCATTCAGAACAAATGCAAAGAGAAGTTTAGTGAAATTAGTAAGTGAACAGAGATCCAATGTGAAACAATTGTATACAAGCAAGGCAAAGGCCTTGACTTTGAACCTTGAAAGCCGCGGTGGACTGCTCTCGCCTATGTCATGTTTGCCTAGCCCATCCTAATTAATTACGTATTGGATGTTTGAAACTGTAATTTATATAATATCCAAAGGGATAAGAATGGAAAAAAAAAAAACTACTGTACTTTTTGAAATAGTTCAAATAAGTCTATGTATAATTTTTCGGGTTAAATAAGAATTTCTACTTTACGTTTCAAACTAAATAAGTTTTTTTTTTTTTTTTTATTGAAATTCTGTTAAAACAACATTGACGTGGCTTTGACATGCCGTTAAACGTTTGACACGATTTTTTCTGATCTCCGGTGAAAATTAACCGAATTATGTTTTTAACATTCTATCCTTAAACATTGTTTAGCACATCATTTCTGTCCTAAGTCAATTTTCCGATGTTGACTCCGGTGAAAATGTTGATAGTCTAAGGACATATAAATTAGCAACGGTGAACGGTTATCATTAACTCACTAACAATCTACAAATGTTAGCCAGGAGGTGGAGGTCTGCATTAACATAGACGCAAATGTAAATGGTAGATACAAGTGTTATTCTTGCATTGAAACTACCACATAAAACAACCAAATCAAGAACAAAGATCATAATCTATAGATTGATGTGGGTATTCCAAATGCTTGCAGTTATTCTATAGTGAATGTTCCTCTCTACATGATGTTACTATTCAAATATTGGATTGACCAGTGATCAAAATTGAAATTGCGCACACGACCCCATTGATAAAGAACTAAATCTATCCATACCGGGCGCATATAAAAAAGGGAGGAGAGAGATGGAGAGAGAAAGGCCATTATTGCCCCCAAATTATTTTTTTGCAAAACTCATAGAAAGAATAGAGATTAAATCTCAAAATCTTTTCATCATTTTCTCCATGAGCTCAGTTCATGTGATCATCCATCTTCGAGATCAAGTATTTCGTTGTCAACGGGGCTAGACATGGACGGAGGCAGCATATGAGCATGTGTGGTTGGCGTGAATGAGGAGGAGGTGGAAGAGTGTTAGCCCCTATGTGAGTTGGTTCGATATGTGGCAGCATTGGCATGCACCTGCACCAATGATTGTTGAGATGGGCCGAGCATGAGGAAGGCATGCAAGGCAACAAGGTGAATGCGGGAGACTTGGTAACAAGCTACTAGATTCGTGTTTGCTGGTGGCCAGCAAGAAATAGCTCGGAATTGATAGCTGGAGAGTTGTTCAGACAATGACAATTTGCGACAGTTTCTTGGCTTATTTGAATGAGCAAGTTGTAGGCAGTTTTGGTTGATGTGACTTGGTAGTTATTTGCAGTAAGAGAAGGACAATTGTGGCTTGGTTTGGACAATGCAATTGCAATACAATGCAGCTGAAAGACAAGGCAGATATATATCCTTAGGCAATTGGGTATGTCTCCCAAGCAGTTATGCGTTTGTTAACTGCCTTGCATGTGTTATGGTACATGTATGTTCCCAAGCAGTTATGCGTTTGTTAACTGCCTTGCATGTGTTATGGTACATGTATGTGTTGCATCTAGGATGTTTTATTAGTCTTTTGGTAGACTATTGGAGGAGGGAGAAATTTTGTGAGTGTGTTCTTACTCTTGTATCCAAGAGATCCTTTGTATATTTTGAGGGACGTAATAAAGGTTGAGAGGAATTTCCTATAACTATGGCTTTGCTTGCTTACTTAGTTGCATGTGTGTGTGTGCAACCTAGTTATCTTGTGCGCAAAAGAAAAACACTTGTTGTGATCGTGCATTGAATTGGGTGAGACTAAGAAGGCGTTCCTAGTGCCATCGCAAGACAACTTTGCAGAGTGAAAAATTGGCACCACTCTTGGTCCTCCCAACCCATATGTTGCTGAATCAATGTCCAAAAGGTTGGACGCTCTTGCTGTGTCCTTGGTGGCCCTAAAAGGTTTCTATAACGGTTTGTTCGCCAAATCACACTCGAGGGTGCCCAAGTGGGAGACAAAATTATTGCTGTTGAAAATGGCAATGAATGGCTTCTTAGGCGGGAGTGCTTCCTAGATGAAGATGAATGTTCCTGAACCAAAGATCTTCAGTGAAATTTAGAATACCAAATATCTTGAGTAATCATGACGCATGTCCCAAGATTTCTACATGGGATGCGTTAAAAAATAAATTGGTGGATCAGTTTTTTTTCCAACGAATTCGTCGTGGGTTGCAAGAGAATCACTGAAGAAATTGAAGCATAGCGGAAAGCCGTGGGAGTATGTGGGAGTTGAGTTTAGTTCATTGATGCTAGACATCAAAAACATATCGAATGGAGATAAGCTATTCAATTTCACGTCAGGCTTACAGCCATGGGCACAAATAGAACTAAAGCGATAGAATATGAAAGATTTATTTTCGGCCGTTGCTACAGTAGATGCTCTTGTAGATTATTGGCTATCTAAACCCACTGAAAACTCAGACGCTTCAAAGTTCAAGGACAAAGGGAAAGGGAAGTAGTGGAAGGATAAATCAAAGGATAAGAAGTCCAAGGAAGGTGATAAGGGCAAGTGTAAAGAGTTGGTAGAGGGAAAAAGTAAGTCCTCAAGTAGCGGATGTTTTATTTGTAGTGGCCCCCATTTGACAAGAAATTGCCTGAAAAAGGAGAAGTTGACTGCTTTGGTGGCTAAGCAAGAGAAATGTGATACCAACAAAGAAGTTGATAGCTTTGTTGGACCTTTTGTTGTCTCTTTTTGGGCTCCTTTCTTTCTTTTGGAGGTCTCTGACCGAAGTCCTTGTTTTCGATTGTTATCTATGGCCTTTGGGCTTTTTTGGTATGCCCCTCCTATATTGTATATGCTTTTCTTTTATACAAATTCTCACTTACCAAAAAAAAAGTTAAAGGTTTAGGAAACAAAGAAGTTTTGGTTTGGATAGTGAAGTTGATTGTGATAATTAATTATAAATGCGGAAGTCTTTCAACTCCAACGCCTAGCAATTTCAGCATTATTTACTTGCATGAGTCAAAAGGCCCATGTGAGGTTCTCCCTGAATGGGCTTCAACCCTGTCTAAACTGTCGTAAGAGTGGAGCGGATTGGGTTGACGACCCGAGTTTAGAATTGGTCTAGCTTTCCAAAAGCATGTAGGACTATGAATTTCTCAATTATTGATGTTATTTCCTTGCATGAGCCAAAGGACAACATGAGGTTCTCCTTGCACGAGCTTTGGTCCATCTAAATTGTCGTTAGAGTGGAGCGGACTGGGTTGGCGGCTTGAGTTTAGAGCTGGCTCAGCTGTCTATTGTGCATGATGGGTTGGAGATTTCTCAGTTATCAAACAAAATTAAGGGTTTAGGAAACAAAGAGGGTTTGGTTGGAATGGTGAAATTGACTAAGGTTTAAGATTTAGGGTTTAATATTTAGGGTTTAGGATTTAGGGGTTAGAGGTTTGGGGTTTAGACACAGGCACAAGCAATTTCAGTATTAAAGCTGCGAGGGACATTCTTAGGGAGCGTAGAAGTCCAAACAATATACATCACCTGCTCTGGTTTAGACATCACATACCATGACACTCTTGTATCCTTTGGGTTGCTAGTTTCTCGTGGTTGTGGACTCTTGATAGGATGGAAAGATTTGGTTTCTGCACTACCAAGCATTGTGTTCTCTACCAAGAAGAGGATTAATCCCACAATCACCTCTCTTTCACTGCTCATTTGCTAGTTCAGTTTGGATTCCCATCTCTGTTCGAACTACTATGACTTGGCTAACTCTCCATTGGCCTGATTTGGCCCAATGGGTATCCACAAACTTACAAGGAAATTTTTTTGTGTCCACCATCTCTGTTTATCGACCATAGTCTATGAGATTTGGTTTTTGAAGAATAACAGAGTTTCCAACCACTCTGAAAGGCCTGCTCGAGTGATTCGTCATGCCATCATTGACACTATTCAAACTAAGCTCATTAACTCCACCTTGAAAGAAATGGACAAGTTCCCAAATTTGATGAATATCTGGAAGCTATGGCCCTTTCTGGATTGGGTTTGGTATTACGGCGTTTTGAATTTTTGAGTCCCAATATCTTATTTTTCTCCCATGTACTTAACATGAATAACTAGAATTTGAAATTAGTTGCTCTAGATGTAACTAAGAAATTAGTTGCTCTAGATGTAACTAGGATTTGGACTAAGGGGCACTTATCTGATGAATTGTCAGATATCTAACACTATCAAAAATAAATCATGCAAAATAGGCAAGTCCAAAACACAATATTGAACTAACTTACAAAAATAGCTACAATTTATAATTGTTCACAACGATTTTTCAATGTAGACAATCAAACTATCATTTAAGGACATAGAAATTCTTGGATTTTTTATGGTGTTGTGTCATTTTTGCTTGGTTGTTGTTGGTTGATTCTGGTGTTCCCATAGTCTGTCTGGGGGTTTCTGATGCTCGTTTGGTTTGGGCCTATCTAGTCTCTTTCTTTCTCTTTCTTAGTCTTCTTCGTCTCTTTCTCTTTCTTCTTCATCTCTCTCTCTCTCTCTATCTCTTTCTTCTTCTTCTTCTTCTTCTCCCATCTCTCTCTCTCTCTCTAGATCTCTCTAGATCTATTTTTTTCGCAATTTAAAGCTTAAAAAACTTTAGATCTATTTATTTAGGTGTAGATGTTGGGTACATGATTTTCGTTCAGGATTTCCTTGAGTTTATGAGTGCTAGATCTGAAATAATTAATCTGTCAAGTTCTGCAAAATCATTCAAACGTGTTCATGTTACTGTTTCATAATAAACAAAACCCTTGTCAATACGATCTCAAATTTGTATGATCTCATATCTGATCTCATATTACAATCTCGGATCTCATATTACATCTTAGATCTAACAAGATAGAGACGAAAACTAATAAAAATAAGAAGAAGAATAATAAAAAAATGAAGAAGATGATTGTGGAGGTACAATGGTGTTGGAGGAGCGACGGTGGTGGTGGTGGTGGTGGTGGTGGTGGCGGCGGCGGAGATGGAGGCGGATAGTGGCAGTGGTGGAGATGGAGACAAACATAGCAATGGTGGAGATGGAGAGTAGGTGTCTTAGATATAGGTTTTTTTTTTTAAAATTCATGTCTATTGGAGAAGAATGGTAAATGTGAGATTATGTAATTATTCATTTTTAAATGAGGTATTTATGTGGAAAAATATACGTATATGGAAAAGAGAATTTTTGTTTGACTTATGTATCCAACATTTGTCAGGTGAGTATTAAAATAACATTTTCCGGTGTTTCTTTCCCTTTGGCTGGATTGAGTCCTTTTTGCTCTCTGTTTTGGCATGTTGCCTTGTTTTCTTTATGGGAGGTTGTTCCCCTTGTCTCAATTGGACTTTTGTCCCTCTTGTGTATGCCCCTCGCATATTATACATATTTTTTTTCTTCTTTATACTACACTTACTTGCAAAAAAAAAATGTTTGGGGTTTGGGGTTTAGTTTTTAGGGATTTTGGTTTGGGTTTAGAGTTCAGAATTTAGGAGTTTGGGGTTCAAAATTTAGAAAAAAAATTTCAATATCTACTATATTCTAACATTGTGAACACCAAAATATTTAATAAGACATTTTAAAGCTTTAGGGTGTAGAGTTTAGGGTTTAGGATTTAGAGGTCTAGCATTTAGGGATTATGATATGCTTGATTTTGCATTAATATTTTTGGCTACAGAGTTTGAGCAACCACAATGATTGTTATTTGATTGGGCATGGGTTGCAAAAAGTGCATTTTTAATGGGCCATCAAAAATGTACATTCTCAGACAATGTCAATAGAATGGCCTCATTTTGGTGTGACATGGATGTTGGCATGGCAAACGACAGGCTCATATGTTTGCTCTTGAGTGGGCCCCAAAGCACTCACACTCACACTTTTTACACTAAAATTAATACGAGTCACACCTCTATTACACAAAAATCAAGCCAGCAAATTTATACTATTATACCAATGTGTTTTGTTGACTCAAGTCACATCAATAAAATACCCAACCACATCAATAAAACACATATTTTAATATATTTTGTTGTCCACGATAAAAAATCACTACTATTGTGGTTGCTCTTATAGAATAGAATCGTTGTGAGAAGAGTAGGTGAAGTAGAAGTTGAAAACCAATAACAATATGTAGCCTTTCGGGGTTGACTTGGTTCGTCAGCTAATGTAGGACGCGTCCCTGTTTGTGTTATGGATGGTATGATAGCTTGTTATTTTTCTGATGAACATTATTTGCACAATATTTTTTACTAAGTACACCCCACTCTAGGGTATTTTTAAATGATTAATGCGGTGTACTTAATATAAAACGGGATGCAAATAATATTCATCATTTTTCTTGGGTCTTCTTAAACCCACCCACCCTATTTACTATATAAACCCACCCTACTGATATTGACTATTAAGTATGCGTGCGTGTATAACCATTCTCTGTCAGGGAAGAAAAAAATAAGAGTGAAGGAAACAAAAAGTAGTTTCTGTGAGTAAGAGAGAGAGAGAGAGCTTTTTCACCATGTATCGATAAAGCTGTTTGATATCTTCAATGTTAGATACAGTACAAGATCAAATAATCAAACTTGACAAGGAGAGAGAGAGACAATACTGTTCATCACACACGCAATCTTTTGTTGCTAAAAATGTGAAGGAAAAAAATATTTATTAGATTCATTGTTGATCTATGTGTTTTTTTTTTGGTGGTTTTGGGAGGATTCACTGTGTTAGGCGCAGTTAAGCATATATCATTTTGATTAATGATGAAGTATCTCCACAGTTATAACGTGCATTATATATCTTTATATACAAAGAGAGATAGTGTTTGTACATGTGGCTTGCATGCAGAGATTGTAAGAAAGACTTTCTAAACACTGGATTATAAATATTAAATACTAATAACACAAAAGTCTTGGATATTTAAAAAAAATTTATTCAAACATGTTAACACATGTTACATTTTTAATCTTCCAATACAATGGTATTAGAAGGAAACCTAGGACGCATATACTGCATGTACGCATGAATTCGTTCCTCATACGGAGTAGCCCATGCAGTTGCGCAATCATGCCTGAAGTGAACCCATTGAGGCATAATGGGAGGCATCAGGTAACCCTCTGTCAATGCAACCTGGACGTAGTGATTATTATTTACGTACCCAATAGCAATAGCAACATGTTGATACGACGGTGGTGGAGGAGATCGAAGTGGAAAATACGTGAAGCTCTGTGCAGCACTTAAAATGTGTAATATCACATCGAACTTTGAAGCAATCAAGAGACCCATGTCGGGCATAGTCATCCAATGCTCAATCGGTGCTTCTCTATCTAATGTAAAGAAGTTCAGTGAGTTGTAAACACGAGTCCACTGGTCATCACTGCCAAATATTGCAACATACTGTGTCCTGAATATATGCAACTCTTCTATTAAGTTATACCGGATAGTTGCCCATGCATCTTTGTGAAGACCAAGACAAATAGCTATTGCCCGAAAGTCGTAATTTTCATCAGGTTTTACTCTTGTACATGCATAATGTAAGGATGAAGTATAGATGGAAACTGACGAACATAAGCATGTACAGAGTAATTGTAAGTAGAGGAGCAACTGTGTCTTGTTGGTTCCTGAAACTGGAAAATATCTGGCTCAACAAACTCAAATGTAGCCATATTAGCATGAGTGGATATGTTTCCCTGCTCTTCGAGTCAGGGCCTCCAAACGAATAACTGTGTCTGCTTGGTTCCCGAGAATGAGGGGAATCAGACTCAACGTACACTAATGCAAACGGATTAGCACGAGTATTTGATGCAACTTTTTTCTTCGAGGAGGGGCGTCCACGAGTGTTCGTCTTAACAACAGGTTCACGAATTAAAGTTGTTGATGGTGTGATTATCTCTCTCAACTTCCTTAAAAGACTGAATTTGCCATGCCTTGTTTGCCGCTTAAACTGTTTAGTGAACACTTGCAGATCGACGACACAATCGATGTCATTGTCTTGGAGAGACACACGCGGTGATAAGTCAAGTTTCCTCCAAAAATTATCTATGGAATTAATTGGTATGGGACGACCATCATTCAAATATATTGCTTGCTCGTGTGTACATGGTAGTCCATAGCTCGTACGAAGTTGACATCCGCATTTGTAGGAAACTTCTCTGGTATTCTTAGATCGCTCAAATTCCTTCAAAATCATATGCAATGCGTGAATTGAAACGAAACCACATAATTCTTGGAAGTGCGGCATATTGAATCGATGTTGGACGATAATTTTGCTCTACTCAATACTCACTTTGATAGCTATGTCCTGTGATTGGATGAAATGATGAATAAACGACAGTGATGTCACCAAATCTGACTGTGATGACTCCAAGTATCGTTTCAACTTGGCATACTGGCTCTCGACTCTATTAGTTGTTTGGTTTCCAAAATGCATGTAGTAACCGGTTTTCGTCCGGCCAAAATATTAATAAAAGAAAAATAAAGATATGAAATCTAAAATAAAAATTAAAGGAAGGAAAATGAAGTCCAAACTTGTGTCTTCGCTTAAAAGCCCGTGGACTCATAAATTCAAAATTTAAGGCCTAATTCCTAAATTTTGACCCAATTGTAAAAAAACAAAACCCTAGAAAATATCTAAAAAATAGGGGAATTAAATAAATAATAAATAAAAACCTTAAGAAAGAAAAGGTGGTGCCTTTATTAGGGTTTTGTAAAAGAATGGAAAAGACAAAAAAGGGTAGTCATCTTGGTTAAAAGAAGAGAAAAAGTAGGGGCAAAAAGGAAAATTGAAAGAGCTAGGGTTTTAGTGGGGAGATAGTTGCACAATATAAAGAGCACACCATAGGGTTTTAGAGGAAGGGAAAAAAGGCAGCAGTACAACACAAACAAAAGGGAGAGAGCAATAGAAAGTAGCCGCCGGAAAGAGAGAAAATCGGGGAGGAAAGAACAAAAACAGAGGAAAAAAGAAAAAGAAGGAAAAAACAGAGAGAGGGTAAAGGAGGAGAAATCGAGAGAGGTCTTTGTGTGAGGGAGAAAGGTTCCGCACAAAACATGAACGGAAAGCTAGATCGAAAGGAGTAAGATCGGGAAAGGCTGCAGTCAGGCACAGAAGAGAAGAAGAGAAGCAGAATCGGGAAAGGTAGTCATCTGCTTTGATTTACTTCTCCGCCATTTTCTGGTTCCACTTCTGCTTTTGTTGGACAAAGTCCCACATCTGTTAAAAACAGCAACAATATTCAGTTTATAAGGGGCAAGCCTTCCTCCCCTTAATAGGCCTTTTAGGGGGAGGGCCAAGGGCCCAACTTTATAAGATGGTATCGGAGCAGGCCGTTGTGCACTCATCCTCGATAAGAAGTCCACTTGTTGGGCCTTGGGCAGAGATACCCAGTCCACGAGTGCAAGGGGTGTTGGACAAAGTCCCACATCGGTTAAAAACAACAACAATATTCAGTTTATAAGGGGCAAGCCTTCCTCCCCTTAATAGGCCTTTTAGGGGGAGGGCCAAGGGCCCAACTTTAGAAGAGAGCTTCTGGTTCTATTTCAAAATAGTAGGATGCATATTTTAGTTTTGCCTATGGTTTTAATCTTCTAAAAGATGCACTGCTTGTTGTTTTGATTTGGTGCTATCTCGTGTATGCGTTTTTGATGCCCTGTTTCCTATTTCTCTAGATTCATGCGTGATATATTCATACCCGATGCTCCATGCCATTGTGATTATGTTCTTTTTCAGATTTGTTCTTAGATTCATTTTCGGATTCATTCTCTGGATTTTTCTTTAGTGTTCTTGGCCTCTATTCCCATTTCGAGTTTGCTGTGCTGGTTCTATGTTGATGAGTGACTGAGATTTTGACTTCTGTATTTGAGACTCTATGTCTGGATTTTGCCTTTTGTGTTTTGTGTATGCATATAGTGGTTTCTACATATACGGGTTCATATTTGTTTGTATGTATATATATGTAGCGTGTTTGTATATATGTGTACAGTATATGGTGTGTATATATATATAGTGTATGTGTATATATATATATAGTATGTATATGTGTGCAGGGTGTGTGTATATATGTGTGCAGTACAGTGCGTATGTATATGTACAGTGTGTGTATGTGGGTATAAATACCGTAGGTTTGTGTGTATACATTGAATGTGTTCGTATATGTATATGTGTGTACACCTATGGGTAAATGTGTATATTTGTACATGTGTTTATATAGGTATAGGTAGGTATACATGGTTTGGAGATGAATATGTGTATGATGTTATCATATATGTTTATATGTGTATGTGAATCTTTAAATATGGGCTTGGTTTGATATTATGTTTGGCTATCCATTTGACCCCATTTTTTTTGTGTTTGCTTGTTGGACTTGGGTCGAGTGATACCACTTGGGCCAAGAAGCAATTTAGAGGACTTGGGCTAAAAGACATACATGGAGGAATTGGGTTGGATTTGAGCATTGGCCTTCATGGGTTATATTTGTATTATATTTGTATATGTTTTTTTTTATTATTTTTAGTTTGTATATAATTGTAAAGTGTAACATTTGTAATAGTGTAGTAAAAAATAGTGAAAATGCATACATGATATTCTAGGATGCTAGAAGCATATAGAAATTAAGAAATGATTTTTGTGAATGATGATTCCATTAGAATGCATGCTTAGGACTTTCAATTCTCACATTATGCCATGATCCATAGATGTATGCTAGGCCATGTTATTATGCCATGATGCCTTAGATGCATGCTAGGATTGTTTGAATGCCATGAAAATAAATGAAACATGTTAGTCATTAGAATTAATCCAAGCCGTCTCACTTTAATAAACACACCAATATCAAATTATGGAATCCTTATGTTTTGTTTAAATACCAAGGAACATTCAAGATATTGGGGTTCCATTGGCATTCATCCAAAACATTTGGATTTCGTGGACCCGGAAAGCAAATATGTTTTTAAGAATTTATTTAGGGACTCAAAAGTGGGTTTAAAGATATTTAGCCCATTCAATGAGCCATAAATGAATTCTTTCTTTTCTCATGAAGAATATAATTGTGAGTAAGGCTTGAATTGAACCTTTTTGATTGTGGGCCTTTTTGGTGAATCAACCAAGTTCCCAAAAAACTCTTCTCCAAAACCATCAAAACCCGTTCCCATGTTCTTATCCAAATAGTCTCTTTTCCAAATCATCAAGAACATCAAAACCCACTCCGATTTGGATTTTTCATCCAAGACCAAGTTAAATATTTTTGGCCAAGCCGGGAATGGCCATAGTGATCCCGTGCACCCTTTTTTATCAAACACCACTTCAAGTGGAATTTTTCATTAAGCATTTTTGGCCAAGCCGGGAATGGCCATAGTGATCCCGTGCACCCTCTTTTATCAAAGACCACTTCAAGTGGAGTTTCTTATTAAATATTTTTGGCCAAGCCGGGAATGACCATAGTGATCCCATGCACCCTCTTTTATCAAAGACCACTTCAAGTGGAGTTTCTTATTAAATACTTTTGGCCAAGCCGGGAATGGCCATAGTGATCCCGTGCACCCTTTTTTATCAAACACCACTTCAAGTGGAATTTTTTATTAAATATTTTTGGCCAAGCCGGGAATGGCCATAGTGATCCCGTGCACCTTTTTTTTTTATCAAAAACCACTTCAAGCGGAATTTTTCATTAAACATTTTTTGCCAAGCCGGGAATGGCCATAGTGATCCCGTGCACCTTTTTTCTTTTTTTTTATCAAAACCCATAGAAATAAGATTTTAAAAAACAAATCTTGGTCTAACATTAATAGAACATTTCCACCCATTTGATAATATATGATTTTCTGGGCATATGGAAAAATCATTAAAACATTTGGGACATATAATCATTCCTCAAAACAAATTAGAGCCAAATAGGAGTGAAGGTAACTGTTTTCGGGAGTTGTGGGATGCCTAACACCTTCCCCATGCTCAATAGACCCCCTTACCCACTTTTCTCGTAGACCAAAATGGATGTCCAATTGCATGCTAAAAATCAATTGGTGGCGACTTCATTGTTTTTTCATGCCGGTTGCTTCAATGCATATATTTGTCGGTCCATGCGAATACAAACATCTCCTTATACGATGCCAACCATACATCCTTAAGATAATTAATAATACCTGGAAAGTTTTGAAACACTATCTCAAGGTCCACCAAATTGCACACATACGCATTCTCAGTTTCAGATTCCAGCAACTTAGTCCACATTTTGTAGAATGTATTCCAAGTTTTGTTGTATGTTATTGATGACCTGTATATGCTCAAAAATACTCCTATAGATGTGCCATTTACAAAGTAATTTCTTAGCATCAGGAAATACCTAGGCAGATGCATTCATCAAGGTCAACTCTCTGTCGGTGACAATAATTCGTGGACCAGTGCATCCATCCATTCTTGATTGCAGACACCTTAAAGCCCAAGTATAATTGAACACTTTTTCTGAGTGCAGGAACACGAATGCTATGCAAAATGTCATATTAGTTGCAGTCATGCCGACAATCTCAAGGAGAGGCATCCTATACCTGTTTGTTTTATATGTTGCGTCCATCAATAACATGTGCGGGAATGCACGCCATCCCTCTAATGATCCTGGATGTGCGAAGAATAAATATTCAAGCTCATTGGTTACAACATTTGTTTGACTCTCGAAAATGTATCCTTCACATTGTAGGAATGACATGACAACTTGCATCTGGGTTTTACCGGCTTTCTCTGCAGTTTGAAATTTCTGGCGTGCATTATATACAGTCTTAATGGTAGACACGTTGTCCGGATTCTGCTTCTTCAACGATGTCAAAATATCTCGTGGCTTCACATTTTTCGTAGATAGATGTACCATGAACTGGGTTTCGAATTTAGAGAGCCGACCGGGGTATGGATGTCCCTCCATATACATTGCAGGAGCATGATTATGTGTTCTACATACCACCCTTACCATCCAGTCATCCCCTGTTCGCATTTTCACCCCTTTCAATCTGAAAGGACAATCAATTTTTTTGTGCCTGTAACCTTTGTGGAGGTTTTCTTGTTTCTGTACGTGCCACCGTGATCACATTGGAACAACAGTCTAGGACTCTTCCCGATTAGACTAGTCTCTGACCTTTTAATGACAATGATATATCCTAAACTGCGTCTAGTATTTTGAATCCAACAACAAGAGATTGGCGTGAATTGAATACCTAAAAATGGATTAATTATGTTAGAAATTAATAATTTTTTTATTACAAATTGATATAATAAAACATATATTAATTGAGTTAAATATCATACCATGTCGGTGGAAAATTCGTCCACAATTTCATCAATATTTTCGTCTTTTTGTTTTATTTCGTGTCCAAGAATATCATCCTGAGAACAATAGACATTCACTTGAGCATCTACAATTAATGAAAAAGAATTTCCTAAAACAATTAAAAGTTGTATATTTACCTGATCACTTGAACCACTTGACAATCAAAGATCATTGACCCAAATCCTCAATTGATCTAAATTCATATTTTATGTTGGTATGTATATTATCAAGAACAACCATATATATGTATATATAGATTAATGGTATTAACCTTGAAGTTGTTGATGGAACTAAAGAGTTACACCCTTTTACAGAGAATATATTCTCTGCAACTAAAGAGTTACTTTTTTTTTATAGAGAATATATTCTCTGCAACTAAAGAGTAACACACTTTATGATGTTACTTCACACATTAGCACGACACGTCATACATGATGTTACTGTTTTGGTTAATTTTTGACATAATGGTCATTGGTTTGTGCAGACATGGGTCCCACGTGAGCAAGGGTGGAACTGGGGGGGACTGCACTGGGCTACAGCCTAGTGCAGATTTTTTTTTTTTAAAAAAATATACTTATACATATATATATATACATAAATAGATATATGTAAATAGAGGCTAGGCCCATTAATCATGCTCTTTCTTATTATACAAGTTATGAGTTAATAAACTAAGGCCCACTATTAATTTCTCTCCCAATTCTTAATAAACTAAGGCCCATGAATGATAATCCATGACCATCTAAGAAGGCCTTCAGCCCTTCACAATAACTTGATTCACCTCTTCCGAAGTGGCTCTTGAGTCTTCGAGAATTCGACTCTTTCCACAATAGCTTGCTTGTGCCGTGCGAGATTCAACTCTTTCCACTTCCACCCTCTATAGTGCGGCTCTGCTCATCCTAATTCCTATGCTCCTGCTTATATAAGGTTGGTATAACTTATAAGGGTTTGAATGGTGGTATTCCACTTGTAGCCCATTAGCCCCTAATTGTATTTTTTTTATGCTCAATCGTGACAATTTTTTATTATAATGGTTGCAGCTTGCAACGTCCTTTATTGCTCATATTTGCTCATAGTGAAGTGGCCGACAAAGATATCATCACCTTGTAAAAAGGTTAGAGTTCTTGTTAATCTCAGGCATGTGGGTGACATGTCATTTGTTTTAATTTGGAATAGAGTTTTTCTTTAATCCCAGGCATGTGGGCGACATGCCATTTGTTTTAATTTTCCTTAGATAACTAAAATTGTTCTACTTACTTAGGTTATAAACATAATGGCCATCATCAAGCACCACCTAAAAGAGGGAAAACTCTATTTTCCTTCTTTAAAAAGAAAGATGGTATTCCTGATGATCAACAAAATGCAGCAGCACAAACTTCAATTCCTAATTTGCGCACTTCTGAAACTGTTGTGGTTGAAAGTTCAATTCCTAATGTGCACACCATAGACACGATTTTTTTTCAACGAGATCCAGACTTACGTATCCCAATTAGTGATTATCCAGTTAATCAATGAGATGAGATTAGACGTAAATATCTAAATGCAGGGCCTTTTCAACCAAAACTTTCTAAGTATCCTTGGATAGAAGTTGGGGACCAGCATCACCGATTTAAGTATGCTTGGTACAAATAATTTCCATGGTTGGAGTATTCTCCTTCTAAGGATAAAGCGTATTGTTTTCCGTGTTTCATTATTGAGACTAAAAGTAGCTCTGCTTTAGTTAATGAAGGGTTCAACAATTGGAAGAGAGTTAACAACGGAGAGAAATGTGTATTTCTTGTTCATGTTGGAAGTGTATCTTCGTCACATAACAATTGTGTGAGATGTGTCCAGGATTTGATGAAACCAACCCAACGTATTGACAAGGTAATGAATGCACAATCAAAGGAGGATGTCATGAAGAATAGGTTGCGCCTAAAGACAGCAATTCAGAGTATTCGTTGGCTTGCATTTCAGGGATGTGCTTTTAGAGGCCATGATCAATCCCCTCATTCATTAAATCGAGGGAATTTTATTGAAATGGTAAAGATGATGGCTACTTTAAATGAGGATATTGCAAAGGTGGTATTGGAGAATGCCCCTCAAAATGCAACATATACAAGTCCAAAAATACAAAAGGAAATCTTGCACCTTCTTGCTAACAAAGTGAGAATGGTGATTCGTGAGGAAATTGGAGATGCAAGTTATTGTATTCTTGTTGATGAAGCACAAGATGCTGCTAAAAGAGAGCAAATGGCAATTGTGTTAAGATTTGTCAATCGCGCGGGCATTCTAATTGAGCGCTTTTTTGATATTGTTGGTGTTAGTGATACTGCAGCAATTACTCTGAAAAATGAAATCTCTGTTATTCTTACAAGGTACAATCTCTTGTCACTTTGAGCTCTACAATCTTCAACTATTAATGTTTCAATTATAGCATTACTTTGAGCTTACTAATATTCTTACAAGGTACAATCTCCAAGTTCAAATGATGCGTGGTCAAAGGTATGGCGGTGCTAGCAATATGCGGGGTGCTTGGAATGGACTTCAAGCATTGTTTCTCAAAGATTGTCCATATGCATATTATGTTCATTGTTTTGCCCATCGACTGCAACTAGCATTAGTGGCAACAGCTAAGGAGATGCCTTGCATTTGACAATTCTTTTCACATTTGACTTCCGTTGTTAATCTTGTGGGTTCTTCTCCTAAACGCATTAGTGAGTTACAATCTACTCAACGGGATGAGATTACTCTCATGTTGGCTACTGGAGAAAGACAGTTTGGTAGAGGAGCTAATCAAATGAGTGCACTTCATCGAGCTGGAGCCACTCGTTGGAGCTCTCACTATGACTCTGTTAGGAGCTTGATAGAAATGTATGGTGCATCATGTAAAGTTCTTGAACATCTCAGTAACGATGGGGCAATTGGATCTATACGTGGGGAAGCTAGTGGTGTTTATGCTGCAATTATGACCTTTGAGTTCATATTTCTCTCGCATTTGATTGATAAAATCATGGGAATCACAGATTTACTTTGCCAAGCTCTACAACGTAAATCCTTGGATATCTTGAATGCCTTGAGATTAGTTCAACAACGAAAGCTCTCCTTTCCAGATTTAGACAAGATGAGTGGGATACATTTTTTGAGAAAGTGAAGTTATTTTGAGAAAGTGAAGTTATTTTGTACCAAACATGACATTGATATTCCTGATGTGGGTGGTCGTTATAGAGTGCGTCGTTCGTTCATGTCAACGACAAGATCCTATTACAATCGAACACCATTATCACTTTGATGTCTTCAATGAGGTAATTGATTTTCAATTGATGGAGTTAAATAGTAGATTCAACGAGAAATCAGTGAAACTTCTTACTCTAAGCTCTGCTTTGGATCCGAGTGATTCCTTCAAAGCATTTAAAATTGAAGACATATGCAATCTTGCAAGCAAATTTTATACTCAAGATTTCAGTTCACAAGAAATCCATGCTTTGAGATGTGAGTTGGAGCATTATCAGTATGATGTAATACTTGATCCTGAGTTTCAAAGGGTTTCCACACTTTCTGAATTATGTCACAACTAGTTACGTCAAGAAAGTCACAGAACTATTATCTGACTGAGAGATTGATTCGTCTAGTATTAACTCTTCCCGTTTCGACGGCGACTACAGAACGGGCATTTTCAGCTATGAAGCATGTTAAGACAGCCATTCGTAACAAAATGGATGATGAATTTCTTGCAGATTGCATGGTTCTTTACATTGAACGAGAACTTGCTGAGAAAGTCAATTTAGATTTTGTAATAGATGATTTTTATTCCTTGAAGTCTCGTCGAACACAACTTCAATAGATATTATCTCACCTTGTGTAAGGCATTTTGTTTCATCAACTTTAATAGTGTATTTATGCTAATGTTTTACAGTTATTTTATGCGTTAAATAGGAGTAATGTCGTAGATAACTCTAAAAAAATTTCCGGGGACGCTGCCCCCGGACCCCATCAACTTCTAGTAGCCCCCAACTCCAATTCCTGGTTCCGCCCTTGCACGTGAGTGAGTTTATGAAGTCACAAGTATAATCCATCAATCATAAGTAATAGACTAGGGTGGGTTTGTATAGCAACACCATTTTTCTTCATTGGAACTCTTCGCTGCATCTTTGTGTACGTATGTATTAGTAAGACAAGATACATAAGAAAGCAACTGCTGGCTAAAGTACGATGTCTGTAGTTGTTTGTTTTTCCAAACAACTATGGCATGTGTATTATTCAAGAAAATAAGAGCGCCTGTATTTTTTCACTCCTAC
Source organism: Tripterygium wilfordii (assembly GCF_013401445.1). Taxonomy (NCBI): domain Eukaryota; kingdom Viridiplantae; phylum Streptophyta; class Magnoliopsida; order Celastrales; family Celastraceae; genus Tripterygium; species Tripterygium wilfordii. Next base: position 8,186,448 of record NC_052247.1, read on the forward strand.
AAGATCCTCTCACAAAAAAGAACCCAATTCCAACTTCTGTCTCTCTTTTCCTTATCAATCGGAAATATTCATGCCAATCCAAACGAAGAATCAGTTCCCTCCTTCTCCTCCCGTCTTCTCTCGAAAACCCACTTGGTTCCTGTGAATTTGGAGAAATCATCGCCTTGTGGTCGAAATCCATGTGGGGAGATAATCTCATCAAACAAGACTATCACTAGCTATGTTAGATCCGGAGATCTAGACTCTGCCCTTCAATTTTTCAATGGCATGGCCGTCAAAACTACGGTTACGTGGAACTCAATTCTTACTGGGTACTCCAAAAGGCCTGGGAAAGTGACACAGGCCCGCGAGCTGTTTGACAAAATACCTCAACCAGACACGGTGTCCTACAATATTATGCTATCTTGTTATATTCACAATCATGACATTGATATTGCATGGGATTTTTTTCTTTTGATTCCCATTAAGGACATAGCGTCTTGGAATACCATGATTTCGGGGTATGCCAGGAAGGGGATGATGGCCAAAGCACATGAGTTGTTTTTTGAAATGCCAGAGAAAAATAGTGTTTCATGGAGTGCAATGATTTCAGGTTATGTGGAATGTGGGAACTTGGACTCAGCCCTGGAGTTATTTAAGGCTGCCCCAGTTAAAAGTGTGGTGGCATGGACAGCAGTGATTACTGGGTATATGAAGTTTGGGCTAGTTGAATTGGCAGAGAAGCTGTTTTGGGAGATGAAAGTAAAGAATTTGGTCACTTGGAATGCTATGATAGCTGGTTACATTGACAACTGTAGAGCGGAAGATGGCTTGAAGCTTTTTAAAGTGATGCTAGGATTTTGCATCAGGCCTAATCCATCAAGCTTGAGCAGTGTTTTGCTGGGTTGCAGTCAATTATCTGCATTGCAGCTGGGCAGACAAGTTCATCAGCTAGTTTGTAAATTTTCTATATGTGATGATACGACAGCCAGCACTTCATTGATTAGCATGTATTGTAAGTGTGGAGATCTTGAGGATGCTTGGAAATTGTTCCTTGAGACTCCAGGAAAGGATGTTGTCACTTGGAATGCGATGATATCTGGGTGTGCTCAACATGGGGAAGGTGAGAAAGCTCTACATTTGTTTGAAAAGATGAGGGTAGATGGTATAAAACCAGATTGGGTTACATTTATTGCGGTTTTGTTGGCTTGCAGCCATGCAGGATTGGTAGACCTTGGCAAGCGATTATTTGATTCTATGGTAAGGGATTATGGAGTTGATGCCAAGCCTGATCACTATACGTGCCTGGTTGACCTTCTTGGCCGAGCTGGCAAGCTGATTGAGGCTGTAGATTTGATAAAGAAAATGCCTTTCAATCCTCATTCTGCCATATTCGGAACACTTTTGGGAGCATGTCGGATCCACAAAAACCTAGAAGTGGCAGAGTTTGCTGCCAAGAACTTGCTTAAACTGGATCCAACGAGTGCAGCATGTTATGTTCAACTTGCTAATGTTTATGCAGCAATGAAGAGATGGGATAATGTCAGCGGCATTCGGAGATCAATGAAAGACAATAAGGTGATAAAGACCCCAGGATATAGTTGGGTTGAGGTAAAAAGTGTGGTCCATCAGTTCAGATCTGGTGATAGGATGCACCCAGAACTGGCCTCTATTTATGAAAAACTAAGGGAATTGGAAAAGAAAATGAAGTTAGCAGGCTATGTGCCAGATCTCGACTTTGCATTGCATGACGTGGAAGGAGAACTGAAAGAGCAGCTGCTGTTATCACACAGTGAGAAACTGGCCATTGCTTTTGGGCTCATGAAAGTGCCTTTAGGGACTCCAATTCGCGTGTTCAAAAACTTGAGAGTATGTGGGGATTGCCATCATGCTACGAAGTATATATCAGCAATTGAAAATAGGGAAATCATTGTCAGAGACACCACAAGGTTTCATCACTTTAAGGACGGAATTTGCTCTTGCAAAGATTACTGGTAATCTTGCTGAAATGAAGTTCCATGAGAACTAGTAATGGTTTCTGCCATCGCCATCGAACGTCATCAGAACTTGACATGTAGGAAAAGGTTAAATGAGGGTTGAGTCTTCATCCATCTTGTTTGAGTTGATCGGCTGGCTGAAAAATATGGAGCACCTAGCATTTCACAATTACATAATCCTTTTCAGGAATTCTTGGGTGTTAGTAGGAGCAAGCAGGCTGAGTTAGAGGTGGCTAGTTTCCTCCTACGAACATGCATTGACCATGATCTGGATCCAATGCATAAAGCTGATTCTTCTATTGGATGTGATTCAACCATGTTGCTGGAGGTTCACCAGGAGCGGATCGTGGGAAATATATTACCTGGTTCATCCGCCAACACCATTATACTGTCGAACTCATGATTGAACCGAGGATAGCTGGGAGTTTTAATAAATTGTTTCTTTTAATCATCAACTGAATAGTCAATATCATCAACCATGCATAATGAACCTTGCGGTAAGAGAATAAGGGTGAAATTCTGCAAACTCATTAATATGACTGATTTGTACAAATGTTACTTAAAATCAAATAAATTTAAAAGAATTGAAGTTTTGACAATGTGTTGAATTAACAACACAGAATTTCATTACAATAATCTTCTTCACATCTGAGCCAATTTGAAAACTAGTTTTACAATGCCACAAAGAAACAGAACCAAACATCAGAACCCCCCAATAAGGCTAATTCTTTCTTCAAGAAGAGCAGCAGCCAGACTTCTGGTTAACCGGCTGTCCTCGAATCTGCACTGTTGGAGGCCTGGCATTGTTCATGGACGGTTGGCTTGCCATCCTGCAAGAAGACCAAATAATCAATAATCTCTAAATTCATTCATGGACTTCATCAACACATCTATTTATTTTTTCAATGCAACTTCATCAACAGATTTTTTTAAAAAGAAGTATATATCAGCACAAGGAACAAAAGGTGCTCAGCCTAGCAGCATGACACGCTCTTCCTCTAGCTCAAGTGCAGGGCAGTACTACAGAAAATATGTACCTATTCTTGATCTCAGCAGACATGGCCATGAAAGCCTGTTCGACATTGGTGGCATTTTTTGCACTTGCTTCCATAAAAGGGATCCCAATTTCATCGGCAAATGCCTAGACAAGGGAAAGAACTCAAAGAATAAAAATTCTGAATGCATGTATTAAATGGGAGAGCACTACTTCACCTCAGCAAAATAGGCTAAATGGGATGGGAACCATAAACATTACCTTTGCCGTCTCATAGGAGACAACTTTGTTTGCTGTGAGGTCACACTTGTTCCCAACCAAAAGCTTGTTAACATTTTCACTTGCATAGCGATCAATTTCATTCAACCATTGCTTAACATTATTGAAGCTCTCTTGATCCGTGACATCATAAACAACCTGACAGGAGAGCCACCAGATAAAAAACCAATCTTCACGATAAATCAATACATGGACAATGCATGCACACACCCAAAAAAGACGAGAGAAATTGCAGTACTTACGATGATGCCATGAGCACCACGATAGTAGCTGCTCGTGATTGTTCTAAAACGTTCTTGGCCAGCCGTATCCCACTAAATACCCAGTAATGTAAGGAAAAAATATCAGCAACAAATACTAGCCAAGACAGATAAATTAGAAGTTCTATGGCTGACAAAAAAAAGTGCTAAAAAATATCAAATTCAAAATATATTATAAACGGTAGATGTCAAATGACAGAGACTATTAATATCCTGGCACAAAACTCCTCTGATATTTCTAGATAAGATACTTCCACTCTTTGAGATTCTTCAATATCCCATAATCATAGCCCCAAAAAACACTACTGCGGTACTGCTGAAGGTAAAGTTAATCCTTGAAATATGAAGCAAAAGATAACAAATTCAAAAACTTACAATTTGGAGTTTAATGGTCTTTCCATCTTGTTCCACGGTGCGGATTTTCTACATAATAGAATGCAATACAAATTATACAATGACTTTTTGTCATTTTCTATACGTAGAAATTAATCTCCATCCAATAATGGAGAGAAAAGACGACGTCAGAAAAATGGGGAATGATGACTTACAAAGTCAACTCCAATGGTACTGATGTAACTCTCAAGATATGAATCATCCTGATAAACAAAGAGAACGACAATAAGAATGAAAGAAACAATATCTGCTTAAATTGTCTTATTCTTCGCAAGGCAACAAGAGAACACAGACCAAAAATCAATCATCAACTTTGTAATGACATAAAATATACAATACCTCAGGAGACTAGAGAGCAATAATGTGGCAGCAGGGAGGAAATATTATGGCTATTGCTTGTATGAAGTTAGGAATTTACAACTTCATAACAAAAAAAGGGAAAAATTATGGGTCTTTAATTTTTCAGTTAGGCAAAGCCTCGAGTACTAATTCTGAAATCTAGTAGGAACATGTCGAGCCAGGTTAGTCCATCTTGGTGCAACCACGACGTCATTAAAGGTAGAGTTCAGAAAAGGTTAGTTACTTAGTTTAACAGAAAATTATTCAGTAACAATATTAAATTTTCCTATTGGCCAAATTTCTATTGTATGTATTCTATGGAAAGACTAAAGCATGTTATACTTTTACAAGTTGATGCGATTGCACCCACCAAAGTCACAATCACAAATACACGAGTTTCAGTTGCACAAATGTAAATAACTAAATACTTTCTGCATATGACTACTAGCATTGTAAGATATTCCTTAGTAGAAACAGGAAAGAATACTAAGAACTTACAGCAAACCTCAGAAGTAGACATGATTTTCCGACACCAGAGTCTCCGATAAGCAAAAGCTTGAACAAATAATCACTGAAAATAACAGAACAAAGAATATTAAATGCATGCTCATACAAGGGATGAACGTATATTCAAATCATAAAAAATACCAACTTGCCACACACAGGGTATTCACTATTCAGGCACATCACATCCTACATCACAAAAACAGGGGTGGATCGCATGCAATTCTTTTGACTTAATAAGCATATACGGAAAATACATTAACTTAGATGATTATGTAAGACCTCACACATACTTCAACTACAATAAACCCATTTCATGCCTCTGAGATGACCAAAGTAAAAAAGAAACACAGCAACTTTGTGAAATGAATAATTTATTTGACACTGCAGTCTCAAAATTTTTTAGCAGCCAAAAATGATTACAAAAAGGAAGCCCATAAAGCTTGTCTAGTAACAACGGATATTAAAACATGCCTAATAAATTCTTGATTCATCAATTGCTTTGTGACAATCGATACAATACTCCAAGATTACAACTTAACAGCCTATATGAATTAATAAGCAAAATCAACAAAATATAAAACTAACAATAAAATCTGAAAAATCTGCTCGCACTGCCTAGCCTTCATGGTGCCGATTCAAAGACGAACTAGCCAAATTCAAACAAATGTTGTTTAAGAGACAAAAGCTGGTCGATAGATCCATGTAATGATAAAACCGCCAAGATCTAAAAAACGAAGGCAATTTGGACCATATCAAGGTTCGAATCCTAAAGTCAAAAGACAGAAACGTCAAAATGACCAAATCAAAGAGCAGAAACAAAAACACGAAGTGGTAAAAACAAGATATGCAAATTAAAAATAACGGGTCCGCGCTAACTGTGATAAACTCATAAAAAGGGAAGCAAAACGATCCATATATTCAAAGGACTTAAAGAGATTCCACAGAAAATTGGAACTTACTATTCAGGATTCATGATTACGTCGCTCACAGATCGAAGGAAACGCGAGAGCTACGAAGTTAGATGTCGGAGAGCGAATAGATATTCCAGCGGGATACTGACCGGCACCGTGATCGTCGGAGAAAGAGAGGATTGGAAGACGAAATCGAGAGAGGAAGGAAAGGAAGTTGGGGTGCGTGTTGTTTTGTGAAGGACCCGATTTGTCGTGATTGTTTTACATGGCCAACTGGAGATGGTGACCGCCACGTGTAATGAATGCAATCTGGTTCAAATTACGAAACTGGGCATCCTCCCTCTATTCTTATTCTTCATGACCCCCCCACATCCCCCCCCCCCCCGGTGAGGACGATATTTTTAATTTTTTCTTGCAATCCATTTTTTAAATGGAAGAAAATGATAGTATAGTTATAAACTCAATGCATGTCTATTATGAATCACCAATCTATGGTTAATAAGTGATAATTGTAGACACATATATTTGGAAATACATGAATTAAAAGTGATGACTAGATAAGTCGAGTAAATATTACTTTTGGTCATCGAGAGAGTGGTTACAACTGTTACAACTCAGTCACTTAAAAATGAAATGGTCATTGGCAAGATGAGTCGTTCCATAGTGAATTTTTGTGTATTTTTGGTTAGTCGATGTGTTTTATTAACTGACAGTTGCTTACATGTAAATTTTCGGTAATTTGTTTTAAACACATGACACAATAAGATCATGATAAATGTGAAGACCAAACAAGTTTGACTTTTAGGTCAAATCTAAATTTTTTTTATGTGTATCAAAATAGTCACTAATGACACTTACACCATACCACAACTTAAAAACTCAATCAGTGACCCTAAGTCAAACATTGTACCAGAACTCAAACGCACTTCAAATACCATACCGAACAAGAGATGGTCCGTTCGTTCGGCATTGTTGCGGAGCAACTCATTATTCTTGCTTCCTCGAGTAGAAAACTTGAGTGTAAGATCGTTCCACGAGGTACACCTCAAGGACCCTAAAGCTCTCGTTTTCTACCAGTGCAAATCTAGAACAACAACCTCTTGATCTATAGTCTGATTAACTGATATGCTTGCATAACCAAGCAATCGATTACCAAACAATTGAGAAGTTAGTCCGGTTTTGCACGTTTGTTAAGAATTGCAAAATGTTCAGTTTGCTTATTATCGATGCAATTTCTGCACGACCCACACGTTAGCAGTTGGGGTCCAAGTTGTATCGTAGATGGTGAATCTCCAACCTACAAGAATGAGAACAGGCAGCCCTTCGTGGCCTGGGGACACTTCGACACTTAAGCCAGTATTCTTCAGAGAGAGAAATCAAAGTAGTAAATTTTCAGTGCGTACTCAATCCAAGTTTCATCTTTCCTTTATAGGCACTCTGAGTCGTCTGTTGGAATTTTCATATCCCTGATAGTTAGGTATGTTGAGATGAAATGTGATTTGATCTCGACTTTGAGACTGTTACGCTAAGAGGATTCGTCATATGAAGTCTAGTTTGAAATTTGAATTTAAATCCTCCATGGGTTGATGCTAGGAAGTTTCTAAGTGAATTCTTCCCTCTTTCGATTGAATCTAGGTACGTGGTTTCTCAGGACATGCATGGTTGTTGGTATTACATGGTTGTTGGGTTCTCGTATTGCTTGAGTTGACTTACTAGTTCGACTCATCTTTGAATTATCTCTAGGAAGTTATTTCCTCTGTATGTCACCTATGTACGTGGTTTTTTAGGACATGCATGGTTGTTGGTATTACTGTAGATTCTAAAATCTACAATCAACTTGTTATTGTCCATCGAGACTTATGACAATCCTGTAAGATCAAGGGAAGGTTGACTTTCAAACTTGGACACCGGTGTGGTGTCGGCCGAACAAGCTCCGAAGGTCAAGTCAGTCAACAATGAGAGATATTCAAGTGAGAGAAGTGAATGACTTTTAGAGAGAGATATATATATACAAGGTAGTTGAGAGAGTAAATGAGGAGGGATCCTTCTCTATTTATAGTGTTCCAAATCGAGTGGTCAGCACGTGTTGACCGTAAAAACGGCCTTCTTCGTTGGGCCGTAATTGGACCTGTGGCCCAATCTAGTACTTATATGATATCGTGGGCCTTGAGATGCCTTATCTTGCACCCAATCCAGACGTGGGCCTTGGGCTTCACTTAGACTTTGGCCAGATAAGCCTTCGGATGCATATCTGGGCCGATCAAACCAGGGTCTTCGTTGGACACTTCAACATATGTTCAAATATTTCGGGTCAATGGTTTTTGCCCCATACAATTACATGGTTGTTGGGTTCTCGTATTGCCTGACTTGAGTTACTAATTCGACTCATCTTTGAATTATCTCTAGAAAGTTATTTCCTCTATATGTCACCTATCATGCTGGGTAGACAGATCATTTTTTATTCATCCACACTTATATATCTCTTATGTCGATTCTCTCGTTTGCTACCGAAGTTGTAATTAAGCATCGCTGCTCAATGCTCTCATTTGCTCATTCTCCATTACAGGATTTTATTTTGTGAACCCATATTATAATGTCAGGGTGAGTATTTCTTTCAGAATTTTATCACGCCTACTCACAGCCATTTCAGATTTAGTCACGGCTTGTCTATTCAGTCATTTCAGATTTCGTAATACGACATAGCACAACCAGTATCAATGTATTTATAGCTCTTGCGAAACTCATTAAGGTTTCTATACAAAGAATTACAGTAAGTACACAAGCTGGAGGTCCGAGACAGAGTGGGAGCCTTCACCCAGGTGGAGGGTACAAGTATCTGAGTCTTACTAATACCAAGATAATGAAATTCACAAGTTTTACGACGCCTGTAGAGGCTTACAATCAAAATTTGTATGCTCTAACATTGTTCCAATCCTAACAAGCTTAGGTACGATAAAGTTGTTGCGAACAGAACAAATTACCGGGTTCTCCCACTGCAAAAGTGATCCAACAAGATTTGCCCGTATGGTTAATGGGAAGACACGGAACCATCTCTCTCTTTCATATGATCTGAGAGCCGCTTCTAAAGCGGCAGGTTCAGATTTGAATGCCTTTGCAAGCTTTCTAGCCAGAACTACTGCATCTTCCAGAGCACAACATGCGCCTTGCCCAAGGTTGGGCGTCATTGGGTGCCATGCATCTCCAACCAGCACAGCTTTGCCTGTCGAAGCAGGAGGGCTTATTGCTGGCCACAGCCAACGGTCCACCAAGGGAGTTCTTATAATTGTTTCATCTGGCGTGAGATCTATTAAATTCAACAGTTCAGAAGGCCAGTTTCTGACGAGTTCTTTAGCTTGCTTCTTCAACACGGATGGATCACTAATTCTGGGACCTGCAATAAGACATCGACGAGTGTTTTTTCACATTTTCTTTCCACAAAGACCTTGAGATAACTATTCAGTATCTAATATGAGTGTACTAATTTAGTAATTTTCCAAGACATGAAAGTATTAAATTGAGGCTGCCAAGTGCCAACCCAATGAAGGCTAAGTTAGATGGGGATGAATCTTTCCTGATAAAGGCCCAGATTTGGCTCCTTACGTTTGTCTGGTGTTTGAAAAAGGGAAGAAAAAAAAATCCCTCTTCATCCATTTATAGAATGATAATAGACCTGGAGATGAACTGTTGAAGCAGATGAACCAGTAGACTTTTGTGGGAGAAACAGGAACATATCCAGCGCGCAATCCTCTTCCATAGATGTAATTCACTTTTGGTTCAAGTGACTGGCCATCAGGGAAATATCCAAGTCCCCGAAAAGCACAATGGCCAACATACTTTGGCTCAGAGAAACCCATCCATTTAGCAACTGGAGACCGAATCCCATCACAGCCGATAACAATCTAGTCAAGAATGCCAAAATTGTGATGATAAAACCCAAAAATTAAACTAATAATCTTATTTGGCAACTGAATATAATATAATTGACACACTTACGTGAATAATAGATGATGTCAAAGGTAAAAGAGTAACAGACGAGTAGGTAGAGAAAGGGATAGCAGTTTGATTTAAACAATGAGGTGGGTATAAAGGCAGTGAAAGATATTCTAAAACTCACGTCGGCATGAGGCATGCCTCTACAACAAAATAGGCCAAGCAAACTTAGTCAAGTTCACTAACCGTTGCAAGTAATTGCCTTCCATCCTCAAAGTCCAAAAGAGCATCACCATTTTCACTTCTTCCAATCTTTTCCAACTTTGATGAGAACTGAACTGCCCCAGGCGGCAACTCATTTGCAAGAGTTTCCAAAAGTATTCTCCTCTCGACGGCGCGCACCTCTTGGCTGTTCGAAATATAAATTATCAAAAAATTGGGGATATAAAAAAAATCAAACTCATACAATCTTGAATACATGAGATGCAATACCTTTCATCTTCATCCTTGAATGTGAAGGAGCGCAGCTCCCTTCCATCTTCTGACTTCACCGTCATCCTGCACAGCTGATATGAGGAGCACGTTCAGAAAGGCAGTAAAATGATTTACTTGAAACCCCCACTCCCACGAAAGTATTGATTCTCTTTGTCTTCCACACATTAAGTTTACTTCACCTTGTCATGTTAAGAAAATTGTAAGAAATAAAATTTTCTTAATTCATTTGTGGAATCTGAATGACAAACACAATTTATTGAACGGCATAATTGAAAGACCAAATTGAGGAAAATAACATATGGATTATGAGGACGTGGAAACTCTTTAAGGCAAGGCCATACTAGACCCACTCCTGTAGTGTAAACCCCAGATTTTCGGATTTAAATCTCCAATTTTATAGTTGGTCCCAGAATTCCCTTTTCTTACCGCTAGGCTTAAGGACATCAGTCATCACTTTTAAGGAGGACTTATAGACATCAAAGCCTAATATTCAATCTTGAATACCCTACGGTTCTAAGAATTGGACTCAAGGTTGTAATAGTCCCATCAACTTGATTCACAAAATATAACAGCTCCACAAAAGAACTCCCAGCTATAAACAGCGTAATGTACTCTAATTGGAGTATCAACTAGCTCATCCTTCACTATCTAGAGGAAGAGAAATATCGTGCTATTGTAAAGGGAAATCAAATGGCATCAACCCAAATAATGACGCTAAACATAATTTTCCATAACACATGCACACGAACACGCACAAGCACAAGCTACCCTTGAAAGAACTAGATTCACAGGCTTACGCTTGAATTTCAAGGAATTGACTCCTGAGATAGTTTCCAACTCCCATTGCATCCAAAACCCGCCACCCATTTTTGAAAAGAGTGAGCGATGTTCCCCCAGTTCGAAGTGAATCTGCCTGCTCAAGAACCAGTGATCGAACCCCAAGCCTAAACAAGATTGAGAAATTTATACAGTATTGGAGTCCGAGTCATTTATGACCATAATTTAGTGAAGATAGTAATATATATAGTTTAGAGAAGATGTAACAATTGAAATCAATAAATGAAAACAAGAATGCTTAAGAAATTGCATCCTGTTGTAACTAAAATTCTTTAGCAACAATTCATTGTGAACGGAGAATGCCATAATTAAAAAGTGTAAGGTTTTAAAAGCAACCTGTGAAGAGAAACAGCCGTTGCAAGACCCGCAATTCCGGCCCCGACGATAACAATTTCCTCTTCACTGATATCAGCTTCAGCCCTGGAAAGCGATACACGTACGTTTCTTGTTCTGTTTTGTACAGCAGAGAAAGAATGCTCCTTTGAAAATGCTCTACTGCGAAGGTGGTGCAAAGCCGGTGGCCAGCGAGGCTGCTCCACATGCAGAAGAAGAGAAGATGATGCTATCGCCATGGTGATGAGCAAATTGTTGTGATTATTTGAGTGGAGACGTATTCAAGCTCTGGTTGCGACTAACAAGTGGTGGAGATGAAACGCGTAGGCGTAGCGTTATGGTTTTACTCGCGGAGCCCATCGCATTTTGGGCTTCAGGCCCAGACTGATTGAAACTGGACAGGCCCAGTCTGGCACCTCATCCTCAGGGGAAAGAACTGCAAAGAAGCATCAGCCATCAGGGTTCAGACCGTCCTTGCTGATGCAGTTCGGCCTCCGAGGAAAGAGAGCGGTTGTAGAGAGAGAACTCCATGCCGTCAGCCGTCAGCCGTCAGCCGTCAGCCGTCAGCCGTCAGAGAAAGATAACACATGACATATGACAAACCACAGAGACTCCAGACATATATGCGATATATACAGAGTTAAAGAAAAGGTTTTCAAAAAAAAGTTTCCAACTTTTATAGAGGCAAGGGCGTTGAAGAATGGAGAGTAAAGCTGCCAGTGGCGGCAGCACGGTGGTCACAAGTCAGGGAAATCCCGTTCGAGGGATCAGAGTAGAGAATCCGTTTAATCTGAAAGTGGGTCAGGTCTTCACTGGCTTTGGCATCGGCTGCGGTGTTGGCATTGGTGTTGGTCGCCCCATAAATATCGGTAACAACTCTTGCCGCCTCTCTCTGTCTTAAAAGTTCTAGTTTTTCTGGGCTACCCTGAGACAATGTGATAATGGAAGTAATCAATTTCAAAAATTGCGCTACTTTTGACTGCCATTGTTTGACTCGATCACCGATTAATCAAATGATCTTTGTTATAAAGAGTTGGAATGCTCTTCATTTCTCTAATGTCGTTTTTCCTTTAGTCCTTAAGAAGCTATATAATAACACTGGAGCAATTTGTTTAGTAGGCAACCTTGTTTTTATCAATAGAACATTGCTTCTTGAAATTATGCCTCTTAAATAATTTTGTGATAACAAAGAAGCAGTTTCGGTTTCTGGATATTTGATGTTTTATTCACTGCAGCTTTGAGCATAGTAACTCTTTTCGAGTACTCATTTGTTATTATGATTTTTCATTGACATTGAGAGAGGTTAAGCGTCTTTGTTGGCAAGATATTTGTGAGGGCAGGACGGCAGGTGTGGAAGGCTTCCGGTAATCAGGGCAGATTAGTGTGTGGCCAAAACAAAAAATTGTGTTTGGAGTTTGGAGCCCTATGAAATTTTGTTAAGGAGAAGAACCAAGGGGGTGGCATTCAAAAGTACAATTTCATTTGCTGCTATATCCCCACTGTTCCAGGAATAAAAGGTTCATAAGATTCATTCCTTCACTAATTGTTATAAAGATCCCTTCCCTTTAAGAACTCATACATTCCTTTCTTTCCATATTGTCCACCATATTGGTAAAGGTATTTCTTGAGCAATCTCTTTCCCACTCCTTGGAGTGCCATGTAAATGATATCCATGAGATACACAGAACTTAAGCAACATCTCCGAAAGTTTTTTTTACCCAACATTGGGTTAGTAAATGTTTCGGCGTTTCCTCTACTTGCATAGTGAACATCTATTGGCAAGAACAACTTCCCTTTGTTGTTGTTGTAGATTATCCAAAGTAAGTATGCTTGGCCAATTGACTTCCTAGCCCCTAGGCATGAAATTTAAAAGTACAATTTCATTTGCTGCTATATCCCCACTTTCCAGAAAGAAAAGGTTCATAGGATTCATTGCTTCACTAATTGTTATAAAGATCCCTTCCCTTTAAGAACTCATACATTCCTTTCTTTCCATATTGGTTAAGGTATTTCTTGAGCGATCTCTTTCCCTCTCCTCGAAGTGTCATTATAAATGATATCCATGAGACACACGGAACTTAAGCAACATCTCCAAAAGTTTTTTTTGCCCAAATATGATGGGTTAGTAAATGTTTCAGCATTTCCTCTACTTGCATAGTAAACATCTATTGGCAGGAACGACTTCCCTTTTTTTTAAGATTATCCAAAGTAAGTATTCTTGGCTAATTGACTTCCTAGGCATGAAATGCAATTGTAAGCTTTTGGATATCATTTTAAAGTTAGACTTCCTATATTGGGCATTGAATTCCTATAGTTACAAGTAAAAGTCATGAAATGGATGTCTCTACTTTTTGTTGCCAATTATTTATGGGTTATGTATATGTCATATCCCCTTCCATCGGTGATCTTTATATCATGTTCTGTTCAGTGTTTTTTTTTCCTCCTCAATTTGTGATCGAAAGAAAGGGTTGGACTGAGAGATTAATATGTAAAGTTTTATTTAAACTATGTACTAGGTGCAATTCCAATGATGAACCAAGTTATGAGTGCGACCAAAGGGGCAACTGACGCATTTTCTGGTGTAAGCCAGTATGCAAACAATGCTGTAAGTTAATTCTTCATGCCTTTCTATGTTTTCCTTAAAATTTTGGTTTATATGTAGTGTAATGTCTACGTCAATGTTCAAATTCATTTTCAGTTGAGGAAGTTGGGAGCTAAAAATATTAAAGCAGGCATTGGATGTGGAGTTGGTCTTGGCCATGGCTTTGGATTTGGTAAATCATGTGCTAAAATTTCTAAATAATTCTTACCTATTGTATTGTTGATGTGATATGTCACTTCTCCTTGTCACTATATTGCCATTGCATAGGATTGTTTGGTTGTGTCTTCTTTAGAAGCAGATGTCTAAATAAGAAAGTGTAGACATAAATTTCACCAAATGGATTTATTGCTTGCGAAATTGATGAAGTGACTTTATGATACAATTTTGAATTTTTAAACTGTATCCTTGGAGGGAATTGCCATTTTACTCTTATTCACACATTAATTCTCCAATTTCACATATTCAGGAGCTTTATAGTTATTCTTTATGTGGCAGGCCTTTCTATGAAACCTGGGGTGGCTCAGAAGATTCAGGCTTCTCTTGTGGTTGGTATTCTTTCCCTTCATCACGCATATAAGTTCTTCTATTGTTTTTCAATTGCCATTCGTATATTTGAAAGTTTCTCTCTGAATTGTCTAGCAAGTGATGACAAAGATGATGATGAATTTCGGAATAGTTCCTGATCTATCTATTGGTCAAATTTCCATACCACTGTCTATGCAAAGTGGCATGAGCATGGTAGGTGAACCCTCAATCCAAAACCAAATTGGAAGGATTACGCAAATGGCAACAAAACTTCCAGACAACTGCTCTCAAGGTCTGGATGGTTTTGGAAATACTACCCCAGCTTCGACTTACAAAAAAATTGCATCGAAAGAGACTAAGGTTGACACATCTCTTGGCAGAACGGAAAAGGTTATCAGCAACTTTCTACAGGATCCAGCCTTTTCAGAAGATGGCACCAACTTAAAAGAAGTGGTATGCATATACACATTATATTTACTAAGTTTGCTTGGTTTCTGTGTTCTGTTTTAGGAACATTTTATTTACTTTCTCAAACTTTCTGTTGTGGGTCATTCTGGTTTAACATTGGCGGTGGTTTTAAGGATGATGAAGATGTATTATTCTCTTTGCCAGAACTTGATACATCTAACGAGCCTCAAAGATTTCATGACATCAAAGATGAGCTTGGTGTAGGGTTAAAGTTGATTCAATGCTACGTTTACGCCCACCCTTGTATTGTTGGGAGTCTTATGCAAATGTTGACCTTTATAAAATCCATTTCTTGTCTCTAGGATCAGAAGCCCGAGTAGCTTTCTTTTCTTTATACTAAAAACATATGAAACTGCGATTTTCTCTTCATGGAAAGCCATAAAAAGCAGCATTATCCCAAATATTCCATTTGTGCTATTGCGTAATAATCTGAACCATTATCACACAAATGCCTAATGCTCTAAATATTTATTCGTGTTGTTGGATATCCTGAAACTTTTTATTTTTATATTCTATGTTTGTAGGCTGGGCAATTGCTGTCAGAAAACAACATGCTTCAAGTGGTAATTTTTATTGTTGCTATTAATCTAAACTCATCTTTAATTTCAATCATAGTGTTCTTGTTGCGGGTTCATCGATGATAAACTCGACTGTATCTAGTAGAAAGCAACACTTAATTGAATCACTGATATGGTTTTTCCAAAATCTCACGGTGTCCCTGCAATGTGTAGCACAATTCAATGAAGTTTTTTGGATGTGTAATGGTCATAAATTTTCATGAACTTGTCCCACTTTTCTTGTGTGAAGGGTCTCAGTGTACCCATGAATGATTAATCCTTGAATATCATTGGCCATTTCTGTCTTAAAGTTTTGAGAATTGTCCAAATATCTTTTTCTTTTTTTGTGTGCATTCAGGTATTGAAACACCAGAGAGTCATTGAGGAGCTTAGAGAGCAGAATGAGAAGCTTCGCCAAATACTCGTGGAAGATCTGAAAATACCACCCAGTAAGCTCCAAACCAGTTTTTCAACCACAAACAAATCTGCTTGCGATGATTGTTTTCACTGTCGAAGAAAACAAAGAAAAAGTTAGATGGAGATGATTATTAGAATAATTTAAGTGTTTGAAATTTATCTCAACTGATGCCCTACATGATCAGGGAGCTTGGATCTTTGGTTCGGCTTCAAAACCCAGGTGTACACACTACAAACTATACTCGCAAAAATTTGCAAGCTTGATTCAAAATATAGTGTACAAACTACCGAAGGACCTCTTAATTAGATCTAGCTGATGTTAGGATCATAATTTTTCATTTGCTGCTATGACATTTATTAAGTTTCACTGAGCATACAAAATATTTAGAATAGCTTTCCAAAAATTTAAAGTATCTTCACTTGACGGTCGTAATTGGTATATAGTTTTGTTTGTGGTGCGATTTCAGTTGTAAGAAATAGATAAAATGCGGGCTACTTATTAACTAAAGGCAGACAATGCTCGTTAGACTGCCTGATAATTAGAGGCACTGTGTGCCCTCCAAGTTGAGCCTCAATGCCCAAATGGAAGCTTTGTTGAGATGTTTATTTCCAGAATATATGATCAAGGGAAGATAGGATATAGCCGATGATAGGCCGATAGGGTATTCTGCAATAGAAAATGCTATGGTAAAATTGAAGGAGGCAAATTTTGTTGGCTTGGGGTTCCAGGTCAAATGAACTTGTAAGCTAGCTTGACTCATAATAAAAAGTAGGTGAAATGAAATGAGTGATCTAAGAAGCACTGGAGGAGTTGTGCAAAGCACCTTGGCTTTGCTTTGGTATCTTGCCTTGGTGGAAAAGATGGGAAAATAAAAGGGGGCTGTATGTGTGTGTTTCCTACTCAGCAGCTTCTTTTAACTGGAATCCTAAGCTTTTTCTGTGACTTTTTGTTGAAGAAGAGCCACTCTTTATGCTTGGTATGAGATTCAGATGAATTGATTATAGAAATTCAGTTAATCTAGTTAGTTGTTACTAAATTAGAAGGCTTAAAAACTTCAATAATGTGGCTCCTCTGATGTGCTTGTGGGGCTATCGCACCATGTGAACATCGCTATCCTCCTTTGTGTCCGAGGATAACCCCACGATGCACCAACCACAGGCTGAGACGCTGAGTAATAACCCACTTGCCTTTACCTTCACCACATTCATAAAAGGCCAAAAGGAGGAGACCTTTAGCTTCCCAATATCCACCACAAAATCCTACCTTCACAGCTGGCGACTGATCTTTCTCCATCCACCTCTCACCCAACTTTTTTTATGGAGTTTAAGAGACCTTTAATGACAAATACAATGACATTATTACTAAATAAGCTGACGTTGATATTGGTTTCTTACACTGTATCAAGCTATGCACACTAAGTAAGATAGGTGAAGGAGAAGTTGATGAGCATTATGAACTAGTCTCTTTTCCTAGCTAGCTTTGTCAAAAAAACAATAGATGATTTGCTTTTTCAATAGCATTTCCCATATAATCCAGTAATGGAGCTCATCTCTGTGAACAATTAACAAGAAGTATTAAGCAAATGGATATTAAATAAAAACCACGGCGTTTCTCTTATTCGTCTCTGTTGAAATACAACAGAAGAGTTGTAATATCCTACAAGAACCCATTCCCTCACAAACTTACATATGCAACAACAAGAAGAATCGATCAAAACGCTAAAACCTACGAGATATAAAGCGGAAGGGGGGGGGGGGGGGAGTAATACATGAGTAAATAGAAAATGTACAAAAGAGTTGAAATCAAATACATAAAGGATCCTGCAGTTCATCAAACCAAGAGCAGAGCAAATCCTCCGAGCAAGGCTAACAAGGCCATGCTGCTTCCATGAACTATGGCTTCTGAGTCAGGTGGAGGCATATCGGAAGTCGGCGACATCGATGGTGACATTGGCGGTGGAGTGGTCATCATTGGAGGGCTGCTCATAGGTGTCCTTGATGGTGGAGTGGACATCATTGGAGGACTGCTCATAGGGGTCATTGCTGGTGGATTAGAGATCATTGGTGGGGGCGAAGACATAGGTGTCATTGATGGTGGAGTGGACATCATTGGAGGACTGCTCATAGGGGTCATTGCTGGTGGAGTAGAGATCATTGGTGGGGGCGAAGACATTGGGGTCATTGCCGGTGGAGTAGAGATCATTGGTGGCGGTGAAGACATTGGAGGAGGTGTCATGGTAGTGGTTGGAGGCATGGACATGGTGGGTGGGAAGAGTGAAGCTGTTGGTGACATTGAAGGGGCTTGAGACATGGTGGAGGACATGAGAGCCAGCATAATTACCATTACTACAAGAACGGCACAAAAGAGAGCCATGCTGCACGAGAGAGGATGAGGGGAAAATTAGGACTCAGATAGATAGATAGATTACTAGACTAATAATATTATACTAGTCACAAGAAATACTAAATGAATTTTTTTTTTTCGAAAAAGGGAAATAAATCCCCAATAGCCTTTCAATAATCACCAAACAAAGACACCTACCGACTAGCGCCTCTCACGCAAAATCCTTCACAATTAGTAATTGATGTTTGTAAATTTTGGTGATGATTTTAAGCCCAATCCAGTAGTCCACAACAATCCATTTATGCCATCTAGACGGGTGGATCTGTTTGGACACATTGGGGTGCCGTTCGAATAATTTGACCCCAAATCATTCCCTAGAGTAATCTGTCCGAATAGGTTAAGTAGGTGTCCAGACAGCTTGCACAATCTGACATTATAAGTTGTATTCGGGACAATTTTCTTATATCTTCTAGTATTCTTAATTTAGCATTTAGGGCTTTCTGTTAGGGTTTTCTTGTGAGGCACAAACAGAGTGAGAGGAGTGCTTTGAGAAATCATTCTCGAGTGTACAATGGTGCAATTTCTTGTGGGTTTCTCAATGGTGTGATTAAAGCTTGGGCATAGCAAACTTGGATGTTGTCCAAAAGGTTCGGATTTGTTCATCTAGTGGAATATTCACACAATCCCATGGACGTAGAATTGGTATAGCCGAACCACGTAAATCCTAGTGCCTTCTTTGCTCTCTACTTCATTTACTTTTGTTGTGCACTCTATTATTTCTTGTGATGGTTGAATCTCTAGTCCCAATTGATTTTATCGAATTGTTGTTGATTGGGGTGATTATCTTGTGTGTGTTCCACTGCGTTATACCCCAACAAACTTCGTAAAGACATCCTTATTGGTCGTGGTTGGATAGAGATGGAAGTTCACATATGAAGCTATAGTTAATGATTTTCATCGTAATTGCTATTTTTATGCAAAGGACATCCTTTGTAGAAAAGAATACTGAGGATCCTGACAAATAGGCCGGGTAAAGCGACCGATGATGGGTTATTCTTACAGGATTTAACTTGATGGGACTGTTAGGCAGTGTGAAGATGTGAAGTTATAGGCTCGAGTTGTCTTGGGTTGGAGGTCCATGAGTATGCATATGTTATAATTAATGTTTGATGTAAATGACAAGAAAGATCCACCACTTTGAGTCCTACATAGTGCAAATGACTGGTGAAGACATAGGTCTTTATTATGGTTCCTTATTCATTTAGGTCCTTTTATATATGAGGGAATTCTAGGCTTATTCAGTTTTGTAAATTACTATTTTTTTGTTTACTTTATTTTCACAAGAAGTGTCAAATTTCAATTATTTTATTTTAAAATTTTTTATTTCCCACACGAAAAAGCATTAGCGGGAACTTTACACGTGCAAAAACTCAAAACTTACCAAATCTGCACATCCCCACAAACAGTAGTGCTAGTTAGCTCATATAGTGATAGCTCAAGTCTCTTAAATAAAATTTTAAAACATTTTAACTCTCAAAATACATGTTAAATTTTTTTTAAAGTTACATATTCAGAATGAGAGCATAAAACTTTTTCTAACAAGATCCATTGTTGATAAGTTTTATCGAATAAATCTTAATTCCATTATTTTTTTCAATGAAATTTTAAAAACAAACGAATTCAGAACTAAAATAATGATTCTAAACAATGTTTTAAAAAATAATAGAATCTATATTAAGACAATGAATTTTGGACAATGAATTTTGGGATAGAAGAGTGGAAATAAAACTATTCAATTGATTAAATCAATAGAATAAACCTGTTAGGCTCCCATGAGCTATCAAACAGATAGGTTACATGTCATTTTCGCTCCACAAATCCCTCGCTTATTGAAGCTCGAGCCCACTCCTCGTTCTCACAAACATGGTATCCCCTCCCTGGGATTGGGGGCATGCAATCCCCCTGCCCGCAATTCATTAAATGCTTTAAATCTCAGCCATCCATTTCATCTGATGGCTGAGAAATTGTCTAACATATCCTCCTGTAGCATCTAACCTATTCTCTCTCCATTAAATCTTCTTACTTCTTCGTTCCTTCTCTCTCATGTGCTCATCTCTCCTTCCAAGCATCTATTGTGAATCGGATAGAAGCCTCCCTAAGCTAAGAAATGGGATTAGCCTCGAAACATAAAAGCTTTATGGGAGGAGGATTTACAATAGCCTCCTCGGAAAAGCAAAAACAAGATCTAGATCTGGTGTCGAACAAGCAAGTAGGTGTTTATAATAGGGCTGAGAATGGGTCAGGTCGGTTGGTTATCGGCCAATTATTAGCCCGACTCGACCAACCGACTATTCACTAAATGTGAAACCATTATCGGCACGACCTTTCTGGGTCGGGTAACAGTTGACAACCGACTTTGTTGGTTGTTGGTAACAATCGAACTCATACCCATCCCAAATCCCACGACATCTAGTGGAAATCTTCGATTCTAAATAAACCCTTTCCCATCCTATTCAAGAGAATAGAGACTAGCTAAAATGGTATTCATTCTTCTTTCCAATCTAGCACCTCCGTATTAGCCTCAATATGGAGTTCTTGATCAGATCAAGAGGTTTGACCCATACCCATAGTCTTGCAGAGAGATTAGACCACGCAACTTAAGACGAAACTAGGCTTGTCCTTAGGGCTTGGCATTGGCCCAGCCCTAAAATATGAGGCCCGAGCTCGATTTTGAGAATCGGGCTTCAGGCTGGGGCCTGGCCCGGGCTTGGCTCTCAAAATAAGGCCCAAGCCCTTAAGGCTCGGGTCTTTGGGTCGGGCCCGAGTTTTTGACTATATAATATTTATATATGTATTTTTTTTGAGTAAAATGTATTATATATATGCATGTGTAATATATATGTATATGTATTATAGATATATATGCACATACATTGCAATAATATATATATATATATATATATATATATATATGTATATGTATTATGTATATATTACATTTATATATAAGTAATGTATGTTTCCTAGTCGGACTTCGGGTTGGACCCCAGAAATGGATCACATGCCCGCCTAAGGTGTCGGGTCGGGTTGTCTAGGCCCGGTCTAATTTCTGGTCCAGCCTTGGCCCCGCGGGTCAAATGGTGACCCCTACTTGTCCTGCTACAAAACTATACTAGAACGGGAGGCAGTGAGCAGAGTTATCAACATGCCAGTACGAAAGATAGAGAGAAATCAGGGCAAGCTATGAGATCAAGACTGAGAGTGAATGAGTGATCGAGTGAGACTCAGTCTATCAGAGTCGTACTCTTCTGGTTCTTCTTCTGGGTACTGGCTTGAGGCTTATATTTCTAGGGTTTGTCTTTGTGATTTGAGTGATTGTGCATCGACAGACTAGTGTGATTGTGTCTTATTCTTGTAGTATATCATACTAATATTAGTGAATTAGATTGACATTTGACAGATTAAATACTTTTTTTTTTGAAAGCTAAAGCCTATTGGGTTTGGGTTTTATACTAATCAATAATCATCAATTCAATTGGTCCATTTAAGTATTTAAGTATTTTAGGGTTTTTGGCCCAATTTCATAAAAAAATCGGTTGGCTGATAATATTGGCCAATCAACATTTGGGTATTATAGAATCCATTGATCGACCCACACATGCATGGGTCGATTGTCATTATCGGCTCAACCCTGTGGGCTGGTTGACGATAAAATATCAGCTGGTCGATAATGGGTCTGTTGATCTATAATGACCGATAATACCAGTCTAATCTCAACCCTAATTTATGATATGATTGTTGACTCTCATTGGGCTTAGTTCTTGTGACCCTAGTGAATCAAATCGCCTTCGGACTGCTATCTCGTCGTTGGATCATCTCTTCCTTTGTTTCTTTTTCGAGTAGATGCCCAATTGGAATGAAAATTTGAAGGACAAAATTGACTATTGATTTTTTTTTTGTCTTTTTGAAAAGATAAAATAAAGGAAGAAATGGTATTGGAGATGGTGACATGTGTACACCTCATATATCAATGGTTTGGATTTAAAACATTTTAGGAATTTGTAGGCAGGGGTTGCAGGCCCCCTATCCCCACTTCCCTGACCGTCCACTGATCTAATCGAGTTTCTCTGCTATCTCCCTAACTCGTCGGTGGCTTTGACAAAGGAAAACAACAACCATAACTTCTTTGTAACGATTTCTGTAGCAGGTCTGTGCACTGTGGAACGACTACATAAATTTGTTTTGCTATGAAGCGAAAGCAGTTAAGTTTGGACTTTTGCAGAGGAAGGGGCAGTGCTAGTGTCCAAAAGAAGTCGAAGTGACTATACAAAGGTACTTTCAAAAAAAAATTGCCCTGTATGGATGGATGTTCTTGTTGCTGACTTATCGGGAATATCATCGTCAGAAATTAATGTATGTTTACCTTTTCTCTTTTAACTCTCTTACTAATATATTAGCATGATTTTTTTCTTCAAATTTGAATTTTCTTTGCGATTGATTTAGCTACATTGTTGAATGTTATTATGTTACCTGGAGGCTACAATTGAGAGTGCTGAACACATGAGAATCATGGAATGTATGAATGAGGGCCTAGTTGATTCCATTGATGCTAAAGGAGGAGAAGGAGAAAATTGTTACCGACCATCTAATAGTGGCCTTTTGAAAAGATCAGTGAGGAGTAAGTTTAAAAGAAAAAAATAAGATGAGTTGTAATGATAACGTACCATATTTAGATGAGGAGCCAAGACTTAGTCATGTAAAGAGGTTGGCAATAGAATTCACTGTTGCTCAAAAGCGGTTCTCACAACCCTCTACTAAAATGAAGAGTACCCTCAGGGATGCAATGGCTCCAAAACAGCAAGGCCTGCGCAAATATTTAGAACACCCAAAGGGTGATAGTACCCTCAAAGAAAACCATTATTCGGAGAAAATGGCAATCAGCTGTAGGAAGATTTTAAAGTAGAGTTGTAACAAAGGACGGAAAAATGATAACTTTGATGACTCTGTTTTTCTCATGGTGAGCCCTACTTCATTTAATTGAGAGTAAGTTGTTAGTTTTAATTATGTTTCTTGTAAACCTAACCTATAGTTGTTGATGCTACTCTATAGGATCAGCGGGAGCTCAAGTAACTCCCACATTTTGAATCTTATGCCATAGAAGAGGAAGAAGGTTCAGGTATTATAATTAGTTGTTATTTTTTGCTATATTCTGTACTCATCTTTGCCAACCCATTTGTTCTTGGGATTTATTGATAGTATCTGTTAAACTGTCAGGTGGTTACGAAACTGTTTACAGGGCTTGAAGGAAGAACAATAGAGTTATAGTTGCCATTAAATGTGAGATGATCTTGATTTCTGAATTTTTTGATGGTCACTAGACATAGTCTTGGACTACTTATGCAGTATGCTGAAGTAGTGAAGTCCTTAGATGTCATTTTAGTTTTCAAATTCAATGCAAAAATGGGTTCTGGCCTTGAACTGCACTGTGATTGTCTAAGGTGACTGTCCCTGGACTTGCAATTGTGTAACTACATGAACAACAATGCATTCCTTGCAATATTTTTAAATGTCTTATAAATTATACACATTGTTTCTGAAGCTACACTGATATTTAATTGATTTCATTTTCAACTCCTCAGGCCCTCACGCATAGGCACATAGACACCATATCAATAATGAGAGGAAGATGCTGGAGAGATTTGGGTAAGGATTATGAGCAAGTTCTCTCTCACAAGGCCAATAATGGCTATCTTATTGATTTCAACCTTGCCATGGTTAGTAGTACTTGTCAGTATATCTGGATGACTATTTGATTTGGTTCTGTTGATTTCTCTTATTCTACTTCTTCTTCTTTTCTTTGATTTTTAATAGAAAAGGCTTATCAAATTGTTGGAATTTGACACATATTTTTCATCCTTCTCTTTAATTTTCCAGGAGCTGCATCAGAAGTATGGGATTCCTAGTAAGCTCTCCTTTTCTTTTTCTTTTTTTTGAGCCTGTTATTATTTATTAGAAGTAGAATGACATAATATTTATTTACATTGAATAAATTCTTTATTTCTTTTTTTTTCTTGTATTGTGCCACCGGATCAGCAGATAAAATTAAAATCCCATCTCAGGTACCTTAAGTTTAATCAATATTAATTATCTCCCAAATAATGTTTCCTGAAAATTGTGTCAGAGGGAAAGAAATGTATAATTGTCCTTCTCATTTAATCAAACTAAAGAGGACTTGTTACAGATGTATTATGGTAAGAGCATACAATCTTTTACTGCTTAGAGGCACTCAAACAACATTTGGTGTTCATTTCTTTTGATAAAATGACATTATCTGAAAAAGGTGAAATGAAAGTGAAAACATTTAGTTGGCTAGAAGAAAAAAAAATCATTATGAAAAAGATTAGTTTAAATTTAAAAGTAACATAAGAAATGCCGCTGCTTTGAACCTAGATTCTCCCCAAATTCTCGAATCAAAATATCTTTTCTCTCGCTCACAAAGTGAGAAGGAAAATTACTTAAACGAGGTTGTCCTTCATGATAGGAAGTCAAACCATTCAAGTGCAATACTGTTGTAAAACTGTAATAATGATTTTAAGTACATTCGTAGAGAGATTTGAGAATGTTTCTGTAGTAGTGCTGAAGAACATACTGAATGTTAGCGCCTTAGGATAACTAAATTGACAAGTGATGGTATACAATGCTGAACGATCTTTCTCCATAAATTTTGTACTCAACGCCTGTTGGAGTGGGTTACTCTCAAATGATGAAAAGTTGACAAAAGTTTCTGTCAAAAACGAAACAAAAAAAAGTTTCGTTTGAACATCTAGTTCAATCAGGTAGCACACTACCACCTTAGTGTACATCTGACAACTTGTGAGTTGATTGTCTTGGATTTCATCTGTCCTCAAAAGTAGAATCATGATATAATCAACTTATGTAAGTAGTTGACCTCACTAATGCCCATTGCAGCATAGCAAGATTGTTAATCATTTTTAAGCAAATTTGTGCCTCAAGCACTTGCAGTTAGCTGTAGTTCCCATGTAACGTAAGAATATTTGACTTGAACTATGTGCTTCACCGTAATCTATTCAGTTCTCATGATCGTGTTTTTCTCCAGTGGAGCAAATGAAGCATCATGTAAGTGGTTGACACAGGTCTTGTTCAGATGTCATCATCAAGGTCCCAAGATTGATATGTGGTCTGCTGGGGTCACCTTACTTTACCTAATGCTTGGAAGAACACCATTTTATGGTGATCCTGAAGAATAAGGATCATCACTTTTAATCTAGAAATGTCCTAGGACTAATTTGTTTCCATATTTTGCGGATCAAATCACTTCTTGCAGGAACATAAAAGATATTGCCAAGTTGAGGGCCAAGGAGATTTATGGGAACTTGCAAAGCTGCATGACCGAGAATGTGTATTCCCAGAGGTAAATACAAAATTTTTGATCTACACAAATATAAATCTGTCATAATTATGAATTTGAACTAAAACTTGCCAATTCACCCCAGGAACTATATGATACACAACATTTCTATATATATATACAATCCGTGCATTTTCGGCCTTCTCTAGGCGAGTTGTGTCTTCTTGTTCTACTCGCGCGTTGCTCTATTTCCTCTCACATTTTCCTTCCTCTCTCTTACGTGTTGTCTTTTGTCCTATTCGGTGCATCTAGCGTCTTTTTTACGTCTCTCTGATAACCTTTACCATCTCGACCACATTTACTCCGTCCTACTGCATAGATTCATCATCGTAACTCTCCTTCTTCCTCTTTCATCGATATAGTGTTACACAACCGACTGTAATTGAACCACTCAAATAAGAACAGACCCAATGGAGAATAGAAACTGCAAGTAACTGACTGATATCGATATATATATGAGAATCCAAGGAACAGGAGGACGATTACACCAATTAGAAAACCCAAAGATAATGCCTTTTAGAGTGAGGCGGCACTCCAACAATCCAAAGCAACAACAACAACTTTGACAAACTGCCCTAAAAAACAAACAGACAATATATATAAAATATAACTTGATCTCAGCCCTTGAACTCTTCACATCATCTACGGTTGTGGATCCAGAGGTGATAAACTAAACGAACAAAAGGAACGACGTCGCTTAGGCATCTGACCTAAATGACTCATGACAATACCTACCCCATCAAAAGACCTTGCCCACAAGGTCGGGGAATTGCTCCACCAAACGAGAGTAAGGAACCCAAGTAGCTTCAGAAGCATCCTGCCCCTGCCACTTGATCAAAAGTTCAGCTGCTGGAGACAGTCCCTGTTTAACCAAACGCCGGTCCAGCACCACTTCGGGCGTAGGTAACAGTTGGCCATCAGCATTCGTTGGAGGCAAAGTCTGAGACAACACTGACTGGTTGCCCATGTGTTTCTTCAATTGTGAGACATGGAAAACCGGGTGGATTTGGGATGCAGGAGGGAGGTCCAACCTATAAGCAACTGTCCCGATTTTTTGGACGATGACAAAAGGACCATAATAACGTGGGGCAAGCTTGACGTTCTGACATTGTACTACAGATAATTACCGGTAAGGTTGTAGCTTCAAATAGACCATATCTCCCACTTCAAAAACAATAGGAGTTCGTTTTGCGTCCGCAAATCGCTTCATGGTGTTTTGGCTCTTGATAAGGTTGTGCCTCAGGATCCCCATAATGTCTTCCCTAGAGCGCAGATAACTGTCTACTGCTGCAATAGCTGTGGTCCCTGGAATGTAGTCACAGAGGTGAGAGGGAGGTCTCCCATAAACAGCTTCAAAAGGGGTGAGCTTGGTGCTTGCATGAGTGGTGGTGTTGCAACAATATTCAGCCAAAGGGAGCCATTGGAGCGACTTTTTGGGTTGGGTACCCATAAAGCACTGTAAGTACTGTTCGAGGGCCTTGTTTACAACCTTGGTTTGGCCATCGCTTTGAGGATGGTAGCTAGTAGAGAAATTCAGCTTGGTGCCCTGCAAATAAAAAAATTTGGTCCAGAAAGCACTTGTAAAAATAGTATCACAGTCGGTTTTGACAATAAAAGTGTGACCCAGGAGGTAAGGCCTCCATTTCTTAATCGTTGAAACCAGCGCAAACAACTCTTTCTCATAAGTCGACCAGCTCAAAGCCTTGTTTAAAAGCGTGGTAGTAAAATAAGAAATAGGCCTCCCTTTTTGAAGTAACACTGCCCCGATGCCACTCCTCGACGCGTCACACTCAATCATAAAAGGAAGAGTAAAATCCGGTAATGCTAGCACAGGTGGTGCGGTTACAGCATCTCGCAATGTATAAAAAATAGTGGTGGCCAATTCATTCCACTGGAAAGTATTCATTGCAAGGAGTCGATATAATGGTGCTGCCACTGACCCATAACCCTTGATGAATTTACGATAATACCAATGAGACCTAAGAATCCGCTGAGAGACTTAATCGACTTAGGAAGTGGCCAATCTCTCATTGCTTGTGCTTTAGTTGGATCGGTTCTTACCCCCTGGCTGTCAATGATGTGCCCAAGATACCCCACTTCCCGGACCCCGAATTCACACTTAGAAGCCTTGACAAAGAGTTGGTGCTGCTGTAATAGTTCCAAGACAGTGGCTAGATAGCCCAAATTATCTTCCCGGGATTTGCTGTAAATGAGGATATCATCGAAGAACACAAGAAACAAAGTGCAGAAGATAAGGCTTAAACACAGCGTTCATGAGGCTCTGAAAAGTGAAAGGTGCATTGGTCAGCCTAAATGGCATGACAAGGAATTCGTAATGGCCTTCATGGGTTCAAAACGCAGTCTTAGGAATGTCTTCATCCACCACCCGAATTTGGTGATAACCCGAGCGTAAATCCAATTTAAAAAAGATAACTACTCCATTCAATTCATCCAGGAGCTCCTCAATAAGTGGCATGGGGAACCGGTCTTTGATAGTTGCCTTATTGAAGGCCCTATAGTCGACGCACATGCTCCATGTACCATCCATCTTACGCACCAATAAAACCGGTTAAGAGAAAAGACTCACGTTGTTACGAATCACTCCTGTCTTAAGTAATTCGTGGATGAGTTTTTCAATCTCTGCTTTTTGGAAATGAGGATACTTGTATGGCCTGACATTAATTGGAGAAGTGCCTACCTGTAGTAAGATGCGGTGGCCATGTGTCCGGACAGGGGGAAGGCCAGTGGATTCTACAAAAATATCAGTGTACGAAGACAACAACTGTGTAATCCCCTCGTCTGGATTGTTAACTGTAGGAACTGGCGCCATATCAACTAACTGCAGTAAGACACCATGCCTCTCAAGATTCTGGCTCGATGCTTGTAGAAGAAATGAGAGTCCCAGATGATGGTTGGATTCCTACCAGCGTGAATTTTCCCCTTGATAGTTAAACTCCATAGTAAGGTGGTGGAAATGCCACTGCACTGTCTCGAAAGCCCAAAGCTAATGAATACCCAGAACCATGTCACAACCCCCAACAGCAAGAGTAGAAAATCCGTGCTAAATTCAAGTTTCTGTATGCTAAAGCCCACACCACAAAGTTTCCCTTGACTGTGAACAACATCTCCATTTGCTATTTTTATGGGCCGAGCATCACTTTGGTGACTTACTAACTGAGTCTTCTGCGAAACCGCGGGGTCGAGAAAATTATGGGTCGATCTTATATCAATCAAGGCCACAAACTGGTGCTTCCCAATCCGACCAATCACCCGTATAGTGCGTGGAGCTGGGGAACCTGATAACGCATGTAAAGATATTTCAGCATTTTGGGAGGAAGTCCCCTCAACAGCACCAGTGTACGGTTCTAGGCATATCAGTGGCATTGGACTGTGTTACATTCTACTCCCCTTCCTTCACATAAAAAATGTCTTCCTGAGTCTCGATGTAAAAGAGTTTGGGATTGGGACATTGATGGGTAGGAGACCACTTCGCGTCACAGCTGTTGCACAAACCCTTCCTCCTCTTCTCGTGCATTTGCTGATCAGTTATGCATTGGATCGAGGTTCCCTTGGACAAATAACTCTGTTGGGGTAAGGCATTAGGGAGATGAGAGGACGCCACTGAGGAAACTATCGAAGCAATAGTATTCTACATTCCATAACCTGGATAAGGGAGGGACAGGATGGCCGAAGGTGCCGGGAGGGCGGGCTTGGAGAATGGTTGGGCTGGGGCGGCACTGGGATCGAGAATGTGGTGGTGAGGTAGGGCTCCCAACTGAGGATGTCAAAACTATCATCTAGTGGCCTGTAGTGTTTCCTCTTGCATCCGAGCCAATGCCTAAGCTGCTAGAATCGATTGTAGCATTAGCATTCTGATCGGCATGCGAATCTCTTCCCTCAGCCCACCCAAAAAACAACTCAACTTATGAGCGACTGTTAACCCCTGAATCTTAACCACCAGTTCTTCAAACTTCAAACAATACTCATCCACCGTGCCAATTTGCCAGAGGTGCATCAATTCCTCCATGGGATCTTCAAACACCCCTGGCCCAAAACGCATTTGCAAGGCCATCACAAAATCAATCCAAACTGCAACATGTCTTTCCATATAGTAGGAAGCGATGAGAACCTTATGTCCCAATGGAGTCTGATAGTAAAGGAAGTATTGGTTGACCCTTTGCAGCCATTCTGTAGTATCCGTACCAAAAAATTTTGGAAAATCTAATCGTGGATTACGGTTCTGCCAAACGGCATTGGCAGCATTATCGTCCCTTCTGCGCTCAGGGGCTGGAGGTGCTAAGGCAAGAGCTGGTGGCGGAGGCTGAGGTGCTGGAGGAGGGTCATTAGCTAGATGCTCATTAAAGGCTTGAATCGCCACACTTTGGGCATCAAGACGGGCATCAAAATGGGTCGTAAGAGCCGTGATAGCCGACAGAATGTTGGACTGAAAATCATCGTCTGCCATAGTGCGTGTACCATGAGCAAGAAAGAGCCTCTGATACCAATTTGTTACACAACCGACTGTAATTGAACCACTCAAAAAGGAACAGACCCAACTGAGAATAGAAATTGCAAGTAACTAACTGATATCGATATATATATGAGAATCCAAGGAGCAAGAGGACAATTACACCAATCAGAGAACCCAAAGATAATGCCTTTTAGAGTGAGGCGGCACTCCAACAATCCAAAGCAGCAATAACAACTTTGACCAACTATCCTAAAAAACAAAGAGACAATATATATATAAAATATAACTTGATCTCAGCGCTTGAACTCTTCACATCATCTACGGCTGTGGATCCAGAGGTGATAAACTAAACGCTTAGGCATCTGGCCTAAATGACTCGTGACATATAGGGAATCAAAGGTTTTCCTCTTTCATTGTTCTCTAATGCGATCACAAAACAGCATCGTGTACCCGACCTACTCTCATCTGCTTTCGTACATGCACTTCTGCGGTGCATGTATCTCCACTGTTGCTTCGCATTAACACTTATGACAAGCCACCTGAAACTATCAAGTTGTCGGCGTTACTTCCTTGACTCGCCTTCCTTAGCCTGGGTTAGCTTTCATACACTTCTTCTCTTTGAATCCGGGTAATTTTGTGCAATCCTCCCTTCGTTCTTTATCGTTGTATGATTCTCTTCTGTTCTTCTTCAATTTCGTTGCACGGACGTTTGTCTTGGGTTGTCTGAGCTCCTCTTTCTCTTCTTCGTAGGTTTTGATGTTGCTTTTGAAGTATCTCTACGGGTGATTGGCGTGACTTCCACTTTTCTTCAAGCTCTCTCTTCTTTGTTCTATGTTCTCTGACCATCATTGTCTCTTTCTACGCACCATTAAAATCTCAAATTCGCGCAGCTGATTATGGTCTGTAGCGTTGCTTCTAATGTTCGGGCGTTACGATAAGAACCCCTTGGACGAAGCAGAAGAAGTTAACCCTTTCTCTGTGATTTTTTTCTTCTCGTAACCTCTCTCGAAGTTTAATTTCACTTCTATGAGATTTTGGTGTGGTTGTGGCTTGGCCTTTTTGTGATTTCATTTTGTTTGCGCGACAAAAATGATTCCATTAATTTTATTGGAGATGATCGTCTATGGCAAACTTTGCCAAACTTCACTTTGGCTATGGCCTTTCATTGTGTTGCCTTTTTGTTACTGCTGTTAAAAATTATTTGGGCTTTATGTATGACAGTGTTCTTTTGTTTGTGCATGTGTGTGATCTATTTCTAATGTTGTGATCTATCTCAGCTTCAATTTTTCCAGTTGTTAGTGTGCTTTTCTTCTTCAAAGGCAGATGACGTCAGTTCCAATCCCCAGGAAAAAGATAGCCTTTAATCATTTTTCTTTGGGGTATGTATTTACCTAATTTGAATATTGTATTTTGATTCAGAAGTTCTTATATAAATTGATATTGATGAACATGGTTTGTTGTTTGGTTAACCATGTCTTCTCCCTCATGCGTTTTTGTTCTGCCTCCTACTAATTTGTCAGTTAACTAGGTTGGTTTGGGCTGGTCTTGCCTTCTTCATGTGCTTTTTTTTAATTGACCAAACAAATAGACATTGATAGGTGCTACTGCCTTCCATAATAGGGTTATATAACGAGTTTAATCAAGTAATTGATTGCTTGATTGCATGATTATTTTTATTATTTAAAGAGAGATCTGAGTTTCTTTAACATTGGCAATTTCCTTTGTAGGTGCTGGTGGAGAAATCGTATATGGAGGGAAGCTTCTAGGTAATGAATTGTTTGTTTTATTAGTTTAGTGATTACTCTTTTATGGAATTTTCATAACCATACAGTTTATAAGTGTGTAATTATTCACAAAGTTGGCGAAGCAAATGGTCCTGCAATGTATAGAATCAAAGATAATCTGGACATCCTTTGAAAAATTCTAGCCTGACAACGTTATCTTGCAATTAAACAGCTATAGGTAAAAGTCAAAGTTTGGTTCTGATCTTCTGCATTTTGTGCTTGATAATAGAGATAAAAATAGTGTGTGTGTTCCAAAGGAGTATACAAGAGTATATATACAATAACTCATGAGAAGACCAAACTACCCTTCAAGACTAAAAAATACTAAAATATACACATCTCTAACACCCCCCCTCAAACTCAAGGTGGGTCAAACACCGAGAGTTTGCCAATGAGAAGCTGATGACGAGAAACAGTGTGAGACTTCGTGAAGAAATCCGCCAACTGTGCAACAGAATAAGTGAAAGGTAGGGAGAGAACATCCGACAGAAACTGCTCACGGACAAAGTGACAATCAATCTCAATGTGTTTCGTCCTCTCGTGAAAAACAGGATTGCAGGCAATATGAATAGCACTCCTGTTGTCACAATGCATCGGCGTTGGTCCAGAAATATGGACACCCAAGTGACTAAGGAGACGACGAAGATGAACAATCTCCTTAGCTGTAGTGGCCATAGCACGATATTCTGCCTCAGTGCTCGAAAGAGATACTACATTTTGTTTCTTGCTGCGCCAAGATATAAGAGAGTCACCAAGGAACACACAATAGCCTGTAATAGAGTGACGAGAAGTAGGATCACCTGCCCAATCAGCATCTGAGTAGGCCTGAAGAGTGAGGGACGAAGATGATGATAAGAACAGGGATCGAGTCATAGTCCCACTGAGATACCTGAGAATCCGGAGAAGAGCACCATAGTGAACTGAGCTGGGAGCAGACATAAACTGACTCACAATACTCACAGCATGAGCAATATCCGGACGAGTGATGCATAGGTACACAAGCTGACCAACAATTTGCCTGTAGCGAGTCGGATCAGGAAGAGGCTGACCATCAGTCGGACGGAGCTTCACATTAAGCTCAAGAGGAGTGTCAGCACTGTGAGTATCTAAGAGAGCAGCCCGACTAAGAATGTCGGAGAGATACTTCTGCTGGGATAGCAGAATGCCATGATCAGAACGAGTAATCTCAATGCCAAGAAAATACCGGAGAGATCCAAGATCTTTCATTCGGAACTGAGACTGAAGATGTTGCTGAAGATACTGAATGGCAGCGGTATCATCACCTGTAATGATCATATCATCCACGTACAACAACAGAATCGCCCGTCCCTGAGGGGATGACCTAACAAAGAGAGAGTGATCCTGAGAGCTCTCAATAAATCCAGCCTGAGTCACCACCTGACGAAACCGCTCAAACCAAGCCCGAGGGGCTTGTTTGAGACCATAGATAGCCCGGCGAAGGCGACAAACATGCTGAGGAGGAGTCCGAAGTCCGGGAGGGGGCTGCATGTAGACAATCTCTGAAAGATCACCATTGAGAAAGGCATTCTTCACATCCATCTGAAGAAGAGGCCACTGACTAACAGCAGCAACTGCCAATAAAGTGCGAACTGTAGTCATCTGAGCAACGGGAGCAAATGTCTCATCATAATCAATACCATGCACCTGGGAAAAACCTCTAGCAACAAGACGAGCCTTATAGCGCTCAATAGACCCATCAGGGCGACGTTTAACCCGATAAATCCATTTGCAGCCAATAGGCCTAACACCAGCAGGAAGAGGAACCACATCCCAAGTCCGAGTCTCTCTAAAAGCCTCAAACTCCTCTGCCATAGCCTGCTGCCACTGAACTAACTGAGAGGCCTCACTGTATGAGGTAGGCTCAGACTCCGAATGAAGAGCAGTAAGAAAAGCAGTAAACTGTGGAGCATAAGTAGAAACAGAACTATAACCATACCTCTCCACAGGGCGTCGCTCGCGTTGAGGATAGCGAGGAGCAGGGGGATCCATACTAGCAGGGGATGTACAGGTGGCCGAGGAGGATGAGGTAGGATCAGGACTAGCAGATGGGACATAGTCAAGATCACGGGTGTAGTGAAGAGGATAAGGAGTAATACCAGATGAAAGAGGAGGAGATGAAGGATCAGGTGCAGTGGGAACGGGATCAGGTGCAGAAGAGGAGGAGGAAGATGGAGGATCAGGCTCAGTGGGAGCAGAATCTGAGGGAGTGGAGGAAATGGGAATATCTAGAATGGATGTAGAGGAAACAGGAGTAGGGGGAAGAGAAATGTCAGGAGTGGGTGAGGGCGGAAGCGTAAGAAAGGTAAGATCCTTAGATGTCGAGGAGAAATAAGGAACATCCTCAAGAAATGAGACATGACGAGAGATACGGACGCGCCGAGTCAAGGGATTGTAGCAACGATAACCCTTGTGTTCAGCACTGATACCGAGGAGAACACATTTGGCAGAAACAGGGGACAATTTGGAACGCTCAGGAGGAGGTAATACGACAAAACAAGTGCAGCCGAATGTGCGAAGACGAGAGTAGTCAGGTGGGGAGCTGAATAGCCGCTCATGAGGAGAGATACGACCAGGCAGAATTGAAGAGGGAGTAATGTTGATTAGATTTACTGAAGTGAGAACAGCCTCAGCCCAGTAAGAACGAGGCACAGAAGCCGAAAGGAGAAGCGCCCGAGTAGTCTCTAGAATGTGTCGATGCTTCCTCTCAGCAACACCATTCTGCTCATGTGTGTGTGGACATGAGTGCTGAAAAATGGTACCGTGAGAGGAGAGCAACGTGCGCATACTAGAAGACAAGTACTCAAGAGCACAATCAGAACGGAGTGTCTTGATGCGACAACCGAACTGAGTGAAAATCATAGTGGTAAAACGGTCATACACATCGAGAATCTCAGAGCGATGCTGTAAGAGATAGACCCAAGTATAGCGAGTAAAGTCATCAATAAAGGAAACATAATAACGATAACCACAAATAGAAGGGAGAGGTGCAGGGCCCCAAATGTCTGAATGTAATAGATCAAAAACACTAGAAGTTTGGGATACACTGGGGGAAAAGGGGAGTGC
The DNA here is from genome assembly GCF_013401445.1 of Tripterygium wilfordii. Classification (NCBI taxonomy): domain Eukaryota; kingdom Viridiplantae; phylum Streptophyta; class Magnoliopsida; order Celastrales; family Celastraceae; genus Tripterygium; species Tripterygium wilfordii. The sequence continues at coordinate 8,221,383 of NC_052247.1, forward strand.
TGTAGCTTTAACAAGCTTACAACCAAGACAAGGACTCAAAGCAGAAAAAGAACTACGACCGAGAGCTCCAGACAGGGAAAGACTCTTCAGTCGCGACTCAGAAATATGACCTAATCGTCTATGCCAGATATCAAGAGTAGGAGAGGCAAGACCACAAAAACTGGGATGCGAGGAGGGAAGGTGGAGAGACTGGAGATGATAGAGACCACCCACTCTACGACCACTGCCAATCACCCGGCTGGTAGACGGATCCTGCACACGACAAGAAGAGGGTGTGAATAAAACATCATAGCCAAAATCACATATACCACCAACTGAAATAAGATTCATGCTCAACTGAGGAGCATGAAGAACAGAGGGTAGAGAAAGATGGCCTGAGGGCTCTGAGGTGGTAGTAATAGAGCCAGCCTGAGAGACTCTCAATGGAGAACCATCAGCAGTGTAAATAGAGGGAATAGGAGGTGCGGGACTACAATCAGTCAACAGGGAGGCATCAGAGGTCATATGATGAGAGGCCCCCGAGTCAAAAATCCAAGTACTAGACATACCAGTGGCTGAGAAAGCAGAGGATGCAGGAGTGCTACCAGTGCTGGTGGAAGCAGTCATCTGCTCAAGACGCTGCTGATACTGCTAGAACTGTTGGAACTGCTGAAACTGCTGAATATCAATAGGAGACATAGCAGAAGCAGGAGAAGGAAGTGCAGGAGTAACAACCGCAGCAATAGGAGTGGAGGCACGGCGACCACGACCTCGAGGTCCAACACGACGCTCGGGGTGAAGCTTCCAACAGTCATCCAAAGTATGACCTGGCCGCAGGCAATGAGTGCAAGTAGGACGACCAGATGAAGGTGAAGGAGCTGTGGAAATACCAGAGGGTGCCGAAGCAAGAACACCAGAGAAACTAGAGGGTGCGGGAGGTGGCCTAACACCACCTAGCAGGCGCAGACGAGTCTCCTCTGCAACTAACTCAGCAACTGCAGTCTCAAGACTGGGAGAGGGGTCACGATGTATAAGCTGACCAACCAGAGAACCAAACTCAGGGCGGAGAGCCATCAAAAACTCATACATATGACGCATATCCCAAAAGGCCACATGAGTAGCAATATGACTGCCAGCAGGGAGAAAGGCCTCCAACTCACGCCAAAAACCACGCATGTGCTGATAGAACTGCTGGATAGACCTATCATCCTGACGAGCAGCAGCAGCCTGAGTAAGAAGAGAATACTGACGAGCCCCACTACGCTCAACAAAACGAGCAGTAAGAGACTTCTAAACCACATGGGCAGATTGAGTAACCAGATCAGGTCGAAGAGCCGGGTCGAGAGACTCAATGAGATAACTGGAGACTCGATTAGTCCGAAGACTCCAAACAGCTAAAACATCATCATAACAGTCAACGGGTGGACCATCCGTGAGATAAGATAAGAGCCCACGGCCAAACAGAGCATTACGAACCGTGGCACTCCAAGTAGGCCAATCACTAGCAGCGGTGAGCCGAAAATCAGTCGAAGTGGGAAGAAAATCCCGAGGAAGTTCAGAGGTGGTCAAACCAACAGTCGTCGAGGATGAGAGTGGCGTAGCAACAGCAGAAGTCGACAGAGACCGAGTGGCGGAGGAACCAATCCCCGGCAAGGGAGGAAAATCACTACCAAGAGTTGTCATCAACACAAATGACAATTTCAGAAATCTGTAGGGACTAAACTAGAAGTTCAGAAATTTGGAGGGACCAAACTGAAATTTCAGAAATCTGGAGGGACCAAACTGCAATTTCAAAAAAATTGGAGGGACCAAACTGCAATTTCTGAAATCTGGAGGAACCGAACTGCAATTTCAAAAAAATTGGAGGGACCAAACTACAATTTCTGAAATCTGGAGGGCTAAAATGCAATTTTAAAAATTTTGGACGGACCAAACTGCAATTTCAGAAATCTGGAGGGCCAAACTGCAATTTCAAAAGATCAAAAAACCAGATCTGCTGGCGGGGTGCCGTGACTGAAGACGCACACTCAGCAGGGTGCCAAAGAGAGATCTCGCCGGAGATTCAGGGAGTAGAGTATCAATAGCGCACAACAGGAAGCTCGCCGGAAACAAGAGAGGGCAGTGGTGCTAGCGCACAGCAGGAAGCTCGCCGGAAAAAGAGAGGGCAGTGGTGCACGGTGAGCTGGACAGAGAGACAGAGAGCAGCACTGAGAGAGTTGAGAGGAGTGGCGCACGGCAGGGAGCTCGTCGGTGAAGAAGAGTACAGTGGCAAACAGCAGTGAGCTCGCCGGAGAAGAAGAAGAGGGCCGCCGCACGAAAGAAAAAAAAAATTTGTAGGAGAAAAAAAAACTACTGCGATACCATGATAATAGAGATAAAAATAGTGTGTGTGTTCCAAAGGAGTATACAAGAGTATATATACAATAACTCATGAGAAGACCAAACTACCCTTCAAGACAAAAAAATACTAAAATATACACATCTCTAACAGTGCTATTGTAGGAAATTTTCTTTGAGATATATGAATGGTCTGAAAAGAGCTGGGAGCTATATCTGGCCAATCATGTTCAAATCCAGTTCTATATGATCATTCCTTATGTGCTAAAGACCCTATCAACTGATCAAAAGGTTTGCTTCCCTGGTGCTGCATGTACGTGTCATCTCCATATCCAACATACCTAGACATCTTACTTTACACATATCTTTCTGATTATGCAGGGTCTTTATCATACATCATTCAAGGTCCCTGATGTTTTTGGAGTTTTCCGGTTCAAAATTGAGTGTCACAGATTTGGATACAGTTGCTTATCGGTCTCTAAACAGGTGAATTTTTCAATACTTTCAGCTGCACGATAGAATTCATGTCATGCATGATTCTTTCAATGTGAGGAAACCATCATCGAGTTTATTTGTGTTCTTCTTTCTCCAAACCAAAGTGTATCTCAAACTGGAGGTCTTATTTTCCTCTATTTGCTTGAAATCGTTAGTTCTCTGTTAGGTAGCCAAGAAATTAAACGGATACGGAACTTGATTGAACAATTGAGCAGATTCAATGAGATTTTAGTATTGATTGAACTATCAGGCCGCTCGGGATTAACTACTTTCTTCCTCCTGTTCTTCTGCAGCTACTGCTGGACTTTTACTGTCCATCTTCGATACACTCCGTAAGTTGTGGGTTTTTTTTTTTTCTATGTAGTTGATATGCTTCCTTTCAATTTATTACCCTTTTCAATTGGTTTCCTTTTCAGTTTGAATATGTTTTAAGTGTCCCCTACAGTCATGTTGCCCTTTTCATTGAATTTTGATGTTATTCCTGGAGTTCATTTGTTTCATTTTATGTTTTATTTGATGAGCTCACAAACTCTGGAGTTGATTCAAACAGCCTGTATCTATTATGCATCAGATGATTTGATTTTTTTTTTTTTGAAACTCAAATTATTGTGCCTCCATTGAAGGTTTTGTCAACAAGTGAAGTGGAGGAAAATCTTTCAGGAAAGATAAGTAGTTGTGTGACCAGAATTCTCTATATTGGGAATCTTCCAGGCGATATTCGTGAGAGGAAAGTGGAGGGATTTGTTATACAAGGTGACGCTACTCAGCTTATTATTCATGTTGTGTTTGTTATTTACTCTTATAGATTGAAACTTACGTAAATTGTTTTGTACTTTAAGGCCGCATGATGAAGACTCATGCTTCTGTTTAGACTCTCTTAGAAATCAACACTAATTTATTCTTGAGGTGAACACTTTGTACGATTTTTTTCTATGTTTTGTTTCTTTACATTTTCTATTTCTAAACTTTATCATTTTGCCAACCATGTCTAAGAATAGTTTGTTTTAGTATTCTGTTGATAAGAATATGGGGTCTTCAGCCTCCACGCATCCTGTCAATATGATGCATCAAAATGAGACCCCAAATAATTAATTTGAAGGATGAAGCATTGAAGCCAGAATGGAAAAGGAGGAAGCTCGGTTTCTCACATTTTAGTAACATTCAGTAATGAAAATAAGTCATTATTCTTTTCATGTTTTTCTTTTTATGTTTTTGCTGATTTATTGTGTATGGTGATTTATTGATGCTTTTGTCTTATGCACCTATCTCTGCTTTGCAGGTTCTTCTGAAGTAAGGTGTTTTTTACTTTTTTTGGTCTATTTCCTTTCTTGAATTATTGGTACGTGTTCACAATTTTTTTTTACATCATTAAAACTTGCACTGTTTCTTGGCTGAGTGTTCTGCTCTTCTTTTATTTGTTACTGAGAATAGATTTTGGTGGTCCTGTGAATTTAGAATTTCTCTTCGTTATGGATTATATGTGGAATTCGTTCATGTTGATGGGTCTTATCATTCCAATGGATGCTAAGTGGCTTTTTATATTTTAGCCTAATTTTTTTTTATGCTTTCTGTTGTTTACCAATTGATTATTTATTTCTTTAGTTAATTGTTCCTGCTTTATTATTGCAGGCAAGAGCAATTGTCCAAGATAAGGTTCTGTTTTACATCTGTTGGTTCGGTGAGCTTTTGTTTTGTGATTTTGGCCTGTACTTCTTTTATGTTTTCATATTTAATGACATTGATTTACTTTCTTATTCTTTAAGTTGTTTCCCTTTAAAGTTGCAGTTTTTTTTTCCTATTGTTTTCCCAGATTTTAGATTGGGTACTGATTGATGTTGTCTTTGCTGTTACCAATAGGCCTTGACTTACACTGTATAGTCTGCTGTTAAGCTTTTATTATCTACTGCTGTGGTTTATTTCTTTTCTGATCAAACCAGTATACGATTATGTGGTTCTGTTTTTGTGGATAATGGTCTCTTAAACATTTGGTAGTACCATAGTATTGATATGTTCATATGGGATGACCAATTCCCCAAACATAAGTTAATCAAATAGCCATAGATAATCACTAATCCCATGCTTGTGGGTTAATAGTTGGAACCTCAGGTACTACTTTGTTCCTGCTTTCCTTCTTTTGTTTATCAGGTCTGGGTTTAGTAATATGTAATTTCGTGTTCTATATTTTTACAGGAAAGTATTGATGCCCTTATCCAGTCTCTGCTAGATTTACTATAGGCCTATTCGACTTGAAAGGCTTTTACTTTCATTTTGTTTGATTTCTCTTGGTGTATCCTCATGTTTCTTGCTTCCTTCCTAATTTTGTCGTACTGTTTCAGGTCTGGGTTTATTACACATTTACGACTACTATTGCTTATGAAGTTCTGTATTAGTTGAATAGTGAGCCAGTTTTCCTCCCTTTTTAATCTGTTTTGGTCTTCCTTATTTCAAGTTGCTCTCATGGTTTTTTCCCGCCTATACTGCAGTTAATTGGTTGACTCCATTACAAGAGTCCTATAACAAAATCCTATGCAGAAGTTCAATTGTTGGCAGTAAGTGGAAGACAATTACCGAATGAAAATGGAGTTGGTGATTTTATTTTGTAGTTAATGACACGTTTTTAATTTGTTGCTTGATACATTAATTCTGTGGAGAGACCCTGTTACTGGTGAGCGGGGCCGAGCTGATATTGTGTAATTCATAATTATCTTGCTTTTGTCGAGTTGCATGTTTTAATTACATGACAATGTACTTTTACAGGAAACTTTACCGCATTTGTAGCAATGCTATATCCGTGAAGTATACTTTGTTCGAGACATTATTTTTCTCGCTTATTTGATTTTTCTTTGATAATTTAAAACTTCATATAGTGCCGTCTATGACTCTATGGAATTGGTGGAAAATGAACACAGAGAGAAAAGATTTGCTTGACTTAATCCCTAGCTCATTTTTTGATCTGGTGGATAAGTACTTGACAGTGAACCCAAGACTGAGGACGATGCTCTAAAGCATGAGTTTTTTGTTCCATGTCATGAGGTCCGACGAAAGAAGAAAATGCTCATGCTCAGGCAGGGTAAGAAGGAGCCATCCTGCATGATGTGGACAAAGTAGTGCTGGAAATAACATGCAAGCAGACATGATCTAACTTGTAAAAACGACACTTAACCCTTATTCTAAATTTCTACTGCTGTGAATTTTTGTTTGTGCTTCTGGTTTTCGTATTTTTTGTGTACTTTGATTGTTGCTGTTCATAATTCCTTCCGTGTGCATTTCCTTTTATTCGTTTTTGCATTTCCTTTGCCATATCGATTTCCTTCTCGATTGATTGGAAGACGTGTACGTGCTTGAATTGATTCTCTCTCATTTTCTTTGTAAATATAATAATTGCTTGCATTATGTGGTAGAATTTGATTGGATGTAATACGGAGCTTTAAGTATAAAAATTGGTTGCATTATGTGGCAGAATTAGATTGGCTGTAATACGTAGGCTATGCCCTACTCTTGCTATACTACTATACGTCTATAGTATTATCTTCCTTCCTTGGTGACAAATCAATGTTGAATAATAGCAAGTCAGACCGTGAATAAATAATTGTCAGAAGGGCATTATAGACTTTCTATTAACTGAAGCAATCTAGAACTTTCCGGACTCCTATAAAATATAAATGGACAAACAACCAAACGATAATTAATTGTTTTGTTGGTTTCTCTGGCGATTTCTCTCTTGCGAAGTAATGGACACGTTCTCTGCTTTCTTTGATTCCCGATCGGCGTCTAGCGGCGGCTGGACCTACGATACCCTTAAGAACTTCCGTCAGATCTCTCCGCTCGTCCAGACTCATCTTAAACAGGTAAGTTTCCCCGGAAACTTCTATTTCTTGTTCAATAGGGTTTGGCTTGTAGATTTTTCTGGCTGATTGTTTGTTGGAGTTGAAGAAAAAGGCGAAGAATATGATCAGTGTCTTTAGTTATTTCTTTTTTTTTGTCCTCTTAAAAGAGAGTTTGTGGAAGTAATTTATCGGATCAAGGGGATTCCTTCATGTAGTTATTTGTCAATTGCCTTGTTAATGACAATCCTATAAAGGAACGTGATAAAATATGGATCAACTGTGCTAGCACTTACAATAAAGTGTTTCCAGGTGAGAATTTGATCCACTGTAATGAGTATTTGAATCGGAAGTTGGGTGTCTTTACACTGATTTTGAGTCCTACAAGTCCCATGTGAGAAGAAAAACTATTGGAGGTTGTGATCTGGCGAATGTTTTTTTTTTTTCTTTCTTTCCGAGGAATGGCTGGTTTGCAGGTGTTACCAATTTAGGACCTGGCCCTTGGAGATTCGAGATGCTAGAATGATTATTATAATTTATAAAATGTCTTCTCTCTCGTTTAATATTTTCTGCTCGAGTTGGGAAGTTGGTAACCAAAGGCTGTTTCATTCTTTCGATTGAATATTTATTGAAGATTTCGTTGTATTTACTGTGAAATTGGATGGTAGGCTGAGATCAATTTATTTTTTTAATATCGTATTTCTCTATCAGTATTCAATAAATATTGTCTCAATTGCTTTTCAGTTACACAAATGATTTGTCACCAATCATTCTATAAATGCTTTCTTGTTTTCCTATTATTTATGGCATTGTTCCACTTAAGCCACACAGTTCGTTTTGACCCTTGTTTCATGTCACCGTCCTTAAAGCTCTGACTTGAGCACTTGTTGAAATATTTATCTAGCCTTTGCTTGTTTGCATACATGAATTCTTTCTTTTTCTTCCATATTACCTTTCAAAGGTAAATTCTCATTTCCCAAATTTTCAGGTCTATCTGTCTTTGTGTTGTGCACTGGTTGCCTCGGCTGTTGGAGCTTATCTTCATCTCTTATGGAACATTGGTGGCCTTCTTACAACATTTGCATGCTTTGGAAGTATTGTTTGGCTTCTTTCCACTCCTCCTTATGAAGAGGTACATATAATTTGTTTGTCATTTATTTGTTCTCTACTGCCATCTATGTAATCAATGTTTCTGGTTCTCACAAATTTTATTTTTTTGGTTTGTGGTGTTTGTTCATAAGCAGCGGAAAAGGGTTGCTCTTTTGATGGCAGCTGCACTGTTTGAAGGGGCTTCAATTGGTCCTTTGGTAGATTTGGCCATTGAAATTGATCCAAGGTATTTGATCATCTATCTACTTCTTTTTGGATTCTCTTGTGTTAAAACAAAACATTAATGTAGGCTCTAAGGTGGTAGTAGCTTCCCAATTTCTACTTTATCTTGCTTGGGCTTTGTAATTGAGAAATTAAACATTCTTTTTCTCAATTTGATGTGTCCACATTATTGTCAAAGTTTAGTTTGTTTTTAGGAACTAGGAAGTCTTGCTGGACTTGTTGTTTCCTATTTTGCACTCTTGCAGGAAGGTTTCCATAACCTTCACAGTTTTGTCACACTTGTTAGCTCGTACTCTAAAAACTTTAGCACAGTTTTATATTAACGGTGTGTTCTTGAGAAAGCTTTACATTATTTGGAAAATCTAGAATCTTTATGGGCTGTGCTTTATCCTTCCTTCAATTTGTTAGATCGATCCATCAGTACATATGGAGATATCTTTTTTCTAGAATAACCTTCATGCAGTCTTGTCACACTTGTGTTAGCTCGTAGTTGAAAAATGTAACTCAGTTTTAGATAAACTTTTGCGCTTGGGAGAGCTTTACACTATTTGGAAAATCCAGAATCTTCATGGGCTGTGCCTTTTCCTTCCTTTAATTTGTTGGATTGATCCGTTGGTACATACAGACATCTCTTTTTCTTGGATGTGTGGTAGATATCGAAATGATGGATTCCATCTGAAGACGTGCTTATTGCTTATGCTAACTTGTTAATGCTTTTATCCCCTGTTTCAGCATTCTGATTATCGCGTTTGTGGGAACTGGGTTGGCCTTTGGTTGTTTCACAGCGGCAGCCATGTTGGCACGGCGTAGAGAGTACCTTTACCTTGGTGCCTTGCTTTCATCAGGCCTATCGATGCTTTTGTGGTTGCACTTTGCCTCCTCTATCTTTGGGGGTTCCGCAGCCGTCTTTAAGTTTGAGGTGAGGCACCATCAGCCCATGCTTTTTATATGGCCATTTTGTTCTCTGTATTCAGTGACCCCATAGTTTGCTGCTAAGATGGTTTCTTTTTGCAGCTTTACTTTGGACTGTTGATATTTGTTGGCTACATAGTAGTGGACACACAGGACATCATCGAGAAAGCACACCTTGGTGATCTTGACTATGTGAAACATGCCTTGACGCTCTTCACAGATTTTGTTGCTGTATTTGTCCGAATTCTGATAATCATGGTGAATGAGCTAAAATATCTAGAGTGCTCTTAGTAGTGTTTTCTTTTGCAGTGTTGAACGAGTTCTTGTCTTTGCTATATAGTAACAGGTTCATTAATTGGTATTGCAGTTAAAGAACTCGATGGAGAAGGATGAGAAGATGAAGAAGAAGAAGAGGAAGGACTGAATACTTCTTTGTCTTGGTTTTGGCCTGTAAATTGTTAAATCGAGTGTCTGTACATGTAACATGAATGTTTGATGTTTTGGATTTGCACTTGATAGTAGCCCCTAAACCTTGGAAGATAAACCCTCCAAATGATGATTTTGAACATCAATTGTGATTGTAACCAACTTAGAGACATCTGAATGGGAGGCAATTTGTTCTTGGCTCTTTGATTTTGAGATTTGGTTTACTGCACACTTTGCTGGATTAACTTTTTTAGTCATTGGAACTTGGAAGGTGTGACGATACCTAGACTTGTTCAGTCTATTGGATGGAGTACCGTACAGTATTATGGAGGCTATAAGTATAACCAGAACAATGAAATTGCTGCGCCGGCTTGTATTATAACCACAGAGGTGTGTATGACAATACAAATGGAGCAAATGACAGTAGGAATGATACTTCAGAATCCGTTGCACTGGGAGTTCCATATGTTCGAATTTATTTTTTTTAGAAGAATTTCATTAAAACAGCAACACTACAACGAATGAAATTGTTCCCTCCTAACAAGGAATCAATTTCAACTAGGCAGTAATCAGACCACAAGGATCTCCCGTTATCATGCTTAACCATTCTCGTTCTTGCAAGGGCATGAGTGACTTCATCACCCGAGTGAGAAATATGATGACATTGGGATTTGGGACACACCAAGACACGATATATAATAGACTTTTTTTCCCCACAAAAACTAAAATAAAAAGAAGAACTCGTATTATATAAAATTAAAACGCTTTATCATCTCATAAAATGCACGGCACAACAAGCCCCATCCTTGGTTGGTTACCCTAGCCATCCAAATTTTAATGGGTGAGATGAATTAAAAAGAAAATGAAGAAAAGCGTAGATGATAAGCAGTGAATGAGAACGAACGGTCATTTATAAATTGAATTGTTGAAGGGTAAAATGTAATTTTCAAAAAAAAAAAAAGAAGAGGGTACACACAAAAAGAAATGAAGAGTAATTTTCGGGGTGAGTAATGTTTGGATACAATAATGCATCTAATCTAATATGGGTTGTTCACAGATATCTCTGGGGTGAGTCAGTTTCGAATAGGAAGGTTCTAATTTTTTGCTATAATTAAGTAGCGTTCACGATCGGTTATGATCGATTTTTCATTTTCTTACATAAATTTAACCGATCAATTGTTTCGATTTTTTTGATTATCAATCAGTTCTTAAAGATTTTGAAAATAACCGACCGACCATTTCGGTAATGATTGATAATTTTGGATAACCCTTTTGTAAGAACAATTCTCCACCGAAAATATGTTAAATCATGTGGTAAATTGTACTTTGACTAGTTAAATTTTTCATAATGTCACAATATAGTATATTTGAAAAAATAAGATCATATACATAGTATGATTACTGAATAAGAGAATGATTTTGGTGCAACAACATCAGCTTTTAGGAAAACTCTATGATTGTCATGTGGATTAATGGAAAAGACTAATTTTTATTTATTCAAGTTATACACAAACACACAAATAACATGTATTAATTATTGATTTAATTAGAACAAATTAAATCATGCATAACCATTACAGAATGATTCCAATTTAACGATTTCTTTCCTATTTCAATTTATCAATTAATTTGTGTCATTAAAGTATCATGCATAACCATTAGAGAATGATTCCAATTAAATCATGCATAACCATTAATTGAGTCATTATTCCATACACAACCTCACTCATTTCATTAATGTTGATTTTATTTTTCTTTCATACTTAATTGCTAAACGGTTACCATATAATTAAATCTATTAATTGGGCCATTATTTCATACACATTCTCACTTATGTCTTCCATGTTTTCATAAACGTTTATCAAAACATAAAAACGTTTTATTTGATGTCTTCCATGTTTTCGGCTATTTAATTCATGTCTTCCATGTTTGATAGACCAACCCCATTTGTAACTGTTAATTCTCAAAAGTAGTGCAGCTAGGAAGAAATGCAAGAGAATGTCTCCCATTAAATTCTCAGAGGTTGATTATTTATATTTGTTTCAATTTATGACGTTTAATATAAAATATTTATTAATTGTAATGATTGTTTAACCTATATAAATTAACAAATCTTTGTGTTCTTTTCAACTTTCAAAACACCTGAACTTATTCTTTCTCATACAACATATCACTATGGCTGATACACTGAAAAAAATTGATGGTTCAAGGATGAATTGGGAGGTGATTGCCCGCATCAGCCGCCTATGGAATTCTAAGAATGTCCGAAATAACAATGACCTCCTGAGTGTGGATACGCTTCTTTTGGATGCAGAGGTGATGTTAGACTATTCTATTTTTTAACTATTTGGTTCGCATGTTTCTTATTGTTTATATGGTTTAAATCAATTAATTTTGTAGTAGGTATATTTTCAATTAATATTATGTAATTAACATTGATATAATTAGTATTTTTTTCATATCACATAACCCAACACATTTGCTCCACTTGTGTCAACAAGAAGTTCCAGTAGGTATTGTTTCACTTTATGGAATTAGTTTCCCATAAACTGTTTATTAAATGATTGCTCCTGGTTTTCCTTATTGTGATGGGTCTGAATTGAGCTTTTTATATTTTTAATGGTCTCTATCTTTTCACTTCGTATATCTTGCTCCCCGATTACTTGAAGGATAGCTTGTATCTCGCATGTTAGACTATTCTATTTTTTCGTTAAATTCATACCACATCTTTTGAAGTCAATGTATTGCTATTGTCTATTTTATTAAACCTAAAACACTTATTGGATGTATTGTCTAACATAGTGTTGTTTGTATTTTTTTTGATACATTAATTTACAACTTCGGCTATGCAGGGAACACATATCCATGGAAAAATTCGTAAGTGTCAGGTCGAAATGTTTCGTAATAAAATCAAAGAGGGACATATCTACGTGCTTAAAAATTTTAAGGTCGTTGGTAGTGATAATACATACAAGCTTGTACCGGGAGACGTATCAATCAATTTTTTACCCATTTCTTTCTTCAAAGAGCTATTGGCTTATGATGGTGCTCTCATTGAGCACTACAAGTTTCATTTTCAAAATCAAGATGAGATAATCAAACGGTTAAACAACCACACATATTTGACAGGTTTTCAATTTCCTTACACATTTATGCTGTAATATAATTAAAAAGTAAAATTACATGCTGCGCGAAGCGCGGGCATGACCCCTAGTTTTAAATTAAACCCTAAAACCTAAACTCAAACCCTAAACACTAAATCTGAATCCTAAACCATAAACCTAAACCTTAAATTCAAATCCAAAACAATAAAACCATAAACCATAAACACTAAACTCAAACACTAAATCCTAAGCTCTAAAATTTTTTTTTGATAAGTACTTAAACTCTAAATCCGAAACCCAAACCCTGAAACTCTAAACACTAAATCCTAAACCCTAAATCATAAATTCTAAACCCTAAACCATAATCCTAAACCCTAAAACCTAAACGTAAAACTACCCTAAACCCTAGATCCTAAATCCTAAAGGGAAACACTAAAACTTAAATCTCTAGGCTATAAACACTAAATGTAAACCCTAAACACTAATTTCTAACTTTGAACATTTATATGTTATTTTTCAAAACAAAAAATATGTTGGAATTGTAGTCTCCGTTTGGCAAAGCTTATTTGCTCTTAAAATAAGTTAGCTTATAAGGTGTAAAAATTAAATTAACTTATAAGTTGAGAAATAAATTGTGAGGTGTTGATGAAACTCATAGTTGATGCAAACTTATCAGTTATGAAAAGTCTATTTAAGTATAGTATAATATAAAAGATAGAGATTTATTAAGTAGAGGTACTAGATGGGTTGTGGGCAATGGAGAACAAATAAATCTTTATCGAGATAGATGGCTTCCTTCTCCTTATACATTCATAGTAGTTGTTGGATTCAAATTCATATAATGATAAATTGAGAACCAACAAAATAGTAACATAGAACTATTGCAAATACAGTAACATAGCAAATTGCATGCATAACACAGTAACATATACGTATTCAGTAACACAATAACATATATGAATACAGTACCTATTGCTTAAATTAAAAATACCAAAACCGGAAACAACTGGATAGGAAATGAGCGAGCGAGGTATGCCTTTGCGAATCTCTTTAAAGAGAATTTTTCCTAGCCACAAGTGCCTCTGCTCTCTTGGACAATCTCTTCCCAAGATACAACGCTGAATCGAACCAAATATAAACAGCAACTCTCAGACATAATAGAATTTTGGCATAGTTACAACAGAGGAGAAGTAGAAGAATTTCTTGTGGAGAGCATATCACGACATCATTCCAACTGGGAGCAACTTGGCTTCAAAACATGAGTAGTGTGATATGTGTTGTCCTTTGTGTGGTATTGGGGAAGATTCTTCCATTCATGCTCTATTTCAATGTGCCTTTGTTAAACCTGTCTGGAAGGAATATTGTGGAAGTTGGGAGTTTTTGAAATCAACATTACATGGTAGTTTCCTGGATTGTCTTGTTCGGCTAAGGATGACTTTAAATAGTTTTGCTATGAATATATTTCAAGTCAAGGGGTGTTCATGGAAGGGTTGTTTGCATGGATACCTGAGTTCTTGAATGATTTTGTCTCTTGTCGACAAGGCCGGTTAGAAATGCCCAAAACTAGCTAGTCAGGTTGCTAAATGGCTACCTCCTCCGCTAGTTAAGTTTTATGTGAATGTGGATGTTGGTTTTGATCTAGATACGGCTAAGTGTGCCATTGGATATGTTAATACGAGGTGATGGAGGTAGATTGGTGATGGCTTCTGCAACTCCTGTAGGCATTCTTCAATCAGTGGCTAGTGCTGAACGGTACGCAATCCGTGAGGGAGTTAGATTGGCTGTGAGATGTGGGCTATCAGATGCATATGTGTATAGCGATGCAAAAAGTGTTGTTGAGAGAATTCACTCACAGACTAGTGGTTTGAATGAAGAAATCAAAAGCTATGCAGATTCATTCTCTTTGTTTAAGGTTGTTTTTTGTCCAACAAGTGCAAACAATGTGGCACATAGTCTTGCTCAGTTTGCTTTATCGTCTTCAGTTCCTTGTGAATGGCGATCAAATTTCGAGCTTAACTGACTCAAGGAGGTTGTAATGACAGATTTACTATCATTTTCCAGTTAAATAAAATACAATCCTTCCTTCCACAAAAAGATAGAATAAAAATTAGACCACAAAAAAAAAAAGAAAAAGAAATAAGAGACCCCCTCGGCCCTCCCATCTTAATCTAATCGGGCCTCTCCTTTTATCGTACTCTACTCGGTCGGTAGTTGTTAGCAACAAAAACACGTAGTTTTTTACCAGATTAGCACTCTTGACAAAAGTAAATATCAATATTGATAGAAACTGGAAGTGTTAATTTTATTAAACAAACTAAAGAAGATATATATACAATGGAGAGTTGTCTAGAGATATGTTTCTATTTACATAAGGAACTAATAGTAATCCCTAAGACTATGCTAACATAACAATTGATATATAAAGATAATGATATATCACATATAATTGAATTCTTGAACCGTAGGTGATATATCATAACACCCCCCCTCAAACTTTGGGTGCAGGTAATGACAGCAGCGAAAGTTTGGAGATGAGTGAAGTAAAGCGAGCTGCAGTGTGAGATTTTGTCAACAGATCAGCAAGTTGCAGCTCAGTGGAGATGTGTGGGAGAGTGATGGTGCTAGTCTTATAATGATAACGAGCGAAATGACAATCGATTTCGATATGTTTGGTGCGCTCGTGAAAAACATCATTATGAGAAATGTGTATAGCACTTTGATTGTCACAAAATAAGGTGGTTGGTTGTGTTTACGAGACACCAAGATCAAATAGAAGACGAGGTAGCCATACAACTTCAGCGATAGTGTCAGCAAGAGCGCGATACTCAGATTCAGCACTTGAACAAGACATGATACTTTGTTTCTTGCTCTTCCAGGATAGCAATGAGATGCCAAGAAATACAAGAAAACCAGTTGTGGATTTGCGATCCATAATATCCCCAGCCCAATCAGCATCCGAGTAAGCCAGTAAGGTGGGAGAAGAGGATGAGGATAGCAGAAGGCCACGATGGAGGGTGCCACGGATATAGCGAATGATGCAAAGAACAGCTGCATAGTGGTCAGAACGTGGGTAGGCCATGAACTGAGACACAATATGGACAGCATGAGCTATGTCCGACCGAGTAATGGTCAAATATGTGAGCATACCAACCAATTGTAGATATAGTGTAGGATTGGGAAGAAGTGTACCATCTGTGGGACATAGCTTCATATTGATAGGGTGAGGAGTATCTGTAACTTTTCCATCTGATAGATGAGGTATGGAGAGAATATCTTAGGCATATTTAATTTGAGAAAGAACATAACCACGAGAACTACGGCCAACTTCAATACCTAGAAAATAATTCGAGTCACCGAGATCTTTTATTTCAAAAGAAGTGGACAAGAAATACTTGGTGACAGATATTCCCTGTTTGTCGCTACCGGTCAAGATCATATCATCGATGTTAAGAAGTAAAAATACAGCTCCATTTGCACTGTGCCGAATAAATAAGGCTGAGTCATTGGTACTCTGATGAAAACCAAATGTGATGATGGTAGACTGAAATTTCTCAAACCAGGCACGTGGGGCCTGTTTGAGACCATGCACAGCACGACGAAGTCGACACACCTGCCCAGGAGGATGTGGAAGTCCCGATGGGGGATCCATATATACTTCTTCATGGAGGTCACCATTGAGGAATGCATTTTTAACATCCATCTAATGTAAAGACCAATGGCGAAATGAGGCCACAACAATAACAGTACGAACAGTGGTCATGCGAGCTACAGGAGCAAAGGTCTCCTCATAATCAAGACCATATTCTTGGGTGTAGCCTTTAGCGACCAAACGGGCCTTGTATCGCTCAATAGACCCATCCGCATGTGTTTTTATTTTGTAAATCCACCTGCAACCAACAATAGACTTTCCAGGAGGTAAAAATGTTAGGTCCCAAGTATGAGTTTTATCCAAAGCTTGAAGTTCTGCTTGCATTGCCTTGGACCATTCAGGATGCGAACTTGCTTCCTTATAGGTCTGAGGCTCATAGAGGTCTAACATATTAGTGACAAAGCAGTGATAATCATGTAGATAATGAGGCAGAGCATGGGTACGAGTGGGATACTGAGAGGTTACCTATGAAGAATCAGCAGTTGGGGAATCCATGTGAGATATAGTTGCAGTCGAAGATGGTTGAGGTGAGGGGGATGGTAAAGTCATTTGTGTGGGATATGAAGTTGTGTGCTCAAGCATTTGTGTATGATCTGAAGGAGAAACATTAGTGGGAAAAGGATCAACGCAAGGTATTTGACCTGGAGTGTTATTGTGGGGAAGGTTCATGAATGGAACAGTTTCCCAAAAAAATAACATTGCGAAAAATACGAATACTTTAGTGGTTGGATCGTAACAACGATATCCCTTTTGTTCAATACCATACCCAACAAAGACACATATGACAGATTTGGGAGAGAGTTTGGAGCGTTCAACAGTGGGCAATAAAACAAAACATGTGGAGCCAAACGTGCGCAAATGAGCATATGATGGGACTTTTCCAAAGTGCAATTCATATGGGGACTTATGTTCTAGGAGTGGTGTAGGTGTGCGATTGATGAGATATGTGGCTGTGGACACGACCTCTCCCCAAAAAGTCTTAGGCAAATGAGAAGATAAAAGTATTGTACGAGTAGTTTTAACAATGTGGCGATATTCTCTCAGGGACACCATTTTGTTGGGGTGTGTCGGGGCAAGACAATTGAGGAAGAGTACCTTGTCATTTAAGAAAAGTTAGAAAAGTAGTGGAGCGAAATACACCTCTGGAGTCGGATCGAAAACTATTAAGACGTTTTGAAAATTGAGTGTGAATCATGGAAGTGAACTTGACATAGATTTGATAAACATCAGACTTGTTGGATATCACATAAAGCCACGTATATCGAGTGAAATCATCAATAAAAAGCACATAATAACGAGCGCCACTTAAAGGAGTAGAACAAGTCCAAACATCGCTATGGATTAAGTAAAAAATACTCGTGGTAGTATGAGAACTTAATTGAAATGGCAAAGCAGTTTGCTTGCCTAATACACAATGATGGCAATTAACATGTTTATGATTCTTGACAGAGCCTAGATAACCACGATTATGCATAAAATTTAAGTGAGAAAGAGAAATATGACCCAGACGATTGTGCCAGAGAGAAGAAGCACTAGCAGCAACATGTGAAGACACGAGAAGGTGTAGAGACTCAAGGCAATATAGACGTTCTACTTTATGTCCGATCCCACATGATTTCTCCATCAGATGATCCTGTACAACACAACCCTCATCAGTAAATGTAACATCAAAACCGTGGGCACAAAGTTGGCTAATAGAAACAAGGTTCATTGACAAATCTGGCATAATAAAGGCATGATGTAAAGTCATTGAAGTAATTTGAATAGTTCCAGTATGAGTAACTGCAAGAGGCATGTTATTGGCCGTATAAATCATAATGGGTGAAAAGACGGGAGAGGACTTTGAAAAAATTGTAGGGTGGAAGGTCATATGGTTAGACGCTCCAGAGTCCAAGATCCATAAGGAACCACGAGGCATACCTGGAGGGGCAGAAGCAAAAGCTGCAAGATGAGGATTACCCAAACTTGTGAGAGCCTGACATATCATCTCCTATACTTATTCTAGTGTAGTAGCAGAAGAATTGCTTGGAAGTTCAGCAATAGCAGCACGAGGTGGTCCTTCCTTATGAACACGTTGAAGGCAAAGAAAGTAGTTTTCTAGTGTCCTGGTTTGTGACAGTAGACACAAAATGGTTTCTTTCCTTTGGAAGTAGGAGCATGAGAGTCAGAATACCCATTACCTTTTGAGTAAGAAACGAGAGCAGTGTCCGACGACGTAGGGACATGGATGCCTTTGCGTGTTTGTTCAGCAAGCAGTTCAGGCAGGATGTCTTCAATGGTGGGTAGAGGCTTTCGATGAAGAATGGAACTCCGAAGGGCTTCAAATTCATCAGTAAGTGCAAGGAGAAGTTGAACTAGTTTGGTCCTTTCACGAAGCTATTGATAATCAGCATGTGAGTGGGTCCAGGATGGTTCAGTCATTGCCAACTGATCCCACAAAGCAGACAACTGAGAATGAAACTCTGAAATGTGTTGGGAGGGTTGTTGTCGAATAGCACGTAGCTGCATCTCCAGTTGATAGGCACGAGCAAAGTTTGTCTGAAGATAAGTGGTTTTGAGTTTATCCCAAACAACCTGAGTAGATGAGGCCTTACCAATAGTCATGGCAATGGATTGTTTACAGGTGGAACGAATCCATGAAATAATTTTGAAGTTATTCATTTTCCATTCCTTGAGCTTCTTGACATCAGTGTATTTGAGTTGAGTTTCAGATCCATCGACAATGTCTCACAGTCCACGACTCAAAAATCCTTCAAACTCAACATTGAGACCAAAAGAGATAATTGGTCCCATCAAACTCAACATTGAGGGGTTTGGAAAGATCAGTGCTAGTAGACATGGTAAAGGTCAAGAGAAACAAGACAAAGGAATTCTTTCAAATATGAGAAAGAGAATGGCAGAAAGCTCAAGAAAGGAGATGAAATATATGTGCCAAATGTTGGTAGCGTTGAATAAGATCAAAGCTCCGATACCATGATAGAAACTGGCAGTGTTAATTTTATTAAACAAACTAAAGGAGATATATATACAATGGAGAGTTGTCTAGAGATATGTTTCTGTTTACATAAGGAACTAATAGTAATCCCTAAGACTATGACAACGTAACAACTGATATATATATAGATAATGATATATCACATATAATTGAATTTCTGAACCGTAGGTGATATATCATAACAAATATAACACTCACTTCAAATTTATTACCACAATAGCACTCTACGCCATCAACAATGGCGTGATTAGTGCATTGATTTTACAATCACGTCAACATGAATGACGTGATCATATTTTAAGCAATCACGCCACTCAAAGTGACGTGATTAGTGCAAAAAGATAATCATGCCAATTCAAGTGGCGGAATTGTAAAAATATAATAATCACGCCGCTTTAAGCGGCATGATCACTTGAAAGCTTTTTACTCATCAATGGTTTCACCGTCCCTCCGCAACTCAATGCCCTTGAATATGGCATGGAAATACTGAACCACATACAGGATAAAAAAACTCAACACCCCACCCTCTTGATGGTAAATTTTGGAAATTATATATAGAATAACAGAACAAGTCAACTACTTTTAACAAACACCTTATCCGGATATGCTGAGGAAACCCAAAATTGCTAATAATGGTTCGGCAACTTGAACAGCCGATTCTTCACCGTAAGAGCCACTGGCAACCTCGAAATAGATGAAGATGAAGATTGAACTGTGGGTTTTGAGTTTTGTTGGTTTTTGGTAGATGGATATGAACAGAGCAGGAGAAGGTTTGGGGCTTATGTGGTAGGGATAATGGGATGTGTTAAGATTGGTGATTTTGGTGAAATTTTTGCCTGTACTTAATAAAACATGAGATGCAAATAGTCCTATGAACAAAAATTAGACCAAAAAAAAAAAAAAAAAAATAGACCCCCTCGGGCTTCCCAGCTTAATCTGATCGAGCCTCTCCTTTTATCGTACTCTACTCGGTCAGTAGTTGTTAACAACAAAAACACAAGCCACTGCTTATTAGAAGCCGGCGCCTCCTTTCCTTCGCCGTCGATCATGAGACAAGGTCTGAATTTCAATTTCACTTTTATTTCATCTAATTCTTTCTCGTTTTCGCTTTCCACATCAAAACTCAAAAGTAGGTTTCGATAGATCAAATCAATTGTTGAACTCGATAAATACTCTTGCGGGTGAACAACAAATTGGTTCCTATCACATCCTATGCTTATTGAAAGTTCATGAATTTCAACCGAAGAACATTGTGCTTCTCAATTTTAGTGTCGACCAGACAGAGAGTATCCAAATGAGATGTGCTAGATCTTAGGTCGGAGTATGTACTGGCATTTAAAGGCTGACCAAAATCTGATTGAAATGATGTTGTTTATCGGTTCGTATGCTTTTGCAGTGAAAACCACTTGTTAGCAGCTCTATTTACAGCATGGATAAGTTACTGGACTTTGGAAGGAAAGCGCTATTCTACGTTAGGGTTCTTTCTGGATACGAGGAGCGGAGAATCCGGAGCTACAGATTGCAGATTGAGGCTCATCTCCGACAGGTTTTGCTGATAGATTTGATTTATATGTGCACAGTTTTCTTGTTTTGTTGCTAGTTGGTTCATGTTTGTGTTTCAGATGACCTTCAATTTTGGTTCCTTTGATGAACATTGTATCTTTGTGTATGATGTAGATATTCAAAATAGCAGGTCTAAATGATGCTTGATTTGCTTTTCTTGATTCATGGCCAGGCTTCCTACAGTTAATCTAAATGCGTGTGCCCTTTTTGTTTTGTACTTTCTTTCCCTGTGCATGGGTATTGAACCTTTCATTGGTGGGAGCTGGCATGCTGGTATTGGGAGATTGCACTATGCTTTTAAAGGCAATTTTTTTAGATTCAAATCCGTGTCATTGCATGTGTTCTCTAGCTACTTCTACCTCGCCTTGGTGCAAAGTTCCTTTCTTTATTACACCCAGACTAAGTGTGCATATTAAGAAAGTCCAAGTCCTCAATGCTTTGCAAGTTCAGGTTTCCATGCTCTTTGTGGATGTGTAATTCTTTCAATCTGCTTTCATAGGATCGTATAGTAAACTTAATACCTGGAATCTAACTTGAACCTGAAGGGATGTAATGCTTTAAGATTTTGAGAGGAAAGAGAATAGTTTGTTGAACTCCCCCCCCCCCCCCCAGAAAGCTAATGTCCCCTATTCCTTTGTGTGCTCCAGCCTCCAGGGCCGTTAGCTGTGAGGTGAGTCCCTACCTCTGCTTAAAGAGAAAACTAATGCCTAACCTCGCTTAAGGCCCCATCCTCCAATGGGTCCTGAAGCTCTTGAGGAAGATAGGGAGTGGTGAACCCTATCAAACTTCCCTTTTCTCCTCATGCTATACTAAACTTGATGGCTTTAGAGAATTCCTAAAAGCAAACTCTCCTTCAATCCTGCTTGGCATGGAAGGTCGCAAGAGAGAAGAAAAACTATTCTTGTTAGCAGCTTTTCAACCTCCCGGAGTCAAGGAAGTCAAGCAACCAATAAACTTCCATATGCATCAAATAGGGCCAACCACTTTGCAAGTTCAACTGTTTCCATAGAATTGCAGTGTGTATATGAATTCTATAGCAATTATCTGAAGTTATTTTATAGGATAACTTTTAGTGTGAGGACATTTGTCTTTTGATTGGCAGCATGGGCCTAGTTCTTTTAACCCAACCTCTTGGTTCATCAGGTGAAAATTTTGATTTCAATGGACATTGGCCATCAATCTACATGAAAAAGTGATTGTTTGAGAAACATGGCAGCCATTATTATTGTTATTATTTTTGTAATATTCCCCATCTTCATATTTCATTTTTAAGGGCTTTGTTCTTTTCTCTTTCTTTCTTTAGGCAAAAGAAAGGAAGGAAGCCTTAAGACGGATCCCAGAGCAGACTGTGCTAGCAGAGGTTCGCCGTATGGTAGAGGAGATGCAAACCGTAAATAGGAGGCTAGAAGAAACTGTAAGTTGTGTGTGTGAACAGCGTAACTGGAACTTTGATGTTGAAGTCCCCAATATAGTAGATTTTATCTGGGAATGAAGGTCATTATTGTGAATTGCAAAGCTATGTTTTATCAATAATTCTCAAAGTGGAGAATGAACCTTGCACGATCTTGCATTAATTCATACGATTTAATCAGCCGAGGCTTCCAAATGAATTTCTGTTTAGACTTTGCAATTGGCAACAGATGGCTTGTTTAGTTTCCTTCCTTGTTCCTTTTGATTGAGGCTTCTGTCATACACTGCTTATGTGCAGGAAGCTGCCATTGACGAGTATTTCAAGCCAATTGACAAGGAAGCCGAAATTCTAATGAAAATTCAGCTGGAAGGAGAGGAGAAGTCAATGAAGGAGATGATGAAGACTATGCAAACACAGGCTTTGCTTGAGAAAGCTGAGGCTGAAAAAATTTCAAATGCACTACATGAAGACGCTAACCCACATAAGGAGGATCCTGAATCCACCACTCAACAGCATGCTCAGATGAGATGATTATGTTGGAGCCAAAATATTCATCAATAATAGAATTATAATTAGTCGCTCGAGTTATTGTTAATCTGATTGTTTTCCCAAATACAGACTTCAGATGTGATGTGATTCTATTGCGATTGTTTCAGCAGTATGTTGTTGGCTGCTTTGAACATTTTTTTTTTTCTCTTGTCAAGTACAGAAATAAGCCTGAATTCATAGGAAGGTATACAGTACTGTTTTTCTTCCCAGTACGTATCGCTTGATATGGAGGTTCAGTTAAACAAAATTGCATCTTTCTGCACAATATATTCTGTCTAGTAAAATTAATTCTTTATTTTATATATATGTATGTATGTACCATTTTAGAAACAAAAGGAGAATGGGGACCTAGTAATAATATTTTCTTTCCAACAAAACTTTATACAGGTTCTATTGTCCATATTCTAACCAAATCATGATAACCCATCATCAAGCACCAGTATTACTGCTGTCTGCTGTATGTATTGTATCTAATATCTCTACTAGACTGTCAGTCTGTCACATATATTACTTCTTTTTTGTATAAAATATATAATTCGTAACCAGCATATTTTATTGCTTGCGACTTTATGTGTGGGCGGGCATGGGTCGTGGGTAGGTGTGGACTGGCATGAACCATGATGCAACAAAGTGGAAGTGGAAGTGGTGTTGATAGATAGGAGGATCCTTTTCTTTTTATATAATGTCAGCTAAAGTGGGTGGAGGTGGCATGCGTCTAATCTAATCTAGTTGCTCGACATCCCTCTCCATCTCTAGGTGGCTTCATTTGGGTCACCCAATTGCAGCCATCCACATGCATGGTGTCAATGAATCTACTGTTTGCTTCAATTAATTTGATTATTATAAAACAAACCTAGTTAAAGACTGGTTTGTTTTTGTGGTCAATCCCCCAAGCACTCGTTTTATACATACATACATATATATATATATATATCTATGTATGTATGTATGTATGCATGCATCAACCATCTTTAACTGAACCAATATTATTTGAGTCACGGGCCTCCTTGAAATTTAACCTTAAATATAAATATAAATCCGTTTTAATCATATATATATATATATATATATATTGATAATATTAAAAATAGCCTCTACTAGAATGACGATGCGTGTTACACAGGAATGGCACGTGACACCTAGATGGCAACTGACAAATACTGAGATATCGAATCCCATTGAGCTACCGACCAAGGCACAATTGAGGTGATGAGCCGAGCAAAAGGTACCAGAGGAGGTGCCAGATAGCGCACCCCAACAGTGTAGGCGAGAATAGAAGACATCTCAGTACTAAACTGAGGAGACACCTTGGAAACCTTGAGTGATCAAACACTAGAGGGTACCGCGAACCAAACTCCTATTAGAATATGAATCATAATGTAATTTACCATTTGGGAAAATCCTCTAAACAATCAAGAAGGAATAGATCTTCTCCTAGTATAACTCTACTACTTAAATTCATATAAAAGAGTCTCCAACAAATGATCCTGAAATCTTCACTTTTGATTGCTAAAAGCGGGGGCACTGAGCACGCTACTCTCCTACTAGCAATTGAACTGACTTGAGCGCCATAGCGTCTTCATGATGATTCACCTCGGGGATCCCACAACTCACGTTCTCCTGTGCAGATCACTTAAGCATAACCGAGGAACACTTTCTGACAACTAGCTTAACCACATGATACGTCAACAAGACCGAACCAGTTTTGGACTTCATCATATATATACATATTGAAAATGAAATGAAATAATTTGATAGATGCGATAAAGATTATAGCGTCTTCATGAGGATTCACCTTGGGGATCTCACAACTCACGTTCTCCTATGCAGATCAATCACTTAAGCATAACCGAGGAACACTTTCTGACAACTAGCTTAACCACATGATACGTCAACAAAACTGAACCAGTTTTGGACTTCATCATATATATACATATCGAAAATGAAATGAAATAATTTGATAGATGCGATAAAGATTATAGTGTGATCTAATAAACAGTGGAAGTGTAAGAAATTTATTATATGATCTAGATCATCCTAGGGATTTTCTATTTGGAAGAGTGGGGGTATTGTTTATTAATCCTATATCATTCTCTCATGTGCTTGAACTAAGACATGTTGAAACATCACTATACAATTCTGTCTCTCTTTCTTTTTCACCGATTACTAAATAATATCATCATTAATAATGTATATTTAACTAATTGATTATATATATATATATAGTAGGTACCAAAAAGACATTGGAGAAACAATCCCCCATGGCACAATGATCCACACATAACTTCACCATTAAATCATGTGAAGAAAACTAATCTTCAACCAAACACAAGAGGGAATTATGGGAAATGAAGGTCAAGACTAGACTACACATCTAATTGTATTTGTTCAAAGCATAATTTATCTAAAAATAAATAGCTTTTCTTTCCTTATAATATATAGCAATCGAGATTCATTCACCAAGTCATAATCGATGCAAATTAAAAAATGAAAGCTATTTTTTTTTTTTTGAAATACTGCTGAGAAATATGTTTCTCATTGGAATTGAACTTTAAGCACGCATATGTCTAACTCAGCGAATTACCAAACGAACCACCTCTCGTTGGTAAATGAAAACTTAATTAAGAATGAATGTTCTTGTCTTGGTGGCAAAGATATTTCTATAAAAAAAAAATGGTAAATTTCACATTCTCATTTCTTACCTTGGATAGTCTTGGCAAAGTGTAGATGGATTAGTTTAGAAATAAAATTAAAAGGAAAAAAGAAAAGAGAGGAGAAGAGAATATGAGAAGGTCTATTTTGGACATTTCATAGGAGGGATGATCAATTTACATAAAGAATTGAAAATTGGGGGGAAAGAGAGAGATGAGATTAGGTTTTTCATTTCTTTGTGGTTCCACCTAAAATATAAAATTAAAAGTTACAAAAACTTCTCTATGGGGCAGCCCAGTGCTTTAATCATGCACTTCAGCTTTGTAGCCGTACGTGCACTGGTCCCACAAGATATATCTTCGATTGAGCCTGTGGGACCCGCCAAGTGAGACTACAAACAAAGTACAATTAAGGCAAAGAGAGAACGGAGAGGGGAAAGAAGAAACTTTTAGTTCTGATAAAGCCCCACCAATAAAAGTCATAATTGAACCATTTGGACCGCCCTTTTCAACATCTCAGCATATTATTCTTTGTACATGCATGCATACATACATTTATGCCTCCTTGGATTTTGAAAACTAAAGCACACAATATTATATATGACATATTGATCAAGTCATATTACTTGGCTGCTCGGGTATATTCTAGTGGAGTTTGGTGTTTGTAATTTCTTTGTGTGGTCTGGTGCTTTGTAATTCCTAAGTTTATTTTGTGGCGCCAAGTTGAATATTTGCTATCGTGGAATGAAATGTAAGGTTATTGCCTTTAAAAAAAAGGTTATATTATTTGGCTTAACCTTTGACACATTGAGCCACTCCTGTCCTTTGGTGAAGTCTAAGAGATCGACAATTCCCAACCATCCTATGTGAATTGTAGATTAACATAGACATTCACAATTTTAATGATAAATATATCGACCTTTGTATCCCAAATTCATCCCAATATGAGGTAACACGCAATGAGTGAATTTGTGTGGACTTCCTTGCATCTAAAGCAAATCATTCATTTCATGTCACAAATAAATTTGGGATACCAAAAATTGAGATACTGAACAGAACCCCAAATTTTATGCCTTTTTAATTTTATAAACTATTAAACTCCCCACAAAAAACTATACAACACAAATTCAGACAAAAATTGCATTTTCATATTAAAACCACATAGGATTTGAAGATCAATCACTAACAACCCTATTGATTACTAATTGGTCAGAAATGTCAACGCAAATTATGCTATGTGGGTCCCAATTACAATGCTTAAACCAAATCAAACGGTGATAAATGGGGTTGTCACTAGGGGTGTCCAAATTCTATCTGCAACCAAAACCAAAGAACTAATCCAAACCATGGTTATTCGATGTCAGTTATTATTATAGATTTTTTTTCAAATTTGATTTCAGATTTAGCTAAAAAAACCAAATTAGATTTTATGTTCTATAATTTTAGTTATTCAAAAAATTTAAGGCGTCCCAAATATTTAAAGTTTTGTTATTCAAATAATTATATGGTATATTGTTATAGTGATTATTTTCATTGTTAGTGTTTTTAATTGTAATGTTTTTGTAGTATGTATCGGAGGATTTGGTTATCTACTGAATTCTCTGTGCATATACATATGCTCCCATCTAGCACATCTAGTGATTGACACCCTTGGTGCAGTATCACTTTCTTGAGGATTTACACTTTCTCTGGTCGTAAGAACATAGTGAAGTCAACTTCTAGGAGAATCTACAGGGTCATTAGATCTACCATACTGAAAATTTTGAAATGAAATAGAATAGTGCAATTTTCCGTTAAAACAAAATTTTGTTTTTTAAGAACATGTTAAGAAAAAGAGTTTATGTTATGATGCTTCCTCCGTCAATGATCAATTTGGAAGTTGCAAAATCGAAAACCTATCCGATATGAAAAATACGATTTTTTTCGATTTAGTTATCATACATATGTTTTCTGGTTACGAATTATAAATATTATAACCAAATCAATTCGGACATTTCGATTTCGATTAAAAGTCGAACCAAAATCCAAATGGACACCCCTAATTATCAGTTTGCCACCACGATTCATCATGCGGGGAGGCGACTTTAAGGCAAATGTTCTTTTTTTTATTATCATATATTTCTGTTGTTTAGGAAGATCCACTCAGTATTTATCATCATAATATCACCACATACACATAAGCAAAATTAGCATATTTTATTTTATTTATCCTGGAGAATTAGAGAGAGAGAAGTAAGGAACCCAACCAAAAACAAAACTTTCTTTGTTTCTTTCTCCTTTTTCTATTTCCATTTTTTCTTTCTACATCTCTTTTAATGATGCTAAGAAAACCATGCCTTGAAAATATTAGCAACAGAGAAGAAAAAGTCTATAGTCAAACAGGATTTGTGCAATAATATTCCTCTGGCTCCACCCTTCTAATTTATTTGAGGGTCGGTTTAGTTTGTTTTATGTTTTTGTGATTCTATATTTTCCATTTATATTTTATGTTTATCGTGTTTTTTAAAATGGACAAGCAGGGTTTTTTTTTCGATTGTTTTTTATTTTATACCTGAAGCCATTAGTTGGAATGATCAGAATGATGTGTATCATTCTAATGATCATGGTTCAAATCCGCCTCCCCTTTCAAAAAAAGAAGAGGATTGTTTCTGTTTTTCTAGAAAACAAAATAAAAAACACATAGAGAATAACTTACCAAATAGTTAATATTTTTCTTTCAAAGTAAATTAAAAAAAAAAAAACAAGTAAAGAAAGCTGAAGCATTTACTTCATATACAATACAACCAGAAGAAGTCATACATTACATAATACATACATTCACACTCTCTCCTCCCTCAATTTCACCTTCCTCTTTTTCACAGCCATTTATTAGATTCCTCTCTGAATGGACTTTCTTTTCTCCATTGGATGGTAGTATATTCCCAGCTAAGAGATTGCCCATATAAACAAAGAAATTCCTGTTTATGTCTGATTTATTTTTGTAGCTGTTTTTGATTTTCTTTGGACTGTTTGACACAAAAACTCTTCTGGGTTCTTGGCTTTTGCGAACTCTCTTTCCGGGTTTGTTCCAAAAAGGTCTTCTACGCCCAGCAGGATATGCAATAGGAGGCTTCAAGATAACCATAGAGTATTTTCATAATTTTTAGATTTTCTTTTTTCATTTTCTCCTGTAGCTTTCGATATAAACTAGTTTTTTCTTCCTTTTTGTTGTGAATTTCTTTGGATTTTTACTTTATCACGATAAGGAAAAGAGAGAAAGATGGGCAAGCAAGGGCCTTGCTATCACTGCGGAGTTACAAGTGAGTGCTTGTTTCTCCATTTTTTTCCCTTTTAATATACGAGAAAAACCTGGCTTGTCTATTTCGTTTAATCTGAATGAATGGTTCTGGAAATATTGTATATGCTTAGTACAAATGTTCTGCAATGAAACGAACGCAAAAGAGAGAATATTTACTGAGCAAAGCGAACAAATTTAGAATGAGTCGTTTCTGTATGTTAATTGTGTTGCTACATGGATTTTGAAGCAGCGGGGTCCAAGTTTATTTGGATATTTAACCCGGATTAAGATTGGCTTAATTATTGAATTCTGCTGCTTCCAATTCCTGCAATTTCTTTTTGTCAACCTTTTATCTCTTGGTTGCAGTTTTTGGTCGAAATTTCAACATATCCCACTAGGGTGAATTGAGTCCTCAGTTTGTTGGATTCAGGCAGTTACAGAGTCTATATTTGATTTGTACAGTCTTCACATTGCCTCTTAAATGGCTTATGAACCCCAAATGCCAAGTTAAAATGCAGTTCCTGTTTGTGTTTTGTTTCGCTAAATCAAGGATCAATCACAGAAGGATGAACCTCAATGACACACCTTCCCACATTCATTTTAGTTCTTTGATTGACATTTTGCTGTGTTCTTTTTCATAAATTGTAGCCCAGGCTATTGGTACTGCTAAACAATTTGCCCCTGATTTGTTCTGAACCTTTTTGTCACTCTTCGTGTACAGGACTTTTGAGTGTTTGTCACTTTGTCCTCCTCATTCTTCCTTCCCGCACTCAATGGCTGCTGCTTTTTTAGGCTTGTGGCTTTGTTACTTGAAGCACTTCAGTTCAATTTCTGAAAAAGTTATGGATAGAGTTTTTCTATTGGTTCTAAATGTTGGAGTAACTACACAATGAGCTAATTATTCCAATAGATAATTGTTTTCAACCAGTCTCTCTACTGCGCCCTCAACACCCCAACTTATCCTGATTCCTGGAGCCACTTCTTTAAGATGTTTGTGTTCAATGCTGCAAGAAATCTCTAGAAAACATGGCCTGTTAGCCACCTAAGCTGGTAGTATGTAAGGGAAACAAGTAGTTACAACTTGGGAGGTTCAGTTTTGTAACTGATGCTATGAAAAATTAAATGGAGAGAACAGTCTGTTGAATGGAAACTCTAGAAAACAATATTGTGTTTTGATTTCCAATCCCATTCTAACTTGGTTCCACTGGTCTGTACACATATGGATAGAATTTTGACTGTTAAATCAAAGATTGAAGTTCCATTTCCACGATAACTGGAAATCACAACCGGCTGTAATCCAAATATAAGCTCTCATTTCTCTAACTTTTTTTTACCATTTATACTTGTTTGTATGACCCTAGCTGCCTTCCTAACATTTCCTTTTGAAAGATTATACCTTTGGCTGCTGGTCATTTGGAGGACATGCAATATGAATTTGTTCCTTGTGCTTTGCAAATTGAAAAGGATGGCTTGTTGAATCCAAAAGACCACCACCTAAGTCCTCTGCATGTTTAATGCATAATCCCAAATTGACTATACTATTGGCATTCTTTTGACATTTCCTCTTGTATTATATCCGTTGCCCGCGTAAGATATCTACTTCTAAGAACTTTTGTTCCCATGAGCATCTCAATGGTCACATAATCTTTTTCTTTCTATCGGTCAACAACATTCACTTGACTACTCTTCACTCTTAAGTTTCTGCTGGTATTTTTCAGTGTCTGGGCCTCTAGGATTTTTCATCGACTACTGTAAACCCACAGTAGAGCTAGATTCTTGCATGAGAGGCTGGAAGATGTCTATCCTGATGGTCATGATCCGTTTATTATGGTGTGATGAAGCATTCCTATATAATTTATCTTGTTATGGCTCACAAATTTTCAGTGGGCTCTTAGAAATCACTCTCCTCGTTACATGTTCAGTTGAATAAAATGCTAGATGTATTTTCCAACCTTCTGTGTCAAAATATTCACATAGCAGTTGCTGACTAGTGCTTCTTTCATGGCATGCAGCTACTTCTCTTATTTTGAACCTTTGCTTCTCTGATATCGATAAAACATAATAAACTTTCTTTGAATATTTGTATTAGTGATTTCTGCATCGCTTGACTCTTATATTCACTTACTTGTTTTGGATGAGCTCAGTCTTCTTTTTCCATGGAATTCTTGTAAACAGCGTTTTTAAATATGCATCAATTGTTGACAACCAAGCTTTGGAACAGGCACCCCTCTTTGGCGTAATGGGCCTCCTGACAAGCCGGTATTGTGCAATGCATGTGGATCTCGATGGCGGACAAAGGGAACACTTGCAAACTATATTCCACTCCATGCTCGTGCAGAACCTGATGATTACGACGATCATAGGGTGTCCAGAGTGAAGAGCATATCTATAAATAAGAACAAAGAAATGAAACTTCTAAAACGAAAGCTAAATCATGATAGCATCATAAATGGAGGGTTTGCCCATGACTACAGCCAGGGTTTCCGGAAGGTCGTAGATGAAGATACTAGTAATAGATCAAGTTCTGGTTCAGCGATATCTAACTCTGAAAGCTATGCTCAATTTGGGAGTGGGGATGCTAGTGATTTGACAGGTTGAATATCAGCTGAAAATTTGCATTAGCATCTGCTTGACTCTACAACAGATAGATAATTTTTTATTGTTTGAATGATTATCTGTTGCATACTATGGAAAATTTGCATATGGGAGTTGAACTATTTTTAATCCTTGTACCAATCATTGTGGAACATACCTTCTCCAATGGTGACTTCCGTTGCTAACGGGAGCCAAAATGTGTCCTTGCGTTCACTAAATCTAAGATTACTAAATGTAATTGATTATCTAGCATTAGCATATAATCTCAGGCTTTCCCTATGGCAGACCTATTAAAGGCAGTCTATTACTGTAAGCAGATTCAGCTTTAAGTAGCTCAGGACTTATTGCTCTCTTTATCTGCACAATTATTGTTGATAAAGAACTCTGACGTAAAGTTGCTAAGGTTTAACACTTCGCATTCCTGCTTTGCCCCATTATGTTGTCTTTAAGCAGCTGCTTCTTTGACATTTTTGCAGGTCCAGCTCAGTCAGTTGTGTGGGACTCAACAGTTCCCTCTAGGAAGAGGACCTGCGTCAATCGTCCAAAGCCATCTCCTGTTGAGAAACTTACAAAGGACTTATATACTATTTTGCATGAGCAACAGTCTTCATACTTCTCTGGATCTTCTGAAGAGGATTTGCTTTTTGAGAGCGAAACACCAATGGTTTCGGTTGAGATAGGGCATGGAAGTGTTCTCATTAGACATCCTACCTCAATAGCTCGAGATGAGGAATCTGAAGCGAGTTCTCTGTCAGTTGAAAACAAACAATACTCGGCAAATGAGACATATTCACGTTCTGTCACCCTTCTTGTAGATAATGTGAATAAGAGTGTCAATGCAGCAAGTTCTGTGGAAAAAGCTAAACAAGCCATGGGACAAGGGATGCAACTAGAGCAACCTAAAAGGTATTTCATATATAGTATCAGGAGTCAGGACTTGCAGAAGAATTTTAGCCAATTGTTTGTTAGTTGTGCAGGTTTTAACTCAAATATGAAGTTGTAATCCAGGCTGCCTCTGAAAGATATAATGCAACACATCAATGAATACATGCATGGGGATTTGTGGATATATATATAGGCTTTAAAGATGTGGCAAAAATATTGGACTGCCTTGGTTTTGTAATTTCACACAAATTCTAGAGTTATTGTAAGTTGTGAATCATGTTACAAGGCAGTTGATTGGTGGATTACTGCATGATATGGGATACAAATGTTTTTGAAGTATTGGCCTGAAGTAAAAGCAGATTAGACGCATTTTAGTTACTTGTACTATAAAAGAAAGAAGAAATTGAAAAAGAATATTACTCTCACTATGGTTTATTGGTCTTTTTTTTTTGGAATTTCAGGGACAAGTTTCAGCATGAAAAACTACAACTTTTGGGAAGTCGTGGTTCACCACTGTGTAATATAGATTTTAATGTAAGCTTTCATCCTTTATATTCTCTTTGATGGTCTCTCTGGTGCCAATTTTGTCAAACATTAGGTTATTATCTGATGATATGCTTGCTTTTCGCAGAATAAAATATCAACTAAGTACTACGTGGCTCTTTTAGAAGAATATAGAGCCGGAGTTATTACTTATTTATCTGATATTGTGAATCCTTTTTGATACGTGCACATAGTTTCTCAATA
The DNA here is from genome assembly GCF_013401445.1 of Tripterygium wilfordii. Taxonomy (NCBI): domain Eukaryota; kingdom Viridiplantae; phylum Streptophyta; class Magnoliopsida; order Celastrales; family Celastraceae; genus Tripterygium; species Tripterygium wilfordii. Next base: position 8,254,114 of record NC_052247.1, read on the forward strand.
ATCTGGAAGTAGTGTCTATATTGATGTGAATGTTCTTCAATGGAGATATACTTATATCATCAGCTAAAAACTGTTTTCAATGGTGTATATTTGTTGTCCATTTTAATATCTGAATACAACATCCTCTCTCTCTCTCTCTCTCAAATGGTATTTTCAGTTCTTGCCTATCTCCTAGCTTTTCCAGCTGGAAAGTGATAGTCTTGAATTGTGTAGTGTTCAAAACACGTTCATCTTAAGTGCTCTTTAGCTTATCATAGTTGTTGTTTGTGTTTGGTGTAGGGTATTCTTAACTTCGAGGAGTTCACAAAAAACTTGTCAAGTGAGGAGCAGCAGCAGTTATTTAAATATTTACCTTCACCTGATACTGCCAAACTTCCTGATAGGTGGGTATATGGCATTCATTCATTTTCTATTTGTTAACTACTGCCATTATTTCTGAATCCTAAGTCACTTTGGTAGAATAAACAATCTGTTAATATAAGAGACACAATGCATTGTTTTTAGGTTAGCTCTTCTATTCAAAGTTGCATTTATCGGTGTATTTAATTCAATATTTGCAATGTTGGAGTCTAGCTTGAGTCATAACTTGTTAAGAACCAAGCCAGGTGCACGCCCATACACGCACCCAGCAGACCCATACATTCCTTAACCAACCACACAAGCCCAACCACTACCCACATATGGGCTGGTTGTAACCAACAAGCCCAATAGGCCACTACCTAGGAACTTGTTGGCTGATTAAAGAAGACATTTGCCCTCCTTATAAATAGATCACAAGTCCCCTATCTAAGCAATGTGGGACATTCGTATCATAACTTTGACATTCAATTGCCCAAGATCTTTGCATTCAAATATAATCTTTTAGAAGGGGGTTTATGTCAACTGTAAAAATAAGTGTAGTGACCAATTATATGTATGTTCTTGATTTTGACTCTACTAGAATAGAATTTGTGTCCAATCATTTTCATGAATCTGAATGAGCAAGTTCCCAAAGAAGTTGAGGTGTGATCTATTAATTCTGATGTATTGTTGCATTTGCAGTCTTGGAAACATGTTTGATAGCCCTCAATTCAAGGAGAACTTGTGTTCCTTTCAGCAACTACTGGAGGAAGGAGTGTTTGATATCTCCTTCTCAGATGCAAAGACTGAAGACCATAAGACTTTGAAAAGGCTTGTGTTATTCAATTTAATGAAATCCAAATGGGTGGAACATTATCATCAGCTGAAGGTTTGGGTTGCTTTCTGCTATAGAGAGTTTTATTGGATGAAAATGACATGTACTGATAAATTTTTTGGGGAGTGGAATCAAGTTGCATTGCTACCTACTGTTTTTTTTTTTTACTGCAGAAACTTAAGAATAGCACTGGAAAACTTGCTGTTGGAAGAGGACCAAATGCCATAGCATCAAATAGTTCCGTTATCATCAATAGTTCACTTGACAGTCAAAATCATAAAATTCCAGGTTAGTCAAATCTTTGGCCTGAGTATTATGATATTAGGTAGTTGAGCTCATTTTTAAGGCGTGGAAGCAAATATACTATCAAGGGCTGAGCTTTGATATTTCATAAGGTTAAATAACCTGTCTCACAGCAAATCGCTGGAGGAATTTGTCCGCTTGGTTATAATGTATAATATATATGGATTCAAGTCAATCTTTGTGACTCTGGATTGAAATTACTGCATCTAGATTTCTGAAAACAATATATCATTATTTCTGGTACCTTTCTTCTATCATCTTTTTCTACCATGGTTTTAAATTTGAAGGAAAAACTTATATTTGCAATGTGCAGTGTAGTTGAAAACAATGACGCATAACCGGCTACAACTGAGATGCATGTAATCCATCCTAACCATCCTTTTGGAGCTGACATTAGTATTGACGAAACAATGTTTCAGGTCTCGAAAGATAGAGTGGTTGGTTTCTACTAGGACATTGATATTGATGGTTTATAAATCTTTTTTCACCGAAAAAATGAACAGTGCATCCTTCTCATCCTTTTCCTGTAGTTCAAAATGATAGGGATTTGTTTTGAGTGACTGTCTTTATGTTACTCCATAAAAATTGCTTCTTCTGTTCAGTGAGTATTAATTATGTGTGCTTAAACATATACATTTTTTACATGGAATCGTTCTCAAAATTATATTTCATCATTCAGAAGCAAGGGGTGTGATGAAGAGCCCTAAAAGAGTTATCATGAAGGCGTCCTATGAAAGCAAAGAACTCATAGACAATGATGGCTCTTGCTTTAGTCCAAGAAGCCTATTTGCATTGCCTTCTGAAAGTAGCTCTTTCATGCTGGACTCTCTCTATTTTGTCGATGAAAGTCCCGACCAGGATCTGCTGCTGGATGTGCCCTCTAACAGCTCATTCCCACAGGCAGAGCTCCTAAATCCAACTATAAGTTTTGGCCAACAGGCGAGCACTAGTAGTAGCAGTATATACCCACATCTTGTTCGTCCCTAGCAATGTTTGTAAAATGATACTTTGGTCACTTGGCCTAATAATGGATGCAGCTTCTGCGGCATATCGTGACTGGGGAAACATGTTTTGCATATCCAATGCATAAAAAAGCTTGTGAATGAGGTTTGATGGTTGCTTTCTAATTCCACCCGCAATCTTCTTGATGCTTCAAGAGATGAATTCGGGTGGATTTTTTTTTGGTATAGGTTGACAACAGGATGTAATATATAGCTCAAAAGTGCAAAAAAGAGGTGGCAATATTCTGAGTTATGTATGCAATTTTTAGTTTTTGGCTTTTTGGGTATTGCTTCTCAGTTCTATTGCTTTTGCATAGCAAGAGTCGGGAAAAAAAAACCCTCGTGTTGTATGCACGTTTGTTTATCCATTACTGCCTGAGTACCGTCTCTGAACATACTTGGTGCAAACCTTAATCCAAAAGACACACATGCGTCCCATCCATTTGGGTTTCTTTTTCCGCCGTTTTATTATTTATTATTCTTTTTAATAGGAAGAGAAAATGTTATTAAAGTTTTATTATTTATTATTATTTTATATAAAACTCACTCTTCCCGCCATTTTGATGAGGTGGATGATCTAACCGACCGTTATGAAGCCCGTAAAGTTGGCGCTACATTTGACGTAGGTGGGCTTGGCCCATCAAGTCTAGCCCATAAAGCTGTTTCCATAATTCCATTTGTTGGTATTATTACTCTGTTGTTATATAATATATACAAGAAAAGGCTAGAAATTGCCTCCTCAATCCTCATGTACTAGCGCAAGCTTGAGCAGTGGCGGCTATTCAGAGGGAGGGATGAGGAACAAAAATGATGGAAAATTGTCACCGTATGTGGTGGTCTCTGCCCAAGTACAAGCAGAGGAGAGTTTCTGCCATTCGGGGTTTGATTTCCCTACTGGGTGTAGACCTTTTGCTGCTGGGATCAGTTTGAGACCAGACAAAGAAGAGGCCCCTAACAATGCGGTTGAGGATTTGGAGGTAATATTCAACTATCTGAATATCTGATACCTGGTTTAGGATGATAAAAAACTAGGTTCAAAAAGAAAATATACTTCAGTGAGTAAGTACATTACAAGTACCATAAAAAAAAAAAGGAAAGTATAATACGGTATGCGTACGCATAACAGGCATATAAGTATAAACCCAACATATATCTTATTAATATGTAATGTACTGCAGCCTCCTTCCAATATTGTTACATGTTTCAGCCAAGAAACCTTTGAGCATTCATTCACATTTGTGCGCCTAAAACACTCATTCAAGACAACCTTTTGGCTTCACATCTTGCCTGACCTCCTTTTGAGTAAATCTTCGATGACCCGCCCAACAATAATTTAACCAAGCTACAAAGAAAAATTACACAAATTAGTGAACCAATTGCTCAACAAGATATATATATATATATATAAAAGAAGGCGAAAACTCTCCTTATTCTAAACACGCATTAGTTGATTGGTAAAAATAAAGTAACCAATTCTCAGCACAAGGCACCTGCAGTGAACTGGCGCATATTTGGTCGTGGAAATGGGAAGGGAGGCACATGATGGCAATGTTCAGCACAAGTGCGTACTATACACCCCAAGATCTGTCCACACGCCCTATACTAGTTTCCAAATTTCTATGAGTTACCCATTACAGGCTATATTATCAAGGCCGACGATGATTTTCTCTTGTTATAAGAATATTATTGATTGGTAGAATAACAAACTCACTTCTGGACTGTTCAGGAAGCGAATTCCAAATTCAGAATGCAGGAAAGAAAATATTGGCAGAATCACCCTAAAAAGACCAAGTTAATGGTCCATGGTGATAGCCAAACCTTATATATAATATATATAGGTAGTCAATGCTTTATGAGGGAGTCATATGGCATCCAAGATCCAAGTAAGCCATACTTATAAAGACAAACTAATGAGATCTTCTGATCACAAGCTACAACCTACTCAATTAATGTAATGTAATCACGCCGTGGTCCAATCGTTGAATGACAGACACAACAGGCAAGCAATCAAAAGTATCCTATAGAAGTTCATGGAAAAGGAAATCAGGGTAATCTTTCCGGAGAAGTGCCTGTAAATGGGGTTCAACAAGATGACTTATGGTTTGTTTTACCTCATATTCCTTGCAATCATCAGTCCAAGATCAAGACAGTCAAATCAGCTGAGCTTTCTTCAGGTCAGATACAACTCCGCGGTCTTCAGAGCTTCTTTCGTTGTACAGCACCTGAATAAAATTATTGGATTTTATAAATTTTTAACAGCAAGAACAAGTCTGGGAAAAAATCTCTCTTATGACACTACATACCTTATCTATGATGCCATATTCAACCGCCTCGCTGGGACTAAAATATTTTGGGCGCCTAATGTCAGCTTCAATCTGCTCAGGTGATTTTCCAATATGCTTGGCGTAGAGTTTAACCTTGAACACAAATTAGATGATGAATGGTCTGCTTATTTACTCTAATATTACACTTCTTTTAAATGAAAGCATGCCTTCTAAGTCGCTAAAATCTGCCTGCCAGTGGATAAGCCTATGGGGCATGGGGGCAAATTGACTACTGAAATAGAATCCCCACAGATGTGAAGGGTGCGTTTTGTTTTGAAAAACTAATGGTTGTTTTATATTTCATAAAAAAGAAAAATCTACATGGAAACACATTCATCTACTTTTGTAAGAGTGTTTTCCGACAAACAAAAATAAGGATTTGAGGAAGACAAAAAATGTCGGAGGATGCTTCCACCACATTCTAATTAAAAAGGAAAATGATAGCACTTCTTTTACAAAATGGAATTTCCACAAAAAGGAAAAACATTTTCAAAAGAAAGCACTCAAGTTTCTTGAAATGTCCCTTTTTTTGGTTCTTGAAATGTCCCCTGTTTATCACTTTGAGATGCAAATAAAATTTCACGTATGAACTTTCTATCATTTTTCAGAATAGTTGAGAAGAAAATTAACAATTCCTATTATGGGTGAGTGAAAAATATAGAAGTTGAAGACAATCATAACGTAACAGAATATTGGTCCTACCAATTCCGCCTTCACATTATTTACTTCTTTTCTTGCAAGCTCAATATCTGTTGCTTGACCTTGAAACCTTGCAATTGGCTGTGTATTGGCAGAGAAAGAACAATTCTCAAGTTAGAAATTTAAGGATTTGTGTCAAGTTCTTAAACTTGGCATTGCAATAAAAGCCAGGCAACATTCTAGAAGACGCTGTATGGATTTAAGTCTAGTCATCTCAGGTCACGAAAGAACCTGCTTTATCATGATAGTCGATGAGGGCAAAGCAGAACGGTTTCCCTTTGCGCCAGCAGCCAAAAGTAAGGCTGCTTCACCCCAAGCATTGCCAACACAAAGGGTAAATATTGGGGGCTCAACATACCTGTAGCCAGAAGTGAGAGCTCAGTTAGAGACCAAGAACACAATTGAGAAACCATTCCAAAATAAAAGAAGGTACAAAGGAACTATTGTTATGTTTACATAAATTTTTATACCCAGCCTTTTAATCAAGAGTAGAAGACACTAGAATAACGAGGTATCAATCACCGATCTTCAATAATATCAAGTGAAGATTAACTGATAGACTGATAGAAAACAGGTATGGAAGACCTTGAGCATGCACATAGCTAACAAAATTTTCCTTCTTACATGCAGGACGTCTGAGATTTCACCCAAGGTTGTTCCACTGCTTATCACAGGTCATGCTAAATTGCATCAATATTAATGCCAACCATTCATTTATTATGAATCAGCCCATGCAAAACATATAGTTATGAGCTCGCTCCCTCGCTATTAAGATCAAACATAATCAAAGAGGTGCATTTTCTTAATTGGGTAAAAAACCGAGCTCTACCATGAATAGAAAAGGTAATCACAATGTATCAGGATATACGACTCGCAAAGTGACACAAACAATATTACACGCGAGTATTCCCTAGACTAACTTAAAGAAGAACAGGTGGTTTTATATCCTCATTCAAAGATTAGGTAGAGGCAAACCACCAACTACCAATAAATACAAAAATGGGTGAAGACAAGCATGACGAAAGTGAAATCATAAAATTTCTAAAAAATTGAAATATGAGTGAAATAGGTATAGGCAATGACCCCATAACATCATAAAGGGCAAAGGCCTCTGTCTCGTAACCCAATTTCTCTCCATCCTGAAGAAATGAATGAAAAAAGGAAATATTAGTAGCAGGAAACATTGTACCAAACCATAATTTTAGTCTAGTCACCATTTTTCTATTAAAAATCAATACTCAGCTTGCTGCCTTTTTCTTATTCTAAGAAATATGCTTCACTTATCTAAAAACATAAAGGAATAGTAGAATTTGAATTATTTTTTTTGCTTTATAGAGACACAGAGAAAAGATAGTACTTTCTAAATCGATAACAAAAAAGGATACAAAGATTGTTGTGTATAAATAAAAGCTCTGCTAATATTATAAAACAAAACTACTCATCATGGAGGCAATAAAGAACAATGTTTTTATTGGTTTTTGGAATCTGAAACTTGTATTTTGTTCATTCCCTCATTTCAAAAGTAACGGCATGCTTAATATGATCACCAATATTGCACTCAAAATAATCTCATGGATTAACGTAGATGGGAAAGTCATTTGAATATGCCAACAAGATAAATACACATAACTCCATCCACTTATCCAAGAAAGAATTAGCAAGCTAAGTCAAGAAAAAATTGATTGCTTAAAAACATAATTCACCGTGGACAGGAATATTTAACAATGTCACAACTCTTCTTACGAGACGGAACTTTTCCCCTCACCATCGAAGCTGCAAACTAATGGCTCTAAATAGGCACGTGAACATCCAACTTTCGTGTCTGACATGTTTTGAGCCTTGGAACAAGGTGCGGAATACAAATATGGATTTTCTCCGAATTTTAAATGCAATTATTTGGCCTAACGAACGGATTAACCCCCCACCCTCCATATTTTGTGTCTCCAGCACCCGATTAAAAAATGGGGAAAACACAACATGCATAGCATAAACAAAAAAAATAAAGGATAAACTATTCTGACTTTTGACTAAGAAGCATCCAATTCTCAACTACATAGTTCACTAAGAATTTGAATAAAAATGTAAACATAACTTTTGGTAAAATTCTAAACAAGGATAAAAACCCCCGTACCTTGGTTGTTCCAGTAGAGTTTATGTATAAGTAAATAGGTTTCTCAGCATCTTCATACTGCAGGTAGAGAAATTCTGCCAGAATCAACTCAGTGACTGATGGAACAAGAGACATGCCCAAGTAAACAATTCGATTCTTGTACAAGTAAGATGCCAAGTCTGGAGGAGGTTGCTCCAATGCACTTCCCTTCTGGAAAGGAATAACCTGTCCACATAATTTTGGCACAACCCATGAGAAGGCATCACTTACATGAAAAAATGATCTAGTGAAGGAAGTGTGGAAGTGCAGAGCATCTCAACAAGACCTAATAAAATTTGAGTCAGACTACTATAACTCATCCATCATACATTTGCACACTCTGCAATTGCACTATGCTTAACAAGAAAAATCTTTCAGCACACTTTCAACTGCCAAAAGAAGAAGAAGAAAGATACAGTGACTTCATGAGTTTCATCCGGGTTTAAACATCCAACAGTGAATTTTATCGTCATCGTTAAAGCCGTAACTGAAAAAAAAAATCACATAGTTTCTTGAAAATGTAAATGATTTTCTTGCTATGGAACATAATGATATTGAACGCAATATGGCCAGTGCCTTGTAGCACGGTTTGAATCCCCTCTTCCCAAATCCATGCCCATAAATACACATACATGTGTGCGGTGTGTGTGAGTGTGCTTGTGTATGGAAAACCACAGTTTCAATTCATTGTTTTTGAAGAAAAATGCTGTCAGAGGATGTATTTTCTGTGGCAAGTCTTCATCCAAACTCCATCTCAGTGCAAGAAAGCCCATACGTTTTCCTAATCAACCAATTTGATTGATATAAATAATTAATTAAAGAATAAATAAGAATTGTGAAGGCAATAGGCTCATGGGGTCTCTAGACCACGGAATGGATAGCAAAATGGAACATAAATTTTTTGTCCCTCTCTTTACAAACTATCCAAAAGAATGGATAGTGGAATGAAGGAGACAAGCATTTTCCACAGAACCCGTCAAGCCAAAAATGCTGAATTAGTGCACTGTGCACTTGCCCATTTGCAGAGACGAAGGAGGTAGCTAAGTCACTCAATGTGAGATTTGTACGTGAACATCTATTGACCATAAGGACTTTGCATTTCCAAATTTACATTTAAAGGAAGTCCCCTGCCTCTATTTGTGTCTTGAGTGACTACAACAGAGAAATTTTATACTAAAAGTTGCCCCCTCTCCATATCCTTTGGCCTTCCAAGGATGGGAGAGACTTGGTTTTACAAATTTTGTTGCAAAAGGAGTAGCAGAGATCCAGTTCCCAATCCATAGGACAGGACCAAGTGACCCTGCTGTTGGAGAGGATAAGTTGTCTCTTAATTTGTTGGGACTTCACTTTTGTAGACTTACTTTCACTTCCATAACAACTAAGATTCCAACACAGTGGCATAGCCTATATTTGGAACCATATTGGTTCAATCTCATGAAAAGATATGCTTTCAAGCATTCTTAATTCACGAGCTCACTGATAATTCATCTCATCTTATGAGAAATTAGGATAAAGCAGAGAACTTGATAAAAAAAAATTGACCATTTGTTCTCCTTAGCGACAACTAGGATAGTTAGGCACGATGAGAAAATCAATATAATCGCATATTGAGCTCTTAAGTTCCAATCAAGCCCTCATAGAAAACCAAACTGAATTGACGCACTCAAATGGTGAACTTCTGAACCTACTTTTGAAACTCTTAACGCAAAATACGAATTAATGGTAGCATTGTTGAAAGCCATACCATGGTGATGACGCTTCGCTTGGGCTTCGATGACTGTTGGCGGAGCTTGAAGCCGGAGAAATCGCTGGAGATGGTGCCGCCAGAGAAGGGAGAGAAGAAGCTGGAAGAGAGAGAGGATTGGATAGAGGAAGAAGAATAAGATGAAGCTCGGGTTGGGTTTCGGTTAGGGGTTCGCATAGGTGAGAGCGGAGGGGCTACCATACGCGTCCGGAGCGCGAAGGTCGATGCTGCTACGGTCGCGACCTCCATCGGTAGTGCTTTTGCACTCAACTCTTTTACTTATCGACGAGCAGGAACGGACAAGTTCGAACACGAACAATTTGTGGAGAACTCTGATTGTTTACAGCCCTAGCCATGGAAGCAATACGAGGGTGGAGAAGTAAATTCACCTCACAAGAGAGCATGGCTCTTATCATAGAGCAAACATCACTAGATAACCACTCCTTCGTACTTTCATGAATTTAATGATTTATGTGAAGTACAAACAAGCAAATGCCCACAATCTCTGAAAGGATCAGATTACTCGCAGTGATTGCCCATCCATCCATCCATCCATCCATCCACCCTCACAAGCCATGTTTTGAAGCTCTCCAATCTCTTCCACAATCAACATTCAACAATGCCTACATCCATGTCCTCGTTTTCTCCGCCACCACTACCAGCCTTCTCTCCCAAAACCCATTTCACCCCTAAACCCTTACTTTTTCTCAGACCCACAACTTATTTTCCCTTCCTATCAGTCTCCAAGGCCTCCACAGACAATGGGGCTGGAATTTCTGCCACCGTAGAGGACCCAAAACCTCAGCAGATGGTTGCTTCTTCTGCGGTGATTTCGGATGCTGATGAGGTCTCTGCGGGGGCGAATGGGGCAATGGCTGCAGGAGAAGTGGAGGTGCGGACATTTGGGGACCCCAGGTGGATTGGAGGGACATGGGACCTCAGACAGTTCCAAAAGGATGGGGAAACTGATTGGGATGCTGTTATTGATGCTGGTAATGTTATGGGCTCACTTGTTTTTGTTTTACTTGGAACGGCTACTTGTTTTGTTCATGATTATGCGATATAATCTTGTTGATTTGAACATTTATAATTGTTTGGTTGATGAGAAAAGCAAGTTAGAGAATTTCAGCCTTTGAAGTGGTTGTGTAGTTGAAATATTAGCAAAAGCTAAACCCTTTAGATTAATGGAATCATGACATTTGTCTAGCAAAATCCCTGAATTTTGCTGTGGTTTTTGTTGAACTTAACTGAACTGACTATTGTTGTCAACTGAAGTGGCTTATCAATTTCTCAACATCTTTGCTGCCAATCCTTTGTTTATTTGAGTTGAAGATACATAAACCCTGGCAAGTAGAAGAAATGTGGGAATGCATAACCCCTGGTAAGTAGAAGAAGGGGTATTTCACCTTTCACTGTATTGATGAGGTTTTTGAATCAACCTTGTAGCCTGTGAGTGGATGTTGCCTCGACAGCATCCTCCAATCTGCCATCATAATTGGATTAGACATCTAAGGTGGCTTTCGTGTGATGCCCATTTATTTTGGCTGCCATTTATTCAAATATTTGTTTTTACAAGGACAGTTCAAATCGATTTACTCCTCTGATGTTTGGTCTTTATTACATCTCTTGGGACATCAGGATTCACTTCTTAACTTCATATTTAACTGACCTGGCTTCATATATTCCAGAGGTTAAGAGGAGAAGGTGGCTTGAGGATAGTCCAGAATCAACCCGTAATGACGAACCTATCCTCTTCGATACCTCCATCATACCTTGGTGGGCATGGGTCAAAAGGTTCCATCTACCAGAAGCTGAATTACTTAATGGTTTGTTAAAGTCTTTCTTTTTCACTGCATTGTAGATCAGGAAGCAGCACTGCTATGGCAATAGCATGTTACCTAACTTGTGTTGTTTATGTTGTAGGTCGTGCTGCAATGGTAGGTTTTTTCATGGCATATCTGGTTGATAGTTTGACAGGGGTTGGTCTGGTCGATCAAATGGGTAACTTTTTCTGCAAGACTCTTTTGTTTGTAGCTGTGGTGGGAGTACTTCTAATCAGAAAGAATGAGGATTTAGATAAACTGAAAAAGCTGGTTGAAGAGACAACCTTTTATGATAAGCAATGGCAGGCAACCTGGAAGGATGAAACCTCTACCAGTTCCAAGAAAGAGTAGTCAAATTGAGTAGACTCAATATATTATCATAAGTTCCTTCAGTTTGTTATTTCCATTTTCTGGTGCTCTATTACCTTGGTGCCCTGTTCTAGTTGGGAATCCTGTAATCGATATCTCTTATCATAAATTGTAATGAAGGTTTAGTATTCATGTTGTTGAGTATATCTATCTAGGTTTGTAATGTAGGTAAAGTATTTGCTCATGTACTCCGCATTGTCGTCGAGCTCAAGAACTTGGTGAATTGACTATTTTCTGTTTACCCCCTTGCAAGTTTGATTACAGTGATTTTCTTTTCAAATTGTTTGATCATAAATTCAGGAATGACTCTTGGACAAATGAAGTCCAAAAGGAAAACAGCCCACCCACCATTGGAAGCTAAACATGAATTCAACCTTCATATGATAGGGATTCATTTGTCACTCTGAGTTCAATTATAATCTAATAAATACTACTTTCAAATGCACCTCTTTGCATTGTTTCTTCTAACGGAATCTGCTTGCTCTTTGCTTTTGTAACTCTAATGCATTCCATGTCTGAAGCAAAGAAAATTTAATCAAACCCATCTCCATTATGCCCCATAGATGTGTCAAGCTAAACTTATAGATGGGGTCCATGGGAAGACCAAGTGGAGGTCACGAAAGAAACAATGAGAGAAGCAGATGGAAATTAAGAGACTTGGTCTTTCATTTGAGAAGAAAAGAAACAGCATTGATAGAAGAAGACAAACAGATAGCAGTAGTAGTGGAGTGTCGCATTGTGTATGTAATCTAAACTAGTGTAGTGGTGCAAATCCATTGTCAGAATTTCTCTTTGTTTAGAGCTTCGTTTGCAATAAATAAATAATCATATAATGATACAAACAGAGGGAACCTCACAATTACCTTGGCCTGCAGGCTTTCCATCACCATCTTCTCTATTTTGTCTAGCATGGCCAAATATAGATAGATATATATATAAAAGATCATCTATGTACCAACCACCACAGATTAATTAGTATCTTATTCAATTAAAATGGTAATCCTCTCTCTTTCTTTCTTCCTTCATTTGCCTTGGTTTGTTTGAGCTAGCATGCAACTTTTTTATGTGATACTGATGATCATTTTGATTATTTCAGGCGAATAGCTGCAGGGGGAAGGCAGTGTTGCTGACTGTATATGTGGAGAAACCAAGGAGGAGGTCTTCCTCCAGGAACAAGCACCACCACCATCATCACCACCACCACTATCACCATCTCCATCACAACAACAGGCATGTTGCTGCTGGTGGTAATACAGGATACAACAGACGAGCACAGCTTCTTCAATACTCGCAAAACCTTCGCGATCACTCTGCATCCACCAACCACCCACCTAAAACAAACCAAGTACCCAATACACCTCCTCTAAATGACAAAAGATATCTGTGTTTGTATACATGCATATATGTATCATAGAAAGAATTGTCAGTTGTGTTCGTGTTTATGTTGTCTTGAATATTGTTGATCTTGATTTGTTGGTAGATGGTTGCTGTCAAAAGAAAGCCAAAACATGGAAGGACACCTACTTGTTTGGGAAACTGGAAATTTTCAGTTCAAAGCCTTTTCAGATCTTTAACGAGCCTCCAATCTAAGCAAAAGACCAAGAAAAATACAGAAAGAGGATCTACAAGCAATAAGATCAAATCTGTAATGAAAAGCCTGGAGGTAAGAGAAACATAATTTTTATTTTTTTTTCATTTTCGACATTTTAATCTTACCTAGAAGAGTTCAAAAAAAATTCTTTCAGATGCCAAGGAAGAAGGGATTCCTGTCAAAACTATTTGCTTCAGTACGCAAGCATCGGTAATGTTTGCTAAATTCACTTTGATTCACTGCATAGTATTTTATGTATCTTTCGAAAGGGAAGAGTCACACTGCTACTGTAGATTTGGACTTATACACTACTAGAAGTATTCATTGATCAGGAATATGAAACTTATAATTCAATTTTCATTCTTGAAACATAAATTTCCAGTTATATCTCTCAGTCTGTTTGGGATGGTGATGGAGGTTAACTAGTTGACAGTGTTGGATTTGATATTTAATTATGTGAGGCATTTTAAAATGTAAATCCAAAGAAAATCTCAAGACTCAAAGGAGGAGCTTACGTACACAGCTATCGGAACCCTAACAACATGCTTCCTACTTCCATGTAATACTATCTCCCCAAATGTGTAAGCTCTTGTTGCCCTGATGGCTCTTAAGAAAATCCTTAGATGCCTTGAACCATGCCCTCTTATGCCTAAAACTTGAGGGCTAACCGTAACTCTCACACCAAAGGGTTCTTTCACAGTCACTCTGTAAGTTTCAGTCCTATTGCCCACATTTGATACTCGCCGAACCACTCTCCTCCATCCAACAAGATTTGAAACTGCTATACTAGCTGTGTTCAAATCAGAGCACCATGCCCTTCTACTTGGAGGGCACTCTATTCCTAGCGCATGTCTCACAGACTCATCATCGACACCAGGAACATCACATAGAAATTGAACATAGTCTTCAAAATGGGCATTGAATATCAGACCTGGGTCAATGGCTCTAGTTGAATTGATAAATCCAGCGCCCAAGTCAAATGGGGTAGCAGGAGCTAGTCGGTTGGTTAGTTGTGCTAAGATGGGAGAGCCAGAATGATCAAATACATCTGCACTTGTCATCATTGCCGATGTGATAGCAGCAGGACCCCACCTGGGGTGTCTCTGCTTGATCAAAGCTGCAACACCAGCTATATGAGGAGTAGCCATGCTCGTACCTGTAACAAGCGCAAAGTTCTGTCCTGGACAGAACGGCGCGCACACAATGCAAAAACTCAAATTTTGTCATATTCAGCCTAAAGTTCATAGTCACTACATTTCCTATCATTATTTCACATAATAATTTTAATTAGCAGTTAATACCTCTGATATTTGGATCACCCTCACTGCTGGGGCTCCACGCAGCCCAAATCGAGGAACCTGGGGCCATGACATTCGGTTTTAGAACGTCAGCAGTTTGCAGCAGTGCATTGTTCACATCAGGACCTCTAGATGAGTAAAATGCCACAACTGGTGCATGCTGTGAATACGTCGCTTCCCTTCCATCCAGTATTCTTGCTTTTGCACCGAAAACCACTACTCGCCCTGTCCTACTCCTAACAGTATTGGAGTTGTAATACCTCCACAGATCCTGCTCAAAATAAATAGTGACTGTTTAGAAATTTTCAGAGAACTTGATTATACTAAGGAAGAAGGGCGATAATATGACATACCGAAGAGGCATGCAGGTCGTTCAGTACGATAGCAGGGACTTGTAGCGTCATTGTGGTGCCCTTGACTTGCTCAAGACCAATATTAGGGTCCATTGTTATGACAACACCAGCAGCCCCTACTCTGTCAATGGTGTCTGCTACAGTTGCAATGCCTGCAGCCTCATATTCCAAGTTGAATGTATATGTGCAAATAATCAGCTTTCCTCGAGCCAATGTTGAAATGAAGAATTCTGGATGTCGACAGTTGTCAACTTCTAGGATATCGCTGTTGTTCCTCAAGCAAACATCAGCGGCTGCAGCAATAGGAAAAGACACTTCTCCTGCTGTCGAAGCTGCAACATTTATCATCAACTGCATAATTTACAACTAAACAGAAATGTTGCTTTATGAGCTGTGAACTAGACTTGCATTAGTGTAGCCAAAGAGTGCTTGTTGTGCATATACGCATTAAAAGAAACTCAAAGACTTAAAAGAATAACATTACGAGCAAGGCCGGCGCCAGAGTAGCTATGTCCATTGCCTAGCACGATTGTACTTGTATACTTGCGGTCGGTGGTGGATGCAGCAACAGTAGTTATCCAGGGACTAAAAGAAAGGATTGAACCGAAAGAAGGGCCACCATTGCCAGCAGCTTGGACAACAAGAACACCAGCTTTTGTCGCAAGTAACAACTCCACTTCTAGAATGTTGAGGAAGACAGAAGGACCAGGAGGAACACTGGATGGCCCTACCGAGAGGCTTAGTATATCAACTCCATCTTCCACTGCCTAAACATATATAGCGTCAATGTTTGTACCTCAAAAGCAGAGTGTATAACCAAATGATACTTTTAAATTTTGTGAAACAAATTTTTTAACCTGATCGACTGCAGCCACAACATCTGACATGTACCCTCCAAAAGTATAAAGAGCTTTGTACGCAGCAATCCTGGAAAAACCAGTGAAGAATAACTATTGGTGTAAATTTTATGGAGTAATTAGACAAGGATACCTGTTGTAAAGGCATTAGTGTGTATTGAGTTCAATTACGAATCTTTTGCAAAAACATCATAACATATATTTTTTCGTGTTACCTGGCTCCTGGTGCCATGCCACTTGCATATCCATATTGGAAGCCATTTACAGAAACTGGCATTTGGTGATTTCCAGCAGCTGTTGATGCTGTGTGGCTGTTAAGAACTAGCTTGCATCATCAATTTAAAATTAATGACTCAAACGTAAACTAAATGCAAGCAGAAACAAAACACAATCTTGTTTATCATGTACACCATTATAAAAGTGTCAGCCAAATAGAATCAAAGCAGACTTGCCTTCCATGACCATCCGCGTCAAAGGGTGATGCATAGTCGCGTGTGGCGTTGAAATCCCCAGCAGCAATTGCTCCTTGCGCAAAATATTGTGCCGCCACTATCTTTCCATTACATGCTTCTGAAGGGAACTGCTCCCCTGTGGCGCAACTTCCTCTGAAGTTGGTAGCATTTGCAAAGGCTAAGGACGAATTAGCCACGAAACTGGGATGGTTAGGATTTATCCCCGTATCAACAAAACCGATCACAACCCCCTCACCAGATGTCTCTGCTCCTCCTAAAGTCGACCATACACCATCAGGAAGCCCAAGAAAATCAGGAGTATGAGTTGTAAGCTTCTCCATCTTGACATCTTCATGGATGGCCCGAACTCCTGTTGCATTATGAAGGGCTGATAGGACCTGCAAAAAGGTGTTTCTTTACCACATATTTTGCAAATTCTAGTTGAAAACCAAGAATAGCCTCTAAAGATGTACCTCCTCAGATGTAAGATGGATGGCAAACCCATTAAGCAAATGTGTGTAGCTGTAGAGTTTGGTGTAGGTGCCCTTCTCAAGTAGAGACTCTAAGAACATGTCATGACCGCTACGCAATTGCTCTTTGTACACCATAGTATCTGCATCAGCTCTGCAGAACAGTACACAAATCAGCAAACCCAAGATAAACTTGAAGACTTATTGCATTTATCAAAATAGGAACAAACCTGGTGGGATGTGCTTGTTTGGTCTTGTATGAAGAAACAGAGTCGTCCTCCATTAGAATCATGAAAACCTTGGCATTTGCTAATTGAGAAAACCGAGTTACAAGTAAAGAAATAGAAAGAATGGAAGTGATCATGGAAGCCATTGATGGATGCAGGTGTGATGATCAAGCTGAGGTCCTGAGGAGCAAGTCATTGTAGTCAAATCTCCATTTAATGGGAAGGGCAGCTTCAATTGGATGATTAGGTAACAGAGTAGAATGATGCGTCCCATTTTGATGCACGAAAACTACGCATGCCTTTCTTGTTTCACAACCACTTGCGGACGACCCCTCTCACATGCTCATAAAACTACCATTGTCATCTCCTCTGGGGACAAAAGATGCTCAAAAAATATGTTGTAATATCCTAAAAGAATTTGATCCAATATGGAAATCCCAGAATACCAATATGAGAAAATGAGGACTGAGGAGATACTTCTTAAGTTAACAATGCAACTTTTGTCACACAAAGCCTATTATTGTTGAGGAATCAGGAACCAGGTATATCTAGTTCCTTTCATCCTCCCAAAACACCCAAATTCAAGTCGTCTAGACTAAAAAGCTGAATACCAAAGTAAATAATATTGAATAGAGATCGGTTCTTCATTAAAGAAAAATGCAAAATTACGTCAATGAGCCATAACAAGTTTTTGGCTATATTTTGGAAATAAGTGTCACTAATTTTTGAATGATGACTCTTATTTGCACCCCATTTTTTGCTAAGTACACCTCATCCACCCTTTGAAAATACACTAGATTGGGGTGTACTTAGCAAAAAATGGGGTGCAAATAAGAGTCATCTTTTTGAATAAGTCAGTCTTGTTATCCTGTATAAGCACTAATTCGAACAAGACTTTGGAGATAAACCATTACTTCACTGAAGCTGAGATCAGGAAATTTAGATACCACCTCATAGCTAGCCTGTCCCTTCAACAATCTCGAGCTGTACCAGAACAGTGTATGAGTATCTCTTGAAAGCAATAGAAATTTGTGTCCACTTTTCGATTATGCTATAGGTGTCATGGTAAGTTTTGCCGTCTAGGGTTACCAAGTAAAGCTTGGTACAAGATGATCCCAAGCAGAGCCTACGACAAACATTTGGCAAGGGTACGTCTTGGAGTTCTGCAGTGTGAAGATAAAAAGCAACAATGCACTGAAAAAATTGTTCTCTACCACCCCAAAATGTAAAGCTCCATTAAGGAAGGCTGTTCTTGTATGTCCCTCTACAGACAATTAAAGTATAGCAAACATTTAAAGAATCTTTCACTCATGAATTTCAAAGAAAATAAGCTAAGTTAATATTTTGAAACAAAAGTCACAGAATTTGACGCTCTCTTGTGAGTCCAGGTCCAGGTCAGAAAGATCAAAGGAAGTACAGTACTTCATTAACTCACACAAAATAACTGGCACAGCATTAAAACTCAATGCTCCATATGCTCATGGAGACCAAAAACTTTCCACTTTCAAGTTTCAAGTTATAGATATAGACAAACTAAACTATATATAAAACTCCTAGAACAAAAAAAAAATTGAAACTGCTACTCGTGTTTGACATTGTCTTCACTTTAGACTTATAGCAATCACAAATCCCCATTTGTTGACATTGTCTTCATTTTCTTCTTCTGTGTCTTTTCCAAGAATGCTTCTGCAAATGCATTGACAACTTGTTGCTGCGAATCGATTATCATCTGATTATGCTTCATCTCCATCTCCATTCGCATCTTCTCAATCTCCCTCATTGTTTCCATCTTCATCTTCTCCATCTTCAAAAACACTTCTCCCAATCGCTTAATTGATGAAACTACCTCACTGACAGCACCACCTCGTCCTCTCTTGACTCCACCATTACTCTTCTTCACAAACCCTGATCTCTTAGAATAACTGACGCCATTCAAAACACCATAATCCATATGAGAACTAGTATTCCCATCTTTCTTGTAATAGCTATTCGACCTCAACCCTGAAGGCCCTGATTTCCAATCCCCAGAAATTATCTTCCCAAACCCACATCCTTCGTCGACATCACTCCTAATATCATAGTCACAATGGATGTCAGGGTTACGATTCCTATCACTGTCCATTTTCCCATAATGCACTGATCTAGACATTAGAGGCATCACGTTCCTATCACCCAAGGATTTTACAGGGAACGCACACATACCATCATCATCATAATCATCATCACTATCATCAAAGTCGGGACAAGCTCTAGCACTATAAGCAAACCCAGGAGACCGAGGAAGCCCATTATCTCGTGATTTCACACTAAACCCACTTCCATAGCTGCAATCAAAGGCAAGAGTGGGCTTAACCACCCGATTACTCTTCACCATGCTCCCAATTTCAACATTAGGATTCCAACCAATTTTTCCAGATTTAACAGCTTTATCAACATGCTTATTATCCTGAACAGATCCAACGACTCCAATCTCCATAGAATCCAAAACAGGAAACAAATCCCAACTAGAGAAGAACCGACCTGGTTTAGAAAGAGCGCGCTGCTTCTCGGCACGGTACCGTTTCCTTAGCTTCTCGATCTTGTGGCGGCACTGGATGGAAGTCTTAGGCGCACCATCAGTAGCCCCAGCAGAAGCTAGGGCAGCAGCCACGACCTCCCAATCGGAGGCACGGAGGTTGCCGCGGCTGAGAGCGAACCACCGATCGCGGTAAGCCTTGATGAGAGTGAGCGTCTCTTCGTGGGCCCAGCACGGAGAGGGGAACCTCCGTGTGGCGGCGGATGCAGGAGGAGATGACATTGTTGTGGGTTTAGGAGAAGTTGTGGTGGAGAAGTAGAGGAGGTAATAAAAGTTGTGAACATTATGGATGAGCTGGAAGAGATGATAGAGAGCCTCGGTGGGTTGGGTGGAGACCCAAGAGATGCTAGTATGCGCCGTATGACGCGCTGTGAGCATACGCACACGGAAACACGAACATTAACAACTCCGCCAGCCTGAACTTCTACGACAACTACTTTCCAACCAGCCTCTCCCTCTCCCTTCTCTCTCTTTGACGTGATGTGTGTAAAAGGGCAGAAAAGACGAGAATATTATCACTTTACTGGGTCGGGCTTTTGAGATCTTAGGGACGTATTCGGGATTTCACATGTAACTCTTTTTTTTTTTTTTTTTGGTCAGGATTTCACAGGGTAACTAACAAGTTGGAGTTTTGGAGTTTATTTTAATATTTTATTTACGAAAATAACATGTTTAATTTTTTGTTATCAATATAACATAATGCCGCATTTGCAGTAGCGCATTTAAGATTTAAATGAACAA
The DNA here is from genome assembly GCF_013401445.1 of Tripterygium wilfordii. Taxonomy (NCBI): domain Eukaryota; kingdom Viridiplantae; phylum Streptophyta; class Magnoliopsida; order Celastrales; family Celastraceae; genus Tripterygium; species Tripterygium wilfordii. The sequence continues at coordinate 8,274,264 of NC_052247.1, forward strand.
ATCACAAATGCATATGCGTTACTGGCAAGAGCGCATTACTACTTAAGTTACTAGCACATTTAAGTTATTGTCAGTAAAGCATCTCATTTTCATTTGACATGCACTATTGGCAATAACACATTTCATGGGGTACAAAATAACTTGTACGCCTTAATACCCAAATCTAACTTGACTTAAAAAGCTCTCACCTGCAGCTACCTCCGGCCACATCTTCTCATCCGGTGATTGACCATCTCTGATGAATCCGCAAATCACTACACAGGTCACTTCATCTTCTAGGCATAGCTAGTCCCTGTGGCACACACTCTCTCTATCTCCAGTCTCCACTGCTCTCACCGATGAAGTGATTGACAATCCAACATTAAACGAGCTAGTGAGAGGACGAGGACGCCGGGGAACACTTAGGTGTGGAGTGGACGTGCTCATTCTCAATTAGATGATTTCATTGCTTTTCCTTCTCAGTTGATGCAAGATGAAGTTGGAACATCAAATGTGTCATTGCTTTTCATTTTGTAAACGTATAGTTTTAAAACTCTTTGTCGTAAACGGTTTATTATATGTTGACTTGAATAGATTTGGTTAACTAGTAGACATATTTGACATTCATGAATGAGGTTAAAAAAAAAAGTTTGCGAGAGGGTCCCCTCCCTCCAAGCCTGCAACAGGTAAACTGAACCAACACCTATATATACAAATAAAGCACAAGTCCAGCTCAACAAAAGAGCCCAAATACCTGATGGCCCAACAAATAAGGACATCGTTCCTTACAGGCTTGCACCCATCAGAACGGTGTCGCATTGCGGGTCTCAGTCAATTGCTTCGCTAGGCGAGACAAGATTCCAAATACAGCACAGCAGCCATTGACCATCCAACTCTTTATTGCCTATAATGCCACCTCCATCTCCATGACTACGTTTCCTGTGACTCCTTACTCCTCCCAAAGTCAACGTTCTTCAATTTCTCCCAAATCCTTTTCTGGGTTTCGCCTCCCATTCCGAAATCTCAGATGGGTCGCAAGCAAAACGACCTGCAACCCTCCCGTTTTGGAGCTTCCATACTACTATTGTTGGGTTTCATCTCATGTGCTCTGGTTTACATTGTTCTCTCTATTATCTTAAACCCAAACAACATTGGTTTTTCATCAGGTTCTGGCTTTCAGTCGTCAGCATTGACTGAAGTGGGTAGTGGTGGTGATGCGAATGGAGATTTTGGCAGCGGGTGCTGTAGAGGGATTGACAATTTGGAGTTTTGGGGGCCTGCGGTGAAGTGGGGTACGGATTTCAGGTTAAATTCCTCCGAGGAGTGTTGCAAGGCTTGTAAGGCAATGTGTACGGGCGATGATGGGCCCTGCTTGTGTGACACTTGGGTGTTCTGTGGGAACCGGGAGGCTTGCGGGTCGCAGTTCGGTCAGGTGAGATTGTTTGTGATGTTCCGTGAGGCCATTGGAATATGTTTAGTTTGTGTTATTGCTATTTTGTTCTCTTGTAGTTCATACTTCCTCTGATGGTGATTGATTTGACATACTAAATTTATGTTTGTGTTTGTGTTTTCAAAATATTGATTGATACCCTAAAACTTTAGTTAATTCTACTTGTATCGGATTATATATGTCTGGAAATGATTACAATTTGCTGATCAAGCTGTAAGTATCATTAATATTGTTTTTTGAATGTAATACTCTCAATCCTTTAATCAACTACTGATTTAGCTTGAAAGGCATGATCACAGAGAAGCTCACCCCAAATTTACGAGATTTGGGAAGCTGTCCATGGTCTCAATTTGTGTAGTTTGTCTGCAAAGAAGTTTATCAAGAAAACCAAAGTAATGTCTTTACGAAGAGACTCTTCTTTTTGTTGGATATTGAAATTTGGTAGCATATTTTATTTATGGATTTTCTTTTGCATTCCTGGTAGTTGGTACGTTGTTGGTAAAATTCATGGCAAAAGTTTGAAGCTGTTTGTAATTTCTCTTGAATTTCCCCTGATATTGTTGTTTTCTTATCCAAGGCTGGCCAATAGAATAATATGAATGATATTTGATAACATCAATAACTTTGGTCATATTCTTATTTCTAGTATCTGGTCTCTGCAGTGCTGGTTGAAGAAACAGAAGGATACTTTGGCTCCGGAGCGGCAAGAAACACATGAACCTGTTAGTTGGACTTCTGGGCTCATATTTGGAAAAGGAGAGGTAAAGAAATTCAGCGAATAGTTTACATGTTTTCTTTTTAGTTTTTCATTTGATTGCATGAATGATCCTCCATTTCACTAAAAATACATATATGCAGTTTTCATCTAGCCACTGTTGTATTTTTTTTCTTTTCATCTTCAAATTCGAATCGGAAACTCTGGTCACTGCTGGCAGATAATAAATGGAATTGTTTTGGTGGTGAAACTTTGTTTTGCTTTAGGGATCATATGTAAAAATAGAACTGGTAAAGTTAATCTAGCAAATTTTCTCTTGAGCTTGCCCTCTACCTGCAGCATGTAATGCTGCTAGAAGTTTTGGTTAGATTTCATGGCTTTCCTGTGTACCTAGGATGTGGTCACTGATTGTCATTCCTACTGTTTCTGGTGGGAGATTGTCCATTTACTTTTCAGCATAGGGCATCAACAAATACCATGTGAGAAATGTGAGCCGGCTAATGCTGGGCACTAGAGGCACAATTAGGTTGTTAATCTTTTAGAAAATTAAGTGGAAATAGACGACTCTCATCATTTTGATAAGAAGTAGAAAAAAGGAAGAATTCTCACTTTTTCTCTGAAGTTTGGCGTATTTCTTTCATATTCTTCTTTTCTGTATTTAGTCATTGATTGTTTGATGTACTCCTTGCTCTAATTACCATTTCTAGTTAGGGCAGGATGTGTGCTCCACTAATAATATTTGATGCATTTTCTCCTTATAGGGAATTGTTGGCTTGGAAACGGATTATGGGACTCTTCATGTAAAAGTAAGTCGGTGTCCTTTCAATAGTTTTATGCCCCAAGCATTTTTTTGGACATGGTAAGCATGCCAAAATTTCGTGACATGATGACAGATAGCTGGTCCAAAGAACAACATAACATTGTTGTTACTCTGTGTCTTGATTACTTTGATCAGACTTTTAACGCCTTTTTTTTTTTTTATCTTGTATGAATGTGCGTAATCCTTACCCTCACATAATATGTGGTGCAGTGGTAGAGTTGTAGGGGTGTAACCTAGAGAGGTCACACGTTTAATTCTTGGAAACAGCCTCTCCACTATTATGTGGTGTAAGGTCTGCATACATTTTATCTATCCCCAACCCCGTCTACTGCGGGAGCCTTGTGCATGAGAATTTTTTTTACTTATCTTCTATCTTCATCTAGTATTCTGTAAAATGTTAGCTTTTGATGTTCATTTGCTTGATTTTTCCTTGTATTTTGGCTTAAGGCTAAATATATACTTCAACTACTTATTCTATTTTGGGCATATGTTTGGTTTGTGCAGCTTTTCCCTGATGTTGCCCCACATTCGGTGGCTTACATTCTTGAATTGTTGAAGTTACGCCACTGTGCGGGTTGCCAATTTTATCGCGCTGAGAGCCGAGGGAATTCTTGGGATCGAGAAGGGAACCATATAGAAAATGTAAGACTACCATCAGCTTCCTTTTAAGTTAGACATTTTTGCTGTATAATCTGACAGTTCATATTGTATGCTTATCTGCATTGCTTTAGTTTAGATTTAATTTAGTGTCTTTCTATGTGTTTGGAAATTTTATTGCCAGGTAGAATCTTGCAGCATGTATATTTGGTTAGAAGTTATCTGTTGCACCTGATCAATAGAGATATATTCTTCAAGATTATGTATTGTTTTGTCTGTAGTTTTTCTTCTTCTTTTTTCTCCTTTCTCTCCCTGTGATATCCTTTTTGCTTTCCTCTGTCAGTGCCAACTATAAGTTTCCTTTTATACGTCTTCACTTCTCTTAAACTCATTTACTTACTGACATATGTCATATTGTCCTTTTGAGTTTCTCTGCATGCAATGCTCGTGAATGCCTGGGTTTGTCTAAGATTGATGAAAATCCAAGAGAAGCCAGTTCGAAGGTGTAACACCTTAAGAATTTTCCCCAACTAATGAGGAATTGACTGGTCTGTAAAATCTGGTCTTTGAATACAGTTTATGGACACGGACCTATAATAAGAAGTATTGCATTTTCAAAGTAATCACCTGCAGTGGGATCAATTTGCTTTTCACAAGTGTATTGCTGTAAAGTAGTCTTTAAAGTTTGTTCAAGTGCTTGTGGTTACCTTACCAATAATCTCTTGGGAATTTACAGGCTCCTTTTGGTCCGCCTTATGGCCTAATCCAAGGAACATTGGAAGCCGGAGGCCTGACATTTAAGAAGATTCCGACAGAAATTTGCAGAAGTGTAGCAAGGGGTTCAGTTGCATGGGTTGGCTCTGGCCCAGAATTTTTCATAAGCCTAGCAGACCATCAGGAATGGAGGAAGGCATACACTGTATTTGGTTCTGTTCTTCCAGAGGACATGGAAATTGCAGAGAAAATGGCTCAATTGCCCAGCAAACTGGATGTTTGGAACAATATCAATGTATCTGTCTTGGAGAAACCTGTTCCTTTGTTGGTTCGAAGAATCAAAACAAGTCAGGGTGATCTCCGCTCCTTGTGAATGTAAAATCAGATTGAAATGTTTCCTTGCTACATTTGTAGACAAATCTTCTCTCTCTTTTTTTTTCTTCTTTTTTTTTGCCTTTTATCTCCTGCAGTTTTGTTCAACTGCATGTTTTGTGACAGTTCGTGTACTTGTAACGTGTTAGTTTCTTTTAAAATCCCTATACCAAAAAAATGAGAAGCCGATTTTTATTTTGTATTTTTGTCATTGTTGATCATTGAATCAAATGTCGCAGGCCACATTCTGGATAAAATGACCAAATATAGGAGAAAAATATTCAGTGGTTGTTTAGCATTGCTTGACATGGTGTGTATGTTCCACTAAACATTCAACACTTGGCGACTTGGTTTGCGGGCTCTACTGAACATTCAACACGTGACGACTTTAATCCCAGACGGACTTTAGCCACATTGACAACACCACCACAAATTACAGAAAGCACTTCAGCATTGGCTTTGCAAAAAATGCCTCTAGTTATACCATCACAAAACAGGCCGCCTCTCGCGATAAACATACTTCAGCATTTGGAGGAGAGCATCGTGACAGGCATGTTGTGAAAATTAGACGGACGAGATCATCTGTAATTGTAAAGCTTGCACCGGATGCGTATTAAACACATGGGGGGCAAGCAGACGTAAACGCGCCCGTATTTGGCGCACCGTCCAGAATCCGTAATTAGCGGTTTAAACGGCCAAAAGATAGGTGATTTTTAAACGCCACACTGTCGTGAGCAGGAAAAAAAAAAAACTAAAAAAAATATTTTTGTTCATCGCGAGAGGCGCCCTGTTTTGTGATGGTATAGAGTCTATAGGTCGGGATACGATACGAAAGTAAACGCTCGATTTTGGTCTTCCTGATCGCTTTCCAGAACCTACATTTTACGGATCTGATCAGACTTTTTAAAATTTTTGTTTCGAATTTTGGAATCCGTTGATTTTGTTGAATTCGATGCCACAGATTTCGTGATTGATGTTGTTTGGATTTCATCTGAGCTGCATTTGATCCATTTTGTTCGAGTTAGGTAGGATGAATGCGTGATTCGGTTTTCAGCATTACGAGGATCGGATCGGGGAGGGAACGTGCCGTCTCGTTGCTTAATGCCGAGCTTTGATTGCCATTTGTGTGTATAGCTGGTTCGATTACGTTTATTTGATCGGTTTTTGACCGGGACATTTGGCAGTTTTCGTGTTCATTCCGATTTGGATTTTGGAGGGAAGGTTACGCATCTGACTTTGAATTTTTTTAGTCTTTAAATTTGTATAATGGATCCGTTATCGGCGATCAGTGAAGAGCTAGCAGAGATCGACGGACAAATCGCCGACGTTTTTCGCGCACTATCGTAAGGATTTTGAATTTTCTCCGCTGCTCATAGTGTTCACGTTGCTATCAGATTTATTGTGCATTGGTTGCTCTAGTAGTGTTTTTTTCGTTTCAAATGAGAACCTAAAGTATGTTTAGTTATGTTTGCTCATATTTTCTACTATCTAGAACTGAAACCTAAAATTAAAAAACTAGAGTTTCGCAAACTACTATTTTGTTTTTACTAGTTCAGTGGTGGTACTGTTTGATGATCTATGTACGTTTTTATGAGCTTATGCACTCTAGTTTTGCTTGGAATGATTTACCATTTCGGTTCTTCGTGTTTTAAATGTAAATTGTAATGCATTGTGCTCCAGAACTGGGTTCCAGAAATTGGACAAGATTAAAGATGTTAATAGGCAGAGCCGGCAGTTGGAGGAGCTTACGGGGAAGATGCGGGAGTGCAAGAGGTACTTCACAATTCACAGTTGGTCTTCTTCTTACTTTTTGTTTTTAGATTTTACCATTCAAGACTGAGATTAATATGTTAATCTTTTCATTACTTGGTTATTTTTTTTGCTTAGAGTCATAGTGGAGTTCAATATATTCATTCATGCATGTGGTGAACTATTTGGAATTTTCTATTCCTCGGGAGTTTCAATTTCTGCAGTGGAAAGAACATTTTTTTCAATGTCTGGATATTACAATGAAAGGACTCTTATATTGTCAATGTTTTGCATTTCTTATTATTCTTTTCTTTTATGTGGGTTTCCCGTAAGCAATGTTTTTACTTTAAAACTTTCTTGCAGGCTTATCAAGGAGTTTGACAGAGAAGTGAAGAATATGGAAATTAGAAATGATCCTGACACCAACAAAATGCTGAATGAGAAAAAACAATCAATGGTAGGATGTTGATTTGTATGCTGTAAAAAGAGTTGGCCGTCTTCTTACGTGTTAACCTCTTAATGAGTTGTTGAATATATTTGGCGTTTCCTCGCAGGTCAAAGAGTTGAATTCGTATGTTGCCCTTAAGAAGCAGTAAGTGGTATACCCTCACAGCCTCACATCAAAAGAGTCGAAGTGTCCTGTCAGATATGTGTCTTGTTTTCTGTTTCTAAGTGATAGCTTATCTATCTCGCGTTTCTTCTTTTCTCTCTCCTGAAATGTCAAAATTTTGTGGCAAATAATACAAGTGGAAAAAAAAAAAAAAACCAAATGGGACATGGCATTCATGGTCAAAGTGAGGTAACATGAAAGAGCTAATACAAAGGTGAACTTCAGATAAAGAATCTCTCAGAGCAGTATGATTTCTTGAGGGTGATATATAGCATAAGGTGTTAGATATTAGTTGATCAGTTCTTTGGTAAAGCACTAGTCTAAATTTATCTTAACTGCGTCAACTTTTTCTTAGTTTGTAGATTTCAATGGGATAGAAGTTTTTGGTTAAATTCTGAAGAACTGTATACATTTTCTCAGAAAACTGATTTCAAAGGACACAAGATCAAAGGTTAAGTAGGTGACTAATAAATTTGACGGTGAAGAAGAAGCATTTTTAAAAATACTTCGCGTAACTTTATTAAAATGTATTGGCTTTTCTTTCTTTTGGGGCCCTCTTCAATTTTTCCTGGCAAAAAAAGAAAAGCAAGATGATGGAATGCTATGTTTCACTTTTACAAATATGGAATCCACAAACAATAATATGCCTTTATTGAAAATTTGAATTGCTGCTTACTTCTACACTTCTCTTGGTAGTTGAAATGCCTAGTTCAGTTTGAAATCTCATCGTTAATGGTTTATCGCCTGAAAATTTGTTCTGTAATCACTTTATTCATCTCCTTTTCAAGTTTCTTTGTTATGTAAGTGAAATTCACATTTCCTCCGTAGTTATTACGTTTCTCGTGGCATTCCTCAAAAGGTTTTTTAATTCTATTTTGTGTCATCGTCATATACTTCTCATTTAGCTATTAGTTCTTTGTTTCCTATGTAATGCATCTGATATCATTTTTGTCTGTACTTGTTTGACTTTGGTACTGTGGTGGAACAGGCATGCAGCTAATCTCGAAAGCAACAAGCGAGTTGATCTCTTTGATCAAGGACCTAATGAAGGATTTGCAGAAGAAAATGTGTTGCTGGCTTCATGTAAGTATATGATCTTCTGTTAGATAAGATTAATACTTCAATGATGATTGGTCTTCCTATGCTTGGTGTTGAAAGGCTAGATAAAAAGGAACTTGTATCTTTTGTTAAATGTTCTCTCCTATTTGTATGTAGATTGATACATATTGTAAACAGGGACCAAGTTTTCCAAGAATTCTCCTTTATGTAAATTAAGAAAACAATAATCCGTGACGTGAATGTCACTCTCTTGTTTGGCATAGCAAAAGTAGTTTTGTTCTTACTAGCATGCTTCATAGGCTCTAGAGTATCTCAAATTTGTCAAACTATAATCTGTGTTGGTGCTGTATCCACAAGCTAAACCAAGGCATTGTTCGTAGCCCATTTAGAATTTAATATTGTTCTTTGGACGATTAGACCTTGGCCTGATAGTAGATTTGATCCGAGGCATTGTTTTCTCATCCTCATTTGAACTATGCTTGATGATAAGCTTATTTATTTTTCAGCTATGACAAATCAACAGTTAATCGATAATGGAAACAGGATGATGGATGAAACCGATCAAGCAATTGACAGAGCAAAAAAGGTTAGCTCATGTATCTATGTATATATCTATGTAAGCAGAAGATTGGTGCATATTTTGCATTTTCTTGAATTCGTAGCTCGCTTTTGAGAAGAATTGTCTGTGTTCATACTGAATAATATTTCAAATAGTGGTTTTAAACACCATTAAACTGCATCTCTTTTTGCTTTTCTTATTTATTACAATGATAGTATCAAATCTGTGTTTTGGGATAACCACTTGGTGTGAAGAGCCTTTTTTGTCTCTCTCTTAGGTTTAAGAAACTTGAAGTTATAATAAATCCTTTTTTTTCATTCAAAAAATTTATATTTGAGTGAGTGAAACTTGTTTGATGCAGCAGGATTCAATTTCATCTACACTTTTTTTTTCTCATAATTGATGTATTAGGGCCAATATAAGCTTTTCCCGACTTTTTATAATCATGAAGAAAGTTCAACACCATCTCTTTTCTATCTCTCCTTTTTCTGGTTTGGGGGTACCAATTTAGATTAAATTTTCGAGCGTATAGCTGATTTTAGTGGCTCAACTCAGCTGCAAACACTGCTGTTTTTTTGGGTGATCAACATAACCTAGAAACCTTAAAATTGAAAGTGCATATAGTCAAACTCCCACGAGGAATAATGGAAAAACTTCACACACATTGTCCTTTCCTTTAAGTATGATTTGTGGACTAAGATTGACAATTTTCATGTTTATGTGGTAGGTTGTGCACGAGACAATTGATGTTGGAACAGAGACAGCGGCAGCTCTGAAGGCACAGGTACTTTATTTTAAGGATTTAGAAAATCAGATATCATGGCACTTCATTGTATCTTGGATTCAGTTTGTGGTTTCTTTTTCCCTGTTCCCCTATTTAAAAATTCAGCAGCAACACGGAACTAAGACATATACTTCTTCTGAGTTCAGACAGAACAAATGAGTAGAATTGTTAATGAGCTGGACTCTATCCACTTCTCAATGAAGAAAGCTTCGAAACTAGTAAAGGAAATTGGTAGGCAGGTCAGTATCTGAAGAATTTTGCCACCATTTCTTAAAGTTATTCTGTTTAGTTGTAATTCAGTCGACTTACTTGTGTATGTTCCAATAGGTTGCAACTGACAAGTGCATTATGGCATTGCTATTCCTTATTGTCATTGGAGTTATAGCCATTATTATTGTGAAGGTATGTTGTCACATACTTTTTCTTATTTGTCATTATTTGCAAACTTTGAAAGATCTTAATCTCTATCATCTATTGTCAGTAGATGGAGTCGAACTTAAATGATTTTTTCTCTATAAATAGATCTTTAGAGGTATTTTTGTACCGTGTGGACCCAATCAATCATTTTACCAGATTTTTTTTTTGAAAGCACAATTTATTGAACAAAACTACAAAAGGAAAGAGTACATCAAAGGGGCTATTTTTGGTACTTTACCCTTTTTCTCTTCTTCATTCTTCTTTTTCTACCAGTCAACATGGATGGTATATTTTTGCTACTAACTACTGTTACAAAGGATTTTAAAAAAAAAAAAAAACACTAATGTTAGAGATGTTTTCTTCCTAACAACATTGTTAAGCAGATTATTTGATATTTCTTTGATTATTCAGCTTGTAAACCCGAACAACAAGGGCATTAGGGATATTCCAGGATTAGCCCCACCTGTGATGAATCGAAGATTACTCTGGAATGCTAATTAAAGAGCAAGGACGTGGACCATCTCACAAGGTTTCAGGATGGTCAGAAATCTAAGTTGATCACATGGTACCCTGTGTTACAGCGCCAAGTCTGTTCAGCGGATTAACTCAATTTTTCAGAAGAGCAGCTCGGGTGGCTTTACTAAGTCTATTGAATATATTCTTTTAACAACTTTTGTATGGTTAATTCTGTTTCCTTGACTAAGAGATCAACCCACTTTAAGTTGGGAAAATAGAGTGTGTTAGGTTCATCTCGTGTAATTAATTACATTAAACGTTTATTATTATTTTCAGGCTGAAATTTGATGGAAATTGATTACTTTTATTTGCCCATCTCCTCCTATGGAAAGTTAGCATACTATTTATGTGTATTGAATCTGTTTCGAATAGCTTATTATCAGTGAGTTATATAAGGGCTCCTACTCTCTTGTGACGCAGGAGAAGTCCAGTTTAGGGCTTGCCATTTTTGTTTGAATATGACCAAAGAAAATATTGTTTGAATGGCAAGTTTAAAGTCAAGAGTGAGACTCAGAGAATTGTTGGCAAAATAGGCATTTGGATTGATTGATGTCAAGCGAATTGCTTCCTATAATTAAGAAGACATTCCTGGTTTTTAGGTTGAGTAGTTGGTGGGTAACTCTTGACTAAATTGGATGCAAAGAAAAGGACTAAAAAGCCGAATCATTTTATTTTTCTTGTCTTGAATTTATTTTTCTCTATTAGTAGTTGAAGCATCAAGTCTATCAAAATTTGTCCCTGAAATAGGCATTTGTAGTAAGATCACTTTGTAGGAGACTGGAGAGGGTCGTTCTTCTAATTTCAATAGGTGAAAGAGGAATTGGTTGATTGGGTACCAATTGGGTGCTGCTGCTTTTCTCCACAAGAATAAATTGAGAAATTAGTAGTGATAATCAAATGTCTCAGTGGGTATAAGCCACAAGGTTTGGTTTTGGTAAGTCCTACTACTTTTTAGGCAACACGTTTTCAAAAGTTAAAAATAAAATAAAATAAAATAGAAAAGGTGTAAACGCGACCTGAATTAAGTCAGAACCCAAAAACCCTTAAAAACAAAGCTTCAAATCAATAATGGAGGGCAGGTCCCATTTTTGGAGGGAGTGTATGGAAAAAACAATAGTGGAAGTGAAAAAGATGTCATGTCATTATGAATTTGGTGATACTTTGGAGAACCCTTTTTCGACAAGAAATACTCATACACGTCTGAAGAGGATTTCCACATGTCCCTTTGACCAAGGAATGATAATGGACATTACACAATTTTATTACCATTCCTATTTTTTGTTGGTTTTGGGAGCATTGTAACGGAATGACCACGGGAATGGTCATTTCCTTATTGGTTGGTTTTGAGAGTATTGTAATGGAATTGTAATGGAATGATCATGAGAATGGCCATTCTCTTGTCGGTCTTGATTTTGGGAGCATTGTAATGCAAGGTAATGATCATTCTCACCTCCTCTATGAATGACCATTCTCATTTCCAATCATATCATTATAATGGTCATTCTCATTCCTTAATGCAACCAAATGTATCATTGTAATGATCATTCTTATTCTCTACGCCAATCAAATGTAACCTTAGAATGCATGAAAATGGGACCGTGATTATTCATTATATTTGATGATGACTTGCAAATTTGTCTTGACCTACCGGACGTCTTAGATGGATCAAACCAGGCGGAACACGGTGGATCTGGATGAACTGTGAGGCTAAGAAGATGAACAAACGTAAGCTAAGAGGCCAAACCTTCCGATACTTAAGTCAGAAGGAAAGAAAGTAAAGACTAAGAACTTAAGGATTCAGAGCTCTTAGCCAGGAAGTACATAAAATTGTGAATGAATGGTATACATAACTTTGGTACCTTTATATAATGTTGTACAAGTACCAATCCTTACTCGAATTGGATACTCGTCTTCTACTTGTTTTTGTAGATGTCTAATCTATGATCTTCGAGTTGGAATAGGAGTCTCCTTGTAGGATTTCCTTTCTGCTTTGGATAATGTTGATTGGCTTAGACCATATCATCATCTTGGCCTGAGAAGTGTTCTCTGGTGACGAGATAGTTCTCGGTTCAGACATGAATTTGATAATGTAAGTCTAGGCAGCTTTCTAAGTATAGACATCTTTAATTAGTTTGCTTGTGCCACATGTCGTGTTTGGATTGGTAGCATAAATCCGATGTCATCAATATATTTTCCAAGTATATCTTAATAAAATCATCATTTGTCAATGTGAAAAGATGAACATGACTATAACTAAAGTATTAATCAATTCTGTTGACAAGAAATTAAAATCTTGATGACCTTATCCTCTCAACTCTGTCTCAGCTTTTCTTCTCTTTTATTTTATGGTGAATTTCTTCAATTGGCCATTAATTAGTTGAGAACGCGACACTAAATGTAATTTTTCATCCCTCAACTATATATGTGGTTTCATTTTCGTGCTTAAACTATTTTTTTCCCCTAATTTCATCCCTCAACTATGCGAAAGTACACCATTCGTCCTTCAAAAACTTCCAACGATGAAAAAATCCTACATGACATCCCACTAGACGTGATTGATGTCACGATTGGCATACTTTGTATGCGTTGGACAGACTCACAAAAAACTCTAAAATTCCTAAATCTCCATCTCTTCTTCCTCTCATCTTCCACGAGAATCCCTCGTCTCTTCCTCACACTCATCTCTTCCTCAATTAAGGCCAAGACAAGAAGAAGCTATTGAAGTCGTCAATGAATTAAGTTTCACTCGAGTCCGACATACAACCGCAAATCCAATGTTAGCTGATTGAAAGAGAAGGAAGGAATTGGGAATATTGTGACAGAGTCTCGTGGCTTAATGTTTGTTATGTACATAATCGAGAGCTTTCTTTTTGTTACCATAGAAGCTGCCACCATCCTCCAACATCTTGGCTTCTTGATTAATTTGCCATCTTATTGGCTTTGTTTGATTCTTCTTTAATTTAGGGTTCTTGAGTTCAATTTGGGGGCTTTGGGATTTTATTTGGGGATTCACATAATTCAATTTGGGGCTTTGGAGTTTGATTTGGAGAACACAGGGTTCAATTTGGGGATTCGATTTGGGGCATTGGGTTCTGTTATGGCTGCATTTCAAAATGATATTGCATTGTTGCAGGTTATGCCTTATGGTGCGTTTGGTACAAGGGTAATGGGGTGTCATAGTTACAAGGGTAATTAAATTTTAAGTTTACTTGTGTTTGTTATGTCAGTATAACTTTTACTCTTGTAATAAATTTTAGTAATTGAGCTTAGTTTTTACACATAAAGTTTACTAGTGGGGGGGACCTGGGTAATAAAAAGTAATGAGAAGTTTTACTCTAACCTATTACCCGTTTAAATAAAAAATTCTAAAAGCCCATAAGTTATATATACACATATATATAATATATAATATATATAATATATTATATATATGTGTATATACACACACACATACACACATATATATATACACACACAGACTCACATATGCACTGTCTGTGTGTGTATATACACACACACATATGCACTGTCTGTGTATATATATACATATATATATATATACATATACATACACACACATATATATATATATACATATTCACTATCTGTGTACATATATATATATATATATATATATATATACACACACACACACATATACATATACACACACATATATACACACACATATGCACTGTCTGTGTATATATACACACACATATGCATTGTCTGTGTATATATATACATATATATATATATACACATATACATACACACATATATATACACGCACACACATATACATATACACACACATATAAATATATACATATGCACTGTCACATATAAATATATACATATGCACTGTCTGTGTATATATATACATATATATATATATATATATAAAATACACATACATATATACATATACACAGACAGTGCATGCATTGTCTGTGTATATGTGTGTATTATATATATACATACATATTTTATATATATATAAATATAAATATAAATATATACATATTATATATATATAAAAATAAATAATGTCGAGCTTGGGTCGGGCTCGGGCTGAGCCAAAATTGGCCTGAGGTGTCTGGCTTCGGGTTGGGCTGACCCAAAAAATGGAGCCCATGCCCGCCCAAGGGGTCGGGCGGGGCCGAGCTAAGACCTAGGCCCGCGGGCCAAATGATAACCCCTACTCTTGTGTTACGTCTTTGTCATGGATTTGAATGTTATCAGATTATTTTGTTGAAATTGTTAACAATTGTTATTATATATATCTGGCTGTGTGTGTATATATATGCATATGTATCTATATTTTTAAAATTTTGGTACATGATAATCGTGACAATAAAAAACATAATCTCACTTTTTTCTACTTTGGTTCATTACAACAATAACAAACAAGGGTAATGGTATTACACCAGTAATGTATAGTCGTAACAAACAAGAGTAATGAATACTTGGGTAAATTTTACCCTTCTTTATCAAACAAGGGTAACACTTATTCTCCATAATTATTATTACCCTTGTAACATTTACATGGGTAACAAATTATACCCCCAAATTCTTACCCTCATACCAAACGCACCCTTAATGTGAATAGGAAAAACGCAGTTACTTTTATGTAATGTTAGGGATGAAAAGTGCAAACTTAAATAGTTTATGGACATATTGTTGAAATTATTCATAGTTTATCACATAGGTGTCATGCATGCATTTTCCAACCTCAGTCTCACTTAAAGGACGAAAGAAGTACCGTTTCATGGTTAAGACTCGAAATAAAGAAGAAAAAAAAAGATTTAGGGACGAAAATGAAACCATGTATATAGTTAAGGGACGAAAAGTTGCATTTTACCGATTACGGTAGTTTGTGACCTTGTGTGATGTCAAGTGCCTTCCCTCCCAAGAAAGGCAAGAAATAATTGAACCGGGACTTCTATTTTCTTGATTAAAGCATGGACGGCATGTCCTCCGTAAGAAAAAATAATAAAGAATATGCATGGACTGCGATTTCTCTTTCAAAGATATATATGGTACGTATGAATGTGGGAGTAATTTTTAGAAACTTAGAAAATTAGAGATGAGTCATCAATTAAAAGTTGTGTTTCAATAAGCACATTTAAACAAGTTCTGTTACATATGATCATAAGGATTAAAACAATATTTCATAAAAGAATAAAAAGTTATAAATATTTGTTTTATTGATAGAAATACCCTCATATTCCATATTTGATACCCAAATCAGATCTTCCTCCTCCGATGGTTATTCCGGCCAGTCAATGGGTGGGGATGGTGTGTCTAAGATGGGAAACACTCCCGTGGTGGTTGCTTGAGATAACGTCTCTGGCGACCAGATCGGGTTGTTTTCTTCATGTTTGACTGCGACTTCAATGTCAGATTCTGATAGAATCAACAGCTGACAGCGGCGAATGATTGTTGGGGGTTGTCGTGGTGCTCCGACACTTCTCTTTGGTGGGTAGGCGGCCTTGATCAGTGGCTTGATGGCGATAGTCCACTTTGTCCGTGGATCAACTGATATGTTATTTGTTTTGACCTGCTGATATGATATATGTTTGATTGTATATGTCTTATTATATATGTTTTACTGTGTATGTTTTATTATATTGGTGTTATTATATATGTTTGAAGACTAAAACATGGGAAATTCATTTGGTAATGTCACCATAATGAAGGTTAAAACACAAGACTTTCGTTTAAATAGATATAATATCATAATATCCAAAACCGATAACATATAAACAGATCCATCTATGATAACCAGAACCAGAAGAAAAAAGAAATAGAAAAGAAAAGAAAAGAAATTATGGGTCTTGGTTCAAGGAGTTGATTGGTGGTGTTGTTGGTCGTTGAGATTGGCCAGATTGAACTATTTTTCAAACGATGGTATGCTATTTCACCAAGCTTTTTCAACGACTCAAGTGATCGTTGACGATCAGTGATGGGTTGTCATGAAGTTTGATTTTGGTGGTTCGTTCCTCAGGAATGATGACTGGTGGGCAACCTTCCTCTACAGTTGCGCAAGGAAGAAGACGGAAGAAGAAGATCAAATATCTTTGACAATGCAAGAGCATATTGATAAGTTTAAAACTTTTGTCCTCATTTAAGTTTTTTTTTAACTTGACCTTATTATTAGAACACAACTATCACATTTTGTCCTTATGTATAAATTCTCCTTAAAATTTCGTATTGGTGGATCAATAATTATATATGACAATTATTTTGACTCCAAGTTGTTTATTAGTTTAATGTACTGAATAAATTATAAGGAGAGAATAATATGAAGTCTAGATTCCATTATATGAAACAATAGATTGATTGATTCATGCATAATTAGGGTATACTTCTTCCACTAATATTTTGTCTCTCACCAAAAAACCAACTGTTTTAGATAAGTGAGATTTTTAATAGGGAAATCAAAGGTCAAAATGACACACGAAGAAAATTTTGTCTCCAACAAAACAAAATAAATAAAGTAAAATGAAATGTCAAAGACCAAGAAGGTCACCCTTCGGTGTTGGCGGGTCAAGGGTGTTTAACTTATTTTAGGGTGTGTATGTTGATTGTTTAGGCTATTTAAATGGGGTGAAAACAACCTAATTATAATTTTCTCATATACTAGCGTATTTTTGAAATAAATTTGTTGGTAAAATTTATATATTTTTTATTGGTAAAATTTATATTTTTTGAACATATACAACAGTAAATATATAATGCATTTGAACATATATACTAGCTAATATGTTTTACCAAACATACCCAATACATATAAACTAGCATATATGCTTTATCAAAAAGACACAATAAAAATTTTGTGAAAGAAAGGAAGAAAAAACGCCTTGAAGAATGGTCTTATTGGTCTAATAACTGATGGACTGATAATCTTTTAGTCTTGCATCTTGTCTTTTTGAATCTGTTTCATTTGGTTTCATACACGTCAATGGTAAAGTTGTAGTTGTACAACCTTGAACCTGATCACATGTTCAATTCCAAAAATTATTTTTATATATTATATGAAATAAATTCTGTGTATATCCTGTTTATCTCCTGTTCCCAGTCTTGCTCATTGCGAAAGCTTTGGCCCATTGCGGGAGCATGTGCCACCACTTGAGCCTTGCACACCGAAATTGATTACACACCAATTGCCAGTTTTCCTGTCTCTCTCTGTGAAAAACTTATAACGCGAGTGTTCTGTACTTTTCTGCATTTGAAACAGTCTTTGCTTCTCCCTTCTCTTTTGAGTTTTGGGTTCTTGTTCATGCTCGTCTTTAGCGACAATACCCCATTTTGTCTCTTTGAAACATCTCTTCAATTCTTATAAATTGTTTTCTCATCTGAGTTTCTTTTTCATGGGTTCTCTCATCCAATTTGTATCTGGGTTTTCTTGATTTCTTTGATTCTTGCATAATTTGCTTGTTTTGATTCTTTTTTCCATCTGGGTTTTGATTCTTCTCCTGTTTGGCTTCTTCACATTCAAGGTCCTCATTTTTCTTCCATTATTCTCCCTTCCAATTCCATGAGCATGTGTTTCCCTATCTACTTGATCAAATTCCTCAAAGAAAAAAACCAGCCTAGTTAGTGGTTTGTTGCAGGAGTTTGCCATACTCGAGTTTTGGTTTTGGGATTGAAAGTTGAAAGCTTGGAGAATGAAGTGCCTTTTCATATTCAAGGACAAACTCAAGGCAAAGAAGGAAACACAAAGTGCCTCAGCTTTGGAAAACCAAACCAGTAAATCAAATAATTCAGCTTTGGCTCGATCGGCAAGATCGCTGCCATCTCCACGGAGCATATCAGAATTGTACAAAGAGAATGAACACAATTTGAGAGTTTTCTCTATTCAGGAGCTGAAAGAGGCAACAAATGGTTTTAGCAGATTATTGAAGATTGGAGAAGGTGGTTTTGGTAGTGTGTATAAGGGTCAGATTAAGCCTGTTAATGGCAAAGGTGATCCTATGATGATTGCCATTAAGAGACTGAACAGGCAAGGCCTACAGGTATGAGGTTGTGTTCTCTTTGTGATTGCCACGGTTACCCTTTATTGTCATAGGATTTTTTTTCTGGCTTATTAAGCTTTTTGAATGTTATTAGTAATGGTTGACACATTTTACTGATATCAGTTTAAATTTGAAATTTTAGTTCTGCAAGTATGAGAAAACCCTTTTGATTTTGTAATGCAATCATTTCCGACCCCCAGATGGTCAAAAGCAATGGTACTGCTACGTCTGGGTTTTGGGATTACACAGTGTTGGATCTTTATCCAGAATTTAGTATCAAAAGGACAACACTTTATGGGTTGGTTGAAAAATTAACCTAATCTGTTTACTTATCAAATGGTTGATGGTTGCCTTCTTTATTGTTAGTGACCTTGTGGTGGTGGTTGTGGCAAAATTTAGATATTCAATGTGTCGGTGCTTATGCCTATGATTATACAGAGAGAAAATAATATTTGCTGATGAGCAAGAAAGTCGGAACTCTTGATAAAATATATGGCAACATAGAGAAAGATATTTCTTGACTAAGGAAATGCTGAATGTATTTACTTAGCTCTGAATATCCCAAATAGACTTACTGATTCAAGAGTGTTGGTTATTATTGAAGGGGGAAAACTCAAAAACCATAGATGGTTATTGTACTTGGTATCATATTTTTTTACAAATTATATGAGTGTGTGAATTAAAGACCACGGATTGAAGTGCCTAAGATTGTGTCTTTCTAAGAATTGGTTATTGAAGTGATTATTGGATGGTGAATTGATGTTGATTCACTATAACTACGGCTTTAACTGCCAACTAAAAAATTTGAGTTCTTAGTTGTTGAGGATGGAGTTAAAGTAAACTGGGGGGCGAGGGATGACCTTGAATTGCTGTTCCAGGAAGAATGCGTCTAAAGGAGGATAATGGAGCATTCAATATATTTTTAGGGTTATTTCCAGTTGGTTTCCTTCTATTGTGGTCCGATGGTGTGGTTGTGCATAGTAGGTTGATTAAGAAAAGGGTCAGGTCTGTTTTGTGTGGTTGTCGCTACCTTGTGTTATTTATAGCTGCCATATAAGTGGCACTCTATCTGCATCAACAGATTGATATGCTTCTCTCATGGTAAAGTTCTCGTCTCATGCAGGGTCATAAAGAATGGCTTGCGGAAGTTAAGTTTCTTGGCATTGTTAACCACCCAAACCTAGTAAAACTTCTAGGATACTGTTCAACAGACGATGAGAGAGGGATACAACGGCTTTTGGTATATGAATTCATGGATAACAAAAGCTTGGAAGATCACCTTTTCAACAGGTTTTTACCTACTCTCCCATGGAAAACAAGATTAGAGATTATCCTTGGCGCAGCTCAAGGATTAGCATATTTACATTCTGACCTGGAGGTCCAGGTACCATTTTATCTTCACACTCAAAAGATATGAAAGCACAGCAGTTTTGCCTGCCAGCTGTATATTTTACCAACAAGTTGTTCTACAAAAGTAAAAGTAAGGTGAAAAAAAGTTAAACGACTCCTGCACAAGCTCCCGTTGTGAGCGGGATCAGGAACAAACAGGATGTATACAGATCTTACTACCATATAATATGTAAAGAGACCGTTTCCAAGAATTGAACTCGTAACCTCTAGGTTGTATTCCTGCAACTCCACTATTGTTTTCTCGTTTGTGGACTGATGTTGTTTTCTCGTTTGCTTCTTGACAGGTCATATATCGAGATTTCAAGCCGTCAAATGTACTGTTGGATAAGGGCTTTAAACCAAAGCTATCAGATTTTGGGCTTGCAAGGGAAGGGCCAACCGGTGACTGTACGCACGTGTCAACAACGGTAGGTAAATAGGGGATTCCATATTGGTGCGGATTTTATGGATGTTATAATGAAAATTATGAATATACAATGACAACCCCATTTTGTATTAGTTTTGAAAAGCTTAATGCTTCAAAGTTTATATGAGATGCCATTGATGACTCATTTTGCATGTTTTCGTTTTTATGGTCATTTTGCAACTATTTCTGTTTCGTCAACAGGTTTTGTTTCATTCTTTTGAAGGTGTCTTAGCCATGACAGATTTTTTTTATGTTGCAGGCGGTTGGGACTTATGGGTAGCGGACCCGGCATACATAGGAACCGGCCATCTCTCGACCCACTCTGATATATGGAGTTTTGGAGTGGTGCTATATGAAATCCTCACTGGCAGGCGTACTTTGGAAAGAAACTGTCCAACATCGGAGCAGAAGCTCCTCAATTGGGTGAAACAGTTTCCTGCTAACAGTAAAAGATTCAGCAAGATAATCGACCCGAGACTCAAAAACCAGTGCTCGATCAATGCAGCTCGTAAAATTGCCAAGTTGGCAGATAGCTGCTTGAACAAAAATCGAAAGGAAAGGCCGTCAATGGATCAGGTGGTAGAGACCTTGAAGCAAGCAATACGAGATTCGGAAGTGGGAAACACTTCTCTGAATGGAAGCACTAGATCAACTGGATCACAAGTGCTTCAGCGCAGACCGATTAAGGTCGTGTAAGGATTATCTTTGTTCACTGAAAGAAAGCCAGCAAGAACCAAAACATGTCTGCTGAATTAACATCTGTTTCTTTTTTTTTTCCTCTCATTTGTTGACAGGTCTAGTTGCTTGGACTGACCAAAACATCTCTGCTGTGGCCACTATGTCATCGTGCTGCTTCTGCTGAACTCAATAAGCTAAGGCATGGTCAAAGATAGGAGAGACTTGAGAAAGAAGGCATGTGAAGAGATCCGTGGAGGATTGTAAATCTCCATATCTAACTTAAGTAGTAGTGATGGCATTATAAAAGGAGAAGTTTTGATATAAATGCTTGTTCGTTTTATTATAAATCTACCATTAAAAAAGTTGCTCTTGGTGCTAGTTTTGGTAGAAATTCCCGACAAGTTCTGATGGAAGATTTGAGCAGTATGAGATACAAATTCCCGACAGACTTACTAGTTAGCAGTATGGAAACCCAGCCCATCTTCTCCTTCCTGAACCTGAAGTATGTCGACAGTCCAGTTATTTTTGGTGGGCAATATTTGGTATGGGGAACAACAAATTAGCTTTCATTTCTCTTCCCTTTTTACTTATAACTCCCAATGCAAGATTTGTTGAAATGAACCAAAGGTCAACGTGTTTAGGCTCCGCCTGTAAAAAAAAAATAAATACTGGTGCATGCTGTCCTGACATAAATTCATATCAGGTGAAGGTGAAAACTTCACACACAATTTATGCAAAGACCATTCGAGAAAACTACTGGGCCACCTTCTTCTTAGGTGCAAAGCAACTTCCTCAGCTTCCTTGACTAACAAAAGTAAAACAATGCTACAGAAGTTCAAATTCTTTAACCACCCACTAGGATACCAGAATATTAAGCTTCCAAATAATCACCATAAAGTGTAATCCTGTTTCCCACTCAACTCTTCCAAGGCTAAAAGTAGCACAATCAATTGAAATGAAAGCAGCAAAAGCAGGAAAGTGAGGAATTTCACCATCATCATTCTTCATTGAAGCATTATACCTTTCACATAAAACAAAGCAAATTACAACCCCCCCCCCCCCCAGAAAAAAACAACCCCACAAAAAACTCTACCGAGAAAAGCTAATCTATATATAATCAGAAGCCAAGCATTTTGTACTTCATATGTAACATCCACAGTCAGTTAAAAAAAAAAAAGGTCAAAAAAAACCCCCACAAATTGGGTCTTCTTCCTCCTCATAATCTCCCTCTAGTTGAGCACATCCCTTCGTGGGTTAAAACTTCAAAACCATCATCTCTTATACAGCTTTTTAAAAGTTATATATCGTCCTTCTCTTCTTACTTTGTATTTTTCCCTTTTTTTGTTTTCTTTGGGTTATTTATAATATGAACTTGATTTAAGCAGCTGCAACAGTGCCGGTACGTAAGGGGTAGTTCTGGGCTTTGTTGGGAGAAGAGGACTTCTTTTGGTCTTTCTTCCTCAAAGCTTTCACTGATGAAGAAAGATTCCAGTTCTTCTCTTTCGCTTCATCTATCTCAATTTGCTCTTGTCTGCACTCTTCACTACAGAATGGTGTGTCGCCTCTGCAACAATTACAATCAAAACACAAGTACCCATCAGTCCTCGGATCATTCATAATACAATCTCGAATCATTACCAGATTAAAGATAAAATTAAAGCAGCGGCCTTTCTTTTAAATTTCAGATAAATCAATAGTAACTCCCAGATCTTAATCATAAACACGACATCAAAAATTAGTGTTTTGTCGTGCCAAATAGAGACACAATTTACAAGTTCAGACTTCAGATGGAATAGAAGCTATACTCAACACCTTTTCACATCGTTAATTGACAGTGAAGCTCAAAAAACTCATCAGACGAAAAGAAAAGAAAAAAAATCAAAAGTTGGCGATCTTTTGGCTAACCTGTACATGAAGATATCACGGTTGCCTCCAAGAGGCTTCTTGCAAAGAAAACAAGCTTCCAAGAAATGGGGTTGATTATCTTCAAATCTAGCATCATAAAACCTCACAGATCTTGGAGAAGACACAGTCGATGACAAATTCCTCAAACTACTCTTCCTTGGGTAACAGATTGACCTCGAAAAGAAAGGATGCTGAGTCTTTCCAGAATACCCAGCTTCCACATCTACTAAGGAAGCCAAACCATCATCTTCCTCTACAAAACAAGTCTTCCTAGCACTTGAACATGTGTCCATTCTCCTAAAGATCGAAACTTCCCCGGTATTGAGTGCGTACAGTACAGAGTCAGAGATGGGTTGGCGAAAAAAGAGGCAGACTTTTATAGCAAAACTTGAAGCCTTGAAAATGAGAGAGAGAGAGAAGCTATAAACAACGGCCGGATTGAAGAAGCCGTGTAAGTGAATCCATTGGCTTTAAACGATACCTGCACCACCTAGAAACCCAAGTTCATTGTAATTTAGTATTTAGTTAAACGAGATGACCAAATTAACCTGGCAATTTGGGAAATTTTGCGAAGATACCGAAACGTGAAAAGAGTCAGATATTTGTGAGAATGGCATTTTGGTTGTTTAATTGAAATGAAGGGAGAAAAGAGGGAATTCGGACTGTCGTTTGTCTTTTTCAACTGACCCCACCATCAGTGTCTGTCTTTCTACGTATAACGTCACTATTTTGAACAAAGAAGGTCCCATGGCCATGCTCGGACATTGCGCGTAACGTAACGAACACACTCCCCAGCAGTCCATATGTGCTTTTTTGACTCTTCTCTCGCTTTTTTCTCTAATTTTTACCTATTTGATTGATTGCACTTTCTTACATTTGATTTGAACGGAAATTCATGAATGAATTGAAAATATTGAATTATGGTTTTGTTCATGCATTATGAAAGAAATTTCAATTCATTGCAACCTCATCTAATAAGTAAGTACATACAATTTCCTAACAAAAGTATATACAAGCTCCAACAGGAAAAAAAAATACAAATTCATTTGATCAAGAGTTCACATTATCATCCAAGAGCTAGTGTATGTATCATAATCGTAGTTATGTAATTATTCCAAATGCATCACGTATGTTGTCCACTCTTGATCACGGACACGCACATATTTGTTTTTCATGGATTGAGATGCCACGTCTAAATGAATTGAAATGTTACTTCGATACCATGATGGAAATCCAAACTCAAACACATCACAGATTTGTTTTTCATGAACATACGTCAATGGTCTGTAGACCCAAAAAATGTATCGCTTGTGTTGTGTGAGAAGTGTTAGGATTTTATGTATATATCATTAATTGGGTTATAACAATATGATGTGGGATATATTCCGACTAGAAATCACATTATTCTCATTATCTTGTAATAAATATTTGCTTGTAGGTGAAAAGTATGACAAGTGAATTGGTAGAAAGCAAATAGTAAAATGCTACATTTGCTTTGCTTGTGGGTGAAAGGTATGACAATGCACTTGTTTCCACGCGCCATCAATGCAAGTCAGTCTCGCTATTAGTCTTCTCCTTGCGAAATGACCTCACCGTCCCCTCAATCAGTTAGTTTTTCACCTCTTTGTACCTGTTTTGTCGTTTTTGTCCCAGCTGTGGGCCCCAACAAATGAGAAATTTGTGGCTCGTGGGCCCCGCAGTCCATTTCGTGCATGATGGACCCGATGGTGACTCCTGCGGGCCTCTTTTTGAAGTGCTTTTTTTCTTTTTTTCTCTTTCATGGTTTTTGTCCATTTGTGGGAAATTCACTGGATTCACTTCTGCTCCGCATGATATCTATGGGTGGCCAAAAATAATCAAGCCCCATTGGTTTTAGATCGGACGTTATCGTTTGTTAAAATCTTAATTCGGATTGAATTTTTGGATACACCTAATTGATCAAATTTATATTAATTTTAAATCAAATAATAAATTAATCCAAATTAAGATTCAAACAAATAAATCAATATGTTTGGATCCAAACTCGATTTTAAATATAATAAAAAAAAATTTTGAACCCAGATTTTAGATATATAACGTATGTCCAAATTTGATTTAATCTGTGTTGGATAAATTTGATCATCCAAATTGGACAGAGTTTTATCACACCTAAATTGATATTGATTATATAATTGGCAAAAAATCAATTATTGAGTATTTAAAAAAAAAAACATGTTGTACAATTTGCATTTAACAATTTAGAACCAATCAAAAATTTCTTTAATAAATTTAGTTAATTTATTTAACATAAATATAGCCTTAAATTCAAATTTATTGATACTTATTATTTATTTTTTTAAAAAAATTATTAATATCAAAAAATAATGAAAAGGAGGGACCCCTCCTTTGAATAAAATAAAAATAAAAAGAATAATGCTTGAGACCCCAAAAGACCCCCATTTAATGTAGAGTGTTGGATGTGAAGTGGGTCCTACATGTGTGTTTTTAATCAATGGCTATTTGAATGTCACATAGATTTGAGGGATTTTTGGGATCAAATTTTGGAGGTCTCAAACATTGTCCAAATAAAAATGACCATTAACTATTAAGTGTGTGATCTGATGCTGGTGGAGTGATTGTAACACTTGGTTCATTTTTCTTGATTCTTCTAGAATTTGTGGTGCAAACAATTGATGGATTTCAATTATTCAGTCAGAGGGGTATTTTTAGCCTTTTAGGTGGTTGATGGTCAAATTTAAACTGTTGACTTCATTAATATTGAGAGAAATTTAAGGACTTGGACAACACTATTGCTACTCTTTTTTTTTTTAAATATACTGACAAATATATTTTACATTGTCATCCAATTTTACACACACATATTTCTTACTCAATCGATTATAGACTTGGACAACAGTACTATTAATTAAGTTTAAAGTTTAGTCAAATTCATTTTTACTTTTTTAGTTATCTTTATTGTTTGATTAATAAAATTTTATGGATCAACTATTCGAATCTATGTGTACTATTTGAGGAATCCTTTTGATGATGTTAATTATTAGTCTTAACGTAATGCTTATTTTGAAAGAAAAAAACAACAAATATCTATTTTCAATGTTCAACCTTTACATATAATTTATTTCATTTCTTTTCTCTCTTTCAATTATTTAAATTTTCAAGTTCAATATAAGCAAAGGCTATAACTATAAATTAAGTGAAATAAACCTCAAACATATGTTTAGTTGACTTGTAGAGATTTCCATTTTTTAGTAGTCAAATAATAATAGTAGCTTGATTTTTTTAATAATTTCATTGAGTAAGAGATATTAGATCTCTAGATGGTTGCTTAATGTTGAGTGTCAATTGTTATTGTGGATGAGTTAAGAAGTAATGCAAGTAGGGATGACAATAGGTCGGATTACCAAACCCTACTTATGTTGGTGAAGAATATCTCGTATCCAAGCGTTACGAATAAACTTGTATATTAAATATACATAGTTATAATTTATAAACCCCAAACTCATACCCTTAAGCTTATCGGGTTTATCCAAACCAGCCCCATTATGTCCAAGTTACGCGGATACTCATCGGGAATGGGTAAACTTATTATCCCTATGTAAAGCAAGCATAATAATCGTTCAGGTCTAAAATATGATGTGTTACCATGTGTTTATTGTGGAGAAACTCACACCGGACAAATATTATAAGACACTTAAGAAAAGTAACTATAAAGTGAAAGATTGTTTTTATAATTACATAAACAGAGAATAAGATCCTTAATTAAAGTGCTTTTTGATTCTCAAGAGATATATAATTAATTTATACTTTGATATACACAAATAATCTTCATATATAATTTAATCATGAGTTTCAAAGTGGATGTCTTTTTCTTGTTCAATGTCTTGCAAGTATGTACTTTTACCAGCTTTTTCTTTTTATTTTATTTAAAAAAAAAAAAAGGTGATCACGAGATAAAAGAGAAAAAGTTGATTAAATGATCAAACCAACCATCATTATGTTTTTTTTGTATATTTTGGTCAAATTTTTTTTTGACTATTAAATTTGTACTTATAATAATATTTTTCATAAATTTAATATTGAAGGGTAGGTTTTACTTGCCGTGGTCGTTCAACAGGTTCACAATCAATAGAGAAAAAAATAAACAGCGTGCAAGAATTGCAAGGAAAAAAAAAAGTTTATAGTAAAGACAAATGACGAGACGAAGAGGGTGTGCTTGGGAGTTGTGTTCAATGTTCATTGAGAGTCAGGTTAATTCAATTTTTAACTACTGAAAGATACTCAAAGTTTCATTTTGGTCACCCAAAGATCAAACGTTTTAAATTGATCACCAAAAGATTTTTTTTACTACACTTTGCTCACTCAGACAGATTTAAGTAATTCTGGGTAATCAAACGTCCGGTGTGGTACGTTGACCGCTATTGCACTGTTTAATATAACCTAGGTGGCATTACGACGTTAATGGGAGTTAAACATTGCTGACGTGGAAAACTTTAATAAAAAATTCAAAGACGATGAAATCAAATACTGGTTTCTTTAATATAAAAATTTATTAAAAAAATAAAAATGCTCACATGGGGTCCCGCCAATGCTTGGAAGTTTTTTTTTGATGCGTTTGATAAATAACTTAGAATTTATGAGTGAGTTTATGAAAGTAACACGTTACATGTCATAATTGATAAAAAAAATAAAAAATAAATGTTATTTTGGTATTTAAAAATTTGAAGGTCAGTGAAAAGAAGATATGAAAACGTTGGAGGCAAATAGCTTGGCTTCCACGTGTACCCAACAACTCACCCACGTGTGTCCCCTATGGGCTCTGCACTGCATTTGTTTAAGTCTTAATTTTGGATTCTTTAAATTAAAAAATAAAAGTTATTCGATCCACAAATAATATTCTTTGCTTTGTAGAGTTTGTAGCTCTTTAAGGTGGCACTCAAGCAGCCCAACTTTCATATTTTTATATATTTTATTTATTTATTAAATCCACTAGCTCAAATAATTTAGCAATAGATGACACTTATCTTAAGCAAGAGAACAACTTAACTTATATGTGATTTTGCTGATGTGTAATGAACAATGTATATAAAAATATGATGTATATCCCAATATCTCCGTCTCAAAAAAAGAACCACGAATAGTTTAGATAACACTTATGTGTGTGATATCTTATAGAGTTCTCGAGTTCGAGTTTCCCCATCCCCTTCCCTTCCTTGTATTAAAAAAAAAATATCTCCATCTCAAAATAGATTTCAAATGCCAATGTTTTTACTCTTATGGGACAATACATATTGTCATTAATTAGAGACTGCATAACTTCTCGGATAATGTTAGGCCTTAGGCCACAAGCCCGAATACATATCTCGGCCCATTTATTGCCCAAGTAGTCAAGTTGTAGGCCTTCAGGCTCAAGGTTGGCAAAGTCACTAGAACCTCAAAATTAACCTCAATCAATCAATTGTTTTCCTCTTGAAATTGGGCTGCTTCTGATGGATCTTAATAGATAAGGTCTCATCCAAATACTAGGAGGTAGTGTATCATTCTAAGGCCCAATAATTAGAGGCTAAATCCCACTCGAGAGGAAGGTCTGCCGTCATTCCTCAATCCTCATCATAAAATTGATTCAGAACCCCAATTTCGGGTAGGATGTCCACGTTCGGTTTTTTGACATAAATTTAATTGATCGGTCAGTCGGTTATTGTTAGTTTGGTCAGTTTTCACTAACATATATTTGACAATAACTCGGGGTGAATGTTTGAGAATGCTGTGAGGTGTGGTGTGGTGTTGTGAGTTATAAAACTGTGGTGCTGTGAGGTGAGTTGGAAAGCAAAAAGCTGTTTGGCGCATCACTTTTAAAACTGTGGTGCGGTACTGTGAGGTGCGTTTGGTGTATCTAAATTACGGTTATATTAGATGACTAATAATATTAACATAAAATCATTTAAGGTTTACATTGTACATTAATCTAAAATAAAATAATTGACCTAATTTGATTACGTAGGACAATTCAACATATATTGTAAGCGTTTGGGAGTGTTGTGAGGTGTGGTGAGGTGCTGTGAGGTAAAAAGCTGTGATGCTATAAGGTGAGTTGGAACGTAAAAGCTGTTTGGCGTGTCACAAAAAACTGTGGTGTTGTGAGGTGTGTTGCAACTGAACACACTGCCAAACTCATACAACGTCGTGCGAGCCAATCCCAAATTAAGGGCCCAGTCAATTTGAGCCCATTCTGGGAAATTAAGAAGAAAGTGAGGTAGCTTTACGTAGGCTGTATAATCTCTCACTCTGTTATGAGTTTCAATGCTTTTAACAGAAAACTCATATCATGAGAGAAATAGTAAACTCAAAATTAGGATTGGTAAAAAAAATCATGTCAAACCAAATCAATCGTGAAACTGATTAATTAGTGTTGAAAAAAAAACCACCTTCATATATTATCAATTTCAATTTGGTACGTACTCCAATAATTGACTGACAAGTTGTGGTGGTTGTTTGTGCTTTGTACCCAAACCCACCAGCCTATGGGAATTGTTATTGAATTCAAAATTGGCCATCTCCATCAAAAGTAATAGGGAGCAGGTATTTCGACCCCTCAATTTGGGTTTTGAACCCCCATTCAATATTGGTTTAAGTTAAACAAATTTTTTAACATTAAACATTTCGATTTGATCTTTGATTGTACACTACCAATTAATATTCCAATAATACCCTTTTGAGCTTGCATGGGCTATTGATAATTCTTTAAATTTCTATGAGACAGATCGTCCAGCCCCTCTTGAGCATTGGATGTGCATGTCAGATATGGGTAACTTGATTGCTAGTAAGTATAATGTCATACTTCATGTTTTTAGCTCTCAACAGTGCCTAACATTCTTGTCGCTACGTTCATTGCCTCCATCGAGACATGAACATGTTGCTCTGTCGATAGGATTTGTCAATGACAATTACAATATACAGCTGTCTTTGATCGATGGTTACCCAATGCCTCCAATATACATGCAATGGTTTAGATACAGATATGAATGTGCATCTGAATGGGTCACCCCGTACAATGACCAGCTTGCAAGGTACGTGCAATGTACTCGCTCGACGCAACCGGCTGAGTATATTGTGCTATGAATGTGTAATAAGTATATTTAAGTTTTTTGTATCAATAATGAACTTGCATGTACTTTCAAGTTTATGTCAATATTTATGACATGCTATTTATTAGTAAATGTAACATCACTAAGAAATAAATTAACACTAAATTATTAATTTATTGATTAAAAAAATTGAAACACTGAAATTTATATGATTAGACATTAAATGAGGTTCAAAAACTATTTTTTGGGGTCCCAAAAACACTTTTGTAACAAAAAGTTGTAGAGTTCAAAAGACATTATTGGAATATTAATTGTTAGTGTATAATTAACGGTCAAATCAAAATGTTTAATGTTAAAAAAATTTTTCACTGAAATCAAAATTGAATGGGGGTCCAAAACCCAAATTGAAGAGTCCAAATACATGCTCCCAAAGTAATAAATGATGGGCCTCTTACCTAACGGAGTACAAGAAAGGAAACAATAATATGTACTAACAATTAACAAAAGCTCTCCACTTCCACTGCCCAAAAAAAATCAGTTTCTCATTTATAGGTATCACATTATTGAACAAGTTGTTGTTTTTTTTTTTTTTTCTTTTTCTGCAATGTCAATTTTGCAGTGATTTGTCAAGGCACAAGGGACCCCATTGCTCACGGTGACTTGATGGTGTATTTAGTTTGCCTTTGCTGGTAAGGCAAATTCATGACAGATTTCTCAACCCTTGTTTTGTGTGTGAGTTGGGAAATTGAACTGCACTTGCACTGACTAAGAGGTTTGAAGTTTTGAGCATTGAATATATATATATATAGGATCTAGGGTTTTTTTTTTTTTCTTGATGGGGTGTCCAATCTGATGGTACCCTCCCCCCACCAATGATTCTATAAGCAAATAAGAAGTTGATGAATCAATTTTGCTGGCTTTGGTCAGTGAAAATGAGGACTCGTTTACTCAAAAACGTGTGAACTCCACTTTCATACCAAGAAAAGAAAATGAGGAAGAAAAAAGAAATGAAAGCTTTCTGCTCTGCTCTTGTTGATTTTTCAAGATGAATAGCTGCATGCATGTGCGACTAGACATTAACATGCAATTGATGTCAGTGTGTCGCAACCGGGGTCACGACGCGGACCGGCGTTTGAGGATGAAAAATGTTTAGAGTCGCCACCAATTGATTTAAGGTGCAATTGGACACCGAAAAGACCTGCGAACCAGAGAAAAGGGTACGGGGATCGATTGAGTGTGGGGAAGGTGTTAGGCACCCCACAACTCCCGTTTGAAAACGGTTACCCGGATTAATCTAATGGCTATCTTATGGAAACTTGCTCTTTGCAAGGTGTAATTGTTAAAGTTTGAATTATTACTTTCAACACACTTATCAACTTATGATAGTGTTTGAAAAAAAGCTTGGAATATTACTATCAATTTATGATGATTTTTATTTGGAAATAGGTTTGAAATAACACTATCAACTTATGATAGTTTTGGGAAAAGATTTGTAAGAATACTATCAACTTATGATAGCATTAAAAAAAATTGTAATATTACTAAAACTTATGATAGTTTTTATTTGGAGCCACACTACCAACTTTTGGTAGATTTAATTTTAAACACCAACTTATGGTGTTAATGATAAAATGTCCTACCAACTTTTGGTAGGTTTAATTTTAAACACCAACTTATGGTGTAAATGATAAAATGTCCTACCAACTTTTGGTAGGTTTAATTTTAAACACCAACTTATGGTGTTAATGATAAAATGTCCTACCAACTTTTGGTAGGTTTAATTTTAGATACCAACTTTTGGTAGGTTTAATTTTAGATACCAACTTATGGTTTATTTAATAAAATGTCCTACCAACTTTTGGTAGGTTTAATTTTAAACACCAACTTATAGTATAAATGATTATTTGGAAAAGTGTCATCTATCAACTTAATCTATTATTGCCAACTTATGGCAAATTAATAAATGAAATCAAATAAGGTCCATAATTCGAATAAAGGGAATCAACTCATGATTTTCTTAATTGAAATGACCTATATTCAATTTTAAACTCATATACTTATAATAAATAAATAAAAATCCAAATAATTAATGTCCAAGTTATACATGTTAATGGGGGTGATATACTCAACATAAGGGCCAAATATACATACTTAAACAAAGAATAAAGAATATCTTAAGCAAAATCCTAAAATTATTCAAGTTCTCCTTGATCCCGGCCCAAATGATGTTCAACTCAATCCAAACCCAACAAATAAACACAAAAATGGGGGTCAATATGGGTATTCAAATATAATATCAAACCAAACACATACTTAAAGATTTACATATACATATAAACATATATACAATATATGCATATACACACATCCAAACTATGTATAAATACACACATACCGTACACATATAAACATAAATCTCTAAAAAAACCTATACAAATTATTCCTAATGTTGCCGGGTTTTGAACAAAAAAATATATATACAAAACATCAATTATACTCAAACCGGACATCAAAATATACTCAAACAAACAACAAATATATTCAGTATATTAGCATGCCATATTGACTGATTATGAATGAGTCAAATCCAAATCCAGTATTGCAAAACCAAGTCCAAATCCAGTACCAATACCACCGATTATCATTCTATATAGAACTTGAAAATTACAAGACCAAATCCGGCTCAAAAACCAGCAAATCTATTACAACTAGCAGGGTAAAAACAAGGAATAACCTTAGTCAATCAATATCGAACAAAACAAAAACCCACATCATGAACCAAATCTACGAGCAAAAGGTTTGAACAATAACGTAAACATATTGGCAACGAGTCCGAACAAACACATAGAATAAAACCAAATTTGAATCAAGGAATTTGAGTCATTACCTTCTCAAGGAGACAAAAAAAACCAAACTTCTTCTCTTCTTTTGCTCGGTTGCTCTCTCCCAATCTCCTCCTTTCTTCTTTCTCTTCTTTTTTTTGTTTTTGCTTCACCAAAAACAAAAAACCAAAGTCTCCTCCTTTCTTCCTCTCTCTCACGCCTCCTCTCTTCCTCTCTTCTTTTTTTTGTTTTTTTCCCTTCCCAAAGTCTCTTCTCCCCTCTTCTTATTCTTTTTCTTTCCCCAATTTGTGCCACATTTCTCTCTTTGTCTCCTTCTTTTTATTCTTTTTCTTTCCCCAATTTGTGCCACATTTCTCTCTTTGTCTCTTTCTTTTTATTCTTTTTCTTTCCCTAATTTGTGCCACATTTCTCTCTTTGTCTCTTTCTTTTTATTCTTTCCCCAATTTGTGCCACATTTCTCTCTTTGTCTCCTTCTTTTTATTCTTGGCTTTTTCTTTCTTATTTTACTTTTCCATTCTTCTAGCAAAAACAATAAAAAGATTAAAACAATTCTCTTATTTTAGATATTTTCTAAGATTTGATCTTATTGGGTCAAGATTTGAGTATTTAAGGATCCAAGAAAGGGATTATGAATATCTATGTGCTTATAGGTCAAAGAAATGAGCTTTTGCATTTTTTGTGTTCTTTTCCTATTTTTTTTCTTTTTCGGATCGGACGAAATCCGGTTACTACAGCTGCCCCCCTTTGTATGTCCTTTATGAAATAAAAGGCAAACAAAGGCGTAGTCAACCGAGTTTCGTACGAGAATTGAAATACACGGGATCACTATGGCCATTCCTGGTTTGGCCAAATGTTTGTTCAAGAAAATAAAGGGGCACGGGATCACAAGGCCATTCCCGGCTTGGCCAACTGTTTGTGCAAGAAAATAAAGGGGCACGGGATCACGAGGCCATTCCCGGCTTGGCCAAATGTTGGTAGTAGAAAAATAAAGGGCACGGGATCACGAGGCCATTCCCGGCTTGGCCAAATGTTGGTAGTAGAAAAATAAAGGGCACGGGATCACGAGGCCATTCCCGGCTTGGCCAAATGTTGGTAGTAGAAAAATAAAGGGCACGGGATCACGAGGCCATTCCCGGCTTGGCCAAATGTTGGTGCAGAAAAATAAAGGGCACGGGATCACGAGGCCATTCCCGGCTTGGCCAAATGTTTGTGTGAACTTTATGCAAGAAAATATGCATGAGTGTATGAATGTATGAAGAGAAATTGTATTTTATTTTTTCATTTTGAAAATTCGACTTCGGTTAATTGTCGTCAGCACCATCACCCCTATCATCCTGCCATTATCCCTCATGAGAAGACTGCATCTTTTGATTCCATCCTATCTTCAATCTGCCATGTTACCCTTATTCTTGTATCTTTCATTCTCTTTTGTCTGATCTTCCCATCGATTTACTGTTTACATCTGATTTCCATCAAATCCGACGTATCTTTAATGCTAAACAAAATCTCCCTGGCCTCCACTAATGCCTTTTAACGCCATTTAATTTCTTTTAGCCCTCCTAGAGTTAAGAACACCACAATCTCTCCGACTCTCCCATGCCTTTTAGCGTCATTTAATTTCCTTTAGCTCCGTCATAGCCAAGTACACCAAAATCTTTCAAGTCCCTGTGAAGAACAATATCCTAATGCACTTGTCATAATTCTTTTATTACTTTACTCAATTTCAAATAAATTCAATAGCATGGCGATGCTTGTACTATATGAGAATTTTGCGCAAGCAATCAAAATTTTGATGAAAACAATCAATGAATTAGGAACTCAGAAATGAATGACCTCAGAGCATTTTATTAAAATGGATAGATAACAAGAGAAACTGACGAGGTACGTATATGATTCCAGAAGGTTAGAAACAAAGGAAATAGCAGAAATCTTTGCAAGATATGAATGAAATAATTCCGATTCCGCACAAAACTGCCCCAGTTTTGTGTGCCCCCATTTTGCAATTATTGAATCTGACTACTTCCATATCACTCGTCTCCTTCGCAGCCTCATCATGCATACCCCTGAACATAGCCAATTCACCTGTGTACAGCCTCGCCATCTGTCATTCATTGTACTTCCTTATATTCATCTCAAATCCTCGAAAGGCCTG